>NC_141694.1:1088384518-1090784518 GCF_964263255.1 Lissotriton vulgaris | reverse complement strand
CAACAGGTGATGATTATCGCGCAGCTGGATATTCCGCCGATTCACGGAATGTGTGGGGTTGATCGGATCTCATAGGGTGGGGGCTTTGATCAACTCGAGGGTCCTTTGATGGGGGAAGCTTCCTACTGTACAGGGGGGGCAATAAACAGTATCCGCAGGGCCAGGTGGCGGCCTGGGAACGAGGAGGACAAACGGGCACACAGGAAAAAGGGGTTTTATCAAAGGACCCGGGACCATGAAAGGGATGAAGGGAGGTGTCGCGCTGGGAACAGGATGGGGTTCCGAGGCAGAACTGCGCTGAAGAGGGGTTCATGACCCAAGGCATGTGAGAGCGGGGGTTGTCAGCGTGCGGGGGATGCTTGCGAGGTTAGGAGGGAGAGAGAGAGAGGCGCTGGCTATCAGCGAGGGGCAGAGAGGCCATGGTACTCAAAATGGCTGCCGCTTACGTGCACGAATGGGCTCGAAAAGGGGCAAGATGGCGCCGATAATGTTGACGTTTGCGGCCTAAGTTTTAACAGTCCTCCCTTTTCAACGTATCTAGCCAACTTGCCTACTCAATGTCAATCTTCATCAAATTCCTAACCTCGGCATCATATAATGCTCCCATGCGTTCATTTCCAAAGTCCACAGTCTTAGGGCAAATACAATTCATACATAAGGAACACAAAGGCGGCAGGCATTGGATTCCTAAGCACAACCCACATATAACAACTACAGGAATCAGGATAATCGTAAACAGTCTCCAGCCCCAGTTCTTAACGGTGTTCCAGAACCAACCACCAATCGACCATTCTTCCTGTTCTTGGTGGACTTCTGAAGAGAGTCTGTGGAGGTGTTCGATGGCCTTGTATACTGAGGGTGAATTGTCCGGTATATATGTACAACAGCTGGACCCAATGATGCGGCATGCCCCACCACGGTCCGCAAGAACCACATCTAGAACCAGGCGGTTCTGGAGAGCCACCAGGCGGACCGCTTGAAGTTCGGCTGTGTTATTAGCAAGAATACCAGCTGTGATGTTCATTGTTGTCTCGACTGCCTGAGTCAGAAGTCCGATGGCACGGCTGTTTGCCATCGGGCCCCAGAGTGGAACAAGTCCCTTCATAGCATCGAGGAACTGTGCTCCTGTTGAGTCGGCTTGTTCAATATCCTTGGCTCGCTTTTGTCTATGGTGATTTGCTGGGGCCACATAGGTCGGAGGAAGGATGAAGGAGATGAAACAAGTGCCCCCCCAGCCTTTGGGGAGCCAGGTGTAAGCCTTTGTGCCACAAACGAAGTACATATTTGGAGAGGATACAAAGGACGGTGGATCGGTAGAGTCCAAAGTTCTGGTGAAACGGCAGGCACTGCGGCCTACCAGCTGTGTCCCAAGCCCTTCTATGCACATGTGGCCTGTGACGTTGATGACAGACAGGGCCACAGTCAGAGTGGCAGCCGTTCGTTTCCGCAGGTAGGAGAAGGTGGGTCTGGTTGGATTGTTGAACACCTACATTTCAATTCGTTCTTTAGTAGGGATGTCCATGTGGATAGAGCCGTTGGAGGTCTGCGGGCAGAAGTGTGTCTTTGTTTTGTTTCGCCAGACCTCATGAAAGAAGTGCGTCATGGTTTTGCTGGAGGTGGCATTGTCTTTATAGCTTTCTTGCAGGAGGATCAGCCAAGCAAGGCAGGAGCCGTGAATTGAGAAGGGTGAAGGGATGAAAGGTATCGAATGTCCAGTGGCGTGGGGTAGCAACCCACAGATCCAGCAGTTGGTGGCATTGGTGGCGAGATTGTGCTGGTGGAGTAGCTGCACAAAAGAGTTGTTCCAGAACTCCTTTCGCCTTTCTCTGAGTTGAGGAGAGAGTGAGATCAAATAATGTTCTTTCATGGTGGTAGGCTGTGCAGTGGTTAACAGTATCTGATGAGCAGGCCTGCTCTCTTCCAGGATCCAGAAGGAAGTCATAAGGAGGAGGCAAAAGAGGAAGACAATGAAGAAGGCGATTGTCTTTGATTTGTGCATATTGTCAGTCTTTGGGTTCCTGTAGTGGGTATTTCCTGTTGCTTCCATCATCTTCTTATCTGGCGCTTCCATCATCTTCTTATCTGGCGCTTCCATCATCTTCAAGGTGCTCGGTAGCGGGCAGAACCACAGACTTTGTTTAGCTTCTCTCCGGGTAACCCTTGGTAGTGTTTAGGTCACCGTTCTGAGATTTTAACTCAGTCCGTGGTCTACTTAGCTGAAGCTCCCTCCTTTCGACGCAGGAAATACCCTTCTCTGGTTGGCACAGTGGGATCGGAGAATTTGGCAAGTTCAAGTGCCTCGGTGTCAGGATAGCAGTTCAGTGATGGTCGATCCTTGTTCAGGAGCTCTTCTTGGTTGTCGATGTTTTCTGTCGTGGCCAGGGTCGAGGAGACCTTCTTGCAGTGGTGTGCGTGCAGCCAGTGCCGTTTCCCCTCCACTCGAAGCGCCGTCCGGGTGGTGATCAGCACTTGCCAGTGGCCCGTCCACCGGGGTTCCAAACTCTTCGCCCGCTGAAAATTCCGGACTAGTATATAGTCCCCCGGTTGGATGTCGTGGCCAGGACCCCTGGAAGCATCGGGGATGGCCTGCTGCACCTGCTGATGAATGACAGACAGAGTTTCAGTTAACTTGTACAAATAATCAGACATTAGGACGTCCGGGACGTCATGAATGGAGGTTGGTTTAGGTGCAGACCAGACGCTCATGGGCCGGCCGAAAACGACCTCGTATGGTGTCAGGTGGTGTTTGGTGGGGGTGGAACTTGATAGCAATGCCAGTGGGAGAGCGTCTGGCCATTTCAGTCCTGTGGTAGCCACTATCTTGGCTAATTTTAACTTCAGTGTGGCATTGTGTCGCTCGACTAGTCCAGCAGACTGGGGGTGGAAGACTGCGTGGAACTTTTGTGTGATACCCAGCCCCTTTAAGATGAGCTGGATGACTTCGGCTATGAAGTGGGGGCCATTGTCGCTCCATAAAATTCGACAAAGGCCGTAGCGAGGGAAGAATTCCTTCAGCAGTACTTTTGCAGTGGCCATAGCAGTGTTATCACGGGTTGGGTATGCCTCCACCCACTTGCTAAATGCACATACCACTACAAGCACATATTTCAGGCCTTGGCACCTATCTAGTTGGATGTAGTCCATCTGTAGGACTTCAAATGGGTGATTGGGAACCCCAAACCCTCCCCGGGGGACCACAGTTCCTTTACTAGGGTTATGTTGCAGGCATATCAGGCATTGTTGGACCAGACGTTTGGCGGAGTCCGTGATTTTATCGTTGTGCCAAACTCTGGAGACAAGTTCAATCATGGGGGCTGATCCTATGTGAGCAGGGGAGTGTGCCATAGTCAGTATGGGAATCAGGTATGAGTCAGGTAACAACCATTTGTTTGCGTCTTTCGTCCGCCAGCAGCCTTCATCGTCCTTTAGTCCCACCCGTGCCCATTCAGTCAGTTCGCGTTGTGTGCTAGCCATTTGAATGTCCCTAACAGTGTCCCTAGCGTCGGTCCATTTCTCTGCTTGTGACCTGGTCACGTACATGCGTGTTGTCGTCCTATTTTCAGCTGTCGTTCGAGCAGTGAGGTCCGCTAGTGCATTTCCCTGTCCAATAATGTCTGTCACTTTCTTGTGTGCCTGGCATTTGATGACCGCAAGTCTTTTGGGGAGAAGGACAGCTTCGATCAAGGCGGAGACTAAATCTCCATGCAAGATAGGGGTGCCGTGTGAGGTCAAGAATCCCCTTTCCTTCCAAAGGAGCCCAAAATGGTGAACCACCCCGAAGGCATACTGGCTGTCGGTGTAAATGTTCGCTGTGGTTCCTGCTGCCAGGATGCATGCTCGTGTTAGGGCAATCAGTTCCGCTGCCTGGGCAGATCGTTGTGTGATGCGGGCTGTCTCCACTACAGTTCGGGCCGTGGTGACTGCATAGGCAGCTGAAGTGGTGCCATCGGGGAGTTTGATGCAAGAACCGTCCACCCACAGCTCTCCGTCAGGGTCAGGAAAAGCCGTGTCTCTGAGGTCAACCCTACTTCTAGTCTGTTCGTCCGTGAGAGTCACACAGTCGTGTACAGGGGGCACATTGGGATCGTTCTCTGGTAGGGGTAGCAAAGTTGCCGGGTTCAGTGTGGTGCATCTTTTCAGGGTGATATGGGGTGCAAGCAGAGTCAGCTCGTATCCAGTCAGTCGTGCACTCGTCAGGTGTTGCGTCTTGGTTTGGTTCAGGAGGGTGTCAACTGCATGGGGTACTAGTACCGTGAGGGAATTCGAGAGCACGATCCCCTCACTCTGTCGGATAGAGATAGCAGCGGCAGCTACAGCTCGAAGGCAGGCAGGTAAGGCTCTGGCTACAGGGTCAAGAGTGGCAGAGAAGTAAGCGCACGGTCGTTGCTTTGGGCCAATGGACTGGGTTAGGACAGATAAGGCGCACCCCTCCCTTTCGTGACTGTAGAGGGAGAAGGGTTTTGAGTAATCGGGGGTACCTAGGACAGGGGCCGAACAAAGGGCATCTCGTAGTCCCGTGAAGGAGGTTTGGCACTCAGGGGTCCAAGGGAGTGGGAAGGGGACATCTTTAGCTAGCAGAGACAGCAGCGGTTTCACAATGAGGCTGAAATTTGGTAACCACTGTCGGCAGAAGGAGGTGAGGCCTAGTAGGGAGCGGACCTGTTTCTGAGTCTTAGGGACAGGGGTTTCAAGAATGGTTTGGATCCGGTCGGGAGTAAGTTTCCTTCCGTCTTTGGACAGGAGGTGGCCTAAGTAAGTGACCTGGGGTTGGCAGAATTGCAACTTCTTTTTGGAGACCTTGTGGCCATTTTCCGCAAGGAAGTGCAGGAGTTGGATAGTGGCTGTGACTGCTAGTGGAGTGGTGTCGGCCGCCAAAAGGATGTCATCGACGTATTGTACTAACACCACTCCATCGGGTAACTGGACTTGATCCAGTTGTCTCTTGAGGGCCTGACTGTAGATACTGGGGCTTTCAGTGTAGCCTTGGGGTGCTCGGCAGAACCGATATGAGCGGGCTTTCAGGGTGAAGCCGAAGAGATATCGGCTGTCTGGGTGGATGGGGATTGAGAAAAATGCATTTTTGAGGTCAATGACAGTGAAGGTGGTGGCAGTAGAAGGAATCAAGGTCAGGATAGTGGTGATGTCTGAGACCACGGGGTACTGGGGTACAACCACTTTGTTGATCTCTCGAAGGTCGATGATGAAGCGGTATGCTTTCTCATCCCCCTCCCCTTGTTTCTTGATGATGGGCAAGATAGGACTGTTGCAAACGTTGCTAACCACTTCCTCTACCACTCCTGCGTCTGTCAGTGACTGAATAATCTTTGCCAATGCGTTCTCGCCCTCGGGCGATATCCGATATTGTGGAAGTTTTGGGAGTGTTGCGTCTGGTCGGACAGTAATGTGCACTGGGTCAATCATCATGCGCCCTACGTCCGAATCCGTCTTGGCCCACAGATACGGAGGCAGAGTGTCAAGCAGGGATGTGTCAGCGTCATTGATAGAAAACATGCGTCGGGAAGGGCAATGTCTAAGCAGAATGGGGTTGTCGTACAGGAAAACTCGAACTCCATCTTGGGAACATCTAATGGTCGCTCGGAAGTGTTTCAGTAAGTCAAGTCCCATAATGGCGTCAGGAGTATTGGAGGAAAGCAAAAACGTTGTGTCAGTGGTATTGTTTTCTAAGTTGAAGGGGATCGGAGCGGACAAAGGGTTAGTGGAGGGCGTTCCATCGAAACCTATCGATGTCACAAGTGAGCCAGACAAGGGTGCCCTTGGAACAGTCGTTTAGATAACGCACTACGTGTTGCGCCAGTGTCTACCAGAAATGGAGACTTTGTACCCAGGACCTTAGCAGTGACATAAGGACCTTGCTGGTCAACATAGAGCTCGACTGGATCCCTCCCTTGCCCTTGGCAGTCCTATGCAAAGTCGTGGGCATCGTCGCAGTCAGACTGTTGGTACTGATTCTGTCTGGGTCGGTCAAATATATTCGGTCTGTTTGATCTATCGTTAGTCATGTCATTTGTGGGCCCCCGTTGCTGTCCTCTATTTCTTGGTCCACCCGCTATGTCCTTGGGGTCCCTATTTCTGTTCATTTCTGAAAGAACCGGGCACTGGGATTTCCAATGGCCGAATCCTTTACAGAAAGCGCACTGGTCCTCTCTAATGTCTGTACGTCCAATGTGGGGTGTCGAGGTGCGGTCTTTAGGAGGTGCGTTCCTAGGGACATTCGTCTGATAGCTTCCTTTGTATTGCTCTCGTCCTATAGTCACCCCTTGCAATTGCGCAATCATCACCCTCTCTTTTAAGTCTTTCTTCTTTTTCTCTGTCGCTCTATCGTTTTCGTTTTTCTGGTGTTCGTAATATTGGGCCATCTGGAGGATAGCCGCAGGTTTGGAGGCAGCCCAACTACTTTCGCTGGCCTGCAGTTTCTGGGAGACCTCCGGTGACAAACCTTTAACGTAATTTTGGACAAACAGATGGTGTCCGGTTGCAGTGGTCATGTCCTGGCCGCTGTAATCGGAGAACACCGTTTCAAACCGGGAGAAGTATTCCGATACATCCTCCTGGGGTTTCTGACGACAAGCCGTTACTATCGACCAGTCTACTTTATTTTCTGGAATCAAGGTTTTCAATTTCTGTACGATCTTATCTGGGAGGTCTAAAATGGATTTCAAGGGTTTCTGTCCAGGCTCTCGTTGCTTATATATGTCGTCGAGTTGTGACCAGGTATGTCCGAACAGCTCAAGGTGGTCGACTTTCCGGATTTGCTTCCACACATCAGCTGGGAGACATAGCCCGAAAAACAAATCGATATCAGCCAGGGTCATGATCGTCGAACCTAGGGCTGTACCTAATTCAGTATAGAAGGCAGTGGGGTTTTTACGTAAATCAGGCAGAGATTTTCGGAATGTCAGAATATCCTGCCGATCCCATGGCTGGTAGACCCAATTATACACTACCCTCCCTCTTGCATCTTTGTGGTTAACGTCATCGTGAGTTCCCAGACCTCGTGGAGGAACCCAGTAGGGGGCAGCCTCTCTTATTGGCATCATGGTGCTAGCTCGCTCAGTTTGGGGTTCGGTTGCTACAGGTGTCAGGGGTTTAGCTTCCGATTCTTGTTCAGTGAGGTGGCGGAAAACCTCAAGCGTACGCGTAAGGAGGTCCGTCACATCACACTCACTCTCATCCCCGATATCGACCTTCCTGTATAGAGTCGTTAGGCTCTCAGGACCCTTTTCTCGATATCGGTCCTCGTATGCATTCAAGATATGGTAACACAGTCGTACGGTAAAATGTCGTCTGTGGCTCCCTGTATACGTGTTGAACATGTCCGTGACGTGCTCTTCACTTTCCTTTCTTTCTACCAATGTCCTCACTACCTTGTCAATCCCTGCTCGCTCATCCTTGCTTAATCTGTTCGTTCTTGCAGAATCAGCCTTCCGGGTCTCCGGGTCATTTAACACTGCCACTTGAGTTGTACCTAATACAAGGGGTTCGGCCGGCACAGAGGCCACGGGGGCCGAAGCTCTGGTACTACTCTCGTCTGTGCTTGGGGGTGGTGGGTGCTGTGCTAAGGGTTTGGAAGGGGCATATGGAGGGGGCATGTAGATGATCGGGGGACCTAACAGCAGATCATCGTTGGCTCGCTGTTTCAAGGGCAATTCAGGATAGAGCGCGGAGGGCGTTCTAACCGGACACTGGCTTGATGTTTCCATCTCTAGTTTCTGTTTGGCTTCCTCTCTTTCCTTAATCTCTTCTTCTAGTTTCTGAGCAGCTAGGTGGGCTGCTTTTCGCAGCTCTTTTCCCAACCTACTCTCAGTTCTCTTTTTACGTTGTTCGGTTTCTTTGCACCACATGCCGAGACTATCAAGCATAGTGGGCGTTGTCTTGTGTTTACCAAGGGCTGTTTCTAGCGCGCTTATTTTATCCTCATCGAAGGATCCTATCAGTGGCCACTGACTTTCTCGATCCTTTTTCGTATATTTATGCCACAGCTTGCTATAAGCTATAGCGATCAATCCATGCTTCATGAACATGTCCTTATTAGGGGTGCCTTCCAGTGGAGCCGGATGGTTCATCTCTAATAAGCGGTCCGGGCTAAACAGGCTACCAATCAGTGGGGAGAAGACAGGCATGACGGATTACAACGGGGACAAAAGTCAGCACTACCTATCTTATCACTGCGTGCAAAGACTAGACAGAATATTTCTATTCTACGTTGTTTGCAGGCGGTGAATACCTCAAAAAGAACCAATATCGAACAGTCAATGTTCGGTCAATCAAACAATCAATGGGGAGAATAAGTAGGCACGACGGGTTACATCGGGGACAAAAGTCTGAGTTACCTACCCTTTCACTACCTGCAAAGAGAGAACCTGTTCTTCCCTGTTTGCAGACAGAGAATCTCCAGAGAACAATCCACGAACAACAGTTCGGGCCAAACAATCAATCAGTGGGGGAGGAAGATAGGCACGACGGATTACAATGGGGACAAAAGTCTGCGTTACCTATCCTTCACTGCTTGCAAAGAGAGAGCCTGTTGTTTCTCCGTTTGCAGACAGCGAATCTCCAAACAAATCAACAAAAGAGTAATACTAGTATTTTCCAAACAATCAAACAATCATTTCGCAATTCGTCGTGTTTACACGACCTTACCCGGACCGCATGGACAGTTTCTTGTCTTCCGAATCCAGCGCCCGATCGTCCTCTATTCTTCGTGATCCTCGCGGCACTCCTGATGGTTCCCAGTCAGGACCGTAGATCACTCGAGAGAGGTCTGTTCGGAACCAGTGAAGTTCGGATGATCGGCTGTCAGACGAGGGTCTATCGGACAGGTGCACTCCCGATCGTTGCAGTCGTTCACTCTGTCGTCAGGACCTCTCCCACTGGATCCACGAGTCGCTGATGGGCCCCACGTTTGGGACGCCAATTGTGGAAAAAGGTAGGGCCGATGACCTTTTTCAGAGTTGCCCGGCGTTAACCGCCTCTATACCCACTCAAGTTACCAAACAAAGAGGCAGGCGCTGGAGACTGGAAGGCAGGAAACAGAAGTTTTATTCCGACGGAGCAGAACACATCAAATCAGACAACAGGGTATCTTCTCGAGGTGCTCTAACCGCATCTCTGAGGCCTGGCCTCTTATACACGAGTTTATTGCTTTATTGTATGAAACACATCTCTGTCAACACTTTGATGTACGGAAAGACATCCTCGGAATCCCCCCTTCAGGCCCGTTCCCACACACATTTACAGTTGGAGTCCCCACCCCGGTCACAACAGGTGATGATTATCGCGCAGCTGGATATTCCGCTGATTCACGGAATGTGTGGGGTTGATCGGATCTCATAGGGTGGGGGCTTTGATCAACTCGAGGGCCCTTTGATGGGGGAAGCTTCCTACTGTACAGGGGGGGCAATAAACAGTATCCGCAGGGCCAGGTGGCGGCCTGGGAACGAGGAGGACAAACGGGCACACAGGAAAAAGGGGTTTTATCAAAGGACCCGGGACCATGAAAGGGATGAAGGGAGGTGTCGCGCTGGGAACAGGATGGTGTTCCGAGGCAGAACTGCGCTGAAGAGGGGTTCATGACCCAAGGCATGTGAGAGCGGGGGTTGTCAGCGTGCGGGGGATGCTTGCGAGGTTAGGAGGGAGAGAGAGAGAGGCGCTGGCTATCAGCGAGGGGCAGAGAGGCCATGGTACTCAAAATGGCTGCCGCTTACGTGCACGAATGGGCTCGAAAAGGGGCAAGATGGCGCCGATAATGTTGACGTTTGCGGCCTAAGTTTTAACAAGCAGAGACAATGTGTGTCGTGGGTCCCCTCACTATTCCCTTGTGTCCCACTAGGGTCCGGAGTCTATACAACAGGGGCTTCAGCACCAGTATGAACAATAACAGTGATAATGGGCAGCTCTGTCGTGTACCTCTGGCAACACTCTGCTGCTGTGAGATATGTCGCCCCGTACGTGCTCGTGCTGTGGGGTTCATGTACAGCAGCCGTATCCAGTTAACATATTCTATTGGTATACCAAACCTCCAGAGGGCGTAGAACATGCAATGCCAGTGGAACGAGTAAAGCGCCTGCCATAGTCAAGCGAAATGCAACCCTTTTCTGTATCAGGTGTACTTGTAATAATTTGGTGCAATCTTCTAATGTTAAGCGCTGTACTTCTACCCGGTACACATCAACATTGATTGGTATATATCAGCTGCGGGATAAACTGACAAAGTCTGTTAGCTAATAGTTTACTCAATATTTTATGGTCCAAATTTATGAGTGATAAAGGCCTATATCCCGACCTGTCGGAACCGTCACGTCCTGGCTTCAGGAGCGAAACCACGGTCGCTTGCAATGTAGTATAGGAAAGCGCAACAAATTCCAGCGACGCCTGGTAGAGGCACTGTAAATGAGGTACCAGCAGATCAGCGTATGTTGCGTAAAATTCAATAGGTAGTCCATCATTCCCAGGGGCTTTATTGTGCGGCAGATCTTTAATCGCCTTTCTGATTTCTATACTGGTCACCGGCTGCGCCAGTTCCTCTCTGTGTTGTTGCATTAGTTGTGGGAGCTGCAAGCTGTCAAAGAAGGGCTCATAGTCTGTATCTTTATGATCTGCTGGCTTTCTATATAGATGTTCATAATAGCTTTTAAATGCAAGGTTTATTTCCATTTGAGTATTAACTGTATTACCTCCTATATTCTGGATTTCAAAAATAGGGGACACGGGGGTATTTTTTATAAGTTTGGCTAGAAGAGGGCCTTCTCTATCCCTCTGGGTGTGTTGTTTCTGCATGTAAAGTCAATAGTCTACTATACGCAGATCCTCTAGAAGCTCCGCATAGCGTATATTGTCTTCTTGCAATTGTGTCTGTTGTGCGTCTGTCTGCGCAGCTTCCCTCTCTAATGTACTCAGTCTATATTCAACCTCCTTGATCTGTTCAATAAGGGCGATTCGAGCTCCCACTTTCGTGCTAATCGCTATTCCTCTTATAACTGTTTTAAAAGCGTCCCATTCTAGCTGACGTGTGCTAGCAGTCCCTTTATTTTCGGAGAAGTAATTAGTAATAGCTGTGGAGAGTGTGCTACGGAAGACCTGGTCTTCCAGTAATAGGGGCTGCAGTTTCCAGGTTGGTATTGGGGTAAGAATTTTGCCCCATTGGAGTGTTAACTTGGCGGGGTTATGATCCGACAGTGTCTTACTCAAGTGCAGTGTGTTGCTTATAAAACCAAGTAGGGTCCCGGAGTAAAAAATTCTGTCAATACGGGTATGTAATCTGTGCGGTGGTGAATAGAAGGAATATTCTTTGTGGCTCGAATTCATCACACGCCATGCGTCTCCCAGTTCCCACTCCTCCACCCATCCCCTTAGCGCTTCTGCTTGTTTTTTATATTCAGTGGCAGGCAGGGGAGGATGCGACCTGTCCAGATCTATATCTAACACCGCATTGCAATCGCAACCCAGCACCCAAGGATATCCATTCCAGTCCACAAGGGCTACACTAAGGATTTCTAGATATTTATCTTGGTCAGTGTTTGGGGCGTATACACTCCCCACTATCTATGTGTGTCCCACCTAATAAACCATGGATCAGGATATATCTACCATTCAGGTCTATCTTTTGCTCCAACAACTTAAAGGGGGTATTACTTCTAAGCCATATCGCTGCCCCCATGCAAATGCCAAATAGGATGTGAAAAACAATTGCTCTCTCCACTTCTGCTGCAGCTTAATTGCTCCATCATGATTCAGATGAGTCTCCTGTAGAAACGCTATGTTAATTTTTCTTCTGTTCAATTGCACTAGTAATCGGTGCCTCTTGTGGACAGACCCCATTCCCCGTACATTCCAGGTGCTGCATATAGATCTATTAAATGACGCCATCTGAGGTCGGGCAGAACTGTTGCTCTCGAGGATATGAACTACTACGCCTATCTGGAGTTGCATAAGTGAAAGTCGAGAATGCAAAACTAACAAAACTCCTCAATACTACGATCCCCCGGACATCAGAGTACCAAACCTGAAACCGAAGTTCAACTGGAACTTTAACCAATAAGTACCATAGTGCAGTCGCCAAGGGGTAGGGGGGCTTCAACTGCCGCGCTCTAGACAGGCATTACCCTGTACACAATTAGAATGAACACAGTATTCCAATACAGTCCCCCTTTACAGATATTACCAACTAGAACATCTAGATATTTCAAGTAGTAGATATTGTACAGCACCATATACGTTACCAGTCCCGGAAGGCCCTGTGTTACAATTTTAATATTTGTTTGCAGTCTGTGAAGTGACCGATGGGAACAATGTCATACTTGTTTCAGACTCAAAACGGACTGTAGCTGCATCCGAGGAGTGTGCAGACACCACGGCGGTCTGGGCATCATGGGCAGCCAGTGCTGTCACGGTCAGAAGAGCGTCCCTTTGACTGTTCGTGATCTGCTCCAGGGATTGGCTCGCATTTTTGGTTCCCACATTTTGCCTGGTCTCTTCCATACTGTCCATGACATCCCATTGCGTAGGAGGTTGCTGCAGCTGACCTGGTGGGAGCGAGCTCTGGGAGGCAAATGGCGTGAATGTGATCTCCAACCAGTCTGCTACCTCTTCAGGGTTATCAAAAAACATGGATTTTTATCCAAAAATAACTTTCAGTCTGGCTTGAAAAAGCAAGGCATATGTCAAATTGCGTGCTCTCATGTTCCGTTTAACCTCCTGAAAAGTAGCCCTTGCCTTCTGCATCACCAGTGTGAAGTCTGGATACAGGGAGATCGTTTTATTCTCAAAGTGAATAGGGGCATTCTCTTTTGCGGCTCTCAGAATCGTATTGCAGTCTTTATAGTTCAGAATGCGTGCTATCAGTGGCCTGGGCGACTCTCTGGGGCGGTCTAGGCGGCACCCAGTGAGGCCTTTCCACACTGTAGAGATCTGTCAAACCCTTTCTCACCACATTATCCTGCAGCCATTTTTCCACAAACTGGGTAGGGATAGACCCTATGCTGCGCTCCGGGATTCCAAGACTTCGAACATTGTTGCAGCGGGATCTCCCTTCTGCGTCATCTACTCTGTCCTGTAATCCTTTTAATTGTCGTTGGAATTGACCTAGTTGAGAGGTATGCCTAGTTTTTTGTGGTATCAGATCATTTAATGCCAGTTTATTTGATTTCACTCTATCTGCTAGTTTTTTATGGTTCGCTTGCAGAAGGTTGAGATTAGTGGATAACGTTCCCATCTGTGCTTCAATTGCCACACGTGAGTCCCTGATTTCTTTTAAGATTAAATCCAGCTTGGCAGCATGTGGATCAGTGCCCGTGGGCGGCACCACATCAGCATCAAGGCTATTCAAGAATTCAGAGCCTGATTGGGAGTGCGTTTCTTCATTGGTTGCTGGATCCGGCTGCTTGTTTTTAGGGCGACCCATAGCGCAGCAGCGGCCACGCAACCATTCTGCTCCAGTATGCTCAGTGGGTGAGCCCCCTCTAGGGTGTACTTCAATTGCAGCTGGTCGGAGTACATATACTGTTTTGGGATCACAGTTGTGCACCATTTAATACCCAGCGGGACCTGAGGCCTCCTGTGTTTTAGGCAAAAACAACAATTGATGGACAGAATGCAGAACAATGTCATACATTCACCCCAGTACAGAGATCTGGGCCTAAATCCATTGTTTATTTGCACTCCACACCACCCCAGTTCAGACATGGCCATATGAAATCAGCCTTGACCCTGTGCCTCATGGCAACAGTCCAACCCGAACTGCCAAGCCATGTCTTTCCTGGACCGGAATCAAGCATCCTAGGACCAGTTTCCGGCAATCAGCCGTCTTCAGCCAGGGTAGCTTGACTCCAGTGGTGTGGAGAGCATGGGACTCACGTCTGAGCATACCCATCCCACTTGGGGTGACAAATGCAAAAATAACAGTTGATGGAAAGAATGCAGAACAATGTCATGCATTCACCCCAGTACAGAGATCTGGGCCTAAATCCATTGTTTTTGTGCACTCCACACCACCCCAGTTCAGACATGGCCATATGCAAATCAGCCTTGACCCTGTGCCTCACGGCAACAGTCCAGCCCGAACTGCCAAGCCATGTCTTTCCTGGACTGGAATCAAGCATCCTAGGACCGGTTTCTGGCTATCAACCGTCTTCAGCCAGGATAGCTTGGCTCCAGTGGTGTGGAGAGCATGGGACTCCCGTCTGAGCATACCCATCCCACTCGGGGTGACAAATGCAAAAATAACAGTTGATGAACAGAAGGCAGAACAATGTCATACATTCACCCCAGTACAGAGATCTCGGCCTAAATCCATTGTTTTTTTGCACTCCACACCACCCCAGTTCAGACATGGCCATATGCAAATCAGGTTGCAGGGGGAACATGGTTATTTGCGCTTGCCATGTACCCCCTGCCTCCTGTCTCGTGACTCCTCCACATCGCCGCGATGTGTGTCATTGGCTGTGGAGATGCGCGCACTGCGCCTCCTCTCGCTGGCCTCCGGCACAGAGATGCTGCTCACGCTTGAAGCAGCCTCACTCCCCTCCTCCCCTTCCAAACTGCAGATGCTCCACTGCAGTGGTTACTCTTTCTAAGGACTTTGCCACATCTCTACAATAATGGCCCAAGTCGACCTGCAGGGACACAGATCTGAGTGAAAGCACAGCTGTGCTGTTGCACAGCTTAGTGATGGCCCTAATGGAGGCATTGGAAGGGAGCATGTTCTGCCGATGCCTCCGGCGCTCGCTCTGTTGGCCTGCAATGACAGCACGTGTGAGTTCCTGCAGGCACAGTTTAATGTCTCTGTTGCCCTCAGCAATGGCTGTGGTCATCTCACGCACAGCGTCAGTCATGGTGCCAATTTTGTTTGACAATTTGGAAATGTTAATGTTAATAGCACCCATGTGTTTCCCCTGCAGGTGCTGGACACGCAGCATCCGTGTCTCAACCACTCCGTACCCGTGTGTTGGATCCTAAGATCTCTCTGCAGCTCTACCCAGGGGCCTGGCCCGCTGTGGGTCTCGGACACGTGCTGGTGTTTGGGCGGTCGGAGTAACGACTGTCTGCCGCGGAACATTTGTGGCTGCTGGCCTCTGCTGTCTCCATCACCTGCAGGGAGGGGACATTTGCCCTGTGGTTTTGTGTAGTTGTCCGCGGTGGTGGTGGGGTTGTCCGCCATGGTGGTGGTGGTGGTGGGGTTGTCCGCCGTGGTGGTGGTGGTGTTGGTGGTGATGGTTGTGGCGGGGGTGAGGGTGGTGTTGTGGGTTCACGTCCCTGCGGGGTCTCAGCATCGGTCACCACTGGGGTTTCAGAGATGACGAGGCGGCTGCTGTCATATGAATCAAGGGGCGATGCATCTGTGTGTGAAACAGTGCATTGTTATTATTTTGTCATGATGTATCTGTTTTGCATACTTTCATCTACATAAAGGACATATTTGGACTGACATTTGGCCCTGTGCTGCTGGTATCATTTCATTCACATCAGGGGTCAGACATATACTCTTTCATGATATGACTACAACTCCCATGATGCAACACTTTCGTGAGGGGATATGCGTTAGGCACGGCTACATATGCACAGTGTTTGGCCTGGGGGAATGGGCAGGGGTTGACAACACGCTGCATATCTGCACCGGCTTGCATCTTACCTTCTCCTCCTGCTGCAGCGCCGGAAGTGTCCAATTGGGTGACCCCCACAACAGCTTCTGGCTCAATGGTAGCCTCAACAAGGTCCTCGAGGGCTGTGTTTGGTGTGACGCTGGATGTTCCGCCTCCTGTGCCAGCTGCATCCTTCACCCTTTCTGCAATTCTCTCCTTTGCCCTCTTCCTGAGGTCATACCACCTCTTCTTCAGATCGTCTATGTGGCGGTGGGTGACTCCTACAGCATTTACTCTCTCCTTGATGTGCAGCCAGATTTTGCGCTTCTCTGCCTCAGGCACCTTTAGAGACAGCTTGCCAAAAAGCCTGTCGAGTTTGCTGCTCACCCCCTCGATGAGTAGTTCAAGTTCTTTGTCAGAAAACTTTCGCTTCCTCTTCCTGGGCGTGTCCTTGTCATGGGGTGCATCCTTCCCCATTCTGGATGTCTGTGCAATAGCTGGTTTGTGCTATCACTGTCTCACTCCTCAACTCCTGTGCTCTGCCTCCTCCTCTGAGCTCCTCAGGGCACTGAATTAAGCATGGGCTGTGTTACTTCCTGCTTGTGATGTCATCAAGCTGCTTCCGATGCGACGTATTTTTTTTAGCGAATTCGCTAATAACGAAATCGCAAATACTGATTCGATATTTGCTACTTCGGTATTTGCTATTCTTTGATTTGGAGTCTAGCAATCGTGTTTTCCGATTTCTTTAACAATTTATTGCGATTGGGTATTTAATACCGAATCTGTTGATGCATCGCGGTATGCAAATCCTTATTAGCGATTCCTTATTTTTTGCTAATAAGTGTGAGAAGTTGGCCTGGTATATGATGCTCACTAGTTCTAGTGATCACCTTGTACCATGCCAAGCAACCCTTATGATGATTGGTTGTAAGTCACCCTTATAGACCAGCTATCCTAGAGGTAGCGTGGACAAAGCAGTCTTAGGCTAAACTCTGTAAAGGCATGTGAAGAAAGCTGTTTTACCATACACAATCCCCTTGAATAATAAATGAAAGGACACCACACAGATATATATTGAAAATATATATATTTATTTACTACAAGTATCCCCTATACTCTTTATGAGCACAGAAGCAAATGCGTTAAAACAAAACACAGTTTAAATATACAAAAGTTGCACGATATGGATGAGCCCTAGGGGCCACCTAAACCATATACTAAAATAGTGGTATAAGAACCACCTAATGGAAAGGAAGTAGGCCTAGGGCCTGGGGAATCGCTGGAGCTGATCGGGACTAGCAGTGACTAAGTCGGGAAAGGCTCGCGGGACTCGGGTGCAGAGCTTAAAGCACACGCACACACCAATGCAATGTCAATGGTGCGTAAAATTTACAAAGTTACTGTTTAAGGAACGTTCCGACTGACCTAGAAGGACAAAACTTTAGACCTAGACACTAGAGGTGTGTACCAGTGTAGGAACTCTGGCGTTGCTGAGTTACCTCACCCACAGGAAGCGGGTGCACAGGTGCAAAGTAGTGTTGGGTTTCGTCACGCAGGTCGATGGTGCCTGAAGATGAAGATGCTGCAGGCGGGTCATCGAGGAGAGTTCCGGTGGATCCAAGGGTGGATCTGAAGTGGTGAAGGCCTGAAAGCAGAGGGGACAATGTTCAAAGTCACTAGCCAGTGACTACCGTGGAACCAGGATGGAACCAGGCGATGTTGGGTGCAAACGGGCGAAGAGGTGTAGCTTGTCTCCACAGCCACGTGGACACGAAGAGGTTGAGGACATCCAGGAGTCGATCACGAGCTGTCCCACAAAGGCTCTAGCTGATGGCGGTGTCAGCAACTTTATTGGAGCAAACAGGCCTTAGCTAATGCAAGCCACGCAGGAAGTGAAGAAAGCTTATCACTCGGACCAGCAAGGTCAGAGCGGGTGCTCCTTTTCAGGGGAGCGAGGGCAAGTCTGGAGCAACCAGACCCGCAGTGTTGATTGTAGGTTTCGTCGCCAAGATGGCCGCTAGCCACGTGGCAAGTGGCCGGGATGGCGTGTCGAGTGGCAAAGTGCAAAAGGGCCCCACGCAGATCGTGGAGATGCTGGGGGGCTGATCTTTAGTGCAAATGCTGCTAGGTTGTGGGGCTTCTCAAACCCTAAAGTACAGCATCGAGGGTGCCTCGGGTGCTGCGTAGTCAGCTTCTCGGGGGTCTTTTGAGATTTCCAGTCCCACGTCTCTCGGTGCATCCACGGGTCTCTTCTTTGCAGGGACTGTGGATCGGGCTTTGAGATGTCTGGGAGTCTGGGTCTCGTTGGGCTCTGGGCTCGGGCTCTGGCAGGAGGCGGCGGCAAAGCAGACGTCGAGTTGCTGGATGGTGCCTGTGTTCACAGGGTGGCCACTCCTAGGCCACAAGGAAGATGCTCTTCAGTCTTCTGTGCAGCAGAATGTAGAAGTCCAGTCTTCTTCTTTGTTTCAAGTAGATTTCAGGATGATCTGAGGTGCTATGGCACTGCTCCCACTCTTATTCCTAATCTGAGGGGTGGATCACCTGCTAGGTCCCTCCTCTGGGTGGGACCAGGAAAGGGGGCTGTTACACCCCCTTTCCTTTGTCCAGCTCCGCGCCAGGACTGGGGCTGGAAAGCCCCAGCACCTGTTTGGACTGGCTTATGCACGAGGACACCTTGTGTGCCCCAGGCATGTCTGATTCTATTCAGCCCTGTCCTACCCAATACACAAAATCCTGTTTGGGGTGGTGCTCGCACCTCCCAAGGCAGGAAACCCTTTGTCCAAGCCTCCCTCGCTGGAAGGACTCCCTGCAGCAGGAGGTCAGACTTGTGTCTGTGGTGGCAGCATCCATTTTGTGATGCTGAGGCTCGAGTTTAACTTTAACCGGGGTTCAGGTTATGTACATGTCGTGTCCCTCTAGAAGGGTGGAATGCTATCCCCGTCGACAGGACTGTCGAGGGGATAGTATTCCAAATCGTATGACACCTTACTCGACATGTTTTGATGAAGCCAAACCAAAGTTAGCATATAACCGCGAGGATTATAATGCACTTAAGAGTATATGGTATGGCAATATCCTGGAACAGCTAAGGGAGTTGTTCCCGACAGCTGCAGACAGGCTCAGCTCGTGCCAGAGCACCAACTCACATAAAACCAAGCACTCTGCCTCCAGGAATGCTGAGGCCTTCCATAGGAGTGGCTTATAGGTTAACATGTGTGTAGTTAGGTTTAGATATAGGTATACATATCTAAGTAAGAGGTGATTACACCAACTTACCCCAGCTGAGTGATCAGTCAGTTGTGTCAAATATGGAGGCCAGGCCAGGGGTGGCACAATACATGCTGCAGCCCCTGGTAGGCCTTGGCTACACCTATGCCCTGGGTACCTATGGTACACTGTTACAGGGGCCTATAAGGTGAACCAGTTCCAATTGTGTATGCACCTAAGGTACATGAAGTCCATTTTAAGGAGAGAGCCTGGGGCCCTGAATAGCAGGATCCCAGGCCAACTAAGTCAAAAACCAGCTAAACACCAGGCAAAAGGTTTGGGGGTAACCATAGTCAGATATCCACCTTCCTACAATAAGGATTTGTTTTACCCAATTTTGATGCATACACCCAATAGTCCTGTAAACAAAAACCAGTGGTTCTGTCGTGTATGTATCAATTTCTTTACTGTACTGTAAATATAAATATGCTTTAAATATTTCACATAATCAACATTGAATGTGCAATATGTAGAAACACACACCTCAACTCTCAAATTGAAAGATTTTTCTTATTATAAATATCTGATATGTATCAATCAAAGTAGAACAATTGGCTGTCCGAGACAGAAATGACATGAAATCACATACACGGTGAAATGTTTTAGTGACTGGTAGTGAAAAGTGATAAACATGCTATACACATATAAGGGGGGATGACATATTAACATACATTAGTACAAAACATACACTCTCAATAGTCCATTTTCTACAAACATAATAATCACAACAGACAAAATTATTTTCTTTTCTTGTGTTGTGAGTTTTCATGGACGGATTGACGAACACAACATTGACGTTTCGACCCTAGAGTACAGTGCAGATTGATTGCACCTAGGAGCGGGTCTTCATCAGGACAAAGGAAATGAAGGACAGCCTGCAATTTTAAAAAGAGGGGATTTAATAGTAGGTGTGTGTCTAGAGGACGTACAGAAGGAGGCAATGCCATTTGGCCTGCTCACCTGAGAATGTGAAGTACTAGAGATATCTTCAGTAGCTCTTGGGGTCCAGGTGTCAGCCGACACCTTTCGGGAGGTATCCTTTCTCTGGGAAATCTGTGGGGTTATGCATGTGTGTATAAGTATGTGAACTGTTAGAAATAAGGTAAGTAAACCAGATATTGATTGATGTACGAACCTGCAGCAGTTAATGCAAAATTTCTTCACCAGCTGGTGGAGAAATTGAGGATGTGGCCCGCGGTAGTGATCACCTACGGAAAAAGGAGAAGCCCCCGATAAATGTAAAAGGGCCCTTTGGTGTCCTAATGGTTTTCACTTAAATACGGTTCCTGTGGAAGAATGTCTGCATGCATTAACCGTTGTAATTTGTGTGGTGATCATTGAATTACATGATTTGTGATAGGATCACGTGAGTTGACAACTCCAAATATCACACACACATCAATAAATTGCCGAAAGTGAAAAATACATGTGCGCGATAAATGCACTGCGCATCTCTGTGCATACTCGGGGGCAGAAGGTAATCACACATGACAACCTGAAGGACCGTGGGAAAAAGACCCACTGCAGTAACATCCGGGTGTTATTTGCAGGCACGCGAGGAGTTCGTGATCTGATGGCTCCAAGAGGGGGGATACATTACTTATTGACTGTAGGTTACAAACGGGAGATGCTCATTCATAATAATCGCTCTGGCAGGGCATGCGATGTAAACAGTCAAACCGTTCCGCAGACAGTGTCAGCAACAGTTAAACACATACTCAAAGATAGTGGCTTCAAGAGAGGAGATTAAATGCTTACGGACTGTGTTAGACAAGCGGTGTATGCAGGGGCGGCTGGTGACATTTTAAAGTGGTGGGGCGTAAACTAATTTGCATATTGCACCGCAGCGATTGAGCGCAGCGAGCGAGCCCGAACCACCTTGCATCCATCCATACATCATTCATGCATCCACCCATCTATCCACCCACCCACCATCCATACATCATTCATGCATCCACCCATCCATCCATCATGCATCCACCCATCATGCATGCATGCATCCATACATCATTCATACATCCACCCATACATCCACCCACCCATCCTGCATCCATACATCATTCATGCACCCACCCATCCATCATGCATCCACCCATCATGCATGCATCCACCCATCCATCCATCCACCCACCCACCCTGCATACATCATTCATTCATGCATCCACCCATCCATCATGCATCCACCCATCATGCATGCATGCATGCATCCGTACATCATTCATACATCCACCCATACATCCACCCACCCTGCATCCATACATCATTCATGCACCCACCCATCCATCCATCATGCATCCACCCATCATGCATGCATCCATGCATCCACCCACCCACCCTGCATACATCATTTATTCATGCATCCACCCATCCATCCATTATGCATCCGCCCATCATGTATGCATGCATCCATACATCATTCATGCATCCACCCATCCATCCACCCAACCATCCTGCATCCATGCATCATTCATTCATGCACCCACCCATCCATCCATCATGCATCCACCCATCATGCATGCATCCATGCATCCACCCACCCACCCTGCATACATCATTTATTCATGCATCCACCCATCCATCCATTATGCATCCGCCCATCATGTATGCATGCATCCATACATCATTCATGCATCCACCCATCCATCCATCCACCCAACCATCCTGCATCCATACATCATTCATGCACCCACCCATCCACCCATCCATCCATCATGCATCCACCCATCATGCATGCATCCATCCATACATCCTTCATGCATCCACCCATCCACCCACCCATCCTGCATCCATACATCATTCATTCATGCACCCACCCATCCATCCATCCATCCATCCATCCATCATGCATCCACCCATCATGCATGCATCCATGCATCCATCCATCCATACATCATTCATGCATCCATCATGCATCCACCCATCATGCATGCATCCACCCATCCATCCAACCATCCTGCATCCATACATCATTAATTCATGCATCCACCCATCCATCATGCATCCACCCATCCATCATGCATCCACCCATCATGCATGCATCCATCCATACATCATTCATGCATGCATCCACCCACCCACCCATCCATCCATCCACCCTGCATCCATACATCATTCATTCATGCATCCATCCATCCATTCATGCATCCATCCATCCATCATGCATCCACCCATCATGCAAGCATCCATCCATACATCATTCAGGCATCCATCCATCCATCCATCCAACAAGTCCCCCAAAACAACTGACTTAGGGGGACTTGATTTAGTTTTCAGGCACGTAAATAACATTCCTGTAAAGATTGTAAAAACATCTAGAAGTTTGTTCAACTGAACACACTCTAGGACGCTGAATCCATCACACTGAGATTCTGTCACGATAAGGAAGACCCTCCGGCGATTCCAATACAAGAACTTCACGAAGTGTAAACACAGCACACATTACTTCTGCAGTAGTTATTTTTGAAAACATTACGGCAGGATTAAAATAATGGATCTGGTGGCAGAGTAGATAACTTCAAAATGTTTCTGCCGTGTTCCTTTCAGTCACCACAAATGTGTAGAGAGTCACGGCCGGCATGAATCCGGGTGGTACGCGCGAATGGGGGGGGGGGGGGATGTGGGGGGGTGTATTTAATTACACTTTTACAAACAAATAAACTTACCAGGGTGAGAAATCTCCTCTGCCGGTCCCGCCGCGCATCCCGTCTCCGAGTCCTCTCATGGCAAGTGGCAAATCATGAGACTGGATGTGACTCAAGGGCAGCTACTCACCTGTATCCTGCCTGTTGACAGGGCATGGGGCGGCCATACGTCACCGCCCGTGCCGGATCCTATCTTCAGGCTCCTGTACTACATTAGGCATGCGCAGCATGCCTAATGTAATGTCAATGGAGGGGGGGGCTGAAATTAAGAGCGCCCCTTGCAGATGCGCAGTCGGAGTCTGCTGGACTCCTGCTGCTCTCGCCTGGTGCACGTTTGTAGTGGAATGACCACTGACTGTGCTCATGCGCAGTTGAATCTGTGAAGCAGCTGCCAGCACAGGCAGGAAATGTAAACAGACGAATTTCGTCTGCCGTCTGTTTACATTTCCTGCTGTCCGTGGGCAGTTTTGCTTCTTGAATCTGCCTAGTAGGGCGCTGCCCCGACGCCCCTATGGACCAGCCGCCCCTGGGTGTATGCTCATTCACAATTAACACTCTGGGATGTATATGTGGTTTAAACGATCAAACCGTTCGGCAGAGGGTATTGGTGACAGTTATATACATACTCAAGAAGGGCTGACTGCCATTATGCGGTATGCGAGTAAAAAACAAAACTCGAACATTGTCGGATTCTGGAAGTGCTCTTTAGCGTGGGACCTGTGAATGATCAAATTACTTAAAAATGTGGGCCGAAAGTTTAACCCGGGGGGCATGGAAACTTACTTGTGGAGCAGAGTGCGGACGTCTGATTCAATCTCAGAGCGGCGTTTAATGTCAAAAGAGCCTTGTGAGCCGTCCCTATTTAACGTGGAAGGCTACGTGGCCCACGTGTGGTTTTGCATGTACAATCACCTGGTTTAGGTGAGTGGTAAAACCCGGTGTTGGCTACATATGTATTTCGCAGCCGAGGAGTGACCGGTTTGGCAGTGCTTTTACGGCTGAATTTAATATGTAACAAGGATGTACAAATAACAAAAACATTCTCGAGAACACATTTTCTGGACAATACACTGTAATGTCAATGTAATTGTTGTAATAGCTTCAAGAGGGCCTCTAAATGAAGGGTAGAGAAACATATGGTAATATTCGGGAAAGATGCTCTATGTATAAGGCCACAAATTACATGTTTGCGTTGGAATATTGTATATTGTATTATCTGAGGTGCACATGTTAGTTAATATATTGCATTGCAGTTCCAGATATAAAAGGGTAACGCGGTCCATAGACTGGCTATTTAGTCAAATAAATACTGGACATTCGGTAGCATGTATTTACACAGACAGCGGTATATTGCAGTAGTTTTACACACCCTTGTACAAGTGTATGTATGCCCTAGCAGATGTGATGACCTAAAGATGGGCATAGAGGTGCTTATAGTGTATCTGATGATTATAATCTGCTCATTTGTAAATATGCTTCCTCTTGTTCGTTCAACCCATGACCCACAGATTCGAGGATATGGATCCAACGGCATTCTTTGAAATTGAGTGAGGAGGCCATGTTTCCACCTCTCTGGTATAATTGTACTTTTTCTACTACCCACCACTCAAGTTCTTCATGTGTGTGACCACAGCTGTTATAGTGTTCAACTAAGGGTGCACCCTGTACCTTACACCTAAGTCTACTCTGATGCTGTAGAATCCGGTTCTTAACTTTTTCGGTAGTCTGTCCAATGTAGATCATCTGGCATGGACATCTGATGGCGTAAATTACATTTTGGCTGTTGCAGTTTGTGAATTTGGTAAGGGCATGAGTTTTCATCCTGTGTGTGATTGAATTCCCAGTTTTGGTATATTTGCACACTTTGCAGCTCCCACATCTTTGGTGGCCCGTCATAGGTGGTAAGCCGAGCTGGGTTCTGATGACCACTGTTCTTGGAGTCTCAAGATAGGAGGAGACTACGTGATCTTGGATATTTTTTGCCTGCTTGAAGGAGCACATGGGTGCTGCTGGCATTCGAATTTCTAGTCCTACAAGATTCCAGTATTTTTTAACCACTTTGTTAATTTTATGACTCCTTGTGTTAAAGGTGGCTACACAAATCAATCTGTCCATTTCCATAGTTTTTTCTTGTGCTTCCAACAGTGTTTCACGTGGTCTGTACCAAGCTCTTTTACGTGCCCTGTTTAGGAGGCCTTTAGGGTACCCCCTATCCCTCAACTTCGTGATGAGCAGATCTGTTTCTTTGAAGTAGTCCTTGCGTCTTGTGCAGCTCCTGCGCAAGCCCAAGAATTGCCCCTTAGAGCAAGTTATCACGAAGGTTTCTAGGATGGTGTGAGTTGTATTGTAGGAGGGTATTTCGATCAGTTGGTTTTTTGTATAGATTAATTATAATCCTGTCACCTTCCACTTCAAAAGTCAGGTCCAGGAATGGTAGTGTGTCTTTGCTATATGACATAGTAAATTGAATGTCGATTGAACGATTATTCAACCATGTGAGAAATATCTTCAAATCATCTTCATTTCCGGTCCAGATCATAACAATATCGTCGCTATATCGGTTCCATTTTGTTACGTTGTCCAGGTATGGGTTCTCGTTTGAGTATATGTATTTGTCCTCAAAGTGATTCTGAACAAATTAGCCAGACTCGGAGCGAACCCAGCTCCCATCACCACTCCTCTACATTGAAAACAAAATGTGTTCTGGAAGATGAAGTCATTTTTTGACATAGCAATTTGTAGTAATTGAACTTAAAATTCGGTCGGTATCCAATGTGGTGATGGACGGGTGTCCAGAGTATTCCTGATTACTTCAATTGCTTCTTCCTGTGGTATGCTGGTGTATAAAGAGCACACATCTAGGGTGACAAAGAGCTGCGCCGATTTATTAAACTGATGATTTGAATAGTGTGCATTGTGTCTCGAAGAAATGATTTAGTTTCCAAAACAAAGGGTTGTAAGAAGCTATCCAGGTACTGATTCACAGGTTCCAAAATGGATCCACATCCAGATACTTTCGGTCTTCCCAGAGGTTTGTGCATATTTTTATGGATCTTCGGGATGGTATAGATGGTTGGAATCCTGGGGTCCGTTTTGTTTAAGAATTTGGCTTCAGGTTCTGAAAGGAAACCTTCTTCTAGCCCCTGTTTTGTGAGATCCTTTATCAGTTTCCTAATTTCATTGGTGGGATCTCCGGGTATTCGAGTATAACTGTTCTCAAAGTTAAGTTGTTCCACGATCTCTGTTATATAGTCTTCTGTATTCTGGACAACAATTGCTCCACCCTTGTCTGCTGTTTTTATCACAATGGACTTGTTTTCTTTTAAGGTGCGGAGGGCTAGTCTTTCATCTTTGGAGATGTTGTGTTTGATGTACTTGGTGTCATTCAGTATGTTCATAACCTCTGTCATTACTATTTTTCCATAGGCGAGGATCCTGTCGTTCATTAAATGGTTCGCTGGGGTGAATGTAGAGGCAGGGCGAAAAGTGGTGGCTGCTGGTTTCCTGATATGTTCTTCTTTGTTTGAAAAACAGTACTTTAGGTGGATTTTCCTCAAAAACTGTTAGAGCTCCAACTTGGTGTTAAAGGAGCTCAGTGGAGAAGTTGGTATGAAAGATAATCCTTTTGATAGAATGTCATGTTCAGCTTTCGTTAAGGTGTAATTAGAGATGTTTACAACGGGGTCCTTCTTGTTCATGGCGATCATCACACTTTCCTGCTCTATGTTGGTCTGGTCTGTGGCTGCATTGTTCGCATCCCGTGAAATGGTCACCATCTGTATGTCTGGCGTCTGGTGCTGATTTCGCTGTGGTTCTGCTGGGGTTGAGGTTTGAACCGAACTCTGGTATTGTTCCGACGGTTGCCTCTTCCTTGGTTCTATCTGAGAGGTCGTCTCCAGCTGGGGTCTCTGCTGTTCCATGTAGGATCCCCTTAAAAAGAAGAAGACGTGGAAGGACCAAATGTGTCTTGATATTGCGCACCTGCTTGGTATGAAGAGTTTTGCGGACAGGTAGAGTCCTGTTGTTTATATGAGGAACCTTGCTGGTATCCATGTTGATCTAAGGTTTGGTTTGTACTTTCTGATTCACTGTCTGCTCCACTGCCAAAGGAAGAGTTGAAGAAGGTTGCAAATCTCCTAGAATGTTGTCGATTTCGATTGGTGAAGTAGCCTTGTGAGTCTTGAATGTAGAACTCGTCACAGATGTAAGGATAAGTAACTTTTTTGTCATATGCTTTAATGTCCTTAGTTAGTTTGTCTAACTTTCTGTTCAGAGTTATGGTGTTAAACTCTGCTGTGGCCTTTTCAGCTCTTTCCAAGGCTTCTTTGGCGTTTTGTAGGGCTTTATCATCTAGGATTTCCTTTTTTAATTTGGCTATTTGTTGGGTCAATTTCTTTACGTACTCCAAAGCTGTTTCAACTCCCAACACCATCCAGTGTCGGGAGCAGTTGTTGGCCACAAAGCTGAATCCTTCTCGGAATTTGGGAAGTTCTATGAATATTCCAGGCTCATTCCGAACTTGTAGCCCTTTAGGGATTATATTTGCCTGTAGGTACTTTGTTAATAAATGTCCGTGTAATCTTGTACGTATACGTTTTTTCTCTAGCCTCTCTAACAATGATAGTTTATCATTCAAGGTGGTGTCAGTGGGTGTTAGCCCAGTACCTAGGTGGTCAAACTCTGCTTGCTCTTGAATTAGTTTGTTAATATACTCCTCTGTGTATGACAATGTTTCTTTGCCTGACATAGTATTTACTAATTATAAAATCGTGTATAAACACCCTCGCTGGTATGCACCTGCACTAGATAACCATTAAATATAATGGGGTAGTCCTGCCAAGCCAAACAAGAATCAGCCATCAAAGAGCAATAGATGAGCTAGGGAACTTCGCCAGGAAGAATTTGTTGGAAATAAACGTCGTAAAAACAAAGGCTATGATTATAAGTCGAGCCATCCAAAAATTAAAGTCATTTAAATTTGGTAATTCGAACCTTGAAGTAGTGAATAGCTACAAATATCTAGGGATATACCTGGATAATCGATTAACTTTCGGAATACAAAATGAGGCTATACAGAAAAAGGGAAATGGGCTTTCATTTGCATTCTGCTCTATCTCAAAACTTCTAAAAGGTTCTTCCCTAACCCCATTACTATACATTATGAAGGCAAAACTTCTACCTAGTCTTGCATACGGAAGCGAAGTCCAGTGTAGGGTTTTGGATAGGCTCCAAATGCGAGCATACAAAAAAGATTTTTCACTTCCGCACAATGCCTCGCTGGTGCAGGTTTGATTAGAATACGGATTACAACAGCAACATCTTCATAGAAGATATGTCACAATAAGAGCATGGTATAAATTTTGGCGAGACCGAGAAAGTAAAATCAATAATGCATTTTGGAAAGTGTTACAAGGTGATCCGCAGTCCGCCTACTCTGTATATCTTCAATCCTCACTGCAACTCACTAACATTGTAGATCTTTGGCAGAAGAACCTCCCTTACTCCACTTTCCAGCAAATATTGAAAAAGGGAGCAAAGCAACATTTATTACTGGAGGACAAGGCCACCTTGAGCAGGCGGGCACACACATGGATGGTCCTGCAATCCTATGTAAAACTGCTACCAGTGGCATATTTGGATCAGCCGTTTTCTTACTATCTAAAGTCTAAATTTATAGCAATATGTTTTGGTAAATTGCCATCAGATGCAGACCAGCAAAGTTGGAAATATCAGGGTCCAAAATCATATTGTATCTGTGGAGCTCCAACGCAGGATTTTACTCACCTAGTCTGTATCTGCCCACCGTTAGGCGAGGATCGATGAAAATTGTTGTGGGGGTCATTCAATGCAAGAGGTGTCCGCTCCTGCAGAACTGCAAAATTAAAATGCCTTGACCCGGAATATCCACAGCTCAACTGCTGCTTGATCAATTTCCTAATTAAGTACGAGGAAAGATCAAATTAAGACTAGTGGCTAGGCAAAATGGTTGTATGATGTACCATTAGAGACCTGGCTAAGGAGACCACTCAATGCCAGAGATATCTACTCTTGTGGAAAAGTTATATCAAAATGCCCTGGCAGGGAAGATCCTAGCCTAGCCGTGGCCTGACTAACCTCATAATCCAGCAAAAGGAACTCCCAAAATAAGGCTAGAGGTCTGATAAAATGGTTGTATTAAGTAACACTTGAGACTATGTTTAAAACATTAGCCACTTTTATCAAATGCTTTGTTAAATTACACAGGAAGAAGTGCAAATTTTATGATAAGAAATAATTTTCCCTTTTAGAGAACAAAAAATGAAACAACTTTTTAATGGATATTTGTTTTTATGTTGCTATGTATAAATTGTTGTGGTTTTAATTAACTGAACAACAAAATGAGTTATAGTTAATAGCCTTAAAAAATATCCTTAAGGAAACCTATTGGCAAATGGTCGCACACGAAGAACTTAGGCTCCATGAGCCTACCTCCCTTACGGGGCTCGTTCTTCAATTCAAACTATGCCCGAGCCTTGAGACATACTGGGATGTAATTAAAAAAGCCTTTGGATCGGAAACTTTACTTCCAATTTAGATCTGGATCTGTGCCCTTAAAGTCTTTCTCATCCAATGGTCTTCCTCCGGGGATAACAAATGTCATTTTTGCACTAAACAAGTAGTATCATATTCGCATGTCTTTTTTGCCTGCCATACTTATGTGAGCCCGCGGAAAGTTTAGCTGGCCCAGCTCTGTAAGAATCTGGGCACGATCATGTAACACAGCTATGCGAATTGTACACTCCGATCCATCACCCAAGTACGCAATTACTGTGGCTTAGTTTTTTAGGTGGATGTGGCAGATTCACTCCAACTCAACCAGGACTAGCATTTGCCTACAATGAAAACATCTAACATGCACCCGGGAGTCTATCTGGCCAAGTAGGACTCTCCTAGGTCTAATATGGCGGATCTGACCGATTGCAATGAACATTTTTTAAAAAATTGTTTTATATGTAACTTTTGGAAATGATGGCACTGTCTGCTTTTTGCACAAATGATTTAAATTTAGATTTTAAGTCAGCTCTTAACTCTGGTATTGTTGATACTTTTTAACTTACACATTTTTATTTGCATGTGCTTTTATGACTTGTACAGTCGAATAAAGCTTCTTTGATGAATAATACATATTTCGTCATATACTGACTTTTTCCACAACTCATGTTTCCCCTCACACCTCACACCTCTTTTTTCCTGATCTTATAAATACTGTTGGTCCCTCTCTTTCATTCCCTAGAACATCTATATGACTTCCTCGTTATTCTACTTTGCATCTGCTCTTCTTTCTTAATGTGACTTTCTTCTTCATCTACCCATAGTGTTGCTTCCATGTTGTTCTTCACTCTCCCTCTTCTCTCTTCGTATCCCATTCTCTTTGCTTTCCTCATTTTCTTCCCTCATTTCGTACTCTCGGTAAACCTCTCTCTCATTCATGCTTGTCCTACATCGCCCAGAATGGGGGCTAGATATGCCGTGGAACGCTCAGCACTATTCAACTAAAGCGTGGAGTTTGCATCTATAACAGAAATCCAGAAATATCAATGACTCTATAAGAGATTAGATAAGACGTTACTTTTATTTAGTGCTGGGAAATTTCCTTTCTAATTTTTCTTGAGAGGCACACTTGGTGCTGTATAATAACAGGTTCTCATAATACCGCGAGACAGACCTGAGACTCAGGTTTTAATCTTGAAGAAATGTGTAAATATAAACATGCCCATCACAAAATGCAGTAAATTAGTAGTTCAATTTACAGAGGAAGAGAACTGAGGAATATAATGTGTTGCCTTTAACCTAATCATTTTATTCGAATACCGTCACCAAAATATGACAACACTGAAATTTATAATCAATACAAGCCCCTTTGAAAACAACTACGGATATTCTTAGGGTTAACTGCACTACAAACAGCAATAAAAATACCCGTCACTATGTGCAACTTTGACACCAGTATGTTTGCACCAAGTGATTGTATTTTTAAACAAACCATTAGATAAAATAACCAATGCTATAAAAGCGCTAACTTTCAATTTCGTTTGAGGTGGACCTTGTTTCTATTGTCAATTGCTAATGTTAACAAGTCAGTGAAAACAGCCCCCCCTTCCGCCCCAGCAACCGGGATATTCTACATCAGAGGGTGATCTGAGACAGCAGTAATCTGCTGTGTGCTGTTTAAACTGTATTTAATAGGGACTTTGCATTTCGTGTTTTAGCAAGGAGAGGGAGTAAAGTTTTATTCAAACAGTATTGTTACAGAACAAGTTTGTTAGGCCCTTACTTGCAGAACTCCAAAGTGTGGATTGAGCCTGTCTGTCTCTTAAGAGATTTCTGAATAGAGCAGCTCCTTGGTCCCAGCCCCACCCCCAGGCCAGCAGACCTAGGACTGTTGATTGGTTTCCCCAGCTCCAAGCAAATCTGAGCCTTTCTCACACCTGCCCAGGCCCCTTAAAGCTTTGCTGGGTGCACCCCTAATCATTCTCCTCCATCTTGTGAGCTGCAGCCTACCTCTGTCCCAGATTGCAGTGAGCAGAGTCCAGGGAGTGGTAAGGAGGCAGTCTAGTGCTATCTCTTTCCTAAAAAAGATAAAAAACTATTTTCCCTACCTGTGATTGCATCCTCTTTTCATTTCTAAATTTCTTTAACTGTCTTTGCCTGTGGTTGTTACAGTTTAAAATTGTAGTTTTAACCTGCCCGAGATTGCATAATTTATCACCTGTTTTGTGTTTAAACTTGTGTTTTTTCCTGCTCGTGACTGCTTTCATTTAACCTGTTGAATTGTGGGATTTGCAGTCCAAACTCTGTAGTTTTTCCCTCTCATTCCCAGTGACTGCCAGTTCTCCCTCCAAATGTCTCCTTCGCTCTGTGCTAAGACGTGTATATTAAGCAGTGCACCCTAGCCAACATTTTGTGTTAACAAGTAAGGGAAACCAGCCTCCCCTCCACCCTCCCCAGCAACAGGGATATTCTACATCAGAGGGTGCTCTGAGACAGCAGTAATCTGCTGTTTAAACTGTATTTAATAGGAATTGTGCACTTCGTTTTTTGGCCAGTAGAAGGACTAAAGTTTTATTCAAACAGTATTGTTAGATGACAAGTTTGTTAGGCCCTTACCTGCAGAAGTCCAAAGTGTGGATTGAACCTGTCTGTCTCCTAGGAGATTTCTGAATAGAGCAGCAGCTTCGAACTCCCTGGCCAGCAAACCTTGTCTGAGGTAGCTGGGATCTTATATAGTCTGCTATTGTTTGGTACATGTGTACACTGATTGGTGGTTGTATCTAGTGTTACTATTGGATTAGGGGTAGTGGCCTCATTGGTTGGGTATTTGAGGGTTCTGATTGGTTTTGGGGTCTGTGATTCAATCAATGTAGGGTTGGGACTAGGCTAGGGTTAGGATTTTTATTGGAAGTCGGGAGTAGGGCTTCCTGTGTTATTGGTTGTTGAGACTAGGGTGGGACTAGGGTGGGAACAGGGCTAGGGTTAGGCCTTTTATTGCAAGGAGTGATTAGGGCTTATGGAGTGATTGGTTGCTGGACTAGGTGTGGGACTAAGAGTAAGGTTAGGCTTTCTTTTGAAAGTAGGGACTAGGGCTTCCTGTGCCATTGGTTGCTTGGACTTGGGTTGGGACTACTGGTAGGGCTAGGGCCTCTATTGGACGTAGAGATCAGGTTTTTTTTAAACTGATTGGTTGCTTGGACTAGGGCTAAGATTATCTCTAAGGTCCTGGTCTCCTACTGGTACCAGATTTTAGAGGTAGTGTTGTGATTGGATAGTGTTAGGGCTAGGGTTCCAATTGGCTGAAGGGGTCACCTGATTAGGGTTAGGGTATCTCAGCCCGGGCGTCGAAGCTAAGGTCGGAGAGGACAAGGGCAGTTGTCTGTTTGAGCCTGTTAAGGGTGGTGAGAACGAGGGTGGTTGCCTGATTGAGCCTGTTAAGGGTGGAGAGGACAAGGGTAGTTGCCTGTTTGAGCCTGTTCGAGACTGTTCGAGACCAGGGCCAGAAATTCTGCCCATGTTCCCATTCAGTAATACCCACCCACAATTTATTTTCACTATAGATATGTACCTATCTTTGTGTTTTGCTTTGTATAAACATGTAGAATAATTATGTTGTTAACACAAAAAAAAACATCTTTGGTCTACATGTACTTGCTTCCATTGTGAATCTATGTACCTCTGTGTACTTGTATCTGTGTGTATGTTACTTTTCTCCTGAAAAAGCATATCCAATGCACTACCCTATTTCTTATCCTGTACCTCTATCAATATCGTTAATCTACATATACTTATGTCCTTTATGCATCTATATACTTTCAATGTACTTTTGGATCTATATATTTATCACTTTCTTCTAATTTGGCATTTCCAATGCACTTCCCTATTTCTCAGCCTATACTTCTCTCAATATATCTTATAGCCCAACTTTCTGACTCATCTCAAACTACTTTCTACTACTCTTTCCAATGCACTACCCTATAGATCTATCAATATATCCTCTACATCCACTCTCTCATTTACCCCAAACCCCATACCACTACTATAATCCCCAAAATAACTCTTTCTAGATTCTCTCCTACTCTACCCCGCCTTGCATCATCTGACACCTCTTTTTACTATGCCGATCCCCAAAACAAACCTTTCTAAACTCTTCCCTCTGACTCTTCCCCTCCAAAAACCCTTTTTACTCATCCAAAAGCCCCCTTCTACTGCTATGACCTTAAAAAAGGAATTAATAAAAAAAATCCTTCTATCCTTCCACTATCCTTTTCAATCAAAATAACAGACTAACATATTCACTCCTCAAATTCCATATTCCACTATACTAACTTACCACTAATCCTTTATGGGTTCCAGAGTAGTGTGCTACTCCCAATAAAGCATTTATTTTCAGCACCCCATCAGGCATACAAGCGCTATATAAATGCAAAACTTTTTTGACTTTTCTACTTGTGAGAGGGACGGGTGAAAGAAAAACCTAGGAGGCCGCATTGGGGGATCAATTCTGACCAATTTTTATTGATGTTGGTAATAACAAAAAAAAAATAGTCTTGGTGGGATCTTCTCTTTGTCCTCTGGGGTCGTTGTCCGGTGTTTCTTCCACTAGGGCATGTGAGTAACTCCATACCAGCTGGGAGCATGTCATGATAGAACCTTCCTCCGTATCTAGGGTGAGTGCAAAAAAACCACAAAGTACTGGCCAGAAAGGAGGCTCCCCCCTGGATTATACACAGGCTTGCCAAATATGCCTGTACTACAAACTTAAGTGTTCTTGGCAAACAGTCCCTTGTCTTCAGGGTACTGCCCAAGTAACATAATGCCACCCTCTTTACAGGGTGCCACTGAAGAATAGTGTGGTTATAAGGCGGAATTCCACAAGGTTGTAGCAACCGTTTACTAGGTTGGATCTGTTCTCTTTAAACGACGCAGTGAGTGGTAACGTGAGGACTTGTGTGGGGGCATGAGGGTATACAGGGGCAGCACAAGAGACTAAGGGCAATATGGTGGCACACAGTGCAATTTGTGGCATCTCCCTCTCCCCCCCCTTACTTCCTCCCCCCTCCCGATTCATGTACCGCAATGGCCGCAACTCTCCGGAGTTGCGGCGGCTCTTCAGCATCCTCCGGGGGTATCCACCACTCCTCGGACCAGGTCTCCGGGCCTCCATCTTTGTCTTGGTCTTTAAGGACGTTGGCTCTTGCAGGATTCTCTCCACAGGACGGATCTTTCCTTTTCCGCTCTGGGTCAGGATACACCTGGCGTTTGCCCGCCCCTCTCCGCTCCCAGTGGATCGGGCGCTCCAGCAGGCATACACCTGGTATACAACGTTTACAACAAAGTTTTTATGGTATGCGTGGTAAAACTATGTGTTGTAACGTCATACATCCCCCCAACGGTATACAACGTTTACAACAAAGTTTTTACCACGCACTACCACTACAACGCAGGCATTACCACGCATACCATTACAACGCATTGCGCTGGGGGGCGCTCTAGGATAGGGAATAAGTATAATTTTATATCCAACACCTTCCCTAGTGTCCACGGGGACTGGAGTTGGAATATAAAATTATACTTACCACTATCCAGCACCTCTAAGCGCTATGCGTTGTAACGGTATGCGTTGTAAATACCTCGTTGTAATGGTATGCGTGGTAAAAGTATGCGTTGTAACGTCATACATCCCCTACCATATGGCAGTGGCCTTGGTGAATGGCCACAGAGCTAAGGATGTACAGGTGCTGAAACAGTCGCTTAGGTTTATGTTGGGCTGCTTGCATCACAGTATTATTGTCCATATATGCATGTATCACACTAGGATTCCCTTCCATTATCTATGCATTCTAACACCTAAAGGTCATAAAAGAACTGCTGTAAATCACAGAATAATTAAAGGATTGGTACAGGAAGCTATTTGTGCACTACGCTGAGCAGGGCAAACTATTTGCAGCCAGAGTGACTTCATCGTGGAAGACACAGATCTCAGAGTAAACTTGCACCTTTCAACCCACCATTTCAAATAACACACCAAGGCGGATGTAAAAATGTTGACAGGTAACTAAACAACATAAATTGTAACATTGTAATTGTAATTGCATTGTATGGCGGTAACTACCACTGACGAGGTGTCTAAGCACTTTTTCGGCGAGTAGAACGCTACTCCAGGACCCATAGAGGTTTAGTGTTGAATTAGTATAGTGAAACATGCAGGTACATTTTAAAGTGATGGATAAGTCAGTCAGTTATTTGGATTCAGAAGGATAGCAGAAGGATAGAAGAGGAAAAAAGGTGTGTATTTATATAGCGCTTGCTACCCCTGATGGTATGTTGAAGCATGCAGATTAGTGGTGAATTAGTATGGTGAAATATGAAAGTAATTTGAGTGGTGGATATTAGTCAGTTATTTGGAGTGAGAAGGATAGTGGATGGATAGAAGGGGAAGAAAGGTTTGCATTCATATAGCACCTGTTACCCCTTTTTGGTGTTAAAGCGCTTTTCTGGCGAGAAGCAAGCTACTCTGAAACCCATAAATAATTAGTGATTGAAAATTAGTATAGTGAAATATGAAGTAATTTGAGTTGTAGATATGGTATTCATTTATTTGGATAGAGAAGGGTAGGTGGTGGGATATAAGAAGGAAAGAGGTTTGTATTTATATAGCGCATGCTACCCCAGATGGGGTTTTGAAGCACTTTTTTGGCAAGTAGCACGCTACTCTGGAACCCATAAGGATTAGTGTTGAATTAGTATGGTGAAACATGAAATTAATTTAAGTGGTAGATATGTTAGTCAGTTATTTGGATTGAGAAGGGTTCAGGAGGAGTAGTGTGAGGGGGCCAGGCCGACATCCGCCATTCATCTCCTTCCATTGGGCCCTATGAGTCTTGTGCTCAAGAACGATATTGCCATGGGATCGGGAGAGCAAGGGTTAACCGTCTGTGATGCCTCTCCGTACAGGAAGGTGTTGGCCTGCCGGAGCGCCCAGTTCAATGGGAGCAGAGACGGGAGGGGCCAAAGCCAGGTAAAGAGGTTCAAGGGAAGCCGGAAGTGTGCGTGAAGCAGGGGAAGCAAGGAAGTCAAACAGAGGAAAGGAATGAGGACGCTGAGACGAGGAATCCTGACCCAGAGCGGAGAAGGAACGACCTGTCGTGTGGAGAGGATCCTGCAGGAGCCGACGCCCTACCAGACCAAGACAAGACGGAAGTCCGAGGAGTAGTGGATACCCCTGGAATACACTGAAGATCCGCCACAACTCCGGAGAGTTGCGGCCATTGCAGTACGTGAATCGGGAGGGGGAGGGAACCAGGGAGAGGGAGACGCCACAAATCGCACTGTGTGTCACCATATTGCTCTTAGTCTCTTGTGCTGCCCCTGTATACCCTCACGCCCCCTCACAAGTCCTCACGTTACCACTCACCATGTTGTTTAAAGAGCACAGAACCCACCTAGTAGACGGTAGCTACAACCTTGTGGAATTCTGCCTTATAACTGCACTATTCTTCGGTGGCACCCTGTAGAGAGGGTGGTATTCTGTTCCTTGGGCAGTACCCTGAAGACAAGGGACTGTTTGCCCAGAGCACCTAAGTTTGTAGTACTAGCATATTTGGCAATCCTCTGTATAATCAAGGGGGGGGGCTCCTTTTTGGTCAGTGCTTGTTTGTTTGTTTTTGCACTCACCCTAGAAATGGTGGAGGGTTCTATCTTGACATGCTCCCAGCTGGAATGTAGTTGCTCACTGCCCTTCTTTTTTTTCTTTATTGAGCCTCCTGGGGATGTCCCTCTCAATGCAAGACATGTCCTAGTGGAAGAAACGACCCTAGAGTACAAAGAGAAGATCCCACCGAGACTATTGATTTTTGTTGTTGTTACCAACCTCAATAAAAAATTGGTTAAAATTGATCCCCCAATCCGGCCTCCTAGGAATTTCTTCCACCTGTCCCTCTCTCACCTGGTGTCAGAAGTGGGATCCGAGAAGAAGGAGGCCCCAATGTAGAAGATGGCGGAAGGCCAGGAAAGACTAGGCCGGGTCATGTTAAAGTTCCTGGCTGTTGCTGAGGAGGATAGGGAAAAACTCCACAAAACACTGTTAGAGCAAAGCCAGACACAGGAGGCGGTAATCGGGAGGCTGGCGAACTAGCTTGGACAACATAGGAGCCATGCTATTCTACCTTCTGTTGTATTACAGAAATATGCCAGTGGGGAGGACCCCAACTTTTTCTTTTCTAATTTCGAGAGGATGGCCAGGGTGGCCGGATGGACTGTCGATAAATGGGGCCAGTATTTGGGTCCTCTACTTTCAGGTGACCTGCAGGCCGCATGCCAAGCGGTCAATCCGCTCGACCTCACCGCATATGATGAAGTAAAGAAAAGCATACTAGAGAGGCTGGGGATTGATGAGGAAACATACAGGATCCGCCTTCGGCAGGTAAAAGAGGGACCGCAGGAAACCCCTAGAGCACTTTTTTACCGTGTTCGGGACCTGGCTGACAGGTGGCTGAAACCCTTAACCTCTTTCAAAGAGGAATTCATGGAGACAATCTATTTGGAACAGTTTTTGTCCTCCTTGTATCCCCCTGTGCAGAAATGGGTATGGCAGCACAAGCATTTAACAATTGAAAGAGCTGTAGAAATAGCTAGCGCCTTCAACTGAGCCCAATAACTCCAACAGGGCCAGGATGAACACCACTGGAGGCCATCCAGCGGGGCCCCTGTCAGGGCAACCAAACCACCCCTATCCCAGAAACAGGATACAGTGACATTGTTGCCTCACCCTTTGCCAGTCCCCATCGACCCCCACCGCAGCCTGACCCTCAGTGTTTCCACTGTGGGGCCTTTGGGCATATTGCCTGTGTATGCCCCCAAAAGGAGGAACCCATGGAGGTCGGGCTCACTCGCTCCTTCTATTGCAATCCCGCTGGAAAAAAAAACCCTTACTGTCGCACGGTAAGGGTTATTGGGAAAACCGTCAGGCCCTGATGGACAGGTTGTCTTCAAAGCATCATACAGCCTGCAGCAATCCCGGGAGGGGTTACAGAAACCACTGGAGAGGTCAACATTCAATGCGTGCATGGCGACAATAAGTGGTACCCTACCACAGACATACTGGTACAATATGGACCCTCCTTTGAGCCAGTTCCCTTGCGAGTGGGGTTGATTCCCCATTTACCAGAACCTCTGGTTCTAGGGACCGATTATCCCTATATGTCAATGCTGATACCGGAGACGGAACTAGAGAACAACCAATGGTACCAGACTGCTCCTTTTTCCCAGGTCCCGTGTCTTGCCTTTCCTCAAGGGAAACCCAGGAAAAGCGGGAAACAAAAGAAACGAGAGAGGAAAGACTGGACAAGGGTCTCCCTGACCCAGACAAAGAAGGAACCCATGTGGCAATATGACTGGGGGTTCTTTGCCGCCCAGAGGGAAGACCCACACCCTAAGAGAATCGTGGAATAGGGCCAGTGACACCAAAGATCCCGAACATGTAGGTCCCCAGTTTATCATTAGGCAGGGATTAGTGTACAGGAAAAGGGGGAAGGGCCAACCTCGTCAGTTATTGGTACCACAACTATTAAGAGAAAAAGTGATGTTCCTTGCTCATAGCCATCTCTTAGGGGGCCACTTCAGGGAAGAGAAGACAGAAAAAAATATCCTGGAACGGTTCTTTTGGCCAGGTATATACCAGAAGATACGGAGGTATTGTAAGGAATGCCCCATCTGTCAGAAGATCAGCCGATCCCTGCCTTCCAGAGTCCCCTTACATCCCCTACCCGTGATAAGCGAGCCGTTCTCCAGAGTAGAAATGGACATAATTGGGCCCTTGTTCCCCTCCCGGAGCAGCTGTAGGTTCGTATTGGTGTTTGTGGACTACGCCTCTCGCTTTCCAGAGGCAGTCGCATTACGACACCCAAATGTCCTCCATATCGCAAAGGTTATGATCAACATATTTTCCCGGGTTGGATTCCCCAGGGAGATCATGACCGACCAGAGAACACCCTTTGTTTCAAAACTAATGAAGCAGGTATGTCTACAATTGAATATTAAGCAAATCCGTACAGTGGCAGACCGCCCCCAAACCGACTGACTAGTTGAGCGGTACAATGCCACCCTCAAAAGTACATTGAAAAAGCTCCTAGATCTTGAAATCCGTAAGTGGGAGGACATGTTACCCCTAGCCCTTTTTGCCATAAGGTGCAAACCCCAGAAGAGTACAGGGTACTCCCCATTTGAGGTACTATATATATATGTAACCACCCACCCTATTAGACATGGTAAGGGAGGAGTGGGAGGAAGAACCAGAAGGGACCAAACCTCTCTCCGAGTACGTCTTAAACCTAAAAACCCATCTCCAAGATAGACGTGATATCTGTACTATCCACATGGAGCAAGCACAAGAGTCATAGAAACACCAATATGACAAAAGAACCAAAGAGCGTTCTCTCAAGAAGGGCGACTACGTTTTGCTCATGATGCCCATCTCAGGCCAAAAGCTCATGGGACAATGGATGGGCCCCTTTCGCGTCACGGAGATGGTAACCCCTGTGACATATCGTCTTGAGATGGATCCCAAGAAGAGAAACAATACCCAGATCTTTCATATAAATCTGTTGAAAAAATCGGAGGGAGGGGTACCTACATGGGTGACCCTAGCCAGAAGCCCCTTACCACTATTCCATCAGAGTATAGATCTGGAGCTTTCTGAAGGCCATAAACACACCCTGGAGTACAGGTTATTACCGCTTCAACCCAAGGCAGAACTCGCATCGGCCGTCGAGGAGGAGATACAGCAAATGCTCGCATGTGAGTAATAGAACCATCACACAGCGAGTGGGACTCACCCATCATATTGGTGCCAAACCCTGATGGGTCCCTCAGATTTTGTGCTGACTTTCGGGAGGTAAATAAAATCTCACTGGGAAAAGCCTGCTACAGTAGTACTTTGGATTTATGCAAGGGGTACTGGCAAGTGCCCTTAAAAAAACAAGATAGGGAGAAGACTACTTTTTCAACCCCTATGGTTTATACCATTTTACATGACTCCACTTTGTGTTACAGGGGCCCCATGCAACTTTTCAGAGGTTTATGAACACCACACTCAGACCCTGTGCCGAGTATGCGGCAACATATATAGACGATATAGTCATACACAGCACTACCTGGGAACAACATCTTGACCACCATACCACCGTTATACAGACCTTGGGAGAGAGTGGTCTCACCATCAACCCAACCAAAAGCAGGATAGCAGCCAGGTATGTACAATACCTAGGTTATCTCCTTGGAGAGGGGTTGATAAAACCACAGAAGTAAAAGACGCCATAGCAGTCATTCTCTTCCCTCGGACCAAGAAAGACCTGAGAGCCTTCCTAAGCATCTTGGGCTATTACAGACGATTTATACCCGACTTCTCCCACAAAGCAGCTCCCTTGACAGACCTTTTACAAAAGCACGTAAATACAGAAAAAGAGTTATGCCAGCCCCCCACGGAAGTTCACAGTCACCTTCCAATACCTGAAGACGGCTCTCACATCCAAACCTGTGTTACTTAGCCCCGATTATGAGAAACCATTCATCCTCCAAACAGACACCTCTGAGCAGGGGCTATGCGCTGTTCTGTCCCAAAAGGATCCCCAAGGGCTGGAAAGACCAATATTAAATATAAGTAGAAAGCTCTTTATCCATGTAAAGAAATATTCTGTGATAGAAAAAGAGGCCTTGGCTATAAAATGGGTGATCGGATCCCTCCTTTACTATCTAGAGGGGCGAGATTTTACTTTTTACACTGACCATGCCCCGTTAGAATAGCTTTCCCGTAATATGGACATAATGACAGGATAATAAGATGTTTTTTGGCACTGCTATCCTTCCATTTCAACACCCTCTATCGAAAGGGGAAAGAAATGTCGAACGCTGACTATTTGTCTCGATATCCTCTTGACTCTTCTCTTGCTAGCAAGAAAGTTAAGGAAGGGGGATGTGAAGGGGCCGGCTCGACTTCCGCTATTCATATCCTTCCCTTGGGCCCTATGAGTCTTGTGCTCGAGAACGATATTGCCACGGGATCGGTAGAGCAAGCGTTAACCGTCCCTGATGCCTCCCACGTACAGGAAGGTGTATGGATGTATGACGTTACAACGCATACTTTTACCACGCATACCATTACAACGCGGTATTTACAACGCATACCATTACAACGCATAGCGCTTAGAGGTGCTGGATAGTGGTAAGTATAATTTTATATTCCAACTCCAGTCCCCGTGGACACTAGGGAAGGTGTTGGATATAAAATTATACTTATTCCCTATCCTAGAGCGCCCCCCAGCGCAATGCGTTGTAATGGTATGCGTGGTAATGCCTGCGTTGTAGTGGTAGTGCGTGGTAAAAACTTTGTTGTAAACGTTGTATACCGTTGGGGGGATGTATGACGTTACAACGCATACTTTTACCACGCATACCATTACAACGCGGTATTTACAACGCATACCGTTACAACGCATAGCGCTTAGAGGTGCTGGATAGTGGTAAGTATAATTTTATATTCCAACTCCAGTCCCCGTGGACACTAGGGAAGGTGTTGGATATAAAATTATACTTATTCCCTATCCTAGAGCGCCCCCCAGCGCAATGCGTTGTAATGGTATGCGTGGTAATGCCTGCGTTGTAGTGGTAGTGCGTGGTAAAAACTTTGTTGTAAACGTTGTATACCGTTGGGGTGATGCGCTGGATTTCTCCACCAATGGTGGTGATGCGTAGGTTCTGTGAATGATCCACCAGTTCCAAGGTGCCTGGTTCTGAATGTGATGCACCGGGGTTCCCCATGTTGTAGAGGTAATGCATCAATCTTCTCCATGCAGTGGCAGCAATTCGTCAACTCCGATGATGCATTTCTGGAGGTGATGCAGCAGTTCCAAGTGGGACGCATCGATGTGGTTCCCGCAACAGGGGAGATGCATCGGTTCCGATAGGTGCAACAATGTAAATGCATGGGCTTTGGTATATGCAGTACTTTATACTCACTTCCAAGAGCCCAGGACTGGATTGGCACCACTTGGTAGAGCAGGACTCACAGCAGACGGAGTCCAGCTGCTGTTTGCATGTTGAAGAGAGAAGTCTTTGCTATCCATGAGACTTCGGAAGACAGGAAGAATAATAATAATAATGATCTTTATTCGGAGATAACCACATCCATCAAAGATACAATAAAAAGACAAAGACAAGCCTTAAAACACTTTATCAGTACAACTTTGTATCAGACTAAATAATGTGCAAAAAAAGCAAAATCCAATCAATCTTTATTACATCTTCAGAATTGCAACTTAAAAAACAATTTTACCATGAGTTGTGTTTTTAACTTGTGATTCCAGAGACACCAAATTTGGGGGTTCCATCTTTTCCCAATTGGAAATTACATTTATAACATGTAATAAGGCAATCCCAATGTTTTCCCAGGAAAGATTCAGGCCTTGCAGTAGTGAAAAACAAATTTAAGTGCAGTTCACTGCCAGGACATGTACATCTTTAAAGTACATGTCATACTTTTTAAACACACTGCACCCTGCCCATAGGCTGTCCAGGACGTATCTCAGAGGTGACCTATATGTAATGAAAAAAAGGTTTGGGCCTGACATGTAAGTTTACTTGTGAGGTCAACATGGCAGTTCAAAACTGCACACACGGGCTCTGTAGTGGCAGGCCTGAGACATGTTTAAAGGGCTACTTAAGTAGGTGGCACAATCAGTTCTGCAAGTCCATGAGTGGTATTTTATTTACAGGACATGGAAACATGCAGTACACTACAAGGGACGTATAAGTAAACCAAATATGCCAATAGTGGATAAACCAAAGTTACCATGTTATGAGTAAAGAGAACATGCACTTAAGTACCAGTTAGCAGTGGTTAAGGGCTCAGATACCTAAAGCCTGCAAAAAAACAAAGTCAGCAAAAACAGGAGGGCAAAAGACAAAAAGTCAGGGGAAACCATGCCAAGGATGCCAGATCTAACACGTCAGTGTGTTACTGACTTACCCTGACAAGGATTGTAGTTCACAGGGTGGACAGGGTGCATACCTCTGCCAACCAGAAACTCAATTTTCTAGCAGTCAGAATATTGTGCCGTAAATATTGCTTAGCAAAATATTGCTCCATTTGGGTGTAGATTTCTAATTTGCATTCGAATGGGTGTTTATTTTCCAAATGATACTTAGGAAATAATAATTTTGTCCACAGTATTTAGTCCACAATAATATGGAACTGCAACACTTCAATGTCTGCAAATTTATCACACTATTACCCCTTTTAAGAATTGCCTCTTGAGGTCGTGGCCAACATCCATACATGGAGGTCGCATAGCGTACGATCCTGCCCTAATCTTATGCTCCTGTAACTATCGAGGGCCCTTACTGTGACTTGAGCACCTGGGCTGCTGAGCAGTGAGATGTAGCTCCGTGGGAATGACATGGTTTGAGTCAAAGCCCCCTGGAGTAAATCGCACAGTGGCTGTGCTGTGCGGCCAAGATGGCAGACGGCACCTGGTTCCAAGTGCTACAGTGTTCATACTTGTACCCGTCGAATAGGTAACTCCGCGGGCCCAACGAGTGGCGTTGTGACCTGCGAGCGTGCTGCTGAATACACGTATCCTGCTGTGCAGGACAGACTGCTCGAGGCGTTCATTGTAGGAGATTGGTCACCAGCTGCATTGTACACCCAGGGTGGCGGGAGTTGTTCGGTCCCGCTATTCAGGAGAGCCCACGGAAATCCTGCTGGGCTCAATACATTGGTATGGGCCCCTGCTGTGTGCAAGATCCATTGCAGCGGTGAATGTGTCTAGGAGTCAGCCAGCCCGGGTACTGGGATGCGTGCTTCACAACATTGACCACTCTGGGCAGCTAGACCTTTAAGGCCATGTGATGGATTGGTGCTCTTCAGGTCAGGACTGGCTGCGGGAGCCTGCCTGAGAAATTCAGTGTCTCACATTGAACTGTCATTAAGAACTACATGTTGAGAGCTTGTCATCTGAGGCTGCCTGGGTGTAACAGAGAGGCTCAGGGGAATGACTATGACTGCAGGTGGCAACCTCGACTGAGCATGGTGGCCCCATGCTCTTACTTACCTTTTTGTCTCTCTCCATCTCCGCCTCTTTCCAGTGCTATGCTCCTGCCTGTTACTGTGCATGCAACGTGACGTGAGTATCTCTGCAGTGACTTTGAGTGTGTCCTCTTAGACCGGCAGAATGGACTATCTCTGTGGACTGATAATATCATACAATACAATACACAATGCCTGTGTTCCTAAGGTAGCTGGATCTACTACCATGGCTTGAGGAGGCCTGTGTAGAGTATTGACCTTATAGTCTATGAAGCGAGTGACCAGTTACCTTCAGATCCATTGCCCGCAATTATTGCTTGTGCATGTGGCATAGTGTGCATAGGCTATGAGAAACACCCTGCACATTCTCCACCGGAGTTTGGTGTGAAGTCGCTGACTGGTCTGTAGGCTGACAGAGGATGTGCGTAACTTATTGTGCAGGCTTACTAACTGATTGTATTTGATAGACCTATTCAACCTTGTACTGTCATTAATCATCACAGGTATGCGCCCCCCTTGCTCAGATAATCTGAAGACTTAACCACATGGGGTCATGACCTCACCGCCCTGTCGGTTATTGGTACTTGAGACCTGCTGGCCTCCCAGAGTAATGTACTCTAAAGCCAACAAAGAAACGTATTACTGGATTCAGCTCATTGGGTTTCGTGCTGAGTGACTTTCTCAAGTGTCGACATGTGCTTACCCTCGCCCTTTCCCCTGGGCAATTTGTGCATACCACTGGCGAACTATTTCAATCGTACTTTTGGGGCAGTGTGCAGAAACCATAAAATATGGGGCTCACTAAATCAAGAACCAATAAGTCGGCCCCATCGACTTGCTCCCAGTCACTTTCCTTGGATGGCTCTCCACCTAGGAGTCCAGATGCCGAAGTGCCCTCTTTGGGGGCAGTGCCTCTTTTAGATGAACCTTATCCTGCACAAAAAGAGTTGCGCTAGATGATGGAGCAGCGTCTGGGGGCACTTTCCACCTATGTCAGTCAGTTAAAGGATTACCATCTGAAATCCTCAGTGGCAAGGTATATGTCCTTAGAAGATGTACGATGGCCGCCATCTCACTTGCCGTCCAGTTACCTTCTAAAGAATACTGGCCATTGGGAAAGAGGCATGTTGTTCCACCTAAGGGCAGGTACTATGAAATACATGCTTTGTTTTCCCTTGGGGGTTAAGGTTAAGTTCGATCAAATGCTATGCCCAAGTGATAACTATAGCAAACGAACGATGTTACATTTTCTATTTTTCTGTAATTTTTATCAAATGTACACAAAACTGTTTTTGATTCCTTTTTTTAAGGAAACCGCCAATATTGATTAAAAAGCAGCCTATACTGAAATTCTTAAATTGGAGAAGGATGCTCAGGTTTTCCGCTTAGGTTCTTTTTTGAAAGCGGCAGTTCATTCACGCACCTCCATGTCCACTCAATGATGGCTGATTTTTATTGTGTCTCTCGTTGCTCTAAAATTACAGTTTGGATAAGCTGTAAAATATTTGGATGTCTACGTTTATTCATCCATCCATATTTATAATTACTGCAGATGTATATGTGTATATTGCACATTATTCTCTTTTTTCGGGAAACATATGTAACTGAAGCACTTTATAGTGTATGTATGGAAAAGAATGCACTTTGTAGTTATATTACACTGCCATGCTGCTATCCTGTACTAATGTATTACTGTATGGGTGTTGTCTCTTATGATGCTGCTGTTTTTATATATTTGTGTTTTTAAATATTTGATGTATTTCAATACTGATCTTTTTAACCTGTGCTTTTATGGATACACTTTGCATCCGAATAAAGATAAATAGAATTAATTGAATTGAAAGGATTACCATCATAAGTTGAGAGATAGGGTCAAGGCAAACGAAATGGCACTTGTTAAAAAAGATGTTAAAAAGATTTATAGAGCGCATGGCTGCCCGCAAGCGTCCCAGCGCTGACAGAAGAACAGGCGAGAACAGGAGAAGGAGGTTAAGGGAGCAGCCAAGTCTTTAGAAGTTTTCGGAATGGCAGGAGGTTGGGTTGGGCACGGAGGTCAAGAGGGAGTGAGTTCCACAGTTTGGAAGCGTTATAAGAAAAACGCCGGCCTCCGGAACGTGCCCTCTTGATCCTGGGTGGCAAGGTTAAGTGGATATTAGAGGATCGGAGGGTTCTGGAGGTGGTGTAAGGAACAATGAGGTCTTTGAGGATAAGGGGAGCTTTCCCGTGGAGAATTTTGTGGGTTAGGCAGAGGGCCTTAAACTGCACTCTTTCCGAGACGGGCAACCAATGCAGTGCTCTGATGGCCGGTTTGGCCGAGCAGCGATTCTTGGTGTCAGTGAGAATCCGGGCGGCAGCGTTTTGCACTACCTGGAGCTTTGTTGTCACTTTCTTCGGCGCGCCAAGATACAGGGCGTTTCCGTAGTCCAGTCTGGACAGAATAAGGCCCTGGGTAAGGAGCTTTCTTGACTGAAAAGGGAGCAACGGGAGAATCTTACGGGCGGTGCACAAGAGACCATAGCAAACTCCAGCCGTTTTCCTTGCTTGGGTGTTCATGGTGAGGTTTTGGTCCAGCACTTAGGAAACAAATAGGAGAGTAAGGAGTTATGTCCGCGAACATCGGACGGGAAATACTCCTGATTCCCTGGTCAAGGATCAAAAGAACAAAAAGGAGGAGTACTACCCGATGAGGGTATGTGAAGGCTCTTGTCTGAACTCAGGAAGAATTTTTCCTTTGTTAGGAAACCCCTCACTCACCACCTGGTGGTGACTTGCTTCATCATCGGGGCCCACCCAAGTGGCCTAGCGTCACTTGGGTGTGCTTCAACACCTGCAACTGCAGTGGAGCTGGTAGTGAAATGTGGGGTGCAAACAAAAAAGAATGTGAGTGTTAAAAATGTCCTGGTATTCTTTGGTATAGAATTTTAATAAAAAAGATACTGGACAAAATTAAAAAATCAGGTTGAGATGAAAGTGGGGGAGTTACGTTCCACTTATCTCTATTTTATGTGTATGGTCGACATGTTTCTACCGTTAGGGGAAACTCCCCGGTATTCCTCAGGACCAAAAACCCAAGGAAGTGGGTGGTATGTGCCCCCTAAAAGGCACACCCAGTCCTAAATCCTTGGAAAGCCAGAAGAAAAATCAACTTCTGGGACGCACACCTCGAATGGAGGGTGCTTTAAAAACCTGTAGGGAAGGAAAAGAAATGAATAAAATAATTACTATCCTGTTACGTAGTGTAGTGCTAGAGTGCAGGATTCGTGCAATTATTCTGGCTTCCCACAGTGGTGTTTTGCACAGTGCCTTCATCGGAGCTGAGCGTGTCTACATGTGTTTGTGCAAACGTGCTCATAGCTATGGAGATAAAATATATATGGAGTAAGGTCTGATATTGGCCTTAGTGCGTGCTATATAGGAAAGAGACATGCTGGCATCAAACTCAGGGGGACTCTATCCACGGCGGTACACAATATGAGCACTCCTGCATAGTGCACCCCTGAGTTTGATGCCAGCATGTCTCTTTCCTATATAGCACGCACTAAGGCCAATATCAGACCTTACTCCATATATATTTTATCTCCATAGCTATGAGCACGTTTGCACAAACACATGTAGACACGCTCAGCTCCGATGAAGGCACTGTGCAAAACACCACTGTGGGAAGCCAGAATAATTGCACGAATCCTGCACTCTAGCACTACACTACGTAACAGGATAGTAATTATTTTATTCATTTCTTTTCCTTCCCTACAGGTTTTTAAAGCACCCTCCATTCGAGGTGTGCGTCCCAGAAGTTGATTTTTCTTCTGGCTTTCCAAGGATTTAGGACTGGGTGTGCCTTTTAGGGGGCACATACCACCCACTTCCTTGGGTTTTTGGTCCTGAGGAATACCGGGGAGTTTCCCCTAACGGTAGAAACATGTCGACCATACACATAAAATAGAGATAAGTGGAACGTAACTCCCCCACTTTCATCTCAACCTGATTTTTTAATTTTGTCCAGTATCTTTTTTATTAAAATTCTATACCAAAGAATACCAGGACATTTTTAACACTCACATTCTTTTTTGTTTGCACCCCACATTTCACTACCAGCTCCACTGCAGTTGCAGGTGTTGAAGCACACCCAAGTGACGCTAGGCCACTTGGGTGGGCCCCGATGATGAAGCAAGTCACCACCAGGTGGTGAGTGAGGGGTTTCCTAACAAAGGAAAAATTCTTCCTGAGTTCAGACAAGAGCCTTCACATACCCTCATCGGGTAGTACTCCTCCTTTTTGTTCTTTTGAGGTTTTGGTCCAGCCAAATCCCGAGGCTTTTGATATCAGATTTTGGGGTTGGAGGCAGGCCCATACACGGGGGCCACAGGGATTCCGGACGGAAGTGAGACTGATTGCCCATCACCAGTATCTCCGTTTTATCACTGTTGAGTTTCAAGTGGGACCTCCAGCTGACTATATCTCTCAGACCGGAGTACAGATCGATGGCAGGATTTTCCTGCTGACTGAGAGAGACCACCAGCTGGGTGTCATCCACATATGTCAGAAGTTTAATTCCGTATGGGGTGACAATCTTTTCGAGAGGGGACATGTATACGTTGAAGAGCGTAGGGCTCAATGAAGAGCCCTGTGGCACTCCGCAGCGTATGGGGGTCTCTTTGGAGATGTAGTTACCCTCCGCCACCAGGAAGGAGCGACAGTGAAGAAAAGATTTTAACCAAGCCAGGGCTGGCCCTGAAATACCAAGGTCTCTGAGCCGCTGAGCCAAGATATGGTGGTTGACGGTGTCGAAGGCCGCACTTAGATCCAGGAGGATCACTGCCACTGATCCTCCTACATCGATGATCTTCCTGGCCTCTTCGACAACCGCCACCATCGCTGTTTCAGTACCCTGGCCCGGGCGAAAACCTGTCTGTGAAGGTTTAAGCAATTCATTGGATTCCAGGTAGTTGTACAGCTGGCCGTTAATACATTTTTCAGTCATCTTACTGATGCATGGAAGGAGAGACATCGGCCTGAAGTTAGTTAGGTTTAGGGGTCCAGGTTAGGTTTTTTGAGTAAGGCCCTGACCACCGCCTCTTTCCAGCTGGGGGGTACCGTTCCGTCTGCTAGTGAGGCATTGATCAAGTTTACCATCGGAGCAAGAATGGTGGGTGCTACCTGTTTTAAGGTTTTAACTGGGGCAGGGTCACGCGGGGAGCCACTCTTGAGTGATTGGAGGATGGAGGACAGAGTTTCCTCACTGATAGGGGTGAACATGTCTAGTCCTGTATTAAGGTTCTGGGCCTGAGTCGGACATAGAAGGGAAGGGTCCGTGGAGGTGAGAGGGGGAGTTGGTGGAGGATGTTTTGGATCTTTTGATCGAAGTAGGTGGCTAACTCGTTGCAATGATTGTCCGAGAGATCATTCGTGCATATAGGCTCTGGGGTTTTTTAAAGTTTTTTTTACAATTTGAAAGGTTTCTCTAGACGAGCAGGACGCAGTACTATTTTTTTCATTGAAGAAGGCTGTTTGCGCGGCTTTTAGAGCTTTTTTAAAATTAAGGATAGCCAGTTTATAATCCCTCTTGCTGTTAGGCTCAAAGTCTTTCCTCCACACTCTTTCAGCTCTCTTACAGAGTTTTTTCAGGAGGCGGACCTCGTGGGTAATTCCGGGGTTTCAGATACGGTTTTTTGGGGAGGACAGTGTTGAGAGAGTTTTTAATCCAAGAAGAAAACTCAGCATCCGCTGTTGCGGGGTCAGTTTCATAGTTAGGCCTGGAGAGCTCTAGGACCTGCTTCCATTTGCCAATATCCAGTTTGGCCCAGGGACGAGACAGTCTGCCAGGAGCTTGGTTGGGAGGTGGAGTGGTCGAGATCCACCAGCTAAAGGGGATAAGCAGGTGGTCGGACCAAGGCAGTGGAATAGGTGCTCTCACTTTAAGATCAGAGATGTTCCAGAGGATGGGATCAAGCAAGTGCCCAAGAGTATGCGTGGGTTGCTCGTTCTGTAGGTGGAGTTGATGGGTTGCCAGGTCTAGAAGTAGTTCTGAGGCGGTGTTGTCATTACTATTATCAAAGTGGATATTGAGATCCCCTAAGATTAAAAAATTGGGCAGGGTGCTGGCCTTGGCCATGAGGTTTCCAGGAGGGAGCTAAAAAACTGTCCCAAGGCCACTGGTGGGCGATAAATAAGGACTCCTGAGAGGGAGTTACGTGGGGACATTTGAATGGTGAAGTGCACATTTTCACAGTCCGAGAGGGGGCTGTCGTGAAATCTACACGAAAGATGGTCTTTGTAAATAATAACTATCCCTCCTCCCCTTCCCTTGACTCGGTCCAAGTGTTGCATAAGGAAGCCATGAGGCAGTGCTTGTACAATGTCTGAGTCAAAGTCTGGAGCGAGCCATGTTTCCACTTGTGTCATTGTCCCCGGTCAAGAACAACTCACTATACAAGTGGTTCAGTTGCAACATCAAGTGGATCTTCTACAGGACAATGCAGAGGATGCAGTGGGGAGAACCTGCCACAATAATATCAGTATTATTGGTTTTCCAAAGGGAGTGGAGGGGGCCTGCTTGACTCACTTTATGGATGACTGCCTCCAAATGGCAGTGGCTCCTATGGGGCTCTCTGACATGTTTGTGGTCGAGAGGGTGCACAGGGCCCAACCATACCAGATACCAGACACGCCTCCAAGACTGTTCGTGGCCAAGATCCTTAACTAGAGAGACCATGACACCCTATTACAAGCGGCCAGAGACCAAGCACCTATCATAGAGGACAATGTGAAAATCCCTCTTTTCCCCAATTATACAGTAGCAGTCCAGCAAAGACGTGCCTCCTTTCAAGAGGCCAAGAAGTGTCTTCAGGACACAGACCTCTCTTATGCCCACCTCTTCCTGGCCAGGCTCAAAGGGATCAGAAATGAACAGACCCACATTTTCAATACTCCGGAACAGGTCCTGAACTGGCTGGCCCAACACGTAGCTGATGCTCTAGCAGGAACAACAAGATAAGATACCAAACAAGGTGAGATGCAGGGTAAAGAAGAAGAAACTGAATAAACATTATGCTTGTGGGGTTAGCAGTGGCCGGGGCCCCTTCCACACAGCAGGTGCTGGAAGATAAATTGGCTGCTTTGAAGTCATCGATTACTCTGAGAAAACCATCCCCCCTCATCAGCTTGAGTTCCTCCCAGAGCGGAGCCTCTGATGCAGATACAGCAAGTAGTGTAGCACTGTTCCCAGCAGTCACTCCGCGAACAGCAGACAAATTATGAATTGAATCCAGTAATAATTTTCTTAGTTGGCTTTAGATGCACAGCCCTGTTCACAGTGTAGCTCATGTTCTTTCCTAACATATATACATTCTGTGGCTTTGCCCTCACATGGGTTGTCGATGTACTGCATCCCATCACTGCTACGCTGTCCCTTTGACTGTATGAGAACAGACAGCCCTTGACGGCATTATAACATCTTGTCACTTCCTGGATGGGTTCCGGGGCCAAGGGCTGGGTTGCTGTCAATCACACCCTGAATTGTTCTGTGTTAGCATGTCTTACCAGATTGGCTGCTTGTACCCTCATAGCAAGTTCACCTGGTACTTATTGTTTGTATTGTTACTTTATTTTCAACAGGTTTGTTTGAACATTCCATAATCGCTGGACCAGGTATTAGTAGTTAGTTGTTTTAAGATGTTTGATAGTGTTACTGCCATTGTAGGGGGAGTGGAAGAGGGTGCCCGTTGTTGAGTTTTAGATTCCAGATACATAAATACCTCAGTGTCTAAAAATTATAACTTGATCATCTTAAATGTAAGGGGCATGGGTACTATATAAAAAATACATAGGATACTTGCCCAACTACACCGTCGCTGAGCCCATATTACTTTTCTACAAGAAACACACCTGGTTACCTCAGAGGCCTCCAAATTGCACAAAGATGCCCTGACCAACTTTTCCATACCTCCTATTCTGCCTATTCCAGGGGGCGGCTATCTGGACACGTGCCAGGGTCCCCTTTAGACTGCATGACTCGAGAGTGGACATAAAGGGCTGTTTTATGTTACTGAAGAGCACCCTACATGAGGACATGATAGTCCTAGGATACATATATGCACCCAATACAGATCAAGATATATTTTATACACAGTTGTCTATAGTATTAGCGGATTGGGCTCCATACCCTTGGGTGCTGGGGGTAACTTTAATGCAGTTTTAGATACAACCCTTGATAGAACACATCCACCTCACCCCGGTATTTCACTGGTCTGTCAAGCCTGTAATCCTCAAACTATGGGTGGATGGCTGGGAGTTGACTGATGTGTGGCATGCGAGTAATGAAGGTATGAAAGAATACTACTTTTAGTCAAACTCACATGCTTTACATACACAGTTAGATCACTTCCTATAGCCGGCGCTTCTCCTACCCTGCGTTATCCATGCAACCAACCTAGATAAGACCATTTCAGATTACAATCCATTGGAGATTTCACTGACATGGGTGCCCCGATTTCTACATGGCAGCTCCAACCGATTTCATTAGATGACACAGACTTGTGCGAAACCCTATCAATTGCCATTGACAAATATTTTGCCACTAACACTGGCACTGCCTCTTCACTCGCCATAGAATGGGAAGCATTTAAAGTAGTGATCCGCAGCTCTGCCAATAATTCAGTGGTGAGGGCTAGGAAGATGTTTCTTTGCGAGCTCCATGAGGTGGAGGACTCGTTGGGCCTCCTTGAGAATGCAGAGGCACAAAACATAGATTCTGCGCCTCATCTTCAGGAAGGCAGGGTACAATACTCTGAGTAGTGGGAGTGATTCTGTATGGTAGACTATCGCCAATTTATGCAGAGGATGCACGAAGAGGTGGACCAATCGGGTGCACTATTGGCGTGCATGAGACATCCAGATCTCTCACCCACACCAATGCTAGCCTTAAACACAACGATCGGTAAAGTGGTCACACAATGCAAGATTAATGCAACGTTACTGGGCTATTATACAATACTATATTTTAGACAACCCACTCCTGACCCAACGGGCTCTCGGAGTTCCTACGGATGGTGCGCCTGCCTACATTGCAGACTGCACATCGGGAGGACCTTGCAGCCCCATTACTAGGAATGAAATCAGAGGGGCCTCAAAGGAATTGACACAAAACAAGACATCGACCTCCAATAAAATCCCTTCAGAATTCTGCTCTGCCTACGCCACTCAAGTGGTCCCCAGTACTTTACAACACTGCTCTGGATGGGAGACTTCTTACCCCTACCACTAAAGACATTTTGTTTACTTCTCTATTGAAACCTCAAAAACCCCCACATGAGTTGATCTCCAACCACCTATTATCAATTTTAAACAGCGAATATAAAATACTCAGCAAGATTCTTACTCATAGGCTGCTTCTGTTGTTTCCTTGCTTAATCCACACTGATTAATGTAGTTTTGTACCTCGCCAAAATACCTCGTTAAATATACACCGGTTGTTGAAAAATCATGGATGTCAGTCAGGATCTTTATCCCAATGACGGTTGCCTCTCATTAGACATCCATCAATCATTTGATTCCATGGATTGGGAGTACATGGCACGTTTTGAGATACCTTCAGTTTACATCAGATGGGTGAGATTATTTTATACTGCCCCTATGGCCAGGTCTAGAACTGGCCAGCATATCTCCCAATCTTACCCGGTTCAACGAGGCACTAGACAGGGGTGTCCCCTTTCCCCACTCCTCGTTATCCTTGTTGTTGAACCCATGGAGCGAAGACTTAGACAAGAAGCAAGTTGCAAGGGGATTTCAGTAAGTATCACAATCCATATCATCTCCATAAATGCCGATGACATGGTCTTGTATTTCAAAGATATCCAAGAAGAGCAGAGTGAGTTGGCCCAATTGGTTTCTATATTTAGGACCCACTCTGGCCTCCACATTAATGCGGGCAAATCTAATGCACACTCCTTTGCGGGCACATGCACTGACCCTAATCTGCTTTGATGAATTTATGATTCCAGTTGCCCAGTACACATGTTGATATCTTGGGGTTCAGATATACCGTGATAGCCTTGATATATTAGAGAGTAACCTCTCAAGAGTTATTGCAACACTCAAAACACAAGTGACCTTTTGGACAACGTTACCCCTATCCGTGGCTGAGAGACTGGCACTATTGAAAATGGTGATGTTGCCCGTATTTGATATCACTTTGTAAACTTACCCATTGTGGTCCCCTTGAGTTTTTTCAAAAAGCTTAATACTCTGTTGACTGATCTAATATTGGGATGGTGTCGTAGTAGAGTCAGCTTAGAGAAACTTCAACCTCCAGCACATAAAGGTGGACTGGGCGCTCCAGATTTTAGGGCATACTATATTGCTAAGCAATCGCAAAGGTTATCATACTGGCTTGCTGGTCATAATATATCAGAAATAGGTTTCACTGCTACACACTTAGAACAGGGCCAGCTTCATCATCTGTTATGCTCGGGTGCTCCAACACTACCCACTCATACACTGTTATTGCGAATTGCATTGTCTTATTGGAAGATGGCATTGGGATATTCCTCGAATAAGACACCTTATGGCCCCAATCTAACTCTGCAGGCCACCCCACTGTCTCAGGTGCACTAACGTGTGGGAGACTATTAACTTGGAAATGAAAAGGGATTACTCAGTAGGGGGTCCATTTGCAGATAGCACCCTCATGGCTTTTGTTGACTTCATTCACAGACACAACCTCCCAGGCACCCTTTTTCTTACACATGCCAGTGTCCTGCGCTATGTAGGTAAAGACTGGGCAACGGATGACTATGAACCACCAACATCTGCATTACTAGGAGCATTACATTCAATGGGGCATGGCTACTATCTAGTTAGATGACTCTATAAGGGTTTTTGCATCCATCTCCTTATATCACTTGCAACACTGAGAGAGAGGTGGGAAACAGATTTGGGCAGGGAACTCACAGATAGGGAATGGGGGAAGCTGCTGCAGTATCTCAAGAAGGTGTCTTGAAACAAGACATTTACATTTATTCAATTTGCCATTTTACACGAAGCATGCTTAATGCCATTAAACGTCACCATATACACCTATCAACATCCTCCATATGTCACCATTGCTGGGTAGGGGAGGCCGACTTACTGCACATGTTGTGGGCTTGCCCGCACCTATAATAATACTGGACTGGAGGGGTACCGTCATTGAAGAAGGTCACATGCCAGACTCGTTGGAACACAGTAGAGTGCTGCATATTGGGACTGTATGCAAATAAATCAAATTGAGTGTGTATTCTTTACTTGCTTTTATGACTATTTTCTGAATCCTCTAGGCAGATTTCTGCAAACAGCCTAAATCTCCTGCTTGTTACATTTGTCACCAGGATGAATTGTGGTGCCTGTATTTTTTTGTTATCATTGGAGACAATATATGCAATCATAGATGAGTAAAAGTGAAAAATGGAGATGTTTTTCCCCGAAGGGTCCTGAGTGACATCAAATAGGCAAAGAGTGCAAAACTAGAATGAGTGATGGTGAGACACACATAGCATGGTGTCTCCTCCCTGCCCCATGTAAATAAACTATCATTCTATCTGAGAACCCACCCACACCGCCCTCTGTGCCTTCGCTCCACACACCTACTGAAGTAGTGCTCTCTGTTCACCTTCAGAGCGGACAGCCAGCACTGCACTAACAGTCTCTCTGGGAGCCCTGTCAGAGAATCCTGAAAATGATTAAGGTCCCCCAAGGACAGCATCCAATTGAACTTGGTACCCATCTGTGTGAGTAGAATAAGTATTTTTCGGTCCTTGTAATTTGGTAGTCTGTATTTCATTCATACAGAGAGTGCGACATGAGGGATTGGGGTGCATGGCTCTTGTGGACCTTCAGGCAACTTAATCTTGCCCCGATGAATGGCGATGGATTTAGTGATAAAGAGAGGAGCAAGCCCAGTCCTATTCCCTTCTTGACCCAACTTGTTTTCCTTGTCCATGGCTTGGACATGGATAGTGAACCTCCAAGTTGAGAGCGTGGTTACAATCCTTTCTCTGTTACTCACAGACACTGATACTTTAAACAGTAATGAGAGACATACTGGCTCCTGCACAAGCACTGCCCTTACACCCGCAAAAATACAATGCCTAAGATATATATTATCCCTAAACCTAACAGAGTCTAGATGCTGTGATAAGGTGTCAAGCACTGTGTCAGTGAGCTAGCAACACCCAGGCAGATAGGCCTGGACACTAGGCCAGCTATAGATAGGCATTTAGTTAGGAGGCTTGGTAAGCAGCATTCTCTAGGGTAAAACCATTACTACTGATCACACAATACACTTGTGTTTGGCAGCAAAATCACACCATGGAGCTCCCACACTCGGTCCTTGACAGCCTTGCTACACCACTGTTCCCTATTCCAACGAACTCCCACTGACTGGTAGAATTAAAGGTCTAAGGGGCATATTACCAAACAATAGCGATAATTATCGCTATTGCTTGGTTAGCGAGAGAAAATTATCACCGAGCTGCGACGATTTTTATCGCAGATAAACCTTGGTATTACCAAGGTTTATCGCAAATGCGATAAAAAATCGGCAATAATGCATGAATATCGCTGAAAAATCAGCGATATTCAGGCATTACTGAGCTAATGCTTTTAGCCATGTTATCCACCTCCCATTGGATAACATGGCTAAGAACTTCTCCTGGGCAGGTGTTAGCTTTTGGAGATATTCGCGCTTAGCGCGAATATCTCCAAAAGTTGGTAATAGGAGATAGCGATGTTAGCGACTGTTTCCAGTCGCTGACATCTTGGCACGCACACTCTGCATGTCATTAGTGATACATTTTTCTGACATGCAAAGCGGGGCCCAAGATGGTCGCTATCTCCTATTAGCTGTCGCTAACTGGTGTTAGCGACAGCTAGGTAATAGGGAGATAATTTTATCTCCGCTGACTTGGCTTTTAAAGCCAAAAAAGCGGAGATAAATCCCTTGATAATATGCCCCTTCATTCCCCTAAAGTCTTCACCCCACTTTTGGATGGAACTTGGATAAAAATCAATACACCCACCTCAAAAACACCCTCACTGGCCATATTCACCAGATACTATGTGACAAGCCTTGAGCGTATGTATGTAATTAAAGCATGCTTTATTAGTTGCAGTGTTTTTTCATCTATATATTTATTGTGTTTATATTACCACATTTAGGTCAATCTAGGAGTGGCAAACACAGGGCTGGTCCCTGTGTGGTTCTGAGGAAGAGCTTGGGGGACGCTCGAAACATGTTGGTGCATACCCAGAATCACTAGCCCATTATAGCTAGGATCTCTGGTTATCACCCCGTTTTTAGACATACCAATCTAGGAGCAGCAATAAAGTATTCTCACCCACTAGGAGGGTATTTTTAATTCACTTTAACCCACTCCATCAAACTTTTGCACTACACATAGTCTTCCATTAAAAGTGCTCCTACGTAATTCGCAAGTCGCAGCATGCCTCAGTTCGTAGAGAGCTGAGATGGCCCCAATGAGGAAGCATGTCACCGTTGGGAAACTCTGGTGAGTGAGGGGATTAAAGAAAGACATTTTTCTTTCCTGCAGGCATTTCCTATCAAGTTTGGTCAGGAAAGCCAATCCCACCCATTAGCTAGGTCCTTTACCCATTAACGTGGGTTGTATTTTTCAGTTTGCTAATGGAGGGCGGATTCAGCTCTTAAACCCTCTATCCTCCCCTCTGTTTTTTGCCTTTCATATAACTAGCAGCCATTCTAACTCTACCAGCCATGCTCTCATTCTCACGTCCTTTAGGCTTAAACAAAGGTTTAGATACCCAAAATATCCATCATGACCCAACCTAACACAGTAAAGATGCTTCGATATGTGAGAAAGGAGACTTGGATGTGGGTCTTAGACACTGGTGTAGGGAAACACTCTTTCATAAGTATATATGGGCACTTGGCAGGAGACGCATACATTGGGGCACTGGGACACAAGCACATGTGCCGGAATACATGGGCATTAGGCACATTGCAAATTTGCCAGGGGGCAGTAGTAACTTGGGCTTGAGCCACGGACACAGGCATGATGGCAGCAAGGCAAGAATACAGAGTACATGGCAAAGAGCCACAGACATGGACACTCTGATTAGCGGGAGACACACTCTGGGAAAGAAGATAAAGGCATTAAGCAGGAAGCCTCAGGCAGGCCTCTTAGGGAGCAAAACACGAGTATGGCAGCTAGGTTCTAGTTGTAAAAATGAGACTACACGCAGGTAAGTTCCAGTATTTATTCTAACTCCTCTGTCCACCATCCAACACCGCTCCTGACTCTCATAGCTCTCTAACGTTCTACCACAAGCTTCTCTACACATACTCCCTGTCCCAACATTCTAAGGCACACTCTGCTCCAACTGTAGGGAAATACCAAGAGTGGGGAGGAGAAGGGGTGGAGCAAGGGCAAATATACACAGCATAATAAGTGATTTTACTTGAAAGCTGCAAATTATGCAGGAGGGGAAAATACAATAAACATGGGATATAGCAGTTCTACCATTGGAAACCCACAACCAGTAGGCATCCTATTCACCGACTTCCTTTCTAGGATGTTGGTAGAGACTGCACGCCTGGCTTAAATATGGAGCTTTCTAGTACAGAATTCGAGAACCAGCAGACAACATTCTACTAAGTGAGAACGCCATCACCAGCAAGCGGGTTTGTAATGAATGACATTGGGACTTATAACAAAACCCTCGCAGACAACTGGCAAAAAAAATCTCATGATTAGACACCAAGGCAGACTCTGTTACCACCCGACGGTAACCACTTTGTAACCAGAATTTCAAGAACGTGACACCTCTCAATCAAAATGTGTGCAATCAGAAATCGCTGCGTAAAGGTGGATAACTTTTTTTTATTATGCTTCAAGAGAAAATGAGTACACTTTACATTCCCCAGTATTCGGGAGATGCAGAAAAATACACATTGACGAACAACAATGTTACAATACTAGACATGTTATTCTCTTCGGGGGGAAATGGTGATTGTTACTCTGGACACAGGGTATAACAGAAGCGAGAGCATATATCATCGTTTCCCTTCTTTTCTGGGTGATGCGGAGATCAATTACTGGCATCTTTTTCTCTTCAGTTCAGTTTTCTTGAGCCATGGAACTGTTTCCACAATAAAGGTGCACGTGGATCGCTAAGGGAGAAAGAAACATGACCATCAGGTAAGTACGCACGTTGTCATCTTCCGCAGTGGAGGAGCAGAAATGACCGGTTACTCACCGGTAATATTCATTACTCCGAGTCGTAGTCCTCCCCGTCCCAGTCCTAACTACATGAGCATAGCTCCTCCCACCAGAAACTCCCAAGCAACTTGAAACCCATCCCTTCCCTCCAGGCCACACCCATACCCTGAGGCATATAACCCTGTGACCTGCCAATCAACAACCTGTACCCAACAAGCACAAGAAGCCGAAACAGGGAGGGAGGGATGGGAACCTGGACTGGGACGGGGAGGGCTACGACTCGGAGTAATGAATATTACCGGTGAGTAACCGGTCATTACCTCCTCGTCAGCCCTCCCCGTCCCAGTCCTAACTACATGAGCAGATACCAAAGCAATAATCGGCTTCACTCAGTAGCAAAAAACAGACTTTATTAAAGCACAGAAAGTCACACCACCGGAGTAGAACGCAACACAGCGTCCCCAAACCCAGCAGAATCAGTCCCCCCAACCACCAAACGATAATGGGACATAAAGGTGTGCGGAGAACTCCAGGTAGCAGCCCTGCAGATTTCAGCCATGGAAGCCCCCTGAAAACAAGCCCAGGAAGCCGCCACCCCCCGAGTCGACCTTCCCTGAACAGACCCAGGAGCCAACACACCAAAGGCCTCATACGCAGCACCCACAGCCCATCGTAGCCAACGACTGAGGGTAGCCCCAGAAGGCTTAAGACCCTGACCAGCCAGGCCAAAGGTCACAAAAAGGGATTCCACCTTACGAAACGGCCCAGTACGCAACAAATAGATCTCAAGAGCCCTCCGAACATCCAAACAGTGCAGCCGCACCTCAACCTCTGAAAGAGGATCAGGACATAAAACAGGCAAAACCAGATCCGCAGAGCAGTGAAAAGAGGAAGGGACCTTGGGAACAAAGGAAGGATCAGGCCGCAGTACCACCCGATCAGGAAAGAAACGTAAAAAAGGGGCCGAACGAAGCAAGGAGCCCAACTCCCCAATCCGCCTAGCCGACGTAATAGCCACCAGGAACAGCACCTTGATCGTCAGAAACCTCAAAGACACCTCCAGTAGAGGCTCAAAGGGAGCCCCCTGCAAAGCCCCCAAAACCAGAGGCAGATCCCAACTAGGAGCAAAGGACCGAATGACAGGCTTCTGAAGGAAGCAACTCCGCAACAAACGGGACACCAGGGGAACCACCGGGTCACAGACCGAACCCCGAAAGGCCCGAACAGCAGCCCACTGAGCCCTCAGGGATGACACAGCCAGACCCAAGTCAAAGCCGTCCTTCAAAAAGTCCAAGACCAGTACCGGATCCACCTCCAATGCAGACCACCCACGCGCCGTACACCAAGACTGAAAAGAAACCCAATGCCGGGCATAGGATTTGAGAGTCAAAGGGCGCCTGGACCTCTGAATAAATTCCGCCACAGAAGGAGAACACCCCAACGCCACAAGGTTCATCCTCTCAACAGCCAACCCGCCAGTCTCAGGCGGACCAGACACTCCAGAGACAGAGGGGGAAATGACAAGGGACAAGGGACCACCGGCAACCTCCAGCAAGGCCCTACTGCCAACTTCAACAACAGAGGGAACCAAGGCCGCCTGGACCAATCCGGAGCCACCAGGATCACCAAAGCCCGATCCAATTTGACCTTCAGCAGAACACGCGGCAGCAGGGCAATAGGGGGAAAGGCATACATCAGGCCCCCCTCCCACCGGAAGGACAGGGCATCCACCCTCCAAACCTCGGCAGAGCGAACCAGAGAACAAAACGTCTCCCTCAAGGCGTTCCCCGGGGCCGCAAACAGGTCCACCACCGGGACCCCGAACCGGGCCATCAGGCAATGAAAGACTTCCTGAGACAGGCACATGTCCGACAGGGAGGGAAACACCCTGCTCAGGCGATCCGCCTCCGAGTTCAAAATCCCAGGCAGATGTAAAGCCCTCAGAGACAACAAGTGAGACTCCGCCCACAGGCCTATCCTCTGAGCCAACAAATTGAGGGAAGCCACCCTCGCGCTCCCCTGGCGGTTGATATAACACACCACCACCGTGTTGTCCGACCGCACCATCACATCCCTCTGGAGGACCCAAGGCAGAAAATGAGACAACGCCAACTGAACCGCCTTCAATTCCCGCCAATTTGAGGACATCTCCGCCTCCGGCACAGACCAAAGACCCTGCACAGACTCCTGACCCAAGACCGCACCCCAACCCAGTTCGCTGGCGTCGGTCGTCAGGACCAACCTCACTTGGGACACAAAGGGCGAGCCCTGTAAGAGGTTCCGATCCACCAGCCACCAGGACAACTCCCGGGCGATGGACACACTCCCCGGAACCAACAGCTCGTAATTCAGAGAGGCCGGATCCCAATGCTCCAGAAGATGATTCACAAGGGGGTATAAGTGTAAGCGGGCCCAAGGAACAATCATCACAGTTGCTGACATCAGCCCCTGAACACGCAACCACTGGCGAGCCGTGGAAGACCGAGCCCCCAACACCTTCTTTAGTTCGTGCACAAGAGTCAGTCTGCGGGGTTCCGACAGGAAGACCTTCCCCAACCTGGTGTTGAACACCCCCCCAATGAACAACAGTTCCTGAGTGGGGTGAAGATGGGATTTTTCCAAGTTCAGAATCCACCCGAACCGTTGAAGGAGACTGCAAACCTCCCGGGAATGTGACTGAGCCTGAAGGAAAGAAGAGGAAGAAATCAGCCAATCGTCCAAGTAAGGGAAAACCTGTATACCCTTAGCATGCAACAAACCCACCAAGGGCGCCAACACTTTAGTAAACACCCTCGGAGAGGCAGACAGGCCAAAGGGCAATACCTGGAACTGGTAGTGATCCACCCCTACACAGAAACGCAGGAACCTCTGGGAATCTGCGTGCACTGGCACATGAAAATAGGCGTCCCGTAGATCGAGAGAAGCCAGGAAATCTCCCACCGACAGGAAGGGAAGAATCAACTGCAGAGTCACCATTTTGAAGGACCGATGAGGGATACACAAGTTCACCGCCTTCAGATCCAGGACCGGACGGAAGTCCCCATTTGGCTTTTGGATCAAAAACAGGATTGAGTAAACCCCCCGACCCTGTTGTCTCACAGGCACCCTCACCACAGCACCCTTTGACACCAAGTCCCGAACTCCGTCCAATAGAGCACGACATCTTGCCAGAGACCTGGGAACAGGGGTAGCTTTGAACACATCCACCGGAGGAGTCCCAAATTCTATTCTGTAGCCCAGCCGTACCACCTGTAGAACCCACAGATCCCGAACGAACTCCTCCCAGACAGGTAAAAAAGAGGTGAGGCGACCCCCAACCGGCACCTCCAAGGAATCCATCACATAGTCACGACTTGGAGGGACCTGCAGAAGAGGAAGCACCTTGTTGACCCCGGGACTTGTGGAAGGAAGGGACACCCCGGCCACGTCCCCTACCACGAAAGGGCTGAGCAGCCATCTTAGATTGAAACGCCTGCCCAAAAGCCCGCTTATAACCCGCAAACTTCCCTTTCTGAGAAGAGCGGACCGGAGCCAACAATTTTTTGTCCTCAGCTGTCTTTTTAATCAAAGCTTCCAACGGCTCCCCAAACAGCTTAGAGCCCGTGAAGGGAATCTTCATCACGGCCGCCTTCTGAGCAGCTTCCGCCTTCCAAGACTTAAGCCACAACTGCCTTCTAGCAGCAACCGAGGCCCCAGCAGCCGCCGCCGCAGCACTAAGGGAGTCGAAGGACAAGTCAGCCATGAAACGCAACTGCTGTTCCAACATGGACAAAGACTCAGAGGGATCCTCTTCCTGCATGAGCTGCGCAGAAATACCCTGACAGTCCATAAGAAGCGACTGAACAAGATAGCTGGTGTAAGCAGCAGACCGAACAGCCAGATTGGAGGCTGCAAAGGACCGCTTCAAGGCCCCCTCGACACGCTTGTCCCCAGGATCAGAAGGCACCGCATCTTCAGACACCACCAGGCTCTGAGACGCCATACCAGCCAGCAGAGAATCCACTTTCACCACAGCCGGAAACTCCTCCGCGAAGCCCTGCAAGGGATACCTCTTAGCCAGAAACCGGGGAAAGGCATGCCTGTCAACATCCTTCCACTCCCCCTCCAGCACCTTCCTCACAGACGTATGAATGGGGAGGCTTTCCGGATCTTTCTTCAGGTAATTGGCGAAGAAGTCTTCAGACTCTCCACCCTCCACAGGATCAGGGAATCCCAGATTGTCTCGAACATGCTGCATAACACAGCGAAGGTCAGCCCCTTGGACAAAACGACCCTTCACTTCCTCATCAGAGTCAACGTCCGGATCTACCTCAGCCGAGGCATCCAATTTCTGTCTCTTAGGCCCCTTGGGATCATGAGCCACAAAGGCCGCCGCCACAGCAGCCTCAATCATTTTTTGAATATTTGCCATGGAAGGAGCAGTGGAAGAACCAGCGACCACCTCCCCATCCTCACAGCCGAGTTCACGCACGTCTGCACCTCTACCCTCCATGTTGTAAACAGGAGAACAGAAAACCAGACCCCAAGATATACCCAGACCAATCCAAGCAAAAATCCCCAAGGGCCAACCAGGGAAAGCCACCTAGACCTGGAGCCAATCCCTACACAGGACCGAAGGCCGGCCTTCAAACCGCCCTATCAGAGAAGGCTACCAAACTACAAAAGGAAAAGACTGAACAGGGCCCAACTGTAAGGATACAAAGAAACCCAGAAGACCCCGTCCCAGGAACCAGTGAACCCAGAGGTAAGAACTCCCCAACTCCCCAGCAGAACTCCACAGCAGAGCAGCAAGAGGCCAAGACACGAAATCAAGCCCCATGCAAATCCCTCCAGTAAAAAACGGCAAAAAAGCAAAATTGGACCGCCAGTAGAGGGAGCTCCAACAACAGAAACGCGGGGAAGAGAACACTAACCCAGGAAACAATCATCAAAGTCGGACTGAACCTAAATAACGGGCCCCCACGGACCAAACAAAGGCAGTCCCCCCCCCCCCCCCCCCTCCCCGCAACCCCAGACTCCACCAAGGATTGCAGGAAGCATAAAGAAAAAGGGGAAAAACACGGGCTCGAAGAAACGAGCCCCGAGAGGTACAGACAGAGAAGCCAATCCTGCACGCCCTCGGCGCGCTGAAAAAGCCAGCCACACACCCCCCCTCCCTCCCCGGGTGTACCGGCTAGAGCAGGGAACGAACCCGGAAGAGGGGAGGCTGCAGCAGGGAGTCACCACCCCACAGCAGGCAGTCCGGACCCCCAACCCCACGGTCCCGCTACAGCAGGGACTCAAAGCAAATGCCTACAAGTTAAAAGAAAAACAGGCACAATAGGGGTTAAAAACGGGCGCTTAGCATCCCGTTCCACACTTACCAGATAGGAGGCCAATTCCAGTGCCCCCCTCGACGAAGACTGCTCGGAAGTGATTCCGCAGAAAAAACAAACAGGTTGTTGATTGGCAGGTCACAGGGTTATATGCCTCAGGGTATGGGTGTGGCCTGGAGGGAAGGGATGGGTTTCAAGTTGCTTGGGAGTTTCTGGTGGGAGGAGCTATGCTCATGTAGTTAGGACTGGGACGGGGAGGGCTGACGAGGAGGTAATGCAATGGCACCATTATGTGAGCATATCAGGAAACAATGGTTCTCTCTTTTTATTCGGTTATTTGAAGTTTATCAGAATTCGTCACTTACCACAAATGCTATACAGCCTAGCAATTCAAATCGATAAACATATTTATGATATTTTATAAAGACTTTAAATGCAGATATATCATTTGCAAAGGAAAAAATAATAAACTAGGGGTGTTCGGTCCGTGTGGTGAAACAGATAATGTTATATGTACATTGGAGGCCTTTGTCAACGTGAATATACAGATATTATTGACCAATGGTATAATACTAACAGTAAGCCTTGGTAAGGACAATACAACAGTTGGAAAGGGGATGTCCCCTACAATGTGTTACAGACGCACACCTGAGCCTGAGTGATCCCAGATGAGGATTTTATGGTGCCCTGAAATTATTTGGCCAAGCACACACAACAATCAAATTCCACAATAAGGTATAGGCCTTCATATTGGTTCTGTGGCCTGGATCCTACCGCTTTAGACTGAAGGGGCATATCAAACATGTTCTCTTGTCAGCATGCAACTACACTGCGAGTCCTCTGTCATCAAGCGGTGGCAGCAGAGTATCTTTTTTCTAATTGATAGTACTGAGCAGGCCTTTTTTCTGTTCATGGATAAGTGAGTAGGTTAGTAATAGCAGGGGCATCACTGCTATTCAAGTGCTCCTGCACTGGAGGGCTGGGGAGGGCTGAATAATTTACTAATAGCAGGGGCCTCACTGCTGTTCATGTGCTCCTGCGCTGGAGGGCTGGGGAGGGCTGATTAATTTACTAATAGCAGGGGCCTCACTGCTGTTCATGTGCTCCTGCGCTGGAGGGCTGGGGAGGGCTGATTAATTTACTAATAGCAGGGGCCTCACTGCTGTTCATGTGCTCCTGCGCTGGAGGCTTGGGGAGGGTTAGTAGGTTAGTAATAGCAGGGGCCTCACTGCTGTTCATGTGCTCCTGCGCTGGAGGCTTAGGGAGGGTTAGTAGGTTAGTAATAGCAGGGGCCTCACTGCTGTTCATGTGCTCCTGCGCTGGAGGGGTGGGGAGGGCTGATTAATTTACTAATAGCAGGGGCCTCACTGCTGTTCATGTGCTCCTGCGCTGGAGGCTTGGGGAGGGTTAGTAGGTTAGTAATAGCAGGGGCCTCACTGCTGTTCATGTGCTCCTGCGCTGGAGGCTTAGGGAGGGTTAGTAGGTTAGTAATAGCAGGGGCCTCACTGCTGTTCATGTGCTCCTGCGCTGGAGGGGTGGGGAGGGCTGATTAATTTACTAATAGCAGGGGCCTCACTGCTGTTCATGTGCTCCTGCGCTGGAGGCTTGGGGAGGGTTAGTAGGTTAGTAATAGCAGGGGCCTCACTGCTGTTCATGTGCTCCTGCGCTGGAGGGGTGGGGAGGGCTGATTAATTTACTAATAGCAGGGGCCTCACTGCTGTTCATGTGCCTCTGCGCTGGAGGCTTGGGGAGGGTTAGTAGGTTAGTAATAGCAGGGGCCTCACTGCTGTTCATGTGCTCCTGCGCTGGAGGCCTGGGGAGGGTTAGTAGGTTAGTAATAGCAGGGGCCTCACTGCTGTTCATGTGCTCCTGCGCTGGAGGCTTAGGGAGGGTTAGTAGGTTAGTAATAGCAGGGGCCTCACTGCTGTTCATGTGCTCCTGCGCTGGAGGGGTGGGGAGGGCTGATTAATTTACTAATAGCAGGGGCCTCACTGCTGTTCATGTGCTCCTGCGCTGGAGGCTTGGGGAGGGTTAGTAGGTTAGTAATAGCAGGGGCCTCACTGCTGTTCATGTGCTCCTGCGCTGGAGGCTTGGGGAGGGTTAGTAGGTTAGTAATAGCAGGGGCCTCACTGCTGTTCATGTGCTCCTGCGCTGGAGGGCTGGGGAGGGCTGATTAATTTACTAATAGCAGGGGCCTCACTGCTGTTCATGTGCTCCTGCGCTGGAGGCTTGGGGAGGTTTAGTAGGTTAGTAATAGCAGGGGCCTCACTGCTGTTCATGTGCTCCTGCGCTGGAGGCTTGGGGAGGGTTAGTAGGTTAGTAATAGCAGGGGCTTCACTGCTGTTCATGTGCTCCTGCGCTGGAGGCTTGGGGAGGGTTAGTAGGTTAGTAATAGCAGGGGCCTCACTGCTGTTCATGTGCTCCTGCGCTGGAGGCTTGGGGAGGGTTAGTAGGTTAGTAATAGCAGGGGCCTCACTGCTGTTCATGTGCTCCTGCGCTGGAGGGCTGGGCAGGGCTGATTAATTTACTAATAGCAGGGGCCTCACTGCTGTTCATGTGCTCCTGCGCTGGAGGGCTGGGGAGGGCTGATTAATTTACTAATAGCAGGGGCCTCACTGCTGTTCATATGCTCCTGCGCTGGAGGCTTGGGGAGGGTTAGTAGGTTAGTAATAGCAGGCGCCTCACTGCTGTTCATGTGCTCCTGCGCTGGAGGCTTGGGGTGGGTTAGTAGGTTAGTAATAGCAGGGGCCTCACTGCTGTTCATGTGCTCCTGCGCTGGAGGGCTGGGGAGGGCTGATTAATTTACTAATAGCAGGGGCCTCACTGCTGTTCATGTGCTCCTGCGCTGGAGGCTTGGGGAGGGTTAGTAGGTTAGTAATAGCAGGGGCCTCACTGCTGTTCATGTGCTCCTGCGCTGGAGGCTTGGGGAGGGTTAGTAGGTTAGTAATAGCAGGGGCCTCACTGCTGTTCATGTGCTCCTGCGCTGGAGGCTTGGGGAGGGTTAGTAGGTTAGTAATAGCAGGGGCTTCACTGCTGTTCATGTGCTCCTGCGCTGGAGGCTTGGGGAGGGTTAGTAGGTTAGTAATAGCAGGGGCCTCACTGCTGTTCATGTGCTCCTGCGCTGGAGGGCTGGGCAGGGCTGATTAATTTACTAATAGCAGGGGCCTCACTGCTGTTCATGTGCTCCTGCGCTGGAGGCTTGGGGAGGGTTAGTAGGTTAGTAATAGCAGGCGCCTCACTGCTGTTCATGTGCTCCTGCACTGGAGGGCTGGGCAGGGCTGATTAATTTACTAATAGCAGGGGCCTCACTGCTGTTCATGTGCTCCTGCGCTGGAGGGCTGGGGAGGGCTGATTAATTTACTAATAGCAGGGGCCTCACTGCTGTTCATGTGCTCCTGCGCTGGAGGGCTGGGGAGGGCTGAGTAGGTTAGTAATAGCAGGATCCTCGCTGCTTTTCAGGTGATCCTGCGCTGGAGGGCTAGAATAATTTTGCAACAGAAAGGGGCCTAGCTGTTTTATTAGTTGCTCAGCTTTTAGGCCATTGTCACTTTGGCCCTGTGTCCTTCCCAAGAACAGTATCCTCCCACTTACATTCCTTGTATGTACAGAGGCATATATGGCCCCTAAGCCGCTATTTGTTTAAACTGCTATGATTGCGCTGTTCTTGGTTTTAATCTGAAAGAGACTGATAGCAATTAACGTTTTTTCCTCGCTTTTTTCTCTATTCAATTTTAATCTCACTTATTTCTTTTTTGCACTGCACTTGTTCCCATTTAATGGTCACACATATGGTCTACGAGCAATTTGGGGGTTTGTTACCCTGTCTCTCATGGAGGGTATGGATTCTGTTTCAATGATCCAGAGACTCACCATCCCTACGCTTTGGATGACCAAATGATAATATTGATCATTAACAAGACTTTGATGGGAATCCATCTCTGGACATTGGGTCACACCTACTGTTGCTAGTGGCTATGTGCGTTGGTACATAAACATTCCACTAATGTTTGAAAGGATTCCACTTTGCACCTTAGTGTTGGGCATTGGTCTTATCACTTTCTAGTATTACCTTTATTCTAATATAGACCCCTATGTTTTAGTTGGTTATTCATATATGGCCTGATGCCAGAGTTGCAGAGATGGGGAATCATGTTTGAGTCCCAGCGTCTGCTCAACACCCTGTGATTCTGGGCAGACCACTTCATTACCCAGGCCCTTAAGTAAAAAATTGGATCTTGAGTACTGTAATTGATGCTCATGAATAGAACTCTGGTTTTCTTATGTTGTGGATTTCTGATTTATGAGATGATTAGAGTCTAGGACATAGCTGGTTGGAAAAGAGTATCTAACGACATTGTGCAGGGTGTTAAGACTGCATGTAAGTATTCGGTTTTCAGAACTGCAATGCTCCTAGTCTTTACCAATGTTACTAGGTCTGTAAGCTTTAAAATGCTTAATTTACTAAATATTTCTCTACAATTTAGACCTCAAAGAGCAACCAAATGGTATTTCATGAAAGGGCACGCCCCTTGAATGTAGGGCACGCCCCTTGAATGTGGGCCACGTGTCTTGAATGTTGGCCACGCCCCTTGAATGTGGGCCACACCCCTTGAATGTGGGCCACGTCTCGTGAATGTGGGTCAATTTTTTCATCAGTACCCAGGCCAAATTGTGATCCCAATCCGACCCTGCCTACCAGCCTCATGCCTGTGAAGGTTCACTTGAATGTAATTCCCAGGTCATGAAATGACATTCCAGTATGCCTATCTCCTGTGTTGTATGATTGGTGACTGGTAGCAGAACTCCATGTTGTTTATCTGTGTGTCTGCACAGACCAGTGGGATCCATGTTGTATACCCCTCGTAAAACAAAGCATAAGATGGAGGCTGAGGTACAGTCTGCCCAGACCGTGGAAGTGAGTTACTTGCATTCCTGAGCTGAGTGTAGACTCAGGCATTGAAGTGTGAGAAGAATGAGACCGGGCTTCTTTACTTATCCTCCTGTGACCTGTTAGGAGGGGTTTAAAGATTATTTCTTTCGGAGTACTGCAAATTGGGTCGATAGTGGGAAAGAGGAAGCAGGTCAGCAAAATCTGCTGTTAAGGAGAGGTAATGTTCCAGAAGGCTAACAGCCAGGTTGAGAGTTTTCAAACTAAATAATGGTCATGTTTTAGGTGCTTCAGTTCAAGCCAGCTTCATCACTACCTACTGTGAAAGCTATCATATTTGACAAAATGTGTGACTCCTAAGCAGAAGGAATAATGAGCTATGAAAAGGAACATCTCAAAGCCTTTTCCAGGATATTGAAAATGGTATCAACATCTTCTGTCTGCTAAAATGTGTATAACAGTGGGGAAAAAACCCTCCCACTTCCAGAATTCCAAGTTCTTCTCTGACCATGTGAGTGAATGTTCTGAAGAACTGCTGAGATCTAGAGCTGGGTTCTTTGATAGTCAAACTCCTCCCAGAGGTGTTAGAAGTATGTGCATCTTCCTGGAGATCTGTGGGTTTGCTTGTGGCCTGGTCTGCCAAGAGGAGGGAAAGAGCACCTGATCCTGCAGGAGGGAGGCTGCCTTAAGAGGAAAAGCCCTGTCACTATGCCTAGAATTTGGGCAGGCAAGAGGACTTCTAAATCATTCCTCATTCCCAGTGCAATAGGAAATGTTGTAGAAGTTAGCATCCTGCGAGTTCAGCAGTGAGATCGTCACCATCTGAAGCTTGTTGAAAACGGCGGTCATCGCCAAGGGAGAGGAACACATGGACTCCCCAGAATTTGCAAGTTAAAAAGTTGGCACATTTAGTCCACGGCCACCCTGAACTGCATCTTTGGGTTTACATGTTGCATGTACACAATTGATACTCAGACCTTTAGAAGGTCGGGCTTCACTGGGCTACTCAGTGTACATATTTACATCTTGATCACAACCAATTGTTGTCTGGAGTGAACTATGTCTCAAAAATAAAGAAGAAAGAGTCATTGCTGGCCTTTCTCAGTTCCCTTTTTCACAACACCTTCAAGGCTTTAAAAGTATTAGGCTTGTATTCTACAATTACCTCTAAGACAGCATAGCGTGTTTACTTTCCACATGTTTATTTCTTTGTGAAATCTCTTTACTGTACCTGTAGCAATTCCAGTGATTCCTGAAATGAGCAATCTTGATTTTCAGGATCTGTTTTTAAACATAATGTTAGTCCAGTCACAACTTTCGCTTCATATTTAGCCCCACTGATGATCTGCAAAATAAAAATACAATGCAGTAAATATCATGTATTTATTTATAGCTGTATTATTTTGCTCGAAGCTGACGCATAGGGGGAAAGAGCGCTGATACCATGTTCAGTGTCGCAGTACACACAAGGATCGGGTTAAACATGGCAAAAAAGAGACACTATTTATAAGAAATTATTTAGGTCTTGCATTTGCTGAGAAAGTCCTTGATAAATACCAATACAATGCGCTACACAGTATGTACAATGAGAGCCTAACCAGGGCTTGAAATGAATATAAAAGTACAGTAAATATAATCTACAAGATCATAAACTAGTTGGCTGCAATTTACACTTAAAAATAAATTTTCGCATTATTAAGCAGGATTGTGCAGTTGTCTAAATCATTCAATTCAGAAACAGAGATTTTCAATCCAGTGTCCATAGTTGCTCTGTTCTGATGCAGTGAGAGAAGACCAGTGAGAAACAATTTACGTAAATCAAAAATGTGAAACTTTCAATTTTAATACTCTCTATAATATTTATGAGGTGAAAATGACATCTTATGCAGAAACATCATCTCAATGCATGAACACTCTTTTCCATAGTCTCTGCATATTTCCACTCAGCTCATACTGTGTGTAAGAAATTAGGTTTCTTGTTGAGGGGTGTGAAATCCTTCTCAATCAGCAACCACATTTCTTCTATGGGTGAAGTCACAAGCAAACCTAAATTAACATGACCTCGACCCTCAGGTAACTTGGCATAGAGCAAAGGCAATGTGCAAAGTATTTGTGCAACACTTCAAACAGTTACATAGTGGAAACACACTACAAAAGGATCCCACATCAGTTTAGAAACCTAGAGTCATTGTTAATAAATAAAGCAAGACCAAAACAACAAAAATGCAATTCTTTGAACCGAAGATGTTCAATGTTAAAGATTGTAATAAAATAGCACCAAAAAGGCGTAAAGCACTAACTGTGGGTATATGGTCATGCCTGACAGGACAAAGTCACAAGTTCAGACCAACTGCGATGGATTGTGGGCCAGCTACAGGGACCCCGTTGGGCCCACTGAACAAAGTACCTTCAATCCTGGTTTGCGGAGTGTTGTTGGGAGGATCCGCTTCGAAGATCTATTGTGCAGCTAAAGTGATGCATCGGTTTGGAGATGTGGCGAGGTTGTGGTGCGAGGTCCTGCATTATCTTTTTGCCGATCCTGTCAGCCACGGCTTCCGATGCAAAGACAGGAGTAGAGGATGTGCTGCGCAGTAGGGCAATGCACCAGTTCCGAGGAGCTGTGAGGCTGAGATGTGGAGTCAGGCGTCGTCTGTGAGCTTCGGTTGATGAGGAATACGAGGGCATGTCCCAAGGATACATCACAGAATGGTGGTTCTGATGCAGTGATGGGCTGCAATGTGCTGAGTCTCTTTGCTGCAGTTCTGAACCTTGCAGTAGCAGAGATACATTGGTTCTGCTGGGGGTTGTGCTGCACAGTAGAGGAAATGTATCGGTTCCCCTGGATCCACAGAGGCTGGCAGAGCACCTTATGCCCATTTCCAAGGGTCCAGTATGGGGGGCACCACTTGGCAAGGGTGATTCACAGATGGCAGAGTCTAGGTGCTGAGTAAAGGTTGTTGAAGCCTGCTGCCCCTGAGGCTCAAGTTAGGAGGCCAGCCAACTAGCCAACTAACTCTGCGGTTATGGATTCAAGAGGGGTAGGCCTATTCCTTCTCATTGAGGCAAAAGGCCAGCAGGCAGCAAGTCAGCACAGCAAGGCAGCAGCACAGCAGGTCAGCAGCCCAGCAGAGTGGCAGTCCTTCAGCAGTACAGCAGTCCTTCTTCCTGGAAGGGGTTCCACAAGTCCAGCTGTGTACTGAAGAGTTGGTTTCTGCGGTCCTGTATTTATACCCAGTTGTGCCTTTGAAGTGGGGCAGAAGCTCCGACAGGTTTCCGTTTGAAGTCACAAGGTAGCCTGCCTTCCCTGTGTAGGCTGCAGAATAAGATCAGGGGATATGCAGCCCTATGAGTGAAGGCAGCACACAGCCTATTCAGGTGTAAGTGTGGCTGTGCCCAGCTCCTCTCTCCGATCCTGCTAGGGATGGTCGATCCAGGCACACATTACCTCCCTATTGTGTGTGGCTGTCTAGGAGGCAAACACAAGGCCCGACTGTCAACTACAGCCAATTATTTCACCCAGGTATAGAGTACAAGCAGTAAGGTGCTTATTCATGAGAGCCATGTGTCACTTTTGCTTCACGTAAAGTAGTACATGGTAATGTAGGACTCTCCTAAAAAATTATGAAGCTAAGCAAAGCCACCCTGCATTACTTTGAGTGGCCTTAAAAATCATAAAGTAGGTGACACACTGATTGGAGGCGATGTAGGCGATTCGCTGCGTTGCCTTACTCTGCATCCGGGAGGCGTCCCATTGGTGTTGCAGTGGGTTATCCTGCGCAACACCCATGGAATTTGATGCTGCCCCAGATTTGCAAAAACATGCAAACCTGGGGAAGTGCCACATCCATACGCCGCCTGGGGTGAGGCGTAACAAGGAGAAATAACTACATTTCACCTTTTTTTCCCCTTTCCATGTGTGCTGCATTTTGCAGCACACATAGAAAGAGGAAAATGCCTCATAGGATTGTTTTTGTGCTGCAAGGTCCCCCTTCCTGCACAAAAACAACCATGCCTACAACAGATGCACCCTTGCATCATGGTGCAAGGATGCCTACATTGGCACCAGACTGCCTAAATGGCGCAAGAACATCCATAAAGGACATGAATGCACTGTATTGATTAAATATGGTGCATTCCTGCATTTTCACTTTGGCATAGAGAACCTCAGTCAGGTCCCTTGCTGTGCAGCCCCATGCCAAAATGCCATAAATGAGGCCCTTATTGGGTAAGACAGGAAAATGCCAACTTCCTAAAAGTAACAGGAAAGACTACAGGAGATAGCCCATAAACCCAGTCGCAACACCGGTAGATCAAACATAACAAAAAACAATGTATCAATAGGTAATCATTTAGTAGGCAATTTTGTAAGGTACAAAAATCAATTACAGTTGAAAGGTAGGAATGGGAGACCACAAAAATGTGGATGCAGCTCTTAGAATGGTCTATAGACAGACCCTCCAGGATTTCGCGATTTCGCAGTTTGCCGCAAAATCGGCACTTTTGTAAAAATGCAGCGATTTGCAGATTAATGCTTGTCAGCACAACTCCTGTGTCATCAAGCCTCTTAGAATCTACATGCCAGGAACTGCACAACGCTATGGCATATGAGTATGTCAAGTATGCCTCTGAGTAAACCTGGACGTCTGTGGATGTCGAAAGAAGAGATGCATTATTGCACCAGGATGTGAGTTACCAACAATTGTTTTGCAGTTAGAACGACCTCAAGGACCATTGCCTTTTGCAAATGTAATTGCATATTCTTCTTTCAGATTATCAGGACTGGTTAATTTTTACATGTGTAAAGTGTACCTACGAATGCGGAAATACCACAACTGTAGTCGAGGTGCCACATTCTCAAGTTCATAGCCTGGAAGAGGTGTGAGGAATTTCACGTGTGGGACTCAACAACAGTCAGTGAACACCCAAAATCCCTCTGTATTAGGTATTCACACAACTCGATCAAACATCTTCCCACTCGGAAAATACACACAAATTTACCTCTGCCAAAAACAGAAGGAAGGCCGTCTCCTGGGTATGACTGGGAAAGTAACACCTCCATATAATGGACGTTTAGGGTGGAAGGGTTCTGCAGAGGGAAACAATTTCATCATAGAGAAAAAAAGTTCAGAGGAGTGTGCATGACTTTCACTCATGCAGAATTCCCCAGCTTTTGAGATATGTCAATCAGCAAATTGTACTTATGTATTATGGTCAGATTTGCTGGCGAGCTACTGGGTTTGTTGTGGAAATGGGTAAAACGTCAGTATTTTCGTCAAAATGGAAAAGCAACACTTTTGGGCAGATACTGACTTTACACCCAAATGCTTTGTGAACCAGGAGACTGTTCCTTTAAATGGAAAGCCCTCCATTATTCTTTGTAGGGAGCCATGTTTCATCTGTGTGAATTCTGTTACATGCTGCCGAAGAGCAGTACTCCAGCAGTCCAGCACCTGCTGGGATGGAAAGTTCACTGTACAGACCCTCCTGTGGGCGCAAAAAAGTGGCATGGATATACCTGCTATAATGCATCATTGTGGGGTGGGCGGCATTGACAGAGTGGTTGGTGCCCTTCTATTTACGGTGCTTTTCGGGAGTTGGAAGATCTTCTTGGAGTTTCTTGTTGCTCAAATGGGTATAATTGATGGTATTTATGTTCCTTCATTTTCATTGCTTGATTTCGTTGCTTGATTTTGCAACTAAGAAAGTGTCACTCGTAGTCATTGAAATATCACTCATAATTTCACTGAAATTATGAAAATGTCACACATCGCAATCTAAAACCTTGGCAGCTATGTGTGGGTCAGTTTTGGGAAGATGAGGCAGGGAGTAAGTGGTGGGCCTTCATGGAAAGGTAGTCATGGCACCCCACATCTGTGCCAAATCCAAGCTGATATGTTTTGCATACCTTGTATTTCCACTTCGCGTGACCTTCCCTGTGGCCATGGTTAAGCGGGGTACTCATAGTCACAGGTTCAAATCCCGGTGGGTCCATTCAGCCTTTCATCTTTCTGAGGTCAATAAAATCAAACCACAGAGTTGGGTAACAATAAACATCTGTTATTCAGTGTCAAGATGCCCTTGGGTGAACGTTTGCTTTACAAATACTTATGCTATGTTACTGGTGGAATCTCCTCTGCGTTGGATGTTACTCCACAGAGTATCTGCACCCCCCATGGGAGGAGCCACTTTGGTGATAAAACATTAAGGCCGAAACCCACCAATGTATTTCTTCGCATGGCGGATGCTGCAACTTTGGTGGACAACCCTCCTGTGCACTGCTGGTTAATCCTTCATAAGGTGAATTTTCAACAGCTGCCTTGTCAGAGGGAGTAAGTCTGCCAGCATGGGGGTGGGAAATCCGCCAACCCAAGTCAAAAGGCGGCTGTTTGTTGTGTAACTAAAAACAAGATACAGGGTTTTACTGTCATTTCAGTAATCCCATTTCGGCCACATCCAGTAATGCGAACCTAAGCTTAGCTGCCCGTCTCTCCGTGTAGGACAGAATAAACCTTTCTAATTCAGAAGATGCTTTAATATATGAAAGTATGGGTTGTCTCAATGCATCAAGATATATTTTAAATACCGGCACATTAGAAATGGAAGGTGAGGGGGTAACATGGCCAACTAGAGCATGGGCGTCAATTCACTAAAATGCTAGGGTGAGTGGAAGGGACATCAAAGGAAATGACTTCACATAAGGACCTATTTCAAAGTGGAATACTCTGCTAAAACAGTTTCCATTGTTTTAATGCTGAAAATGAATGATTAGGAGTAAAATAAAGCCGCAAAAATGCCGCTAAATTTCCATATTTGTGTGCCACTAAATTTCCATATTTGTGCCGCTAAATTTGCTAATCCATGCTGCTATATCCTGGGGGTCTGATATAGACAGCAGTAGTTATATCAGCACTATTTGCATTGTATGTGGGTGTAACCCAAACATTTGTGTGCACATACGTGCTCGTGTAAGAGGTGAACGGTGCAAGTGACACTTGGGATAAAGTGAGAAACAGCCAAAAGCAGTGTAGAAAATGATTTGAAGAATGGTGACAAAACAGTATATTGTTGGTAGTCCATGAAATAATCAACTGATTTAAGGAACTATAAAACCCCCCAAGGATGCGCTGAATGGTCGATGGTATTTTAACCTGTAAGTATTTCAGGTCATCATCAGGACCGGGCTACAAAGAGTACAGTCAGTGCCACAAGAAGTAGTAATTAACTCTTGTGGCCAGAGTAAATCAGTCAAGGTTTCGAAGGCATGCATACACATCTGGGTACAATGGTAGGGGATCATGTATAATCCAAGAGGTTGTCCACATCATGGGAGGCACAAGCGGGTCACAGTCAAGTACTCTTATAGATCCGAACTTGCAAACTTAGCAAAATCAGTATTCAGCTTCTAGGCAATTTGGATTACTTAAATATGCATGACCTAAATGGAAATTTTACAGGGAGTAACCTGCTGGTTGCCACATACCACTAGACTCAGCCAGCTCCATAAAAACTAGACTTTTGTCAACCCTGTCATTAATATCCCATGTATCCTCATTCCATCTAAGTGATAAGGGGGAGAGGGATCATCTTCAAAAGGTTACCTTACAGGTACTTTCCTTTGACCATTAACAGTCAGATTTTGCAAAGCCACAGTGCAACAATATTTGGTAACCTTACAAAAGGCCCAACTTATTTGGGAGCAATCCAGAAATGGGCTGGCAGAGAAATTTGCTACTTCAGTAAGTACAGGGGACCAAACACTATAGCAACAGACAACAGGGGTTTACCCCGTGGAGCAAAATAAACAACTAAAGATGACAAAAAGGACTGTAAATAGAGCAGTAACAGCCCTTCATCAAAGGCTTGGGGGCGCACAATTATAACTAATGCTGAGGAAGCATAAATCTTCACTAAAGAAATTAAATAAAAATGGGCTATATAAGGGAAGTAGTAGAAAGCATTATTGGCCAAATTACTTTGTGATGTAAAGAACAATGACAGTGTGCATTTTTGGAAAACAATGAATAAACTGCAGTACCCTACTGAAGGAGGGATCAGTTTGAGGAAACGTGGGCAAAATTGTTGACTGATCACTTTAATTTTCATTCGCCAGGTCGCCAGGCTCTTTACGGAACACTCAGAATAGTCCCCACTGTCTGCCTCACTTCAGTCAACCAGAGTTCGGCTTGACAATACATCTTTGGCAAGTGTTGGGTTGATTAGAAAGGCAAATATTAAAGGGCCCTGCCATGTTTAAGCATGATGCAGCCTACTGGATGGAAAATCTCACACCTGTATTCAATCAATTCGTGGAAATGGACTATATCATCTCCTATCTTCAAGGGGGAGCCAAATCACCTTGTAAAAATACCACCTTGTAGCACTCGTTGACAATAAAGCCAAATAATTTGCAGACACCCTCCTGGAGGAGTTAATAACTTGTGTCTCAGAGAATGCGATCATTCCTTTAAATCAGACAGGCTTTTCGAAACTAACTGGTACTGCAGCTCACATATTGACTCTGTATTCTTTTAATATATCATGAGAAAAGGCACATTTATATAGCATTTTAGCACAATACCTTTACATTCAGTTGCTCATATCAATATCTGAAGTCTTCCTTCACAATAGTACATGGTTGCCCACGCATTACAACAGTGTGGGTTTATAACATAAAAAACTTAGTTATCAATAACCTTAAATTACTTCCTGATCTTGAAGTATGGTTGGTAAGGTACATATTCCTCCTTTATAGGTGTTCCATCCCTCCCAGAGTCGCATCCATTTTTCCGGGCATCATCTATGCACATACACAGTCTTTTCTGTTACCATGGCCATGTCCATATCTTTGCACCACTCCGTGAGTGTGGTAGTGGTGGAGGCTCCCCAATGTTTAGCGATGTTCCTCTTTGCTAACATCATTCCCAGTGTTGCCCATGTTTGCCTTATGGAGTTAAGGTCTGTGGCTTCCCATATGTTTAATAAACAGCGTTTGGGTTCTGGCAGGACTGGGCTCCCGCTCATTCTTGTGATAGTTTCCATTACGGACGTCCAATATGTCGTTATGGCAGGACAGGCCCAGATAGTGTGGAAGAAAGTACCAATCGCCCCACAGCCCCTCAGGCAAAGCTGGGTGTCAGTTTTTCCTACTTTATAATATTCTATGTAATATCTTGAGCTGTATCAGGCGTAGTCTGGATGGAATCGCCACCTCTCTAGGTGATGCCAGTGCGTCCTGACAATCAGTGTTGTCTAGCTCTCTCACCTCCCCGCTCCATTTTTCTCTGGGGTTTTTGCATGGGGTCGGGCATGTTATTGATAATTTTCCAGTGTGTCATAGAGATTGCCTTCTTATCCATATGTTCCGTAAGCAACCTATCTTCTAATGGCGAGGCCTCAGGTAGGTGAGTGTCAGCAGGGATTGCTGTCTCCAAGGCGTGTTTTATTTGGTGGTATCGGAATTGTTCCATCGGTGCCATCTCACATTGCGATTGGAGTTGCGCAAATGTAAGCATCATCCCCCGTACCCAGAGTTCCCTGACTTTGGATATTCCTATAGCGTCCCAACGCTTAAAGCCCTTACTGTTGCCCAATCTGCCTAACCTATTCATGACCAAGAGTGGCGTTGCCTGTATGATCGTACTGTGCCACCCCAATTTTTTTACGTGCTGTCCACCATATCTGTAGTGTGTGGATTGTTGGGCCCAGCAGGGTCCGCAATTTGTTATACAGTGTGCCGTACCGGCCTCCCTCTCCCAGCTCCACCCAGTCCAGGCTGTAGGTTGGGTCCGTGTGAGGGACGTGAAGGTAGTGATTAATTACAGTTAATTGGGATGCCCAGTAGTACGTCTGGAAACTTGGAAGAGCTATTCCACCATCGTACCATGTTCGATACAGTTTTATCATCGCTATATGGGCTGGTTTGTTATTCCAGAGGAGCTTGGTGACCTCCACCTCTATGGCTCGGAAGTTGGACTGGGGGACTGGGAAGGGCGTATTTTGAAGGGCTTAGAGGAATATTGGCAGCGCCATCATTTTAAAGAGCGCTGCCCTTGCCAGGAGAGTCAGCGGTAGTAATTGCCAGTGTTTGGTGTCTCTTTGAAGCCGTTGCATGGGAGCTTGGAGATTTAGAGTCGTAAAGAGTAGTAAAGATCTCTGGATCATGCGTGACATGGATTACTAAGTATTTAAAATGCTCATCCACTATTGTCCTACACGTTGAACCCAGCTGGTAATCGTGGCGGAGGTCTCTGCAGGACATACAGAACAGACTTTGTCCAATTTATTGTGTATCCTGAGTATCTCCAGTAGGAGCCACAGATGTCCAATATACAGGACAGAGATCATCTGGGAAAGGCCAGGTATGGGAGGATATCATCTGCGTACAGCAATTTACGGTCCTCACAGTCGGCAGTCCAGTAAAACCCTCGAATGACCGGGTCCTGTCGTATCCAGGTCACCAGGGGCTCTAATATCGAGGCGAAGAGCTGTGGCGATAATGGGCAGCCTTGTCGCATGCCCCGATGCAATGGGAACTCCCTGGATATATGCCTGTTTGCCACTACATGTGCTAGGGGATTAATGTAGAGAAATCTTATGCAGGAACAAAATGTTGGCCTAAAACCCAGTTTTTTTAGAACGGCAAACAGTAAGGGCCATTCGACCGTATCGAAGGCCATTCTTGCATCTAAGGAGAGCACAATGGCGTCTTCTTGTATAGTGTGTTTGCGCCCCAGGACATTATGGAGGCGTCGCAAATTCCCCGGCATGAATCCTAATTGGTCTTGGTGTATTAATTTGGCTAGGTATGGCGTAAGTCTATTGGCTAGGTTCTTGGCCAGTATCTTGGCTTCAGCGTTTATCAGCCAGATGGGCCTATATGAGGCACACTCCCTCGCCGGCTTACCAGGTTAGTGGATGACCACTATGGTTGCCGTTCTTTGATCCAGCGGTAGTTCTCCCACCTCTAGGCTAGTTGCAAACAATGCTACAAGATAGGGCGCGAGTGTTGTTGCATTACATTTATGCCATTCTATGGGGATCCCGTTGGGGCCGAGGGCTTTTCCTGACTCAATTTTATTGATTGCTATTGCTAACTCCTCAGTTGAGAGCTCTGTTTCCAGAAGCTGGGACTCAGTCTCTGTGAGTTTAGGGAGTCAGATATCGTGGAGGAAATCCTCTGTCTCATCCTGCGTTATCGTGTGTGTGGAGGTATAAACCTGTTCATAGCGGTGCGCTAGGAGGTCTACTAAGTCTTGGGGGTTCTGCGTAGTGTCACTCATGGGGAATTGAAGCTCTGCTATCCTCCTGTCTGCTTTTTCTCGCTTATCAAGCCAGGCTAAAAGCTTGCCCGCCTTCTCACCTACTTCATATATTGTGTGTTGTGTTGCAGAGAGCCGTGTCTTTGCTTCCTCCCAGAGGTGGTCTTTGCATACCTGTTTTTTGAGGAGTAGTAGATGTGTGGTTGTGTTGGAGGGGTCCTGTCCCTGGTTTTTTTCTAGGTCATTTTCTTCCTGTTCCAGTGTTTCCACTATCCAGACTTTTTCCTTTTTATGATTTGTTATTAATGAAATTACCTCCCCACGGAATACTGTTTTATATTCTTCCCATAAAGTGAGTTGGGAAGAAACCGAAGGTGCATTCTCACTGAAGTAGTGTGTGGTGGTGTCTGATAAACCCTTCAATATCTCAGGATTCTTCAAATATCCGGGGTATATGGGTTATATCGTACATCGGTGTTGTAGTCTGCCATGAATATAAGGCACTGACAAGAGAATGATCTGAGATGCCTCTTGGCAAGTGTGCGATTTCTAGGAAATTACCTATTTCTCCTGCCAGTGCTAGTATGTGGTCTATTTTGGAGAAGCTATTTTGTGTGCCCGAGTGGTATGTGTATTGTCGCATCTGTGGGAAGTGGAGTCTCCAAATAGCTACTAGGCCCATGGTTTCTAAGAAGTCCATTAGGGCTGAGTGCGTCCGGTGCTGTTGTCTTGGGGGTGTACCGTCCAGGGTATCGTCCAGTGTGGCGTTAAGGTCGCCACCTATAATTAAGTTGTCCTGTGGGAGCTGTAGCAGAAACGCACCGATCATTGGGTATGCTAACGAGTGAAGCGCCAGGGGGAGATAGATGGAAACAACGTTGACCAGCCGACCCTCCCATTGACATGTCAGCACTGCAAATCGGCCATGGCCATCTGTATATGTCGGCTTAACCACTATTGGATGCTGTTTTTTAATAAGGATCCCCACCCCTTGGGAGTCGGTCGTGAATCCTGACCGTAGCGCCAGTTTGTAGCCCCATCTATCCAGTGCTTTACAAGTTGTCCCTGTCAAGTGGGTCTCCTGAATCAGTGCTATTGCGGGTGCTTTGCGCATCAGATACTGTAAGCCTAACCCCCGTTTGAGCTTATCTCGGAGACCATTTACGTTCAAGGAAATTATGGGTAGGGTTTTTTGTGTATGTTGTCTACGAGTTGACATTGTCAGGAGCAGTGGTCATGATCTGCGGTGGAGATGTGTGCTGCGCGGTCTGGGTAGTTGTGTAATGATATATGAGTTGTTAGCATGAATCTATAGTGTGCCATGTAACATGAAGATACAAATAAACAAATTAAAACAAAACTTTCCCAATTCACCCTCGTTCCCTCCCCACCCCCTGCTCCCCTTCAAGACAGTTTAAGAACTTCCTGCCACCACAACTCTGAAGAGGGCCTAATTACCATTACTCTGTCCCTTTGTAGGGGGAGGGGATACCTCTCATGGTGCCCCTCTTGGGCCGCTTTGTGGAGATAATGTCCCTCTCAGAATCTCATAGCGGGCTGCAATAAGGTGTCCAAAGCCCCTGGCCCACACAAAGCTCGATATAGAGGCCGAACAGTGGCCAATCCCAATGTTTTCTTGCTCTGGTATGGTGTCGCGGGAGCCCCGAGCTCTCCCTTTGCACTTTGTCCGAGTTGTCGTCGCCTGAATCTTTCCTCCATATCGTGGCCTGACTAAATGGTTGGTTCTGCATCGGGCACCCCCTACGGGAAAAGTTCTGACATTGAGGTTGAGTCAGTTCTCTTTGTTCTGGATACCTGTCACCACCGTCCCTTCCGCTCGTTCCTGGGATTGTGTTCCCGCCGCTGTTCGGTTGTTGTTGCGTCCAGATCCACTACGGCAGGGGACCTGTCACCAACCCTCGAGCCACTCCTGCGCTTCCTCTGGAGTTTTGAAAAAACAGGTTTTCTCGTCTGCCTCAACTCTTAATTTTGCAGGGAATATCATTGAGTATTTGTGTTCTCGACGTCTGGGTTATTGCTTTATGGCAATGAAGTTTCGTCGTCGGAAAGGATATCGTGCCTTGCTGGTATCTGAGCAGGGGGGCGCCCTCGCTGTCTGAAGGATGAGGTCCCGGTCACTAAAGTTGAATATACGTTCGAGTATGGGCCGAGTGGGGGACCCTGGCCGGGGTCAACCCCTGGGAACGTGGTGGCCTTATTCGACTTAGAAGTACTTAGAAAGTCCTCTAGGTTGTAAGTGGTTCTTGATCAGGTCTTCCGCAAATAGGTCTATTGCGGGGCCTAATGTTCCTTCTGGTACTTCTATGATTCGGCCATTGTTGTGGCGAGAGCGGCCTTCATAATCATCCAACTTCGCTGCCGTTTGCTTGTTGTCAGATTCTAGTTGTTTCATTTGTTTCTTAAGTGCAACGGTGTATGTGCTCAGCTTGTTGATGTTGTTTCTACCACCGTCACACTGGAGCTAAGGTTTCTGAGGTCCACTTGTATTAGGGAGAGTTCTGGGGTGACTGTGTCTATACGGCGATGTGTGGACTTTATTGAGTGTAGCCATTATGTCCTGTAATGTGATTTATTTGGCTGGTGTGGGTCACTTGGCTGTCGCCTCCTCTGCGCCAGCTTGCTCTGGATTATTTGGGTCAGGCTTGGATTATGCGTATTTCTCTAGTCTAGTCTGTTGGGTCCCTCTTTGGCCACGGCCCCCCATGGTGCACAGACCAGTCGCAGCTGTCGCCAATCGTCGATTGTCAGCTGATGGTACTCACCGCCAAGTGCCTGTGCTACTCCGAGGTGCACGCAGACTGTCGGGTTTCCCACCAACTGGTTGTTGTTGAGGCGTCTCCGTTCTGGAGGCACTATAATGTGCTGCGTACCGGCTTTATTGGCTGTTTCCTTCTGGGCGTCTTATAACATTAGGCCACCAGGGCCCTTGCATCAATCTGTGTCCCGGGCGCCCGGTGGGCTGGCAGCAGTCCCAGCGTCACCGCAGGGAGCCCGAGTATGACGCACGCTGGGTTTCTTTAATGGGCCAAGGGTACAGTCATTACTCCGCCGCAGGCCTCATCGGCAATAACAGCACTTTCCCCCCCTGGTGGTTGTATGGGTCGTGAGGAGTGAACACCAGTCTGATTCGTGCACTGTGGGTCTTGTGGCAGGCGGCGATGCCTCCCCTCCCTTGCCCCCACCAATGCTTTGCTTCGCCGCAGGAAAGATTAGGCGCTGGATGGTCCCCTGTGCATTGTCCCCGTACACGCACTTGGTCCAGCACGGGTGTCATCTAGGCCGCCGCCCGACCTCGATTAATGTAAGTGGTAGGTTTGCCTCGATCGGCCACATTCTCTGCTGCCGAGCTGCTTTTTGTCAGTGTCGCAGTGGAGCCCCGTGGGGGGGATCTCAGAGCCAGGGGGGTCGTTTACAACGGGCCTCACCGTCCTGCGCCATTGCTCTGCAGCCGTCGGGGGTGCCCATAGGATCAGACGCACACCCGAGGCCCCGGTCCGTCGTATGGCCGTAGGCCTTGCTTCTTCCTCACGGCGGGCCAGCGACTTCCGGCTCCACAGTCTGATCATTGGGTGCCACCGGGGTTCCGACGTCTCTGCCAGTGCTTTCCGCTGAGTTTCGGACACGGATGCTCGGATAGTAATTGCGGCCTCCGGGGGTCCAGAGCTCTCCTAAGCTGAGGCCATCTTCATCGACTGCTGGCCACACCCCCGACTCTGTCACTTTTGATTGATGAAGCAAAAAGAATTAGGCTGCCACAGCATGTGTGCTTTATCGATTATAAGTCAGCTTTCCACCATGTCAACCAAGGTAAATTATGGCACAAATTGGATATTTGGAACATCCCAAGGTCTCTCCTCAACCAACTTATATTACTACATGCTGACACATGGGTGCAGATCAAGTTTGGTACTGGATCACATCTTTACAGACAAGTTTCAACCCCTAAAGGGGTATGTACATATGCCCATCCTGCTCAATTTGTTTCTGGCTGACTCATCACAGAGGCTAAATATCAGTGATTCACATGCCCCCAAACTAGGTGGCATGGCACTTTCCAGCCTTTTGTACCCAGATGATTTGGTTCTAATAAGTCGCACCCAGGTAGAGTTGCAGTGCTTACTTAACATCGCACAGGAATACTGCATAGAAATACTACAGAGAAAAAGTCTTGGTTATTATCTTAGAAAAAACTAAAACCATGGCAATCAACAACATAAGGAGAGGTCCTCTGAGCTGGTATTTGAACAGAAATCAGCTTGATTTGGTAGATAATACAAATATCCTGGAGTCACAATTGACAAAAATGAGTCATTTGTCCCCAAATAGAGGCCAAGAGAAGGAAAGGAAATGCATTAGCTTTCACCTTTAAGAAAAATAATTATCTGGCAATACTATGATACCCCTCCTTCAAATAGTCCATGCAAAGGTCCTACCCACCATAGCTTATGAGAGCAAAAGTTCTGATGGGAAGGATTGCGACAATATTGTATCAACAACTTACAGAATGTTTTTTATTCTCCCCAGCTATACTTCCTCTGCACAAATAAGGCCGGAATTTGGCCCTCAGGGACAAACTTTGGCAAGGTACAGAGCTCATATAAACTGCTGGAACAGAATCAGAAAGACTCCTCCTAACACCTCGAATTTTCACCTCTGGACAGAGCTACTGAACAAGGACTCTTGTGCCGCGTGAGAGTATCTCAAGGAGTTGCTAACGGTAACCAGGCTAAGCCATCTGTGGTAAACCACTACTGACCAGCTGTGCTTTAAAAAAGTGGTGAACAAAGCAATCAAATTGTTCTCCGCTCTATAGTATACATACAACGTGTGATTCACCTTCTATTCAACACCCTCCCCACAATCCTGTCTAACAGAGTGACCAAACATGGATAGTTGATCAGCCATGGCGTAGTCCTTTATTTAAACTTAAACAAAAAAGAGATAGGGTATAACGGAACCACTCCTGGTCCCCTTACTGTCTATACTTAATCAATAAAGAGGTAATTCCAAATTGTTTTATCGAACAAGGCACAGGGAATAACAATTATTTCTTAAAAGAACCCTCACTCACCAACCTAGTTGGTAACATGCTTCATCGTAGGGTTCCCACCCGAGCGGCCAAATGCTTCTTGGGTATGCTACGACGCCTGATTACAGTGGAGCTGTTTTTTTTCGTGCAAGTTGAGTAAACCAGTGAATGATAAAATTACCTTTACTAATCGTAAGACATTTTTAATATTACTAGTATGCAACTGCAAAGAACTAACAAGCAATCTGAGACTATTCCTAAGCAGCCTTCAATCAAAGAGCAATCTGCACACAAAGGCAGGCTTTATGGGCTTGCTTTCCACCAATAGAACTGAAGCTGAATTGTCACCTGGTGAATTTTCTTAAAAAGGTGGAAGAGAAAATGGCAGATGAGGCTTGTTGATTCCTCTTAAAGCTTTCACGAATTCTATGCTTTTAACCCTGCCATCCCTGCACACATTAATACTTAAGCTACTGTTTGTCGTTATAAATCAAATAAGAGCTAGAAGGGGAGTACTTTGATAAAAAAAATACTGCTGCAGTCAGCATTGAGGTCTGTGAGATTCAGGCATTTGACCAACAAAAGTGTGAAGTTAGTTTAACCTCAGCATGAGTAGCTTATTACTTGTTTATGACCACTGCATATGAATTAATAGCTGTTTTACTTGCTCTGACCACTAATATTTGCCAATTTTTCAGACTTCTTGTTATTCTTTTTCACATTTCTTGGCACACAAGCACTTCACCTACACGCACAAGCATAGATTTAAGTTTCTGAGCCTTTGCATATCCCTTTTCCCAATCCTGTCTTTTCACATTCTCTCTCCTAAATTCACTGGCAGCTTTGGACATTTTGGGGCATATTTACATCGAGTTAACGGAGTGCAACGTTAGCTTCCTTGGCTTAACGTCGCGCTCCTCCTTTTCTGAAACGCAGGGCTGCACCTTATTTACAACAATATGATGCAGCTCTGCATTTCCTCCTGCGCTGGCACTAAATGTAGCTGCCTAGCGCCAAACCAGGCACCCTGCAACATAGTGCATGGGTACCTGCATTGCTGGAGAAGATTGTTTATATCGAAGACGGTGTCCCTTCCTGCACATAAACAATCTATAAATGGTGTTTTGTAACGTCTATGTGTGCTGCAAAACATTTTTTAATGATTGTTTATGTGCAGGAAGGGATACCTTCCTGCACATAAACAATCAATGGAGTTTTGCTGATTCCAAGTGTTTTACACAATGCACACACATAGAAACAGCAAAAACGAGGAGAAATTAAACATTTCTCCTCATTTTGCCAGGGTAAGACCAGGTTTTCCCCGTTCTTAATTTTGGTGCTGCCCCATATTTACGCCACCCTTGAAAATATGGGGCAGCGTCAAACTCAATGAGTGTTGCGGTGGAACGCCCACCACTACACACATTACCCTCCCCTTTCACGCTAAATATAGCGTGAACGGCGGCCTTATTCACAAGGCAGCGTTAAGCCATGTCAAGTACAAAAAAGGGACTTTGTGGTGGTGATAGGGGCTTGTAAATATGCTACTTAAAGTCTCAGACGGTGCATATTCTCTTTCCGGACTTTCTCGATACACTGTATACTTAGGGGTACAACTTCACTATTGCAAGGGCTGTGCACACCTGGAAGACCTGATTCAGAATGCCCACTACTTAGCCGAAATCCCCTTTACTAGGATTTTGCAGAGCTTTACCAACACTTACCCTGCATTCTCATCAACCCAAGCACTTTGTTTGGGAAGCATGCACTTTACTAGGAGTTGTGGAGGCTCACTTTCTTTGATTTTGCATGCCCCAACTCAAGCATCTTCGCATCTTTTGAATAGTTTTTGGGGGACAATTACACATTTGCATGGATCGCGTAAGCATGGAAGATCGATCCTAGACTCCCTAGGCAAGCGAAGGGTTAACTGTTAACTACAGCAGATTGTTAGATTGCATTTTGAATAGGGCAGAATTTTAACTGGGTCAAACTATATGTACCAGGAGTCTGCTTTCGGTTTTGTGTCATCCCTTCTGCTTAGAACTTCGAGCTATGCCTGTCCACCTGTGAACAGCATGTTTACAATGATGATGCTCTGACATTTTAGTTGTATTGAAAATGGGGCTATGGTAATGCTTGGTATTTTATTAGTAATTTCATTTTATATGTTTTAATTGTTTGCAATGGTTTTAAGTACCCGTGCAATAATAAATAAACTTAAAACTTGAACCTAAGGGCTAGGATGTGGAAGACAGAAAAGGAGCAAATGGTTTAAAGTGACCATGTCATGACTATTAGGATCAATGAGACACTGACTAAAAGAGTTGTGTCAGCAATTACAAAGCATATCCTAATTACAGACTTATGAATCCTGATGGTGTCAGAAACCTCACTAAATATAAATCAATGCTTAATGCTTAGTGTCAAAGTCGTTACTTGCCTTTACATTGTGTATAGTGACATTGAGATAAGGAGATTAGTATTGATTAGCATATGAGGCACGCTTCGTATCGCATGACAAAAATATTGCATCCACTGCATAGACCTTGTTAGTGCCTCTGTAGATAATAGTTAAGAATACTGCGTGTATACTTATCTTGATGATGTAGAGCTAGGCTAGGTAATACATGCAATATTTTTGTAGCTGATATTATCAATCTCGATGTACTTTCATTCAACCACATGTGGCATGAGTACTTTGAAGAGAGGAGAACGTGGTAGGTGCAGGGTCGACTTGTCACAGTATATGGGCAAAGACAATTAACAGTGGGTCTGTAGGTTTTAGAGTATGTTCTGGGAAATACGCAGGGGTGTTCCAAGGTTGTATACAAGGGCACAACGCAGGCTCCGACAGGGAGCGCCATATCTTCAAAGACATGGCTCTCTCCTCCCCTTTCCCTTGCGACGGCGCTGATTACAGCTGCCGTGCGCCATGCACACACCTTAGCGCTGCAGCGCTAGGTTGTGTGCATAAGTCCAGCATAGGTTTTGTAGAGGAAGGGTGCCCTTCCTGTACAAAATACTATGCTCGACACAAGGGAAACCTTTTCCCACTTTGTATGCGTGCTGCACATTGCAGCATGGATACAAAGTCAGAAAACGAAGGACAAATTAAAGCATTTTTCCTTCCTTGCGCCTAGTTGAAAAGGGTGCAGTTTTCACACGCTAAACCCAATCTAATGTTTCTAGTAGATTGGGTTTAGCCTGAGAAACCTTGGGTGATTGCATGGGAGAACCCATGCACCTCCCTAGGTACGCCCCCATGGCGCTAAGTAACGCGAAGCAGTGCAATGCGCTGCTTCACATTACTTTTACAATATTTCCAGCACTAAACAAGTGTAGCGCTGGAAAGTAAATAAAAAAAAAAAGATTTTGTGACATTTTGCATCACTTTGGTGACGCAAAAGCTTAGTAAATCTCCACCTAAGTGTGTACTACAATTACCCTGTCTAAGATTGTGGTGCCTGCTTGGACAGGGTGCATTCCTCTGCCAACCAGAACCCCAATTTCTAACAAATACACACTTTCAATTTTGGTAAACATATTTTAATTCAACCAGGCAAAAGCTTCTGATTTAGTCGGCTGAGCTGCACCTAGGAGGGCCTTTAAAATACAGGTTCAGAGCTACCAGGTGCTCACAAGCTACTCGTTGGCGAAGACTGGCATACTACAAGGAAAATACAGGAATTACCAGCTTTCAGTGGCGATTGATTTTACTTAAGCAGGTGCATAACATTTGTGAATGAAGGCAAGTGCCCCAGGGAAAGGCTAATGTTGAAGCACGAGTTATGTAGAGAGTGTAGACACGTTCTTTCAGAGAAGCAGACACAATGAGGCGATGATCACAGTAGGCAGCCTGTATTATCAAGGAGTGAAGCACGCATTGTTCTTTCACAAGCCTTGCATGAGCAGGATGACATTTTGTAGAGAGGAAAGCAGAATATAATGAGCTGTAAATGGCTGTGGGAAGAGCGTGCGTTCAGAACTGACAGGATCAACTGAGCGTGCATGCTGGAAGGGCTGTTCTTAATTTGACTTCAGCTTTTTTATAACAGGAGGAACAAAGAACTGGTAATACACAAATGGTGTTATTTAAGGGAAATAGAGGTTATTGAAGAATGGCGGAGTTAAAAGTAACCAGTAAGGAGGTAACCGTTGAAACGATTAAGGGGTGTGTTAATGGAAAGAATATTGAAAACTAGATAAAGCTTTTTTGAGAGAGGCGATACATGGTGGCTCAGTAAAAAAGAGAAGAGAGATGTAGTTCTGAGGGAAAACATTGGATATTTCAAAGGAGAAAGAAATTATTAAAAATGTAAAAGGGGCAAATGCCTCAAAAGGAGTAAACATACCAGCAAAGCAATGGTAGATGTCAGCAATAACTACATTTACGTGAGAGTACATCGACGCAGTTGCCCAAACGGGCGAAGAAGTTATGGCAGTTTTGTTAGGATCACAAGATATTTCATCTGAGTATTTACCAGGTCAGGACAAGAGTGTTGTAGATAAGAATTCAATGTGTTTAAAATATTACAACAGTTCAACAAGAATAAGGTGCTTTGCGGACCATCAGAGATGATTTGTTTACATCAAGGCTGACTCATCAATTATGGGATTATCACGGTTATACACCAGGGGCCCGATGTAGGTAATAGGGAAATACTGATTCCTAAATACCGAATTTTACAGATTCAGTATTTAGAAATCGGTATTTCAGATGTAGGTAAGAATTCGGTAAAAAATACTGAATTCATGTAGGCCCACATGCATTAACCTATTTAGGAAGTGCAAACGGTGCGAATCGCAAAATTCGGCCGTTTGCGATTCCTAAATAGGTTTCTGGAATGCATCAAGTCTTTTTGTTAAAATCGCTATTTTTAGCGAATTCCAAAAATGCGATTGCTTTTAAGGAATCGCAAATTTGCGATTCCTTAAAAGCAATGCATGATTAATTTTAAAATTGCGAATTCGCAATTAGGGGGTGCAAATTACCACGAGGTTGAACCTCGTGGTAATTTTCGAAAATGTGTTAAAATGCTCTAATTTGCATTTCAAAACACTGTCATGTTACAGACACACATGTCCTTAGGACATGTGTGTTTGAAACATGCACTTCAAAATACATTTCAGGGGTGCAGGGGGGGGGTCCTTTGGACCCCCCCTGCACCCATGGAATGCATCAACATTTTGAGAATTCTCATTTGCGAATTCGCAATTCCCATTGATTCCTATGGGCCTTTTGGCCCATAGGAATCAATGGGAATTGCGAAATCGCAAATTGAAATTCGCATAATATTTGCGATTCGGTAAAAATTGCAATTTTTACGGATTCGCAAATTTTATGCACTTTCAATCATGCATCCCGTTTTGCGATTCCTTATTTGCGATTCGGTAAAAATCGCAAATTAGGAATCGCAAAACCGGACTTTGATGCATGTGGCCGAATATTCGTTATTACCGAATCGGTAATTGAGATTCGGTAATGACGAATACCTACCCATTCATTCCTATGGGTTTGGAGGTCCGTAGGAATGAATGTGAAGACATTCGGTATTACTGATTCGGTATTACCGAATCGGTAATACCGGGAGGTATTTCATGGGTGCCAGGGTGTCCAAAGGACACCCTGTTGCACCCCTGAAATGTGCATCTGTGCACATGTGGCACACATGCATGCCCTAAGGGCATGGATGTGTGCCACATGGCCCATTTCAAAAAGCAAAAAAGTGTTTTTTTAAAGGAAATCGTTACTTACCACCAACTTGAAGTTGGTGGTAAATAGCGATTTGTTAAGGCTGAGGTGCACTGTTTTAAGTGCTACCTACATTGCATTTAAGGAATCAGTGTTACTGATTCCTTAAATGCAAGGCCAATAAGGAATTGGTATTTACCGATTCCTTATTACCGATTCCTTCCCTACATCCCAGATGGTTAAATACCGGTCGGTAACGGTGAAATTTTACGAATTTCACCGTTACCGACCAATATATTCCCACCTACATCTGGCCCCAGATCCCTAGGCTCTGGGATTGGATATTTTTGACAGGGTTTGAAGAAGAGGAGAACTACGCCTTCCTTCCACTTATGATGATTTTTAGATGGTCTTGATAACGATGAACAGGCAGAGGTGTCAGGTGGGGTTGATAACTCCACCTTGGATGCTACATACATGGTTTTTGTGTGTTATTGAAATGGCAATACATTTTTTTTATTAATTCCAGAGAAGAAGGGCCTGTTGGCAGGTTGGGAATGAGAAGAAATCCTTTAATAGTGTCTGAGGCAAACAATCTTCTTCTTTGGAAGATATCAGGCAGCCCAGATGATTCATGAGACTTTCTCAAGAGGGACGTGTTAAAGAGTCATGGGTATTAAACACAAAGAAGATATATAGTGGAGAATGAGTATGAGAAGTCTTGTTCTGTTTCATGGAAAGATGGTAGGATTCTGAGGAGCAACCCATAGTTATAGCACTTAATTATATGCCTGAAATGTTTGCCAAGAGGTAGAGCTTCAAAAATAATAATGTGCCAAAGATAAACAGTTGCAGTAGCACCTTTGCTCTATGAAGGAAACTTTAATAAATGGCTAGGTGGCTAGGGATAAAGGAAGTAAAAAGCAAGACGCCGCCAAAGGAGATATGTAACTCAAGTTGAGTTGTAAGTTTGATATTCAGGGTATTTGAATTATGGCCATTTCACTTTTATTTAGGATGGCCAAAAGTGAGAAAGCTATAGTACTTTGCTTAGAACTGAAGGTACGTAGTAAGCATTATATCCTGATGAAGTGCGTTTTGTTATACTGAAAAGGACAAATATAAAGTCAGACACTCGTTTTTATCCAAAACTTGAGAACTTTCCTAAGCTAGGCGGGATGAAATGTATGCAGGTATAGGATCAACATGTGCTTGGATTGAGAACCCTGTTAATGATATCATACGTGAAGCCACATAAAGTATCCTCCTTTCTACGATTACAAATAGGTGAAAATCATGATGCAAGAGGTTGGTGTGAATACGTCCGACTTTAAGGCCCATTCTATTAAGGGGCCACTGTGATTAAAGTAGATGGTTGTGTAGTGTATATATTGAAGGCAGCTGATTGGTTGAATTTAGGAATGTTGGATGTGAACGTCTCTTCATTGTACACGGGTAAATTCATCTGCCTGGAGTGCCTATTTACTTGTGTCTGCTAACTGGAGTCTTTTGACACTGGTGTCATGCTAATCTAGCGCACGTGCTGAGGTGCAGGTTTGTCCCTGACTAAGAGTAGGCCCTGGAACTGTCCTGTGCCCTATAAGGGTGCATCAAGCTCACCTTTACTTACTGACCTTGGAGTATTGTCCCTTTTTCAAGAGATGGTGTGAATAATTACTAAAAACGATACAGAAGCAAAGAAAATCTAAAGTGAACTCTGAATACCAGCATTTCAAGATACAGCAGCTATCAGAGAATGGGTAGAGTTGAAAGCTAAAAAGCAGCAGTTGTGCAGCAGGAATTGTGGTTCCAGACCCGTGTGGACTTTCAGGGTAATCCTTAGTAACATATGTGGTGGTGTTTTGCTATGTTTAATTAATCATGTAATATGAGCAGTGAAAACATGAGACCACTTTTTAGGTCAAGCAGCCCTACCCTCAATGCGTGAGCATTGATGGTGTCTGCTTCAGACCTAATGTTACCCGTATTTGGGAATGTGGACACAAGAGGGTGCACGAGCGCAGATTTGCTCAGATTTGACCTTGTGAGCGCGCACGTCGCTGTGCCCCTCTCGTGCCTTACATTCCTGTGCTCACACAGCCAGCCCCCACACCCCTGCACACAGGCACACGTACACACAGGCAGGCACACACACAGGTACAACACACGCAGGCACATACAACCGCACCCGCCGCCCCCCCCCCCCGCTGCTGCCCGCCGCTCCCCCGCCCCCCGCTTACATACACACACCAACGCGCACACACACACTCCCAACCCCGCTTACCGGGCACACGCATGGCTTCCATCACTGGGGGGGGGGGCGGGCACCGGCAATGTGCCCCGATGCCCCCCCTCACCGGGTCTGCTATACTCTTCCCCGTCTCACAGCACTCCTCAAGTACAGTGGGCGAAGACTGCAGGCGCCGCCACTGTCACGAGCCGCAGGCGCCGCCGCTGTCACGAGCAGCAGGGAACGCCAACGTGCACGCTCACGGCGTCACGCTCCTGCCCTCTCACGTCTCTTCTGCGCTCCAGGCGGACGTGCGCCAAATACAGGAAAAAAACAACAGAACCTCAACTGCGTGCTCCAGTTTTATTTATTTCATTTACGTACTTGTTTTCTACATGAAGTACGATTGCTCTTATTTATTAAAACTCGGCTTGAACTTTGATATTGTTTAGCTTCTAACTGTTTTGTTAAGTGAACTCTGCTACACCCTCACAGTATATCATCAAAGAGGTAAGGGTGGGGTTGGAAGGGAGAGTGGGAGGGGGTAGATCTAGCTATAAGGTCCCCACAGAAGTCCCGGGCGATGTTCTTCTTCGGTCGGGACAGAGGGATGTCGTCGACCCAGGCATGCAGGTCGTGCAGCGTTTCCTCGTCGAACTGGGCTGACATTCTAGCGTTTTAGGCGCTACAAAGCGTCTTACGGCCCGAGTTTGAAAATAATGTTGATAATATAAACAAAACACCTTATGCCTGCCATGCACAATAAGCAGCAAAGTTAAATGAAAATAAGTTAAATGAGCTCACATTTAAAAACACACATCTGTGCTGTCCGATTCCATTTCCAACACCGTGTCTCGAGAAACGAAAAAGGATCAAGTGTCAGGCCCGATAACGCACCCTCCACTAGCATTCCACACACTCCCATTTACCAAAAATACCCGAGACTCATCGCCGCAATTAACCCCTGCCCTTAGCACAGAGGTCAGTCCGTACCCGGTCCCAAAAAATGAAAGAACAAGAAACATGTGTTAGGCTCGCTGAACGCACTGCACCCTGTATTAGCATTCCACAAGCTCTCATTCACCTAATCTACGCAAGACACAGCGTCGCATGCACCCCTGCCCTCAGCACAAAAGTCAATCCACAACACAATCAGTGCTGCATATAGGGTGAACAACTGACGTAGGTGCAAATTCAGGACGGTGAGCGTAAAAATTCACCGTCCCTGGTCCCCCGGTGACAGGCTCACTCGATAGGCGCACTTATCTGCTGCATGCAGCATGAATCCATATTGTTTGATATCTCCATGGCAACTGTTCATGAGCCGCGTCAGTGTGCGGGAGGTGCAAGGGGCGCATGGGAATTGTAGTTCCGCTCTCACATTATTTTCAAATGACTTTTAAGATAGGTCACATGACAATCAATCTTTTATAGATGAGGCGTGTTTGCAGAAGAATAGATTGTTGCGCTACCTGCCTACCATCTTCATTTCCGTCAATTAGGGACTGACTGTCATTCAGGATTGGCCCTATATAAGGTTTTTGAAGTGGCAAATTATTTCCTGTTTTAAGTGCACTCCGTTTTAGAATTTGTGTGAAGTAAAATCCTCCTTTACTTCCTTCGATCTTCTTTAGAAATGTACTGTTTAGGGCACGTAGCCCATGCAGCAAAATTAGTATTTATTTCAAATGTGCCACTTTCGTGTTTTAAACCAGTGTTGTAACCAGTGTGTCATGGTCCCTAGTGCAAGCACGTTTTGGTCGTTCGCCCCTGGTGCCACTGCGACCACTGCACCATTGATAGCTACAATGCGTAAAATCAGTGCAAAGTACAAATGAATCAGCTGCCATGCTATGCCACTGATTAGTCCCACAACTATGTTTACATTGTATGCTTGGCTTCCACATGTCAATACAACACATATTACATTACAAATGCTATAGGTGTCACATTTGCAAAAGTTAAAACTATTGGCATTGTAAATGACAAAGCTATTACATTCACTATTTTCAAAACCAACACATAAATACAAAATTTGTCATTTACAATACCAATAGCTCAAACTTTCCTAATGCGAGACCTATTGCATTGCAAATGCTTGTTTGTTTAAGGCCTCTGCTAGCCCAAGTGCTGAAAGCCGAGCTTGCAATTTCGGTGGCCCAGGAGGGAGAGCTCTGCTACTGACTCCTCTGGTCTAGGCGTATGAGGTTGGTGTCTTAGGCTTCAGACTATTAGGTCTTTGTATAGCATGAGTTACTGCTTTGGTGACTGAAGCATGAGACTTTCAGCAAACTCTTCTCTCTGCATCCCAAGCTTGTCTATTATGTATCTTCTGAGGGATAGTTCTGCTAATGAAGTCCGAATCTGTAAATTGTATGTTGGAGGACAGCTCTGTATTTTATTTGGTTCTGTGAATTGAGGAATAGTTGTATTGTCTAAAGGCAAAACCTTTGTTTTCTGGCATTGTACTGGAAGCTGTGTGAGGCCAGAGCCAGCATATACTCTCTCCTGAAGAATATATCCATGCTGTCTAATGTCAGAGAGTTTTAGCCCTTGCAACATATATCACAATTCTGCTGTGTGATGCTTAAGCCTATAGGTTTTATATTAGTGCATTCAAAGAATTATTAACTTGTTTGGAGGAAGGTGGTGGTGAGACTCCTACCACCCCATCCTCAACTTCCATACTCTTAAAGTAAAGCTAGTCAGACACCATCCAATTGCTATCAGAATTCCCTACATTTGCACCTGACGTTCTAAGTATTATGTGTGGGAAAGTCAACTAATTGCCTCACATTTATACAGGACATGTAAGGGAAGCCAGTCCTTTAGTGCATTGTCCTTAAAAAGAAAAAGAGCAAAAGGGAGATATTAAAATTGCTCCACTCTTCTTAATTGTCAGCAGTTTAGTTTAGGCACACCAAGTGTGAGAAATTGCCCTACTCATCACAGTAGAGATGGGGGAAGAAAAACATTGTTTAAGTAAAGAGAAAGGACATTTTAAAAAATATATTTTTTCAAAGGTCTCATATTTCCTCACCTTATATATTTGTGTAAGTGGAGTAAATGTGAAAAGGTGTCAGTTTAGTCAAGAAGATGTTTCTACAAAGTAAAGGAAATGTTTCTTTTAGGTGGCTACAGAGCTAGAGCAAAATTAAAATAAAGAATGCATAAGAAAATAACAAGTATCTACCTACAACCGTTTTTTTAGTATTGATCCCAAATATTTAGGATAAAGCTGATCACTGAGGGCCTAATTACGAGTCCGGCGGTCCTCTGGTGGCACGGCGGTGGTGGTCATACGACCGCCACATTACTACCCTAGTATTTGTGTGGCTGGGGACCGCCGACCCTGCCAGGGAACCACTGTTCTTTGGCAGTTGTGCTGCAGTCAAGAGGCATCTATATGCATGGTGGGACCACTGCGGTACCGCCAAGCATAATAATACTTTCATCTCTGCCACTGATATAATGGATTTCTTTCTTCTATGAAAACAGTAGCAGAGGTAAAATAAAGAGAGCCCTGCAGGGCCCCCTTGTGCCTCAAGCTTTGTGGATGCACACAGGGAGGCATAACACATGTGCCCCCGTCTGTGCATACACAGAAGTTTCGGAATGGCATGGACTTTTCACTCTATGTAGTGCAAGAACTTTTTTTGATGTTCCCATTGCAGTGCCTATTTTATAGGCACTGGCATCAGAATGCCAAAGGAATCGCCCCCGAGTGTGCTAAATTGGGAATACAAGTCTAAAGAAACAATAGGTAGAGACTTGTGGTTTCTTTCTGTGTACTTGGGTTTCACTTTATTTTAACATATATATTTCATTGAAATAAACTGTGGTTAATCCATTCCCTAGTGCGAGCTTTTCTGTGAAGAAAACAGTTGTGGAGAATTTCATTGATTAAGTAGACATTTCAAACTGTCTTGTCTGGATATAATTTAAAACATAAATTGAAGTTTTAATAGCCCAACAAATATGGACAGATAAAACGATTTGTTTGCTAAATATGTGAACTGTGCGGGCAACTAAATTTGTCTGATTATAAAGCACACTCCCACAACGGCATTCCCACAAGGTATAAATTACTCAGAGGCTCTGCCTGGAAAGCATTTCTAATATAGTTTCTAAAGTAGTGTCAGCATGGTCAACGGGTATAGCATAATTTTTTTTATTGGGTCATAAAATCAGACTCATCTATCCATTCCTGTTTTGGAATTCAATAATGTTCATGTTGAAAGAGAAGGAAGCAAAAGCATTCTAGAGACTGCAGGGTGATTCTCTTTTCCATGCACCAGACAAGGTCTTTACAAATCCAAGTTTCGTATATTGTAGAGGAGGTGCTTCAGTGATTGGCTAATCTATTTAGAAGGCAATCTAAACAAAAGTGTATGTGCACAATTATGGATTTCCAGGCAACTTTTTACAGTGCTTGTATTTCTTTGAAGCTTAACAAACTCTGCTAACTGAGTTTTACAATGACAATTGGACCCTGATATGAGTGTATTATTACACCAGGACAGCAAATTCACCATGATAGAGGATAATAAGCCTCTAACATGGGCCATGTGGTAGAAACACATGTTAGCTAGAGTTCATGTTAAATCATTATTTTAGGGAGAGTATTATATGCACTACCAATTTTGGTAACAAGGTTGCAGTTGATTAAGACTATAATAAATAGTTAGGGTCCATATGTAGTAACACATTTACCCACAGGCACAGAATGGGAAAACCCCTTTAATACTAAGAAAAGCAGATGGTTTGCCATTTTGTTACAACCAGGATGTTGAACTGGCACTAGCTGAAGAACAATGTAGGTCCTGGATGGAGAAGGGAACTTTTAGAACACCTGGCATGCATGGGGGTGTTAAGCTAAATCTTTTCTTAGAAATGGTTGCCTAGAGACATCAGAGATTTGGAAATATATGAGACTTAAATCAAAAAAAAATTCAAAAAGAACTTTATTCGGTTTTCGTGGAGAAAGCCATAAAAGTACAAATATACACAATAAAAGGAAGAACAAATTATTAATAACATTAGAATCAGGATGCGTTAAAAAATTAATCTCTCACAGAGAGCACTATTCTGTCTTTAAGGTCCGTATTTGATGCAGCTCTATGTTTTTCATAAGTTCGTGCGATGCCCGAGGCATAGTTTTAGGTAGTGTGCGACAGATTTCGTTGCTAAGGGATTTTCCAAAAACTGCAGCGCCAGGTACGCTGGTCGGCATCTACGGATCTTCATGACTTTTAAAATGGGTATAATCCACCTTTTGCGAAATGGCGTGTAATATCTGCAAAAAAAGAGGACATGTATCGTGGACTGACTTGAAATAGAGTCACATGGACACGGTATCTTGTTAGGGGTCCATATATTCTGTGTTGGAAATGATACCATGATATGAAAGAGATTAAACCTGAAGCGGGTGAGAAGAAACTTTTCATATTGCGTCAGGTCATACTGGAGGTACGGTTGAATGGATGGAATCAGTTGTATCATAAGGCAGTGTTGAACTGATGGCTTTCCTATTTCGGACATCAATCGCAGTTGAGTTAGATGAGACAGACATCGTTTTTTTAAGTCTTTCTTTGCTATGTCCGTTACTGACTGTGGTTCTTCAAAGAATCTCACGAGGCCGATATCCGCGAGGAAGGATTTTACGTAGTTTAGCCACTTTATCTTGTTCATACAGTCTAATTTCATACAGTCCTCGATGATTGCTCTTGTAAGGTGGCATTCATCTGTTGCCCATATTCTGCGCCACAGCATAATGGGTTGAATCTTGATCAGATCTGAAACGTAGTCCAGTCCAAGTTCCAGGTGACAGCCGAAAGTAGTTGTAGTTTTGGGGATTGCTAAAAGAAATTTTAAAAAGAGATTTTCAATTTTCTGTATTTGTTCAGCATTGGCTGTTCCCCAAACTCCTGCACCGAAAATGGCCGTGCTGATGCATTTTGCGTTATAGATTTTTAACATCTCCATTATAGGTTTTTTTCCTAGACGGAGGGAGAATGCTTTTAAAGCACCAATTGTTCTTGTAAGAGACAGCTTGCGAGAAGTGATTGCTTGTTTCCAGTTAAACTCTTCGTCAATGAGGATGCCGAGGTATGAGTAAGTTTTAGTTCTTTCAAGAGGGATTTTATCCACAAGTATTGACTTTACTTTTTTCCTTTTGGTACCGGCGTGCATCACGAAGGTTTTTTTTATGTTGACTTTTAGATTGAGACTTGCCATAAAAGTACAGTAGTTGTTTAATGCTTTTTGTAACTGGATTGGGGTTCGCGCGAGGATTACCGCATCGTCTGCATATAACAATGCTGGGATCGGTCGCCGACCCACTTCTGGTATGTCTTGTACGCCCTGTAGCATAGCCGCTTCGAGTCCATTAGTATAGAGCGTAAATAGGAAGGGGGCCAGTACACACCCTTGCCTGACCCCCTTCTCTACTGGGAAGCTGTCTGTGAGTTGGCCCTCCAATCCATATCGGACCTTTCCTGTGGCTCCGGAGTATAACTCACGTAGGAAGTCTATAATGGCAGGCTCGATCCCCATTTGCAGCATTATTTGCCAAAGTTTTGAATGTTCTACACAGTCAAACGCTGCCGTAAGGTCAACGTAGACCATATGTAGAGTTGATTGTTTTGCCAAGGTGTATTTTCCAGCCAGTAGCGTTAAGTTCAGAACTTGGTCCACTGTGCTTAGTCCTGACCTAAACCCGTACTGAAGATCTGATAATGCCCCATGTTCTAATGTCCACTCCTGGAGACGGTCTAGTAGTATCCTCCCTGCCATCTTTCCGACCGAATCCAGGAGGGAGATGGGGCGGTAGCAAGTTGGAGAGTCTCTATTACCTTTCTTAAATATGGGGACCAGGATCGATGTAGACCAAGAGTTTGGAAGGCTGATTTCTTTGGCTGCGTTCAAGACCTTGGTTAAAAGAGGGGACCAGAGATCAGGGAGTGATTTGAAGAGGTCCATTGGGACTGAGTCCGGTCCTGGAGCTTTACCATTTTTTGCACACGTTATTGCTTTTGTTACTTCGTTCATAGTGAAGTGAATTTCTATCGGGTAAATCACCGGAGGGAGGAGCTGGGAAGTAGGGACCGAGTCTCCCGATTTATCCTTGCTGAAGACCCCTGAGAAATGTTGCACCCAGTCCTCAGCGTTTATTGCAACATCCAGCGAAGGACCGTCATTGTTTCCATTTAAGAATGGCGATTTTACAATTTTCCAGAAGGCTACATTGTCCTTTTGTGTACTGCTATTTAAAAGTTGGACCCAGAGATTACTCTGTATCTCTATTTTTCTCTGCCTGAGTGAGAACTTATATGCTTTCCTTAAATGCACAATCTCTTCTCTGTTACGATCTTTCATTGCTAAGGCTTTCTTTAATGCTGAGTAGGTTTTAGTGCACTGAGTGTTAAACCATCCTTTTCTTAGAATGTTGTTTTTTTTCCTGGGTTTAGTTAGTTCTGTACCGATGGTTTTCACTATCTCGTTGTAATTAGTCAAAATTTCCGTTGGAGGGGCCTGAAGATTTAGACAATTGTCAATATGAGTCCTGCATTTTTTGATTATACTTGTGCACGTAGAGACTTGGTCTAGGTTGCCCCATTTGAGGGTAAAGCCGTTCAGTCTGTTTAATGTGAGGTTTTCTTGTTGTAAGAGGTCAGTGTGAACCTTAGTTGGCATTTTGTGATGGTTAGGCTCTAAGTAGATTAGTCTGAGTGGGTGGTGATCACTAAGTGCATTATTATCCACTGCAAAATGCTTTATGTTTGTAGCACTATTAATGGAGATTAGGATGAAATCGATTAATGTCTGGGCGCCTCTTCCATGGAACGTTGGTTTAAATTGAATGGTTGGCGTCATTAGTAGATTTGCAAACCCTATATCTAACTCAGACATGATAGCCTGCATGATGTTTCCTTCCTCTGTATGGGAAAAATGGGTAATAGGGTTGTCTTGTTCATCAGTAATCCCACACGTTGGGGCGTCGCTTTTGCTACAAATGTGAAGATTGAAATCTCCGCCCCAAATTATGGAGTGGGAGACCTTGGCGTGTTTGATTTTTAATTCACTTGTTGCATCACTAATTTCACTTAGAGCTTTAGCAAATTCCAGCAGGGTCATATTGTTGTAGAAATTTATTATGGTATAGATGACTTGTTGTGATAACTTTATATCAATAATCTGATAGTTCTGATGGAGTACTATTGGCGTTAAGTCCTGACAAGGCCAAAGATTAGAAATGTATGTGATTAAGCCCCCTTTACTTCTCCCAGAGAGTGATTTTGTTGCTTGGGAAAAGTAGGTTCTGAATCCCACCAGATGAATTGGATCGTTCAGCCATGTCTCCTGGAGGCAGACTAAGTCATTTGTGTGAACCAGATCTAAAAAGGTTTTTTCTAGATACTTGGTTGCCAAACCCGCCACATTCCAGAATAGCATTTTCCTCCCATTTTCTGTATTAGATATGGCGGGTTGAGACTGCAGATCAGGTTGTACTACTTCTAGGATCGAATTTGGATGATCTGTGTTCAAAATTTCCTCGACTGCTATGTCCGTGGAGGAGTAAAGCGTGGGCTGCAGTCTAAGGACAGATTTACTTTGATGGAGACGATCGTTGGTCTGATTATTTTCAGTTTGAGTTGTAATTTCTAAGGTAGGATCATCTTTTTTGTATTGTTGCGGGCTGTAAACCTTGTCAGACGACTTACTCTTCGATTTGGTTAGTGAGGGGGAGAATTGAAGTCTGAGACTGTGAAAAGAATTTGATGTGACACGGTGTGATAGTGGTCAGTCGACCATGTCCAAACAGCTGTAATGATTGAAGGTTGGGATTCCGGTCCAGGGTTCCCTGTGCTGATGTTGGTACGTCCTTCTTCCGTAGTTGTTCCAACCACCTTGTTCTCTATGGTCATATCCCCATTCTCCCTGCGGCTGGAACCTTTGGTGATTGCCCAGCCCTCTGTCACCATGATTCCAGTTTCTTGGACCTTGGTCGGGTTGGCTCCATGACCAGTTTGATGGCCAACTAGGGTCCTCGTAACGGTTAGTTTGTCGAGGATAGAAGAACGATAAGCGTTTGACATTAATACCATCGTTCTCTTCTGGGCTGTCCCACGAACAGACGTAGTCCACTGCTCGTGGATTTTCGAAGTTAACTATTATACAGTCACCGTGAATTGTCTTTGGCTGGTGACCTATCCAAGACACCCTTCTGACTGTGGTGATTCTAGTGATGTTGTTTGGGTGATTGGGCCTGTTGATGTTTAGCCAGTAGCGTGCTTTGTTTAGTAAGGACCAGGTAGGTTCATCTGTGTCTTTACTTAGTTCTGGGACTCCTGTTAATATAGCAACAAAGGGTGCAGCTTCTGGCGGGAGATTTACTACTTTGGACCATCTTTTATTTGTTCGCTCTGATTTGGTATTTGTTCTCTGCGGTAGATCTTGTCGAGGAGTATTTGATGCAGGTGGAATAGTGAGGGTAGTTGCTGGTGCTATTTTTTCCGAAATCTGATTTGAAGGTGGTTCATTTTGTGAGACTGTAGTCGTTTTTGCCTTTTCCTGGTTAGGCTTGGGTTTCGAGGGAACAGTTTGTTTGTTTAATGTTCCTTTGCGTTCGCTTATATTTGTGTTTGTGTTGGTGTTAATTGTGGGTTTAATAGTAGCAGGATTGTTCGCTCCCTGTTTCTGAGTATTGATGACATTCGTTTTGCTAGGATTAATGGTGAGATCTGATAGGGTTAGAGGGTCTTTTTTCTTTGAGTTGGAAGTTGTATTTACTGTGGCTAGCAATATAGCGATTTGCTTTTCTATTATTTCAAGGCTTTTTTGTATGGGATGAAGCTGATGTTTAATTATTCCCGATATTTCTTTCAGTAGGAAAGATTCTGCCTTTAGATTACTTGTGGTTTTTGTTGGATTTTGAGCCGACTTGTCTTGTCGAAATTGTTTTGTATTAGATCTGTTCGGGTGGTCTTCAATTATGAGTGCGTCAGACGTAAAATTATTAGGGTGATGTATATTGAGAGGATTCTGTAAGTTTAAAACCTTTGAGGATGGTTCAGAGTCAGGGATGATGAGAGTTGTAGTTGATGGACTCGAAGAGCATAATCCGGGTGGGATCTGCGTTTTGGGAATAGCTCCTTCCCTGATGCCTCTGGGGTCAGATTGTGTTGGCTCCGTTTGTGTTGAATCAGTTTGTGTTGGTTGTATTATGGCAAAAATATCAGGAGTCTGTTCGAGGTCCTGAGAGGACTGTGAATTGGACAATTGCGAGGCTACTGAGAGGTCAACTGTGTTAGGTAGTGCATGTATTTCAACATTTGTCTCAGAGGTTGACTTATTCTGTAAAGCAGCGTTTGGAGTTTGAGCCTGTGCCAAGACACCCATGGATGAACGTCGTGCTTGATCGAGTTCAAAAGAGACACGACGGTCAATCATTAGCACTGTTTGGTCAATAGTTTCATTTACTTTATGTAGAAACTGTTCAATGGGGCCAACTGTGGTCACCATATTTTTCTTTAAGGTTTTGCTTCTTGAGCCTCTAGTTGACATAGTGTGTCTGTTGGCCAAGTAGAATGGAGTATCTGACTTTCCACTGCGTTATGCTTCGTGAGTTAATGTTATGCACTTAGTAGGAATATTTAGCACTATTACGCAAGTAGTTTACCTTACAGATGTCAGGGGGGTGCGGCTGGTCCGGTCTCCTCCGGTCTGGGACGGGCTAGGACGGGCCCACCCTTGGCCCAGGCTTCGCCCAGCGTCCCGCGAGACGGGTTTGATGGTAATTTAAAGCGCCGCCTGGCGCACGGTGACGTCGCTGTACCTTGCAAGGGCTTCTGGTTCTTGCAGTGAAGCCCCTCGCCGGTCTCCTCCTGGCGCCCCCGCTCTTGGTGGTATTACGAGCGTCCGGGCAGCTGGAGACTGGCGGGCAGGTGCAGTCGTTCTGAAGGGTGCAGATAGCGGGATTCCTGGTCACAGAGATAGCGTGACAGCAGCTGGGGGCAGCAAAGCAGTTCCACACGGGATCGCCCACTCGATAGGTTTGATGGTAATTTAAAGCGCCGCCTGGCGCACGGTGACGTCGCTGTACCTTGCAAGGGCTTCTGGTTCTTGCAGTGAAGCCCCTCGCCGGTCTCCTCCTGGCGCCCCCGCTCTTGGTGGTATTACGAGCGTCCGGGCAGCTGGAGACTGGCGGGCAGGTGCAGTCGTTCTGAAGGGTGCAGATAGCGGGATTCCTGGTCACAGAGATAGCGTGACAGCAGCTGGGGGCAGCAAAGCAGTTCCACACGGGATCGCCCACTCGATAGGTTTGATGGTAATTTAAAGCGCCGCCTGGCGCACGGTGACGTCGCTGTACCTTGCAAGGGCTTCTGGTTCTTGCAGTGAAGCCCCTCGCCGGTCTCCTCCTGGCGCCCCCGCTCTTGGTGGTATTACGAGCGTCCGGGCAGCTGGAGACTGGCGGGCAGGTGCAGTCGTTCTGAAGGGTGCAGATAGCGGGATTCCTGGTCACAGAGATAGCGTGACAGCAGCTGGGGGCAGCAAAGCAGTTCCACACGAGACTTAAATCAATTTTGAAATAATATCTTTAAGACTTAGGAATAAAAAATTCCGAGGAGACCAAATGCAGTAGAGCTTTAATCTTTTTTCCTATTGTGTATACTGAAATACAAGGCACATATCGCAAAACTAAAATCTTGCACATTGCACTAGACTCCAGTGAAGATGAAAACGATTTTTTTAAAAGAATGAACCACGCGTTCTAAATGTCAAAAGGAAGTTGAAGACTATGTTACTGTCATTTAGAACAGTCTGCATCTTTTAAAGACCTTTAGAAAATTGATTGCATACCAAGTAAAGACATAAGGATATAAAAATAAATCAATCTCAGCAAACGTGAATACAGTAGAGGCATTAAATATCACATTGCTTTGTAGCTAGGTAAAGGATAGCAACAAATACATTTTAACTCAATCAAGTAAAAGAAGACTTTGTTGGTGGAAGAATGTAGAAATGGAATGGCAAAACGTAGAACCAAACAAAGAAAAACTTTAACAGCCAGGAATATATTGAGCATTATTAATAAAGCCTGTTTAACATTGTATTGTATTCTTTTATGGTTATTTAACCGAAATAAAGATTTTGATGATGATGAATGAATAAAGCCTGTGAAAAGTTCCTGCTGCCTTATAACTAAATGTGTTGCATATCTGAAATGCAGAGCGTTCCGCCCCCCCATCCCTTTAAACATTTTTTAGTAAGACTTAGATGAAGCATCTTTTAGAAGGAACTTTAACACATGTGAGCAGAATCGCTAAAGGCCTGAAGCAAGGGAGCATTCTGTCCCATATGCTTTTCAACATAGCGCATGTACCTATTACATTAACAAAAATCCATATTTCATCCACGCTTGAATATTTTACCCATCCTGTGAGCCAACGTTATGGCAAGAATTCTCGTTACTGAGGAGTTGCTAATACCAAAGAGCCATGCTACACTGAACAGTACTACATGTCTTAAGTAGTTGTATTAAAAACTGTTTAGACAAAATATGATAAGATTTAAGAAAAAGTAAAGATTGAGCAAATTGTTTTCAGAGGAGACGTCACAGGGGCAATCCCCCAAGGGGGAAGTGTTGCTGAGGTCATGGGGAAGCTTAATAAATAATGAACTGTTCCTGCACTGAAACAAAATAAGAACGGCCATTCCCACCTTCCCATTGCCCATGATAAGTACGGCTCCATACCATTGATTTCCTCCAAACTACAATATTACTTCACAGTTGTTTTGCAGCACTCAGTTCTCGCCCATTTGTCTCACCTTACCCCCGTGAAAAGAGCTTTCACTGTTTTTTTACCTACTTTGTGGATGGGTGAGGGCGAATGAAAAAACTCCTGGACCCATATTACAGACAGAGCGTACTTTCCATGTTTGAGCAATAGTACACCTTAAAGCAGGTGTGCTGGGTGCCTACATGGAAAGTGCTCCTTTCAGGAAGAATGAGGTGCTCTCGGGCAGCAGCAAATTCGCTTTGCCTCCAGAGCAGTGCATTCAAAGAAATACAGAGCAGCTGTTTAAAAGTTGCTCTGTGTTTCTCCCGGAAAGTGGCAACCAGTCTGCACTTTTAAAAGATTTTAGAGATCCCCTTGCAGCCAGATGCAGTCAGTGACTGCATCCACCTGAAAGTGAATGTCTATGGAGTCCCACTTTCATTACTTAAGATGGCTGCATTTAGAAGGCTCACTTTCAGTGTGCCACCTTTTTGGTATTCACCTTCAGTGCACCTTCTAAAGGTATGTTTGCCTCTGTGCTCACATCGGTAATACGGTGCAAGTGCAGAGGCAAAGTGATTCCCTCATTTGCATGGGGCCATGCCCCCAGATACAAGAGGGAATGCAATCTAATGATAGCGCTAGTGGTGTATGTGCGCCAGCACTATCAGTATTTCAAAATGGATCATACAAGCATCTGTGGTCCCTTCTGTAATACCAAAGTGCCCCAGTGGTGAACAATACAGGCAAAAATAAATGCCCATTTTGCATGTGCGGCACTTGTGCAATATGGCCCCTGGTGTCTAGGATCTTTTACAGCCAAATCAACAAAATAAATCTGCGGGATAGTGGATCCCTTGAGTTACATGTGCCAACTAGGTATGACAAATTGTACATCCTTGTTAATTGTTTGCTCCCCCAAGCTAGCAGGATAATCCTACTTCTCACAGAGCCACAGTCCATAATCTGGGATTTTTTATAATTTGTTGGTAAGTCCAGACTTGACATAAACTCTAAAAAGTAATTGATTAACTTACATGGTGCATTGGCCGTCTGGTCCATTAAGACAGTGTCATCTATGTATAGCAACATTGGTATTGCCATGTTACTTCTTTGAGTAACATCCTTGCAAGCAGTAGTTTAATGAGCTCGACTTTTTATGAAAAGCATAAATAGCAATTGGTCTAACACACCATTGCCATACCCCTCAGACAAGAGCAAAAGATTCATTAAGCTCCCATTAAGGACAAAACGACCCCTAACCACAAAATGGTCATGTATGGGGTACAAAGTATACCTTGTACCAGTGCCACAGCCAGACCCAAATCCAATAGCAACCTCCATAACTTGTGACGATTTATGCAATCAAAAGCAGTGGAAAGATCCATGTAGCACCGTGTACAGTGGGCAGTGCCTGTCAATGGCATATTCCCTCACAATAAGATGCAGGCACTGCTGCATCATTACCCAGCCACTCCCTGACCCCATCCTGACTAGGATGTAATACGGTATGATTGCGTGCCAATTTTGCAACCTATTGAAAATACCTCTTCCAACAATTTCGACCAAAGTATCAATCATGGAAATAGGTCTGTAGCATTCTACAGATATGCCCTTAATGGCAAAAGCATTCTAGAAACAAACATCTTACAAGATGGCTGCAGAGTAGGGGCTCATCCCTAGAGCTCCTGGTTTGGGGGTCAACTTATCGGTCATTATACCTGAAATAACCAGCCATCCTACATCAACTTCCACTACCTTACCCCAAACAAAACGCAACCCATTGTTCTTATGATTTTGTAGTCGCTTACCGGAAGAAACGAACTCCCTGGATCCATTGATGCTCTCAGCTGAATTGGGCACACGCGACCGACGACACTTGTCCCCTAGCAGGCCTCTACAGAAGGGATCCCCCGACGTGCCGGTCTACTCGCTCAGCCATTCTCTTCCGGAGCCAGTGTGCCCTCCTTCCACACATCCCTGACGCCCTACAGGGGCAGACCCACAAGGTGAGATGGCCCTTGTGTGGACTAAGAGGACCCTCCTTCCATGGACGTTCCCCCTGCCGCAACTGATTCCTGCAGCGGAGCCGACGGTTGCAACAGGGTCCAAGCTCCTCCGGGGCCAATGTGCCCTCCCTCTGCACATCCCAAACACCCTGCAGGGGCAGAGCCAGAAGGTGTGATGGCCCTCACGTGGATGTAGCTGACCTTCCTTCCAGGGTCACTCACCTCCCCCGCCTCTACCGAATTCTGCAGCTGTGCCGAGGACTTCAAGGAGGTGCCAAGCTTGCACAGACCTTCATGCCTCATCCGTAGTGACCCTCAAATGCAAAGGATAGGGCCCCTACTAGACTGTGAAATGGGAGATGGGTCATCAGGGCTCGGGCTGCCTTCACCCATACTTTAACAGGCTGCCTTTGGCCTGAGCGGGCTGCCTTTGACCTGACTGCGACCGGCTGCCAATCCTGATTGGACGTCCGTAAATCATCCGCAGCAACCCACAAACTGACCCTGATCGGACTCCGAACAAGTCGGGGAAGCGGGTGAGTGAGCTTAAGGACCCAACGGCCCTCCATAACATTAGGGAGGTATCCCAGCGTCCATCTTACTCGGCTCCGGATCGCCCTCCCACCCGCCACGGCCTGTCACAGCGGAGAACGTCCTCCACTCATCCCTCTGACCAGGACACGGCCTCACACACGCCTCAGTAACTCCACTACTCTGAGCCATCCCCTTGACGCCACTCCTCCGAGCCAACAAATCGTCTCACCCCGTCGGATTTTGTCCACTCTGCCCACCGCCTACTATGACTGCAAACGTTCTCCCTGTGATAAGGGATGATTGCCGCCCATCGATGCTTCTTTGACTCCTTGCCCCTCTCCCAACTTCCATGACCTTCAAAATTGTGACCGTCTAATATCGCTCAAAGTTAACCTCTGACAAGACCTAAGCGGATGGTAATATTTGCCGACCCGACCTCCCTTGAGCCAACATTCTGTAATCTCCTGTTTCCTTGATGTTCCCTTAACTTCGAACAGCTCCTTATTACTGATAGATGTGCTGATGGTTAACGGCCGCCTTGACTCTTCACGTTTCTTTGTTTTACACTCTCTGAGCCCTCCTATTCCACTCACCTAAACTCTATGCTTTTACTCCGTATTGGCCCCTGGGAAAGACGCTGAGCTGATAGTGAAGCCGTCGGCCAGGCCGCATACAACACTCCACACAGGGCAAGCGTCCCTTTGTTGTTGTTTTTGTTGTGTTTTGGTTGTTTCTCTCCGAACCTCCCATATACCATCGCCCGAGGACTGGCTCTTTGGTCATATCCCTGCCAGGTAACCGCTGTCTGTCTATCTGCCCTGCTTGTGCCTTCTCCCTACATTCACTGAAGCACTGTGCCTTTCCCTTGCTCTGCCCTCAAGAAGAGTACTCACGTGAAGCTGTTGGCCGGACCACCCACGACGCTCCGCACGGCCCTCTTGGCTCTTTTGTGGTGTTCTACTTCTATCCTTGACCCTACATGTAGCTTCACCCGAGACCTGCCGACTTTGGGATATCCCCGTCAGATAATCACCCCGGCTTGCTTCTCTGCCTGTTAATCTGCCCTCACATGTACCTTCACCCGAGATCTGATGACTCTGGGTATATCCCTGCCATATAATCACCTCATTCTGCTGCTCTGCCCGTTTATCTGCCCCCTGCCCCCTTACCTCCTGATGCGGAGAGCGACTGTCCCACACGTGGTCTCTGCTAGTCAGACCTCCTTTCGAGTGCGGAGGATATCTACTGAGCGCACGCTCCAAGCGTCTCAATTACTGCTCTCCTCAGGCAGTCGGATCGCCCATAATGTAAGCACCGGCACCTAGCTCATTGCTCGCTCCTAATCTTCAAATTCAAACTAAACTCAATTTAACTAAAATGGCCGCCCCCGGTTGCTGAAAGAATTTTCTTGGCGCTCGCGCCCGGTGTAGCAAATGGCCTCTCCTCGCTCTTCTGCTGAAAATTATCACTCTCCATCTCGCCTTTAAGCTATATACGAATACTTAAAACTGCTGCTCCGGTCTGCTGAGGGACTCCTGATTGCTTTTGTAAGATCAAGCCCAATGCATCATTTGCCCTGATCTCACCCTACTCAGAATGTTCCACTCTCCCTGGCTCCCCTATTACTGCTACGCACTGCCACTACCCTTTTCCTATCCCACACACTAAGCAGATGTTACCTGGCATAAATCTCCCAATATCTTATCCTGAATTAGCCAGGACCACTCCTGATTGCGGTTGGGATGTACTGCACTCTTACTCTAGGAACCTCAAATGGCTTACTTCACTTTGGCTGCATGGACTCCAAATGGCCTGTCCTCGCTCCACTCAGTAAAGCTCACTCTCCCTGGCTCCCTCTAACAGTACCAGGCAATCCCACTACCATTACCCTTTCTCACACTCAAAGGTTTTTGCATACTAATTAGATAGGCGCATCCCCACGACCTCCCCTATAGCCCCACCTTAACACCCTTTCCTGCAATACTTATACCCCACACCCTAACACCTTATCATGCAAAATTCTACACCACTGAGGGTCATTCAATGGAAAACTCTCGATCCCGGCTCTCAATTAATACTCGTCGACATAACCTCACCCCAGCATGCCCCCCTCCGCTCAGTTCAGAATGGACTCCAGACTCCAAAACTTAGGTATAAATAGTCGTACAATTAAATACCTGACCAACCTCTCCAAAAATGCGACCACGTCTCTGAAACATAGACTACTCAAAGCCAACCCAGAAACCCTTCTCTCTGACCCTTATTTCTGTAAAAAAAAAAGGAGCGATTACTAATGAGCTGATCTTTCTTAGTAAAGGAAGAGCCCAGTGGAGGATTGCATTCCACTCTTTAAAAAAAAATAGCCTTGGCTAAGAAATTTCCTCATGATATTAGACTATTGGCAATGCCCTCACCAACTTTTAGGGTAAACGCTACCATCTCCATCTATAACAATGGGACTATACTCATTCAGGCCACAGATCACAACCTGGCCATTTTTGATTTAAGTTCATAAAAAATTGCTGGACCATAACAAGCACCTGCTCACCCACTGAAAGACCTTACACTAACTCCAACCCAGGGTCAACTTTATCCCTCTCTATTGTCCCACAACCACCGGTCTCTGCCCATCTTATGTCAAATTCCTCTCTTAAGGCTCCAGACCCCCCCAGCCCCTCCTAAGCTCCTCATAATTATCCACGATGCTGTAGTGTAGTTCCTATATTCCCAATAGGCTCTGTGCATTGGAATAATATACACTATAGATTTGACATAGTACTGCGGTGAGTATGTCTCTATTGAGTATATTAAACTTAATTGTGTGTGCCGACTAACTCAGTGGTCACTAGAAACTTTCTTGAATAAACAAGAAGGAATTTGTTTCTGACAACCGCATAAACATGACAACTTTGTTTCCCTAGGACTGTAACAAATATCTTCAGAGTCGTGGAAACAATAGATAACTGTTCACTCAGTCAATCGTGCATGCTTTGTTTCTACAGAGTTTCACAGAAATAGAGAGACAGGCGTTTCAATAAAAGGGATTTATTGAACAGTGTTCTTTCTCATGCAAGAGAGGTGAACTGCTACAATCGTTAGAATGTAAAGTATAATGCGTACAGCGAGAATAGTAATATAAAACAGTACTGTGATAGCATTGTCTATTGCTATGACATGTAAAAATACATACATAAATAACACAGGCTAAAATACTCAACTGGTGCTACTAAAATACACCTACCCCAATGTACCTAACCTAGGTCTAGTACCAGGGTAGAAGTAGATGCTGCTTAGCATAAGTTTTAGTTCTGCCAAGAATTGCCGAAGGTTTCTCTAGGTTCTAATCAGCTCCATACCTTTAGAATGAAAGAGGTTGGTATCTCTGTCTCGGTACTCGATTTCCCAACACCCCCCGGGGGAGTTAGAAACACTGGAGCTGGATTCTCGGCAGTACTTTGGCACTTGCTGTAGCGAGCTGCGTCGGGCAAGTAGGTAGTCAAACTGCACCGAACGACACCGTGCTTTGCTACAGCAAGTGGAGGTATATTTATACCTTGAAGGTGTTTAAGAATGCCAGCTTTGACGTAAAGTCGGGCATATGAACGTCATGGATGAACCCCTAAGGAATAGTTGTTCATGCATAATAATGAGTTTCTTGGAGAAATCAATATCCAGGCTAGGGGAAGTCCCTTCTGCTTAAGAGTCTAGTTTTCCAAGAAATCGTGGTGACGTAGATGAACGGATGGAAGTAGCCATGCCTGTATTTGGGTAGCATGGGTTATGCCTAAATAAGGACTGGATTTCTATGCCTATATAGGGCAACGCGAATTGTACCTATATAAGGGCATGAATCGGGAAATTCGTACGCAATCTATAATCGCACATGTTAGAACTGGGATTTCGGGTTGGCTAAGGCTTACGCCAAAGCCAGGCAGAAACCACCATTCTAATCAGGGCAAGTGAGTCACACGCCAAGATAACCCCTGCTCACCCCCTTGGTAGCTTGGCACGAGCAGACAGGCTTATCCCAGAGGCAATGTGTAAAGCATTTGCGCATGCACACAACAGCAACAACATCCTAGGCACACCACAAAAGGAACTCCACACAAGGTTATATAATAATAACTTTTGTATTGTCAAAACACATCAGATAGTAATCACAGAATATACATTGTGCCAGCTGGCACGGGCAATATTCACAAGGGATTATTTACACCAGGACAGGGCCACGTGGGCCACTGTCAGAATCAGCACTTAGTAGAACTAGCACTTAGAATAACTGTCACACCAACTAGCAATTATAGATCACAACCAGTAACCACTGGTAACAGGTAGGTACACACTACGCAATACTAATAACCATAGGCATAGATCACGCATGGACACATAGCCTCTCTAGTATAACATACTAGGCAAAGCAAACTTCCAAGCATGAGCACCTTTAGAAGTATAACACAAGCATAAAGGCAAAGCACATTACGCAGCCATCACATTTAGGCCTAATCAGTAAAAATACAGTAGGCAATCTCCTCACTAGTCTAAACACATTAGACTCTGCCTCCTAAGAATAAATCACATTTTAGGGGCGTAACTCACAGTGAAGTAAACTCTCACTAACATAAACCTACATAGGTAAAATAACCTCCTAATCATAGTAACATCACATTGCGCAAAAATCACATTAGGCGATTACCATCATAAACATAGTAAAATCACATTGCGCAAAAATCACATTAGGGCTTTGCGCCCTACCCACGTACCAGCCCCCTGGCCAACTGGCCATCCCAAGAAGGGGCTCAAATGCCCTGTGTCCAGAATGTCAGGGAGCGCTACCAATGCAGTGCCAGTCAGGGGTGCGCCACCGGCGCAAACCTAAACGTTGCAGCTGCCCACTAATTGCTGGGCAGCTGGGAACAGTAACAGGGCCTAAATGTTGCAGCTGGCACTAAGTGCTGCGCAGCTGTAGAAGGCCTGGCACCACTGTGCCATCTCTGTCCCTCTCAAGGACTCTCTCTCTCTCAAAGTGCGCCTAACCGGTGCAGCTGCCCACTACTTGCTGGGCAGATGGGAGGAAAACTGCGGCATGGGCTCTAATTGGCCCTTAGGACAAACTGCGCCGCAGGGATTGGAGCCACACAGGCTCTCAAACAGCTGAGGGGCGATGGAGCCATCTGGCTCTGTGAATTCTCTGCCCCCAAATAACGAAGAAGAACTTGCCCCCTCAGTAAAGCGCACTGGCGCTCTGAAACAACATGGGTCCCCCCGCACTGGGGCCTTAAAAGAGGAACTCGGCCCCCTACGAGCCATCTAGGCTCAGGAAATCACCATTAACATGTCGGGGCGACCCACTGCTATCCGGGGCCGCCCTGAAGCCATCTCTCGGGCTCTTTTAATACCAATGAGGCCCCTAGCCCCTCACAGGGACTTTGAACCACTGACGGCCCATTCAGAGCTTGTCCCCAACATTGGAGCCACACGGGGCTCTACACAAAGTGTGCCCCCAGATTGGTGGAGCGGCCCGCTGCCAGACGGGGCCGCTCAGGACTAGGCCAGGGCACGGTGCCTCAAAGGCACCAAGCAACAAGAAGCCCCCACTCACCGGGACTCCGACGCGGGACACCCACCTTCCTCAGCGTACGCGGTGGGGGCAGGCACTGGCAATGTGCCTCGAGCCCCCTCCGCCTTCCAGCAGCACTCGTGGCGCCTGTGGGGCTCTCCCTCACTCATGGGAGCCCCGCACAGACCAGCTCATCCCCCGTTCCTCCGGGCGGCTTCTCCATGCAGCCGGGGACTCCCTTCAATCACAGCGTGGCGCTCGCACCAATCCCAGCGCGGTGCAGCCTGTGACGTCACGGAGTATCCCCGAGGATCCCGGGCCGGCGGCGGTGAAGTTCTCAGTAGTAAGAGGGGTAGGCTCCCTCAAGAAGCACACAACAACTGGGACAAATGCCAGGTGGGCACCGGCTCCTTTGAAATAAACAATAAATCGAGGGGGACACCCGCAACAAGCCCACGGGGAGAGGGGGATTCCCTCAGCCAGGGCTACAGCGCCGCGCTGCTCAGCCCCCAGGCTCTCTCTTTTTTTCAGGGAAGTTAAATCCAAGCGCCCAAGCCCAAAAATAAGGCGCAGGAAGGCTGTAATAAGCCTTGGTAAAATCCAGAATGGAGGCATTAGGTCCCAGGACTTAGGCAGAGTCCTCCAGTATCCAGGGGCTGGGCAGGGCCCAGGGAGGCAAGCCTTCCCCTGGGCCCCAGCAGCAGCACGCCCCTGGCAGATTCCAGTTAAAAACAAGAACATCTTCAGGGTGTCACAGCACCCTTTTTATGCAGCAAATCCTTTGTCTAAAGGTGCAGGGTGGGGGCAAAACCAGGAGCAGCTGGTTTTGGAGCACTGTGATGTGCTCAGCCACCGCTCCCATTCACTAGAGCTTGACTTAATATTGTTATTTAGCAGCGCTAGCGCGCACCTCTTAGCTGTGTATGGTAACGTGATTTGCACATTATCAAGCGCCCACACTTCCACTGCTCCTGAGTTTATTGTTGTTGCTGCCATTTTGTCCGGAACCCCTGGCCCTTCCTCCACCTCGCTCCCGCCTCCCAGCTGACCCGCCCACCCACTGAAGCTGTAGACCGTCCTCTTACTCTGGTACAGCTGTGACCGTCCTGCCCTGGACACGAGTGGTCGCTCCCCTTGCCTCCTCCTCTGCTGAGATCTGTATTGCAGCGCATGTCTCCACTTGTGGCAATAGCAACGTAGCGCTTGACTGCAGACCGGTATTGTAGCGCCTGACTCTGCTTTATGATTTCTATTGTAGCGCCTACTGCAGATTACTCACCCCTAACGCAGCGCTTGACTGCACAGCCCTTAGCCATATCGTAGAGCTTGACTTAATATTGTTATTTAGCAGCGCTAGCGCGCACCTCTTAGCTGTGTATGGTAACGTGATTTGCACATTATCAAGCGCCCACGCTTCCACTGCTCCTGAGTTTATTGTTGTTGCTGCCATTTTGTCCGGAACCCCTGGCCCTTCCTCCACCTCGCTCCCGCCTCCCAGCTGACCCGCCCACGCTCCACCCCCTCCACTATCCATTTAAGACGGATGGACTTTCGCGCAGCGTCCACGCGCAGCGGTCGCGCCGAAGGTGCGCCAAAGGTAAGCCCGTCTACGCCCGTCCGCGCCAAGCCCGCGCCCAGCGCCAGACCCCCTGTCCCCCGCCCCACCCGCATCACATACGACACCCCCACCCTCTTAGCCCTAAACCCCAGCCGACTCCCCAACTGCGCCCAAGCCGCTCCTGGACACACCCATGGACCCTTCACATGCAACTCCTGCAAGTATGACAGCACCATGACCAACTCCTCATCCACTAACACCAAACAGAGATCTGACACCAACCACCTAAAATGCATCCTGCTCAACACCCGCTCGGTCCACAGACACGCTATCGACCTTTGGAATCTACTAGACACCATCTCTCCGGACGTCGCCTTCCTAACAGAAACATGGATGAACGCCTCCTCAGCCCCAGACATCACCATTGCCATCCCGGACGGCTACAAGATCATCCGTAAGGACCGCACCAAACAAACAGGAGGAGGCATCGCCATCGTCCATAAGAACTCCATCCGCATCTCAACCAGCTCAGACGTCAACCTCGCTAGCGCCGAACACCTTCACTTCCAGATCCACACCGACCCCAAGACCACACTCAGAGGCACCCTCCTCTACCGACCTCCAGGACCCCGTGCACAATTCAGTGAAGACATCATTGACTTTATCACCCCACACGCCCTCCCCTCCGAGGACTACATTCTATTGTGAGACCTCAACTTCCACCTAGAAAAGAGCAACAACAGCAATGCCACCACCCTTCTGGACAATCTTGCCAACCTCGGACTCAAACAACTTGTTAATACCCCCACACACTACGCAGGTCACACACTCGACCCCGTCTTCACCTCCAGCAAACATATCTCCTTCAGCCACACCACAGTTCTCCACTGGACGGACCACAGCTGCGTTCACTTTGTCTACAACAAGACCACATCCCACAACCATCCTCAACCTACTCTGCGAAGAAACTGGAACAAAATCACCATCGACCAGATCTCCTCTTCGCTTCTTCAAAAACCCCCTGCCCACTCTTCGAACCCCAACCAAGCAGCCATTAACCTCACTCAATGGCTAACCAACAGCGCCGACAACCTAGTACCTTTGAAAAAACGTCAAATCAAACTAGGCAGCAAAAACGCCCCCTGGTTCAACGATGATCTTAAGAAATCCAAGAAACTCTGTCGCTCCCTTGAGAAGGCCTGGAAAAAAGACCCAAACACCAGCACCAGGGACGCCTTCAAAAACGCCACCCGCATACACCACCAACTGATCCGGACTGCCAAGAAAGCCGCATTCAAAGACCGACTAGACAACAACGCCCACAACAGCAAGGAATTATTCAACATCGTCAAAGAGTTTACCAACCCTACTGCCAACTCCAACGACATCACTCCCTCTCAAACCCTTTGCGACTCCCTAGCTTCGTTCTTCCACGACAAAATCGCAGACATCCACAACAGCTTCGACAACCAACCCGAAGACCAACCCACCCAACCTTCTGCCGCACCTTCCCCACCCTTGAACATCCTTAATGACTGGAACCCAATCTCCACTGAGGACACCATCCACTTGATGAACTCCATCCACTCAGGATCCCCAACAGACCCATGCCATCACCACATCTTCAACAAAGCAGACTCCATCATAGCACCACACCTCCGAGACGTCATCAACTGCTCCCTCAACTCCGCCACCTTCCCAGAAAGCTGGAAACACGCCGAACTCAGCGCCCTTCTGAAAAAACCCACAGCTGACCCCACTGAACTCAAAAACTACCGCCCCATCTCGCTCCTTCCATTTCCGGCCAAAGTCATCGAGAAAGCTGTCAACAACCAACTCGCCGCCTTCCTCAAAACCAACAAATCCCTCGACTCCTCACAGTCCGGCTTCCGAGCAAAACACAGCACTGAGACTGCACTCATCGCAGCAACAGACGACATTCGAACTCTACTGGACAATGGAGACACAGTCGCCCTCATCCTCCTTGACCTCTCCGCAGCCTTCGACACAGTCTGCCATAGCACCCTGCTACAACGCCTCAGAAACATCGGAATCCAAGGAAAAGCTCTGGAATGGATTACCTCGTTCCTCACCGGAAGAACTCAGAGAGTCCGCCTTCCACCATTCAAATCAAAGGCCACTGAAGTCATTTGCGGCGTGCCACAAGGATCTTCACTCAGCCCCACCCTCTTCAACGTATACATGAGCCCCCTCGCGACCATCGCTCGCCAACACAACCTCAACATCATCTCCTACGCTGATGACACTCAACTGATCCTCTCACTCACCAAAGACCCGAACACCGCCAAAACAAACCTACATGAAGGAATGAAAGAAGTAGCCGAGTGGATGAAGCACAGCCGTCTGAAACTGAACTCAGACAAAACAGAAGTCCTTATCTTAGGTACCTCCCCCTCAGCCTGGGATGACTCCTGGTGGCCAGAGGCCCTTGGAAAAGCACCCATCCCGACGGACCACGCACGGAACCTGGGCGTCATCCTAGACTCCTCACTCTCGATGAACAGACAAGTCAACGCCGTTTCATCATCTTGCTTCAACATTCTTCGCATGCTCAAAAAAACATTTCGCTGGATCCCCACCGAAACTAGAAAAACGGTCACCCACGCACTGGTCATGAGCCGCCTGGACTACGGTAACACCCTATACGCCGGTACCACCGCAAAACTTCAGAAAAAACTCCAACGCATCCAGAACGCATCAGCCAGACTCATACTAGGCATCCTGCGTAAAGACCACATCTCCAGTCACCTGAAAAACCTCCACTGGCTCTCCGTCAATAAGATGATAACATTCCGCCTCCTAACCCACGCACACAAAGCACTTTACGAACTCGGACCCGAATGCCTCAACTCACGACTTTCCTTCTACACCCCCTCCCCCAGCTACGCTCCTCCAACCAAGCCCTGGCTATTGTACCTCGCATCAACAAAACCACCATGGGAGGACGATCCTTCTCCTACCTGGCAGCCAAAACCTGGAACTCACTTCCCACACACCTTCGCCTCACTCAAAACCACCTAGCATTCAGAAAGCAACTTAAAACTTGGATATTCGACAAGTAACTCCCCACCCTTCCTCAAGCGCCTTGAGACCCTTTGGGTATGTAGCGCGCTATATAAATTCTGACTTGACTTGACTTGACTAGTCAGGTTAGGGTCATCAGTCGCACCACAGGGGGCGGAGCCAGCATTGTGTGGGGAAAGCCCAGCCCTATTCAGGTCCCAGGTGCACCCCTCCCTCACATCAGCATGCTAATCTCTCCACTCACCACCGGGGCAGACCCATCCAGACTCCAGGAGCCAGGCTCCCCAGGGAGCTCCAGCCAATCACGTGCCAGCACACTCACTGCACAAACATGCCAACTTCCAGAAGTGGCACTTCTACACTAGACACAATCATGCCGCATACTTCATTGTGCAGCATTCAGTCTAACGAGTTCGCACATACCAAACTCGACCCTGCACTCCCCACACATCAGGAACTACCATGGTCACACATATTCCCCATGCATTCCTATGGGAGGGCAGGTCACTCTCACCACACACACAGAGAGCGCACGTACTTTACACTGGACCACAGTGAAAAAGTGCGCAGAGACCTAAAACCACCAACACCAGGTTACAGAAACAGGCTAGGCAAAAGCAAAATGTTTTGGGGTGAACCTGCCAAAAAGGGCCGGGTCCAACAGCACACAACAATGCCTCGACCACCCATAATTCCCCATATCCACTCCTGCCTGTTTGAGGTGTCTGCTATCCCTAGCGCAGTGCACCCTCCCGATACATCCCACTCTCCCTTTACTCCGATCGCTCTCCCACCTAACTCCCGTTCCCCACTACATCCCGGCCCACTCTCCACTGGGATTGCTATGCCCCCTAACCACCCTCTAGCGTCCATTCGCCATGTTCACCTCTCCACCTGGAACGGAAAACTACTTGGAGGATGTCCCCACTCCCCCTCTTTGTGAACTCACCTACACCCACCACAGGGAACGACACTCCTCCTCCCATCCACTTGAACCGCGAACCTCTCGCAGATCCGACTGCCCAGCTCCATGAAATAAACCAGGAACTTCTCAAGCTCAAAATGGCCATCCAAATTACTTTAACACCATCTCTGACCTGGCCCTTGATCTCGCGTCCAACAAGACCTCACAGGATCCCCAGCATTTGACCCTGCACCACCGTTCTCTATCTTCTCATGTCACAATGTCACCTACCGTCCCAGGGCTGAAACCCCCAGTCCAGAACTAGAATACCACCCCCTACCTCAACGCCCCATCTAGACCCGCCAGATACAAAATCAAATATCAGAACGTGACATTCTCTCCCTCCTCCAAGAGTACAATGACCCTCTTAAGACCATCTTAACCCCTGTGGATCTTATGGATCTTCTCAAACCACCCCTTTAAATCCCTCTGAAATGAGCAGTACCTAGCAAGACAATTCTGAGGCCATACAAGGCATCACACCTAACCCATATAGAGCCCCCGGGGTTAACGCCAACACCCTAAATACCAGCAAACTCATGCAGATCCCCATTTCACCGTCTTCTGTCTTTGAACACAAAGCACACCTGAAATGCCTGCTACTTAACTGTAGGTCAGCTTTGAAACATGCCACGGCCCATGGAGATCTCATCCTAGCTCAGGAACTTGACCTTCTTATCATTACCGAAACTTGGCTCACTGAATCCTCTGGCCCTGTCCTTGACATTCTAGTCCCTCCCAGCCACAGCATTATCAGACTCAATTGAGTCAAGAAAACGGGCAGTGGCATAGCCTGTATTAACCACAGCTCCCCTCTCAGCTAAACAGTCCCCCTCAGCTAATCTTTCATCATGTGAATATCTATCCATTAATATAACTACCAAGCTCAGACCCATTTGTAGTCTGCACATCTTCTACCACCCTCCGTGAGACAAACTCTTGTTTATTGAACAAACTATGGAAACCATCTCCTCCAGCCAGATATTCCTTGAAGACTTCAATCTCCACTGGAAAAATCTGCATGATCAGGCAGTTAACAGTCTCAAAGACTTCCTAACTAATCTCTCCCTGTCCCAAATCTGTGACAATCCCAAGCACAAACTAGGCTCGACCCTAGACCTAATCATCACCAATCCCGATTCCATTCAACTCAACTATATTCTCCTCTGCGACTGGTCTGACCAACACTTTATCACCTTCCGCATCCTTGAAAGCTGGACCTCCAAAAGATCACAACCACTAAAACTTAAACAGTTGAAAAGATCCCTAGACAGTACCAACAGAAAGGAGCTAATTTCTCACTGCAATATCTCCCTTTGTCACCCTGCTAACATGGACAGTGTGCACGACCTCACTGAACATTATAACAACTTCATGTTGTCTGCCCTGAATGCAACTGCCCCCCTTCAACTAAAAAGGATACCCATCAAAGCCTCCAAACCATGGTTTAATGACACCCTTAATTCGGACAAATTCAGCCTTAGACTAGCAGAGCACACATGGTGATCAACTCCATCAACTGAGCTACTAACAACTCTTAGACTAAAAAGGAGCAGATACAATAAACTCATCAGAACAGCTATAGCAAACTTCAATAAAACCCAACTTGACAAAGCCAAAAATTGTCCAAAAAGACTGTTTGAGCTAATTAAGTCACAATCTAATAACACCTCCGGCCATTCACCCCACATCTCCTCGTGTCCTCAGCCGAATGGTGACGTAGTTGCTGACTTCTTCCTCGCTAAGGCGAATAAGATCGAATCTGACCTAAAACAGCTCTCACCAAACTCGCTCCCTCTACTGACTCTCCTGACTCCTCCCTACCCACCCCTCCTTCTAGGCTGTCCTTCTTCTTCCCAGGCCCGGACTGGCCATTGCGGGCACCGGGCAATCCCCCGGTGCGCCGCAAACGTGGGGGACGGTTTTGGGCCCCTGGGGCCTTTTTTGTTACAGGGCCGTTTTTGCAGCATATCTGCGAAATCGGCCCTGTAACAAAATCGGCTGAAAACCGGCCCTGGCAAAGAGCTCGGTCGCACCCCCACACACCCTGGGGGGCCGAGCGAGCACTTTGCCAGGGTCGGTTTTGGTTCCCAGTACGGCCCTGCTTCTCCCCCAAAAACAACGCCTCTTGGAGCCAATTCACACCCCTCAACGACACTGTCATCCTCAGCAACCTATCGACCATGAAACCCTCAAATCACTTCAATGACCCCCTCCCCCCAACTTCTTTAGAGAAATGATAGGTACACTAGTCCCGCTCTGGTCCAAGATCATCAACGCCTTGCTTCTCCAAGGGGAAATCCCGGACTGCCTGAAGGAGGGCCTAGTTCTCCCTCTTCTCAAAAAACCCACAGCTGACCCTAAACACTTGAATAACTATCTTCCAATCACAAACATTCCTACCTTGGCTAAACTCCTCGAGAAATGTGTACATGATCAACTGCGCAAACACATTGACCATTTCCAACTCCTCAATCAATTCCAATCGGGCTTCCGCTCTGGACACAGCACGGAGATGGCCATCACTCATATAGTGGATGATGCCCTTTCTATGCTTGACCAGAACAAAGCTTGCCTACTAATACTTCTCAATCTCTCATCTGCTTTTAACACGGTCAAACATAACAACCTACTTAACCTCTTGGAAGGCAGGAATGGACTCTCAGGCACTGTCCTACCATGGTTTGCCTCTTTTCTCCACAGCAGAACACAAAGAGTCAAATCCAATCAAACTCCATCGAACTCCAGTCCCTGCACACTTGGTGTCCCACAAGGTTCCTCACTCTCCCCCACGCTCTTCAACCTCTTCATGGAACCACTCACTGTAATCCTCAAAGATTCCAACATCCGATACCACATGTATGCGGATGATACACAACTGTACATAAAACTATCTTCACCAGATGATATCCAGTGGCTCAACGGAACCCTACACAAAACATTAAACTGGCAAACCTCCAACCACCTCAAACTAAATGCCTTTAAAACTGAATTCCTGGTGGCCAAGATTACGGCGGAGTAGGACGTGCTTCTCAGTCCCTCCGGCGCCACGACTTACATCGGTATACACCTGTTACAACGCAACTTTTACAACTACCTACCATTACAACGCAACTTTTACAACGCATACCATTACAACGCATTGCGCTGGGGGGCGCTCTAGGATAGGGAATAAGTTTAATTTACTATCCAACACCTTCCCTAGTGTCCACGGGGACTGGAGTTGGAATAGTAAATTATACTTACCACTATCCAGCACCTCTAAGCGCTATGCGTTGTAATGGTATGCGTTGTAATGGTCGCGTTGTAATGGTAGGTAGTTGTAATGGTATGCGTTGTAACGTCATACATCCCTTACATCGCCTTGTAAAGCACCCTCCTCAGAAGCCCATCCCCCGTGAATCCGAGCTGCCTGGTATCCTGTGGCGATCCTGAGTTGTTTGGGGGCTCCATTTTGCTCGAGGTGGCGATCCGCCATGGCCTGTGGTGCGGCCTACATTCGGACGGCGCCTGGGCCTCAGCGTGGGGTCTAGCGGCAGGAGAGAGCAAGATCGAGGCAGCGACCGGAGTTGTGACACTGCCCTACAACCTGGCAGAGCACTAAGGTCCTGTCTGGGGCTGACGGAAGGGGCACCATTGACCGCCGAGCACCGTGTGGTGGCGGGGGCCCGCGTCGGAGCGGTATGTGGCCTAGTGAGGCCTAGCGTCTAAGGAAGGGGAGCTTGCCCGGCCTCACCGAGATCCGACTATGGAGCTGAGCGGCTGCAGGGGAGGCTGTGACTAGCGGTCTGCAACGCGGCGGACTGTGCTTGGCCGGTGCTTGGGGCAAAAGGAGAGGTGTCGACCCCGACCACCCCCCAGATCTAGCAGGTTGCATGACATGAACTGAGCGTGGCGATGGCACTACGCTGACGGTCCAGTGGGTCAGAAGAAGGCCCGGATCTTCTCACCGCTTATTGAGTGCCTTCTACCTGACACGCATGCATGGTACGCAAGAGTTGAAGTGTGAGCAGTCGGCAAGGTGAGGCCTAGCAGTTGATATCCGGGGCCTAGCCGATTTCAGCGTTTTTGTGTGGTGGGCAAGGCGACACTGGACTAGCGTGGTGCCCTCCCCCATCTCCCCTGTGCTGTGGCGTCAGGCCTAGGAGAACGTTAGGATGGCGACAACTAGACAGAGGAAAGACAAGCCTGTGATAGACGGGACCCCGAAGGGGACGACGCAGCCTGCATCTCCGGTGTCAGACAAGTCCCTGCGGCGGGGCGAGAATGAGGAACCCGCAACCAAGGCCTTTATGATTGAGCTCTTTGCGGCCATTAAGAAAGATATATCGGAACTGCGCTCTCAACTGGCAATTGACCTGCGTGAGGTGCGGAGAGACGTAGATGAAGTGGGGGAACGTGTCGCAATGCTGGAGGAGCATGACTTGGGGACGGCGGAGGACATCCATAAGCTTCAGCAAGATGTGATTCGTCTGACAGAGCAGAACCTGGATCTACAAGCTCATGCCGAGGACTTGGAGAATAGGTCCCGCCGCAACAACATTAGGATCCGAGCGGTGCCCTGGAAAGGAGAGGGGGCGGACTTGAGGGAGTATGTAGAGGCCCTTTTCAGGCATGTCCTCAATGAAGAAGATCTACAAGAAATTCGGATGGACCGAGTGCACCGAGTTGGTTTGCCGCTGGGTCCCAAAGCCACCCTCCTTATATATTGGTGTGCGTACATGATTTTCAGCTGAAAGAGCGGATCCTCCGTAAAGTACACGTCTTCAATCCCCTTCAGTTTCGGGATCACCGCCCCTTGCTATTTCAGGACCTGGCGGCTTCTACACTGTTGAAACAACGAGAATTCAAGCCAATCACTACCCACCTACGAGAGCAAAATGTGCCCTACTCCTGGGGGCATCCGTTCCGGCTCATCTTCAGATGGCAGGATAAGCTGGTCCAAGTACGGTCCTTGGAAGTGGCCTTGCACATTTCAGGCTTGGAGCGGTCTGACTTACCGTCCGGTAATAGCAATTCCTCTACCAGAAGAAGGCGACGCTCGGCGGACTGGCAGAGAGTGGGCGGGCCAGCGCCTGCAAGGAAGCCCGACTTGTCCGCATGCCTGCAGGAGAGAGGAACTGCGGTGGCTTCTGTGGCTCTGGTGACTGAAGCAGCAACGACAGATGGCGATGTGGGCACGTGAGGTCCTGAGTGGGCTGATGGCAGACATCGGAGGGGGCTGCCCCTATGAGGTAACTTTTGTGATTTATGTCCTCGCCCGAGAAGGGAGTCCTGTATCAGGAACTGGAAGAATAGTGACTGGTGCCATGTCCCCTTGCCTTTGGGGCCTGTCTTACGAACTGTCGTTTGTTGCTATCTCTTTGTCCAAATATGTTTAAGTTGTGGGGTTTTTGTTGCTTGTTGCTGGGGGGGGGTTTGGAAGGGTGGGAGAGGGACTCCGCATCAGCTACAGGGGGTTGTTAGATGGGGTTATGATCAAGACGTTCTCCCCCGCCATGGTGGGGATGCTGTGTCGTGGGCTACGTCGAGCTATCAAAAGGGGAATGCAGGGTTCAGATTCGATCTCCTGGTCTTGAGTGTGATATATTGTTTGTTTCCAGCTGAGACTGGTGCAATAGCCCTCCTCCCCTATGTAGTGTGCAATGCCTAGTGAGATGAAGGCGGTGAGCCTTAATGTTCACGGGCTCAATAATCCCGTGAAGCGAGCTGCAGTTTTGTCCCTTCTTGAGAGCGCGGATAGTGATGTGTGCCTCTTACAAGAAACCCATCTTCTTACTAAAGATATCCGGCGCATGCAAGACAAGCGTTATCCCTTACAGCTCTGGTCCTCGGGCCCGAACAAGAAAAATGGTGTGGCGCTGCTGTTTAGCTGTCGAGTGCGTTGTAAGGTCTTGGCCCAAGTTGTAGATATTAGAGGGAGGTTTGCTAGCAGTGCGTGCTCAGTGGGGGGACACAACTTTCACAATAGGATCTCTATACGCCCCGAATGCCCAGCAAGAACCCTTCCTACGCACTGCCCTGGCGCAAGTTATGGCGTCCCCTGACGCGCTAATCTTGGTGGGAGGGGACTTTAATCTTGTGATGTATGGGGGGTTAGACAGGTCAGAACACAGAACGTTCCACACAGGCGCCTGGACACGGGAGGGGAAACAATGGCTTGATGAAGGTGGGTTTCATGATGTGTGGCGTGCACAGCATCCCCAAGAGCGTGACTTTACCTATTACTCTGCTGCACACAAGACGTATGTGCACTTAGATCACTCCCTGGCCACGACGGCCCTTTTACCGCACCTCTCTGAAGCGGACATTACACCACGCTCCCTCTCCGACCACGCACTCATATCGGTGAAGTTCTCCCTGACTGGCGCCCGGCCACCTTCGGCCGGCTGGCGGCTTAGGGATTCCATGTTGTACTCTGATTCGGTGGTCACGAAGATCCGAGACACAATCACTCACTACTTAGCTGAAAACATGGTAGAGGACACTGCGCTTGCGTCAATCTGGGAGGCCCTGAAGTTAGTGGTCAGAGGGGACTTTATAGCGCTTGCGGCTACATACTCCAGATTGCACAGAGAGAAGCGAGAGGAACTAGAGGGGGAAGTGTGAGGCCTGGAAGCGGTACATAAAAGGACAGGTGCTCCTAGGGTATGGAGAGAGCTAGAAATAAAGAGACGCATGCTCAAACACCTGGACCTAGATAGAGCAGCTTATACCCTACTGCGCCTGTGACACAAATTTTACAAAGGGGGTAAGATGTTAGCACACAGGTTGCGTGCACGGGCCCAGGCTTATGCCGTCACCGAAATTAAGGATCATCGGGCGACACCCCACACCAACGATGCAGACATTGTTAACTCCTTCCGCCACTTTTACCACTCTTTGTACACAAGGGAGGGTGCATCCCCTGAAGATATAACACAATACCTTGCAACGGCCGACATCACACCACTACTCCCTGATTCGGCAGAGGCGCTAGATGCGGAGATTCGTGTGGAGGAGGTAATCGCGGCCATCTCCCGGCTAAAGTTGCCTAAATCTCCCGGGCCCGACAGGTTCTCCGCGATTTTTTATAAGGCTTTCTGTAGGGAATTGGCCCCATTTTTAACACGGCTCTTCAACTCCTTCCTTGACACTGGATCGGTCACCCCCTCCATGTCAGAAGCGGCCATCACAGTCATTCTTAAACCTGGGAAGGACCCTACCGAATGCGGCTCTTATAGGCCAATCTCGCTCCTTAACATAGATGCTAAACTGTTCGCAGGGATACTTGCAGCGCGGCTTAGTCCTCTAATGGATGGCGTGATTGGCCCTGATCAGGCGGGTTTTATCCCCACCTGACAGGGGGGACAACTCTAAGAGGCTACTTCATCTGCTTGACCTGGTGCATTTTTCTAAGACGCAGGCTTTTCTGCTGTCTATTGACGCGGAGAAAGCATTTGACCGTGTAGACAGGGGCTTCCTTTTTGCCGCGCTGAGAGCGTTCAGCTTGGGTGACAACTTTTTTGCGCTGGGTCCACTGCCTTTATGCAGCCCCCACAGCGGTGGTAAGCGTTAATGCATGCAAATCGGCCCCCTTCTCCATCACTAGGGGGACGCGGCAAAGGTGTCCCCTTTCGCCGCTTCTTTTTGCGCTTTATATGGAGCCTTTTGCCGAGCGTGTCAGGTCGCACTCGGATATATCAGGTATCCGCTTTGGAGCTGACATGCATAAAATAAGCCTGTACGCGGATGACGTCATCCTGGCGTTGCAGGATCCCTACTCCTCCTCACGGTATTTGCCAGCAGAGCTACCTGCTTTTCATACGGCGGCGGGGTTCAAAGTTAACTTTTCTAAATCTCAAATCCTCAACATTTCGATCCAGTTCGCTGACGTAGTAGATCTACGGAGGGACTTTGAGTTTCAATGGACACACTCGGACATCACGTATCTTGGTGTACGTCTTGCCCCGACCCTGCCCAGAACGCTCTCCTTGAATGTGCTAAAGGAACAGGTCACTAAGTCCCTCTCGGACTGGTCCCACCTCAATTTGGCATGGTTTAGTAGACTGGCCGCCATCAAGATGACCATCCTCCCTAGCACACTCAACCTGTTTCAGATGTTGCCCCTAACACCGCCATAAGGTATGTTGAAGAAACTCCAGGGGATGCTTAACAAATTCCTATGGAACAACACTACGACCACTTCTCCGAAGGCTGCTGGGGGTCTGGGTTTCCCTCAGCTCTTGGCGTACTTTCAGGCGTCCTGTCTATGATATATAGTGGAGTGGAATAGGCCCATGTCCGGTAAAGACTGGCTTTTCATGGACCAAACTGTTGCAGGGTGTAACATCTGGCGGGAGCTTTGGTTGCCGCTTAAATGCAGAGCGTGGGGCTTGTACTCCTCCCCGGTGAAATCTCCGACGCTAAAGGCCTGGGACCAGTTGGCCATCCGTAAGGGGTGGATCTCCTTCCCTTCTCCAATGACACCGATAGTAGATAATCCTGACTTCCCTCCAGGTCGCGCTTCGCCGATCTTCTATCGCTGGCGAGAGAAAGGCTGCAAGAGGGTGGGTATGCTCGTGGAATTAGATGGGCTAATCCCATTCCCAGTGTTGCGGGCGGACTATTACCCCCTAGCTGAGGAGGATGCATTTTATCATGTGCAAGTGGCACATTGGGTGACCCGACCGGCCAATGTGGCCCTTATGTCAAGACCGCTCACAACCTTTGAACGATGGCTCATTGGTAAGAAGGATGACCGGAGCCTTATTTCGGAGCTGTATGCCATTATCCCACGTTGATCCTGGAAACAGCGCACTAAAGCGCAAGTTCGTTGGGAGATAGAGTTAGGACGTCCCCTTTCGACTAAAGAGTGGGAGCAAGTGTTCTACCGAGCGCATCACACGACCTCTAACACAGCGGGGACTGAATCGGCTTATAAAACAACGACGTATTGGTATTATACTCCAGCGCGGGTCACGCATTGGGATAAAGCTAAATCAGGCCTCTGTTGGAGGGGTTGTGGGATGTCTGGGAATCTGACACACCTACTATGGCGCTGCCCGAAATTAGAACGCTATTGGTCGGCAGTGCTTGTTGAGTTAGACGCAGCGTTTCAGATCACACTGCCCCGGCTTCCTGAACACACCTTACTGGGGCTCCCCCATCCTAAATTCTTTCCCTTGCTCGCTCACTGGCAGGCAAATTGCACTGGCCCTACTAGGAGCGAGGCAAGTGCTTCTAGCGCAGTGGGGCTCCCCAGCGACTCCTGATTTTCGGGACTGGCTTCAACGTCTGTGGCACACCCTTGCTATGGAACGACTTTCCCTTGGTATGGGCGGGAAGGGTTCGGAATATGCTACCCTGTGGGCACCATTCCTACGGCTTCTGTCTAAAGACCTCCGGGAGGTGACGTGCCCGAAGTACTTAAAAATCCTACAACTTATCCCTCTAGAACCGGTAGGCGCCACGCCACGCACCTGAGACTTAGAGGGTCTTTATTCAAGGAGGAAAGTGACCCCAGGGATCAGGGGGTGTTAGATAGAGCTGATGCGGAGTGGGGTAGTGTGGGTGGCTGGGGGAGGTGAGGGGGGAGCGGGGAGGGAAGGTTTTTTTTTTAATGTTTCCTTGTTTGTCTTGGATTTCTTTCACTTAAAATGGCTGGTATGTTGCACCCGGTAGGGTGGCAGTGCAAATACACTGGGTCAACCTCCGGGTTGTAGACCTAGACGCTGTGTATGATTATTATATGCCTACGCCCTGCCGGCGAGTAGATGTAGACAGCTGGGCTGTGTACAAAGGTGTTTGTCCACTTAATAAAATGTTTGGTTATAAAACTGAATTCCTCCTCCTCTCACCCACTAGGCAAACCACCACTGTGGTGAACTTCCTCACAAACCTCACTGCTCTCAACTGCACAGCACACATCATTGACTTCACTAAATCATTGGGTGTTGTACTAGATAAGAATCTAAACATGCAGGACCACATTAGAGCATCAACAAAAGGAGCGAACTACCATCTGAGCATCCTAAGAAAACTCAAACCTTACCTCCCACAAGATGACATCAGATTGGCGTTGAAAGCACTTGTCATCTCAAGATTCGAATACAGCAGTGCCACTCTATGCGGTCTCCCTAAACTCACCCTAGCCCCACTCCGAGCTTCTCTGAATGCTACGACTAGACTTGTCACTGGTTCCAATAAATCCAACCACATCTCGCCGGACCTGAAATTACTCAACTGGCTCCCATTTGAGGCAAGGATCCAGTTAAAAATTGCTTGTATGACCCATAGAGTACTACACTTCAGTACCCCTCTGTACCTGAAAAATAAACTCCAATTATCTGGTAGTGCACAGACCTCTAGGAGCACCAGCACTCTGCTCCTTAAGTCAAAGAAATTCAAAAAACTGGAAATCTACAAACACACTTTTTCCGGCATTGCCCTGAGAATTTGGAAGTCCCTACCAGTTGAATCAAGACTGATTCCATCAGCTTTTGCCTTTAAAAGGGAAATGAAGGCACTACTGATGAACAATGCACTTAACTAGTAGCCTCTCTCCCTAGCCGCCCTACCTGCTTTAGCATAAGGTGTTACCAACTGACCTCTACTAAGGCCCTGTATCACCCCTACTGTGTTATCGCTGTTCCTAATGTAACTTCTCGTAACTGCTACCGGCCTCTGTCACGGCCCATGTTCGATTGCCCTCATGGCACTGTTGATTCTGATGTAGACTGCTTTAAATGCCTTAATTGTCTTAATTTTCTCCCGCCGCTATTGCCCTGTACCCCCTTCAACCTTCATGTAAAGGGCTCTGATACCCGCTTGGGTCATGTTGGCGCTATACAAAACTTTTTAAAATAAATATATAGTCAATTGTCGGAGCACATCCCCTGCCTCGGAAAGAGGATAATTTCCAATCATTGTCTGTAAAAGCTGCCCCATCTAATTAAGACAAAAATTGGGAGATATCTCCCCATATCATCTCCTCTTCAATCAGTTGCTTTGTAAGTGTCATAAAAGGTACCATAGGGGGCGTGGCTGAGCGAGCGACCAAGATGGCCGCTTAACTCTGAACCTCCGAAGCCATCGCTCGATTTTGGAGCGTCCGCCCATACACTAATGCATCTGGAGGCCCCTGAATGCTGAACGAGCTGTGTAGGCTACCTGGAGGTGTCCACCTAGCCCGGATTGGCTCGCCACGCTCCCGGACCTGACACGGCCCACTGGGGCCCAGAGATGACAGGGGTCTTGGGTGAACCTGAGGGCGGGGTCTGGAATTTGCTCAGCGGGCCGTGTTCTGGAGCCATTTTGGATGACCTGGAGACGCCGGCTGCACTTCCCTGCAATTCTATGAGTATAGCTGGGGCCCCCTGCTGTACACAAAGGCAATGGAGCGTGTTGTCAGAGAAGCCCCCCCTCGCGTTTGGCACTCCGCTGACTCTGCGCCTGCATTATCAACGCTGGGCCCTACTGGATGTTATTCATGGAACCCAGGCATACATGTATGGCATGATTGATTAAAGATATAGTAGACCCATACTAACAGTTCCACTGCCAATGGGCCTTTAACTACCGCTGGCTTACCGGAATCCAATTGTCCATTACCCGTGCGCACTTGACCAGCGACCAGGCTGATTGTGTTTGCCGGCAAGTGAGATACATTCATTGCCGGCTGCAACCCTCTCAGATACCGCTGCTTCTCTTCTACACGTATGGAGTGGCTTGGCCTTCTTAACCATGAAAAGTGAACTGCGTCCCATTCCAGTGGTGCAACATATTCCGCCTACAGAGTAATAAGGGCTGAACCGACCCTAAGTAGCGTCAACTCACCTTTGATTCCAGCCAGTTAGAGGAAACTACCGCCATAATGGCTGAGTTAAGATCTAGTTTTCTCGCCATCGACACCCGTCTGGACACCCTCACCACACGGCTGGATGATATTCACGGTCACCTCGAGGCCCAAGATACTCGAATGAAGGCTGCTGAACAGCGAATCTCAGACTTAGAAGACACACAACCAAACGTTCAGAAAAGATTGGATCGTGCCGAGAACAAACTAAAGCAGCTTGTCAAAAGACTGAAGACTTGGAGGCACAATCACGCCACAGTAACACCCGTATTGCTGGTATAGCCGAGTCCACGGACGCGACCCAAGGCAAAATTTGTCTAATCGGTATTATCAGAGGGTTTTGGGAGGGAGGCTTTCTCTACTACTTTTGCGGAAGATCACGGGCAGCGTACATTAGGACCGTGCCCAGTGCCTGCAGCAACCCCTAGAATGATCATTGCTAAGCTCCTGAATTACCAGGACGTGATACCACTCTCCGGCTCTCGAGAGAACGTGGCACACTCACCTACCAGGGATCAAACATCGCAGTCTTCCCAGACTTTACACTCGTGGTGCAAGAAGCTTGCCGAAAGTATATAGACATTAAACACTGCCTACAGAAGGTGAATATTAAATATGCCATGCTGTATCCGGCTTGACTTAGGGTTGAGATCGGAGGTAAAGCACATGTCTTTGACACCCCCGATGAGGTGATGAGGTTTTGGAAGAAACAGCAAGACGGAAGTGGCCCACAAGGGAGAAATTTAGGCCGTACTCCTGACTCTTGATGACCAGTGGCAATCTAATGCCTAATAAATGGCCGGGAAATTGCTTTGGCTCTGGTGTGGTACACCAAACATGGTTATTTTTGCACATTTCAAGGTTTGCCAAAATAATGTTGCTGCATTCTTAGGTACTTCTGATTGACTGATGTGTTATGAGCCCATATTGGGCAGACATGACTCTAGCCTTACACGCTTTATGTTGAGACTGCTCCACTCGGGCATTACCTTCCCCCCCAGGATGTTATCCTGATCCCTTTTCCCCTCTCTCTACCTCTTCTTCTCTCTTTTTTCCATTTATTACTATTGGATTGGGATTCACAGGGTGCCTCGTTTTTATGTATCCAATGGGAGTAGGGGGGTGCGTGTCGGGATGGGATTTTTCTGTTGATGTTTACTGTTTGGTTCTATGTTGGTACCGAGCGCAACTTACTTATTTTATACAGTGTGTATTTTTTATAATCCTGCTTATGGAAATGATCTATTTAATGATGTTTAGATGACCCCCTAGAGAAGAGCCTGGCCATTGGTTGCGCTTTCGATGTCTGTCGTGGAATGTGCATGGACTTTCTAATCCCAAGAAGAGCTGGCAGGTTTTGGCATACTTGGCTACGCATTCCATTTAGATAGCCTTCCTTCAGGAGACGCTTAACGCACCACTACCTACACATGGTTTAGCAGCGTCATGGGGCAGCCACAGATTTTTTGCCAATTATAGCACGTATTTCCGGGGGGGAGGTGCGTTTTGATACATCTATTCCTTCCTTTTTAGGTCTAGGAAGTGATAACAGATGATGAGGGCAGGTATATTATTGTGCTGGGACTGCTAGGGGGAGTATTGATTCTACTGGTTAATGTGTATGCACCAAATGCCGATACCCATGATTTTTTCACCAAAATCGCTACACATATTGATCACTTGGGAGCAGACAATATAGTTATGGGTGGTGATTTTAATCCCACATTGTACCCCACTGTTGACACCACAGAGCCAGGCCATATTACAAAGCCTCAGGCTACACTGGGCCTTACTGAACTTTTGTATTCTCAGTTACTCACAGACCCATAGAGGACGTCACACCCGGGGGCACGCAACTACTTCTTTTACTCTGCTCCACATGGCTCATGGTCCCAGATAGATCACTGGTACCTTACCCCACATTTATTGATAGAAGTACAAACAATTGATTATCTCCCCCACACACTATCTGATCATTCCCCTGTTTTTCTCTCAGTTGACTTCCCTATAAAGGATACAGGTGCAACAAACAGTTCTGGAAGGTTTTTCTGGTGTACCGGTTGTAAGCCCCATTTCAAAACCTCTTGTGTTGACTTATGGTCCTTTCACTGTGTATTCGCCATTTTTGTGGACCTCTAATTGTGGAGAAAATTTGATGGGTTTTCACTTGCTGAAGAAATTGAATGCTATTATTTATTGCTCCCCAGCGGGTGTTTATATGACAATGGGTCCGGAAGTAGTACGTGCTAAACAGTGACTGTCCAAAGATGCACCCTCCTGCTGAGTTTAAAGATATGCCGCCCACTCTATGGCCGACAGATGACACAGAGGTGGGACTGTTACAGATATCGCCAGTATCGATCCAAGATAAAGACAATGCTATTTTACCATGCATCCCTCAATATAAAATACAGCAGGCAGGTGAGCGAGCTTTACTGCAAATTGTACAAGAATTGATTGAGAAAGGAGTGGTTGAGGACACGACTGCTAATGTTTGTAAGAGCCCTATTCTTCCCATTCTAAAGCGGACACCCTCGGGTTCCTTTGATGATCATGCAAATGTTTATCGTTTTGTAATTGATTTGCGCAAAGTTAATAAGATAGTGGTTCCTCAGTTTCCTGTGTTCCCTGACATTACTACTTTTTGACAATGATTCCTTCTACTGCCAAATCCTTTTCTGTTCTTGATTTAAAAAACACGTTATTCAGTATTCCTATTGATCCTGATAGCAAATATCTGTTTGGGTTCATCCTAGCTGGTAGAGGTTTTAGGTTCTGTCGCGCTCCTCAAGACTATACTGAGAGTCCGAGTATCTATAGTCAGGCATTGAAAGGTCAGTTGGATTCTTTGTCGGTCCCCACAGGTAATGTATTGCTTCAGTATGTCGATGACTTGCTCATTGCTTCAGATACAGAACAAGGTTGCAGAGACAGTATAGTTAAATTGTTGCATTTAGCTCTGCATGGCCATACAGTATTCCTTTCTAAATGTCAGTATTGTCGATAGGAGGTCACCTACTTAGGTCACCTACTGTTGAAGTAGGGTAGGAGATTGACCCCGGAGCATATTAGTACCATCGTTTAAATGTCAATTCCACAAACCCAGAAAGATGTACACGCTTTTATAGGTATCACTTTCTACTGTCGTCAGGGGATACCTAACTATTCCCTACTAATTAAGCCCCTGCTTACGCTAACCATGAAAGAAGTGCATGTGCCTTTACCTTGGACGCCTGAATGTCAGCAGTCTTTTGAGCATCTAAAAACTGCGCCTTATTCGGCTCCAGTGCTTGGTACCCCTAACTACGCTAAATCCTTTGATTTATATGTACATGAAATGGCTGGTTGCTCGCGTTCTGTTCTAACACAAAAATTTGGAGATAAGCAACAGCCATGTGCTTATTTCTCCGCTGTGCTTGATCCTGTCGCACATGCCCTCCAGAGCTGTCTAAGAGCGGTTGTTGCTGTGGCTGTCTCGATAATACAATCGGCTGGACTTGTCCTTGATACTGACCTCACAGTCATGGTACCCCATGCTGTGGATACGCTTTTGAATAAGACACAGCACCTCACCAGTGCACGTCTAACAGACTATGAATTAACGCTGTTCGCCAAACATATTTAGATCAAAAGATGTGCCACTCTGAATGCAGCCACGTTACTACCCCTCCCTTCTGAGATTAATGACATTGATGAACATGATTGTATCTTCCGGAAGGAAGAAAAGACGAAAGTACGAGTAGACTTGACTGATGTTCCTTATATGACCCTCAAGGGGAACTATATGTTGATGTCTCTTGTTTTAAATTATCAGATGGCACTACAACTGATGCATATGCTGTTACTATGCTGCGTATGGTAGTTGAGACATCACAAGTTCCCTATAGGTTGGCCCAAGCTGCAGAGCTCGTTGCCCTAATATGAGCCTGCGAATTGAGTGAGAGAATGGTTGTCAATATTTATACTGACAGTCAGTATACCTTTGGAGTCGCACACAATTTTTGGAGACTCTGGGCAGAGAGGAGGTTTCCTGCTTCGCATGGTGCCAAGATACAACATGGGCACCTTATATTTAGGCTTTTGTCTGCTTTCACACTCCCTAAGAAATTGGCAATAGTAAAGTGTAATGCCCACTGGAAAGTCATTGACGATGTAGGTAAGGGGAACGCTTTTGCAGATCAGACAGCTAAGGAAACAGCCCGGACTAAAATGACAAGAATGTTTGTAGCAAGTCCTGTTAGGTGGGTGCCTGAAGTCACCATGTTTGAGGATGCACTTGAGAACGTGAAGGAGATAAGAAATTGATGCTGCAGTAGAGGGATTAGCAATGTGGCAAGAAAGTACAGCACTGTTGAACGATGATCGATGTTGGATTAATAAGTCAGGGAAGCAGAGATGGATGTGCCAGATGTATATGTTCTTCTTGTAGCCATGATGGCTCATGGCCCATAAAGGGTATTTGTAAGTTGTTAGACACTGTACGGCAGAATGACAACATTTCAAAAATAGCGGCACATTTAGTGAAATACTGTATGGTGTGTATGATGCACAATCCTAGGAAATGCACCACCCGGTAATTTTGCACCACCCACTTTCCCTTTTGAGGTCCTTCAGATGGATTATATTGAGTTAGATAGGGTCAATAACTTGAATTACATGTTGGTGGCTGTCTGTGCATTTAGTAAATGGGTTGAGGCTTACTCCACTAAAGACAATACAGCCGTTACAACTGCAAAGGTACTCCTGAAGGAGTTGTTTCCTCGTTTCAACATGACCCATTTGACCTGGAGTGATAATAGAAGTCATTTCAGTGCCAAGGTTTTCAATTAATTTGTGATGGTTTGCACATCAAGAAGAAGTTTCATGCTGCAAACCACCCACAGTCAGCAGGTTTGATTGAGAAGTACAATGGTACTCTCAAACTGAAATTGGCAAACATTTAGGAGACAACAGGGTAACAGTGGCCACATGCTTTACCATTAGCTCTTTTGTTGACAAGAACAACAGCACATTCTAGGAGAGGTCACAGTGCGAGGTCGTGTTTGGATGCCCGGCAAATGTCTAGGGCGTCTTGCGTCCTCGTCGGTTCTCAGATATTGAATATTCATTATCAACTGACTACCTTTGCCAGTTCACTTAAAATTTGCGCTCTACTCACCAGCAGGTCCGGGAAGCCCTGTCAGTCAAACGAGAGGGGCCTGGACACGACAGTCAGCCTGACAACTTCCTCCTTGTTCATAATTTTCAGAGGAAGAAGAGTTTAGAGCTGCACTTTAAGTGTCCCGAACAGGTCCTTCTAGCTACATGTACTGCAGTCAAGGTCGCTGGCTGAAAGAATTGGATCCATGGCACTCATTGCAAAAGAGGGCCTCTGCCTTTGCCTTATGACCAGTGGGTCAAAGAAGGAGTAGGGGACTCTGAGTGCGGGAAGGTGCCTCAGTTCGTCCCCTTCAGCGATGCAACGCTGACTTGGACCCAAACGGATTCAGAGAATGATGAAATGCTAAATACAACGCCCCCTTACCCCCCCCCCCCCAGAAATATGAACTATTAAGGCGTTGCAGTTTGTTGATCACTCTATGCCTGGAGTCACCAGGTACAATCTGCGTCCTCGGCTGAGGAATAGTGCACCAAAGGAGAAGTTGGATAAGCCAGGCATGGGCTGTGTAAGTTAGGGTGTACTTTGCCATAGTACCAACAGGGTTAGTTTATGGTGATGTGAGGTTGGTGCACTGTTTTGACATTGGACAGGATAGATCGAACGTGCTCCCTTGAAGGGGGGTACGTTATCAGGCCCGACGAGGGATTCATAGTGAGCTTAGGACTGAGCAAGCTCCACCACCTGCGCTCAAGAGTGTCAACATTTGAGGAACAATAGGAGCCTGTACTAGTGAGGCTCTGTCGGACACTGGGAACACTTACCTTTACTATCAGTCTCCTTGCTTCATAATGCATCCATTTGGTTAACCTATTGATGAGGAGAAACAACCATTTGCACCACCATGTTTAGCACAGGATTGGTTAACAAAGAGTCAAATTAATTAATTGTTGTTATTGCATTAATGACAATATTTGAAATATCCTGGTTTCTAGAGAAGAAACATCCTGTACATTCCTTTGTTGGTACAACTCCCGCTTCCCCTGAGCACATTTTTGTTACTCTAGCTCCACACAAAGAAGCGCATAGGTTGTCATACACAGACAATGTATTTATACAAATGTTGCATCATGCTCATATTGTCTCCAATACAACTAATTGATGGGTTTGTGGGTTTCTCCCTTCGGTCACTCATAAGAGCGACTATTTATTGCCTATGCCATTGTCATATATTAGCAGCTGTGTGGGATGGTTTTGATTGCTTCGACTGGTGTACTTCCAGTTTCATCTTTCTACTTTGGATATGACATCTGCTGATTCTCACAGTGCAAATGAATATTTACACTACCGAGGGTTTAGCCGCATAGGACCAGCAGGACAAGGGACTCTAGGGATAATGTCCCCAAAATCTTGTTTGAAAACTTACCATAGCCATCCCGGAAGGCGACAAAATCACCCACAGGGACCGCCCCAACAGCGTAGGAGGAGGTTCGCCATCGTCTACAGGAACACCATCAGAGTCTCGACCAACACCGACGACGCCCTCAGCACCACCGAACACATGCACTTCCATATCCACACCGACCCCAACATCACCCACAGAGGAACCCTTGCCTACAGACCCCCGGACCCCAATCACAGTTCAGCGACTCCATCGCCGACTGCATCAGCACACACGACCTCGCCTCCACGGACTACATCCTTCTCGGGGACCTGAACTTCCACCTCGAGAACAACAACGACACCAACTCCACCACCCTGATCGACAACCTCACCAACCTTGCCAACCTCGAACTCAGACAGCTCGGGACAACACCAACCCACGCCGCTGGCCACACGCTCAACCCCATCTTCAACGCAAGACTCCACGTCTCCTTCAAGCACACCACCGAACTCCACTGGACTGACCACCACTGCATCCACTTCACCTTCAGGAAGCCCACCACGCACCACCGCACTCAACTGATGCCTCAACGCTGGAGCAAGGTCACAGAAGACCAGCTAACCAACACCCTCTCCCAGAGCCCACCCACCGACTCCACTGACCCCAACACCATTGCCCGCAACCTCAGACAATGGATCAACAACTGCGCCAACACCCTTGCCCCGCTCAAGACACCCTCCAACAGCCACACCAACAAGAAAGCCACCTGGTTCACTGGAGACCTCCAGGCCTCCAAACGAAAATGCTGAGAACTGGAGATGATCTGGCTCCACGAACAAACACCAAACAGCTACGCAGCCCACAAGAACGCCACCCGCAGACACCATCAACTCATCAGAGCCGCTAAGAGGGCCTCATTCAAAGACCGCTTGGATAACAAAGCACACAACAGCAAAGAGCTCTTCAACATCGTGAGGGACTCTCCAACCCCAGCTCCAACACAAACGACATCCCTCCTTTGCAAGACCTGTGGGACTCGCTGGCCACCTTTCTTCCACCACAAGATCGCCGACATCCACAACAGCTTCAATGCCATGACCGCCCGACAACCACCGCCCCCAAAACCACCACCTGCACCAACCGCCTGCTCTCCTGAACCAGCATCAATGACGAGGACACCAGCGAGATCATGAACACCATCCACTCCGATCAGCGTTGAACCAATGCCCTCGCCACATCTTCAACAAAGCCAGCACAGCCATCGCACCCCATCTCCGGAAAGTAATCAAAATCTCCTTTGAGACAGCAACCTTCCCGAACAGTTGGAAGCACGCCGAGCTCAACGCCTTACTCAAGAAACCCAAGGTGGACGCCAAGGACCTCTAGAACCTCCGACCCATCTCCCTGCTCCCGTTCCTGGCGAAGGTCAACAAGAAAATCTTCAACAAACAACTGACCCGCTTCCTCGAGAAGAACAGCATCCTGGACCCGTCCCAGTCCGGGTTCTGCAGCAACCACAGCACCAGAACCGCCCTCATCTCCGTCACCGATGACATCTGGACCCTGCTTAACAATGGAGAAACAGCAGCCCTCATCCCCCTGGACCTATCAGCAGCCTTCGACACGGTCTGCCACTGCGCACTACGAACACGCCTACATGACGCCGGGATCCAAGAGAAAGCCCGGGACTGGACCACATCCTTCCTCTCCGGCAGAACTCAGAGCGTCCACCTCCCCCTTCCAATCCACTGCCACCAAAATCATCTGCGGCGTACCCCAGGGCTCTTCCCTCAGCCCGACGCTGTTCGACATCTACATGGCACCCTTCACCCACGTCGCCCGACAGCACAACCTCAACATCATCTCCTACGCCGAAGACACCCAGATGATAATCTCCCTCACCAAAGACCCTAACACCGCCAAAACCATCCTCCATGAAGGAATGAAGGCTGTCACTGAATAGATGAGAACCAGCCGACAGAAGCTGAACTCAGACAAGACCGAGGTCCTCATCCTCGGCTCCACTCCTTCGGCCTGGGATGACTCCTGGTGTCCGACAACACTAGGAACAGCCCTGACACACACCGACCATGCACACAACCTAGGGGTCATCCTCAACTCCACCCTCTCCATGACTAAGCAGGTCAACGCTGTCTCCTCATCCTGCTTCAACATCCTCCGAATGCTCAGCAGGATCTTCAAGTGGATCCCCACCGAGACAAGAAGAACAGTCACCCAGGCCCTCGTCACAGCAGGCTAGACTACGGAAACGCCCTCTACGCAGGAACATCGGCCAAGCTCCTGAGACGATTGCAACGCATCCAGAACGCGTCGGCACGTCTGATCCTCAACATCCCCAGCGGCAGCCACATCACACCCCACCTGAGAGACCTGCACTGGCTCCCCGTCAATAAGAGGATAAGCTTCAAACTTCTCATCCACGCACACAAAGCTTTTCCACAAGACCCCCCAGCATACCTCAACAGACGACTCAACTTCCACACCTCCACTCACCAGCTCTGCTCCGCCAGCCTCGCCCTCGCCACTGTCCCCAGCATCCGAAGAACGACCGCCGGCGGCAGATCCTTCTCCCACCCCGCCGCCAAGACCTGGAACACCCTCCCCACCAAACTACGGCAGACCCAAGACCTACTGGCAATCAGAAGACTCCTCAAGACCTGACTCGTCGATCACTAGCAGCACCCCCCCCCCCCAGCGCCTTAAGACCCTCACGGGTATGTAGTGCGCTTTATAAGTGTCATGATTTATTGATTGATTGACCATAAAGTAAAGGGCAATGCATGGTTTAGAATGGAAATGACTGATTTCCACTGGTTTAACACCTCTGTGTACTTCCATTCCTTCTGAAGTGGAAATCTTAACTAAGATAAGCCGATACCTGTGTCGGTGGTCAATACGACAGCTAATTTCTGTGTCCAGGGGACCGGGGAGAAATTTGGGGGAGAGTACATGTAATTTCACCTACAAGCTAATACAACTAATAGTCCTGCCCCATAATGTCTATTTTGTTTGTGGGTCACAAGCTCATATTTGGCTCCCGAGGGGATGGTCAGGTACATGCTATCTCTCTTTCCTTCTTCCCCCTGTATATGTTGCCACATTTAATTATCATAACAATCATAAAAATCATCAGCTGCAACGTAGAAGTACCTTCCTGACCCAAGCCAAAAGGGTTGTTGACACAAAGGATATAGATCAGACAGACACCACTGCACAGCAATTTGGAGTTGCTATGAAGGGCCTACTACCTTTTTGGTGCCCTATGGCTGATAGCCTTTAAGTTCGTCAGTTAACAAGAATTGTTGAAGGGGTAATCAATACAACTGCTGGGATAATGACAAATATCACTGCTGAGCTCCAGGCCACAAGATTAGTCACTTTGCAGAACAATATGGTGCTAGATGTTATACTTGCAGATAGGGGAGGGGCCTGTCATGTCATTGGAAGTAGATGTTGTGTGAATATACCTGATAACGCTCCCTACTTTTATTCTACTATACAAAAATTGCATAGCATATCAGCTGAGATACACTAAGAAACAGGTTATTGGACTCTGTCAGGGTGGTTTTGGAATACGCTAACATCATGGGGTTGGAAGTTCCTCACTTTCTTGGTTGTGGTAGCGCATATCATCTTTAGATGTTGCCTTTGCATACAATGTCTCCCAGCTTGTTACACCGATTGTGTCAATAGCCTCACTCCCCAACAGAAAATGTCAATTCATGATACTAATGCCGCAATTATGTTCAAGAAGGATATTGACAATATGATGCAGATAGATGAGGGTATCTTTGAGTACTGACTATATGAGCAACTCCTCATATTGATGTTTCTTATCCTTGCAAATGTTATAATTCCCCTGATAATAACATAGCATAGTTAGCGCATGCTAACAGGGGGGTCTGTTAGAATAAAAATGTCGTCACTGTGTTGATTATGTATTGTTCTACGTAAGTTAGCATTCTCAGCACCATTTCATGTTTGGCCGCCATTTTGAGCCATTATCGAAACTAAGCTCTCTGTGAAAAGCATCTTTGGTAAGTTTCGTTTCTCCAAGGTTAGGCCTTGCTTTCCTAATGAATACACTGTTCTTATTAACACATACCTTTCCCAATAGATAGAAGCCTTCTCCCACCAGTCCAGCAGTGAGCACAAACGGAACTACCTTGAGCAGGAGATAGTGTGTGCCTGGCCTTAGGATCAAAACCTATCTTTCTGTACTTCTTTGTTTAACTGTATCTGCTTGGAAAATTCCATTGTGGGTGTGCCTTCATTGGTTCTGAATTGTATATAATGTATCACCATGTTTGCTGATGTCAGTCCCTCTGCAGCATTCCTAGAGACTAGGCAGACTAGGCTCCAGTCGAGTGTATCTGAATAAATATATTGGTTTGTATTCTCTACTGTCTTACTGACTCTTTATTTGTATGGAAGGCTGAGTCACTTCCTTCCGTTGGCACCCAAACAGGGACTCCATCCAGTGAGTGGCCCACCCTGTCTTGAGGACTGGTGGGGAGGTTGAGGCCATTGTCGGATCGGATGGAAGGATCAGGGATCCCGGCACAAGAGTTCCTGTACTTTCAGCTGCCCCTTCTGTCCTGCCGGACGGTGCCTCAACCTCCCTACCCATCCTCGGAAGGGGATGGGCCACTCACCCAATGGAGTCCCAGCCTTATAGGAGTTTGGATGGGCACAGATGGGCACAATCTTTACCTGGTCACAGCCTGGGCAAATTTCAGGCAGTGAGGCAGTGTGCCTTCTTTTCAAGCGTTATGGAAGCCCATCTCCTCCCATATGCTTGAGCAGCCTTCAAATATTTCTGGACCTTGGAGTCCACAGGAACATCAAACAGCGTCCTGCACAGGGGGCGTATTGTACCTTCTTTCCAAGCATTGTGGGAGCCAGCCTCCTTCCCATCTTCTAGAGAATACGCAAAAGGATCTGGACCCGGGAGTCCATTGAAAACAAAAAGAGTAATGTTAGCAATGATGTCATAGAACATGTCATGAGTGATGCAATATGTGAGGTCATAAGTAGTGCTTGGTGAGTTTTGCAAGTTATTGTTACTTCAGTGAAATGCTGGTGAATTTCATTGTTCTTTTTGTTTAAAATGTTAACCTTTTAACTAGCAATTTCACCTAACTATAACATCACTCTAACCATTGCCTTTTTTAGTGAATTTCAGGGCTTAGTAAAGATTTTATTATCATATCCTACTATAACATCACTTTAACCTTTGGTTTTTACAGTGAATATCTAGATTTTTTTTAACATTCAGTAATTGTATTAGCATACCTAACTATGCCAGCTTCGGCCATGTTCCGCTTGGGATTGACCTCAGGGCCTAATCCTCGCAGGTAGCCAACCATGCCCAAGAGGGCCTGGCTATCGCCATTTAAGGTGGTGTTATGGTCAGGTCATCACAATATAAGGGGCTGCCATTTTAAAAGAGACAGACTCACTGACTTTAAAGGTTCACATCGTTGATATATAAAAGGGTGGGCCTATTGGCTTTGTCATGAGATCAGGACATCTTTACATATATTTACAGAAGAGTCCTATTGTATTTGTCAAAGGATCACCTCATTAGTAAACTTACTACATGTCATAATTTAACATTCAAACCAATTGAATCAATAGCCATAATTCAATGTATTCATTATTTAAACACATATAGCAATGTTCATCAACAGCAAATGTCAAAAAACAATTTCAATAAAGTATTGTTAAAAGAAATAACCATAACCAATGCACATAATGCAGCCATAGGTCCAACCACAATGAGTTCCTGCACTACAACTGAACAGCATACAGCTCCAGCTCAGATAATTCTGAACAGAATAGTGAACTTTCCTAGGGTCATTAATTCAATGTCCCAAGATATTTACTGTGATTTGTTTTTAATATTCCTGGAGGGCTGCTGTGTTCCCTGCATCCCAACACCCCACCACTTACATTAATAGTTGGTGATGCCTTTGCACTTTCATGGAGCATCACAAGAACTATAATATATATAATTAAGCCCATGCAGGGCATTATGGAAGGCGCCAGACGAGTGCAGCGAGTATGAAATGAACCTCCTTGCCGCTTCTATTCTGAAACAATGAGACCACAACTATTTTACTTCAAATTCAAGGTGCTGTTGTACCCACTCTTGGCATCCACAGCATACCTTTTTTTATTGCCAGCATGAGGCGCCCATTCCTGTTTTGCCTTGCCACTTTTTTTGTGGTTTTTGTGGCCCTGGTTCCACTGGGGCACTTGTAGCTTTTATTTAACTAATGACAGTGCGGGGAACCCCCCACCACTCTTCCTAAGTCAGATCCCACCTTCAGCATATACCTAGCTGCCACGAGAGCAGGTAGCTGCCTGCCACACCCCTTCCATGCGGGTAGGGAGTGCATCTGTGGTGTACACTCCATTCACAAGGAGCAGGAGGTCGCACCGCAGTGTGCGGGTGCCTGGCAGTGACCCGGTCCCTTCTATGCTTCTTGGGGACCGAAAATAGGGTTGTAGACTCCTTCCAACTTTAGCGGCCCCCGGGAAATTAGAGGTTCCCAGGGACAGGTAAGACTTCGGTAAGGGGGCACCATGCATGCACCTACCCACATTTTATTTTAAAATGAAGAATAAGATGACCTCCAAGCCCACACCCACCCGGGTTGGTATATTAAAAATTATCATCCAGTCCTTTTTAAAACATTTTTGCAGTAGCATCGCAAAAGTACCACAATACTGCAATAACACACTTTTTTTATATTGGCCCTGGGAGGGCCCTCTGGTACCAGCCGACAATACCTAGTGAGCTAGGAAATCCTTGCCCTGAGCCTCCATATGTTAAGTCTTTTTTTCTCCATCACCTGGGGACTAAGTCCCCTAGTGCTTAAAAGGCTGCCAAACATCTTTGTTGATGTTGAGGGCAGGTAATCAGTTATCTTTTGATATGCCATTAATGTGATAGTACCATGGTGGAAGATATCTATAAATGTGAACCCTCATTTCTCACATACTGAACAGCTTTACACCAGGCCTATTTTCTAAGTAAAGATCTAGCTATATGGCAAATTTGATGTACTTCTATTAAACCGTTTTTGCTGTAGCTTTGTTTAAAGTTCCAATGGGAAATTGCATGAGGAAAACACATTTTGAAACCACCAACAGTCTCTTGCCCCCTACTTGACAGATTACAATTATTTCATTGCCATTTTGATTTTTAACCAAGGTGCGCTGCAGCAGCCAACCCACTCCATATATTCCTGTTGCTGCTCTCATGCTGGCTGAGAGCATGGGAGCAGCGTGGCGTGGCCACTCTACTCTACTTCTCCGTATTCCAGTCTACTGTACTCTAGTCCACTCTACACCTCCTCACTATAAGCCACTCCACTATACGTTACTCCACTCTACGACATTCCATTGTCTGCCAATCCATTATTCGCTATTCCACTATATGCTAATCTACCCCACATCACTGGGCTCTATGTCACTGTACTGGTATGGCCTTCCGCTCTGTGCCACTGTACTGTATGCCACTCCACTCAACACCACTTTTAGGCTATGCCACTCCATGCTTGGTTCAAGTGGCTCAGTGAGCATGCGCCCCTTGTCTCAGCATACTCGTCACACTAACAGCATCACACTGAAGTATGCAAAAAGTAATGTCTGAAATGCTTGAATGAATGTCAGCCATTTGCAATTACCCAGGGCCAGATGGCAGTCCATCATTATGTTGCCCGCAGTGCCACCTCGTGTATCCAGCCATTAGTATAAGTCAGATTAATGTTCGAAGAACTGCACTGCCATTGTGAAGGAATTTTATCGCGAGCACTATAAGGAAGACAGAATGCTGTGTTTAACTTTTTTTATTTGTTTATGGAAGCTAAATACCCTGCAAACGAATTTGGCATTGTGATTTACAGAAAGTAATTCACAGTTACACCTCTTTTCTCTGAAATACGAGCTTTAATCCACTGACAAGTATTGAATAAGAAGGCCAAGAAGTTTAGAATGTGTTATTTGTAGCCTTTTATTTAATTGTGCATCATAGGATAGCAGAACTATCAAAATACAGGGAAAAGCAATGCAGGGAGAGAAGGCTTCCAAGCAGGTACAAGGGAGCCAATATCTGATGCTCTACAAAAGTGACCATGGAGTGTTTGGGCGGCTTATTTAAAATGAAAGGCTGAATATTTCTGTTTTCAGGAGTTTCCTAAAAGTAATGTGATATAGATCTGATCTCTGAGAGGAGGCGAGGGCATGCTATAGTTTTGTGCTTTGAACTTCTAAAGAACTGATTCTAAGCTTCAGCTGCTTGAACAACAGTGTCCGGAACAAGCTAGCAGATTATACGTGGAGGTTTCTGGTTGGGGTGTATCACAGAGCAAGATTTTGCAAGTATTTTGGGCATTTTTCCTAGTGGACTGTCTGGAAGATGCACAGAAACCTGAAAGTGATCTTGGCTTTGAATGGTGGCCACTCGAAAGGTGATTGGATGTACACCAATTTACATAGGTTAAATCGCATTCTAGCTTCCAGTTTTGTTGTCTGGCAGACTGACAATGTCTTTGTTGAGGAGGGCTGTATAAATTGTGTTCTTGTGGTACATGATGAGGGCTCTGATTAGTTTCTCTGATGGTCAGTGTTGAGAATTGAGAAGATTTTGTTTTAGCTGAGGTTCGGTCCCTTTAGCCTCAGCATTGAGGAGCTGAGTGACATCCCTGAGAATTTCAGATTATCCCAAGTGTAGCAGGACTATTACACCATAGTCCTCTCTCCCCGGGCACAAGTTGGTGCTGAAACTTCAGCAAACGATGTTTGAACTTTTCTGTTTAAATAATTTCAACTTTTACTTCCAAATTAAGATTTATTGCGTTGTTCCAAATAAATTTCTCATGTTTTCTTCACATATTGATGTAGAAACATTTTTGCCAAATTTTAAATTCTCCAATGCATTTTGGTGCCCCATGCACCTTCATCAGGGAAATCTGAAATCATACATCATACAAATAATGCATCTTATATACTGTACTTTTCATATTAATACATCATATTAGTAATTACATGTCAATGAAAACTCGTATCTAGTCCTATTAGGTGTTCACCTCAACATTTTCACTATCGTTAAAGTCAAAGTTCACCCGTGATACACAATGTCAGTTTGTGCCATAACCAAGTTAAAAAGTTGTTACAATCAATAATTCAACGGTAAATACAAACGAACTGATAATGCGAAGGTGGTTATACTCTGAGAGTCCCTATGTGGTTGATATTCTAAGTATAGCTCATACCTAACCAATTCTATGCCGCTAAATCGCTTGCGTCTCAAATTCTCTCAGATTTACTCCCTCGCGGTTTGTATCCGCTCGCGGTTTAAATAAATGCAGTTTAAATAAATAAATACAATTGCGAGCGTCCACTATTCCAAACATTTACCGGACCCGCCGGTTCTTACCTAATGTGCAATCGCTATCGTCCATGTCGAAAACACGGAACTGTTAGTTACGGAAGCCTGGATTGGCCTGGTTTTTGCGTGATATCGTAACCTGCGCATGCACATTGCCTAGCGAGTCTGTTGGGCTTTTTTGAATACTCTGTTGCAACTTTATGGATACTAACACTGTATATGACAATGTCGCAATGTTTACCAAACAATCTAAATAATCTAGCGCCAATATACAAGCCAGTTTCATGGAAAACGCTGTGCTAGCTTTTATATGAATGTTAACAAGAATAGTCGAAAAATGTCATTAGATACAATGTATAACAATCTGTTGTGAATGATACTACAATTCAGAGGTAGCAAAGAAATTCAGTCCGATCATTTAATCCATGTGGTTTCAAACTCTGTAAATGATAGATCCAATAGTTTTCACGTTTAAGTATGTTTTTTTTGTTGATAGAGCCTTCTTTATGAGTCACTATCTCAAGTATACATGCACGCAACTGACTTATGTGATGGTACTTTTCTTTAAAATGAGTTGCCACCGTAGATTTCAAGGATTCCAACCTTATGTTGCTTTTATGTTCTGTTAATCTCGTTTTCAATTTCCTCTCCGTGTGGCCCACATAGGCAGACCCGCACGGACATTTTAACAGATATATCACATTCATAGTGTGACATGTTCCATTGATTTTTAATGGGATAGTATGACCTTTCATAGGATGGGTTATAGAATTCCCCTTCATAATGTTGTGACAACTACTACAGTTCATACATGGGACTGTTCCTCTGTATCTTGTCTTGGGTTTACTGTCAGTTGGGTGTGTGAGCATTTCTCCCAAGTTTTTTCCTCTAGTATAGGCAAACAGTGGTTCTTGAGTGAATATTCCTTGGAAATCGATTTCTGATTGAAGCATCTGCCAGTGTCGTCTTATTGTAGCTTTAAATTGGCAACTTACATTAGAAAACTTACTAACACATGTGATTCTTTCAGTGGTCTTTTTGTCTTTACTAATCAATAGGTTTTCTCGAGTTTGATTTTGTGCTCTTTTTAACGCTGCATCAATGATATTGCTCGGGTATCCTCTCTCTTCAAATCTTTGCACCATAACCTTCAATTGTTCCAGACATTTTTCTGGATCCGAGACCACTCTCCTCACCCTTAGGAATTGAGTATAGGGTAGATGTATTTTCAACGATTGGGGGTGGTGGCTATCATATTTCAAAAGATTGTTCCTATCCGTAGGTTTACGGTATAGGTTTGTGTAGAATTGATGATTGATGCGGTTGATTTCAACATCCAAGAATTGTATTTTTTCCATATCAATTTGCCAAGTGAAACTTATTCGTTCATTCCTTGTGTTCAATAGTTCCAATTCTTTTGTCAATGATTGTCTGTCATTTTTCCACACTAGAAAGATGTCGTCGATAAATCGTACGTACATTAGAAGTTGTGTTGCCCATTATTGTCGTTGGTAGATGTATTGGTGTTCAAATGCAGCCATGAATAAATTAGCATACGCTGGTGCGGCGCAATTGCCCATAGAAGTACCATTTCGTTGCATGAACCAGCGTTTTTCATGTTCAAAGTAACTGTTCAGTAATGTGAATTCCATCAACTCCATCAAAAAGATTTGTGTCTCTTGTTCATATGTGCTGTTTAACAAGGCCTGTTCAATGGCTTCAAGACCTTCCTTATGGGGGATAGATGTATATAGTGACTTAACGTCTACCGTTGCCATGATGATCCTCTCTTGTGTGTTTAAATCCCTCAGTTTTAACAAAAAGTCTGTGGTGTCTCTGATGTCAGTTGGGTGTGTGAGCATTTCGTGTGGATTAATTCGTCACATATTCAGACATCTTCACTTCTTACCAATGTAGGATTTGGAATAAGTCTTGTTGAAATTTACGCATAATAAGAAAGCCTTGAGAAAGTTACTGTTGAGTAACGAAACACGTATCGGCTGCCCATTGCATTTTCAATCTGGATATATGTATGGAAGAACAAGCATTGTAAAAAAACTGTGCAGACTGTATCATAAAAATCTTATGGAATGGACTATGTTTGATTGAACAAAAAAAGAAAAAAATTTAAAGATCAAGAAAATTCTTTTTTCAACAATAAATCGCACTAATTACTCAGTTGTTTTGGATGTTCTCTTGGCAATCCTTTTTTCAAAAATAATGTATTGCAATTGTGGCTAATGCATGATTCCATGACAAAGGTCATGTTATAGATAACTAATTTCATGGTAGCACTTGCCCCCATGATTGACATATGTTTTGAGTGCCGAGGTATCATCATGTGTGATTAACTCTGGGAGTTGTCTTGTCATCTCCTTTTACATGGTATCCTTGAGAAAAGGGAGGTTAGATATAGGTCTATAGTTGGCCAACATTTTGGGGCAGTCACATTTGTTGTTTTCTCAAAAGTATGGTGATAGTAGCTTTTTTTAGATGTTAGGTGAGATTCCTGATCAGACAGAGGCATTTGTCTCTGCAAGGGTGTTTATGAGGCACAGGAAATGTGGGAAGTCAGAACCCTCAGCTTCTAAACACCCAGCCTTTAGGTATTAACATCTTCATAATGGTTCCTTAAAGAAATACTCTGAGGTCAGGCATTCTCAGTGTGTTTTTATTTAGGAAACAGCCCATCCCCCAATAGAACTTAGGAGAAAGAACATCTCACACACATGCAATACTGCAATGAACTGGCATTTGAAACATTATGAGCTATGACAATTGATTCTAAAACCAGCACTGGTCTCAACTGTTTGTCATGCCTTGTTTCTTTCTCAATGGAGAACTAAATCAGCGTAAGGCTTACTTAACACAACGCACCCCACATCTAAATAGCGGAGCAATATTTGACAAACAGCTGACTATCTTTATAATGCAAACATCTTCCAAGCGCCAAAGACACAACACATTATTACACAATGGAGGATATTTGCCACACCTAAAACACCTAACATCACTTTCAACCTACAACAGCACAATGCTGTTCCAATTTCATGCAAATCTAGTCCTCTGAAAAGGACAAGTAACACAGTGGCAACTTTTTTTTGTTAGAGGTCGGGGTCAAAGGCTAATCACTTCCTCTAAAGCTTCCACCCTTCTACCTGCCAAATCTAGGATGCATGTGTCCTGTATGACATGATGATGTCACAGATGGAACGTGAAATCAGTGTTTGTCATTACTGCCCACTGGTTTCAGTAAAACTCTGTCTTCCCAGCAGCAATCAGTGTAGCCTTGGGAAGGGGCGAATGTATCCATATCTGCTCTGTTTGTCCCTGGCGGACCTCTGCTTGAGGATCACCCTCAGAATGTGATCCTCAATCAGGGATCCACTACCTAATAGCCACCAAGAATGTTACTGGGGTGGCAGCTTCTTGGGCAAGGGCATGAGCTCCCCACGACTCCACCCCAAAAGTAATTGTCTTTCTGCCCCCGCCCATCCTATGCCACACATATGTGTCTACTGTTTTTATTGGGAGACATCTGGGAATGCTGAGTGATAGGAATGTTGGGGCTAATGGTTAAGAAAACGCTGTGGGATCCACACAAGTCACAAAACACTGGAATACCTTAGTCTTCAGAAATAGTTGGGTTTGGTAGGTGTCTCTGGGTGGTGGCGGAGCCTGAGTACCCACATTACCAAACGTTTGTTTTTCAATTAGATTTTTTGATATCTCCACTTTGTGTTTTGGAGCATTTTCTGTCCTGGACACTAGGACCAGCCACACTAGTAAGGAATCATTTTTATGAGGAGAAGTGAAAGAAAGCTAGGTGATAGGAATTTTGTAACTTCCAGCAGCTTCCAGAAATTTCTCTCAGAGAAATGTGAGGGAAAAGCGTGTTTTTAGCCAAAGGTTGATGTTTCCTAGGCCTTATGGGTAAGACAATATTGTGAGATCAACAGGTATGTCACCAACCTTTACTCCCCTGGGTGTCTAGTTTTCCGAAATGTCTAAGCTTTGTAGGTGTCCATGGGAGGCGGCTGAGCTAGGGCCTAAATTCCACACCTACCTAGATAGTAAAAATAAAGCATTGATTTTGCTAGGTGAAATGTGATGTCTCCAAGTCACATTATGAGGTGCTCTGTTTTGCGGGCACTCGGCATAGATACATGTGTGGCACTGTTTATATTGGGAGAAATGTGGGAAACCGAGGAACCAAGGATAGTAGAACATCTTTTAGTACTAATTGGCCTTCTGTGCTTTTGGGTTCAAAAGTAAGCTAGTGTGCAAAAAAGAACATAATTTGCACAAAATGCCATCGGAATCATGTGATAGTATGGGTAACCGCAAATGCAGTGGTGTGCTAATAACCACTGCCCCAAAACTCAGTATCTTGTTCACATTTCTGAAATACATAGGTTTTCTTTATGTCCATTTTTTTCATTTGATTTCTACGTATGAATTGATGCATGGTCGTAGCGAGATAAAAAGATCATTATAAGCAGCAACTCAGTTTTTGTCTTTGGATTTCGCATATTTTTAGAGAACCTATAAGCCTTATATATTTCTGTGCTCAGAAAGGTTTAGCAGATGTAACAAAAAGCCTCAGTGACGTAGGTGATTGACAATGATTTGGGTGAAAATAGGACTTTTAGTCTAAATCTGAATTATGACGCATGAAGTAATACATCGTGTGGCTTCACCACACACTATTCCTGCAGATACTATCTAGGACAAATCCACCAGATCCAACTTGGTGGAATTTGTCAAGTCAAACAAGCCCGAAAATCACCCACAGAAATACGTGGTGCCACATTGTTACCAAGTGTTCAACATACCCCAAAAGGTGTGCATTCGATTACTTGTATTACCACAGCAATATGCAATCCTAGATTTTCCTGTATTAGTGGTATCTGTTTAAAATTACCCACTGCATTAAACTGGGGCATGTTATGTATACCTTAGCTAGTGAAGCACAGCTAATTGAATAATAGTATTTCGCTCACCTTCCAGATATGGATCCTTGAGCCATTCAAATAAAGTCAGCTAAATATTTCAACTAGATGCATCGCCCATTATGCATATAATAGTATCTAGCAATGACAGAGTCTTAAAACAAACTACACAGGCTAGCATGGACAATCTACCACACAGCTCAACGAAAAACAGCCAAGTCATTTGGCACACCTACCCATCCAGCATCACATTACAATTATTCTTATCTGGATCGACCTAATTTCATTTTCATGTTAAACATCAGGAGCCTTAATGAAATAAGCTTTAAGCTAACAAATCTTGTGTTCGACACACATAGCATAACATCAACACACAATCGGAATGCCCTATGAAACATTGCCCAATTAACTTTAGTCAGGGTTTGTATATCTTAAAGCCCCTGCATGCAGCAGCCTTTGGATGACACCAAAACTAAACTGAAGTGTGAGCCAGGTTACAACAAAGGTCTCGAAATTACTTGGTTGCAAGGCAAAAGGGAGTGCCCATGTAGCAAAATATAATTTAGCCTGGGACACTGAAATCCAGCTCTGGAGCTCACTTCGATGTACTGTGATAATGGTCACACTTGAATCATGATAAGTCTCACCCTTTCTCAAAGAGATGTGGAGTATACCTACAAGACCTAATTATTTACTTTTTTATATTTTAATTTCTATGTGTCCATGTATGCAGCAATATATTCTTCAATAGTTAAATATCACAAACACAAACCCTGATGAATATTGATCACGAAAAACAAGTGTGTACAACAAAGAAGGCAAGTGCACCATAACTAAACCCAAGCACCCAACCCCTCCACAACCCTCCAACCATAAATATTACCACAATGTGCTGACCTGCTTCCTGGCTTTGGTAATGGTCATGATTTGCCTTCTGTACATGTCGTTGCTGCCCTCGTTGTACTCTTGCATGGCAAAGGTGAGGGCCTTCTGGAGACCTTTGTCCTGTGGATCCACGTCAAACCAGCCTCCCGGTTTACCACTCCTGACCACAGACACTGCGGTGCCCAGGACCACTATGGCCAGTATGGAGACCTGCCACGCGCCAAGCATCTTCTCGGTTTCCTTGAGGCTTCCCTGCGTCCTTTGCTCTCCTTCCCAGCTCCGTGCACAGACTTTTGCAAGATGTGTGTGCGTCGAGATTTTCAACCCCTGTGCTTCCAAAGCTTGCCCACTTCCTCCCACTTATTGTGTAAGATAAAAAAAAAACACAAGATGGATTTTTGGCAAAGTCTGTCGAACCGTTGCGATAATTTCCACCATTTCCTCACTCCGTAGGCCACGAGTCATCTGCTCATTGTTTATGGAAATGTAAAAAAAAACCTGGTTATTCATCACGGAATGTTATCTAAGAGAGAGGCCAGCAGCTGCAGAATCACTTTGGGCTGAGAGCCTGGAGTCTGCAGAATCTCACAGTCTTGTTCCATGTTATTGTATCCTGAACATCTGCTTCCAGCTGTTGCGCCGCAGAGAGGAAACTAAAAACATGTTCCAAAAATAGTGCACTTTGTTCCGGGTACTCAAGCCTCTATGTGTAATTCAAAAATCATTTTGTACCAGCTGTGACTCGATAATGTGAGCGAAAAATATAGCCTTGGCTTCAGAGTTGTTGCGCACTTTACTGTCGCTCATCCATTGGTTTGAGAAGTAGGCGGTCAGCCCTATTGACGTGTAATGTTTGCTGGTTCCTGGAATAAGTGCCCGGCTTGGAACTTCATGACCGTACTCTGTTCATTTTCATTCTCGCGGACAGCTTGGACGAGAAAGTGTTAGTACTTGCCCAGCAACTTTGTGTTCTGGTCCCAGGGGCGGCTCTAGTCTCATGGTGGCCCTGGGCAGGGAGCGTAGGTAGGGGGCCCCGGAAGAGGGGGTCTGGGCGGGGCGGAGCGCGGAGGCCAGTGAAGGGGGGGGGGGGGGGGGTCAGGATGTTTGGAAGTAGAACAGAGCCAGAGGCCGCCAAATCCCTGCCAGGGGCCACCACGCAAATATGTATCCATCCTCAGAGGATTATTATATTAAGGATATATATATTGGTGTGGTGGCCCCTGAGGTTTGGTGGCCCTGTGCAGGTGCACAGCTTGCACATGCCTAAGGCCGGCCCTGCTGGTCCCTATGCGGCCCAACGTCACCAGCAGGTCTTAGTAACAACGTGGCAATAACCCCTGCTCTAATGGCGTATTTCAGAGAACACGGTTATTAAAGGAAATGACACATATGTGTATTGTCACTAATGTGACCCCAACGCTTTGTTCTCTCATCATGGCCGGTCATAGGATGTGAGGGACCTTGGGCTGAAAAGGGAACGTGCGATGCCACTCTTTACCTAGAAAGCAAATATGTTTGAAGAAGTGACTCCACTGGAATGCGCAATAATAAAATAGATGAAAAAAAACAAATAAAACTACAACAGAAATAAGTAACCTCTCTCCTAAATCGATATTATATTTAATGGGTGGACATTACATTTTTCGTACGGCAAGTAAAACTACTCTCAGGTCTCCTTCTAAGTAGATGTATTTACTTCAGTGTCTGATCATTGAGGGAAAGGGGAGGGGCGCATATAGCACAAACATTTAAAATACAATATTACTGTTTTGCGGTTTTCTTTCATTTGATTTGATTTTAAAATCAAACCATATATATATATATATATATATATATATATATATATATATATATATATATATATATATATATATAAATATATATATATATAAATATATATATTGTTTTAAAACATATTTTTATTGCACAACACTCAGTACATCATAACATGACTTTGTGACTTGCGTATCATCATTATACACGTGTGGAATGCCACTCCTGCTATTACATTTGACATTCGAATGAATACAACGCTTCTTGTCCAATTCTCATATTGGTCTATATCTTTATTACCCTGGCCCCCCTATACCCTTATTTGCTTACTGTCCTCGATATATCTGCCAAGGACTCCATATTTTGTCCCAATTTTTGGGGCAGCCTCTCGTTATATATATTGCCTTCTCCGCCCTTGCGCACCAGTCCATGTCTACTTCCCAGTCTCTTGAGTCTGGCGTGCAATTAGACCCCCATAGCCTGGCAATGGTTCTTTTGGCCACTACTGCTGCTATTTTAAGCCATATTAGTGTGTATTTAGTTCATTTATCCTCGCTGGTTACACATAGGAGCAGTCAACGTGGCTCCAAAGGGATCTCAAGGTTTGTGGCTTGTGACATTATTCGTTATAGGTCCGTCCAATAGGCGTGTACCCTCCCACAATCCCAGATTATGTGGAAAAAGGAGCCAAACTCCCTGCAACCCCTCACACAATATGTGGGTGCACCCAGACCCATGCGTTGTAGCTTTGTTCTGGATGTATGCGACCTATTTAAGATGCGTAGTTGAATAAGACTTACCGCCCGATTCATGAACCTAAATTGCGCTCGCAAGGGGCCGGATTCCTAGAATCCGGCCCTTTGTGAGAGCGATTTTTGCATTTGGGATTCAGCATCCCAAATGCAAAAATCGCTAATTGCGATGTCGCAAATGTGCGAGGAATTACATTTAAGGAATCTCTATTAGAGATTCCTTAAATGCAATTCAACATCCAATTTAAATTTGCGAATTCGCAATTTCTTGCCGCAATTTACCGCGAGGTCAGACCTCGCGGTAAATTGCGAAAACTCAGAAAAATGCATTTAAATGCATTTTTCTGAGTTGCATGTTACACACACACATGTCCTTTGGACATGTGTGTGTGCAACACCTGTGTGAAATTTCATTTGAGGGGTGCTACAGGGTGTCCTGTGGACACCCCTGGCACCCTTCAAATCGCAATCTTATTTGCGATTAGCTAATTGCTAATCGCAAATAAGGAATACTCCCCATTCATTCCTATGGGCCTTTTGGCCCATAGGAATGAATGGCGAATTATTCCTTATTTGCGATTAGCAATTTGCTAATCGCAAATAAGGAATCAGTAGGAATCGCATTTTATTATGCGATTCCTACATGATTACCGTTTTGCGAGTCCTTAATAGCGAATCGCTATGATTCGCTATTAGGGGCTCGCAAAACGGCCCGTTGATGAATCAGGCTGTATATCAGGCCCTTATCGCAACCTCCCTTGGGCTCTGAACCGCCTCCTCCTAATCATCATCTTCGAGGAGCCCTACATCCAGAGCAATTACAGGCCCTAAATATCTCTTTGGGCTAAAACTAAAATGATTCAGTACTAAGAAACATTGTTGGTGTCATAAAAACCAAAGCTGCAGTAGATTTAAACCTTGTCAAAATTGAGAGGACTGCGCAAGAAGAGGAACTAGGAATGGCTAGTCTCTGAGTTCCCTAAAAAAAAGGGAGAGCTGGAACCCCAATTCGCCTCTCATGGAGCACCTGTCAAGATTTCATCTATAATCAGCTTCATGTTTGCTCCTGGATTGTTAGGATAACATGGATAGCCAAAGGTTTAGACGTACAGAAAAACTGGCAGCTGCACAGTACTTCTCCAGGGACCATGGATCATAGAACAATTCCACCTCCCTTGGTACATTGTTTTTCACCTGCCAGCCATTAATGTGAAAGACGAGGCACATTAATCATAAAGACATAGTTTAAAGTTGTCTAAATATGAAATGGCTTACCCCACTATGAAAGTATTTCTTATGGAGAACTGGACAAGGCAACACTGAAAAGCTATTGATTTGGATAAATGTATTCATTAGCCTTTTAGCACTGCAGAAGGAGCCGGCCGTCAAAATGTCAAAAATCTTTTATCTCTATTAAATACATTCTTGTAGAATTCAGGCTGTCAATTCTTCGAAGGATGCACTAAAAACCTTTAGAAAACTGCATAGTGATGCCCCATGGTTGAGTTTAGGAGATTTCAACCTAAACTTGTTTGCCAATTCAATAAAAGATGACCTCTTTCACTGACAGAATTGGTTCTGTGAAATCCTTGAACAGGCTCCACTCTTTCAAAGAAGAAAGCCTTGGGTAAATTGCTGCCATTTGTTTGGTAAAATCAACACAGGATGTCCCTATCTCAATTTTTTCATGTATCACCAGACAGATGTCCCTATTGAGATTATGTATTTGCATTTGTTCTCCTATTAGGCTATATTAAAGGATTTCATATTTTAAAAAAGATATGAAAGCCGTCATCTCCCCCAAAGCATCAATAGCCAATAACTTAGCTGTCAAATTAGTTTATTACAAGTTGGGAAAGCAGTGGGTATCAAATAGTGGAAGAGAATTATGAAGGCTATGGCATTAGGGGAATTATTCTCAGCTTGGAATTATTGTGTAATGTGGCACTGTAATGGTGCACCTTTTGGTCTTTTGGTAAGCCATCAGAATGGTAATGAAATCATTGGAGAGGGAGAAAGCAGTGCTAATAAATCAACCCTAAGCACCCCAAAAAAGAGGAAACTCCTTGAATCATCCAATAAGCAATAGTTTACACAAACAGTAAGGGAGAATGAAAAAAGATTAAATAGAGACCATAGAGCCTTGTTTCGAGTCTGGGGGTCGTGGACCGTCAGACTCATGGGGGGGCACTGGCAGCCTGACTGCCATATTATAACTTTGGCAGTTGGACTGCCATTGCATTGCCGCAACAGTCAGGGAGCTGCATTCCCTGGCTGTCCTGCGGAGGTCAGGGTCTCACAATATGCTGGTGGTGCTGCAGCAGCACCACCATGCATATTACGAGTTTCAGGACGACAGTGGTGTCATGGAGGTTCTTCCTCCATGAAACTGCTGGCAGTCATGAAACAAATGGTGACACATGCATGGGGGTGCAACTGCCCCTCATGTGTGCATGCACCCCCAGTTCCAGCACAGCTTGTCCATGCCGTGTTGGAACACGCTGTGGCTTTCCTGCAACTGTGCCTTTCTATGGCATAAATTAGTGCCTTTGAAAGGCACAGTTGCAGGACCGCTACGCAGCCCACCCACCGGACCGAAAAATGTGTAATCTGGTGGGCAGGCGGCAGTCCAGTTTGGCAGTCCTGGTGTGGGGCAGTGGCGCAGCGGCCCGCTCCAAGACCCCAAAAAGTCATAATTGGACCCTTGGAGTTTTACCTAATCATGCCTCTAATATAGTACAGAGAAAAGGTTAATCCTTAGGGAAAATACAAGAAACAAATCTGGAATTCTAAACATTGTAAAAAAAGATTGTCCAGAGCCTCATAAAGCCCATTTAAGCAAAGACCCTATACAATGTGGGTCTTTTATTAATAGTTTTGACAATAAAGGCAGCACAGAAAGGGTCAATAAAGTCCCAGTTTAAGATTGTGTGGTGCATAAGAAATCAATATACTTGACATCAGTGTGATATCAAACTATTGAAAGAAATAACAGGAGAAAGTAGATCGCATAGCGTCCAGGCCCAAATGTCCTCCCAGTAGCACTTTTTTACTGTGATCCAGACCTTGGGCTGTTGTGTGGTTGCATAGGCCCTTGGCACAAACACTTCCATTTTACATAGTCACGTTTAAAGTTGACACTTTCTAAACATTGACCTTTGTAACACATTCTGCATACACATCAGCGTCCTCAGAAGATGATTGCTTGCATGTAGATTTCTTCTTAGGCTCGTTATTGTGTCCAAGAACACTCTGTACAAGGTCCCTAGTACTCTGCGCACCTATGTTATGGATTATTGACTGTTAGGTGACAGCCCTGGGTGGGTAGAATAAACAGGATGTGGCCAGACCAGAACTCAGGCACTGAATGCATGGGTTTAGTTTAATATTTGAACTGCATGGGCCCTTACTTCGGCAGGGGAGCATTTAGACAGGATTGTTGTGGTCACTCTGTGCCTGAATTCGAGCCCAGCTGGATTCCATCCCTATCCTGAGAAGGACAACAGCCTGCCTACCATCAGACCTGGCTGTCAGATAATATACTCACACAGGTAAATGGAGAGTTAGACCACTCTAGTGGATTTGTCAGATTAGCACACATATGCTCATTAGGATAGGCAAAGCTAGGTAGGAATACCTTTATATGTATTCATATAGTCTAATGCAATTGTACAAAGGTTGAAATATTCAACCTGTTTACCATTCTTGCCATGCTGGTGATATTGGTTTGCTTCATTCTATTAATCATTGCAGAGCATATATTTCACGTAAAATTCCAATTCCCTCAATAAATACTTGAAACGCCACTTGTTAGACCTGGTATACTCAGGGTGGTCTTCCCATGGACTTTTTGACTTTTGTCTTCAGTATTTGCTGATTCGTTTTGTTGGCCTGTGGACTCTAACAGCCAGATTCATCAAGCGAAATGCGCTCGCAAAAGGGCCAGATTCTGAGAATCTGGCCCTTTGCGAGTGCAATTTTTGCATTTGGTATTCATCATCCCAAATGCAAAAATCGCTAATAAAGAATTCGCAAATTTGCGAAGATTAGCATTTAAGGAATCTCTATTAGAGATTCCGTTAAATGCTATTCATGAAATCTTTTAAAATTGCGAATTTGCAATTTAGGAGCGCTATTTACCACGAAGTCAAACCTCGTGGTAAATAGCGAAAACTTAGAAAAATGCATTTAAATGCATGTTTCTAAGTTGCATGTTACACACACATGTCCTTTGGACATGTGTGTGCACAACTTCAGTGTAAACTCACATTTCAGGGGTGCTACAGGGTGTCCTTTGGACACCCCTGGCACCCTTGTAATCACATCGTTATTTGCGATTAGCAAATTGCTAATCGCAAATAAGGAATAACTCCCCATTCATTCCTATGGGCCTTTGGCCTTTGACCCATAGGAATGAATGGGGAGTTATTCCTTATTTGCGATTAGCAATTTGCTAATCGCAAATAAGGAGGATGTAGGAATCGCAATTTATTTTGCGATTTCTACATGAATCCCGATTTGCAAGTCCTTAATAGCGATTCCTTAATAATCGCTATTAAGGACTCGCAAATCGGGACTTTGATGAATCTAGCTGTAAGCACTTTACCACCGCTAACCAGTGCTAAAGTGCATGCACTTCTCCTCTAAACATGATGACATTGGAGTGTACCTGATTGGCATATTTGTTGTACTGGTAAGTCCCTTGTAAAGTGGTATACCATATACCCAGGGACTAAACTCTAAATGCTACTAGTGTGCATGCAGCACTAATTGTGCCACCCACAGAAGTTGCCTTTAAAATCCTGTCTTAGACCTGCCACTGCTGTGTCTGTATTTTCAGTTTACTGCCACTCTGACTTGGCATTTAAAACTACTTGCCAAACCTTAAGCTCCCCTTTCATTACATGTTAGTCACCCTAAGTTAGGCCCTAAATAACCAAATGTAAGTAAAAGGTAGGATTTGTACTTTAATGTTTTGCATGCTCTCTTAGTGACCAACAGACTGTTTTTTTTTCACCACAGTGAGACCTATCCCTCTCATAGGCCAGCATTGAGCATTCCTTAATACACTTTTAAGCTGTAGTTCCTGATCAGAGAGAAGTAGCTTTTTCATGCTTCCTATCTTTGGAATGGTAATAATAAGTCCTCCGTACTGGTGAAGTTGGATTTAACACTACTGCTTTAGAAATGCCACTTTTAGAAAGAGGACATTTCTCAGCACTTACTGCTCTATGTGCTTGACAACCTGTCTCCAATACATGTCTGGGGTGGGAGGCAGCTACTTTGTGCATTCCCTCTAGACAGCCTCAAACACTGGAAGGTGTGGCTCACCTGCATTCTGAGCACTCATCTGCATTCTGATGGGTCTTCCTGGGCAGGGAGCAAAGGGAGGGGCTGACACTTATACTTCAATAGGTAGTGTCCTGTCTACACACAAAATACTGATGCACCCACCCAACAGATAGCCTAGCAAACAGGACTGGGTTGAAAGGGATACTTGTACACTTCAGAGAGCTGCCACTACATCAAAGTCAGTTTTGGTAATAGGTACTGGGTCTCTGACTCCCTAACATCAGACACTTTGGAATCTTGAACTGAACCTCTGTCAGAAGGGTTGCTGGGCTGTTTAAAGCAATCTGCTGGATTGTTTTTTCTGGAAGGACAGATTTTCCGCTTGATGCCCTGCTGCCTGCTTCTTCCTAACTCTGCTGAAGGAGAGCTGGACACTGACTTCCCTCCAATTGATATCCAAGGGCTTGCTGGCTTGCCCCGTATTTTCTGAAGTCTCAGGAAAACAAAAGACTTCCTCCAATTCTCCTGGTGCTGCTGGACTCTGCCTTCTGTGAGTCCTACCCTTGCCTGAGGTGCCCACTCCAAGTTCTGGGCCTCCGAAGTGGGTTCTTCAGCTGTTTGCTACAAAATCGACGCATCGTCACCACTGTACCAATCGAAACTGACACAGAACCCTTCAACTCTGATGCAGTGGCGATCCGGAGACAGCCTGCATGGCTTGACGATGATGCGGGACCTGACTGCGAGGTTTGACGACAGCGCAATGCCGATCCGAGGTCGGACCAGGAGGTCAATTGCGACACATCAATCTGCCTGCGTGACTCGGAAACTGAGCCATTGGCTTCATTAAAGGGAGAAGATCCACACATTTCATTACTTGTTCACTGGGACCTGCATGGGTCCTGTAACCGGCTTGCGCTTTCTCGAGGTCAGCACAAACTTTGAGTTTGCCCCAGTCCAGCATGGCCTAAAGTAACCCTTTCAGTGCTTCTTGCTTCTAAGCGCTTTACTGCATTTATTCTATAAAAATTCAATATTTCAACTTATATGCATTGAATTTTTGTTGTTTTGGTCTTGTTTTGTTCATAATATATTAATACATTTTTCTAAACCTGTGTGGAGTGTTTTTGTGGTGTATTCATTGTGTTACTGTGTGTGTGTTGCACAAATACTTTAAACATTGCGTCTTTAGATAAGCCTGACTGCTCCGCGCCAAGCCACGAGAGGGTGAGCACAGGTTATTTTTTAGTGTGTATCAAGTTTACCCTGACTGGAGTGATTGTTCCTCACTGACCTTGGTGCATACCTCAGCTATAGGAAAGTAGGATCTGCTTCTTATGGTTTCCTCCCACTTTTTTTGCCTGATGTGAAGCAGTTTTTGACTAGTCTGACTTGTATCCTGCTAACCAGGACCCCAGTCAATCTGTTTTTTCCCTAAACTGTTATGTTATGTAGTTTGGGACACCCCAGATTGGATACTGGGGTACCCTTGTCAGTCCCTAGTATATGGTACCAATTTACCCAGGGCATAGGTACCCCAGTGGTCTCCCATGGGCTGCAGCATATATTATGCTGCCCATGGGAGACCATTCAAAATGGAACTACAGACCTGCCATTGCAGCCGCTGTAAGTTGGTGCATGCTCCACTTACTTAAGATATAGCTGAACTATATCTGAGGGTCATTGCACTTACAACCTATAAGTCACCCCCATAGCGGGCCTTTACAATCCTCAGGGCAGGGTGCATGGTTCTAAGTGTGAGGGTACCCCTGCATGAGCAGGACACCCATGCAGCCTACGAAGTCCATTCTCCAGGGTTGTCAGTGAAGACGCCACATACTAGTACAGAGGGGTATTATGCAACTGTGTGAAAACAGCTGCAACAAATCCTATCGTGGACTCATACCCCAACACCGGTAACCAGTGTATGAGGTATTATTACACCCACCAGGAAGGCCTTCATGGGCTCTCGCTATTCCTGGTACCAGCGTTCTAGCTCTGAACAGCACAAAATAGTTGCTGCTAACCAGAATCACATTTCTGCCCTCCTGCTGCTAAGCCAAGCTCGAGCAGGGGAAGGCAGGACAACAGGCCTCCTGTCACATGGAGGTGTGACCACCTCCCAGACAGAATTTATTGTATTAGGACTGGGTGGGTGCACTTGCCAGCAACTGAAAGTTTGCATGAGGGGCACAATTTGTGTCCCTGTGCATAGTCCAGTTCAAACCAGTCCTGGGAGCTGTTGGCTTGCGCTTTGGCGCAACACTGGACAAAGGACATGGGAGTAACCTCCCCTCTGTCCAGACTCTCCCCTGCAAGGGTCCCCTGAATCTTTCCAACCCTCTCCTGTGGGAACTTGAGAGCTTACCTGGTTGTATGGCCCTAGATTAGTCGTGGCGAAGATTCAAAACTGAAACCACTGCACTTCAACAGTCTGGGCACTCTCGACTTTGCTGGACTTTGTTTGGGGCTGACTTCATCTCGGTCTCAGTCTGCTGCATTGTCTGTGCCTGTGCACCATGCAGGATCTGTGTAGGGCCTGTGGAGCATCCAGGACACCTGAGGATAATCTCCCTTGGAGTGAAGGAGTCACTTCCCTGCATTCTCAGGCACCGCAACAGTGCTGACCAGTCTGCTGATCCTGAGCTCCTATGGACTCCGAAGGGTTCAGCAACACAGGAGGTGGATTCTTATGTCCCTCAAAGCCCGAGCTGCCCTTTTACTCAGTTTGAGGCCAGAAACCCTCATGGGTCCTTTGCCTCTGGCCTGTGGGTCCAATTGAGTGTAAACCTTGTTTTCTTTGGGCTCCCCTGATTGATTGGGGCCTGGCCTGACTCCTCTGTGTGTGGTGAGTCTAATGGACCTTGCTGGTCTAAACCGTATACTTCCTTGACCTCCAGCATTGGTTGCCTTTGCCAAGGCTTGTTGGTGGTCTTGCCGGACACCGACCTCTCAACAATCGACATCCTTTGCGGGACAGCATTTATCCACTTCTAAGTCATCCTCGACATAGCCTGGGCCCCGCAACTGCAGAGTCAATGTCCCAATCAACTATCCTGAGGCACCCGACATCGGTGGGCATTCATCTACCGAGCCCCTGGTCACTCTCAAGTGACCCAGACTCTGTCCCCTCTGCTTTCAGGTACTCCTCAACAAGAATCCATGTTTGGATTCCAACACTTTCTCCCATTCCGGCAGCGGCACTTTCTCAAAGTCCTCCATTGTTTGACGGCGGTTTCTGACACCCCTTCACACCTATGCATCCGGCTTCCCTGGGATAGGTAACTTGGGTACTTCAGTATCCACGGGTAGGGTGGCTCTCCAACCTTCTGTCTACCACAGGGTTTCTTCGGAGTGCACTGGGAAGGGTCCTTACACTTTCAAATTCCAACTGCGACTTGCACATAGACTTGTATGGAGCACTTGGTCACACTGCACATGCACTCCGTGGGGTCTCTATCTACTCACTTTGGGTGGTTCCTTGGGGTCCCTGGAATTATACGTCCTCTCAACATTGTCCTGAATCAAGTAGTGGTTATTATACCACTTTCTTAGTAAAAGGTTTGGTCCCCTCCTTTGGCCCACTGGGCATTAGTGCTATTTACTGTCGTTTCTTTGCTTAAGTATTGTGTACTTTGTGTCTATTAGCAAACAAGGAATCCCATTTCTGACATCACTAGTATATTTTTTGGGTACCTCTTTTGGTATGCCTAAGTTACAAATGAAAGGGTAAGATTTGTTATCATGATTTCCTTGGGGGAATTAGGGTAGTCATGTTCTGAGTTTGCAAACACCATCTGGTGCTCTGTCAGTTTAGGGGTCTAGATGGTGCAAGGTGGGCTAGCAAGGAATTAGGTCATTATATTTGGATGATATGTGCAGAATTAGTCCTCATACATCTGAAGTTTATATTGCCTAAACACACCATTTTACTGAGAAAGTAGGAACCGTACAGCATTGCGCTACCAACGCTCTACTATGGGAACTCACAGGTCTGGGTCTGGTTTGCGCTCTATAAAACTTTAAAATAAATAAATAAATGGGCCTCCTGAGTAGTTTTCTTTAGTGCGCCAAAATACCCTACTCACCAATTTACTGGAGATGTCTGTAGTGTTAGGGATTCATACCCCTCTGCTAAATAGGGAACCCCTGTTTTTCCCTCTAGGTTGTTCGAGCTTGAACTTTTGAAAGGATCACCTCACTATAGATACCTTCTCCGAATTCCACAAATTATAATGGGTAACGCACAACCAATAAACACACTAGTAAATAGTAGAAATACGGTAACACAAAAGTTACTACATCATGGGCTCCATGCTATAGGTGGATATGTTACCTTTGTATAAAATATAGGGAGCAACCCCACTTTCCAAGAGACAGAGTACCACCGGTAAAGAAATGAGAGCGCTCTCTTGGATCACCACATTCATCCAAACTATACTCCGCAATACAGGCTAAGGGATCACTCAACCTCACATATTCATCACCAACAGGCTATTGATCTGAACCCAAGAAACAACCAGGTACGACACAAAGATAAAGAGCTCACAATTAAAAAGCAAATTGAACATTTATTTATAATAAAAAACTGCAATATTTAAAGTAGTACATATAACTAAAACCACATCCACAAAGTCATAATAAAAACCTAATCGAAACATAAAAAGAGAGACTTTTTATGAGAGACAAAAAACAAATGTGTGAAAACATTCAAATTAATCAAGTGAGGGTTATTCCCAGCTGGAATCTCATGTATAAAAACCATTGGTCTATTCACTTATTGGTTGAATTAGACATATGGTAGTTCCTCTATATAACCAACTATATAAATTCAAGCGTCGACGCGTTTCGGTGGTTGTATATTATTGGAATACCACCTTCATCAGGGTCTACATAGAGCTTGTCTCTTGCTCAAAATTTAAGATATTAAAAAGCACCTAATTAAACAAAAAAGCACAAAGTAAATAGATATTTTTTGTGTTTGCATAAATATACAACACAATTATACTAATTACATTCTAGAGGTTTTTCCACTGTCATGTTAAAAAAAAATGTTTAAACCTATATCTAGCTCCCCCGATTTAGCTAACGAAGGGATACATCATATAAATACATGTATATATACACAAGCTTTCACTCCAATGTTTACAATTAATTTCCATAATCAATTCTGTAGTTTATCTCTTCAGAACATTATATCCGATACATCTAGTGATGTCAGTGTGCATAAATTACTACTATCCCACCCCACATCCTGTAAAGCATCCCTGCATTTATTTGACAACGTATTACATGTCTATTTCTCTGTGTATTCATACCAGTTGTTCAAGGCCCCCTAATATCAAGCCATATCCTACATTCAACATGGAGATCTAACTTCATGGCCATACACACACACAACTCTGTATGGCCTTATATCCAAACCCATACTTACACTCAGCATGGCATACTAAACAATCTCTCAATGGAATACATACCAATAATAAGGTGTGAACAACTGAGGGATTTTTATAGTTATATTATCCACTCCACTTCTGTTTATTTTATGTGTACTCTTTTCGCGGTCCAATTATTCAATAAATAGAATCCTAGTGTGAAAACAAAGAATATATATATATATATATATATATATATATATATATATATATATATATATATATATATATATATATTCACTGAAAAAACCATAGGTTTCACACCAGTTATAGTTAGCTGAACAGTGGTTCTCCTCGCATTTGGGTCTCCTGTTAATTTTGGATTTTTACTGGCCGTCCCGGTCAGGAAGAGAACCCGCCGCAGTGCGACATCCGTGCAAACACCCACCAGGGAGTCTTGCAATGTGGATTGGAGAGGAGTATGCGTGATTGCAGGGTCGCGCTTGCTCCATGCAAGTGGCATCGGAGAAGCAGGACTGAGACCAAACAGCGAATCACACTCACCCACTTGGGATACATTTATGTGCACACTGAAGTCACAGCGCTTCTACTGGGAATCATTGAAAGACTATCGTATCCAGAATGCCGCGCTGCTAGCCACGCCCTGGTTGGCAGCTGACATCGTTTAAAAACATTGGGAAATTGTTAGCGCTTGGGCTAAGCACACAGACAACGCCACTGAAGAAAGGAACAGGTGGTTCCTGAAACGCGTCTGGCGAAGAGATAATGAGATTGAGACTCTCCGAGTTGGTAAATGTCAGCGTGATGCCTTTTTACTTTGCAAGATTAAACTCCAGTGGTTCTCCTCGCATTTGGGTCTCCTGTTAATTTTGGATTTTTACTGGCCGTCCCGGTCAGGAAGAGAACCCGCCGCAGTGCGGCATCCGTGCAAACACCCACCAGGGAGTCTTGCAATGTGGATTGGAGAGGAGTATGCGTGATTGCAGGGTCGCGCTTGCTCCATGCAAGTGGCATCGGAGAAGCAGGACTGAGACCAAACGGCGAATCACACTCACCCACTTGGGATACATTTATGTGCACACTGAAGTCATAGCGCTTCTACTGGGAATCATTGAAAGACTATCGTATCCAGAATGCCGCGCCGCTAGCCAAGCCCTGGTTGGCAGCTGACATCGTTTAAAAACATTGGGAAATTGTTAGCGCTTGGGCTAAGCACACAGACAACGCCACTGAAGAAAGGAACAGGTGGTTCCTGAAACGCGTCTGGCGAAGAGATAATGAGATTGAGACTCTCCGAGTTGGTAAATGTCAGCGTGATGCCTTTTTACTTTGCAAGATTAAACTCCAGTGGTTCTCCTCGCATTTGGGTCTCCTGTTAATTTTGGATATATATATATATATATATATATATATATATATATATATATATATATATATTCACTGAAAAAACCATAGGTTTCACACCAGTTATAGTTAGCTGAACATTTTACTCATACAAAACCATTGAAATTCCCACGTTATAGTTAGTTGGACTCACTATAACTCTCACGTCTGCAATCCACTGCTGCTGATGTCACATATTACATCATTCATGACATGGTCAGTGACATCACTGATGACATCACTGATGACATCTCAAATGACATCACTGATGACATCACTGATGACATCATCCAGTGACTGTGTGTTTCTGTAAAGTTTAAATATGTTTTACATATTGAAGAATGAGTGGATGTATAGGTGTCTGGATGAAGGATTTAGTAGGTGCGTGACTGACTGTATGAGTGAGTGATTAAATGTTTCTTACTGAATGCATGGGTTAGTGACTAAACTGTCTGAATGTGTGCATCAGTATGTCTATTGTTGTGTAAGCTGCTCCATGTGTTGATCAGTAGCTATATGAGTGGCTATATGGGTTATTGATTGGTTGCCCAAGTATTTGTATGTGAGGCTGAGTGTGTATGTGGGTGGCTGGGAGGTGTGTGACTCTGTGCATAGACGTGTGAGCAGTTGATTCACTAGGTGTATGGGTTCAAGACTGCATGTGGAAACAGCTGTATGGGCGGTTGACTGTGTGCATGGGTGTGTTGGTGAGTGAATGGATATCTCAGTGCTACATGTCCAAGTAAGTACATATGTAAAACACAGTGCATGTGAGAGTTGACATATATAAATGACTATACATGAGAGCCAGTGATTGTGCGAGTGGCTGTATGGATCAATGTGTACTTGTATCAGTGATTGTATAAGAAAGTAAGTATGTGTCAGTATATGTTTGAATTAATAAGGTGTTGTGTGTATAACTGTATAGATGAGGAAATGGGAGTGTGATTGATTCTTTGCATGACTGACTAGGTGTGTGAGTAACTCCATGGATGAGTGGCAGTGTGTGAGTGTCTGTATAGGTGTATGAGTGCATATGATAGTGTTGTATTGATGAGTGATTGTATGTATGAGTGATTGTATGGGTGAATGAGTGGATGTGTGTGTAGACCTAGGAATCAGTGAGTGCGTATGTGGTAACTGGTATTGGTGTGTCAATGGTCTCAAGAATGGTAGTCTGTATTTAACACTGGGTGTATCAAAGGTTATTTTAGAGTTTGACGAGGTGCATCGTATTATCACATGAACGATGTCATCAGTGTTGTGATCAGTGCTGTCAGTTGATGATGTCATCAGTGATATCATCAGTGATGTCATTTGAGATGTCATCAGTGATGTCATCAGTGATGTCACTGACCATGTCATGAATGATGTAATATGTGACATCATCAGCAGTGGATTGCGGGCGCGCGAGTTATAGTGAGTTCAACTAACTATAACGTGGGAATTTCAACGGTTTTGTATGAGTAAAATGTTCAGCTAACTATAAGTGGTGTGAAACCTATGGTTTTTTCAGTGAATTTCAAAGGTACTTTAAATGCTAATTCCTAATTATAACGAGTGTTAAACCTATGGTTTTTTCAGTGAATTTCAAAGGTTTTTTAAAAGCTAATTCCTAACTATAACGAGTTTGAAACCTACGGTTTTTAAAGTGAATTATTAAGTTTTTTTATTAGCTATTTTTTATAGCTATTAATTATTATAATTTTTTTAAATTATTTAAATAATGTATATTTTTCTAACATTAATTTTTCAATGTATTTTTCCTGTGTTTTTTTTTTTTTTATCTGTTTACCCCGGAGCGCTCAGGGTATGCGCACACGTAAACGCACCCGTGCACGTAGCGAGAGCGCTATTCCCGCGTGCGAAAATAAATATATTTATGTATTTAAAGTAAATTTTAATGCAAGAAATTCAGTGGCATACTCATAAAAGTACTAATTTTCATTTTTAAAAAACTGTATTTCACCTTTAAACGCATTTAAGAGAATCTAGCAAAACGTCATTCTGACGCGCCGCGTAAGCGCCCCCGGAAGCGTTCCCGGAAGCGCCTACGTACAAGCCGCGTAAGCGCCCGCGTAAGCACCCCGGAGCGCGTAGCGTAAGCGCGCGTCAAGCCATGTGACCTTAAAACAACACTTTTGATTGGTTAATAACAGTTTTTTTTCACAAGTAGGGAAACACCCCACCCATTTCCCTCACAACCTCTTTGCTTTTGCTGAGACAACACCTCTTGTCTGTTCCTGCAAAAAAAAATCTTATTCAACCATGTCTGGTTCCCAGGACCAGTCCTCAGACTCTTTAAATGGATTCCTGCCTGAGGCCCCCCCACAGAGAAAAGTGAAGGACCACTTCATATGGAAGTTTTTCTCTTTTCCAGAGGGGGAGAAAAATGCAATGCTGCCAAAGTCACCTGTAAGATTTGTGACACTGTCCTATCACGTGGGAATCCCACCCGGAAGTATAGTTTTGGGAATGCTACTTTAATCAGGCATGTTGAGAGGAGGCCCCCGAATAATTATGCACGGGAGAGCACCAGGGCCCTGGCTCGCAATCCACCGCAAGATGGCCCCTCCACTTCCACCGGAGCTTCAACATCATTGGTGAGAGGAAGACCAGCAGTGATGATCCCAAATATTCAGCCTGTTTTTGGAGATATTACAATTCATTGTAAGCAGTGTGACTAACTGCTCTGTTATGGGGAGCAGAGCATTGAACTAATTGTTAGAAAGAGGGAGGAACACCGCTGCGTTCCTCAGCCCTAATTTTTCCCCTTTTTTTTGCTCCTGTTGAGCAGTTTTGCATTCCCTAGTTTTGTTTTCGTTCTGAAAAAAATACAAAATGTTTTTGAAAACGTTCGGAAAAAGTAAAAAAAAATGTAAAAACTAAAAAGGAAGAAAAAAAAAGAGTTCTTTTTAGAACTACCTCCGATTCTCCAAAAAGAGCTATATTCCTTACATATTGTGTTGTTCTTTTTTTTAATGAATGTGTACTGCATAACTGTTTGGATGAAATGACTGAATGAAGGGGAGAAAGTGACTGATGGAACAAATGACAGAAGGGGAGTGAGTAAAGGTGAGTTGATGACAGTGAGGAATGCAAGGTGAGTGAGGGTGAGTGAAGGGGGAGTGACAGACTGACAGGATGGAGGGAGTGAGGGTGAGACAGAAGGAATGAGGGAAGAGGAGTGAGGAAGTGAGAGGACAGAGGGAATGAGAGAAGGAGTGAGTGAAGTGGAGTAAGGTGAGTGAGAGAAGGGGAATTACTGAGGGAGCGAGTGAAGGGAAGAGAGGGGAAGGGAAGTAAAGCAGGGGGACTGAAAGAAGGTGAGTGTGGGAGTGGAGTGAGAGGAAGGGGAGTGAACATGGGGAATGAGGATATGTGAGGGAAGTGGAGTAAGGGAACAGGGGTGAGGGACGGTGACAGAAGGGCAGTGAGCGTGAGTGAAGAGGAGTGAAAGAGGGTGGATAAAAGAGAGTAAGGGTAGGACAAGGGGAGTCAGGGAGTGAGGGGACAGAGGGAGTGAAAGAAGGAGTGACAGAAGGGGACTCAGTGAGAGACCAAAGAAAGGTAAGTGAGGGAGTGTGGGTGAGTTATAGGGAGTGAGCGTGACGGAAGAGGAGTGAGAGATTGAGGGGATGGAGAGAGTTTGGCTAAGAGAGAGGGAGTGAGGGAAGGGGAGTGAGGAAGTGAGAGGACAGAGGGAGTGAAAGAAGGAGTGAGTGAAGTGGAGTAAGGTGAGTGAGGGAAGGGAAATGAGTGATGGAGCAAAGGAAGTGAAGAGAGGGGAAGGAAAGTAAAGCAGGGGGACTGAAATAAGTTGAGTGTGGGAGGGGAGTGAGGGAAAGAGGAGTAAACATGGGGAATGAGAATAAGTGAGGGAAGCGGAGTAAGGGAACGGGGTGAGGGAGGGTGAGAGAACAGTATTGACGTTAAGTAAAAGACTGATGTGAAACAAAATTTTGTTTGTCAAACTTACCTTATAAGTAATGTGAACTTAATTACATATTTTTACTAAATTTAATATCTGTGGAAGAGGAAAAAAAATAAGTTATAATTTTTATAATATATATTTCAAAATACAAGAGACAAGGCAGGAGATTAAAAGTCATAAAAGGGTACTAAGAGATAAAGTGGGAGTGAAGGACACAGAAAGGGAAATAAAGTAATGGTGAAGGACAGAGAGAGGGAAAAAGAAATAGAGGGAGAGCAAATTACTAAGAGGATAATGAGGCGGATAGATTCAGTAACAGAGAGGAAGAGAGGGAGAGAGAAATGAACTGAAGGTGAGTAAGATATTAAAGGAATGTGAGTTAGCAAAACTAAATGAGGAAAGGGGAGTAAGGAAGGGGGAGTGAGTGAGGGTGCATTCACGACAATGAGGGATGGAAGGTGAGTGAGGGTGAGTGAAGGGCGTGAGAGAGTGAGGGGACAGAGGGAGGGAGGGTAACAGAGAGGGAGTGAGTTAAGAGGAGTGAGGAAGTGAGAGGACAGAGGGAGTAAGAGAAGGAGTGAGTAAAGTGGAGTAAGGTGAGTGAGGGAAGGGGAATTACTGATGGAGCAAAGGAAGGAAAGAAGGGGAAGGGGAGTGAAGCAGAGGGACTGGGAAAAGGTGAGTGCGGGAGGAGAGTGAGGGGAAGGGAAGTTAATGATGGGGAATGAGGATAAGTGGGGGAAGTGGAGTAAGGGAACGGGGTGAGGGAGGGTGAGAGAAGGGCAGTGAGGTTGAGGAAAAAGGGGCGATAGAGGGTGGATAAAGGCAAGTGAGCGCAAGACAAGGGGAGTGAGGGAGTGAGGACATAGAGGTAGTGAAGGAAGGAGTGAGAGGAGACTGAGTGAGGGAGCATATAAAGGTAAATGAGGGAGTGTTGATGAGTTAAAGGAAGTGAGTGTGAGGGAAGGGGGAGTGACAAAGTGAGGGGATGGAGGGAGTGAGGGTAAGAGAGAGGGAGTGAGGATGTGAGAGGACAGAGGGAGTGAGAGAAGGAGTGAGTGAAGTGGAGTAAGGTGAGTGAGGGAAGGGGAATTACTGAGGGAGCAAAGGAAGGAAAGAAGGGGAAGGGGAGTGAAGCAGAGGGACTGAGAGCGGGAAAGTGGTGGAGGGGAGAGAGGGGAAGGGGAGTAAAGGAATGGGGAATGAGGGGTAGTGAGGGAAGTGGAGTAAGGGAACAGGGGTGAAGGCGAGTGTGAGAAGGGCAGTGAGGGTGAGTAAAGAGGGGCGATAGAGGTTGGAAAAAGGTGAGTGAGCGTGAGACAAGGGGGGTATAATATATATTTCACAATACAAAATACAAAATAACTTGTACAACCTGTTATATGGTTTATTTTTGCTGTTCTCAGAATATATTTAATTTCACTAAAAACAGTGAATTCAATACTACTCATCATATGACAGCAGGGAAAAAAAACACAATCAAAAAGATTGTGTTTAAAAACCCATACAACGTTTCAATAAATAATGTAAAACGTAGAAAAAACATACCTTAACTCATTTTTAATTCACTTACTTTTCCACGAGGCCAAATAGTATATGGAAAGTCCTTTTCTTTGGAAATTACTCAATAGTACTCTTAAACTTCCATTTACCCGACTTTCTCCATGAAAAGCTCCAACATCTTTTTGATCATGTAACAATAGTTATATTTTCACCCCTGGCTCACTCATGATCAACATTTCCTATAATACTGACATCACTCACTATGTGATACACTTACACTACCTCTATGACAACTACAAGTTTTTTATTATCTTGATCACTCTCACTCACAAAGTAATTTTGAACAGCAGACTAAGGGCCCGATGTAGGTAAATCTACATTTACCACTTCATAAATACCGAATCATACCGATTCGGTATTTATGAAGTGGTAAATTAGAGGGGGGGAGATGTAGGTATTTCAGATTCGGTAAATACCGAATCTGTAAGATTCGGTATTTACTGATTCTGTAAATACCGATTCGGTATCCCCCATTGCTTCCTATGGGCCTTGAAGCCCATAGGAATCAATGGGCATTACCGAATCGGTAATTACCGATTTGGTAATTACCGAATGTTGCAAGGGTGCAGGGGGTGTCACTTTGACACCCTCTAGCACCCCCAAAACAGGCATGTGAGCCATGTGGCACACAGACATGCCCTAAGGGCATGTCTGTCTGTCACATGGCATAGGTGTGCATGCACACATGTGCATGCACACCTGGATTTGGTATTTTAACACCCAATTGGATTGGGTGTTAAAATACCGAATCTGAAGGGCCTGTGGGACAGAAAGTAGTCCCACCTACATCCCAAATTAAAAAATCGGTAAAATTACCGATTCGGTATTTTTGTGATTCGGTAATTTTACCGAATCGGTAAAATACCGAATCGGACAAAAAAAGGTCCCCTACATCTCAGTAGGCCAAATACCGGTCGGAAACGGCCGAAATCGGCCGTTTCCGACCGGTATTTGATACCTACATCGGGCCCTAAGTCTTATTAACTGCTCCAATCTTCATAGGCCAATTACATTTCCCAAAATTTCGGTTGTAAAAACACTAGGTAAGAATTTCGTAAGTCAAAAGGCAATCGTTGTTTGAAAGTCAATTGAGTATCATTACAATTAGTCCAGCCTTTTTGACATTTTAAATAAGCTGTGTAATGTCCTGATGTTGTCGAAGGACCATCATGGAAAATAATTGCAGCAGTTACAAAGGTTCTTCCTGAAATTGATAATTGAGAAGCCACAACATTTTTAATTAACGTTGTCAATTTAGTTCCATCAAGTCTACATCGTTGGAACATTAAAATTACATACTGTCCATATCTTTGTATAAATAATGGTGATAGCGTTGCAGATTTACATTGAGTACAGACCATGTTTTGATTTGCTTCTCTAACTAGATTATTAAAAGACACTGATTTGCAGTCTGGTAAAGTCAATATATATACATCTTTCAGTGTCTATTGTAGTAGTACTTGAAAAGGAACAATTGTCGCAGTTATGCTGCCATTTATAAGAAAGGCCAAAAAGATTTTCTACATCTATACCTTCATCTTGCAATACAACAAGCATATACATTAGAAATTCCTGACAATCTTGCTGAATATTCTGTGAAAATTGATTTAAACCAGAACATATATTTAAAACATTTCGAATTTCAGAAACACTTTCTATTTTTGTTCTATCACTGCTACATTTCTCAAACACAGAATTCAACAAACAACAAAATCTTTGATCCTGATTTTCAACAATCTGTTCTTGTAAAGTTTGGAGAAAAAAAACAACATTAACCACTACATTAGCATAGCAGTTGACACCAGAACTGTTTTCAAACTGAAATCCAACAACATCTTTAACTGAATCCTTTTCCTTTCTGCTTACAATTACTGGTTCATCTACTTTTTTTTCTTTTTGCTACAACTTCACTACAATTTTTCTCATTTCTTCTTTTTCGGCCTACTACACGCTTTTCAAATAGAGGATATTGAGGTAAATTTGGAGCATACTCTCTTCTTAACCTATTATATTCTTTCACACAATTTAGATCTGCACTAATCTTTGTCTCATCAAAATCAATCAAGTACAATCCAGATAAAGTTCTGACTCGAGATAAAGCAACATATGCCATACCCTCCTTGAACACCGAACTTCCAATATTCACCAAAGCACTATCTACACTTAAGTCTTGAGATTTATGAATAGTCACCGCATATGCCAAAGAAACAGGAAACTGTTTTCGGCAGACATATAAATCTTTCCCAAGTAAAAATCGAGCAGAACAATAACTGAATTCTTGTACTTCTTCAATTCCATCAAATTTAATTTTTAAAAATGTAATTCCATCTCTATTTCGGTAATTCACAAAATCAACAACATGACCCATTGCTCCATTTACTAAACCTCTTTCCACATGTAAATTCCGTCGTAAAATTATCCGACAAGTTAAACATGAGTCTTTTCCAAACCAGCAGTTTTAGATATTGTCTTCTCTAAAGAATCCAATTTTGATTTCAACTTTTCTGACAAAATAATAGTTGCTCCTTCATGCTCTATTTTATCAATAGCTTCCAGTTTCACAATCTCTTGATTTTCTAACTTTAACATTTTGTTGTTGAAGATTGAACATTCTTGCAGAGTTGGCATCAAGCATATCACAGATTTGTTTTCAGAAATTTTCTTAAAAATATTCTCTGGAAGAATATTTTCGTTTGTAAATAAATTTGTAAATAATCGTGCCTGTAAAGCTTCTTTGCCATGCTCACTTACTTTTCCAATTCTTACATCTTGCAGAATATTTTTATAATCTTCATCCTTTGCCTGTCGCATATTTTGAAGCAGTTCTGCATATTTGAAATTTAACCATATATTAACATTTCCAATGCTTCCTAGGCACTTCCTGGTATCTTCATGCGTAAGCATTTTAAACAATGGTTGTCCTTTCACTGGAGTTAGCTGCAGTAGATCTCCAAAAACAATGATGTGTTTGCCTCCAAATAACACATCATACTCTGTTTTAAGAATTTCTTGCATTCTTAAATGCACAAAAGCAAGCATTACATTTGATACCATGCTTACCTCTCAATGATAAGAAGTTTCATTTTCTTCAGGACTCTGGAAACTTCACAACAAGCTTCTCCAAATAGCTTGTAGAATTGTAATTTATTATCATGCTCTACTGGCAGCATCAATAAACGATGTAAAGTAATCCCTTTAATGTTATGTGCTGCCAACCCAGTTGGAGCGGTAACAACACAAGAGAGCGATGACTCCGTTATTTTCTTCAGATAAGTTGCAATTGCTTTAATCAGAAAACCTTTTTCCAGTTCCTGCTTCTCCACTCACGTAAAGTCGGACAGGCATAAATGACGTACATGAGCACTCTTTTTTCTCATGACATAAACCATGCTCAATCTGCTCTGTCACTTCATCGTATATTTGTTTTTGCTCAATGTTTAGTTCTTTTTCCAAATCTTCTAAGTTAACTACATCCTCCTGAGCTTGTTCCATGGCTCTTTCCACTTCATCCATGGCAGTGGCAGCTTCATTTTGGATAATTGGTCCTCCTAGTGGATCCTGACTCAATGAAGCAGAACTCTGACTGTCTTGAGAACTGTCTCTAGCAATCTCTGCTGCAATTGTAGCTTCTTGCTGTATTTCCTCATTCAACATTTGCAGATAATTTGCAAAAACAGGACATTCTATTGTATCCTTGGTTGCACTGAATGAATCTTCATAACTGAGAAAATCTCCAAGTAGTTCCTCTTCTGTACGCCATGGCTTAAAGAGTTGCAAAAGAGCTAAATAGTAAAATTCCCTTTTGTCAGGAGATTCGCAACTCAATTTTCAATGATTAATCATATGGCCTTTTCTTTGTTTCACCAGACATCCTTCACATCCAATTACAGCATATACTCCTTTATTGATATCTTCTGTGATGGTCCTCTTAAAAGTATAGCTTTGCAGAACTTCATAGAGACAAACGTTCTCAAGATGACTACTTCTATTTGGATAGTATGTATCCAACATGTTTGTCTTCAAAATATCTGTACTGTTTGGTTCTTTCTCTGCCAAATACTCAATTTCTTGTACAGATTTAAAAACTTGGTTTCGTGTTGCAGCAAGACCTAGACTCACCCAAATGATTGTTCTAGATTTGGCATATAGACTTGGTGATGATAACCGATCAGAACATTCATATGCTCCAATTTCTCGATGCGACAACATCTTCAGACTGTAACTGTACAATTTTTTACTTAGACTCTTTTCATGTGAAATTTCCTCCCACATTTCCTTCAGTTCTGTCTTTTCTGATTTTGTGATGTAAGACGTCACATATCGAGCCACAGCAATAGAGTTGTCAGCAACATATTGAATATCCATGTTAGCATTCCACATGGACAAAATGACTGGGTTGTAGTCATTTATGTATTTGGACTCTTCATTTCTTCTTAAGTTGTATGTATTTTTCGGTGATTTTCTTGTCACAGTATGTCGCAGATAAGACATAAAATTGTTCACTCCTCCTTTAGATATTACTGGTCGAGGAAATCCAAAATTACATTTTGTGTAGAACTTGTCCTTGGATTTGAACTTTCGACGACAGTATTTTCCACAACGATGGCTTTGAAAGCGTAAAACTTGATGTCTTAAATTGTTTTCTTCTGTACTTTTCGGAACAGCACATGTATAATACTGTTCTTTTTTTGTTTAAATATATTTTTATTGGGATTGTGGTACAATAGAAGGACATAAAAAATATTCATACAATATTACCCAATTCACGTTTCCTGATTCCTTTCAATTCATAAAGACATGACTCAATATTATGAATTCCCAACAATCTGGAGAGCCACATCTGGAAGGACGGGGCAACCGCATCCTTCCAGCCTGCGGATATCAGGATCCGGAGTACTGCTACTGACATAAAAACTAAAGCCTCTTCATCCTTCCCCAGGCTCAATTTTGAATCGGTGCCAAGCAACATCAATGTAGGGGATAGATCGATGACATGACCTGACAGCCCCTCCGAGAATTTCATTATCTCGCTCTTGATAAAATCCAGCCAATTACAATGAAAGAACATATGTATTATATCTGCTTGACCTTCTTTGCATCTGGGGCAGCTATCGTTTTCCCTTAATCCCCAGGCAAATAGCTTTGCAGGTGTGTGGTACAAGTTAAATATAGTTTTGAAAAGTTGCACCCGAAGATTGGACGCTCTAAATACCTACTTATTCAATGAGAGGGCGAGATCTAGATCCACATCTGGATCCCCCAATTTTGAAGCCCAGTTAGATTCCATCTTCTCTATGTCGTCCTGAATTCTCCCAACTAAGCAGTTATGTACAATCTTGATCTTTTTCCAGTCTCTTACTAATATCTCAATCAAGGGAAAATCTACCTTAGCCGGCACTCGGGGTCTTATTGCCCCCATAGTGCGAGCTATTTGGCCTTATAAAAGCCAGTGATTCCCTGGGATGCCAAATCTTTCCTGCAACATCTCGAACCCCAGTATCTTATCATCCTCCAAAATGTCTCCCAAGGTATTGATCCCCATTACCTTCCAGGTCTGAAAGTTTCTATCAGTTTTCAATTGGGGAAAAATATTGGGATTAAGCATGGGCGAATTTTGCGAATCTCGCGTTCGCGAATTTTGCGGATTTGCGAACTCGCCATCCGCAAAATCCACGAATTCTCGCAAATTTGCGTTTTTTTTTGTGTTCGTGCGGGTTTCTGCCAGTTCGCGAGGGTTTTGTACAATTTCGCAAACGCAAACTTACCTGTCGGGTCGCAAGTTTTGCGAACTTGTTGTTTCTACGTGTCCAGCCTGTTTGGGACACTCTTCTTCATCACTGCCACCCTCTGTCACCACTGCCACTCTCTGACTACTCATGCCACCCTCTGGTCCACCCATGCCACCCTCTGTTTCATCACAGCACCCTCTGGTTGTCCAGTGTACATTATTGTGGCAAAGCAAAGCACACCTTCCCTGCCTCAAGTGACCTGAATTAATTTGGGGCTGATTAATGTGTCACAGAATATTTTTTTAGCTGGCACCTGCTTCCTTAGTGCTTCCTGATTAGTGATCTTTTGCACTTGCTAAGTGCTTTCATTGTTGCAAAATTAGTTACAACACCTGCCCTGCCCCAACTGACAATAATGAATTAGGGGCTGATTAATGTGTCACTGTTGGATTTGAACTTCCAGCCTGGCTCCTGCTTGTCTCCCTTAGCTGTAATTCAGGACCTTTGTGGCATATGTGTAACTATTCTGAGGGCCAGAGCAGGGTCACATAATAGTTGCAAGTAGGCAACTGAACTCTGGAGGGGCCCCTCAGGAAGCACTACAGGAAATGGCTACTAATGATGAGCTTGAACTTTTGAACCTGGTAAGTAGTTTCAGTTTTGCTAAGATCGTATTTCTGCAATTTAGCGCTTATTCGCGGGGCGCAAAGTTGAACTGGGAAGCCACGAACTCACGCGAACAGTGCGAGCAAGCCATAAAATCCGCTGCTCGCGGATTTGCGGATTTTGCGGGAAATTCGCGAATCTCGCGGATTGCGAATTTACCGAAAATCCGCAAAATCCGCGAGCGGAACGGATTTTCCGCCCATGCTTAATTGGGATTACATAAATGTAGATAGGGGTTAAAATTTGGGACATTGAAAAATTTCAGGATAGATTTCCAGGCCAGCCAAGCAGCGTGCAAAATCTTTAAACATGCTTTCTTGTAAAATCGTCGTTCAGTCTCGCGGAGCAAAAGACCATGTGCCTTGCAACCCAACAGCATCCTAAAAATCGGGGGCGGACGTTGTCCTTCTACAGCCTAAGTCCCTATATCTATATCAGACTGAACTAGAATGGACATTTGAGTCAAGAGGCAGGACCAATGATATAGTCTTAAATTCGGGAGGGCCATCCCGCCCTTTTCCCTTGTGAGCGACATAAGATTGGTAGAACGCCTAATCCTACCGTATTGCCAAACAAATCTTATAAAAGTGGATTCCAGATTTTTCATTATTTTTTCCTCAATCAATAATGGAATGGCGCGAAACAGATACAGCACTCTGGGAAACATTAGCATTTTTAGAGCGTTCACTCTTCATACCAAAGAAAGATGCAACACATCTATTCTCTTGAGTTCTGTTTCATTGGCCTTTATAAGTGGGGCATAATTCTCCTTGACTATTCTTTCCACCGATGCGTTAATCTTGACCCCTAAGTACGTGGCAGAGTCCACAAATCGATAATCAGATTTAATAATATTTTTAGAGCATATAATCTGCGTTTTGGTTTCGTTTAATAAGTAGCCAGATTCCATGCCAAAAACTTTGGCCATCTGTCCTAAGATAGGGAGAGCCTGCTGAGGGTTGGTGGTGATTACAGCAAGATCATCGGCATAAGCCAACATTTTATTAGAATAGCTGTTATAAATCACCGGGGTAATCCCTGGGCATGCTAGTATCTCCTGGATAAGGGGGTCAATGTACAGGGCGAAGAGAATCGGGGAGCAAGGGCAACCCTGCCGCGTCCCTCTCTTGATGTTGATTACCCCTGATTTCTCACCCATAACCATTACCCTTGCTACCGGATCAACGTACATTGCCCTAAGAGCTCCAATAATTTTAGGGCCAAAACCTCTCCCAGTCAAAACACCCCAGAGAAAGCTCCAGGCGACGCGGTCAAAGGCTTTCTCTGCGTCGAGCAGGATCATGGCCATCTCCCTCCCCACAGCAGCCTGGGAGTCAAACAGTGCTATTGCCCTATTTATATGGTCTGTCGTTCCCCGACCGGGGACAAACCCATGCTGCCATGGGGAAACGAGACCGCCAATGACCCTGCTCAACCTTTTAGCCCAAATTTTGGAATATAATTTTGTATCTGAATTTATCAGTGTTATAGGACGGTAAGATCCTGGTTTTTCCGTCGGTTTCCCCTTCTTATGGAAAATTATAATGTTAGTTTCCTTCCAGGAATCCGGAACGATTCCTGAATACAATACCCCGTTAAATAAGTCTACTAAGAGTGGAGAAATTCCGGCTTCAATAGCTTTGTAGACTTCAAGGGGGATCCCGTCTGGGCCTGACGCCTTTCCCGGGGCTAATTCCCTCAATGCTGCTATGACCTCATTTGATGAAATATCCTTATCTAATTCCTCTTTAATTGCTTCATCTAATTGAGGGCCCCTATCTCGGCAATCCTGCCCCAGGTTTCTGCCTGGCGCTTCGAATTCATAAAGCCTCTGGTAGAAATTCTCAAAAACCTTAATAATATCTTTCACATCGGTGTACTCTTTCCCATCTTCTTCAATACGGGCAATAATATTCTTAGACTGTTCCTGCCTTAACCGGAGGGCCAGAGCCCTCCCTGCTTGCTCCCCGGTTTCATATCTTTTGGCACTAGCAGTCTGGAACTCCCCTATAGCTTTCTTGGTTACCTCTTTTTGGAGTGCTGCTTTCACTGCTAAGAGTACATTTTGACTCAATGCTCTCTCCTCCAATAGCTATGTCACTTACATGCTGTTCTTTCGCTCTCCCAAGTTTCATCATTAAGGCATCCACCACACCTCTATCTTCCCTTCTAAACCTTGCGGAACAGCTGATGGTCTCCCCCCTTAAGGCTGCTTTGAATGTTCCCCAAACCATATTCCGGGAGGTGCTGTATCTGTTTGCTGCAAAAAACTCTGTAACCCATTTTTTTCAAAGGACCAAGGATTTCTTTTCCTTTCCATGCTACCCCAAGCATAAGTTAGTATTAGAGGGTTATGATCAGAGACTAGTCTGGGGAGTTTTGTGATACCAACTTTTAATTGTTCGGAAGAAGAGATGAGGAAATAGTCCAACTTCGTATATCTCTGCGCTGGGTTTGAGAAATATGTACAGCCATCATTCAGAGGTAATTTGGCCCCCCATACGTCCTGTAAACCATGAGAGCACATAAGGGCCAGTATTGACCAAAAAACCTTTGGTTTCCGCCCGGCATATGGTGTTAAATTACACCAGTCAGCCGAAATATTAAAATCACCTGCTACTTTTAGCGGGACAGGCCACCCGACTAATTCTACTTCGAGAAAATCGAATAACTCAGGGTCGTCCTGGTTTGATCCATAGATTACAGAAATTGTAAAACCCAGTTCCAGTTCTGCTATTACCCATCTTCCATTACTATCTGCTTTTACTTTCTTAGCCTTTCCCAGAGCTGTTCGAATTAAGATTGCAAATCCCCGGATTGTTGAAGTCTGTGTCGAGCAAGCAACTAATTCAAAACCCCTTAAGAAGGAGTATCTTACGGTTGGCCCAAGGAAGGTGGGTCTCCTGTATACACAAGATGTCAATTCTCTCATGCTTCACCAAATAGGCCAGTCTCTGCCTTTTCTTCCAACCGTTCAGACCCCCCACATTAATAGTACAAATTTTAATGTTTGCCATTACGTTGAGCTAAGGTGTCAAGAAATTGATCCTTAATTTTCTTGTTTTTCATCATACAGTTGCCCTGTCCTACACTGTACCAATTCCCTTTTTTCCCCCTTTTCTCCCACACACCAAACACCACCCTCTCCCACCCCCCCAACCACTCCCAACCCTCGAACCCTCCCTCCCAAAGCCCTTCAACCCCCCCCCACTCTCCCTACTCTGTGAGGCGCTCAGACCTGGTCTGTGCGTGTGATGGAACGCGGTGACAGCAGTGAGGATTGATATATACTTAATCAATTGTCTCAGTCTAGTGAGGAGCCCCAAAAGAAAAGAAAAAAGAACATATTACAATAGCTCCAAAGAATATGAAAATCAGATATTGACCCGAGGCACCCTACCGCCATTCGATTATCTTCAACCCCACCGTCAGCCACCGAACGGGCCCTATCTAAATACATCTAGGTACCTAACCAATCTAAGTATTCTCTCGCCTTAATTTCTGAGGAGAAAAACAAAGTCTTTCCGTTATTGATAACTTTAAGCTGTGCCGGGTTTATCAAGAAGGCCTGCATATTTTTGTCCTAAAAGGGCTTAATCATTCCTCTTAGCCGCCAACGTCTTTCCACCGTAGTGTGGCAAAAACCCGGCCTGACGAAGAATGAAATCCCTTCACTGCTCTGTTTTGCATTTGGTCTTGCCAGATCCAATACAGCTTGTCTCAAGATAAAGTTTCCAAAAAAGATCAGGACTGCCCTGGGCTTATCCCCCTCTTTGGTGTTTTTTCTCATTTTAAAGGGAGTGCAATGGACTCTTTGCACCTCGGTGGACCAGTTCCATCCACTCAGCTCGGGAAATGCATGTCTAAATAACTTTATAATAAACAACCTGATATCGGACCCTTCGGCCCCCTCTGGGATCCCAAGTACTCTCAGATTGTTCCTACGTTGCATATTTTCCATTTCCTCAAGCTTCCAGTGGATGTCAACCATTTGCGCACTTTGTGAGTTGACTTTAGATACGGCCTCAGCCACTTCAGTTTCGGTTGAAACAATCATGTCCTCTAAATTTGCCACTCTGTCGCCAGTGTTAGTGCAAGCCTTTGACAGCTTCTTGACTACGCCCTGCATCTTTTTCATGGCTAGGTGGGCTTTCTTGTTATCTTTCCGGGTTTCTTCTCTGTGAGCAATAATTTCCTCCTTTATTGTCTCTAAAAGTGACATCTGAGCAAACTCCAATCCAGGGCTGCCCTGCAGAGGCATATCAGAGGAATGATCCCAGCTTAACTCGTGCTGGGCAGCGGCCGACCCCTTACTTGCTGTTCCTGAAGCTTTTAAGGCTGTTTCTGGTTGATCCAGCTCGGGGTTGCTCTAAGAGTCTAAGTAAGAAGAGCATACCTCCTAATCCTCATCCTCGGACCACTCTACACCATCCAAGGCCGAGAAAAAAGCCTCACATGGGGCGTTCTCCTTCACATCCTCAGTTCCAGCTCCTTTAATTGTCAATACATTGCTCAGTGCATCATCCTTTCCCAAGATTTCCTGAATTATATTCTCCGAGGCTGCTCCCATACAGATATCTAAAGTAGCTTGTGCCGGTTCCTGGGAACTACCTGATTGCAACTCAACAGTAGTATGCTCGTCAAGGTGACCCGGGGATACCTTCTCCTCAATTGGGGCCATGCTGGAGGTTGCAGGGCCCCCACCATTCATAGCTGCCTCCTCCTCCGCTTGTGGTTCTCCCCCTGTGACACTGTGTCAGAAGCTGGGAGGGGTGCCGAGGAGAGGGGGGGGGCATCACTATCAGCACTGTCATAATGAGTTTTTGCATTAACTGCTTTTGCTGCATCAGCCTCCCTTATGGTTCGCCCCGCTGCCTTCGAAACATCATCAGCCCCCTTCTCCTTACCGGATTTTGCAAACAGTTCAGCAATTGATACCGTCGCTAAGCGGGTCCGGGCACTGGTCTGCTGCTGCTGCGGTTGTTTTTTCTTGGCGCTCTCCTCGATTGGAGGTGTTTGAGCGCCGGTGGACTCCATCATGCCTTTCTCGCGTTGCGGCTGTTGTTTTCTTCTCGCCGTCGCCGTTTTCGTAGCCGGATTCACTTTAGGGGCCATATCCTTAGAAAGTGTAAAAGCGGTTTTCCACGAGAAGCAACAGGCTCTACTCTGCTCTCCGAGATGCCATTTACCGCAGGTCTTCACGCCGGATCTCAAACCAGGTTTCCGAGCGGCGTCTGAACTCCTCAGCAACGAGCACCTCAGACCTTTGCTCCGCCCTCCTGCCGAATCACGTCGCATCCACCTGGGCAGAAAGATGGGGCATCTGGCCACGTACTCTTCGATGTCCTTCCGCATCGTTTCCCACCAAAAGTATCTGGAAGTGGTCAGTAACGTCTTGTGTACTCCCAGGTGTTCGCTCAAGGAGGAATCATGTGTCCATTGTAAGACTTGAATCTGTAATTCATTCTTAGGCAGGTACAATTGTTTATCTCTGAAGAGTAACTTGCCTCTCAATATTCTCTGTAAGGGCTCTTTGGCTATCCAGGATTGTGCATCCACAGCTTCGCTTTCCTCTTCGACTTGCTTCAGGAATTCTGAGGAACATGTGATGGCCGAAACAGATGGATTGAATGAAGCTTTGTGTAGAATGAGGGGAGGGTCTTCAACATCTACTGTTTGATCCCTCAATACCGATTCTGGTCTTGATAAAGCATCTGCTTTGCCGTTTTGTGGGCCAGGACGGTATTTTATCACAAAGTAAAAATCAGAGAAAAACAAAGACCACCGTAACTGGCGTGGTGTTAATGCTTTCGCACTTTTCAGGAAAAAGAGATTTCGGTGATCAGTAAAGATTTCAACAGTGTGTCTGGCCCCCAGAAGATGATGTCGCCATTCCTCGCATGCCCGCTTTATGGCCAGCAACTCTTTATCCGTGATGCTATAGTTTATTTCACTGGAGGACAATTTCCTGGAAAAGTAGGCCACAGAATGGAGTTGGCCAGTGTTGGGGTTTCTTTGCGATAGAATGCCTCCAATAGCATAATGAGAGGCATCGGTCTCCATCACGAACGGCTGACTGGCATCTGGATGCCGTAAGATGGGTGCGGTGATGAAGCGGGCCTTCAGAGCCTGGAAAGCACGTTCGGCAGGGTCATTCCACTTGAAGACAGCTCCCTTCTTCAATAGATGGGTTAAGGTCTGGATGATCCTGAAGAAGTCTTTAATGAATCGTCGGTAAAAGTTTGCAAAGCCTAGAAAGCTTTGCAAAGCTTTCACACCAGAAGGAGATTCCCAGTAAATGATTGCTTGTATCTTCTTATGGTCCATCTGTAACCCATTCGGGTCGATGATGTATCCTAGAAATTCCACTTCTGTGGTATGAAACAAGCACTTCTCCTGTTTGGCGAATAGCTCATGGCATTGCAACCGTTCCAACACTTCCATCACATGCTTAACATGGTCTTCTCGAGTGGGAGAGTAAATCAAAATATCGTCGATATAGACGATGCATGAAACGTCCAGCAAGCCCCTCAACACATTATCCATAAAGAATTGAAATGCCGCTGGGGCATTGCACAGGCCGAATGGCATGACCTGGTACTCATAGAGCCCATATTTGGTGCGGAAAGCCGTCTTCCATTCATCTCCACGGCGGACTCTCACAAGATGATACGCACCTCGCAGGTCAAGCTTGGTAAATATTTTTGCGTCCTTCAACTGGTCCAACAGGACTGGTATTAAAGGGAGAGGGTACCTGTTCTTTCTGGTTACTCTATTATGGCTCTATAATCGATGCATGTTCGCAACCCCCCTTCCTTCTTTGGGATGAAGAATAGAGGCGACGAGGCAGGGGACGTAGAGGGACGTATGAATCCTAACTCCAAGAGTTTCTTCAAGTATTGCTGAAGATAGATATTTTCCGCCTCTGTAGGGGCATATATCCTGCTACAGGAAATACTGGCCACTGGTTCCAACTCTATTACACAGTCATAATCCCGGTGTGGGGGTAACTTGCTGGCTTCTTTCTCGTTGAAGACGTCCTGGTACCTCCTGTAGACCTCAGGAAGGGTAGTGACAGCGTTAACACTCAAGGTTCTCCCTCCGCTTGCCAGAGTGCTTGCAGGGGTTTCCATCCGAATTTCCTCGTGAACGCAGAGAAGGGTACAATAGTCAGCACAGTAATTCGAACTGAGGGTGATCGTACGAGCAGCCCATTACACTGCGGGATCATGTTGCGTTAACCACGGCATGCCCAGGTTTAGCTTAAACTGAGGGGCAACGATTAAATCAAAGGAAATGAGTTCGTAATGGTTTTGTCCTACTTGCATAACCAACTGGCGTGTATGATAACATACCGGTCCTGACGTTAAATCTGACCCGTCCACAGCTTTCACGGCTTTAGGATTTTTTTCTGGATACACGGGACTCCCAATCTCTTGGCGTATTGAAGATCTATGAAATTGCCTGTAGCTCCGCTATCCAGCATTGCGTGTACCATCACGGGTGTTTCTCCTGGCCATTTTATGGTAACACACAAGTTCATATGGGGCACAGACGGTTGCATCGTGTTTGCTACAGCGTGGTAGACCTCTTTCTCCATGCTTTGGCTCAAACAAGGGGTCTCTGACTTGTTTCAGCATTCTCGTTTCCCGAAGCATTAAAGGGATATTCAACTATGTTTCTTGCACTTTTGGTTTTTGCTCTACAGTCTCTGATAAAGTGCCCAGGCTTTCCACAATACATGCAAAGTTTCTGATTGCGTATCCGAGTTCGCTCTTCAAGGCTCAAAGGACCCCTTATTCCTCCTATTTGCATAGGTTCTGTAGTATCGGTAGATGGAGCACCCTCCGATACAGCTCTAGGTTTGGATGTTGGAAAACGTATCTCATATCGATGTTTATCGCCTTTACGTTCCTGCAGTCTGTGATCCAGTTGTACTGTAAGATCAATTAGCTCCTCACAAGTAGTAGGCATAGTCACTACCTGGGCCAAAACATCCTTCAACTCCCCTCTCAATCCTTGGTAGAAAAAGGAGACTCTCTTTTTGGAAGGCCAATCAGTTTCAACAACAAGACGGTTAAAATTAGTTATGTAGGACAACAAATCTTGTGATCCCTGTTTGAGCTTTTAATAAGCTCCCTATCTAGGGATAGCATGTGAGCCTTGCGGTCAAAAAGTTTACGCATTTCTTCACAAAACTCATCAAAATCATTCAATACCGGATCATTTCTATCGATCAGAGGAAACGACCAACTTGCCGTGTTACCTCCTAAATACGACAACATAAATGCCGTCTTGGAATGATCGTCAGGAAAGACAGTGGGTTTGCACATAAAATGAAACTTACACTGTCCCAGAAATGTGCCAAATTTCTTAGGATCCCCTAGAAACCTTTCTGGGGGTACCAATGGTAACTGCACTGGTTGTATAACCTGAATGGTGGAAGGACCGTGGGCTCCCTGAGTTATAGGGGACTGTGTCTGTACAGGAGGAGGTAAAGTAGTGTCCCGGATGTAATGGGCTCATCTGGAACTGGTGGGACTGGATCGTGCTATTCCAGCTACCTCATGTCTAAGGGTACTCATTTCGGTCCTCATATCGTGATTCTCAGCCCTCACTGCATCTACTTCTACACGTAGCGCAGTAAGGGCTTCCAGCACAGACGTCAGGACTGTGTTGGTGTCCATCGCTCAGGCTGTATTAGTACGTGGGCTTGTCACTCTGTCACAATGTCAGGCAGATTGACTAACCTTAAGCATCAGGTACAGCAGGAGAGATGTCGTTGCTAGTTTCTCTCCTCCCTGGGAACGGCACCCCAGAAGAGTCTTTATATAAACACTCCTCTATGAGGACAGTAACAACAAAGCCCCTGCACTGGAGACAAACAGTAATTTCTTGGTGATTTACAGTTTCAATGAGAAAAGTAAGAGGAGCACATCAAAACTTAAGTGAATCGACCAATTGATGCAAAAAAAGAGTTCAAAGGATGTAAAGTTCTTGGTGTATAACACCGGTTTAATGTTCCTCTGTACTGGCCAACACGTGTTTCATCGCAGGGAACAGACTGCGAATCTTCAGGGCCTCGTAAGCTATGAAACGATAATGGTAATTTGGCCACCCGGATGGGAAAAGACGTGTAGAGAATGAGCGTTGCTCGCGTAGTTGGCTGCCTCTCATAAGTGTTCAATGGAGGCCACAAACCGGGAGGAGAAGATTTAGCGCTGTAGCGCTCGAAATCTAAGACAGGCGGATACACCTGACTATCTGCATTCCCCCTCCTGTAGTTCCCGGCGCCGTCTTTCGAAAAACGGCGCCGGGAACTACAGGAGGGGGAATGCAGATAGTCAGGTGTATCCGCCTGTCTTAGATTTCGAGCGCTACAGCGCTAAATCTTCTCCTCCCGGTTTGTGGCCTCTATTGAACACTTATGAGAGGCAGCCAACTACGCGAGCAACGCTCATTCTCTACACGTCTTTTCCCATCCGGGTGGCCAAATTACCATTATCGTTTCATAGCTTACGAGGCCCTGAAGATTCGCAGTCTGTTCCCTGCGATGAAACACGTGTTGGCCAGTACAGAGGAACATTAAACCGGTGTTATACACCAAGAACTTTACATCCTTTGAACTCTTTTTTTGCATCAATTGGTCGATTCACTTAAGTTTTGATGTGCTCCTCTTACTTTTCTCATTGAAACTGTAAATCACCAAGAAATTACTGTTTGTCTCCAGTGCAGGGGCTTTGTTGTTACTGTGCAATTTGTGTGGATCCTCAGGGTCCCACCTTGAGCGGTTACGAGGGATTACCGCCCGCCCTTCTTTGCCTGGACCGCTGTACTCTGTAATAGTATATACCTTGCGGTTACTCAGGTGTGCGCCTGTTCATTTCTGGAATTTCCCCAAACCCTCCCAGTTGAATTATACTCCTCTATGAGGACCTCACCCAGGGAAGGGGAAAAAGTGGAGAAATAAAACATAAAGGACTGGCAGCCAAAAACCATCTACAGGGCTCGACAACAGGAGAGACACCATACTTTGGATCTGTGTTCTGATTCCTGCATAGAGACACAAGGACACAAATAAATGCACTCCTCCTCGGACTACTATATCAGTTATACATTAATGTGTGGAACTACACTTACTCAATAAAGCTGCCACATTCATCCAAGTAGACACGGGCAAAAAAGGAAAAAATAAAGCAAATTCAAAACAGAAGCTGCCCAAGCACCACAGTTCTAGAAAGCTAAAGGTTCTTTGTAGATAATGCTGCACGGTCATAAGAATGAAAAACTACTTAGCTTCACGAAAGTAGTATCTTCCTGCACAGCAGTATAGAACACGAAAGGCAATGATTCTTGCTTCCGGTAACTTCCCAAGTACAAATCCGAGCTGCTCACCAGCTCTGACGTAATCCAAAATATTCCGCGGAAATCCGTGCCCCAGAACGAAGAAAAAATAAACACAAAATAAAGGAGCATCAAGCATGAACTACATGCTGGCGCTCCTAAAATCCAATATCCAAAAGCTCTGAGAGTATGCGTGATACTGTTACCAAGGTCAAGTTAGAAGCGTTTGTGAAAGCAGAGAGCCTCTCACCCGGCTCACACAGCGCGGCTCTCAGATGGGGTCAAAGGTTCCCAAACACCGCGGAGACTGCAAACGAAGGTTCAATTCTCATTCACTGCTCTTATCAGAGCGTCTTCACGTGATAAAGTAACATCCCTAAGCAGAGTAAAACAGAACGCTAATACCAAGAGTCCAGGTTCCGATCAGAACAAGTGAAGGGCAACACCACAGGTGACAAGCACCGAGGGCTTACTGAGAGAGATAGATATAGAAAGCAGGAGCGGGATTGAAAGAAGGAAGGGAGGACAGACTACATAGCAGGTATTCTGGGAGATGTAGTCCATAATGAAGCACCTAAAATGTGACACAAAGATGCAGAGTTCCTCACACTTATAGTGTGTGATTCACATTACTGTGCCCAGTCTAATGAGTATTTGCACTATTGGAGCCAAAATGGATTCAGAGATTCAAAAGGTTATACTATCAAACATAAAATGTTTTGGGGAGAAGTGGTAAATTGCAAAGCAAATTTGCCACAGGCTCATGCTATTCACACACTAATTCACCAATGTGTTGGAATACTCATTGCAGGGATTCCAACAGCTGATGAAGTCACAAAGGCGGTACAAAAGGGGGTGGTGATGGACGGAGCATCTGAATCAATCAAACACTCACACCCAGTCAAAAGATCTGGGTTTAATCCATCACCGTTCTTTAGCCCACTCTGCCACCCCAGTTCAGACATGGCTATATGCAAATCAGTCTGACCCTGTGCCTCATGGGAACAGTCCAGCCCGAACTGCCAAGCCATGTCTTCCCTGGACCGGAAACAAGCTTCTGAGGACCGGTTTCTGGCATTCCAGCCGTCTCCAGCTAAAAAGCGGTACTGGGGTGGCGGAGTGGGCTAAAGAACGGTGATGGATTAAACCCAGATCTTTTGACTGGGTGTGAGTGTTTGATTGATTCAGATGCTCCGTCCATCACCACCCCCTTTTGTACCGCTTTTGGCCGCCATAAGTGTGGCAGGGTATGCTCAGACGTGAGTCCCTTGCTCACTTTGCCACTGGATCCAAGCAAGCCGGGCTGAAGATGGCTGGAATGCCAGAAACCGGTCCTCGGTAGCTTGTTTCCGGTCCAGGGAAGACATGGCTTGGCAGTTCGGGCTGGACTGTTCCCATAAGGCACAGAGTCAGACTGATTTGCATATAGCCATGTCTGAACTGGGGTGGTGGAGTGGGCTAAAGAATGGTGATGGATTAAACCCAGATCTTTTGACTGGGTGTGAGTGTTTGATTGATTCAGATGCTTCATCCATCACCACCCCCTTTTGTACCGAAGTCACAAAGGCAGCAGTGCTAGCTGCTATTGTTGCAGCAGTGGCTCGTTCCAGCACAAGCATAGATGGAGACATAATGGTAGCTGTCACAGCTTCATGCAGTGGCACTCCATAACCCATATAATATCCAGCAAAATACTTTCACCTACTGAGTGTGCAGAATGTTCAGTTTGCTCGTCTTCCAGGAGTGGACGTTAGGGAAAAAGCAAATTTGGACCGCAGGCCGGAATTAATCTTAGCCGCACATGAGGGGTTGGGTTCTGCCAACGCAGGCGTGGCTACAGTTTTCCTGTGATGGAGCGAGGTGGAAAAACTAAATTTTGTATACCCCTCGTGAAATAATTTCCTCATAACTGTAACTTTTATTAATTGCATGGTGTGGAAAACACTAATCAACATAGTATAGAATGCACACATAAATACACGCGGGAATACTAATCTGCTTGTATGGCGAAAATATAACTAACTAAATAATGTTGTTGTCGTGATGTGAATTAATGCAAAAGCTTCGAAATAAACAGAAGCAGCTTAAATGTGCTTTTTTGTGCATGTATTTGTGGCAGAAACCGAAGGATATGTGAGTATAAATTGCATATGTGTCGCTTGTTTGCAAGGTAATAACTAACAGGGAAACCTTAGTAAAGGGGGAGGTAAACAGAATGGTTATATTTCCATAATTAACATTATTTTGTGTTTGTTTCTATGATAGTTCCCATTCTGGCCTGTGAGACCTAGTGAAAATATGACTGCTCTATTAACTGCGAAGTCAGTTTAAGGCCAATATGCCCTGGAAGTCCTGATGACTGCCAAAAAGAATGGACGTTTGAGTTACTGAACGTGAGAAAAGTACATGGAGTTGCCAGTTGAGGATGTAACTAGGCTAAAGACTTTCTTAAACAAAGGACTCTTTAAAATTTAGCTGACACAATGGAATCGGATATTAGAATGATGAGGTGATGCTCATCCACCCCAAATTTGTCCAATCAGAATTCGAGTTTATGCTGATAGTTACTTTTTAGATAGATAAAGTTAGTGAAATAGTGTATAAAAACCCCTGACTTTACTTAAGAAAAACTTCTCTTCGATTTCCTCCTGAGATGCTGTCAGAATGCTGATTTTCCTGAAATGTAAGATCTTCTTGAATACATTTTTTATTTCTTTGAATAAGGTCTGAGCTTTAGATGAGGTTATTGCTTAGGGAAGTTAAGAGAAAATGAATTTTGGGAACTATCTGTCTTTTCCTAATGTTTGTGTTCTGAAATCTAAATATTAATGTCTATTTCTGAGTCTTTGAAATAAAAGAAAATGACTCTTTGAAATAAAGTTTTCCTTTAAAAGTTACTTTGAATAAAGAAATAAATAAAGTGAATAAACTGTCAGACTTGCTAAACTTTGCTTTTAATAAAAATTGGATAAATGGAGAATTAAGCCGGTCTTGTATTTTCCTACGCCTAATTTTTTACTAGCAGATTCATTGATCCTAACGGTGGTGTGTCTGAATAAAATGTCTTGTTAATAAAACCATGGTAAACTCATTTAAACTGCAGGTGTAAATAGTATAAATATTCAGTTTAGTTTTAGACACTCCGCCATGATACAGCAGCTCTCCTTTGCATTTCAGCGATCCATGAAGTAGGATGAAAGTTGTTTTGTGAGTAACTCGCATTGTTATGGGCCCCACTGATGAGTAGATGTATGATTTTGTGTTTCAGGGAAAGGTGGCATGGTTTTAGAAATTATTTTCGGAATAGCGCTGCATCAGTAATTAGCTTGGTAGCAGAGCATTGATTGCTATAGAATTAGCTAGGATTATGTATAAAGTGTTATATAAGGATTTTGATGTACAGAATTATGACTAACACCTGTTGAGTTCGTATTATGTGATATGTAGTCCTGAAAAGGCTTCCGAGTATTGCATGACGCTAGTCACTCTGTCTGCAGGCAGAGGGAGTGTGGCAAGTGAAGTTGCACATCGCATAGTCTGTTTCAAAAAGTAGTATTGTCGTATACTGCAGTGGTATCGTCGTATATCACAAGTGGTGTTGTCGCACATCACAAGTTAGGGACTTTACGTGTGAAAGGGTAAATGTATAGCGAGGACTGTCTATAAAATCTTACCCTTCAAGTACAGGGATCATTGCATATCCTGATTTAAAACTTACTGCTGGGAGAGTAATAGAGCTTAACGCGAGCTTGAGAGAAGGGTAAAGTAGAGGAAGTGGTGCTACTTTATCGACAAGTGTAAAAAATCTGTGGTAGAGAAGAGGTTAGCGCTGTCTACTGGAAATACAGAATTCTTGTATGATTGAAATTTCTATCACTTTTGTTTAGCAAAACAAATGAATGGAGTTGTTTTGTGTAAGTTACTAACTGATTCAGTTGTATATCTTGTAAATACGGCTTCTCGATAAATCCTGTAAATGAAGGGTCAGTCGGCGCTGCAGAAGCCGTAGCGCTGGTGACGTCAAAAGTGTCGTGCAGGGATTGGTCCTTGTGACCAAACCAGAGTAAGGGCTGATTGGTGCATCACGGAAAGCAGCAAAACTATTGGTTAGGCACTAAGGAGACGTATCTTGTTCTAATTGGTACGTTAGTGTAAACCGCGCTGTGATAGGTTGGCGTTACGGAACAGCAACAGAAGAGTACGCGATCTTTTGAAAGACAGGGAAATTACAGAAAAATTGATTACTATTATGAAGAAGAAAAGAAGAAACCTTTGTGGTTTAAGATATTGAAAAATGTGTTTGTGAAGGATAAGGCGATAGTAACAAGAGAGGGAAAATGACTTCCTCCGCCAAAAACGCTTGCTTTCTATATGTTGTTGAAATATGGTTACCATACATGTGTTTGGTTAGAGAATTGGGCAAGGTATACCAGAAATGATGGTGCATTAGCCTTTCCAGAGGTCGGATCTTTCAATTTGGCAGTTTGTACGAAATTTGAGAGAAAGGATGATGAAGCTTGAACCGAGACCTAGACCAACACAATTTGAAGCTTTAGTCGAATGGGAAGATGAGATGCACGAAATGGAACAAGAAAGATTTGAAAAACATATCAGACCAAGAGGTAGATTGCGTGGATTATGGGAAGAGACACATGAGAGTAGAATGCGCAGATGGAGAAATGCTGACATGTGTGATGGCATGTATCTAGTTAGATTAGTGGATGAATATAAAGGGCGGAAATGTACAGAAAAGAAGAAAAATGTGGAACCAGGGAGAAAGGGTTATGGTGATAGTGAATCAGAGGATGCTGTACTGGAAGAAATATTAAATAGGAGACTGCCACCATATCAACCAGGTTCTTTATGGACTACTCCTAATGCTCCAGCAGTAGAGGACAGAATTAATGAAACACCAAGGCAATTTTCAAATTTTAGAGATATACCAGAAAGAGTAGAAGTGAGATATAATCCAAACGCCTCAATGACAGAAACAAGACTTACTGGTACTCCCAAACAGAATACTGAAAGAGGACGTATAGATAGAATAGAAAAACGAGTTGAGGATCAAACAAGAACTGCTGAATATATACGATCTACAAATGAATTGACAGAAAAGATACAAGAGCTTACGAAAAATATAGAAGCAGTGACAGTCCCAGTAACGATAGGACCTGTAATCCCAGTGTTTGAAAACCAAAGAATTAAAGAGCCAAGTTTAACAAGCCCTTTACAGCAAAGTTTGCAAAAGGTAAAAGAAAATGTTTATCCAGACTTGTCAGAAATCAGACGAGCAAGTAATGTAAATCCGCCTGACTTAACTTTTAATCAGAGTTTACCATATAAATATGCAACCGGAGCAGAATCCAATTCAGCGACACCTGAAAAGAGTATTGAAAAAATAGATTTAACACAGACTCCTATAGGACCGTCAGAACAAGAATTAAGTCATTGGCTTAAAACTTTGAAATTAAAGGAGAATGAACCCAGAGTATTAGATGTGGCAAGCTTAAAAATCGATATGGAAGAATTAATTAATGGAACAATTGGAGCAGATAGATTAAAAACATATCAAGAGGATGAGCTCATGTTCATGTGCAAAAGTATAACATGGAAAGCGAAGTCTGTACATGATCAATTAGAAGGATTAGCAAATGAGTTTGAAGTAGAATTTGCAAAGAATAAAACATTGCAGAAATCCTACAGAGTAGACTTTTCAGAAAAAGATGTTGAAAATATGAATACTGCCGGAAGGATAACCCAAATATAAGAATTGATTGTGCTGTTAAGAAAAATGGGGGGATGTGAATAAGTGGAGAGTGAAATTGGCAAAGAAGAAAGAAGAGGCTAGTGATAAATCTACATTAGTGTTCCGGGTCAGAGAAAAAGAAACAGCAGTAAATTAATTTCCTATGAGAGAAATACCGGGAGGTGGATATGTCTATGTTCCTTGGAGTAGGCAGGATATATTATCATTCATGAATGATTTCCCCAGATTGAGAGAGAAACCAGTAGAATGGTATCAACAGGTAGATCGATTTGTAAAGGTTTCAAAAGTACTATGGGTTGATCTGGATGGATTATTTGACATACTTGTGCCAGCAGACTTATGGACTGAATGTAAAATATCTGTAAATTGGCCGAGGGAAGAATATCCTCGTGATAAAGTAACAGGTGCTCCGTCCCCTGAAGGTATGCGCAAATATGAATAAGTGATAGTATTTTTGAAGAATAAAATTCCACCAAAAGAGACAGATTGGGTCAAAATAGACAGAACCACACAGGAGCCGAAAGAATCTGTACATTCATTCTATGATAGATTGTTGTTGGTATTTAAACAATACAGTGGATATGAAGAGTTGAGCGAAAAAGACATGAGTCATTTTATATATCGATTCGTATATGGATTAAGGCCAGAAATCGGAGATATGATCAGACATAGTATGATAGGATGGCAGTCGAGTACTGAAGACGATGTTTTAAGAAAAGCTAAATATTGTGGTGAAGAAATTGATGCCAAACAAAAGTAGCTGAAAGAAAAAGCTATGTGGGCACAAGTGAAGGTAGCAGAACACCAAGTGGCACAATTAAAAAATAAAAATGCGGATGCAAGTCAAGGGAAATTTAAAGGAAATTTCAACACAACAAAATTGGTAGGGAATATAGAAGAGCTCAAGAAAAAGTTTCCTTGTCATAACTGCGGCAGAATAGGGCATTGGAGAAAAGAGTGTAAGTATCCACCAACAGTTAATCCCAAAAATACATCATTGAATCCGCAGGTGCAGCATGAGGTAATTCAGCAGCAACCGCAACAGCAGCAGATAGTTACTCAGCAAAGTCAGGTGCCACAACCGCCACTTCCACACAGTGTAAATCAACAGAGATACAGTGCAGAGTCAGGATTCAGTGGAGGCGAGCATGTAAATAGATCGCCTAGAGTGAATGTGAGTCCCCAATATTGGTTGCAAGAGGAAGGTGGGAGTGAGTTGGATGAAAGTTTCTGACGGTGCCTGAGAGAGGGAGAAGAGTGTGTGCTTGGAGCCACTCTTGAGTTAGATTAGTCTGGTCAATTCGTAAACGGAAAAGTGAATGATGTAGAAATAACTTTCCTAGTGGACACTGGTGCTACCCATTCTACTGTTAGATTAGTTGAAGTACAAAATCTTCCCCTCTTTAGGGAGACAACATCCAAGTTGTAGGCGTAGCTAATAGACAGATTAAAACCTCCTTAACACAGCCAGTTGAAGTAGAAATTGGAAATTTCAAAGATATGCATCGATTTGTGGTGTGTGATAACAGTCCCGTAAATCTGTTAGGACAAGATATCTTGTGTAAAATGAACTGTGCCATATATTGTTCACCAGATGGCATAGAATTGCAAACTCCAGATGAAGACAGCCTGTACAAAATGACCATGCTTATGATTGAGGCAGAACAAAATAAGTTGTTTCCTGTGTTTGATCGAGAAAAGATACCTGAGGAATTGAAGAAGGTAGTGAAAGAAAAGGTTTGGGATTTCACAGGAGAAGATATTGGATTAATGAAAGACGTAGATTCTGTAAAAGTCTCTATAAAAGAAGGTGTGAGTTATCCGAACATTCCACAGTACAAAATGACAGCAGAAATAATTGAAGGAATAACTCCAGTAATAAGCAAAATGATTGATCAAGGCATATTGAGAGAGATAGAAAGTAGTCCTTGTAACTCACCGATAATGGGATTCAAAAAGCTAAACGGAACATTTAGGATTGTACAGGACCTTAGAAAGGTTAATAAAATAGTTGCCCCATGTTGTCCAATTGTACCAAGTCCAGCAGTGATTTTATATCAAATTCCTCATGATGCAGAATGGTACACTGTGATCGTTCTGTGTAATGCGTTCTTTCCAGTTCCATTGCACCCAGAAAGCCAACCAATTTTTGTGTTCCGATACGGAGATCGTATTCTGGCATGGAGCCGAATTCCTCAAGCGTACACTGAAAGTCCATCTATCTTTAATCAGTTGCTAAAGAAATCACTAGAAATGTTGAGCATGCCTGGAGAGTCTGTACTGGTTTAGTGCATTGATGATCTCCTAGTGGCATCAAGGACAAAAGATGCATGTGTAACATATACCATTGCATTGCTGAATCATTTGGAAGAAGAGGGACATAAGGTGTCTCCATCTAAATTACAATTTTGTCAGAAAGAAGTGCAATGCGTAGGTCATAAGATTGCCAAAGGAATCAGACAAGTCACTTCAGAAAGAATTAAAATGATACAAGGAATGCAGCCATCAAAAACCCAAAGACAAGTAAGGATGTTCCTAGGAATGGTAGGTTACTTGAAAAAGAGAAAAACATTATAAAGTTTGTCATAAATAAAACTGTTGAAGAGACTGAAATTGAAACTGACGACAGTGCAGATGAAACTCCATTAAGAAAGAGTTCAAGAAAAAGGGTTTGGAGAGTGGAGCATAACACCATGGAGCCTAAAACAAAAAGAGTTTGTAAAGGAGATAATTGGCCAAAAGAGACTGATGGACTGAGATTTAAACTGGTTAACAAAGCAAGAAAATTAGAAGACCAAGTAAGTGAAATAACGAGTCAAGAGGAGTCATTGGGAAAAAGAATAGACGTTGTTCAAAGGCCAAAAAGAGTGAGAACACCAAATCAGAAGTGTAAATCACCTGAATGGTCCTATATTGTTCTACCACCTATTGAAGAAGTAAATAGTAGCCAAGAGAACTTATGCTGCCAAAAGTCAAGTGAGAAAAGTGGGTAATGAACTGAATCACAGTGAAAGGTGATAATTGCTCAAAGGTATAAAGTGAAAGATAAAACCTGAAATCCTGATAAGAAGGACATTGTAAGTTGAAGATGAAAGATCTATAGGTGACAAAAGGTTGAAGAAAAATTGTTAGAAAATTGCTGTGTAAAAAAAAAGGCTAATAGTGATCATAAAACGAAATGCTCTATTTTTTAAAAATGGTGTAGATCATGTTTGATTTGTACAGGGTTACTAATATTGATATGGATAATATTAGCTATTGTCATTCCTTTTCAGGTTAACTTAGTGAAGTTAAAACGTAATGTGAGTTAAAGGAGACAAAATGTGGAATGAAAACCTAATAAACAGCATGTGTATAGACCAGAAATAAATCAGGATAGATCTATTATTGATTTTACCAAAAAGACATTTTCAAGATTGTTGTTTGAATATGTTAAAACTATGGATGCCAGTGACTGTTACGTTTGTGTGAAATGACCTGCATCTGTTTCAGAAGGGGTGACATATCACCATCTTCCACTTACATATGTTGTTACGTGTAGTGTGATTGCAAGCTTGTTTCATCAAACAGGAAGCTTAGAGTATCACTATTCAAATTCTGATGATGTTTTTGCTAAGTTAAAAATTGTTAATTCCCTGAATAAAATGAAGCCCGCAAAGTAATGGGAGAATTATTTTTGGAAATAGATGAATTGAGCCACGATTACGCCTTCAAAAATAATTTGACATGTAAAATGAGAGTTGAGGAGAAAGCATTTCTAGATATGGTTGAAGAGAGAAGAATTGCCTATAAACGTAGTGAAAAATTAATGCATGAGAAATCAAAATATTGGACCTTTCAAGATGAAAATATAGATGATAGAAATGTGAATGTGGCTATCAATATAGATACTCCATTGTTAGGGTAATTCTGTATAAGAAAAGATAACAGTGTGTATGACAATTATAGGGGGTTGGGGATTTAAAGGGGGAAAAGATCCTGTTTTTCCTGGAATATATTTTATCTGTGGGAACAAAGCTTACTATAGATTACCGGACCATTGGTATGGGACACGCTACGTGGGTCTGCTCTTTCCAAAAATCTTTCATGTAGATAGGGGTACAAATGGAATACATGAGATTGGTAAACCTTTAAGTCGTAGAAAAAGAGAGAGCGTAATAGAAATAATAGGTGATATTTTTGGAGCACTGATACCAGCAGTGGGAATATCTTTTAATGCAAACCAAATTCGAAGATTATCAATGATAGTAGATCGTTTGTCAACAGGCACAGCAGGTGGATTCTTAATGGTAAATACTGAAATGGTTGCTATGAGAGCTATGGTAATGCAAAATTGGCTTGCTCTTGATATAATATTGGCAAAGGAAGGGGGAGTTTGTGGAATTTTGAAGGTACAACACTGTTGCACCTACATTCCAGACAAAAGTCAAAACATTGAAAAATACATTACAAACATTACAGAGTTGCATAAGGAAATTGAACCACTGGAGGTTGAGGGTGTTATTGAACAACTTGGTAAAAGTCTTTCAGCAATTAAGCATTGGTTTCAAGAAACAAGTGGTTCAATTGTAGGTAAGACACTAATTCCAGTAACAATAATATTAGCCAAGAGAACTTATGCTGCCAAAAGTCAAGTGAGAAAAGTTCGTAATGAACTGAATCACAGTGAAAGGTGATAATTGCTCAAAGGTATAAAGTGAAAGATAAAACCTGAAATCCTGATAAGAAGGACATTGTAAGTTGAAGATGAAAGATCTATAGGTGACAAAAGGTTGAAGAAAAATTGTTAGAAAAATTGCTGTGTAAAAAAAAAGGCTAATAGTGATCATAAAACGAAATGCTCTATTTTTAAAAAATGGTGTAGATCATGTTTGATTTGTACAGGGTTACTAATATTGATATGGATAATATTAGCTATTGTCATTCCTTTTCAGGTTAACTTAGTGAAGTTAAAACGTAATGTGAGTTAAAGGAGACAAAATGTGGAATGAAAACCTAATAAACAGCATGTGTATAGACCAGAAATAAATCAGGATAGATCTATTATTGATTTTACCAAAAAGACATTTTCAAGATTGTTGTTTGAATATGTTAAAACTATGGATGCCAGTGACTGTTACGTTTGTGTGAAATGACCTGCATCTGTTTCAGAAGGGGTGACATATCACCATCTTCCACTTACATATGTTGTTACGTGTAGTGTGATTGCAAGCTTGTTTCATCAAACAGGAAGCTTAGAGTATCACTATTCAAATTCTGATGATGTTTTTGCTAAGTTAAAAATTGTTAATTCCCTGAATAAAATGAAGCCCGCCAAGTAATGGGAGAATTATTTTTGGAAATAGATGAATTGAGCCACGATTACGCCTTCAAAAATAATTTGACATGTAAAATGAGAGTTGAGGAGAAAGCATTTCTAGATATGGTTGAAGAGAGAAGAATTGCCTATAAACGTAGTGAAAAATTAATGCATGAGAAATCAAAATATTGGACCTTTCAAGATGAAAATATAGATGATAGAAATGTGAATGTGGCTATCAATATAGATACTCCATTGTTAGGGGAATTCTGTATAAGAAAAGACAACAGTGTGTATGACAATTATAGGGGGTTGGGGATTTAAAGGGGGAAAAGATCCTGTTTTTCCTGGAATATATTTTATCTGTGGGAACAAAGCTTACTATAGATTACCGGACCATTGGTATGGGACACGCTACGTGGGTCTGCTCTTTCCAAAAATCTTTCATGTAGATAGGGGTACAAATGGAATACATGAGATTGGTAAACCTTTAAGTCGTAGAAAAAGAGAGAGCGTAATAGAAATAATAGGTGATATTTTTGGAGCACTGATACCAGCAGTGGGAATATCTTTTAATGCAAACCAAATTCGAAGATTATCGATCATAGTAGATCGTTTGTCAACAGGCACAGCAGGTGGATTCTTAATGGTAAATACTGAAATGGTTGCTATGAGAGCTATGGTAATGCAAAATTGGCTTGCTCTTGATATAATATTGGCAAAGGAAGGGGGAGTTTGTGGAATTTTGAAGGTACAACACTGTTGCACCTACATTCCAGACAAAAGTCAAAACATTGAAAAATACATTACAAACATTACAGAGTTGCATAAGGAAATTGAACCACTGGAGGTTGAGGGTGTTATTGAACAACTTGGTAAAAGTCTTTCAGCAATTAAGCATTGGTTTCAAGAAACAAGTGGTTCAATTGTAGGTAAGACACTAATTCCAGTAACAATAATATTAGCCAAGAGAACTTATGCTGCCAAAAGTCAAGTGAGAAAAGTTCGTAATGAACTGAATCACAGTGAAAGGTGATAATTGCTCAAAGGTATAAAGTGAAAGATAAAACCTGAAATCCTGATAAGAAGGACATTGTAAGTTGAAGATGAAAGATCTATAGGTGACAAAAGGTTGAAGAAAAATTGTTAGAAAAATTGCTGTGTAAAAAAAAAGGCTAATAGTGATCATAAAACGAAATGCTCTATTTTTAAAAAATGGTGTAGATCATCTTTGATTTGTACAGGGTTACTAATATTGATATGGATAATATTAGCTATTGTCATTCCTTTTCAGGTTAACTTAGTGAAGTTAAAACATAATGTGAGTTAAAGTAGACAAAATGTGGAATGAAAGCCTAATAAACAGCATGTGTATAGACCAGAAATAAATCAGGATAGATCTATTATTGATTTTACCAAAAAGACATTTTCAAGATTGTTGTTTGAATATGTTAAAACTATGGACACCAGTGACTGTTACGTTTGTGTGAAATTACCTGCATCTGTTTCAGAAGGGGTGACATATCACCATCTTCCACTTACATATGTTGTTACGTGTAGTGTGATTGCAAGCTTGTTTCATCAAACAGGAAGGTTAGCGTATCACTATTCAAATTCTGATGATGTTTTTGCTAAGTTAAAAATTGTTAATTCCCTGAATAAAATGAAGCCCGCCAAGTAATGGGAGAATTATTTTTGGAAATAGATGAATTGAGCCACGATTACGCCTTCAAAAATAATTTGACATGTAAAATGAGAGTTGAGGAGAAAGCATTTCTAGATATGGTTGAAGAGAGAAGAATTGCCTATAAACGTACGACATTTCAAGACGTACGACATTTCAAGATGAAAATATAGATGATAGAAATGTGAATGTGGCTATAAATATAGATACTCCATTGTTAGGGAAATTCTGTATAAGAAAAGACAACAGTGTGTATGACAATTATAGGGAGTTGGGGATTTAAAGGGGGAAAAGATCCTGTTTTTCCTGGAATATATTTTATCTGTGGGAACAAAGCTTACTATAGATTACCGGACCATTGGTATGGGACGTGCTACGTGGGTCTGCTCTTCCCAAAAATCTTTCATGTAGATAGGGGTACAAATGGAATACATGAGATTGGTAAACCTTTAAGTCATAGAAAAAGAGAGAGCGTAATAGAAATAATAGGTGATATTTTTGGAGCACTGATACCAGCAGTGGGAATATCTTTTAATGCAAACCAAATTCGAAGATTATCAATGATAGTAGATCGTTTGTCAACAGGCACAGCAGGTGGATTCTTAATGGTAAATACTGAAATGGTTGCTATGAGAGCTATGGTAATGCAAAATCGGCTTGCTCTTGATATAATATTGGCAAAGGAAGGGGGAGTTTGTGGAATTTTGAAGGTACAACACTGTTGCACCTACATTCCAGACAAAAGTCAAAACATTGAAAAATACATTACAAACATTACAGAGTTGCATAAGGAAATTGAACCACTGGAGGTTGAGGGTGTTATTGAACAACTTGGTAAAAGTCTTTCAGCAATTAAGCATTGGTTTCAAGAAATAAGTGGTTCAATTGTAGGTAAGACACTAATTCCAGTAACAATAATATTATTAGTGTTTTTGATGATAAGATTATGTTGCATATATAGAAAAAGAAGGAATGTTAGAAAGTTAATAAAGAAAGAAATTCAAGAAAGGCAAGAAAGAGAAAGAGAAAACTGTGACATAGAAATGGAGGAATTTCAAGAAAAGGTCTTTAAAGAAACCAGAGAAAATGAAACCAAACTATAAATCCTACTAATGCACAAGAAATGTAGCAGTGGACCTTACAGTGCCGCACCTAACACCCAGTTCCAATCGTTTTTTTGTAAGTTTCTGTGCAGCCACCCTCGAAGTCAGCTGCTAATTGGCGTCGCTGTGTTATCCAGATCACAGGTACTTTGTTAGGCTTGCATGGGGGCGCACAGGAAAGAAGTCCAAGAAAAGCTGTCAATTTTGAATATATGAAAAGTATCTTTATTTAGTATTGTTCATTCTTTATAAAAGCATTCACAGTGCAAATTGCAAGAAAATCAGCCAACGCGTTTCACTCCCTACCAAGGAGTTTCTTCAGGGCTGAAATCAAAATAAATAAAAAGACCATCATGAGTTTACATTTCATACCTAGGTCATATTCCTAGTCATTGTTAACACACAGACATAGTCATCCTTTTACTTTAAAAACACATTATAAAAGGACAAACGCTTAACACAGGATAATACAGTGATTGATACAAAAAGAAACAACTACAACCTCCGTGCAAATTTCATTAATATGAATCATTTCGATTAAAAACCAGATACAGAGAGACGTACAATGTAACCTGGGGTTATAACCTAAAACTTTATCATCCAGGATTTCTTACTCAACTTCTTAAGTGTTTAAGAAGTTGAATGAAAGTTGTTTTGTGAGTAACTCGCAGTGTTATGGGCCCCACTGATGAGTAGATGTATGATTTTGTACTTCAGAGAAAGGTGGCATGGTTTTAGAAATTATTTTTGGAATAACAATACTGTTGGCCTGGCCCATTCAAACAGTAAATACTATGGGCCTGATTACAAGTTTGCAGTGGAGGTATGGTGGCAGTTGGGGACTGCCACAACAGTGTTCTAACCATCATATTAGAAGGAAGGGGGTTGGACTTTCAGAGACCCACTGCAGCCGCCAGAGATCAGCAACCAGTGGTTCTGAAGGCACAATATGCTTGGTGGTTGTGCTGCCACACTGCCAAGCATATTACAATGTTTCCTCACTGCCAGTGGTCTCATGGTGGTTCTCATGCCATGAAACTGATGGCAGTGAGGAAACAAGAGGGCCCTACAAGGCCTCCCCTTGCCCCTGTGCATGGGGGTGCATGCAGGTGGGCACATGTTGTGCCCCCCCCCCTGTTTGCCTGCACCCCTATTCCTGCATGGCATGCCTGCACAGTCCATGCCATGCAGGAAGGTGCATGGACGGTCCTGCTGCAGTACAGTTCTAAGGCTAACATGCAAGCCTTTGTTTTGACCTGCCGAGGGACTGCTATGCCACCTGCCAGCCAGATCATGAAATTACTTGTAATGTAATAGGTGGGCGGTGGTATTGTTTGGTGGTCTGGGAGTGGGCAGGTGGTGTGGCGGCCTGCTCCCACACTGTCAAACTTGTATTCAGGCCCTATGTCCTTAAAAGTGACATATGTCAGCAAATTAAAGTTTTCACCATAGTACGTTCACCACAGATGTCTCTCTTAATTTCCAACAGGCCTCTTGCTGCATTTATTTGGACTACTGTGAGTAGTTGTCCATTCAGGACTGTATTAAATACATACTACTATCAGTGAGTTCCTGCTCTTCTAGTTCAAGTTCAACAGCTTTATTTTGATAAAATCATATCATAAAAGCATCACAGTGATATAAAAAAACATTTAAACAAAGACAAACTTTCTTTTACAATTGGGACCACACATTTTACAACTTTTAAAAAAATAGGGTATAAAACAAGCAGATTAAACATTTAACGCAAGCCTTTTTGCTCTGATGGACCATGTCCACGATAAGAACTTGGATAGACCACAGAGATATAGTGTACGGGTGCCGGATATTAGGATGTGGAGTGCTTCACTTGAATGCCTGGTGCCCATATCCCGACAAATGGGTTTAAGCCACTGTTGCCTTGGGAGTACATAAGCCGGGCAAACAAATAGAATATGTGTAACAGTCTCAATGCTAGTTGTACAAAAGGGGCAAAAAGGTGTAGTTTGGGACCGGGGTTTCCAGTGGGCCGTTAATGCACGCACGGGGAGAGCCCCAACACTGAATCTAAAGTATAGGGCCCTATCATAAGGTATCCAGACAATATCTAGATAGAGATTTCTGAATGGGGCATCCTTATATTTTAGAAACTCTTCAGTTAGCCTGCCAAGAGATGGGTCAGTGGTGGTTCTAGTGGCAGCCCATTTTCAGTAAAGGATCTTTAGGGTGGCTTTCGGGGAGAAGACCGGCTAGTCCAGGCTTCGCTAAGTCCTAACTCCCCAAGTAAGGATTTAAGATCTCTAAGCCATTTTATTTGTTGCCATCCTACCATTGACAGTACCTCCACTAGCCCCTTAGCATACTTGATAAGTTCAGGGGTTCGCCACAGTCAAGCCCACAGGAGCAACGGCCGATATTTTTCCAGCTCACTAATGGGCTGGCAGCCTAGGTCAAACAGCAGTGGTAGCGTTGGTGTGCTCTGCGGAAGTGACATAATGCCCCTTAAAAACTTGTTCTCAGACCTAGTTAATAGATCAGTATTAGAAAAGCCCCAAAGCTCAGCACCATACAAGGCAGCACTGACGCCCTTGGCCTCATAGATGTCAATAACAGGGGCAATCGGCCTGGTCGTAGAGGAGCGCTGCTCTTTAAGGAGCGCCCCCGTAACCCTCTTATGGCTTAGCAACATTTTGGAAAGGTGATACGAATACCTAAATAGTCAAATATAGTGACCCTCTCAAGGGATACTTGGTTTGAAATAGGGGGTCGCCCAAGTTTTTTCGGGGGATTTAGCACCAGATACTTGGTCTTCTCTGTGTTAATTACCAGACCACGCTTGGTGCAAAAAGCCTGGAAGCTGTCTACAAGGCCTTGAAGGCCCACCGGGATATTAGATAGTAGGAGCGTATCATCGGTGAATAAGAGTGTAGGGATTCGCTCCCCCGCCAGGGATGGTGCGTCTGATGGTTTTACAAGCAGATGTTCAACAACCCCATTCACATATAGCGAGAAGAGGATTGGGGCAAGGACGCACCCCTGGCGGACCACTCTCCCCACCGGTATCCTGTTAGTTTTCTGCCCCTCAGTGCCCCACCTAACTTGTGCGAAGCTACCCTCATGTAGCCTCACTAGGATAGACAGAATATTAGGGGGATCCCCATGTCTGACAGCACGCCCCATGGGCGACCTCTAGGTACAAGGTCAAAGGCAGTCTTTAAGTCGATGAACGCGAGATAAAGACTGCCTTTGCCTATAACCACTATTTTCTAATAAATTAACAACAGTCTAAAAGCCTGCTCTACTGTGACAGTGCCGGCTCTGAGACCGGCTTGATAATCAGAGAGAATCTTGTTATCTTTAGCCCATAAGTGTATTCTCTCTAATATCACCTTTCCCACAACCTTCTGGGTAGAATCTAATAAGCTAATTGGGCGGTAGTTGGAAGGGTCATCCCTCTGGCCCTTTTTATAAATAGGGACGACCTCAGCCCCCTTCCAGGGTTCTGGGATTGCAGCGCCATTGTCGATAGCATTAAGTAAGGTATGAATGAGCTTCCCCCACTTTGACAAATTTGAGCGAAGTAAATCCCCAGGAATACCGTTGGGGCCAGCTGCCTTTTGGGGCACAATGCAGCTGATCGCGTATTCCACCTCCTTAGCTGTAAAAGTGAATAAGGTGTTTTCTCCAAATGGTGCTAGAGGGCTGCCAGGAGCGGAAATAATAGGAGCTTCTGGCTGGCAAGAATACAAAGTGAAAAAATTATCAAACCAAGCCTGCCCGTGATGTTACAGGGAATAAGGTCACTATCAGGCCTGTTCTTTGCCCTTATAGTACTCCAAAAGCGACCTGAGTCCCGCCCTACGCTAGCCTCTCTTAGGGTTTGCCAATACAAGTTCTCACACTCCTTTTTAGCATTTGCTACCGCCAAGTTATACTCTTTCCTGGCTTGCTTGATTAAGGATTGTGACCTCGCCGTGGCAGCTTTTATTAGAGCAGACTTCTTCTGTCTACATAATGGTGTGTACCATCCTTGCTTCTTCTTGGGCCTCTGGTGTCCAGTTGCCCTACTCCCTACTACTGGTACCATAAATTCGTTCCCTATGGAGGTTATAGCCTCCTGGAACAGCATCATAACTTTAGAGGGATCTAAATCCTCTGTCGTGGACGCCTCCATTGTGCCCAGCGTATTTGTTAATAGCATATCTATAGCCTGGACTTTCGCTTCATCTAAGGCAATTTTACTCCACTTGAGGCGCCTTCCACAATTAGATGTATAGACTTTTTTGGTGGACTTTGCCTTACATGTTGAGGCTACGCTGTTTTGTCTAGGCCACAAATGCTTTAAGGTTAAAGACAGCAAGTTGTGGTCACTATCTACAGTGGGTATAACTGCCATATCCAGGACAAATTGCCAGAGAGTTATATCAAGGAGAATATAATCAATCCTTGATGTGTGATTCACCCTGTTGTACGTGTGGGCACCCAAAGGGTCCGAAGCTGTCCTGCCATTTAATGCTCTTAAGCCGAGCTCAAGAGTCATAGCGTTCAGCTGGATCGCCCTCTGTGTCCATTTTTTTATAGGTGGAATTGCTAAGGCTGGTATGCCCCTCCAAGAGTCATCCTCCACCACATCCAAGATATCATTTACCGCGAGGGGTTCATATGTGCAATTAAAATCCCCTGCGATCAATACTTGAGTACCATCACAGCATCCTCCTAGGGAATTTTCATGCAAAGCTACTGTGGGGGACTCAGAGCTACCTTTGGTGCCCCTGGCATGTATATCAAATATGTCAAAAATCCTCCCTCCACCTGGCCCTCTCAATGTGATCCTAAGGATATCTGGCAAGCTGCTGTGTTTTTGTGTGATACTACAGCCCAGGGAGATGCTCACCCATATGAGAAGCTCCCCCGAGGGCCGTCCCCTTCCTGATGGTGGCAAAATCGCGGGTATGAAAAAGGTTTGGTAACCAACCTTATGATTTGGTTCCAGGCTCCAAATTTCTTGGAAGATACAGATGTTATAAGACTCCACCAAAGTATTCCAATCGGGGAGTTCTATCTTCCTTGAGATGCCAGCTACATTCCAGCTAATGATCCTCATTATTGACCTGTCAGCCGCCTCTATACCCTGTGGGTGATTTATATAAGTAGTGTTGGACGTAAGTAAATCACTTCTAAAATTCGTTACCACAGGAAGTAGCCGGGGAACATGAGATAGAGAAACCCTTCTATCTGGAGACCTGCTCCCATTTAACCTACTATTATCAGCTAGAGCCAGCGCGGGAATTCAACACGTCGGTGCCCAAAGTTGCTTCAGCAGAAGTTGGGACCACTGCCGAAAGCAAAGTTTGGGCGAACATCATGATTACCAGCCTGCCCTCCCCACAGTTGATTACCTTGGCCCTGCCTCTGATGCCAATTTAATGGACGTGGATAAAAGTATCCCAGATCGTGAGCATGAATTCCCTCTTCGTCATAGATGTTCTGCTAGTTACAGATAAACCTTGCCACCCTGGTGTGCCTAAAGTTAACCAGGATGCAGTCCCCTTGAACGTCCTTAGTTCTCCTTCCCACCCAACCAACTCGTCTAACATGAATGATCTGACCATCCATATCCTCGGAAGGGGCCTGTTATTGTTTAACCAAAATGTAGTTTTGTTCTTTAATTCACTGTAGGATTCGGTCTTACCCTGCTTTAGACATGGGACTCCTGCCAATGCAACCACATAGGGCATACATGCTGGAGGCAGATCAATATGAGAAAGATTGCTTATCTTGGCAGAAATTAGGTCGTGTTTCGGGTCTGGATCTCTACTACGCCTCTGTATGTTATTACTATTCTGTTTGGTACTCGGGGTCTGTACGCCTGATCTAACGCTAGTCCCCTTGTTACCCTTAGGCGATGATCGAGCTACTGGTTTGCTGGCCATACTTGTTTTTGTGGCTGCTGCCAGAACTTGACTCGTTAGTGCAGCGTTTGCCAGAGGAATTGCTCCTTTAGGGGAACCTACAGTGCCCTGTTGGTGCAACAGAAAACTATTGCCTGATTCCACTGGGGCAGCCGTTGGGTTTTAATTCTGGTCTACTGCTAGATAGGGGCTATTTTTAAAATGCACTTTGATTAGAGCCTTTACAGAGAAAAAGTTATCTAAAGTTCTCTGCTCAAAGCGGTCTAATCTAGCTGTTAAATCTTTTAACCTTTCATCCACTGGTAAAATGAGAGACTTCAAAGTGTGTTCAATTTGAGCAGTAAGGGGGGTATCTCCCTCGGCATTAGGAGGGGGCATTGTGGTTTGGTTTGTGTTGATTGGTTCAATGGTGTTATAGCTTATAGGGTCATTTCGTTCTTGGCTGTTGGAATGTTTATCCAAAAGGGTCTCTATTCTTTCCCAGAGATTTACGTCACCTAATAGGTCTAGATCCTCAATCACAACAGGTACATCCCTATCCGCATTACTCTCAGAATTATTACATATTTTTGTTCATCGTTTGGCAGGCGCTTTCCTTTGCTTGCTCCCCTCTACAATCCCCCTACAATTTCTACCAGTAGGACGTTCCTTAACAGCTTGGTTGGACTTGCACCTAGCCAACTGTCCCCTAGTCTTTACGCTCGGGCTAATACTGCTTGTACTTGTAGGAAAGCCCGAGGTTGAGTTGGTGTTAGCTGATGTATTACAACACCTGTTCGTGCAAAGAGCAACACCCTCAGGAGGAAAGTCATTAATGGCCGGGATTTGCGAAATGGAGGGGGTCAGTGACAGTCTGACAGATAAGGGGACAGTCCCTGAGGGTTGGATGACATCCGAAGGGGCTGTAACCTGTGACATCGGAACATGACCACCACCTGGAAGAGCAGAAAAAGATGGTGCCAATATTGAGTCCTGAGAATTGATGGAAAGCATTGATACATTAGTAGGAAGTAAAGGAGGGACAGAACCAGCAGGTAGCGAGAGGCGTCGCTCTGTGTTTTCTATTACGTTTGCCACCACCCCAATTGTTTTTTGGAGCATGCGATCTATGGCCGTTAGGCTAGGGAGCTGCAGTTTCGCTGCCTCCTTAGGCTTTGGGGCAGAGGCAGGGACAGGCATTGCAGGATTACGCCTCACCATTATTAACCTTGTTAAGAAGCACAGGAATAACTGAACAAGCAACAGCTGCCAACAATTACCACACAGTCTAGATTCAACAAGGAACCACTAGCAGCTGATGCTTGATAGACAATACATCGTAAAGTTGGAAAGTACCCAGAAAGCCACAACAGAGATTCAAAGGGGGTGACCCAGCCCGGCCTCACATGGCCCCGGCGCGACCCGCACACGATCCCGCGACGCGGGGAGGTGCCCTTTAATTTATGCGCCTCCTGGCGCGGATGTCACAGTCGCGGCTTCCGGGCGTGAGGGCTCTTGATCCCCGTAGTCCCTCGCACTCGCGGTCTCCTCCCAACTGCGGCCGCGCTCTGCTGGAAGAGAGCTCCGGCGGCGGGGGAGACCGACTTTGATGGTGCACTGTGCGAGTCAGGCGGGGAAACAACAGGCTCCACTGGGGAATGCCCCTACACCTCAGCAGCACAGGCAGGCAGATGACGGGCTCAGGAGCAACTCCAGGACGCGGCTCTAAAGATGCAGGTAGCAGTAGCACCCCCCCCCTGCTCTTGATTCCTCTAGGTATGACCACAGCAATTGGATGCCTCTTGAACTATTATTGAAGATTTTCAAGTCTTTATCGGGGCATATGCAATAGCTGCAATTCATTTGCACCAAGGACCCCTGTTTGCCAGGATACCATGGAGACATTCGGTGTAACTGTGCCGTACTCCTCCCCATACCATCCCTAGGGAAATTATGTTGTGGAGAGGAAGAACCGTGACTTAACCCCTTCAATGCTTGTGATGGAACCATTCCGTCATCAGTCACGGTTGGGCTGTGCTGATGACGGAATGGTTCCGTCACGACCACACCCATTTCAATGAGGGGCAGCACAGGAGGGGAATTCCATTAGCAGCGAAGGTGTTAAAGCAATCTTTAACAGCCAGAGTTAGGTTCCGGTCGTAATTGGGTACACCACCTATATGGGGTTCAAAGAACTTTAAATAATCTGCCTAGAAGATACTTAGAGGGTTGGGCTCCTTATGAAATCCTGTTTGGGGGTTTCGGTGTGTGTATCTGACCTAGACAATCCTTTCCCAGTAGCGGCGTAAATGCCTTTTGATATCAGTCAGAGCTTAGCTGTCTTGCAGGAACTGAATGACTTCTCTGAGGACAACAGCAACTAATTGAAGAAACATTCAGCCACTGGGGAAGAGGCTCCACAACCCGCCGTTCCTTGCTCAATTTAAAAAATCAGGGCTATAATCTGAGAAAACATTGTGGACAAAAATCACTTGGCCCATTATACAGAGCACCTGTGTCTGTACTGGCGGTTGAAGGTACTAGAATTGTAAATTTGCCACCTCTTGCTGGTTGTAAAAACAAGAGGTTTGTGTCAATCAATGTGATCAAACTACACCATGTGGCTAGTTCTAAACATTAGGCCAAAAGGGATCCTGGGTAATTACCTACCTATTCTCACTACCACACAGGAAATCCTGTTGCAAGCTTTTACTACCATTGAAGTTGCTACTCCCCAGTTGGGGACATCTAATACAGAAGTTATTTTACTTCCAGTAACATCAACTCACAACATTCAAGCTTAATATGCAACTCCACAAAATTCTTCGACAAATGTCAGCAATTAAGTTGTTTACTATGTTTCAATGTTGAAGTCAACTACAAGTCCAATAATACTGCATGATGTCCCTGTTTTTACAGAAACTACTTCTGGCTATTTCATGGATTTTGGTGACTTTTGTTCGGATTCGTCAGATTCATCACTGCATGGAACCTGTAAATTTGGTTCAAAACAATATATTTTGTTTCACCATAGATTTAAATTTGGATTTTATTGACATTGTTTTTGCTTTCAATTTGGATTGGCTTTGTAACTGTGTTCTTTTTGCTCTCAAATGGATACTACCTCCCAGAATGTTCTGCAGTTGAACCTGAAGGTCAGGTATTGAAGTCTCATATGTCATCACACACAGTGCAAAGAGACTGCCCCATGTGAATATTTCAGCAGTTCCAGTACTTGATAGAATTGTTTAGGCTAAGGTACCTTTTGAAATATGTGGACCAACAGAAACATTGCAAACACCTTCAAGCATGTGTTTGTTAAGTGTGACTACTCACCCGTAAGGGTCTCAAGGTGCTGGGTGGGAGAGGAGATGCAGGTTCCAGTCCCCAGTCTATCAAGAAGGGGGTCTGTCGAAGAGCCAAGTTTTGAGGTTTCCCGTGAAGATGGAGAGTGATGTTGTCTGTCTGAGGTGGAGTGGTAGGGCGTTCCAGGTTCTGGCCACGAGGAAGGAAAAGGAGAGGTCTACTGCTCCGGTCTTTCTGGCACAGGGGACCATGGGGTAGGAGAGCTAGGCTGATTGTAGGGCCTTTGGGTTGTGTGGAATTTTAGTCAGCTATTCAGGGATGCTGGTCCGGTGTTATGGAGGGCTTTGTGTGCGTGGGTGAGTCTCTTGAAGGTGATTCTAGTCTCAATGAGGAGCCAGTAGAGTGTGTGCAGGTGCTGGGAGATGTGGCAGTGTCATTGCAGGTTGAGGATCAGTCTTGTGGCGGTGTTCTGGATGTTTTGTAGCTTGCGTGTGAGGTTTTTGTTTATTCCGGCGAAGAGTGCGCCGCCGTAGTCGAGTCTGCTGGTGACTAGGGCGTGACTGATGGTCTTTCTGTGCTCGAGGGGGATCCATTTGAAGGTCTTGCATAAGAGGCAGAGGGTGTGGAAGCAGGAGGTTGCAACACAGTTGATCTGGCGGTCCATTTTGAGCTCGGAGTCCAGGATGAATCCAAGGTTGCGTGCGTGGTCTGTAGCGTTGGGTGAACTTCCAAGGGCCGGGGTCCCCAAGTGTCGTTCCAAGTGTTGGGGTGTGGGCCCATGATGAGTACTTCTTTTTTGTCAGTGTTGAGTTGTAGTTCATCCATTTGGCAAGAGCTTCCATGCCTTCTTGAACGTTGTGTTTGGCTGCGTTGGGTTCGTTGGATAGGCAGAGGATGAGTTGGATGTTGTCTGCGTATGAAACAATGTTGAGTACGTGGGTTCTGACGATGAGGGCGAGCGGAGCCATGTAGACGTTGAAGAGCGTGGGGCTTATGTTTTCAAATTAACACTTCAAGATGGTATTACTCCTGGCACCATCCCTGATGATTGTTACTGAAATACCATATAGTCTATGCGAGCTGAGCTAGAACATAATACTATATTTGATAATGAAGATATGTGTAGTGAGACTTCTAATTATGATGAAATGTAAAGTTTACACCATTATGCGCAACACTTCTTACACAGAGCTAGTACTCTATGTGCATTATTTAATTATACACAGTGGGAATATTGCCCCGCACCACCTGTGTGTAGTTCAAAAACATATGCCGAGAAGGTTGCATACTTCTCTAGCATCAACCCTGTAGACCCAGTGTCTTATAATTATATACTCTTTCCTTCTCTATCAAAGCAAAAATATGTTAATGGATACCAAATTGATATATTTAGCTTATTTTATTTCTCAGTTGTTCATACAAGGGTTTAGCTTTTGGAAAGACAATGGTGACTTAAAATCTGTCAGGGGAACAAAAGACGTGCAAGTTCAAGCTAATGAGGCTTTGTTTAGAGCGTGTCTAATACCAAGATAGACAATATTCCCGAACAAAACAGTGCAGCAAACATCTTGACTGGGCCTTGCCATGAAAAATAGTTGAACTCACCAAACACTCCCACGTTTGCATGTTTAGACAATTGGCAAAAATTCACAAACCACAAGGAGGAAGACCTCAATAACATGCTGAAGAATAGTACATACAATTTGTCACATTCCCACCCTGAGGGTGGTTTGTGTGGCCATTAAACACCAATAGGAGTCATGCACCTTTTCTGAACAACAAGAAGGGCTTTAGAATAAAAAGACTGACCCTCGTTATGTGCAGACACAACACTTGGGGTGGTAACAATGTATAGCGTGGGAAAGTTATGCCTTGAGTGGTTACAGCACTCCATGTTAGATGAAGTAAAAACACACGTGTGTTCTCCATTCCGATCACATGGATTTATAGTTTTTTTTGTTAAATCCTAGAAAGTCTGGTCATAAAGTTTCTTGTATGCAGTATGCAATGAACTTCGGAAAGTTTCTCAGCTGAATTGACAGAAGTTGTCAGAGTTAATTAAGAGAAAACATTAGCAGTCGTAGACAATGGTATGACTACATTATCCAATAGGATTCATTCTCTGAGTTACATTATGTCATCAGCTATTGACATAATAAAGAGTGATATGTCTCTATTACGACAACAACAGAGCAATCTCCGATCTGTTCTGTTATTGAGCTGAGCATTAGAAACTCTGCACAGTGGGTGTGTGCCAAGGTGGCATTTGAACGTTACTGCTTTCTTTTTGCCCCATAATTTGACCAAGGAGCAGAAAACGACTAAAAAAAGACACAACATACAGCATGTTATACATAGAGCATTTAGATAAGTTACCATTCACTGTGGCAGAAACACAGTCAGTAGATTGGATAATCCATGGCTTTATAACTCTACCGATACCAACATTTCACTTTAAGAACTGTTGGAAACATCTTCAGGTTGGCAGATAAAAGGCAATATGGGAGGGATTTGTGCATGAGCAATGGTTCCTAATTTTCGAGTACAGGTGTGCAAATGAAGAAACCAAGGTATTTCTCAATGGTAGAGACTGCGAAAAGACTTACAGCAATTCATTATTTTGCAGGGAGTTAACAATTCATTGGGTGTGTAAAGGGTCCAAGGCAACTTAGCCTGTAATCTCAAAGGTTCTCCAGCTGACGTAATTTGTCCAACATTTAGATTGCTTTCTAATGGAAGTTATAAAGGGCCCGGTTACAGTGGTGTCACGTTGGCGATATGTTCAGCCCATAGGAGAGCCTTACAAGCATACCGCCGCTGTGACAGCACAGATCATCCGTGCATATTATGGCATGCACCAGGCCGTATGGAGGTGGGTAGGTCAAACAGCAGTGTCCGGAACACCTAATAAGTGTCCCTCAATTTGTCCAGGACCCTCCATTTCCCCTAAGGAGAATTACTCTGCCTCTCTCAAGGTGGAATGGTTTGCCGGCACTCATCCAGGGGTACAGTGGTAAACACTGTGAGGTCATCATATACTAGAACGGAGACCTGTAGCCCCAGATAGGGGCATGAACAGACTTTCTTTTGGTACTGACAAAGTGCCGCCTGATCCTTGGGCTCTCAAGGCACGAAACATGTTGACCACATTAGACTAGTAGCTATCCTGGTACTTGACCATCACATGATAGCACCACTGTTTTTATTTAGTCCTGGAACACTTTTTCCTATAAATATTTATTTTTAGGATACCAGAACCTATTTTACTCACCACTCACTCACCTCACTTATCTAGTCCCCTCACTAACACTCATCTATACGGTGTTCTCAAATCAAAAGATCTCTGACATAGAAGCCCCCAGGCCTGTCAGGCATTGCAGCGCTGGCCTGACAAGGAGTGCCCAATGATGAAGCATGATACCCTAACATGTGTGTCAGGGCACCAGTATCTGGTTTTCAGATCTTCCTGCAACACGAATAACAGCCGCTTGGCTCAACTCTTCGTGACCACTTGGCATATTAGGAACTACCCTGACCTTGATAAATAGTGGCATGCACTATGTCATGCATGCCACACAGTGCATGCACGGCAGTGCACCCCCATGGGGAGATTTCCACCAAGCCTTTCATGGCAGGGTTACTGTAAAGAAAGGCTTGGAGGAAAGTCAGGTCATAATATGCACAGCTGTGCTGGGATTGGTGCCGCCACAGCAGACCACTACCTTATCCACCGACATCCCGTCAGGATCAAGGATCCTGGTAGTGGTGGCGGTCTTCTGTCAGACTGTTGGTGGGCCCATTACTACCATCGTAATTTGGCGGTTGGACCGCCATGGTGGTGGCGGACCGCCACTGCAATTATGGTGGTCCCAGGACCGGAGTACTCATAATAAGGCCCTTAATGTTTAACAACCATGGATGCTGTCAGTTGAACCAGAAGGGCCCTAAATGGTGGTGTGGCAATGTTTTATTTGCAGCAGCCCGCACAGATAAGGGAGCAACAATTTGGCCCTGAATTGCCATTTCTGCTGTGAAATCTGAAATTTAAGTCAAGTGAAAGCCTTACTGTTTCAGAAAGAAGTTCTTACAATCGCTACTGTGCACCAATCCCCTACAACATTTTGGAGAACTAGTGCACCGCATATTTAATGCATCTAATAGTACACTTCTTTAACGCAAATGAGTCTGGGTTCGTCAGTGTGTCACAGAATATCTTCAGAGAAATTCCATCTTTTATACACTCCATTGAGTCCAGCATGTTCAGAGGTTTGCTGCTCTTCATATTTCTGATTGTTGCAATTTAGGTTCTATTTTTGCTGTTCCACAATGGATGTTCCACCTTGCAGCTAAATGAGAATGACACTTACACATGTGCTGCTGTGTTGGGATAGAATGATACAGTATTTTGGCACACCCTTGCTGCAGGAGCTGAACGAGAATTGGCCTCTAGCCGTGTAACCTGTTAGAATAGAGAAATTCATGTTTGCATTGCTCTATGTAAGTTAGCATTTGTGGCGCCATTTTCTATGTGGACGCCATTTTGGGCTATAATCGAAACTTTGGGTTTCATTTTCCCGAGGCCGAGATTCACCTCACTGATGAATACACTGTTCTTATTAGCGCATACCTTTCCCATAGATAGAGCCCTTCTCCCACTTGCCTAGTGGCGAGCACGGCCAGAGAGACCTTGAGTAGTAGATAGTGTGTGCCCAGCCTAAGAATCAAAACTTTTCCTCTGTACTTTATTGTTTAGATGCATCTGCTTGGAAACTTCCATTGTGGGCGTGCCTTAATTGGTTCTGAAATATTCATAATGTATCTCTATGCTTGCTGATGTCAGTCCCTCTGCAGCACTCCTAGCGACTGGGCAGACCGGGCTCCGCTCTGAATGTACTTTGAATAAACAATTATTGGTTTGTATTCTTTACTGTCTGGCCGACTCTTCATATTGCATGGAAGGCTGAGAGGTGGTCATTAGTGACACAGGTGACTCTAAATGGGCAACTTCCTTCAGTTGCTGCCCAAACAGGGACTCCTTCGGGTGAGTGATCCATCCCCTTCCACGAACTGGGAGAGGTTGAAGCTATTGTCGGATCGGACTGACGGATCAGGGATCTCTGCACGAAGAGTTTCTGATACTCGCAAATGTCCCTTCTGTCCTGCCTCGCCCAGTGGTCATCCCGACTGGCGTCCTGAATGGCGAAACACTTGGATCTGAAAGTTTGATCTGGAGTCAGCCATGGAGAATTGATCCATTTGATGTACTCATATCAGGTGAAATTGCTTTGGTTCTTTGTGGATATGGTACCATTGTGGTTTCAGTTTAGTGCAGTCTGAGGACTGTTTTGGATAAAAGCACTTGCAATTGCTTTGCCAAGCAAAAATAACAAATTTGATCCCTTTTGATCCCTTTTGGAAATGCCTGGAATTAGCAAGTTTTTGCTTTCTTGTTGTTGTTCTGTAGATGCTCGATTGGGAGAAGCACAGCCGGTTCCTCCAGAAGGCACCTCTAATTTTGATATGTATGTGAAACATGGTCTTGACCCTATTATGTTTAGTACATTATAGCACAAATATGCAAGGGACAACGCCAAGATTCAGTGGCCGCTGACAGGCACTTTTGATGAACAAAAGATTAGGTTTTTACAGGAACAGCTATTTAAAAGAGAAAGTAGACAGTTGATGTTTGATTCCCTCAGAACGTGGCAGAAAGTAGCCTGGCAGAGATAATTGAAAATGGAAAAAGATGCACAAAAAGGGAAGATGCAAATACTGACCCTTGAAATTGAAGATAGGAGGTTTCATTTACAGATTGATGAATCCTATTTGGCTCAAGAGGAGAATTATACTTTTGTAAAGGAATTGTTAGATACTTCCCTACCCCCATATGCCCCGCAGAGGATGTATCCTGTTGTTCCCTTGTTATCACAGCAGCCTGTTACAACTGCTCCAACAGTCTCTGTATCTACTGCTGTTGTTTTGACAGCTCTGGCTACGGCACCCCCTTCTCCCTCTTTGGCTTTGCCATCTGTGGCAACTGTGACCCTTAAAGCTCATTTGCCTGATCCTAGAAAAAATCCAATACAGAATTGACTGAAGCTGCCTCTTCTACTGTAATGACCCTCGCTGATATTGAACTGTACTTTGGTCTCCTTGTTCCGGTTCATATTTGGAGACAGGTTCATACTCAAGACCATGTTGCAGAGCTGAGTGGTTTATGGGATGTGATTATAGGATGGGATCAGGAAAGAAAGCCAGGTGATAAGCCCCGAACCAAGACACTTGCTGTGCCAGGTCGCGTTATTACATATATGCACTCTCTTATCCCCACTAGGCCTGGGTGGTAAAATCCATTCCTCTTGCGGACTTTGGGTAATTTCGCATTCCGTGGAGAACGCGGAATTGCCAACAATTCTGCAATTCGCGGCTTCGCTGAATTTTTTTGTTTGTTCACGTTTTCAAAATGCGTGTTTGCGAGATATTTCTCTCCGAGCATGCAAACAGCATTCACAAACAGGAAAATAGCATCAAGAATGGGCAGAACAAGCAATTCCGCATGTTTGCTGGACTCGGAGTGCTTGCAGAGATTTTTTACTGTTCCGCTGAGCTTTGCGTAGCGCGACTACGCAAATTCCGCCCACCCCTACTCCACACAAAGAAGGTAAGTTGGGACGAGTTGCCAGCTTGCCAGCATAACAAAGATGAAAGTGTGTCTGATTCCTTTACTCGATTTGAAGATAATTTTTTGGATTATAGTGGACAGGATATGTCTATTGAGGGAGGAGTTCGGTTGTTTGTTGATAGATTTGTTTATAATTTACTTCCTGAAATTGCCACTGATTTGAAGGCGTCTGAGAGTACCTGGACCACCTCTTCCCCCTCTGGTATTTTGAATATGGCTCAATACTATGGGCATTGGGATCAGGAAGAAGAAGAAAATACAGATAAAAGGAATAAGGATTTAAAGACAAATGTGCTGTTGCAGTAAGTATTTAGAGGGAATGGTAGAGGATGTGGTAGCCCTTCCAGATAGCTTCCATGCACTAGTAGACAATCCACCACAATTTCTTTGGGGCCTACTCAGTGTGCATATTGTAAGGAAGAGGGTCACTTGCGTAGTGTGTGTCCAGTGCTTCTGCAGAAGGTGGCGGTTCCGGGCTGGCTGCTGCAGCCTCACAGGGTCGTTCCGATAATAATTACTTTGATGACCCTCATGAGGGACAGTATTACCATGACGATTATGACATGAATGAGGCACCAGGATTGTCTTACAGCTAGGATAGCCAGGGACAGATTGAGGAACCAGATCAGATACCTGAGATCATCATGGTCCTTATGTCACCGCAGATTCGATGGGCTTGCCTAAGGAATTTTTGTTTTGGCTGATACAGGTGCAACAAAGAGTTCTGTTTCTCAATCTTTGGTCCCTGGAGCGTCTCTGTCTGGCCAAAATAATGTTTTGGTAGATTTCTCAGGTGTACCGGTTGTAAGCCCCCTTTCACGCCCCTTGCATTGACTGTTAGTCCCTTTACTGTGTATTCTCAGTTTTTGTTGACGTCCAATTGTGGTGAAAATTTAATGGGTTTGGATTTGTTGAAGAAATTGTATGCTACTATTTATTTTTTCCCAGCAGGTGTTTACACGACAATGGGTCCAAGTGTCAGTACTAAACAGTGTGTGTCACTCTCTCTTCCCGCTGATTTGGTGACATACCATCCACTCTATGGGCAACCGGTGATACAGATGTTGGGCTGCTGCATATACCACCAATTTCGATACAGGTTAAAGGTAATACTGTTTTGCCTTGTATTCCTCACTATAAAATACCCCAGGCGGGGGAACAGGCCCTTCTACAAATTATTCAGGATTTGATAACCAAAGGAGTAGTTGAAGATATGTCTGCCAATATTTGTAATAGTCCCATTCTTCTGATTCTTAAATTGACACCTTCAGGTTCCTCTGATGATCTTGAAGATGTTTTCAGTTTTGTAATTGATTCGGGCGAAGTTAATAAAATAGTGGTTCCCCAGTTTCCATTGCTTCCAGATATTACCACACTTTTGACAATGATTCCTTCTACTACTAAATTTGTTTCCGTCATTGATTTGAAAAATGCGTTCTTCAGTATTCCTATTCATCCGGACAGCAGATATTTGTTTGGTTTCACCCTAGCTGGTAGGGGCTTTCAGTTCTGTCGAGCTCGTCAGGGCTATATAGAGACTCCGAGCATTTATAGCCAGGCATTGAAAGATCAGTTGAATTCCTTGTCGCTGCCCGCAAGTATTGTATTGGTGCAGTATGTCGATTACCCCCTCATTGCTTCCAGTACCGAACAAGGTTGTAAAGGCAGTACAGTTCACTTATTGCTACATTTAGCTCAGCATGGACATGAAGTGTCTTTTTCTAAATTTCAGTATTGTCGGCAGAAGGTCACCTTTTTAGGTCACCTACTGTCGAAAGAGTGTAGGGGGTTGACCCCTGAGCGCATCAGCACCATTGTTAAAATGCCCGTTCCGCAAACTCAAAAAGATGTGCTCACTTTTATCGGTTTTAGGTCCTACTGTCCGCAGTGGATACCTAACTACTCCTTACTAATTAAACCTTTGCTAGCAGTAACAATGGAAGAAGTTCATGAGCCTCTGCCTTGGACGCCTATATGTCAGCAGTCTTTTGAGCAATTGAAAACTGCGCTTTGTTCAGCTTCAGTACTTGGCACACCTAATTACGGCAAATCATTTGTTTTGAATGTCCACGAGATGGCTGGTTGTGCACTCTCTGTCCTAGCACAAATATTTGGGGATAAGCAACGGTTGTGTGCCTATTTCTCTGCAGTGCTCGATCCCATCACAAAAAACCTCCAGAGATGTCTAAGAGCGGTCGCGGCTGGGGCCACTTCGATCAGACAATCAGCTGGACTTGTGCTTGAAATTGATCTCACAGTTACGGTACCCCATGCTTTGGACACGCTTTTGAATAAGACAAAGACACAGACCTCACTAGTGCATGTCTTACTGGCTAGGAATTGACATTGTTTGCTAAACATATCACAATCAAAAGATGTGCTACTCTGAATCTAGCCATGTTACTAACCCTCCCTTCTGAGAGAGATGAAGTTGACAAACATGACTGTATCTTTCGGATGGAAGAAGAGATTAAAGGACGGGTAGACTTGACTAATGTTTCCTTATCTGACCCACAAGGGGAGCTATATGTTGGTGGCTCTTGTTTCAAATTACCAGATGGTACTACAACTGTGGCTTATGCTATTACCACACTGCGTACAGTAGTAGAGACATCACAAGTCCGATATCAGTCGGCTCAAGCTGCTGAGCTTGCTGTCCTTACTCGAGCTTGTGAATTGAGTGAGGTACTGGTTGTCAATATCTATACTGACAGCCAGTATGCCTTTGGGGTTGTGCATAATTTTGGGGCAATCTGGGCTTAGAGAGGGTTCCTTACTTTGCATGGCACAAAAATCCAACATTGGACACCTCATTGTGAGGCTTTTGTCTGCTTTGACACTCCCCAAGAAATTGGCAATAGTGAGGTGTACCCACCGGAAGGTCACTGGTGATGTAGGTAGGGGAAATGCTTTTGTAGATCGAACAGCTAAGGAAACTGCCTGGGGAAATATGAAAAGAATGTTTGTAGCAGGTCCAGCTAGATGGGTTCCTGAAGTTGTTTTGTTTGAAGACACCCTTGAAAGTGTAAAGGAGTTACAAAGCGAAGCCACAATAGAAGAATTAGAGGTGTGGCAGGAAAGTACAGCACATTTGAACAATGCTGGATGTTGGATTGATAAGTCAGGGAAACAGAGATGGATGTTGCCAGATGCATATTGTCTTCCTGTAGTCACTATGGCTCATGGCTCAGCTAATATTAGTGCTAAAGGCATTTGCAAATTGGTAGACACCATGTGGCAGAATGATAACATCTATAAGACAGCTCCCCACTTAGTGAAGTACTGTATGGTATGCATGATGCATAATCCTGGGATGGGTACCCCTACACCCCCTGGTAACTTTACACCACCTACCTTTCCTTTTGAGGTCCTTCAAATGGATTATATAGAATGGAGAGATGTAATAATTTGTAAATGTAAATTGATACTTGTATATCGCACTACTCACCCGCAAGGGTCTCAAGGCGCTTGTATGAATACCACTGTGGAACCCATCCTGGCTTTCCCTGTGAGGTGTCCACTCCTGGGCGCCCCCAAGGTGGAGGCCAGGCATCCTTAGCGTTGTGGGGGGCGTTGTGGAGATTAAGCAAGCTATTGCCCAGAGCTGCAGAGTGGGACTCCATGATTGGAATAGGCACTGAGGTGAGAATTATCAGGTCCGTGGAATTTTTGAGCCCAAGACCCGCTGAGGCAGGGAATTGAACCCTGGTCCCGGGCTAGACCTCTGCATCAGGGTCTGCCGCTCTAACCATTGAGCCACACTTCTCCACTTGAAGTATGTTTTGGTAGTCGTATGTGCATTCAGTAAATGAGTTGAGGCTTACCCCACTAAAGAAAATACGGCCATTACGTCTGCAAAGGTACTCCTGAAGGAGTTCTTTCCTCTTTTTGGTTTGCCCCGAGTGATCTGGAGTGATAACGGAAGTCATTTTAATGCAAAAGTGATTCAATTGATTTGTGAAGGTTTGCACATAAAGCAAAAATGTCATGCTGTCAATCATCCACAGTCAGCAGGTTTGGTTGAGACCTACAATGGTACTCTCAAGCTAAAACTGGCAAAGATTCAGGAGGCAACAGGGTTAAAGTGGTCAGATGATTTGCCATTAGCACTTTTGTCAACAAGACAACAGCACATTCTAGAACAGGATTGTCACCGTATGAGGTCGTGTCTGGACGTCTGGCAAATGTCTGGGGCGTCCCACATCCTCATTCGTTTTCTGATATTGAGTACTATTTTGTTGGAGTATCTTTGCCCAGTAAACTGAAAGTTTATGTTCTACTTACCAACAGGTCCGGGATTCCCTGCCTAATACCCCAGAGAGACCCACCCATAACATTCATCCTAGAGACTTCATATTGCTCAGAAATTTCTAGCGGAAGAAAAATTTGGAGCCGCAGTGGAAGGGGTAGGAGCAAGTCCTATTGGCAATGTGTAGTGCAGTGAAAGTCGCTGGTTGTATGAACTGGATCCATGCAACCCATTGTCGCAGGGTCACTCTGCCTTTGCCCTATGACCATTGGGTGAAAGACTGCATCGGGTCTCTGAGCAGGTGCCACGGTTTGTCCCGTTCAACGATGCCCAGTTAACTTGGACTCAAACGGATAAGGAGAATGAAGATGTGCTGAACACAGCTGTTCCTCCGGAAATACGAGCTATCCAGGAGCCATTGTTTGTTGATCATTTTGTGCCTAGGGCCACCAGGTACAATTTACACCCTGGGCTGACGGAAATTGCATCGAAGGAGAAAAATGATCAGGGATGAACTGTGTAAGATATGTTGTACTGGGTTGTGGTACCAACATTGAATCTGAAGCATGTTTGTTTACCCTAATTTAGTTTTTTGGACACTAGATAGGGGAGGCCACAGAGCATACTCCACCGCCGGTGCTCAAGAGTGCGAACGTATTGTTGGACAATAGGAGCCCGTAGCAGTGAGGCTCTGACGCACACTGGGTACTTGTATATTTCTCTTACACTTTGCCCCCATTTTCATCCTTTGTTATGCATCCCTTTGGTAGAATGGTTGCTGAAGAGGAACAGCCAGTGCTTCTTGTTGCCCAGCACAATACGGTGGGGACCCGTAAGCAAAAGTTAACATGTGTTGCCCTTGTGATTTTGCTGTTAAAATATTATGTGGTGTATCATGAATTTCGGAAAATGATCAAAGTGTACCTTTACATAGTAACGGTAAAGTTATCTACCCAACGAGAAACAAAATAGCTGCCCTGAGCAATGTATTCTTAGAGACACATAAGAGGTTCGTTGGAGAAGGGAAGTCGTGTTACCCCACTCAATCTGTCACTAATCTATGGACCACGTATCCTTTATCACTTGTGAATTATACGTATACTCAGCCACCTGATTTTGTAGAAGTGAAAGGAGTGTTTGAGTTTGGTTACTCAGGGCATGCCTTTATTATAGAAAGCCATTGAGGAAGGGTTATCCCGGTTGCGATGATGGTACGTACTGTGATAATTTTTATATGGAGAAACAGAATATTACTCTGGTAGATTGGCATTACCAGGAATTGACAGTTACCCAAGAAGCTGGTTATTATCCTGCTTGTTGTCCAATTATCAATAGTACTGATAGTTCATTGTACCTAAATTGTTCACTAAGTTGCATGAAACCACATTTGCTTTGGTGAATTCTGAGGACCCCAGTTCCTTTGGGAGGAATTCCCAATATTCTGCAGTGGATTATGATAGGCCGATTTATGCATACCATAATGGAACCAACGATATGGCACTCAGGATGGTACTGCCTTTGGATTTACCTTGTAAAAGTGCAAAGCCTAAAGTAAGATGGATCATAAGAACTCTGACCAAAGAATTATGTGAGGGAGTGACTGATATAGAGGTTAATAATTATAGTAATGGCATCACCTTTGGATACATCCTTTCTTCCATTTTCACTTTGGGTGGTACTTCTATGGCCCCAGGTTAGAAAGCCAGAGAATATTTTGGGTGCAAGCCCCAAATTTTATCTAATACTACTGTGGCTGCTTTAGGTGACATCACTACTCAGTTGGAGAATATCCGAATATATTCGGAACAACCTAGATAAGCCATTGATTTCATTTTAGCCAAGAGTAGTGGTGTATGCACGGTAGTGGGAGATCAGTGTGTTATTGAGATAGCAAAGATGGGAAAGAATATTACCCAATACATTTTAGACATTATTGACAATGTTAAAGGAATCGAAAGTGGGAACTGGAGTTGGTCTCTTTTTGGTAGCTGGGGCTGGATTCTTGAAAAGGTGATTTACTTAATAGTGATATTGGTGTCTTGTGTGCCCTTATTCAATGTCTTCTTTTCTGTAGTTCATATTGTACCACTCTTCTCACTCCTAAAAGGAAGATATTGATTCATGACATCAATGTTGCGGTTATGGTCCAGAAAGAGATAGATGACTCAATGCAGGTAGATGAGGGCATTTTTGAGACTTCTTCCCTCCTTACAGTCTCCCTTCCTGATGCTGATAGAATGGAGTGCTCTCAAGAAGTTTACATATGATTTTCTGTTTTTTTTATATGTTCTTTGCTATTACTAGAAAATGTTTAGCTTATGTTAAAGGATACTCAGTTTTTAGGGGATAAGGGTAGAGAGATTTTAAAAAATGTATGTCTCAAATTAGATTTGTGAGGTAATAATTTTAATGCTATGCAAATTAATATTTTTGATTTTTTACATTTATTTTACAATATTAATATTTTGGATGCAGTTGTAATTGATGTTGATTAACATATATATTATGGTATTCATTAAAGAGGAGAATTGAATTTTATTTTTATAAAATATTAAAAACATATGAAATTGTTTAGGTAGAATATCTAGAAATATGTTTATGTTAAGATTAAGGGCCTCATTTCGATGTCAGTCGAAAAAGCTCCGAACGGCATTTGGTTTGTCCAAATCCTATTCAGAACTCACGTTTCCGACCAACTCGGAAACACATCCGACTGACCAATTACGATAGTCAGAAACCGTTTCCTTGTTCCGACTCGATTCCAATCAGCATTCGGAGAAAGCAAGGGCCAGATGTAGGTGTCCAAATACCGGTCGGAAACGGCCGAAAATACAGATTTTCGGCCGTTTCCGATCGGTATTTGGACATTGGTATGTAGGGGTTTGAAAAACTTACAGATTCGGTAATTTTACCGAATCGGTAATTTTACCGAATCGGTAAAATTATAGAATCGGTAAATTTACCGATTCTGTAAATTTTACCGATTCGGTAAAATTACCGATCGGTAAAAATACAGAATCTGTAATTTGCTATGTAGGTAGCACTGTTAACAGTGCTACAGGCCGTTCAGGATTCGGTATTTACCATGTAATACTATTACATGGTAAATAACGAATTCCTGTGTACATGCACATCTGTGCATGTACACCTGTGCCATGTGGCACACAGAAATGCCCTAAGGGCATGTATGTGTGTCACATGGCACACAAGCCTGAAACAGGGGTGCCACAGGGTGTCAAAGTGACACCCTGTTCCCCTGTCAATTCGGTAAATTTACCGATTCGGTAATTACCGAATTTATATTTGCGATTGATTCCTATGGGCTCCAAGGCCCATAGAAATCAATAGCAAATACCGATTCGGTAATTACCGATTCAGTAAATACCGAATCGGTATTTTTTACCGATTTTTTACCTACATATGTTTTACCGATTCTTAAATACCGAATCGGTAAAATTTGGTATTTAAGAATCGGTAAAACCTATTTACCTACATCTAGCCCCAAGTCTTTCAGAGTCGAATTTTACAGGTCTATGGACAGTGTTTCCAACCGACGCATTGCGATGTCAGATTTGGGGCAGCCTTTTCCGCATTGATTTGCCCGACACATATCAACTGTCTGAATCTGACTTTGGGGGCCTGTAGCAGGCTCCTCTTCCAGCACACTTGCATGCATGAGAGATGGGAGGGTGGAGAGAGCAAAGAGGTTTGGATCAGGTACCTGAATCCTCTGAGATACTGGACTCATTATACCAAGGCGGGGTTGCGGGTGGCCATCGTATTGAGGGAGTGGATGGAAAGCTCCACCACCTCACGAAGATCTCTGCATGACTGCTGCTAACTAGGCTTATTGTTCCAATTGGTTCTGTTTATAAACTGAACAGAACCTGTCTCCCCTGATTTGATAAGAAATTTGCAACATGCTAATAAGGCCAGCAGCGGGATTACTGCTTGCATTAAGGTGTTATCTCGGCTGGCATGTGCTGACCTGCATAATTTGTTGTTACTGTCAAAAAAACTAAATAAAGATGGTGAAAAACAACAGTGGTTTGAAGAGCCAAGGGACCATGACTCGAACTTCAGCAAGTTAGTTACTTTAGCCTGGAAGTTAAGAACAACTCATGTTTTAGGATTGTCTCCCTATATGGGGAGTCTAGAGTCTCTGGGTCAGCAGTTTGACATTCACTGTGGTCAAACCTTCATCTTGAAGGGTGGTAGACCTCAGTCAACAGAGGGTGTAATTCCAAAGCCATATAGGGCTTGTTCTGGATCACATAGGTTTCTCTCAATCCAGTTAACTCACAAGCCATTAAAAGGTCCATGAAATACACTACTGTCATTACCTGCACTTGTAAAAAAAATTATTCCAGGTAGCTCTCGTCTTATCCCCATGTGGGCTAGGCAGAGCTGCAAGATGATGTGTCTACATATCTGGATTCCCCCGGCCATTGGCAGGCAATGCCATGAGAGCGTTGGCAGTGACCTCTGAATTGCCCCTACCGAGGAGTAAGCTGCCAGCAAACAACTTGATGTTCTGGAATCATCAACAGCAGCAGAGCTCATGCAGATCTCTGTCCAAAAAGGGTTTGACAGGTTGGAGCGAAGCTCCAGCTTTAATGTCCAGGTTCAGGCAGTTGGGTCATGACACACTGTCCATCCTGTCAAGCTTGGGGAGCATATCAATCCTCAGAGGGCCTGCAGAGAATGGACACACACTGCCCTCTTCAAAGAATGAATTGCAGGGAGCATCACCTATTTCCCGCATACCTCTGGCAGAAAATCTTTTAAATTCCTCCAAACGCCCCTAGAAAGAGAAACAGAAAAGGAAGGAGAGCTTGCGGTTAGGACTGTCCCCCTGCTGGCATCATCCATGCTTAAAAACATAAAGATGTCCACAATAATTTAAGGGTAACCCTAATGACGTGCATGAACAGTGATCACAAAATAGCACAAGTTCCTGTGTTTTTAACTGTTACTGCAAACCAGAAGTAATTTATGTGAATATTTCCAGGTCACAAAAAATTAAGACAAAGGAGGCATCTACACAAGCCCTTGGGTGTGGCCACAGCTCTTCAACAAGCATTTTCATGCAATAGGTCTCACATTTGCGAGAGTTTAAGCTATTGCCATTGTACATGACAATGCCTTTAATGTATGTGTTTTTAAAAGCAAGACATATGTAAAAGGCATTGTCATTTCTAATGGCAATAGCTCAAACTCCCACAAATGCAAGACCACTTTAATGGTGGCCGCGCCCCTTTTTGTAGACGATGCTCGTTGTATTCAAGTTACTGTGAGCAGTGTCTAAAGAAAGTGGTGTGGCCAACATTAAAGTGAAAGTGTGGTATAGGGTGCTTTCATTCTAAAATAACACAAGAAAGAAAGAAAGTTTCAGTTGCTCAGCCACTAAAGTGAAAGCGGACGGCACTGTAAAATAAATAAATAAAGAAGCTTACCCGCTAAAGTGAAAGTGGACCGCATTTAAAAATTAAATAAATATATTAATAATAACAATATAAAAGTGAGCAGCATGCCACAACGTCGTGGGTGGATTAGTGGAAGATCTTTAAAGAAAATAGTGCTCACTGACTAGATAAAGCAGACCATGTAACACCACAAGTAAAAAGTACAGTCCTCATGGGAGGTTACAAATGCAGACAAGGAGGTACCAATGAGGGAATAGTAAGTCTATACACAAATTAAAAGCATTGATTTCGAAAGGACAGTAACAGGAACCAATTCAAAAGATGGGTGGGAAATGGGCGGAGCTTCTATTCCGTACCTCAATACAGCATGCCTCGCAGAGCAGCGCATGCACTGCCCAGGCTTGACCTAAAAACAATTAAATGCAGCCCCTAGCCAGGGCTTGTGCAGATGCGTTCAAGTGGGTTAATGTCATGGGATAACAGGGTAGCCCACCTCAGAGCACAGCAAAGAGCACACCCGAGAGATACAAATTGCGCACACCTGACAGACACCAATTTGCAATATGATGGGTACCCCAGGATCAGGGACCCTTGCATGTTGTTTCCAAAAAATAAGACAGACAGTGGGACTTTCACGGACAAATGAAATAATAGTGACAGTGAAAGTTGCAGCATGAGGTAGGTACCTTTCCCCCTAAATATGCACATATCTTAAAATTCATTTGATTGTCTGTGTTGCCATAAAGCAGTTGTCTAACTTAATATACAACAAAATGGCATACTGTATGATGATTCCTGGATGGTGTGCAGTCTGTTTGTCATGGGTTCAAAATGTGATTCAGCAGGGCAAGAACAAGGCACCTATTTTAAATATACCACTTTATGGTGCCTATAAATTATTCACTGTGTTATCATTTGGGCTAAGTTCTCATTCAGAGGTGGACTGGGGAGCAAAAAGCAGCCCAGACAAGATACTCAAAACAACATCCCTCGCTGCCTCTCCTTGCTCTGTCGCTCTCTTTCCATTCATCTGCTATGCTTCCTCTTCCTCTCCTCTCTTTGTGATGCCTACTGCTCCATCCCTCTCCTTCTCACCCAGGGTGTTTCGCCAATGGGTTTCCCCAATTGGCCGGAAGGGTGGGGGCTAGTTTTGTACCGGTGGGGACGTTTTTAGGTGCAGACTGGGCGGCGCATCCGCTCTGCGAGGCATGCTGTATTGGGGGATGGACTTGAAGCCTCGCCACCCTCCGCCCATATTTGTCGTTGGCTTGTGTCCTTGTCCTTCATAAATGCTGGCCTCTGATTCATTAATAGGCTTGTTAGTCCCTCCTTAGTACCGCCTTGTCTTCATTTGTAACCTTCCATGAGGACTAGCCTTTTGACTTCGGTTGTCACACTGTAATCTTATTTAAACTGTAAGAACCATTTTCTTTAATGAGTTTCTCGCATTGCAGGCACAACCTGCAACATTAAGCCCGCCATGTGCACTTTCACCGGGCGCTTTTACAAAAAAAAGCATTTGTTTCTCAACTAGACAAACAAATGCTTTTTTGGGTAAAAGCACCCGATACCACGCTTTCACTTTAATAGCGGCCAGGACCTTTCATTTAGACAAGGCTTGGTTCTAAAGAAAGGGGCGTGGCCTCTATTAACGTAAAAGCGCAGCATGGGCGCTTGTAAACAACACACATTTGTAATGCAATAGGTCTCGTATCTTAGAAACTTTTACCTATTGGTATTATAAATAACAATGATGGATCAAGCCCTGATCTTTGGACTGGGTAAGAGTGGTCTGCTCAATTCAGACACTCTGTTCATCACCACCCCCTTTTGTAAATCGATTTTGGCCACTATAGGTGTGGCAGGGTATACTCAGACATGAGTCCCTTTCTCACTGCTCCATCAGGATTCAAGCAAGCCGGGCCGAAGAGGCTGAAATGCCAGAAACCGGTCCCCCGGTAGCTTGTCTCCTTTCTGGTAAAGAATTGGCTTGGTAGTTTAGTCTGCCCTGTTCCCATGATGCACTGGGCCAGGGACAGACTGATTTGCATATAGCCAGGTTCTGAGCTGGGATGGGGCAGTGAGATAAATAACGGTGATGGATCAAGCCCTGATCTTTGGACTGGGTAAGAGTGGTCTGCTCAATTCAGACACTCTGTTCATCACCACCCCCTTTTGTAAATCGATTTTGGCCACTATAGGTGTGGCAGGGTATACTCAGACATGAGTCCCTTTCTCACTGCTCCATCAGGATTCAAGCAAGCCGGGCCGAAGAGGCTGAAATGCCAGAAACCGGTCCCCCGGTAGCTTGTCTCCTTTCTGGTAAAGAATTGGCTTGGTAGTTTAGTCTGCCCTGTTCCCATGATGCACTGGGCCAGGGACAGACTGATTTGCATATAGCCAGGTTCTGAGCTGGGATGGGGCAGTGAGATAAATAACGGTGATGGATCAAGCCCTGATCTTTGGACTGGGTAAGAGTGGTCTGCTCAATTCAGACACTCTGTTCATCACCACCCCCTTTTGTAAATCGATTATAAATAACAATGCCTCGTATTATTGCAGGTTTTTCAAACTCATAACTAAAAGGCATTCCCCCAGATGCATCAAGCTCCCACTCTGCGAATCCGAAATAGCGAAAAATACTGAATCGCTATTTAGAAATCGCAGTATGGGATGCATCACCAAAATCGGTAAATATCTGCTAATCGCAACCGCCCGCAATCGCCAAATGCGAATTCGCTAAAATCGCTATAAAATTGCAGAATCAGCTGTTTCCCAATGACCTAAATCGCAATTAGTGATCTCGCAGATTGCGAGATCGCAAAAACGTGAAGTCGCATCTTGAGCACAATGATGACATCACTACCAGGAAGTAGCCTGCTCCATGCATCATTTGGATCACAGAGCTGGATACAGGAGGAGGCAGAGCACTGAGCTCCAAGAGACACACCCTGCAGTTCCAATACAGGATAGAAATAAATACCACAATGTCCCAGGAAGCTGCAGGACAAAGTGAAAAACCCAGGCAGCGCAAAATAAAATTCTCAGAAAAAGAACTGGAGTACCTGATAGAAGGAGTCAGCAGGGACCATGACCAACTGTTTGGGAAGCTATCCCGGATGGTGCCCGAGGCTACCAAGAGGCGCATCTGGGTGCCCATCAAGGCTAAGGTTAACGCGGTGGGAGTGACACACCTGTCCATCGATGACCTAAAAAAAGGTGGTACGACCTCAGAGGCCGTGCCAAGGAGCGCATTGCGGAGAGACTGGGGGAGAGACTGGCTAGGGGAGGAGGACACTCCGCAGTCCCTGAGAACACACCCATGGAGGACCTAGTGGAGGACAACATCAACCATGCAGTCTGCGTGGGCGTCACTCAACTGGACACCTCCCGTGCCACACACCAATCTCAAGGTAAGAGCCATCTTACTGCGACCGCGTACCCTGACATTGCCCATGCCCCCAGAGCAAGACATATTTCTAACCCCAGTAATCCAGTCCCTGCTCCTCCCAAACACCCAAATGCATTGTAGGACCTGTAGTGTGTCAATGTGCCCTGATAGCCACACACAGTCAGAATAGTCAAGTGAAACAGACCCCTAAAGCCAGTCAGGGAATGCAGACATCAAGCAATAGCAAGCCTGCATGCATGTTGCTACATCCCAGGTGCCTGAATCATATCATTAATCATGCACTCATCCAAATCACAGGTGCTGCAGATTCTGGCACGTCTGACAGTGAGATCCTCCACATTGCGGAGACACCTGATGAGACGGAGGGACAGAGCCAGCCAGCACCAGCACCTGGACCATCACCTGGACCAGCACCTGGACAAGCACCTGGACCTGCACCTGCAGCAAGACACAGGGACACCCCTGCAGCTACAGGTGGAGCACAAGCTCACCACTGGGCACGCATGGCAGTGGAGTAGATCCCACCACCGCTCAGGAGGCAGACATGACGCCCAGCAAGTGTGCTGACCCACGGCAGCAGCAGGTTGAGGCAGCAGCGCCCTGTGCCCACCACAGCAGAAATGGAGCAACAGGCACACAACTTGGGCCTGGGCATTGAGGCTCGGATGCTTGCTGTGCACCGTAAGCAGGCGCAGCACATGGCAGCAATGCAGCTGCAGCTATATAAAACTGCACACAACATTAGTCTCCTCACTGAGAGTGTGCAGGAACTGACCACAGCGGTGAAGGAGAGCAACCAGCTGATGGTGGCGCAGCAGGACATCACCCACAGACGCCACAGGCAGCTGCTCCCATGGCTATCAGCCTACACACGTTCAAACCACTTGATTGGGAACACCACTTCCCAGCTCTTGCGCAGATCATTGCCCATGCAGATCCAGATGGTCCAATGCTGTGCTGATGTTGCAAGGGCCCAGGAGCAGGTCACACCGCTGTGGAGAACCAACAGGCGGCTAACCATGGCAATGCAAGGGGGGGGATGATGCCAGCGAAGGGACAACTAGCCTCAGCAGCCTTTCTGTGACGGTGCAATCAGAAAGGCGGTGCAGTTCCCGGGCCAACTCTGCATCACGACTAAACCAGCCCAACTTGGAGGGTGAGAGGCGACAGGGTGTGTCCGGCAGGAGGCGCTAGTTACTCGACATTTCCGGCAGTGCCGTGGTGAGGTAATGATGTACGCCTACTCAGGTTACATGAGCTTGTATGTCTGAATACAGTTGCACTATTGTTTGCTGATTAAAGCACATCGAGAGCTTGTGAATTAAACAAAAGATTTATTCTGAAAACAAATGTTCCTCATGTCAATCGTTCATGTGGCTTGCATGAGTGCAGTGTTGTGTGAGGGGTATGGGTGCACTAGAAATAGTTCTGTGTGATGTTGGCGTGGCGCCTGTGACCTTCAGCAGGATTCTCCCCGTGTGCATGATGCACATGTGCAGGTGGCAGGTTGTCCCCCTCTGAGTCCCTACCAGACATCTACACAGGTATCCTCCGCTTGGTGGCATTATTTTGAAGTATGGCGCACACGGCCACAATGCGGCAGCAGATCTCAGGCCGGTATTTGAGGGCCCCGCCAGTCTTGTGGAGGTTGCGGAATCGACTCTTTCACATGCCAAATGTCTGCTCTATCACATTTCTGGTGTGTATATGCGCAGCATTGTACCGCCGTTCCTGTGGTGTTGCAGGGTTGAGGTTTGGGGTGAGGAGGTATTCACGGAGGCTGTAGGCGCTGTCAGCTGAAGGGAGGAGCAGAGGGTCAGTGCCTGTTATGTGCGGCAACATGGTCTTAACATACTGTATGTGGGCATGTGTACTTACCTAGGAGATGTCCCTCGCCAAATTCACCCCTGGCCAAGCGGGTGTGTATGCCCCTGTGCCGGAAGATGAACGAATCATGCGTGCTCCCCGGGTATTGTGCCACAATGTCTGTGATGATGGTCTTCGCATTGCAGACCATCTGGATGTTGAGGGAGTGGTATGACTTGCGGTTCCGGTACATGTATTCGGTCTCTGCGGGTGGACAGATGTTAATGTGGGTGCAGTCGATGCAGCCAATTACATTGGGGAAATGGGCGGTGTGAAAGAAGTCCAGTTTTGTTTGCATGAAGTCCTGTTGGGTTGTTGGGAAGGTGATGTAGTGGTGTATCCGGCTCAGCATGGCGTCCAGGAACTCTGTAGGCAGCGTGACAGTGTACTCTGTGATATACCCCCTGCATATGGGACTATCCCCTGGAAGCTAGCAGAGGCCAGGAGGTAAGGGCAGCACAGGACCTGGACAAGGGTCGGCCCGGCATTGGCCCTCCGTGTTGGGTGCTGCATCAGGGGGTCAAGGTCTCTGATGAGCTTCTTAATCACTGCCCCATTGAGCCTGTATTTGGAGTAGATCTCCTCTTCAGTCTGGTCCAGGAGTGTAATCCGCAGCCGGAAGATGCGCTCCTGGATCCTGCGTCGGTTCTGGGCTGCAGCCTGGAGCCTCAGCCGCCTTGCCACGATGTGGAGACCTGGCATTGTGACTTTCCTCATGCTCCTACTGAGTACCCTTAAGTGTGTTTGAATTAGCCAACACCTGTTTCTCGTTTGCCATTTTTTTTTCACCAATTGGACTTCATGGTTACCACCTGGTTTGGCTTCTCCTTAAATTGCGACTCGTATTTAGCGATTTATGGTACTTTCGCAATTTGCGATTTATGATGAATGGGAATAGCGATTTATTCACGATTTCGCAATTTGGCTGCAAATTCGCTATTTATTTAGCTAAATGTGTGGGTAATCGCTGTTAAGGAATCACAATGGGTGTTTCCAAATGGTTTTGAGATTCTTTGTTTTGCAATCAGGTGCGGCCTTAGGCATGTGCAACCTGTGCACCTGCACAGGGCCACCAACCCCCAGGGGCCACCACGCCAATATATATCCTTAATATAATAATCCTCTGAGGATGGATACATATTTGCGTGGCGGCCCCTGGCAGGGATGTGACGGCCTCCGGCTCTGTTCCACTTCCAAACACACTGACCCCTCCCCCCCTCTTCGCTGGTCTCCGTGCCTGTGTTCCTCCTGGTTCCTGATTGGGTTCTTAATTTCCCTACCCACTGCTGGCCCGCTGGTACCTTCCTGAGCTCCGGGGGTCTCCGCCCCACCCGAACCCCCTCTTCCGGGCCCCCTACCTACTCTCCCTGACCAGGGCCCCTGTTTGCGTTTTCGCTATTTGCTGCTTTTTTACTTGATGCATTGCGGATGTGGGAATTGCAATCGCAATCGCTGTTTTGCAGCGATTGCGATCGCAATATCGCTTGATGCATCTATGCCATTGTCATTTACAATACCAATAGCTCACAAACTCGCAATTTTGAGACCTATTGCATTGCAAATGCTTGTTTTTACGGGGGGACCGGTTTTGCAGCAGTGCTGTGCTGCAAAATTGGCCCCCTTGAAACAAAAGCGCACGCAGCAGCATTAAATTGCCATTAAAGTAATAAGCGATAGCAGCGGCCTCTGCCCTGTCCCTCTCATACCACCGTCAAGTGGTGAGGTACAACGTTCAGCAGGATGCACGCTTGTTCCGGAGTAGCTGCTGTGACGGTGCTCCCGAGTTTCAGTCTGTGTAAAGCATCTCAGCCTTTACAGTCTACAAACAACAGCGCGTGTTTTCAGAGATCCTCTTGAGCATTTGGACTTGCGTGCAAGGCGAAGCCTGTCTGCTGACAGCAGTGACACGAGATTATCATCGAAATGTTTATTCTGTAATCCTTGTTCAAATAACGCTCTTTCCTAATTAATCATGGTTAGTTGTATTTGGACTGTTTAAAGCAAGTTTACCCACGAAGCGTTTATTTACTCCGGCTTTAGCTACGCAGGTTCTCAGCGCGTGGTCAGTATTAGTTAACTGCTGTTTTTGGCATGCTGCATTATGCTGTGTCATGAACAATTTTGGTGCATATTTTTAATATTTAATATATCACAAAACAGGAATAAGTGTTAAATATCTGGGGGCAGATTTATGTTGGGAATGCGCCACGTTTGCGTCACGCAACTGCGGCGTAAACGTGGCACATCCCTATGACCCATTTACAACGTGACGCATCTAGGCAGATGCGTCACGTTGTAAAGCCCTGCGCCACTTTTGGGCGTTCCGGTGCAGGGTGGGCATTCCGTGGCAGGTGCGCCTCGCAAAAGTGGCTGAGTGAAATCTATAAGATTGCACTCAGTCACTTTCAGGCCAATGCTGTGTCAAAACCCTGCACCTGCTTGAAGCGGGCGTAGGTCTTGACGCAGCATTGTAAAGATGGGGCACCCCCGAGCCTTGCTGGAGCTGCGTCGCGCTTGCGATGCAACTCCAGCAATGCGCCACCTTTACAGCACAGATGCGTCACGCATCTGTGCCGTTTTTGCCCCATGGTGCGCCGCATTGTAAATGCGGCGCACCATGGGTGGCGGAGCAGCGGCGCAAAATAACTGGCGCATCATAAATCTGCCCCCTAGCATTTGGGCATAGACAGCTTTCAACAATGAGAGATTGCCAGAGACGTAGTCTAACGGTCAAATTTGCCAACTTTCGACCGGAAGAACCGGGGCAGATTTATGTTGGGAATGCGCCACGTTTGCGTCACGCAACTGCGGCGTAAACGTGGCGCATCCCTACGACCCATTTACAACGTGATGCATCTAGGCAGATGCATCACGTAGTAAAGCCCTGCACCACTTGTGGGCGTTCCGGCGCAGGGTGGGCGTTCCGGGGCAGGTGCGCCTCGCAAAAGTGGCTGAGTGAAATCTATAAGATTGCACTCAGTCACTTTCAGGCCAATGCTGCATCAAAACCCTGCGCCTGCTTGAAGCAGACGTAGGTCTTGACGCAGCATTGTAAAGATGGGGCACCCCCGAGCCTTGCTGGAGCTGCGTCACCTTTACGGCACAGATGCCTCACGCATCTGTGCCGTTTTTGCCCCATGGTGCGCTGCATTGTAAATGCGGCGCACCATGGGTGGCGGAGCAGTGGCGCAAAATAACTGGTGCATCCCTGGGGATGCGCCAGTTATCATAAATCTGCCCCAAAGTGTTTGTCCAGCGTCGCTTCCCATCCTGTGATTTTGCACAAACCACTAAATCCCCCCCTCTCCCTCATACCTGTAAAAAAAATGTGGGCTTCTGTAATGTAAACGGGTGCTCCTGTATGCCCATGGGCCAAGTTCGTACTACAAAAAAACTGCAAAAAAATAATACCCAAGTCACTTTGTCACGGTTCTTTTAACAACAGCTTCAAGGTAATTTCGTTTATCGCACACTGATTGTATTTGCTCGCACATTCATTGTTGTTTGCAAAAAACGCAAATCGGTGGTCACTAGGATACATATGATATGCAGTGCTAGTTTTGGTCACAGCGATCCTTACATAATGACATTGGCACTTGGCTCAAAGCAATATTATGCACCTCCTAAATATGAAACACTTTTGTTCATGATGGTCATTCCTTCACTGGTACCTTTTGCTCACCTTTGTGGAAAAGGCCGCAAGTCGGACCACAAAAGAAGTGCTAAAAAATACCCGGAATACCTGTTGACGACAGGCCTTTAGTGCTGAATAAGGTGTATTGAAGCTCAGCATTTCTTGTAAATATATGGCGTGTTCATATTTTTTCGATATAAGACTAACTCGCAGACAGCAGCGGTTCTTAAACTTTTAAATTCTGGGCGTCCACAGTGAATCACTACTAGAAGCTGGAGACCAGAGTCTAAGCCCTTTCTATTATTTAAATCTCACAAAATGTGCAAAAATAGAAAAACAAGTGTAACCAAAAAATACACAAATTATGACATATTGGGGGATATTCTCAAGAACATGTGATAACCATCGCAAAAGTAACTGGTTAGCTAAGTATTCACAATGGTGGTACCATACAATAGCCTCCAGATAACGTGTCAAATGACTGCGTTAAAATCAACGCCACGTCGCAAAAATGCGAAACACGAATGCAAAAAAAGTTGCGAGGAGGCCATTGCGATACAAAAAGCTATGAAAACCAGCGGCAGGCCTGCAAATCCCATGCGACTGGTGGGAAAATGCACTTAAAAGCTACAAAAACAACACACCAGAAACAATCCAAAGTGCGTAGCAACATGGATGCACCCTGACCGAGCCCAGAGGCCAACGCGAACCCCACAAGCCCCACAGACCACCAGTAAGGAACAATGGGGTCGGGGAAGGCCAATGAGAAGAGGGAGAGGCAGACGGGATGCAGTCCGCAGGAAAACCAGATCAGCGTCACGGAGGCGACAGAACACTACCATCAACTGACCCACAATTAGACTACTGTGAATGCAGTCAGAGTGTTGAGGAGACCAAGAGGCGCTGACATGATGTGATCCTAAACCAGGCACAAAGCCGCTGCCAACAGGAAGACAGCAACGGCGACCGGAGGTGGGAATCCTGCTCTACAGAAAGAGATGGAGGAAATGGAGGCCACAGTCATCAGTGTGGAGACCGTGCAAGGAGTCAGGAGTCTGGACCAGCTCAGGAGGACCTGACACAACAACAATAGTGTGAGTAACGACCAAGGACTGGGAGGACGGGGGGAGATGGGCACAATGGCACACATGCACAACGATGTGTATTACACTGCACACCCACGATTACCCAGGATCATGTCCCTGATCTCCGTGGCACACTGCAGAACACACACATAGCAATCACAGCACATCCCACGGCAATGTGGCACAAAGTGCAATACAGACACTGCAGTACGGGGGACACAACTGGGTCCGCTCATGCGAAGAAACAGGTCAATCACATTGAAAGAGCAGGAAACTGTGAGATGCATATGTACATGTACAACCTCACATCCGTCACGTAGTCCAAATGTCCAGTGTCCACCCTCAAATTGCCAGCAGCACCCAAAAAGTCACAATGTACATTGTCACACAGTCTGCATGTCAACAAGAACAATGTGCCAACATAAATGTCAACACAAAGTCAACATGCATCTCCCCTTCACATTGCAGAGGGACAAACAACACCTCCAGCAGGGCAGACCAGACAACCCATCAGTGATGCTGGAGACGACTGTAGGAGAGTAGGGTCTGCTATCCTATGGTCACCCCAAATTTTTGCTTTTTGCTTCACTGGTTTATGACTTAATGTGGCTGTGGGCCTGCTAATCAGACCCACAGCCTGCTGTTCTCTCTCTAAATTACTGCCAATGCACTTTAGGTGCATTACGAATTGGAACTGGTTTACCTTATTGGCCCCTGTAACAGTGTACCCTAGGTACCCAGGGCATAGGTGTTTCCAAGGCCTACCAGGGGCTGCAGCATGTATTGTGCCACCCCTGGCCTGGCCTCCACATTTGACACAACTGGCTGATCACTCAGCTGGGGTAAGTTGGTGTAATCACCTCTTGCTTAGATATAGTATCCCTATATCTAACCCTAAACTGGACACATATGTTCCTATCAGCCACTCCTATGGAAGGCCTCATCAATCCTGGAGGCAGAGTGCTTGGAAATATGTGAGATGGTGCTCTAGCATGAGCTGAGCCTGTCTGCAGCTGTCGGGAACCACTCCCTAAGCTGTTCCGGGATATTGCCATACCATATACTCTTAAGTGCATTATAATCCTCGCGGTTATATGCAATCTTTGGTTTGGCTTTATCAAAACATGTCGAGTAAGGTGTCATACGAATTGGAATACTATCCCCTCGACAGTTCTGTTGACGGGGATAGCATTCCACCCTTCTAGAGGGACACGACATGTGTGTAGCCTTAACCCCGGTTAAAGTTAACCAGAGCCTCAGCATCACAAAATGGATGATGCCACCACAGACACGAGTCTGGCCTCCTGCTGCTGACCGAAACTCAGCATATGGTGGCCTGGACAAAGGGTTTCCTGCCTTGGGAGGTGCGAGCACCACCCCAGACAGTGTTTTGTGTATTGGGTAGGACAGGGCTGAATAGAATCAGACATGCCCGGGGCACACAAGGTGTCCCCGTGCATAAGCCAGTCCAAACCGGTCCTGGGACTTTCCAGACCCAGGCCTGGCGAGGAGCTGGACAAAGGAAAGGGGGTGTAACCGCCCCCCTTCCTGGTTCCTCCCAGAGGAGGGACCTAGTAGGTGATCCACCCCTCAGATTGGGAATAAGAGTGGGAGCAGTGCCATTGCACAGCAGATCATCCTGAATCAACTTGAAACTAAGAAGACGACTGGACTTCGACATTCTGCTGCTCAGAAGACTGAAGAGAATCTCCCTTGTGGCCTAGGAGTGGCCACCCTGTGAAAGCAGGTACCAACCAGCGAATCGACGTCTGCTTTGCCGCCGCCTCCCGCCAGAGCCCGAGCCCAGAGCCTGACAAGACCCAGACTCCCAGACTTCTAACAGCCCGATCCACAGTCCCTGCAAAGAAGGGACCCGTGGAGGCACCGAGAGACGTGGGACCGGCCATCTTGAAAGACACCCGAAGAGCTGACTGCGCAGCACCAGAGGCATCCTCGACGTTGTGCTTTGGGGCCTGAGAACCCCCACCACCGAGCAGCCCTTGCACCGAAGATAAGCCCCCCAGCATCTCCACGATCTGCGTGGGGCCCTTTTGCATTGTGCCACTCGACGAGCCATCCCGGCCACTAGCCATGTGGCCAGCGGCCATCTTGGCGACGAAACTGACAAACTACACTGCGGGTCTGATTGCTCCAGACTTGCCCTCGCTCCTGTAAAAAGGAGCCCCTGCTCTGACCTTGCTGGTCCGAGTAACAATCCTTTTTTGATTCCTGCGTGGCTTGCATTAGCCAAGGCCTGTTTGCTTCAATCAAGTCGCCGACACCGCCAACAGCGAGAAGCCTACGTGGGACAGCTTGTGACCGACTCCTGGACGTCCTCGACTCCCGGTGTCCACGTGGCTGCAGAGAGAAGCTACACCTCAACGCCTGTTTGCACCCGACATCGCCTGGTTCCAACCTGGTTCCACGGTAGTCACTGGCTAGTGACTTTGAACATTGTCCCCTCTGCTTTCAGGTCTTCACATCTTCAGATCCACCCTTGGATCCACCGGAACTCTTCACATCGAGCCGCCTGCAGCATCTTCAGCTCCAAGCACCATCGACCAGCGTGACGAAACCAGACACTACTTCGACCCTGTGCACCCGCTTCCTGTGGGTGAGGTAACTCAGCTCCGCCGGTGTTCCTACACTGGTACACATCTCTAGGGCCTGTGTCTCAAGTTTCAGCTTTCTAGGTCACTCGGAAGGTTCCGAACTAACTAACTTTTTACTTTTTACGCACCATAGACTTTACATTGGAAAGTGCGTGCACTTTGAACACTGCACCCGAGTCCCGCGGGCCTTTCCCGACGTAGTCACTGCTAGTCTCGAATAGCTCCAACGATTTCCAAGGCCCTAGGCCTGTTCCCTTTCCGATTGGTATCTCTTATACCACTTTCTTAGTATATGGTTTAGGTGGCCCCTAGGGCTCATCCATATTGTGCAACTTTTGTGTATTTTAAACTGTCTTGTGATTTAACGCTTGTGCTTCTGTGCTCATAAAGAGTCCAGGGGATTTTATAGTTAATAAATCAATATATATTTTCAATATATATCTGTGTGGTGTCCTTTCATTTGGTATTCAAGGGGGTTGTGTATGGTAATACAGCTGGCTTCACATGCCTTTCAGAGTTTAGCCTAAGACTGCTTTGTCCACGTTACCACTAGGATAACTGGTCTACAAGGTTGAATTACAACCAATCATCATAAGGGTTGCTTGGCATGGTATAGTGTGAGTAACGACCAAGGACTGGGAGGACGGGGGGAGATGGGCACAATGGCACACATGCACAACGATGTGTATTACACTGCACACCCACGATTACCCAGGATCATGTCCCTGATCTCCGTGGCACACTGCAGAACACACACATAGCAATCACAGCACATCCCACGGCAATGTGGCACAAAGTGCAATACAGACACTGCAGTACGGGGGACACAACTGGGTCCGCTCATGCGAAGAAACAGGTCAATCACATTGAAAGAGCAGGAAACTGTGAGATGCATATGTACATGTACAACCTCACATCCGTCACGTAGTCCAAATGTCCAGTGTCCACCCTCAAATTGCCAGCAACACCCAAAAAGTCACAATGTACATTGTCACACAGTCTGCATGTCAACAAGAACAATGCGCCAACATAAATGTCAACACAAAGTCAACATGCATCTCCCCTTCACATTGCAGAGGGACAAACAACACCTCCAGCAGGGCAGACCAGACAACCCATCAGTGATGCTGGAGACGACCACCACACCTTCAACACCAACACCCTACAACAGCTCATGGACATCTCAGGCAACCCACCCCAAGGAGCAGGGCAGCCAAGCTACATAGAGGAGGCCCTAGGCCCTGCATAGACCACACAGCAGGAAGCACCCGCCACCACGGCTGGCTCCTAAACACTTCAGCGAGGCATACACCACATTCCAATTCCAGGTGTCAGAATGCCAAAAGGGGGTGGCTGAACAGGTGTGGGTGGGCTCAGAGCTCATAGAAGTCAAACTACATCACATACGGGGTGTTGAAGTCCCATCAGGGATTACCTACACCCCACAGAGGAGACCCACACTGCGACAGAGACACATTCATTTGCACATTTCCTGTACTGAACAACGCCCATCCACACACCTATGCTGGTCCTCCGTAGGATGGCCCAGTACACCCCTCTAACGTATCAAATGGCTGACAACAAAGCTACATCTTCACGCTCTAACCTGCTGCCTGCGATGACATGGTTTGCGTCTGCTGTACACAGCATAATGTAATGTTGTAGGGCCCAGGGCCCTCATGCACACATCATGACCACACGGACACACGCAGATAGTTTTTAGAACTGGCACGGGCACGTGCACCTGGCCCCTTTATTGGCAGGGTCACATGTACAGTGACGCCTGTGCTGGATGTGTGTGGGGTGAGTTTAAGCCAGCACTCAAGGAGTTGTTGGTGCGGGCAACAAATACCACAGTAAACACTATGAATACGGAAACAGAAAACACCACATTACAGAGACAACCACGGAGCATCATGGAGGTAGCCAGAGCAAGTCCAGGGATCACACAATGAACAAACAGAAATGTCCGTGAGTTGCAGTGCACTGAGGTGGAACAATAGAGCTGAGCGTGCTCTTGTGAACAAACTGTCTAGGAATGTGTCCCTTCGGGACATTCCTGATGCAGCTGCAGTGGGGGGGGGGTCACACCTGCATCATCTTCCTCATCATCATCCCAGATCTCCCACACTGCCTGAGGTGACATTGCTGCCTGAGCTCTCCACAGCACATAACCAAAACAGTAATGGATGATGATTCGTGGTGCACTGAGTTAGTGCCACCTGGAGTGCTGAGCAGGGGATCAGGAAGAAGATGGCATCCACGACAGGTGTGAACAACTCCGTCAGTCTGCCAGTATGACACTGACAGTTGGCGGTTGGAGTTCGTCCTGGCGGTGGTGGCGTGTGCCTCCTGTGGCGTCCGGGCCGGTCAGGACTCGATTTGATGTGTGAGCCCTGGTTGACCGCAGCGCAGGGCCACAAACACATGGCGTCGATGACCCCAAGGCCATCGTCTCAGAGCCATGTAATATTTCAGAAGAGAGAGCCCCTGACTTGAGCTGCACAGTGTTAGTGGTCCCGGATGCACAGCGGCCGGGACAGGCACCCCGCCACTGGACGGTGACTTGCGGTGGACACAGGTAGGGCCACACAAACTGAGCATGTCCTCATCGATGTCCGAGGTGAATGTGGCTGAGGGCTGCAGGAGTCAGTGGAGGGTGTCCTCCAGGGCATGATGCAGAGGGCAGAAGCCGTCCGGAAGCAGCAAATGGAGGAGTGGAAGGCTGCAGCCTTGTTTTCACCACCATTTAGGTATCAGCTGCATGTGGATGATGACAACTCCCAGTCCATACACTCAGCCGCCACCAAAGTTCAAACAGAGAGTGCCCATGAATGACGGAGAACAGACTTCATGGCACCGGGGCTGATAGGGATGCAGTCTGCGATGATGCCGGTACAATGTTATGAACTCGGCCATTGCTAAATCAAGACTCAGTTCCAACTGTGTGACCTACTTGACCGCAGTGTAGGCCCGAGGCTGCTGTTAGCAGTGGCCCACAGCCATGTGTTGTTGGCTCGCGATGCACAGAGTTAGTGACACTAGGGCAGTTGTTGGTGGTGTTTGATCACCTCATAATGATGATCCCTTTTCTCCCCTGACTGCAATGTCTCATCCTCTTACACCTCTCCTTACCACACTCTTCCATCTTGTTTCTTGTTGCTGTACTTGGTCAGAAGCGCTTTGAGACCTGTCGGTGAGTTGGCGCGATACAAAACCCAGATACAAATACAAATACAAATACAATGATATGTACTCTGCCATTGAAAAATCGATGCTCAGTTCCAATTTTGGGACCTACTCGGGCGTGGTGTATGTTGACATTGATATGTGTGAAATCTGCATACTGCAGTCTGGCCATCACATCCACGCCCCACTTGGCAAAGGGTACATTCTCATTCATGGGTCACTTGCCTCCTTCGCACATGCCTGGTTCCCACCTCTCCCCACATTCAGCTATTGTGTGGCTGAGGTGCCATGACGTTGATGGCTCATGTGCAGGGCTGGCCCAGGTTCCCACAGTAAGTTTTGCTGTCATGTCTGGTGGGTGGCATGTTGTATGTGAGTTTGTAGCATGCATTCCCAGTGTTGTGTGTTGCATGATTGTGGAGTTGAGGTGTGTGTTGTGTTCATTTGGCACTTGCCAACGAGCAGTGCGTTTCCTTAGGTGCTATCCTGGTAGCGCTGGTTTCTGATGGACTGTCGGGAGATGTAGGAATCATGCACACTGCCAGGGTGGTTGTCGCCAACGTTTGTGGAGATTTCCCAGGGGAACGCTATTGCCTGCACATTAATATTAATGGGATGCATGTGATTTCTGTTGCGGTTATTGTGTGCAGTGTTGCCAGGGGCCACCAGTAGGACACGTGTGCAGTCAATTGCACCCACAACGAGCGGGATGCCAGCTATGGCGCAGATGCCTTGCTTGGTCTCCAGCTGTTCCTGTGCAGTGTGGGGGAAGTATAGGTACTGGGGTACCATGCTGATGATGGCACCCAGGACAGGCTTGTGGAGTTTTGATAGGGCTCCTCCGACTCTGGCAGTTGTTGGTTGGTAGGAACCAGAGGCCAACAGGTGCAGCACGGCCAGCAGCTTTGTCGGCGAAGGGATGTTGGTTGTCCCTTTGAGCCTGTGGTGTGTAATGTCATTCTCTGGTGTTGGGTGTGGACGTTGGTGCGTTTTCAGGGGGTCGCTGTCTTTGCCTGTGCTGTCTCAGTGTTGGTCCGGGGTGGGGGGGGGTGGTCCTCGGGGTGGTGGCGGTGGGTGTTGTGTCCCTCTTGGGTGTCCAGGCTGCATGATCAGTGGCTCCATGGCATCTGTTGCCCTTCAGGTGTAGCTCTGGGCTGGGCTCCCTTTTGTGGTGCAGAGAGTCGTCCAACTTTACACCAGGTCGGAGCAGGTGTTAATTTCCTGCTGCTAACGCACCTTATCACCTGTTTTGTGATCTTATCCCCAATCTAGCTTGTAGTTGAGAATGTTGCGGAGTGGTGTTGTTGTTGCTTTTGGCACGGGAACACCTACTCTGCATCTCATTAGCGATAGTTGCTGGGGCCATCTGTGACGATGTTTTTTGCGGCTGATATCGTGGGTAAACTGGTGATATGGGCTGTCATCACCTGCTTGTGAATAGGGCGTTAGTTTTATCGCAACTTTGGCTGCAATAAAGTGCAGATAACACGGCGATAGTTCCTTGAGAATATGCCCCATTGTATCAATAATTACCACTCCTCGTCTCAAGAATCGCCCTGTCAGACAGGTTCATGATGCCTCACATTGAGACCTGCCACGCCCCAAGCATCGTCTCTGTCTCCTTGAGTCTTCCCTGCTGTCTCGTGGTCTTCTCAGCTCCATGAACATAAATTCACAAGCTGCTCGACGATATTTAAGCCCCTGTATAGAAGTACAGTTCGCCAACCTTTTGCCACAACCCCCTCTTTTGTTTCATGTTCTGAAACAAGATGATTTTGGGGGGAAGTCAGTGAATGAGTTATGGCCTAATGCAGCAGTTCATAATCTTTTGGCTTCTGTGGGCCCCCACTAAATCTCTAGAAAGCTAAGGACCCCAGCCTATGCATTTTCTATCACTCGAACCTTAAAACAGTATATAAAAATTCATGAACAAGTAAGCATCAAACAAATGCACAAGTGAGGAACTATTTTGTTTACTTCACAAACCAATACAAAAATCGAAATATTTTCAACATTTGGTTTCATGTCCAAAAGACAAGTGATACTTTTCTGACTATGGGATGGGGTAATTTGTGGGATAGTCTAGAAATAACATGTCCCACAGTGTCAAGGATGGAGCTAAAGGACTGTTACTGGGAGAACAAATTAGCTCAACTACAGGTGAGCCATTCAATAGGCAAGATTACTGTATTATTTCTGGACATCAAAGAGCAGTACAGGTTAGAGTTGGTACTGGACGACATAAAGCCGGTTGCCGTAAGGAAGCTATATTTGCAATTCAGGCACGGGGTACTGCCACTGCGTGCTTTTACGAACAAATGGGCGGGCCTACAAACACTGGGTTGCCCGGCCTGTTGCAATGCAGCAGAGACATAATACCATGTGTTTTTTTTCTGCCCTGGGTATAAGAAAGCGAGAAAATGATGGTTCATCCAGATATGCAAAAATTTGAGAACCAGGCATTGCTCAGAGGTTTTTAGGATATTGAAATATGACGCAAGCCTTGCTGTAGCATCCTCAGTAGCAGGCTTTTTATTCTCCATGTGGTGCACATGCAGAGTATTCTTGAAGTTGACCCCTAGAGACACTGGTTAATTCTTGGTACACTTTTTTAAATGGACGTTGGATGTCCTTTTATCTGGAGGTATTATTTATACATTTTATGAGCTTTTTTAATCACTTTGCTGATGTATTTTTTAGCTTGATGTATAGTGTACTAGTGCGTAGCAATTAAGGTCAAAAGGTTACCTTAATCATAGAAGAATCAATCGTCAAGTAAAAGGTGAGCACAATATTCCATGTTACACCGGTGACGGGGTGGAGATACCTAGAAAATTACAGGCAACATAAGTCCCCTGAACTGAGTCAGCATAGATAGACAAAGGTAGACAAAAGCTATTTACTGGCACAAGACTATTACCTTAGTTGATTCAATAGTCTTGATTACCCCCCGAGCTCCTGTCACCAACGTTCAGGCAGCTCTGTAAACATAAAGGAATGGAAGGGGAGGAAGTTGAAATCAATTTGCTCCATTAAAAACAATTCTTTCAAAAAAAACGGCCAAAGCAGGATACAAAAAAGATTGCTGGGCTCGTTAAAATAGAGACAGCACCAGCAACCCATTGGAATCGGCAAGAAAACTACCGTGTATACAGCGTGTCCTCGACGTGAAAGAAAGTCGAGCCTGGGTTTCACAGGACCGCCGCTTCACAAGGCTAGCTTCCGCCTCATAGTTATTAGAAATAATGCTATATTGTGCAAAATGAATTCAAAAACATGAGACAATGAATTAAATACATTGTTACTCTGTCTCTGTTGTAGTGGCTGTTGTGTTTTCTCTTAAAATTATTAATTATATTTGTGAATTGGAGCAGATTCAGTTGAAATGCTCTTGAATATTTGATTTAATGAATGAAGATTGATTAAATCAATTATTTCAATCAATAGGTCTAGGACCACTGTTTATTTATATCGTAGTATACCCAGGTCCATACCTTGTGGGCTACCCCATTTTCTTTAATGGCGACCAGTGAGATAAAGCATGGGCTTATCAAGTCCATTGTAAATTGTACATGCATACTGCACACACACTTTAATGTAGCTAGAGAGCTTGGACTTATTGTAATATAGATGGTTTGCAGGTCCCACTCGTGTGTTATATATACAATGCCATATGACAAATGTATTTCTTTTTATTTAATCCATGAATCAAATGAAATGTATGTTATCATATACATGCTTTTATGGTCAAATTGGCCGAAATAAAGTCTTTTGACCTCCTTATGGCAGTACTTCAATTGAGGCTACTAATTGTCAATCCTGTTGCTGTATCTGTGCTGCTATCTCCACTCAAGCTAAGGACACCAACTTCAATTTCAAATTCCTTCACATTTAGAGTGTGTTTTACATTATTCAGTTTAGCATTTGGCTTTTTGTGTATGTTTATCCTATGAATCAGGTAATATTATTTCATTTTCAAATGGTCGTGGACCTCCTGAGGAGGTGTTGCGAGCCCATGGGGTCCAAGGCCACCAGGTTAAGAACAGCTGGCCTAGTGTTTTTCTAGAAAGAAAAAAACACTGGTGGCTTGGCTAGGAGTAGGGCTGGCATTTGGCATAGGGTGCTGGGCCCAAGATGCGAAACTTCAGAGGGGCAAAAAGAAATGTCTGCCTAAATGTCCGATAAACAGAAACACGACTCTACCTTTGCTCCAGTGATTCCTTTTAAAGTGCTTCTAAATTTTCTTTAGGTCTTAGCTAGACAGCGCATGTGCTGTCTCGAAGAGATGTGTCATATTGTGTTGTGTTTAATCTATGGGCTTCAGAAAGCCTACAGACTTTCGATATACTCGCTCCATCATCTGTCTCAAATTCTTTGTTACCATTTGTTCATGTCATGCATGGTGAAGCCTCTTCTTGTGTTTATGCTCCCCAAGAGCATGAACCAAGTACTTGTAAACATCCATTGCTCCTGTTTTTAGGACCATTTTAGGACTTACCTTTTCTTTGTTTTTCAGCACTCTACAGAGTTCTTGTGCTTTCACTAGCTCCGTCTCCTCCCACCCATCCTCACACACCAAATACCTTCCCAACTCTATGGCACGTTTTACTGCTCCCTTGATTTTCTTGTTTTTTATATGATCGATCATGCCACTGGAATGTTGCTTCCGTGATATCCCGTTTTTTACTTTACTGTTCCTACAGTATGGTGTGCTTTACAGCTCCCTTGTCTTGCTAACCCTCTTTGAGAATAGCTGCACATGTGAAGGGACCGTGATGGTTCTCCGCCTCAGCAACATGAAGGCAGATGTCAATAGATGCTCTTTAAGTCTGGTTTATGACCAATGTACGATCCCATCAACAATTTCAACTTCCACCAAGGATTACAAAACTACATATTATGCTGATGTGATTTTTTTCTATAAGTGTATGCAGTGGGAAAGCTTGCATCCTAGTTTGTTAAAACTTTCCTCTTTACTGTTCCCCTATGCTTCCTTTTATAAAGTAGTCAATCAATCAGCCAGGGGTTGGTAAAGCACAACTATTCACCTGTGAGGGTCTCAAGGCACTGGGGGGGAAGGGGGCGGCTCTGTTGATTGCTGGGGTCATCCGAAAAGCCAGGTCTTGAGGTCCTTCCTGAACTGGGGCAGTGTGGGTGATTGCCGGATGTGGAGGGGAGAGTGTTCCAGGCTTTGTCTGTGAGGTAGGAGAAGGACTTTCCTTCTGTTCTAGTCTTACTGATATGTGGGACAATGGCCAGAGAGAGCTGGGCTGATCGGAGGTGTCTTTTGGGTGCATGGACGTAGAGGCCGCTCTGCAGGTACACCGGTCTGGTGTTGTGAAGTGCCTTGTATGCATGGGTGAGGAGGTGGAAGGTTATTCTTCTTTCAACTGGGAGCCAGTGGAGATCGCAGAGGTGTTGTGTGATGTTGCTGTGAGGGGGGATGTCGAGGATCAGTCTGGCTACAGCATTTTGAACAGTCTGGAGTATGCGGAGGAGTTTCTTGTTGATTCATGCATAGAGAGCGTTGCTGTAGTCCAGTCTGCTGCTGATACATACATGCATGACAGTTTTTATGGTTTTAGTTGGGATCTATCTGAAAATCTTCCAAAGCATACAGACGGTGTTGAAGCAGGTCAAGGAGACGGCGTTGATCTGGTGGTTCATTGTGAGCCACAAATCTAGTATGATGCCGAGGTTTCAGGTGTGGTCCATCAGGGTTTTCAGAAATTCCGAGGGCGGAGGGCCACCAGGAGTAGTTCCATGTGGAGGGGGTAATGCCAAGGATGAGGACTCCTGTCTTTTCTGAGATGAGTTTCAGGCAGCTGTTCTTCATACAGGGGGCAACAGCTTTCATCCCTTATTGGAAGTTGTGTGTGGTAATGTAGGGTTCGTTAGTGAGGGAGAGGATCAGCTGGATGGGGTCAGCATAGGTGATTACATTGAGTCAGTGGTTTCTTACGATGGTTGTGCGGGGTCCATGTAGATGTTGAAGTGTGTGGGGCTGAGGGAGGAGCCCGTTGACACTCCACAGTTGATCTCTGTCACTTCCAAGAGGTAGGGACGGAGTATGACCCACTGAGTTGTGCCTGTAAGGAAGGAGCAGATCCAGTAGTGGGTGAGGATGTGGTGTAACTGCTCAATCGGCTGACTTTGAAGCATGGGAACTGGTTCGAGTCTCAGCAGCAGGCTCATCATCATGTGATTCAGGGCAAACCCTGGCTCATTTTATACTTGCAATGTTTGCTACTTGCCACAGCCCAAATTTATTTTTACCCGACATATGCAGTGAAAAAGCTTGCTTCCAAATTTTTCAAAAACGTTCCTCTTTACAGTCCTTTATGTTTCCTTTTATAAACACTGGGAGAGGATGTGGCGTAACTACTACTAGCCTGTCAAACCCCTTTTGGACACAGATTTGCATGAGCTCTGCTGCTGTTGTTGATTCTAGAATGTCAAGCTGGGTGTTGGCAGCTTTCTCCTGTGTAGGGATAGTTCTGAGGTCACTGCTAAAGATTTCCTGGCTTAACCTGCCAATGAGCAACTGGCTTTGAAAGCTGGTTAACTGGGTTCATACCTTGGCGCCGGCTCAACATCCTGTGAATCTGGGCTAATCCCTTTCTCCATTTCTAAAAATGAATGAATGCAGCAGGTGTTCATGTTACCTTCAGGTTGAGTTTGAGCTATATAAAACTGCAAAAAACTAAAAAGGTGGTTTCTTGCTGAATACTCTGGAATGCATTTTAAATTAGGCCTGATCTTTTTATTTGTTGTAAAGATTTTGCAATTTAAAATGATTGTGCACCCAGTTAATTATTTGCAGGGATTCTGCTAGAGCAGAACTGTGCCTTGGGACAACAGACCGTCATAATACAGGGACTGTGTCTCTGCCACTTCCGTGTCAGTCAGCCCAAATTTCCTGGTGAGCTCACAGTGCCTTGCCTGAACTCTAAACTTCCCAAACTAGCAGGTCATTTTGGCAACCTAAAACACATTACTCTAGTCCCCAAGGGAAAGGTGGAAACAGATAATCAGCTTTTGCTTCTCACTCACGCATGTCCATAATAAACAAAATAAAGACACGAGGAAGGTTTACAATATTTATTGAAACTATAGTGCTCTATTATGAATCAAGTGGGCTGCAATTGAAAAACATGTGCAACTAAGCAAAGTAATCAACATTACTAGCAAACTGTATACAATAAAGAGCCCTAACATGGTAAATGATATATCTGTCTAAGTCTACCCTCACTACGTGAGCACAGGAATATATCAGTGATCTCTGGGATTAGCACCGGACCCCATACCTGGTATCTTGTAGTTAGGTGGTCTGCATCATAAGTGTAAACTCAGTTCACATAAAGGCTGGGGTGCCTGTTCATGACCTATCCCTCTGCAAGAATTCTCCTCTCTGTTTTCAAAAAGGCAGGTCTTGGTTTATATGATAAGGACTGCTGTGTTGGTAAACAGTAGCTGTGCTTTTGTGTTGTGTCTAAAATGTTAGGAGATATTGCTGACCGATCACATAAAAACAGTGCACAATGTTGTTCGAACTTGTAAAAAATGTTCACACTGAGTCCTGAGAAGGAGAAGTACATAATAAATAACACATGGAGTGTTTTTCTAAAATAATATTGCTGCACAAAAACACATTTATTATGTGTGGCTGTGCAAAGCAAAAACCAGCCTAAAATATGTAATATATATATATAACTAAGGGAGAATCAACATATGTCCAGAAGGTAACTTACTGCAAATCAAAAAGCTCACACCTACAGCCATTCTAGAAGTCTACAGACTCAGGCTTCATATTTTTTTACTTCACTTTCAGCCATGCTGAACAGCAGACGTGTTGCCATTCAACTTGGCTAAAAAACATTAACATTGAGCATATCAATAACTCTCAGATTGCTCAGACCTATTCACTTTATTAATGCTTGTAATATACTGGTCATACATATGATCCCACTAAATAACAACAGTAAATCACTCATGTACTGTACCAACAACGTATTGTTATGAACATGAATTAATTTATAGAAAAAACATCATCATTCATCATATTAATTTGACTTAATTTACATACAAATATAAATGTTATATACAGCAGTACATCAGTATAACAACACTGCGCCACCTTAAGCCCATCGGTTAATACCATCCATCCAATCAAGGGATCTAAGGACAAGCAAAATCTTCTTAACAACACATGTTCACAAATCACACAGTCCGAGTGATTCAAATCATATTTTTTCAATTTTTGAAGATGTTAGATGTTAGATGTTAGGTTGGTCTTATATAGCGCACGGCTACTCCAAAGGAGTGTCCCGGCGCTTTAATATGTGACCAGAAAAGAAATACGTCAACAACATATAACAGAGTACCTGCAAAGAGTGGAAGACTCTAACACTGGGGGGAGAAGCCACTATCGGGCAAAGAGCCATGTTTTAAGGCCCTTCCTGAAGGCCAAAAGATTGGATGTGCTACGCAGTGACAGAGGAAGCGAATTCCAGAGCTGCGGAGCACGCAGCCTGAAAGAACGGCCACCCATGCGTGCCTTTTTTACTCGGGGAACCTCAGCTAAAAACAGAGACTCAGACCTCAGAGAACGGGCCGGATGGTAAAAGGCAAGTCTCCTTTGGACATACTGAGCTCCCTTAGCGTGCAGGGCTTTATGGGCCAGAGTAAAAGCCTTAAACTCTATCCGCTTCCGGATAGGCAGCCAGTGGAGCGACTGTAATAGACTGGATACTCTAGCACGTCTATGGAGGCCAAAGATAGCCCGAGCGGCCGCGTTCTGCACCACCTGCATACGTTGCAGGAGATACTCCGGCAGGCCCAGATAAAGAATGTTGGAATAATCCAATCTAGAGCCAATTAATGCCTGGACCGTCGTCTTCCTATGCTCTTCCGAAAGCAGGGGGAAGAACTTCTGGAGCATTTTGAGGATACCAAAGAAGGTTCCCGAGAGAGCCAGAACCTGGGACTTTAATGTCAGCCCATTATCGATCTTCACTCCCAGATTCTTAGCTAACTGAGACGAGTGTGCTGGAGGGTACATATCCGCAGGCCACCATTCATGCCATTCTGGGTCAGAGATAAAACCGAAGAAGAGTATCTCCGATTTATCAGAGTTGCACTTGAGGATGTTTAGCTGGAACCATTTAAAAACAGCCCCAAGGCACTCACGAATACTCTCTCCGTTGAAATCTTCTCCTTTCTGACATGAAAAGAGGAGCTGGGTATCGTCGGCGTAAGACACGATCTGGGCCCCAAAAGACTCCACCAATGTCGCCAAAGGGGTCATAAAGATGTTAAAGAGAGTCGGACTCAACACGGAGCCCTGAGGGACTCCGACTCCCAGTGGCGGCATCTCGGCAGAGCTCGAAGAGGCCCAGACCGTTTGTCGGCAGTCAGCTAAGAAAGATCTGAACCAGCTGAGCACCGTCTCCCTCAGACCGATCTCGTAAAGTCTGGCGAGGAGACCCTCATGGGGGACGGTGTCAAACGCCGCCGACAGATCAAGCATGACAAGCATGACTTTGCCTCCCGAATCCAGCGACTCCTTGATGGCCTCGGACACCTCCAGCAACGCTGTCTCAGTGCTTAAATTAGGGCGAAAGCCAGACTGGGAGGGATGTAGAAGATCTTGGGACTCCAAGTAATTGGAGAGCACAGAGTGGACATGTTTCTCCAGGATCTTGGCTAATGCAGGAAGAAGCGAAATAGGCCTATAATTGGCCAGCTCCGCTAGAGGGAGGCCGGGCTTTTTGAGAAGAGGAATGACCATTGCCTGCTTCCACACCTGCGGGACCACCCCTTGACTCAAAGATAGATTCAGGAGTGGATTTGCCAAAGGGTTTATAGTATCCAACATTTTCGCCAGGAATTTAGCAGGGCAGGGATCCCGAGGTGATCCAGATTTGAGATTGGCCATGAGCGCCAAAGACGCAGGTAGCGGAAGTGGCGGGAACACCTTCAGGACTGGACCAGAGGGGATCAGAAGAGCTGACCCATCCACCGGGCTAGGAGGCGCAGGAATCTGCCTCAAGGGGAAGGAGTCCTGAATCAACTTTATCTTGTTAGTGAAAAAGTTGGCAAGGGCAGACACCCAAGATTGAGAGGGGTCGATCTGTGTCGAGTTGGACCTAGAGGTCGTAAATTCTCTAACAATAGAGAAAATCTCTTTGCAGGAGTTGGCAGCTGCCTCAATTCTCCTGGCAAAATAGCCCTTTTTTTCCTGGAGAATTTCCCGGTGGTAGGCTTTAACCGTTGTTCTGTAGCTAAGTCTAGCATCGGCGTCAAACTGAGAACGCCAGGCCCTTTCGGCACTTTGCACTGCCTACGGGAGTGCGACAGTGCTTCAGTGAACCAAGGGGCAGAGGCCCGTTTAGGTGTAAGTCGGGGGGGGAGTAACAGGAGCTAGATCGTTCAGCCTGTCCATCAGCCACTGCTGCAACGAGTCTAAATCCTTTTCCAGACTGCCTGTAACAGGGAAAGGATGATCCCGAGAGGCCTGAGCCAGCATCTCTGGAGTCACCCGATGATATGCCCTGGATACTGGTCCCTGATGTTTCAGGACAGTGCTAGGAGATTTTTTAATGCACTGAACATAAAATTTGACCAGATAATGATCTGACCACAATACCGGCAACAAAGCCGACACTTCGATGGAAGACGTAGAGAAGGTCTGGAACTCCATCAGGTGTAAGCAAGTATGTTAAAGAGGAAAGGCTTTTTGATGTTTCGGTTTCCGATGTTGCAACGGGTCTGCAAGTCCGTCATCAGGATTTAGTATTGAAAAGGAATCAAGGCTTGCCACAAAATCAAGACACTTCTGCAATAAGGCCCAGCAGATTCCTAATGCATAGAACAATACTCTCTAAGTACAACTCTTGTTAACCAGGTAATATAATTTGAATGACAGAGAAACGGGCCGTCCAGACTAGTCCCGTAACACGTCCCAGTTTCTATTTTAGCATGGAACAGCCTTTACCAAAACATTTTTACCACAAAATGCAATTACAACACATTTTTTTATTGGAATTACATTTACCACACTAGTCTTACCACACAAGCATTATTGTTTGTATTGGTGACTATGCAAGTAAGTAATTCATATATTTTTAAGGGTAATTAAAAAAGGCGGGAGTTGTTGGTCTCCCCCCAAAAAGAAGCGGTGGCCACTCCATTAGAGAGGAGGAGCGCGCCATCTCTGCCACCACCAGCAAATAAAATGGGTTTTAAACCTGCTTTAATATTGTTTTATTTTAATCCCTTAGACCCACTCTCAGGACTCTGACAAGTCTTGGGGACGGGTTCAGGGGATGACACTGCTGGTGGGGGAGTGGTGGGCATTCCCTTCACTGTGCCTGAGGGTTTGTCTGTCCGTCTCAGAATAGCCAAACCCTCATGTGCAGTGAAGCTCTCTCCAGCCTCAGCTGCATTGCTGGGGCTGGAGAAAGCAGACACAGGCTCCCAGTCTGCCTGGGATCGCAAGTTGCCATCACTCAGGCCAATCCTGACGCTGCTTTCAAGCAGCGTCATGATTGGCCACAGTGCAGTCTGGGAGCCTATGCCCGGAAGAAGCCTGGAGGTGCGCAATGCTGCGGTGGTGGCGTTCAGGTAAGTTTCGGTTTTTTTTGTCCCAAACCCTCCCCCCTTACCACCTCCCTCTTCCGTCCGCCTGGTCAGCCTGATCACTTAGGCAGAGGACTGGACACTAATGCCAAATAGTAAACCTGTAATCGACATAAATGTGATATTTTTTAAATATATACATTTTGTTTACAATAGCGTTTTAAGATTTATTGCATAATGTTTGAACAGTAGGTGGCAGTGTTAGACTGACTAGATTTCTCTGTAACAGTATGCGTGATAAAAGTGTGCAATGTATTGAATTGCATGGTAAAGGTATTTCAGATGTGAGTGAATGTAAATGCGTGGTAGTTATATGTGTTTTAAAACCTGCGTGGTAAAAAAGTGTGTGATAAAGGAATGCATGGTAACGTCAAGCAACCTATTTTAGCTCGCTCCCATCTACCTCTCACCCTCTGCCTCTGTAGGAGAGTAGGGTCTGCTATCCTATGGTCACCCCAATTTTTGCTTTTTGCTTCACTGGTTTTCGACTTACTGAGGCTGTGGGCCTGCTAATCAGACCCCCAGCCTGCTGTTCTCTCTCTAAATTCACATACATGTACTATGGGTACATAACTCAATTGGAACTGGACTCCTTGTCAGCCCCTGTACCATGCACTATAGGTGCTCAGGGCATAGGTGCCACCAAGGCCTACCAGGGCTGCAGCATAGCTTTTGCCACCCCTGGCTGGTTCTTAAATTGACACAACTGGCTGATCACTCAGCTGGGGCAAGTTGGTGTCATCACCTCTTGCTTAGATATAGTATCCCTATATCTAAACCTATATCTGGACACATGTAAACCTGTGAGTCACTCCTATGGAAGGCCTTATCAGCCCTGGAGGCAGAGTGCGTGGTTTAATGTGAGATGGAGCTCTAGCATGAGCTGAGCCTGTCTGCAGCTGTCGGGAACAACTCCCTAAGCTGTTCCGGGATAATGCCATACCATATACTATTAAGTGCATTATAATCCTCGCGGTTATATGTTAACTTTGGTTTGGCTTTATCAAAACATGTTGTGTAAGGTGTCATACGATTTGGAATACTATCCCCTCGACAGTTCTGTCGACGGGGATAGCATTCCACCCTTCTAGAGGGAGAAGACATGTTACTTTACTGAAACGCGGTTGATTTTAAAAGAGCCTCAGCATCACAAAATGGACGGTTCTGCCACAGACACGAGTCTGACCTCCTGCTGCTGACCGAAACTCAGCCGAGGAGGCCTGGACAAAGGCTTTTCTGTTGCGGGCAGGTGTCACACCACCCCAGACAGGAGATAGTGGATTGTAGCAGGGAGGTTTGAAAGAAACCAGACACTGCCTGGGGAGCACAAGGCTTCCCCTTGCATAATCCGTTCAAACCGGTTCTGGGGCACACCAGCCCCAGTCCCAGCGCGACCTGGACAAAGGGAAAGGGGTGGTAACCACCCCCTTCCTGGGTCCCACCCATAGGAGGGGACCTAGCAGGTAATCCAGCCCCCTAGATTGGTATAAGAATAGGAGCAGTGCCAACGCACTCAGATTATCCTGATGAAACATAAGAAATGAAACTCTGGACCCTTCGACATCCTACTCGACGTAGAAGACTGAAGAATCTCCCTTGTGGTCAAGGAGTGACCACCCTGTGCAAACAGGCACCATCCAGCACCTCGACGTTTGCTTTGTTGCAGTTCCCGCCGGAACTTGAGCAACAGAGATCAACAAGACCAAGTGAGCCTGCCTTCTAACAGCTCGATCCACAGTCCCTGCAGAGCTGAGACCCGTGGAGGTGACCGGAAGCGTGGGGCCCGCCATCTTGGAAAGACCACAAGACGCTGACCGTGCAGCCCAGGAGTGACCCTCGAAGCTGTACATTGGGGTTTGAGAAGCCCCAGCCCTGAGCCACTCTTGCACCAAAGCTCACCCCTCTACACTCACCGAGTGCTGCGTGGGGCCCTTCTGCACCTTTTGGCTCAACGCGTTGGCCCGGTCACTTGCCCGTTAGCTTGTGGCCCCTGTGCAGACGAACTACGAAATATAACTTGTGGTTCTGGTTGCACCAGACTTGCACTTGCTCCTCTGTAAAGAAGCACCCGCTCTGACCCTTCTGGTCTGAGTGAGAAGCAATCTTCCAGTCCTGCGTGGATTGCTCTTGCCAAGTGTTGTTTGCTCCAATCCTGAAGTCGACACCGCCGTAGGCGAGACCCTTTGTGACATAGCTCGTGATCCACTCCTGGACATCGCAGATACCCTAGAGTCCACGTGGCAGCGGAGAGAAGCTCCTCAACAACCACCTGATTGCGCCCGACATTGCCTTGTTCCATCCTGGTTCCACCCTGGTCACTGTTGAGTGACCCAGACTCTGTCCCCTCTGCTTTCAGGTATTCTACAACTCCGATCCACCCTTGGATCGCACCAGACACTTCTCCTTCACAACGCCTGCAGCATCTTCAGCTCCAAGCACCATCAACCAGAGTGACAAAACCCGACACTACTTCGCACCTGTGCACCCGCTTCCTGTGGGTGAGGTAACTCATCAACGCCGATGTTCCCACACTGGTACACACCTCTAGTGTATGTGTCTAAAGTTTCATCTTGCTAGGTTAAGCGGAAGTCTCCTTAAACTATAACTTTATAACTTTTACGCACCATAGACTTTGTATTGGTGCGTGCGTGTGCTTTAAGCGCTGCACCTGAATCCCGCGGGCTTTTCCCGACTTCAGCATTGCTAGTCCTGACTGCTCCCAGTGATTCCCTAGGCCCTAGGCCTAACCACTGTTCAATTGGTATCTCTTATACCACTTTTTTAATATATGGTTTGAGTGGCCACCCGCCCTCATCCATAATTGTGCAACTTTCATATGTTTAACTGTGCTTTTGTTTTAACGCTTGTGCCTCTGCACTCATAAAGAGTACAGAGGATTATTTTAGAAATAAATACATATATTTTTATATATAACTTGTGTGATGTCCTTTCATTTGGTATTACAGGATTGTGATTGGTAAAACAGCTCGCTTAACACGACCTCTTGAGTTTAGCCTTTAAGGCTGCTTAGTCCATGCTACCACTAGGATAGCTTGTCTATAAGGTTGACTTACAACCAGACACCATAAGGGATTGTTTGGACTGATACACGGTGATTCCAGAATTGGAAACATCAAATATCAGGCCAACTTCTCACAGCATCCAAAACCTCAACACCCACTACCTTCCCCATCAAACAACTTGGAACCAGATTGACAGAGCTAAATAGTCGGTGATTCAAGGAGCTGGGGATGTGCGGATATGTGTGTTCAGAAAGAAGCAAGTCATTTGATGTAGCCAGCCAGGGACTGACCTGAGAAAAGAGGATGCTGCCTCAATTTACTCACCAGCTGTAAGGAGGGTGGTACATTTTTTTCTGCCAGGGTGCTATTGGAGCAAGAACCAGCTCTGGCAAGGAACATTATTAAATTAAATATTAATCTGCAGTCAAGGCTAGAGGACTGCAGAATCCCACAGTCTTGTATCTTGTGATGTTTACATACATATCTACATTCAACGGCTTTCAGGATTCCAGTTTACTACACAAGTTACCAGAATAGCGCATTTTATCATTTGGCGAGCGGTGGCCCAATTTCTTTGGCTAAAAAATGTTTTATGTAACAGCAATTCGTATTTTTTCTAGAGTTGTTGAGCCGTGGCTATTGCATTGTTTGAGATGGATAGGATCATAATCCATTGATGAGGAATGTTGCTGAATCATGCAAGAAATGCCCTGAAAAGAATTTCAGAACTTTTATCTACACTTTTTATCTACACTTTTTATATTATGGAAACCTGAATGAGCAGTGGCATGTAATGAGCCAGCAACATTGGGGTATATTCTCAAGAACGTGCGATAATCATAGCTAAAATAGGTTAACGCAATTTCACATATCACTCTGTGTCAACTTCACATTCTCAACACAGCGGTAACGTGCAATAGTGTCCCCATACTGCGTCAAATGTCCGCAATAACATTACCGGGATGGCGATACAAATCCAAACCTGAACATGAAAAAAGTTGTATTGGGCCCAATTGCGATAAAAAAGTCAGCTATAAGCAGCACCAGGCCTGCAACTCCCGCAAGTCAGGCTGCAAAAATCTGTATAAAAGTTGCAACACAAACAGAACACAACTGCGAAGCACCATGGAGGTAGCCGGAGCAAGTACAGAGGACAACTAGAACGCCACAAGCCCCACAGAGGACCAGCCTGGGACCTCGGGTCAGGGAAGGGCAAGGAGAAGAAGAAGAGGAAGGCATGGTACAGTCCGCAGGAAAACAGGATCCCGATAACGGAGGTGACACTGCCACCAAGTAATTGTCTTTGGTGAAATTGTCAGCACTAAATGTTGCACTTACACTAGTGATGTGCTAATGCAGAGGAAGGCACACAGGGAATGTGTCTTTGAATTAATTTATTTGCACATGCTATGCCTGAGATCATTTTGTCCTGTCCCATGACTGCTAAGGACAGTCCCAGTGTGAAGTGCTCATGTGAAGAGATTGTTAATGATAGTCTCCCTTCGGGCTATTCCTGCTGCTGCTGAACTGGGGTGTGGTCCACCTGCCTCATCCCCATCATCATCGTCCGGTGCATCTGGCACATGGATCCATGGGGCCTTGGTGCGTACACATATGTTGTACAACACAAAAGATGTAATGATCATCTTGCACACTATTTGTGGGCTCCAAAGGAGTCTTCCACCTGTGATGTCCAGGCACCTGAAACGTGACTTCAAAATGCCAAATGAGCGCTCCGCAATACCCTGGTGCATTGTACTGCCTCTGGGCCTGGGTGTTCGGGGCTTGGAGGGGTGTCATCATCAATGGGCAGAGTACATATCCTTGATCACCTGTGACAGCGGAGAGAGATGTGTCAATCAGTGGTTCTGCATTCTGTGTTGGCAGTCTTATTAGTATGTTGGTGTGTGATGTGTGGGACTTTGGAATTCATATTTGACATGTCTTGTATGTGGCAAATAAGCGGCATCCATGTGTATTACATTGCCTCACAGCTGCTCCTCACTCCCCTGTGCCTATTTACTTGTGTGCGCTACGCGGTTGCATCACTTGCACTTCTAAGACACACCATTTTCGTGACTGGCTGCGCATGTCCACAAGCTTGGCAACAACACTGTGATATTGACAGTTGAAGGTGGTCGGCCACATGTGTGTAGGCTTATGGTGAGGATATGGTGGACACTGTCAACAACACTGCATACACCAGCAGTATATGTCCACCTGGACATGTCTGTGCTCTGCACACTTGAGTCTATCCGCAAACAAAACAGGTGATGGACAGAATGTGGATCAATGTCACACATTCACCCCAGTCCAAAGATCTGGGCCCAAATCCATCGTTTTTTTGCACTCCACACCACCCTGGGTTAGACAATGGCGATATGCAAATCAGCTCTGACCCTGTGCCCCATGGGAACAGTCCGGTCCAAACTACAAAAGCCATGTCCTTCCCAGAACAGAATCAAGCATCCGAGGACCGGACCGGTTTCGAGGTAACACCTCTCATCAGCCCAGCTAGCTTGACTCCAGTGGTGTGGAGTGCCTGGGACCCACGTCTGAGCATCCCCAGCGCACTTATGGCGGTATTGCAAACAAAACAGGTGATGGACAGATTGTGGATCAATGTCACACATTCACCCCAGTCCAAAGGTCTGGGCCCAAATCCATCGTTTTTTTGCACTCCACACCACCCTGGGTTAGACAATGGCGATATGCAAATCAGCTCTGACCCTGTGCCCCATGGGAACAGTCCAGTCCGAACTACAAAAGCCATGTCCTTCCCAGAACGGAATCAAGCATCCGAGGACCGGACCGGTTTCGAGGTAACACCTCTCATCAGCCCGGCTAGCTTGACTCCAGTGGTGTGGAGTGCCTGGGACCCACGTCTGAGCATCCCCAGCGCACTTATGGCGGAATTGCAAACAAAACAGGTGATGGACAGAATGTGGATCAATGTCACACATTCACCCCAGTCCAAAGATCTGGGCCCAAATCCATCGTTTTTTTGCACTCCACACCACCCTGGGTTAGACAATGGTGATATGCAAATCAGCTCTGACCCTGTGCCCCATGGGAACAGTCCAGTCCGAACTACAAAAGCCATGTCCTTCCCAGAACGGAATCAAGCATCCGAGGACCGGACCGGTTTCGAGGTAACACCTCTCATCAGCCCGGCTAGCTTGACTCCAGTGGTGTGGAGTGCCTGGGGCCCAAGTCTGAGCATCCCCAGCGCACTTATGGCGGTATTGCAAACAAAACAAGTGATGGACAGAATGTGGATCAATGTCACACATTCACCCCAGTCCAAAGATCTGGGCCCAAATCCATCGTTTTTTTGCACTCCACACCACCCTGGGTTAGACAATGGCGATATGCAAATCAGCTCTGACCCTGTGCCCCATGGGAACAGTCCAGTCCGAACTACAAAAGCCATGTCCTTCCCAGAACGGAATCAAGCATCCGAGGACCGGACCGGTTTCGAGGTAACACCTCTCATCAGCCCGGCTAGCTTGACTCCAGTGGTGTGGAGTGCCTGGGACCCACGTCTGAGCATCCCCAGCGCACTTATGGCGGTATTGCAAACAAAACAGGTGATGGACAGAATGTGGATCAATGTCACACATTCACCCCAGTCCAAAGATCTGGGCCCAAATCCATCGTTTTTTTGCACTCCACACCACCCTGGGTTAGACAATGGCGATATGCAAATCAGCTCTGACCCTGTGTCCATGGGAACAGTCCAGTCCGAACTACAAAAGCCATGTCCTTCCCAGAACGGAATCAAGCATCCGAGGACCGGACCGGTTTCGAGGTAACACCTCTCATCAGCCCGGCTGGCTTGACTCCAGTGGTGTGGAGTGCCTGGGACCCACGTCTGAGCATCCCCAGCGCACTTATGGCGGTATTGCAAACAAAACAGGTGATGGACAGAATGTGGATCAATGTCACACATTCACTCCACTCCAAAGATCTGGGCCCAAATCCATCGTTTTTTTGCACTCCACACCACCCTGGGTTAGACAATGGCGATATGCAAATCAGCTCTGACCCTGTGCCCCATGGGAACAGTCCAGTCCGAACTACAAAAGCCATGTCCTTCCCAGAACGGAATCAAGCATCCGAGGACCGGACCGGTTTCGAGGTAACACCTCTCATCAGCCCGGCTAGCTTGACTCCAGCGGTGTGGAGAGCCTGGGACCCACGTCTGAGCATCCCCAGCGCACTTATGGCGGTATTGCAAACAAAACAGGTGATGGACAGAATGTGGATCAATGTCACACATTCACCCCAGTCCAAAGATCTGGGCCCAAATAAATCATTTTTTTGCACTCCACACCACCCTGGGTTAGACAATGGCGATATACAAATCAGCTCTGACCCTGTGCCCCATGGGAACAGTCCAGTCCGAACTACAAAAGCCATGTCCTTCCCAGAACGGAATCAAGCATCCGAGGACCGGACCGGTTTCGAGGTAACACCTCTCATCAGCCCGGCTAGCTTGACTCCAGTGGTGTGGAGTGCCTGGGACCCACGTCTGAGCATCCCCAGCGCACTTATGGCGGTATTGCAAACAAAACAGTTGATGGACAGAATGTGGATCAATGTCACACATTCACCCCAGTCCAAAGATCTTGGCCCAAATCCATCGTTTTTCTGCACTCCACACCACCCTGGGTTAGACAATGGCGATATGCAAATCAGCTCTGACCCTGTGCCCCATGGGAACAGTCCAGTCCGAACTACAAAAGCCATGTCCTTCCCAGAACGGAATCAAGCATCCGAGGACCGGACCAGTTTCGAGGTAACACCTCTCATCAGCCCGGCTAGCTTGACTCCAGTGGTGTGGAGTGCCTGGGACCCACGTCTGAGCATCCCCAGCGCACTTATGGCGGTATTGCAAACAAAACAGGTGGTGGACAGAATGTGGATCAATGTCACACATTCACCCCAGTCCAAAGATCTGGGCCCAAATCCATCGTTTTTTTGCACTCCACACCACCCTGGGTTAGACGATGGCGATATGCAAATCAGCTCTGACCCTGTGCCCCATGGGAACAGTCCAGTCCGAACTACAAAAGCCATGTCCTTCCCAGAACGGAATCAAGCATCCGAGGACCGGACCGGTTTCGAGGTAACACCTCTCATCAGCCCGGCTAGCTTGACTCCAGTGGTGTGGAGTGCCTGGGACCCACGTCTGAGCATCCCCAGCGCACTTATGGCGGTATTGCAAACAAAACAGGTGATGGACAGAATGTGGATCAATGTCACACATTCACCCCAGTCCAAAGATCTGGGCCCAAATCCATCGTTTATTTGCACTCCACACCACCCTGGGTTAGACAATGGCGATATGCAAATCAGCTCTGACCCTGTGCCCCATGGGAACAGTCCAGTCCGAACTACAAAAGCCATGTCCTTCCCAGAACGTAATCAAGCATCCGAGGACCGGACCGGTTTCGAGGTAACACCTCTCATCAGCCCGGCTAGCTTGACTCCAGTGGTGTGGAGTGCCTGGGACCCACGTCTGAGCATCCCCAGCGCACTTATGGCGGAATTGCAAACAAAACAGGTGATGGACAGAATGTGGATCAATGTCACACATTCACCCCAGTCCAAAGATCTGGGCCCAAATCCATCGTTTTTTTGCACTCCACACCACCCTGGGTTAGACAATGGCGATATGCAAATCAGCTCTGACCCTGTGCCCCATGGGAACAGTCCAGTCCGAACTACAAAAGCCATGTCCTTCCCAGAACGGAATCAAGCATCCGAGGACCGGACCGGTTTCGAGGTAACACCTCTCATCAGCCCGGCTAGCTTGACTCCAGTGGTGTGGAGTGCCTTGGGCCCACGTCTGAGCATCCCCAGCGCACTTATGGCGGTATTGCAAACAAAACAGGTGATGGACAGAATGTGGATCAATGTCACACATTCACCCCAGTCCAAAGATCTGGGCCCAAATCCATCGTTTTTTTGCACTCCACACCACCCTGGGTTAGACAATGGCGATATGCAAATCAGCTCTGACCCTGTGCCCCATGGCAACAGTCCAGTCCGAACTACAAAAGCCATGTCCTTCCCAGAACGGAATCAAGCATCCGAGGACCGGACCGGTTTCGAGGTAACACCTCTCATCAGCCCGGCTAGCTTGACTCCAGTGGTGTGGAGTGCCTGGGACCGACGTCTGAGCATCCCCAGCACACTTATGGCGGTATTGCAAACAAAACAGGTGATGGACAGAATGTGGATCTATGTCACACATTCACCCCAGTCCAAAGATCTGGGCCCAAATCCATCGTTTTTTTGCACTCCACACCACCCTGGGTTAGACAATGGCGATATGCAAATCAGCTCTGACCCTGTGCCCCATGGGAACAGTCCAGTCCGAACTACAAAAGCCATGTCCTTCCCAGAACGGAATCAAGCATCCGAGGACCGGACCGGTTTCGAGGTAACACCTCTCATCAGCCCGGCTAGCTTGACTCCAGAGGTGTGGAGTGCCTGGGACCCACGTCTGAGCATCCCCAGCGCACTTATGGCGGTATTGCAAACAAAACAGGTGATGGACAGAATGTGGATCAATGTCACACATTCACCCCAGTCCAAAGATCTGGGCCCAAATCCATCGTTTTTTTGCACTCCACACCACCCTGGGTTAGACAATGGCGATATGCAAATCAGCTCTGACCCTGTGCCCCATGGGAACAGTCCAGTCCGAACTACAAAAACCATGTCCTTCCCAGAACGGAATCAAGCATCCGAGGATCGGACCGGTTTCGAGGTAACACCTCTCATCAGCCCGGCTGGCTTGACTCCAGTGGTGTGGAGTGCCTGGGACCCACGTCTGAGCATCCCCAGCGCACTTATGGCGGTATTGCAAACAAAACAGGTGATGGACAGAATGTGGATCAATGTCACACCTTCACCCCAGTCCAAAGATCTGGGCCCAAATCCATCGTTTTTTTGCACTCCACACCACCCTGGGTTAGACAATGGCGATATGCAAATCAGCTCTGACCCTGTGCCCCATGGGAACAGTCCAGTCCGAACTACAAAAGCCATGTCCTTCCCAGAACGGAATCAAGCATCCGAGGACCGGACCGGTTTCGAGGTAACACCTCTCATCAGCCCGGCTAGCTTGACTCCAGCGGTGTGGAGAGCCTGGGACCCACGTCTGAGCATCCCCAGCGCACTTATGGCGGTATTGCAAACAAAACAGGTGATGGACAGAATGTGGATCAATGTCACACATTCACCCCAGTCCAAAGATCTGGGCCCAAATCCATCATTTTTTTGCACTCCACACCACCCTGGGTTAGACAATGGCGATATACAAATCAGCTCTGACCCTGTGCCCCATGGGAACAGTCCAGTCCGAACTACAAAAGCCATGTCCTTCCCAGAACGGAATCAAGCATCCGAGGTCCGGACCGGTTTCGAGGTAACACCTCTCATCAGCCCGGCTAGCTTGACTCCAGTGGTGTGGAGTGCCTGGGACCCACGTCTGAGCATCCCCAGCGCACTTATGGCGGTATTGCAAACAAAACAGGTGATGGACAGAATGTGGATCAATGTCACACATTCACCCCAGTCCAAAGATCTTGGCCCAAATCCATCGTTTTTCTGCACTCCACACCACCCTGGGTTAGACAATGGCGATATGCAAATCAGCTCTGACCCTGTGCCCCATGGGAACAGTCCAGTCCGAACTACAAAAGCCATGTCCTTCCCAGAACGGAATCAAGCATCCGAGGACCGGACCGGTTTCGAGGTAACACCTCTCATCAGCCCGGCTAGCTTGACTCCAGTGGTGTGGAGTGCCTGGGACCCACGTCTGAGCATCCCCAGCGCACTTATGGCAGTATTGTAAACAAAACAGGTGATCCTGTCCATCACCTGTTTTGTTTGCAATACCGCCATAAGTGCGCTGGGGATGCTCAGACGTGGGTCCCAGGCACTCCACACCACTGGAGTCAAGCGAGCCGGGCTGATGAGAGGTGTTACCTCGAAACCGGTCCGGTCCTCGGATGCTTGATTCCGTTCTGGGAAGGACATGGCTTTTGTAGTTCGGACTGGACTGTTCCCATGGGGCACAGGGTCAGAGCTGATTTGCATATCGCCATTGTCTAACCCAGGGTGGTGTGGAGTGCAAAAAAACGATGGATTTGGGCCCAGATCTTTGGACTGGGGTGAATGTGTGACATTGATCCACATTCTGTCCATCACCTGTTTTGTTTGCAATACCGCCATAAGTGCGCTGAGGATGCTCAGACGTGGGTCCCAGGCACTCCACACCACTGGAGTCAAGCTAGCCGGGCTGATGAGAGGTGTTACCTCGAAACCGGTCCGGTCCTCGGATGCTTGTTTCCGTTCTGGGAAGGACATGGCTTTTGTAGTTCGGACTGGACTGTTCCCATGGGGCACAGGGTCAGAGCTGATTTGCATATCGCCATTGTCTAACCCAGGGTGGTGTGGAGTGCAAAAAAACGATGGATTTGGGCCCAGATCTTTGGACTGGGGTGAATGTGTGACATTGATCCACATTCTGTCCATCACCTGTTTTGTTTGCAATACCGCCATAAGTGCGCTGGGGATGCTCAGACGTGGGTCCCAGGCATTCCACACCACTGGAGTCAAGCTAGCCGGGCTGATGAGAGGTGTTACCTCGAAACCGGTCCGGTCCTCGGATGCTTGATTCCGTTCTGGGAAGGACATGGCTTTTGTAGTTCGGACTGGACTGTTCCCATGGGGCACAGGGTCAGAGCTGATTTACATATCGCCATTGTCTAACCCAGGGTGGTGTGGAGTGCAAAAAAACGATGGATTTGGGCCCAGATCTTTGGACTGGGGTGAATGTGTGACATTGATCCACATTCTGTCCATCACCTGTTTTGTTTGCACTTGAGTCTATCCAGCACATCACCGCCTCACTTGGCATTGTGTTCATTCTGATTCTTTGGTAACTTGCCTCCTTTGCAAATACTTAGTTCCCACCTCTCACCACATCCTGCTATTGTGTGTCAGAGGTGCCATGACATGGATGGTTTAGCTACTTGGCTGAACCCTGTTACCAAAGTTCCCTGTGTTGTCATGTCTGGTAGGTGGGCATGTTGTTTGGCATGTTATATGTGATGTTGTAACATGTGCATTCCCACAGTTGTGAGTTTCATGATTGTGGAGTTGAGATGTGTGGTGTGTTCATTTGGTACTTACCAACGAGCAGTGCATTTTCATAGGTGCCATAGTTGAAGCGCTGGTTGATGATGGACTGTCGGAAGATGAAGGAATTATGCACACTGCCTGGGTAGTTGGCGATGACGTTGGTGAAGAGTCTCCGGTGGTCTACTATTACCTGCACATTGATGGAATGTGTGTGATTTCTGTTGCGGTAATTATGTGCAGTGTTGGCAGGAGGCACAAGTAGGACATGTGTGCAGTCAATTGCCCCAAACACGTGCGGGAAGCCAGTTATGGTGTAGAAGCCTTGCTTGATCTCCAGCTGTTTCTGCGCAGTGTGGGGGAAGTGAAGGTGCTGGGGTACCAAGCTGATGATGGCATCCAAGACAGTTGCGATGAAATTTGATAGGGCTGGCTGTGAGACTCCTCCGACTGGCGGTTGTTGGTTGGAAAGTACCAGTGGCCAACAGGTGCAGCACAGCCAGCAGCTTTGTCTGCAGAGGGATGTTGGTTGTCCGCTGTCTTGGTACCGTCAGCCTGAAGGTGTAGGATCACTGACACAATATTGACGACCAAAATATAGAATGCACGTAATATCAACGCCAAAATATCGATGTACAAAATATCGTCTCCCTATCTACAAACAGGTAAGTACAAACATATCGAAGACAAAATATCATTGATTAAAATATAATTTGTAAAAATATCGAGTTTGTAATATATGTTAAAAGTAATATTAACTTAATTAAATCAATATAATTAAGTAAAACATACTTAAAATTATTTTAAAAATGTTAAAATTAATAAACAATATATGCAACCTCTTAAATATTTTTTACAACACTGTTGGAGAGCGGTGGGGTAAAATGTACTATTCCCACTCCAGCGAGTGGAAAAGTAGGAAAAGCGTTGGATAGCTGAAGGGTATAATTTACTATCCCACTCCAGGAAGTGGAACAGTAGGGAAAACGTTGGATAGCAGGAGGGTAAAATTTACTATTCCCACTCCAGCGAGTGGAACAGTAGGGAAAGCATTGGATAACGGGAGGGTAAAATGTACTATTCCTGATGTTGATGGAGTTGTGCACTACCAGGATATCCAGGCGATAATAAAGAAGCTCAATCAGTTTCTTCGTTGCAAAAGTCTTTATTTGATATAATTCCAGAATATAAAAGCAACAGCCAACGCGTTTCATTCTTAGAACTTCATCAGGGCAGTCAGTAAGTTGCATAAAGATTGTCTCAGTCTGTCCTGCCTGTAGAGTGTGGCAGTCTTTCAAGAACGTGTGCCACCTTGATAAGGGCCACGTTATAGAGCTGTCAGTAAGTCGTCTCCACGAGGTGCCGGATATCTCCTAGAAGGTACTATTCCCACTCCAGCGAGTGGAACAGTAGGGAAAGCGTTGGATTGCGGGAGGGTAAAATTTACTATTCCCACTCCAGCGAGTGGAACAGTAGGGAAAGCGTTGGATAGTGGGAGGGTACAATTTACTATTCCCACTCCAGCGAGTGGAACAGTAGGGAAAGCGTTGGATAGCGGGAGGGTAAAATATACTATTCCCACTCCAGCGAGTGGAACAGAAGGGAAAGTGTTGGAGAGCGGATTGGAATAATTTAAAATTCCCACTCAAGCAATTTAATCAGCATTAATGAAAAATGAATTATGTTTTATAAATTATTTTACCTCCTACCATTTTCCCCTATAAACGTCACCTCCAATATACTAAATTATTAATAATTTAATTTAATTGATTAATAATTAATTAATTAATTAATTAACTAATAACAATTAACAATCAAATGTATAATGATCAAATGTAAATTAGTTTACACAATTAACATATTTAAATAACTTTTAATAAATATTAATGTTAAATTATTATACAATTTCATTAAAATTATATTACTTCCCACCCTACTCCCTTATCAGCCCTCAACCCAGTCCTAAAAAACCTACACCATTAACATATTTAGAAAATGTGTTTTAATAATTAATATCTTTTTAATTACTATTTAATTCTTTTTTAACACAATTAACATAATTACCACTTAATTATTTATTGTTTTAAGTTAAATTATAATTATTAATAATACATTGATTATTTTAATTAGCAGTATAAATTATTAAATATTAATTAATTCATTAATTACATATTTAATTAGTTAATTGAAAATAAATTATTTCCCACCCTATTCCCCTATTAACCCACAACCCGCTTCAAATTTTAATTACATAACATTTAATTAACATATATTTAATTAATTTTAATCAATGAAAAAAATATATATTATAATAAATTACTTCCCACCCAATTTCCCTATAAACCCACAACCCGCTAGGGAAGTAAAATACGAAAGAATTATTTTACATACATTTCTTAACTTTAAAAAAAATTAAACATACATTACAAAAACAATATACACTTTTAACACATATACTACCATACAAAACACTTAAAAAATTCGATATTATTAAGAATTCGATATATTTTAAAGCCTATATTATGTACTTCGATATTTTTACAGCCGATATTACTTAGCTGCATGTCGATAATATTAACCAGTATATTATGTCCATTCTATATTTTGAATTCAATATTCTGTCCATTCTATATATTTTTTTCAATATTGTGTCTAGTTACCGTGGGCAATGTGGGTCAGGATGCGGAATATGGTTGTCCTTTTGAGCCTGTAGTGGGCAATGTCTTCCTCTTGCTTTAAGTCTGTGAAACTGGTGCATTTTCGGAAGGACCGCTGTCTTATTCTGCTCTGCCTCAGTGCTAGTTCTGTGAGGGCGGTCAAGGGAGTGGTGTTGGGTGTTGTAGGCCTCTTGCGTCTCCGAGCTGCATGATCAGTAGCTCCATGATATGTATTGGTCTGCCGATGTGGCTCTGGGCTGGGCTCCCTTTCATACTGCAGGTTGTCATCCTGCTTAACACCAGTGAAAGGCAGGTGTTCATTCCCTGCTGCTAAAGCACCTTATTGCCTGTTTTCGGATTGCTTCGCTGATCTGGCTAATCGTTGAGAATATCGCGAAGTTGTGTTTTCATGTGTTTTTGCATGGGAACGCCTACTCTGTATATCATTAGCGTTAGTTTTTGCTATCATGCGTGGCGATGTTTTTTGCGGAAGCTATCACTGGAAAACTGGCGATTTTGGTAGTTTGCACCAGCTTGAGAATGGAACGATGAATATTTTGCCACTTTTGCGACACTAAAATGCCGATAACTCAGCAATGAGTCCTTGAGAAAATGCCCCACTGTGTTCTGTCCTCCTAGCAGAACAGAACGTTGAAAGCAATCTCACTCTCAGGGTTGGCTAATAGTGTTATAACAAAACATATTCTGATAGAGTAAACGTAGCTGTGGATTAGGGTGCTTCACAGACACCACAAATGGTAATGATAGAGCCAAACTCAGACCTAGTCTTATTACTCAGGTTTTGTTCGGATGGTCTTTTATTTGCCTGCTAAAATTTGTCGAGGAGAAACACAACACTTCAAATTATACTTACAATTTCATAATGCTTTAAGGACCTCAAACTCTGAATTCTAATTATGGATTTTTATTATAAGGCCAAAAATAATTGTATGTTAACACACCTTGATATCAATGAATATAGGTACAGAAAAATCAGTACAGAGCCAAATCTGCGCATATAAATAATTCGGCAAAAGAGGCACAAAATGATATACTCCAAGATCAGCATGCAACCCAAGATGGAGGCAGAGTCCAAATCCCTTTTCATCAGGAAAGGAAGCATGAAATATCTCTCCCTACACCACGTGCATTAATGATGATTCTAGGTGGCTCCCCTGCCTCAGCTTTCAAAGGTGTCAGCACGAGTAGACTTCCTAAGAAGTACTCATGTTAAAATGGGTCAAATAGCTTAAAGCTATAGAGCTCGTTTTAAGATGCTCTCTCTTCTCCAAAATCTAGAAGTCTGGCGTTTCTGTCCCTGTGCATAATACGAAAGGGGATCATTTTAGACCCCTCCTGTGAGTATCATGTGACAATTATGTTTCATTTCCACTAAGTTTTCAAAGGTTCAGTGTTTTTCCGTGACTTCTTTAATTAAATCATCTTGCTTCATATGACCTTGGAGTGTCGATAGGCCAGGCACAGAAGGTATACTCCCCATCGCTTCTCTGGCTCGTTCAAAGACATTCCAAGTATCTCCGCAGTTTAAAATAATTATGTTATTCTGTAAACCTGCAATGGGAGGGAAGCACTCTGTCTCTGCACATGCAAAAATACATTTAATTATTTCTTCAGTATCTGAGAGTAAAACTAACTTGTAAACAACTTGCAGTTTCGGGTCTAGACTGCAAACAACTTCATCACATACAGATATATTTTCATGAATATACTAATTAAAAGGCACACTTATACATGTCAAAATGATGGTGTTTTCTAAACCGTGCACATTCTATTTAAAGTGAACATTACACTTCTTGATTGAGAAGAATAAATGAATTCATATAAACATAATACAGTGTAACACCATGATTATATACGGGTGCGTCATAAACATGGGTATAGTGTACCCTTACATATTGGAGTGCAATTTGCGCTCTATCAGTCCCCCCCTCTTATGACTAGTATCATAACATTAACATCACACATCACTAACATTTACCTTTACAAAAGAGCACCTTACATAGGAGTTGTAGCTTGTCGTCCTTGTCTAAATTTCTCTAACACCTTAAGATGCAGATAATGACTGTCCTGCAGTCTTTCTAACTGCTGCTCTCTTTTCTTCAGGGAATTTTCAGCATGACGTGCTTTCTGCCACTTGTAAGCTTTTATGGCTCCCAATAATACAATGATACAATTAACTGCAATTATGATGGGTTTTAGGATTTATCCTACTATTCCTTGTCCCAGGCTTCCAAACCAGCTCCTAATCTTTCCAAAACCCTTACCAATTTGTTCCCACAGACCATCTGCAGCTAGAACACTTAAATCTTGATGGATTTCTGAGATGTTACTGATATATATGCGTATATCCCAAATATTGTCTGGAATATACGTGCAGCATTGCTGAACTTTCAATAATCTACAGACTCCTCCGGCTTTTTCTAGAAGGACATCTAAAGCAAGTCGATTTTGAAAAACCATAGCTCTTATCGAAACTATCTCCCCATCCACCAGCAACAACATTTGGGCCATATTCACAGAGAGTTTATCTACTATAGTTGCCAGTTTCCTAATCTTTACATCATTTAAAATCACACCCACACTTGGGGTGTCATTAGGATGGTGGGCGGACTTTATCGGGAAACGGGACCGCACGCCATAAGGGCAGGGGGCCCGTGGGGGCAATTAGGATGCACCCGCCACAGTGGCAGGCACATCCTGCATTCCTGTCATTGCTGAGTGCACCATCAATCACAATGCCAGGAAGGCATGTTGTGCACTTCCATGCACAGCATGGCAGGGACCACGTGGTGTCTGCCATGTTGGGCATGGAACTGCTGGGGGGTAGCATAGGTACCCCCATGTGCACCCCCCACCCCCAAGAGTCCCTGGGGGCCCACAACGGGCCCGCAATGTCAAACACTGCATGCCTTTCCGTGGTGGCAACGAGGCATGTCCCCGCCTGCATAGTAATATGGATGGCGGTGTCTAACAGACACCACCACCATATTAAACCCTTTTCTGCCCGGTCAACTCGTTGAACGGGAGGAAAAGTGGCGGTCCCCCCGACATAGTAATATGGCAGGGGAATTGGGTGGCCAGCAGGGTCGGATCATGGGCAGATTGCCATGCGGGCAGTGGAGATCCGCCGGTGATCCTAATGGGCCCCTTGGTATCATAGCTCCAAATATATCACCAACAACCTCTCCAGCACTTACTCCACAGTTTCCTCTGTGAACCTTTTTCCCCTCTGAAGGCCATAGATATTCTACATGAAAAATGTTGTGAAATATTACTGCTAGGTAACTGGTACCATATCAATTCTTGGGCAACTTCACATAAGCACTTTGTCCACAAACAAAATAAACATTTGGCACTATGGTCAATTTATCCAATAATGCCTTTCTCATTGCTTCTTCAATCAAGAAAATGTGTTCACAATCACTCTCACCCACAAAAATCTTATCATAATAAGTGGTCGGGTGTCTAATACATAACTTCCTTTTTTGTTTAAAGTCTAATGCTATAGGACCTGAACTTTCCTTTGATTTGTGATCTTATTCTTCCTGTGTCCTTGGAATAACCTTATCCTTTGGGTCTGGTCTGAATAGTGTCTGTCTATGTCAATCTTCTATCTGATCTATGAATTTCTTCTCAATTTCAGTCAGCATGCACGTTAAATTATGTCTATGGGCGTACGAAGTATCTAGCGTAATAGTGGGCACGAAGTATGTAGACATTCTTTCTACCTCCTTATTATAATACTCATATTTATTCATATATTTGAGAACGGGGCTTCTGAGAGTACCACATCATAATTAGAAAAATAATACTCAAAGTGGGCTTTGCTAAAGAACATGCTTAGCAACACACTACACGTAATGCCATATGTCAAAGGTAGGTAGTGATAACAAATGCCATCTTCTACAGATGCAGGTAATTGCATACACACATAACAATCTTTAGCATCCATGGTGTGAACATTCTCATACAACAACCGAGTATAGGCATTCAGTGTGAAATCTCCTTTTGATAGGATTACATGTAGCATTCGGCTGGTGTCCCTAATCATATCCCTATCTTTGGCAGTTGCACCCTCATCTAAACCTGCAGTAGAGGAGGTAGGCGGTATGTCATTCTTTTCAGAATCGGGAGACCCTACCAGTGATGCAACAATCACCACTGCTATGACAATAATTATCACTACAATAAGGGTACCAATTAGACATTTCTTTTTCCTTCCTGCTTTTTCAGACCTCATCTTGTTTCTCTTCTTGTCTTGGTTGTCAATGAAATTCGATCAAATTGCTATTTACTGAATTATTTACAATGTCTCTAATATCCTTATTGGTTCATTCTTTTCTCAATGTTCAGTTCAATAGTACTGAGCCTATTGAAGAGAAGTAGTCAACCCTACAATCGGCTCTTCTCTCTAATGAAAGATCCTAAATGTATATCTTCTTTCCTCTCGGGGCTAGGTTATCTTCTTTCTAAGGCTAATAAATGTGTCTTTAAAGTTCACTCTCATTTATGAAATTTGACCCAAGCATAGTAAGAACAAGCTGCAATATTTCAGCACAAATTTCTCCCATTTCTTGTGCAGTTGGCTGACACCCAAAGGTAGGAAAATGAACCTGGTTGAGGATCAGAAAACGCAATCCACTCAGCCTTGGTGGATCAGGAACTGTCAAAGTCAGTATTCTAAATGCATCAATTCCAGGAACTATCAACTGAAGATTGATTGTCAGGGTACTACCACTGTAACTCACTGTGCCTTTTCCCAGTCTCCCAAATTCTCCCGGCTTCTGCATCAGCAGCCAGGTACGTCCACTCAGGAGATGTGTACTTTCAAGATGGCACTCTTTCCCTCCTTGATCGTCTCAGACCGTGCGGTCTTTCGTTGGTATCGCTTAGATCAGATTCAGATGTCTCAGGAATTGGAGCAAGATCTTCCTCAGATACAAGCCGTAAATTCAGCCTGTCTTTCTTTGCTGGCCACTTTGCTGCTGTGGTTACATCTGCTCTTTGTCCTTTCTCTTGCTCTGATCTTTCAGCGTCAGATGATTCACTTTGTTCTGGGTCCAAGATCACTTCTATGATATCATTGATTTCAGACTCAGTATTTGCTTCAGGGGATGCTGAAACTGTTTCAATTGCACTCTTAATTGCTTTTCGTGGAATCGGAGGTGTTGTTCCATCCACAGGTTCTGGAACTCTGTGAGTATGTGAAGCGTGGATCCAATTTGGTAGACCACCAAACTTCACTGCTGTACTTGTGACCAACAACATTTGAAAGGGTCCACACCACTGGGCATCAAGATAGCTTTTTCTCACATGCTTTCAAACCAGGACCAAGTCTCCAGGGCTTAAATCATGCAGCAGGTCACTCGAGGTAAATGCAGTCACAGCCTCAACCTGGTGAGACACAGAAGTAATTACATCAGCCAGTCCTTTACAATAATCCAGAACCAAATCATCAGTGATGTTCACTAATGCAGTAGCTGGCACCATAGGCAGTTGCATTGCTCTTCCCATCAATATCTCATGGGGAGAGAGCCCTGTTCTCTTATCAGGAGTACTACGCATACTCATCAGCACAAGAGGGAGTGCATTGGGCCATTTCAAAGAAGTTGATGAACACACCTGGGACATTCTCATTTTGAGGGTACCATTCACTTGTTCCACTAGACCTGAAGCCTTCAGCCTATAGCTGCAATGTAATCTTTGATCAATTTTCAGAGCTGCACACAACAATTGCATGAATTTGTTGTGGAAGTGTGTTCCTCTATCTGTTTCCACTGAGGTCGGAATTCCAAACCACGGTATCAGTTCCCTTAAGAGCAATTTTGCCACTGTGAGATTGTTGCACCGCCTAGTGGGATATGCCTCAACCCATCGTGAAAAGATACAGACCACCACCAGGACATATCTCAACCTATTGCATTGGGGCATTTCTATGAAATCTAACTGTATTCTGTTGAAGGTACCTCCTGATCTCCCGATGTGGCTCATTGCCACCACAGTTCTCTTTCCCACATTCATTTGCTGGCACGTAACACACCTGTGACAAACTACTTCAGCATGTACATGAAATCGAGGGTTAAAATATGTTTACCTAAACACTAGCACCATGGCATCTCTTCCAAGATTTGACTTAATAAACAGTTAAGTAGTACTGCCCTGTCATCTGTTGACACCCAAATGCTATCATCTCTCTTGTGACAACCTGTTTTAACCCAGGATGCTCCTTCTTCTTCTGGGACCTCATTTTGCAGTCTCTAAACCTGATCCCATGCATCGGCTACAGCTAGCATCATGCTGAACTCGGTCTCTTCTGCATTTTCTCCTACATATCCACCATTGAAAATACAAACATTTAATGCACAAAAACAAGCAATCTTATTGGCATAATTATTTCCTTTGGTAACAAAATCATCTCCTTTCCCATGGGCTGCACATTTTACAACTGCTATAGCTTCTGGTCTTTGTAAAGCCTCCAGCGTACATATTCGCCACAATGGAATGCGAAAGGGAGATCCTAAGGATGTCAGGTATCCCCTCTGGGACCATAACTGTCCAAAATCATGAACCCCTCCAAACTCGTACAGGCTGTCTGTATAAATGGTTACTCACACTCCCATCAGCAATAATACAGGCATGTGTCAGAGCAACAATTTTGACCACCTGAGCAGAATATACTCTTGTTAGACAGGCAGCTTTGACTACTCCTAAAATAGAACAGACAGCAAAAGCCGCACGCAGGTACCCTTCATTGTCTCTAAAACATGAACCATCCACAAAAAGAATAAAATCAGGTTCGGATAATGGTTCATCAACAATGTCAGGTCTGGGCTTGGTAGACAGTTCAGTGACATCTAGACAGTCATGCTCCTCACAATTTTCTCCTTCTTGTGGAAGGGGTAACAATGTTGTAGGGTTCAGAGTAGCACAAAGTTTCAAAGTAACATTTTTAGCAGCTAATATGACTTGTTCATACTTTGTAAGTCTATTGTTAGTGAGGTGTTGTGTTTGCGTTCTTGTCATTAGCAATTCTACTGAATGAGGCACATACACCACAAGTGGATGACCCATAACTATAATTTCACACCTTTCAATACTGACACCCGTTGCAGCAACATATTTAAGACATCCGGACAACGCGGAAGCCACAGGATCTAATGTGGCTGAAAAATAAGCAACTGGTCTACGGACACCTCCGTGTGTCTATACGAGAACAGCCAATGCACATCCTTCTTTTTCACAGCAGAAGAGTGAAAACGCTTTATTATAATCTGGCATTCCAAGTGCTGGAGCGCGACATAGCTTCTCTCTTAGAACATGGAAGGCACTCAAGCTGTCATCATCCCATGGTACCCGATCACTAATATCTTTTTGAGTCAACCTCAAAAGTGGCTTTGCTTGTAAAGAAAAGTTTGGGATCCATTGTCGTCAATAGCTGACCATTCCCAAAAATCTGCAGACTTCTTTCTGTGTTTTTGGAGTTCCCATTTGCAGAATCGTCTCTATGCAATCTGGTGACACCTTCCGTTTTCCTTTCTCAATGCAATGTCCTAAATACTGCACTTCTTGTTGACAATATTGGAGTTTGTTTGGGGACACATTGTATCCATTTTCTGATAGATGATTAAGCAAAGACACTGTATCGATTCTACAATTATCTTCAGTTTCTGATGCGACCAACAGGTCATCAATATATTGCACCAGAATGGAGTTTTGGAGCATTATCAATCCTTCAAGATTCTTCTTCAAACATTGACTAAAGATGGAGGGGCTTTCTGAATACCCTTGAGGAATACAACACCATGTTAATACACGGTCATCTATCCTAAATGCAAACATATATTGGCTATCTTCAAGCAATGGTACAGAAAAGAAAGCTTGACACAAGTCAATGACTGTGAACCACTCGGCTTCACACAGTATTTTAAACAGGATGACAGCTGGATTCGGTACCACAGAACAACATGGATTCACGATTTCATTAACCCGGCGCAGATCATGTACTATTCTGTATTTACCGCTAGGCTTTTGTAGTCCCATTATAGGTGAATTACAGGTACTCCCTCTTATCTCTTTTAAAATACCCTGTGCGAACATGGATTCAATCACAGGTCGTATTCCGGCCATAGTTTCTGGAGTCAATTTATACTGTGGAATTCGGGAAAATTCGACTTTGGGTTAGACCTGTATCTTCACAGGCTCAACGCCATTAATAAATCCTATGTCTTCACCTGAAATATCCCATACTTTTAGTGATACAGAATCTCTTAAGTCATGGGGCAACTCTTCTAAAGTGATAACTACAAACAACTCTGCACACAGACTCATATTTGCCATCCTAAAATCTGCATCATCATCATAGGTATGCAACTCCACACCTCTTGGAGTGCAGGAGATATTACAATTTAGTTTACATAAAAGATCACGTCCTAACAGACAAACCGGGCTGGAATCACACACTACAAATTGATGTTTATCTCGAAAGGGTCCTATAGTTACGGGCAATTCATTTGTTAAAGGATTAGTCATCTTTAAATTGGTTACTCCTACCACTTGGATTAATTTTCCTAACAGAGTTAAGTCAGGTACCAACCCTGTCCGGACCGTGGAACGTGCAGCTCCAGTATCTAACAAGAAAGTAACAGGATGTCCGTTCACCCTTGCGTCTACGAAGGGTCCACTTTAATCTACTTCCAGGGCAGCACTCAAAGTCCATTCTCCCTGTGTCCCCCTCTGATACTCATAGGGATCCTGTGGCCACTCTAATCTGTCTTTAATCTCAAAATAAGGCATCTGTCTATATCTCTGATTATTCATAGATATTCTGGGTGGTTGCGGTATATGGAGTTGGGACTCACAACTGCCCTCATACATAGATCTGGGTCTTGTTAGTGTTCACGTTCTCTGTCATCTGTCCCTCTCCTTCGTATTGCATCTTGTTTGCTGGATTCAATCTACACTCGTGCTTCCAATGCCCAATTTTGTGACAATAATGACATGCTGTCACACGCTTTTGATTGGCCACCTATCCAGCTCCCATACCAACCTCAGCACCTCTTCCCCTACCCTGTCCGAGTTATGTCACCATTTGTTGTTGGTTAATTCCTCTACCACTTCCTCTCCCTCAACCTCCTTGCCCCCAAACTGGTCGTTCGGCATTTCTCAACTGTACTAACATCAACTTTTCTTTTGTTTTCTTCTATGCTGCCTCCACTTGCTCACTGCAATACTTTGCATATCTCAAAATTTCATCAACAGACTTGTTCTGCCAACATATCAAGTGGTGCTGAATCATCAAACTGATATCAGATCGAAATCCTAACACAAATTTAGACACAAACTGTCCCATGTCGTTTGGATCAACAGTATCCAATCCACTATGTTGTTTAAATGCTACTAATAGTCTTTCATAAAAATCATGTACAGACTCCTTAGGATCTTGACTGGTACGATCGATTTTAAGCCAATCGACGGTCTGCAGTGCAACTTTAGACTTTAACCAGGTTATTACTTGTTCATATTTCTTCATTACCTCTGCCAAAGGGCCATTCGTCAATGAATCTCTAGCAGGTTCTGCAGTAGGCCAATCAACAGCAACCTTACATGCGCGCCACAAATCACTGGGAACCACTATATCAAACAATGTGTTCAGAGCTATCCACAACACTTTCGAAATCTTGAAAGACCGATCAATTTGCTTAAACCAGTCAGCAGGCTTTTCCCTCAGCCGAGGAAAATCATTAGTAAAGGCTGCCGAGTCTCCCCAACTCCACAGTACATGTACATACCCTCCATTCTGTACCTCTCTTAGTGGGAAATGTCCTGTTGCTCCTTCTCCTCCACCTGGAGGTGGAGTATCCCATATCATTTTCTTGGTACTTTTCTTTTTGGCCTACCTTTCCTCCCATTTATCCAGAGCTCTCCATGGTCTCATTGATTTCATCAAGTCTCTAATTTGTGCTTTTAGCCCTGTGGTTCGCTTTTCCTCCAAATCCTGATCAGTGTAATTTAATCTGCAACTTCCGTGCATCAGTTTTGTCTTCAACAAGTCCACCTCATATCGTCTTGCTAATTGCACCAATGCCTCATGAGCGCACATTGCTTTCTTCGTAACATCTTTAGCTAAAAATAACAACTCACTGGGATTGTACATTTCCATTCTTCTATTGGTAGATTCCCTTCTATCACCTCATCTATTTCAATGTTCAATCTGACCACATCTAATAGTGGCACCCTTATTGCCAATTGTATCCTTTTCTGACTTTGTTCACTCCCAGACTCTTCCTTCGCCCAACTTTGTCTCCTTGGAATGGCACCTTCCTCTTATCTCACTATTGGATGACTTTCTATTTCACAACTCCAACTTCTCCAATGATTTCCCTCACACGCGGGGGTGACCCACTTGTGGGACACCCCCGCGCCGCACGGCCACCAGCTGCTGCGTGTGTTCCCCTCTGCCTGCCTTCTGCCTCGCTGACGCCGTGGTCGCTCCCCTCTGGTTTCCCAGTTGTTTTGCCCTAAATTTGTGCTTGTCTGTTTCTGCCGTCTGCTCGCGTATTTTGCCGTTTTTCCTTGTTTTGCCCTAAATTTGTGCTTGTCTGTTTCTGCCGTCTGCTCGCGTATTTTGCTGTTTTTCCTCGTTTTGCCCGTAATTTGTGCTTGTCTGTTTCTGCCGTCTGCTCGCGTATTTTGCCGTTTTTATTTGTTTTGCCCTAAATTTGTGCCTGTTAATTTCTTTGTATCCCCTGTGCCGTGTCCAGTTTCCTTCCTGATTGGCCGCCTACCTCGCCGCCCTCCGCTCTCGCTTCCCGCCACCGACATTGGCCCCGCCCCTTTTTCTCTTCTGTTCCCTCCCCGCTCCCGCCTCCCAGCTGCTCCGCCCACCCGCGCACTTGGCCTTAAATGGCGACCGTGCAGCGCAGGTGAGTGTGACCCACTTGTGGGACACCCCCGCGTCGCACGGCCACCAGCTGCTGCGTGTGTTCCCCTCTGCCTGCCTTCTGCCTCGCTGACGCCGTGGTCGCTCCCCTCTGGTTTCCCAGTTGTTTTGCCCTAAATTTGTGCTTGTCTGTTTCTGCCGTCTGCTCGCGTATTTTGCCGTTTTTCCTTGTTTTGCCCTAAATTTGTGCTTGTCTGTTTCTGCCGTCTGCTCGCGTATTTTGCTGTTTTTCCTCGTTTTGCCCGTAATTTGTGCTTGTCTGTTTCTGCCGTCTGCTCGCGTATTTTGCCGTTTTTATTTGTTTTGCCCTAAATTTGTGCCTGTTAATTTCTTTGTATCCCCTGTGCCGTGTCCAGTTTCCTTCCTGATTGGCCGCCTACCTCGCCGCCCTCCGCTCTCGCTTCCCGCCACCGACATTGGCCCCGCCCCTTTTTCTCTTCTGTTCCCTCCCCGCTCCCGCCTCCCAGCTGCTCCGCCCACCCGCGCACTTGGCCTTAAATGGCGACCGTGCGGACGCGCAGCGGTCACGCGCAGCGGGCGCGCCGATTGTGCGCCGAAGGCGCGCCAAAGGTAAGCCCGACTACGCCCGTCCGCGACCGGATCGCGACCAGCGCCAGGACCCCTGGCCCACGAAGACCCCGACCGACCCGCCTGACGTACTCCGCCGCCACCCTCACCGCTCTCAACACCGGCCGACTCCCAGAATGCCATCAAGCCTCTCCACTCCGTACCCACGGACCCTTCAGCTGCCACGCCTGCAAGTTCACCTGCATCCGGACCTGCCTCGCACCAGCACCCACCAAGCCGAACACCAGCAGTACCCACCTCAAGTGCATCCTGCTCAACACCCGCTCCATCCACAGACATGCCATCGAACTCTGGAACCTCCTCGACACCACAGCTCCAGACGTTGCCTTCCTCACGGAGACCTGGATGAACGCCTCTTCAGCTCCCGACATCGCCATCGCCATCCCAGAGGGCTACAAGATCGTCCGGAGGGACCGAAACGCCAACCAGATGGGAGGAGGCATCGCCATCATCCACAGGAGCACCATCCGTCTCACGACCAGCACCGACAACTCCCTGACCACCGCCGAACACCTGCATTTCCAGATCCACACCAACCCGAACACCACCCTCAGAGGCACCCTGATCTACCGACCCCCTGGACCACGCACACAATTCAGCGAGGACATCGCCGACTTCGTCAGCCCACATGCCCTCCCCTCCGCTGACTACATCCTCCTGGGAGACCTCAACTTCCATCTGGAGAACAACAACGACCGCAACACCAGCACCCTGCTCGACAACCTCACCAACCTGGGACTCAAGCAACTGGTGTCCACCCCCACCCACCTCGCCGGACACACACTCGACGCTGTCTTCTCATCCAGCAAGGACATCAACTTCAGCCACACCACAGAGCTTCAATGGACGGACCACAGCTGCGTCCACTTCACCTTCAAGAAAACAACGACCCACCACCACCAGCAACAGACCGCCCGCAGAAGCTGGAACAAGATCACAGCAGACCAGCTCGCCACCTCCCTGAGCCAGCACCCTCCTGCCAGCTCAGCGAACCCCAGCCAGGCCGCCGACAACCTCACGAAGTGGATCAGCAACTGCGCGGACGAACTCGCCCCACTGAGGACCCCGCCCAGCAGACCCGGCAGCAAGAAAGCCCCATGGTTCACCGACGAACTCAAGAGCTCCAAGAAGAACTGCCGAGCCCTCGAGAAAGTCTGGAGAAGGGAACCGACACCGGACAACAGGACCTCCTTCAAACTTGCCACCCGGAAACACCACCAGCTGATCCGCGCCGCCAAGAAAACAGCATTCAAGGACCGGTTGGACAACAACGCACACAACTGCAAGGAACTCTTCAACATCGTCAAAGAGCTTTCCAACCCCAGCGCAGGAAACAACGACATCACCCCATCGCAAGACCTCTGCAACTCCCTGGCTTCATACTTCCACAACAAGATCGCGGACATACACAACAGCTTCAACAACCAACCAACGCACACCATGACCGAACAACCACCCCCCACCACCACCCTCCGCGCCTGGACCCCGATCAGCACCGAAGACACCATCCGCACGATGAACTCCATCCACTCCGGATCACCGACCGACCCCTGCCCTCACCACGTCTTCAACAAAGCCGACGCTGTCATCGCACCCCACCTGCGAGACATCATCAACACATCCCTCGACACCACCATCTTCCCCGAGAGCTGGAAACACGCCGAACTCAGCGCCCTACTCAAGAAACCAACAGCGGACCGCACCGACCTCAAGAATTACCGCCCCATCTCGCTCCTCCCGTTTCCAGCCAAAGTCATCGAGAAGACCGTCAACAAGCAGATGGCCGCTTTCCTCGAGACGAACGGATCCCTCGACCCCTCACAGTCCGGCTTCCGAGCCAACCACAGCACCGAGACCGCCCTCATCGCCGCCACCGACGACATCCGAGCCCTGATGGACAATGGAGAAACAGCGGCCCTCATCCTCCTAGACCTCTCCGCGGCATTCGACACGGTCTGCCACCGCACCCTAGTACGGCGCCTCAGCAACGTCGGAATCCAGGACAAGGCGCTGGAGTGGATCACCTCCTTCCTCGACGGGAGAACACAGAGAGTCCGCCTACCACCGTACAAGTCAGAGGCCACCGAAGTCATCTGCGGCGTCCCCCAAGGATCATCTCTGAGCCCCACCCTCTTCAACGTCTACATGAGCCCCCTCGCGGCCATCGTACGCAAACACAACCTCAGCATAATCTCCTACGCCGACGACACCCAGCTGATCCTCTCCCTGACCAACGACCCCGCCGCCGCCAGAGCCAACCTGCACGAAGGGATGAAAGAGGTAGCCGAGTGGATGACGACCAGCCGCCTGAAACTGAACTCGGACAAGACGGAGGTCCTCATCCTGGGCTCCTCTCCCTCCGCCTGGGACGACTCCTGGTGGCCTCCCGCCCTGGGCACCGCACCCAAACCGACAGACCATGCACGCAACCTGGGCTTCATCCTGGACTCCTCCCTCTCCATGACCAGGCAAGTCAACAACGTCTCCTCGGCATGCTTCAACATCCTACGCATGCTACGGAAGATCTTCTGGTGGATCCCCACCGAGACCAGGAAGACCGTCACCCAGGCCCTCGTCACCAGCCGACTGGACTACGGCAACGCCCTCTACGCCGGGACCACCGCCAAGCTCCAGAAGAGACTCCAGCGGATCCAGAACGCCTCAGCCAGACTCATCCTCGACATCCCACGAACCAGCCACATCTCCGGACATCTGCGAGACCTTCACTGGCTCCCCGTCAACAAAAGAATCACCTTCCGCCTCCTCACCCACGCACACAAAGCCCTACACGACCAAGGCCCGAGCTACCTCAACAGCCGAGTCAACTTCTACGCTCCCAAACGCCACCTCCGATCAGCCAACCACGCCCTCGCCGCCGTCCCCCGCATCCGAAGAGCGACTACAGGAGGAAGGTCCTTCTCCCACCTGGCCGCCAAGACCTGGAACTCCCTCCCGACCGACCTGCGCCTGACCCAAGACCACCTCTCCTTCAGGAAGAAGCTGAAGACCTGGCTGTTCGAGCAGTAGCGGCTCCCCCCCCCCCAGCGCCTTGAGACCCCACGGGTATGTAGCGCGCTTTATAAGTGTCACTGATTGATTGATTGACACCTTGACATGGGAGGAAATGTTACTCTAGGGGCTTTGTGTCTCATTTCCCGTTCCTCTCTTGGTAGCATTGACTCTCTTACTGCTTGAACCCACATTCTAAGATCTAATCTTGAATTTGCCAATGCTCCAGTACGTCTTAGTTCTGACCCACTATCCATCCTTGACAGATTGGCAGTAACTGGTAGTGGAGTACTAGATTCTACTGGCCCTTGTACCATGCCTGCCCCACTCATAGTAAGGCTTCCTCTAGTTATACACAAAACACACTATATAAATGAGGGTCTAAGGGCTAGTTTTAAGACTCTGAACTGGACACATGCCCCTGACATCAGACTTACTACAACAAAAGGTATCCAGGAGTCACAACCAAGTGTTTTTACTCTAGACTGACCACCATATGACTTACAAGTTAGATTGTGAATTAAATATTGTTCATATGTGAAAACCATTCAACTACTCATACGCTCAACATGCAACCCAGGTAGGAATTTTTCCCATCAGTTGCCGTTCTGTACCACCACTATCACATCATTTGGGTCCTCCTTACCCAGGAGTTAGTACAAGAGAGCAGTCACACTATGTAGAGTGTGAAGACTGTGTGAGTGAGGAGACTGATGTTATTTGTTTCGCTGGGTGGTATCGGTATGGTGTTGAAAGTTACAACTGAAAGAAAGCAGTGCAGTGAAAAAGAGTGGTAGTGAGTAAAATTAGGTGGAACTGAGTAGAATAAGTGCTTTATTAGTTTCTCTCAGACCCCCAAGTCTAAAAACAGGTGAACAGTGAAAAGTAGATTTAACAAAATATCTACTAGCAAGTGGTCGACATGTTTCTGCATATAAGCGGAAGTTATCCTATGCATTCGTCAGGACCTAGATGTTGCTACTGCTTGCATGATTTAGTGATAAGGAGCTAAAGAAATAAAAGGGAAAAATTTCACCTGGATGTCAGGTGTTGATTCTCCACCACAATCCAGTATTTGTGGGGATGGCGCCTCACCTCACCTGGCTGCAGCTCAGGTAAATAAGGAGCACCGCTCTCTCCGTCGGTGTCTCCCCATTCTGGGGAGACACCATTCTGGGGAGGCCTCCCCAGAATAGCCCAGAGGGACGTTGGGAGACACCGACGGAGAGAGATATCTTTGGGCGGGCATGCGCTTGACATATATGAGCTCCTCGTATCAGAGAGGCCGCTATGTCTGATGTTGACCGAAACTTGGTTGGGTGAAACATCCAATCCTGATCTTGCAGCCACCATCCCGTCTGATTATGTCATCTTCCGGCAAGATAGAATGAAAGGGAGAGGTGGTGGTGTGGCGATTGTGGTCAGGCGCTCAGCTTCTTGTGTTGTGGTTCCGATGGAGCCCCTTCCGGGCTGTGAGGCCCTGGCTTTTTCAATAACTTTATCTGCTCACCAATCCTTCGTGGGCCTTCTTGTCTATCGTCCCCCGGGGCCCCTGGGTTCATTCCATGAGGATTTACAGGCAAGGGCCATTGAGCTATGTTTGAAGGCTAAACATTGTATGGTCTTGGGTGATCTCAACATTCATATGGACCAAGGAGGTGAGGGAGACACTATTAAAATCTTGGAGGTCACCGCCCCTCTCGGTCTTACCCCCTACCTGGCTGTACCGACCCATAATAGAGGTCACACCCTTGATCAGGTGTTTTCTACCCTGCCTCTTATTATGGCTAGCCAGGTCCCAGTGCTCTGGTCAGACCACTTTCTGATATCCTTTCAGATTGTTGGGGTCGGTAAGCCTGTGTGTGCCGTCCCTCCTCCATCGGGGCAACCCTGTCGGGCCTATCATAAGATTTCCCTTGAAGATTTGGGACAGGCTTTTATGGATAATCCCTGCCCGCTGTCGGGAAATCTGGAGTCCGACCTTGCCCAGTTGCAAGACTGGTTTAGGGAGCGGCTCAATGAACTTGTTCCTGAGTCCTCTCCTCGTAAAACTCCCAGGCGGTCCTCTGCACCTTGGTTCACAGAGGCCTTGGCCTCGTCCAGACGCGCTTGTAAGAGTGCTGAAAGACGGTGGCGCCATAGGTATGAGGATGTGGCCAAGACGGAATACAGGGTAGCTATTAAGGTCTATCATGCTGATATTCTGCGGTAAAAACAGCTTCACTTCTCGGCTAGAATAGAGTCAGCCTCCAGCTCCTGCAAGGAGATCTTCGCTATTGTGAAGGAGTTTATGTCGCCCAAAGCTACTGCTTCCCAGCACGAGTTCTCTGAACCGTGGGTGATTGCACTGGCCAGTTTTTTTCATGATAAGATCAAGTTAATCCAGGACTCCTTCTCAGCCCCTGTCTCTAAGACGATGGTGTGCCAGGAGGATATTTGGAGTCTGGCGGAGGATTCGGAGCGTACTCTGTCGGAATTTCCTCCTCTGTCGATCCCTGTGTTGCTTGATTTGTTATCTCAGCTTAAATCAGGTTCACCTGCTGACCCGTGCCCTGCCAGGTTCTTGGCGAGGATGGCGGAGGTGGTCAATCCTTTTGTGAATCCTGTGCTGAATTGTTCTTTGACCAGTGGCTTTGTTCCTGGCGTCTGGAAGGAGGCGATGGTGGTTCCGCTTCTCAAAAAGCCGGGCCTTGATCCGGTCCTTCATGTTAACTATCGCCCGATCTCTCTCCTACCTGCTTTTGCCAAAATCGTTGAGAAGCATGTCCACAAGGTCCTCTCGGTTTTCCTTGAGACACATAGCTTGCTGCATCCCACTCAGTCTGGCTTCCGAACCAACTTTAGCACTGAAACTGCGCTTTTAGAAGTCAGTGAAGCTATCAAGGAAGTGCTGGATTCAGGTGGTAGGGCCATGTTGGTCATGCTTGATCTGTCAGCGGCCTTCAACACCGTCCCTCATGAAGGTCTTCTCCGCAGACTTTATGAGATCGGTCTGCGAGGGACGGTGTTGAGGTGGTTTCAATCTTACCTGGCTGGTCGCCGGCAGGTGGTCTGGGCCCCCCCCTACTCAGCCGAAGTGCCGCCTCTGGAGGTCGGAGTCCCGCAGGGCTCCATTCTGAGCCCGACTCTTTTTAACCGCATGCGCGCTAGCGGAATTCCGCTAGCGCGCTGGGTTTTTCAAAATCGCACTTTGCGTGACGAGCTGGGCTCGTCATCAGTGTGCGAGCGGGCTACACCATGACGAGCCCAGCTCGTCATCAGTGTCGAAGGGGTTAATATTTTTCTGACCCCGTTGGCGGTGCTGGCTGAGTCCTTTGGGGCCCAGATAATATCATACGCCGACGATACTCAGCTCCTTTTTACGTGTGCAAAGGGGGCTGAGTTTGATGGAGAGAGGATTTGTGGTTGTCTTGGAGCTGTCTTTGAATGGTTCCAGGGCAACAGTCTCAAGTGTAATCCGGGCAAATCTGAGGTGCTCTTCTTCGGGTGTAAATCTGACCCGAGTTGGCAAGCATGGTGGCCGCACGATATGTTTCCTCCGGCGTCTTCCTCCACCGTGGCTAAAAACTTGGGGGTCAAAATTGATAATGGGCTGACTATGAAAGCCCAAGTTCTTGGTCTTGTGGGCGTCTGCTTCGGTCTGCTTAGGATGCTCCGGAGGTTTCTTCCTCTGCTTTCATTGGACCATCGCAAGATTACCGTCCATGCCCTCATTGGCTCGAGGCTAGATTACTCGAATGTTCTCTACCTGGGTTTGCCCGAGTATCTGTTGCAACGACTTCAGGTTGTCCAGAACTCGGCGGCCCGGGCTATTTATGGTCTTCCCCGTCGTGCTAGCACTTCTGACCTTTTAATTACCCTGCACTGGCTTCCTGTCCGGAAGCGGATTGTTTTTAAGGCCCTCACTTTGGCCCACAAAGCACTGTATGCCACTGGAGCTACCTATATTCAGAAAAGGTTGGCCTTCTATAAACCTGCTAGGGCTCTCAGATCTGAAACCCTCTCTCTTGCGGTGGTGCCTGTGGTGAAGAAGGCCCGGACTGGTGGACGCTCTTTTAAGCGTCTGGCGCCTCAGCTCTGGTACACCCTTAAATGTCACTCCGCAGCACTGCCAATTTGCTTGCCTTTAGGAAGGGTCTAAAGACTTGGTTGTTTTGTCTCTAGCTTTCTGTTATTTTTTTTCTGGTTCATTCTACTGTGTTGTGTGTTAGTGTCTGATCCGTGGGTTGAAAGCGCCGGGACACTCCTTTGGAGTAGCTGAGCGCTATATAAAACACCCACATAACATAACATAACATTTAACAGTCTAAATGGATATAAGCGTTTTCCATCTATGGTGTCTACTCTCCACCTTTTCAATCAATCAATCAATCAATCATAACACTTGTATAGCGCGCTACTCACCCGGCAGGGTCTCTAGGCGCTTGGGGGAAGGGGTCTGCTATTGCTCGAACAGCCAGGTCTTGAGTTGTCTCCTGAAGGCGAGATGGTCCTGGGTCAGTCGAAGATGGATGGGGAGGGAATTCCATGTCTTGGCCGCCAGGTAGGAGAAGGATCTGCCACCAGCGGTGGCTCTTCGGATGCATGGTATGGCGGCGAAGGCGAGGCTTGTCGAACGTAGCTGGCGGCTGGGCGTGTAGAAGGTCAGACGGTCGTTGAGGTACTTGGGTCCCAGGTTGTGGAGGGATTTGTGTGCGTGGGTGAGGAGCCTGAACGTGATCCTCTTGCTGACGGGGAGCCAGTGCAGGTCCTTCAGGTGGCCGGAGATGTGGCTGCGTCGGGGGATGATCAGGATGAGACGGGCGGAGGCGTTCTGGATGCGTTGGAGTCTTTTCTGTATCTTGGCTGTGGTTCCGGCGTAGAGGGCGTTTCCATAGTCCAGTCGGCTGATGACGAGTGCCTGGGTGACCGTCTTTCTGGTCTCGGTCGGGATCCATCGGAAGATCTTGCGGAGCATGCGTAGGGTGTTGAAGCACGATGAGGAGACGGCGTTGACTTGTCTGGTCATCAAGAGGGAGGAGTCCAGGATGAAGCCCAGGTTGCGTGTTTGGTCCGTTGGTTTGGGTGCGCTGCCCAGGGCCGGGGGCCACTAGGAGTCGGCCCAGGCAGAGGGTGATGATCCAAGGATGAGGACTTCAGTCTTGTCTGAGTTCAGTTTCAGGCGGCTGTTCTTCATCCACTCGGCTACTTCTTTCATCCCTTCGTGTAGGTTGGTTCTGGCGGTGGCAGGGTCGTTGGTGAGGGAGAGGATCAGCTGGGTGTCGTCGGCGTAGGAGATGATGTTGAGGTTGTGCTGGCGTGCGATTGCTGCGAGAGGTCTCATGTAGATGTTAAAGAGGGTGGGGCTGAGTGATGATCCTTGCGGTACGCCGCAGATGAATTCGGTGGCCTCGGAACGGAACGGGGGGAGGCGCACTCTCTGAGTTCTGCCGGTGAGGAATGAGATGATCCACTCCAGTGCCTTCTCTTGGATACCGATGTTGCTGAGGCGTTGAACTAGGGTGCGGTGGCAGACGGTGTCGACCGCTGCAGAGAGGTCCAGGAGGATGAGGGCCGCTATTTCCCCGTTGTCCAGCAGGGTTCTGATGTCGTCGGTGGTTGCGATGAGGGCGGTCTCGGTGCTGTGGTTTGCTCGAAAACCAGACTGCGAGGGGTCGAGGGATCCGTTTGTCTCGAGGAAGGCTGCAAGCTGTCTGTTGACGTTCTTCTCAATGACTTTGGCAGGGAAGGGGAGGAGCGAGATGGGGCGAAAGTTCTTGAGGTCGCTGGGGTCCGCTGTTGGTTTCTTCAGTAGGGCGCTGAGCTCGGCGTGCTTCCAGCTCTCCGGGAAGGTGGCGGTGCTGAAGGAGGCGTTGATGATGTCCCGCAGTTGGGGTGCGATGATGGCATCGGCCGTGTTGAAGACGTGGTGGGGGCAGGGGTCGGTCGGAGATCCGGAGTGGATGGTGTTCATCGTGCGGGCTGTGTCTTCAATTGTGCATCCCACCTAGCATCTTGATATGCTTTTGTTGCTTCCCTTCTTTTTGCATTGCTGCCCTCATTCATGCATCTAGAGCTTCAAATTGGGTTGGTCTGGGTGGAGGCTTCAGAGCATTCATTACTCCTCTGAGCTGATATAATAACTCTATCTTAAATGACCCATAACGAGGAACAGCCAAATCACCCTCTTTCTCCGTCAGCTTGTGCCAATTTCGTAACCACACTATCGTATGTAGTCCTACATTAGTGGCCATATAATGAGCTGGGGTATCGTCTGGTGGAGCTTCTTCTCCTGTATCAAGTCTGCACATATTGCGTAATACCTTAAAACATCTAATTGCAAATATAGTCGATTCCAAATACAGTATTAAACTGGGAACGAATGTCAGCCAATCCCAGCGCAGCGCTACACCAACCGGCCAATCCCAGCGTGGCTCTTTTCTGACGTCACAACTCCCTCCTTGCAACGGCTCACCCTCCTTTACAATTTTCTTCGCACTCTCTCTCGCTCACTCAATCATACACAAGTAGTTGTATAACCAAAGTTATTAGCCAAGTAGCTGCTTCCTACTACAGCCACAATAACTGACAGTCACATAAACAAGTAATTGTCTGTTTTCTACCAGATCGATAGGACACTCACACAAGAGCATTCGCTATGACCCCTGACCCGCGTTGATCACCTAATCATAGTGATTCACCCCTGGTACCTGAGGCTTACCACCGCGACTTCACTCACACATTCACACAAAGTTCCTTACCACAAGTGGACCATCAATAGCGCTTCATGACGCCTACGTTTTAACCGGACAATTGCAGAAACAACTATCCAGGGATCTTGGACTTCACTTAAGTCCGCTCACCAAAACTTCCTGTTCAAAGACATTCCAAGTATCTCCCTAGTTGAAAATAATGATGTTATTCTTTATACCTGCAATGGGAGGGAAGCACACTGTCTCTGCACATGCAAAAATACCTTTTATTATTTCTTCAGTAGCTGAGACTAAAACTAACTCATAAACAACTTGCAGTTTTGGGCCTAGACTGCAGACAACTTTAACACATACAGATATATTTTCATGAATATACTAATTAAAAGGCACATTTATACATGTCAACATGATGGTGCTTTCTAAACTGTGCACATTCTTTTTAAAAAGCACATTACACTTCTTATTGATTGTGAAGAATAAATGCTTTCCTATAAACAAACATAATACTGTGTAACACCATGATTATATACAGGTGCGTCATAAACATGAGTATATACACTCTTACAAATGGGAGTGCTATTTGCGCTCTATCATTCACAATATAAAAAAACATGAGGTCAGTGTTATTTATGTAGAGCCTTGTTTGCATTCCATGTCTTATTATGTTTTTCGTATTTACATTGCACTCACCACCATTGTTATGGCGTCTGTCTGGACGCCATTTGACACTGACCTGGGAGTTTGTAGGTTCTGATGTGTATGTATGGGAAAAACAAGTCATTTCCATTTTGTGATTTGAGGTCACTTGTCCCCAGGATTGATACTTTTTTATTTGTAACTTAGCATATCCGCAATTTGTTCCATTTTGAGATTCTAGAGGAGCGCCGAACTGGTACTGGAATGAAAATTTTAAGAAACCCTTTTTTTTCATGTTTAGGATGGCAAGTCTGCATTTAGACATACTTTGTATAGCTTAGAAATGCATTTCAATTGATTGATTCTTGTATTTAATTTTGAGGTTTATATTTCTAGAGGAAAAAATATCAACTTTTACTGATTATCCACAATGTGGAATCATCCTACACTTAAAAATCCCAGGTGTTGGTAAGATACTGGCCAGGCAGTTTCCCTGTTGGGACGGAAGTCATGTATTTTAAATGTATCTCTCTCCTACCCCACCTCAATATAGCCTATATTCTCAGTTCACTTTTATTTGTAAATCACAGTTATAGGACGTCCCTTTTTGCGCATTCATATTTAAATAACTAAAATAATACATAATCTGAATATAGGTGTGGCACATGACACTGCTTATACTGTTTGTATTGCATTACAAAGTATATGGATTTGTTGTGGTACTGTGTACATTAGAGAGTAAGGATTTGTTCTTTCATGTGCTGAGGATATGCAGTGATGTGCAATGATGGTATCAGACAGTCAGTCAAACACATCTTTATTCAGAAAATCAAATATCTATAAAAGAAAAACCACACTAAGAACACATAAAAACATATAAAGTAGAAAATACGGACTAAAAGACAATGCAACACACACAAAAGTGACATATAAAAGCACTAGAGTTTCAACAGGGCAATCTTGACAGAGAAACATTACAGAGAATAAACACTTACACACAAAAATAAAAAACAACTTATGGGGGCATGTATAATTACTACAATTTCTACAGGGCCATCTTAGCAGGAAGCATGGTACGCCGGGCCTGAACTGCTGCTTTAAGAAAAGAGCCTACATATAAGCTTGGCTCATCATCTGGCATTTGTAAGAGATAACTGAATACCACCTTAAAGTCCCTGATATTGTGTTTTTTAATGAGCTGAAATAAAAAGTGCTCCATATATTTTAAATAAAATTTGCAAAAAAGTGCAAAGTGCTGCATGGACTGAAAAGAACTTCCATCAGAGGGGTAAAGGCACTCATCAAGGTTCGTTTGAAAACCAATGGGAAAGCATAACAAGTATTTTAATGTGCCAGCCCTAAACCAAAACAACAAACTACTTGATGATGGTGTGTGATGACTTTGAAAATAGAGGACGTAGGTGGATATCTTATGAAACACAAATTATGGCAGAAAAAAAGATATTGGAAGTGTTGGAAGCCTTGGTTGGGTGTGCCCAGACTGCTCATTTTGTCGTTGTTAGGAGGATGCGCGGTGAGCGTACGGTCTCGGAGGTATACACATCCCAAAAAACATAGGGCCATATTACCAAGATGTGCGTTAAAAAACGCACATCGCACATTTCCCTATCGGCGGCTATCGCTGGATTGTATCGCCGTGTTAGAGCGTCATTATCAACAAGCAACACGTAGTCAATATTAAATCCAGCGATAGCCGGCAATAGGAAACATTAGCGTGTTAAAACAAGCGTTGTTGTCATGCGCTAATGTGTGCCTTGATAATATGGGGGGGTGGATTCAGCTTTATGATCCACACCCCAATGTAATCAATGCCTAACACCTGATCAGAGCAGGCGTTGGGAGACCTATGATAAATGAGTTTATCGCAGGTCTCCTTCTCCCAACGCCTGCCATGGTAATAGGGTGTTACCACCTCCAACCACATTTTACATGTGGTTGGACGTAGGAACGCCCACTTTGCATGTCATTAGCGATGTTTCTCGCTGACATGCAAAGTGGGCTTGAGGTAGGCGTTATCATGCCCTTGTTAATAGGGCGCTAGAAGTATCGCCGCTTTCTCGGCACAATTCGCAGAAAAAGCGGCGATACTTCACCTTGGTAATATGGCCCATAGTTATTCTGTAAACAATAGGTGATGTTTATACCTTTGATGTTAGGTTAGTCTTGTAGGAGGGAAGTAATCATGGCAGGCAAATTGAGTGCAACTTGCAGTTTTAAAATGCAGGAGTTAGTGCAGACACTGTGAATAGAGGTTAATTTAGAGATGGCATTATATTGCCCAATGATTAATGTTAAAGGGGAGCAAATGTTCTGTATGCTAGATTGTCCTTTGGGAGAGTTGATAAGAAAGGGCAGTAACATGCTCTGCTTTGCCTTACTCCATATCTACAAGGCCATGAAATATGATGCAGGGTGGTTTTACGTGGCCTTGCAGATATGGCTATGCCCTGTGCACCACCGGAATATAAAAAAAAGTGACGTGTCGGGGTAATGCAGGGCTTGTAAATTGGCCCCTATGATTCTGACATATCTATTGTTTTAAGGTATTCTAATATTGCTTACATGGCTTTGGTACTGCTGGTGTATTTACTAAGCCATATCTTCTCTATGTTCTTGTTGTCCAATAAATCACTAGAAGGACACTGTGTTTTAGCTGTCCAGTTTAAATAGTATTACATGGTGGAGGGGGGGCTGTGCTCAAATTGACATTTGCTAACAAATCACTCAGGGCCAGATGTAGGTAAATTCTATTTAGCGAGTCCTAAATAGCGATTTTTATCGAATCGTTATTAAGGACTCGCTAAATTGAATCTAGGTAGGAATCGCTAAAATAATAGCGATTCCTTAATAACGAATCGCAAATTGAGATTCGTTACTAAGGAATACCTACCCATTCATTCCTATGGGCTGGGAGGCCCATAGGAATGAATGAGAAGATATTCACTATTTTGATTCGGTATTAAAGAATCGCAAATAGCGGGAGCTATTTCAAGGGTGCCAGGGTGTCAAAAGGACACCCTGTTGCACCCCTGAAATGTGCATGTCTGCACATGTGGCACACATACATGCCCTAAGGGCATGAATGTGTGCCACATGGCACTTTAAAAAAAAGCATAAAAGTTCTTTTTTACAGGAAATCGCTAATTACCACCAACTTGAAGTTAGTGGTAATTAGCGATTACTTAAGCCTAAAGTGCACTTTCTTTTGTGCTACCTGCATTGCATTTAAGGAATCGCAATTAGCGTTTCCTGAAATGCAGAGCAAAATAAGGAATCGCAAATTTTGCGATTCCTTATATTGCTAGTAGGTCTAAACTCACCTACATTGCTCTCAGCCAAATACCGGTCGGTAACGCAGATATTCTGTGAATTTCTGCGTTACCACTCTGTATTTAGTCACCTACATATGGCCCTTAGAGGTTCTGGGGTTTAAGGCGCAATTGGTCTATATTTCATTATAATATCTTTGGATAATATTAACATAGGTCTATGAATCAGTGAAGTGGCCTCTGACCCTGCTCGCAGGCAGGTCGCTCTTCACGCTGCTGCACGGCTCTGCCTGCATTGTTTTTGCCTAATCTTCTATTTTTCCTCTGTCCCTAACTTGCTTTTTTGCCCACACTTGTTTTCATTCCTCTGTGCGTGTACTTGCTTTCTTGCCCAGACTTATTTTGTATTCCTCTGTGCCTGTACTTGTTTTCTTGCCTAAACTTGTTTTTCTTCCTGTGCCCAGTTCTCCTGCGGCCCCTGCCCGCTTTTCCCGCCGCTGCGTCCCTGCGGCCCGCCACCCTGCAATCCCATTCGCCGCCCCTCTCCCAGCTGCTCCTCTCTCCCACATTCCCACATATGGAGGCAGCCAGCGGCCGCGCTGTAGGTGCGCCAATGGCACGCCTAAGGCAAGCGCGTCTGCACCCGTCCGCGCCTGGTCCCCGCCCAGCACCAGGACCCCTGGACCCAGCGAACGCCACGATGCCCAACACGGCTATGATGCCAGAACCCTCCGCACACTCAACACCGGACGATCACACACCTGCTTCCTGCCTGCCCCGATGCGCACCCACTGAGCTTCCACCAGCCGGAACTGCAGCTTCACAATCATCCGCCCCTCCATGCTGCCGACCAAGAAAGAACCTAACCACCTCAGATGCATCCTTCTCAACACCCGTTTTGCCCGCAAACATGCCGTTGAACTCTGGGACCTACTCGACTCAACCTCTCCAGACGTCGCTTTCCTGACAGAGACCTGGCGGAACCCAGCCTCGGCACCCAGCATAGCCATAGCCGTCCCGGAAGGCTACAATATCACCCGCAGGGACCGCACCTACGGAGCAGGAGGAGGAATTGCCATCATTCACAGGAACACTCTCAGAGTCTCGACCAACACCGACGACACCCTCAGCACCTGAACACCTGCACTTCCAGATCCACACCGACCCCAATACCACCCTCAGAAGGAACCCTCATCTACAGACCCCCTGGACCCCGACCACAGTTCAGTGACTCCATCGCAGACTTCGTCAGCACACACACCCTCGCCTCCATGGACTACATCCTCCTCAGGGACCTGAACTTCCACCTCAAGAACAACAAAAACACCAACTCCACCACCCTGATCGATAACCTAGCCAACCTCGGACTCAGACAACTCGTCACAACACCCGCCCACTCTGCCGGTCACAAGCTTGACCCCATCTTCTCCGCAAGCCCCCAAGTCTCCTTCAACCACACCACCAAACTCCACTGGACTGACCATCGCTGTCCCCATTTCACCTTCAAGAAAACCACCATGCACCACAGATGCCTCACCGCTGCTGGAGCAAAGTCACTGAAGACCAGCTAACCACCACCCTCATCCAGAGCCCACCAGCCGACCCCACCGACCCAGACACCGCTGCCCGCAACCTCAGACAGTGGATCAACAACAGCGCCAACACCCTCGCTCCGATCAACAAACCCTCCAACAGTCACACCAACAAGAAAGCCAGCTGGTTCACTGAAGACCTCCGGTCCTCCAAGCAAGCCTGCCAAAAGCTGGAGAAGATCTATCTCTGTGAACGAACACCGGACAGCCACGCAGCCCACAAGAACTCCACCAGCAGACACCATCACCTCATCAGATCCGTCAAAAGGGCCTCCTTCAAAGACAACCTAGACAACAACGCGCATAACAGCAAAGAGCTCTTCAACATCGTGAAGGAACTCTCCAACCCCAACTCCAACACCAACAACGTCCCACCCTTGCAAGACCTGTGCCACTCGCTGGCCACCTTCTTCTACCACAAGATCGCAGACATCCACAACAGCTTCAACGCCATGACCGCCACGACCACCCCGACAACCACTGAGACCTCCACCCCCACGACCATCATCCGCACCAACCACCTGCTCTCCTGGACCAAGATCAACGACGACGACACCATCAAGATCATGAACACCATCCACTCCGGATCTCCGTCAGACCCATGCCCACACCACATCTTCAACAAAGCCAGCACAGCCATCGCACCCCATCTATGGAAAGTCATCAACACCTCCTTCGAGACAGCAACCTTCCCGGAGAGCTGGAAGCACGCCGAGATCAACGCCTTACTCAAGAAACCCAAGGCGTACCCCAAGGACCTCAAGAACTTCCGGCCCATCTCCCTGCTCCCGTTCCAGGCAAAGGTCATCAAGAAGACCGTCAACGAACAACTGACCTGCTACCTCAAGGAGAACAACATCCTAGACCCTTCCCAGTCTGGGTTTCGCAGCAACCACAGCTCCAAGACTGCCCTCATCCCCGCCACCGATGACATCAAGTCCCTGCTGAACAGAGAAACGGTGGCCCCCATCCTCCTGGACCTGTCAGTTGCCTTCGACCCAGTCTGCCACCACACTCTACGAACACGCCTCCACAATGCTGGGATCAAATAGAAGGCCCTGGACTGGACCACCTCCTTCATCTCTGGCAGAACGCAGAGCGTCCGCCTTCCCCCTTTCCGATCCGAAGCCACCAAGATCATCTGTGGCGTACCTCAGGGATCGTCCCTCAACCCAACTCTGTTTAACATCTACATGGCACCGCTCACCCATGTCGCCCGTCGGCATGACCTCAACATCATCTCCTACGAGGATGACACCTAGCTGATCCTCTCCCTCACCAAGGCCCCCCACACCACCAAAGCCAACCTTCACGAAGGAATGAACGCCGTTGCTGAATGGATGAGGAACAGCCGACTGAAGCTGATCTCGGACAAGATGGAGGTCCTCATCCTCGGATCCACCCCTTTGGCCTGGGACGACTCCTGGTGGCCGACCGCACTGGGAACCGCCCCAACACCCACTGACCACACACGCAACCTAGGGGTCATCCTTGACTCCACCCTCTCCATGACTAAACAGGTCAAAGCTGTCTCCTCCTCCTGATTCAACACCCTCCGCAGGATCTACAATTGGATCCCCACTGAAACGAGAAGAACGGTCACCCAGGCCCTCGTCAACAGCAGGTTGGACTACGGAAATGCCTTCTATGCAGGAGCCTCGGCCAAACTCCTGAGACGGCTCCAATGCATCCAGAACGCCTCTGCACGCCTGATCCTTGACATCCCCCACCGCAGCCACATCACACCCCACCTGAGAGACCTGCACTCGCTCCTGGTCAACAAGAGGATAACCTTCGAGCTCCTCAGCCATGCACACAAGGCACTCCACAACACAGGACCAACGTACCTCAACAGACGACTCAGCTTCCACACACCCCCACCCGCCAGCTGTGCTCTGCTGACCTCGCCCTCGTCACAGTCCCCCGCTTCCAAAGAGGGACCTCCGGCGGCAGATTGTTCTCCCACCTAGCCGCCAAGACCTCGAACACCCTCCCCATCCACCTACGGCAGACCTAAGACCTGCTAACCTTCAGAAAACTCCTCAAGACCTGTTTTTTCAAGCAGTAGCAGCACCCCATCGCCTTGAGACCCTCACGGGTGAGTAGTGCGCTTTACAAATGATATGATTGATTGATTGATTGATTGTTAACATTGCTTCATTGTCTATGATTAGAGAGGTGTAAGCTAGTACTCACAGCGGGTCTTAAAACTGTGATATTGTATCATATTAATCAGATTTAGAGTAATGCAATACTACAAAGTCATACATATGACAATGCCATATTATAGCATGGAAAATACAAGCATGTAACTAACATTATTTAGTTGGTGTATTTGCCATGTATGTACTCAAAGTGAGAAATACCCAACAATGCTCCACATTTTAAATGTGGAACATAACTACAGCATCAGTGGTATCACCACAGGTTTAGCAGGACACCGCTGGAAATAGGGACGGTCCTGTGTTGTGATGTAATGGATGTGAACAACAATGTAAACTCTAGTTGGCCATCTGGAGATTTGTACTGTATAGTTAGGCCAAGTCACTGAAAAGCCCACTCTCTTTGGATTCTCTCTATGCCCCTGTTTCCACCTGCTCCTTGATTATTCTCCCTTTTTGGAAATGTCATAATAACCACACATTTGGAATTGACAGTTAAATTAGCATGTACAATCTATGGAGTGTAGCGTTAGAGAGCTATTTTATGGGCTGCATTGGACAGAGGAGCTGATCAAAACAGACAATTAAGGACCTGTGGAGTAAGAGGCAAGAGGGGAGTGAGGGATCAAGCTGTCTTTTTGAGAATGGACCGCTAGGCTATGATAAGGCTTGTTTTGATTGGCACTTGTCCCATAGCCGAAGTGATGCAAGTAAGCAAGGGCTGAGGCTTGATTCTACATGGGATCAATTAACCTTCAGACCTATTTACTAACGTTTTGCAACATGGTTGCACCAATTTTTTGGAGCAGCTACAGAGCAAAATGTATTTCGAGAGTGGCTTGTACTGCACTGTGTTACCCTTCATCGGAGAGTTGTTAGATGGGCTGAGTATGTCCATTCCTGTGCATCTATCCATGTATTTTAATGCAAACCCAGATTTACTCGAAGTTTGTAAACAGCGGTTTTGCACCAAAATGGTGCACCTCCCGAGGCTGGGGTACTGAGCAGAAATATCTTTATTGCATTATCCATTACACTTTTAAAGAGGAATAAGCCTCTAAGAGTATATATGTGTGCAGGATGGCATACTCTCTTGCCCAAAAACTATTCTACCACAACACAGACACCCTTGTGACACGGCTCAGGGTTGTCTGCACTAGCCCTAGACTGCCACAAGTGCTCCAGCGCAAGGAGAGAGCAGAAGGGCATCATATCTTAGTAAACACTGCGCTTTTCTCCTCTCTCCCTCTCAAACAATGCAGTGCAGCAAGTTCTTTTGCTGAATTGCACTTTGTGAAAGTTTAGTACATATAGGCCTAAATGCATATGCTGGCTATAGCACAGAAAAACTTCTCTCTTGACACCACTAATCTCATATAGCTGTCTATAGGTTTTGGCAGTCCACTCCTGCAAGGACAGCTGTGATAGTGCTAAAGAGATTGTCAGTAAGGTTGGACTGACCTAGAGGGCAACCTGGCATGCATATGTATGAGCAAATTTTAAAGTCTGGCGGACCATTTTTTCCATTTGATTTCTCTGATATTACTATAAACTGTGCCACCTTAGACAGGAACCAGCCATATTCAAGTCTGTCTTAGTTTTGCTCCAACAGGAGCAGTCCAGACAGAATTGGCAGTACAGGTCACTACTGAACGGGAGCAGAAGCATTCCCAGATGAGTTTCTGTTTATTCTTGCTTTGTCAGTAGGGTACAGCTTGAGTCCTATGGCACAGTGAACACAGAACCTACATCTGGGCATGCCCTTCACACTTTGGTTGTTGCACTGAGGAAAACAAAAAAGTGATGGGTGAACTCTTAATATAGGTCAAAACCTGTCAAGAATTGCTTGTATTCCTATTGAGATGGGGCCTGGCCTGGCTGTTCATGTGAATCATAGTCATTTACCACTGGTGTCCCGTGGCTTAACATTTTTATTGGTCTTAATCTGAAACCAGGAAACCTTTAAGCACCTAACCATTAAGGTAGTGAGATCTAGCGATGCAAGGCTTTACTAGGAAGGTGGTGTGGGATTAAAGACTCAGAACTCAACAAACGTAAGGTAACAATTAATGAATCGCTGTCCAGTCAGTGGTGGGTTTTAAAAGATCGAGGGCCAGATGTAGGAGCCGAAATACCGGTCGGTAACGGCCGATTTCGGCCGTTACCGACCGGTATTTAGTATTTGGCATGTAGGGGCCCTATTTTACCGATTCGGTAAATTTACCGAATCGGTAAATTTACCGAATCTGTAAAATACCGAATCGGTATTTTTACCGATTCGGTAACTTGCAGATGTAGGTGGGACTCTTCTGAGTCCCACAGGCCTTACCGAATCGGTATTTTACCACCCAATCCAATTGTGTGGTAAAATACCGATTCCAGGTGTGCATGCACATGTGTGCATGCATACCTATGCCATGTGACAGACAGACATGCCCTTAGGGCATGTCTGTGTGCCACATGTCACACGTGCCTGAATTCGGGGTGCTAGAGGGTGTCAAAGTGACACCCCCTGCACCCTTGCAACATTCGGTATTTACCGAATCGGTAAATACCGATTTGGTAATGCCCATTGATTCCAATGGGCTTCAATGCCCATAGGAATCAATGGGCATTACCGAATCGGTATTTACCAATTCGGTAAATACCGATTTTTACAGAATCGGTAATTCAATTACCGATTCTACCTAAATCTCCCCCCTTCTATTTTACTGACTCATAAATACCGAATCGGTAAAATTCGGTATTTATGAATCGGTAAAATATACTTCCCTACCTCGGCCCCAAGTACTTTACAGCTACACAAACACAAATGAAAATTCTGTACATAATTAACAGAGGGCGTTCATCGGTGGTACTATAGGAATCAGCTCACCAGCAATGTGGAATTAGTGGTATGTTGGGGGGACATATCTTCAGAGGGTGCTCTTTTCCAAAAGCTGCAGTTAGAACTAGAAAGAAAATGGATGGCCCGATCTGTTGAAACAATATTTATCTGTTTATCGCTTTTTACATTACGTATTTTATGCTTTTTACTTTGGCTTCAAAATGTTTTATCTATTTTATTTGGCATTTTGCACGTTATACAAATGTTGTCTAATGTCATATTGCTTTGTGTCTTTTATGACCATAAATTGGCAGAATAAAGATTAATCAAATTGAATTGACTTTACTGGTAACATGCAATAGCCCTAGGTCCTGGGGGGAGGGGGTTGGGGGGGAGGACGGGCGGGGGGGTTCAGTGGGACTTTCAGGTTAGCACTTCGACTTTGGCTCGTACTTAAAGCAGCATGTCAGTTCCTCAAAGAGAGGCAGGCTCATCCCTTCAATCTAGGGTGAAATGCCACAGTAACTTTATGTCCTGGGTGGCAAAATTGTGAAAGTCCTTCTTAGTAGGCAACTTAGGTAGCACAGCTTGGTGTGCATCTTGCATGGATCACTAGACAGATGTTACAGTTCTTGCTTTGTCCTAGCTAAGGGGTTGCACTTCACGATAGAGGTGCTAGCACCCGCAACCTCAGGTAAGTCACAGTAGTGTCAGCGTGAGTCTTGTAGATATGGCTAAGCCTTGTGCAATGTTGAGTTTTCAGCATTTTGCAGACTCCGGCATTTTGTGCTAACAAAATATCTAAACCTAATTGATCTGGCAAGACCATTGAAATAGCAGCCACTAATATGGCTTAACTACTAGCAAGGCACCAGATGTACTAGTAGCTAGTTTATCTACTACTGGTGATAGCTTTCTAATGCAGGGGCGGCTGGTGACATTTGAAAGTGGTGAGGCGTAAAATGTTAATCATACTGCACCGTAGCAAGCATGCGCAGCGAGCGAGCCCGAACCCCCTAAGGAGGGTTCGGGGGGAAATTCCCCCCGAGAAAATTTTGAAAAAAGCGTGGACCAATGGTGCATTTTCAAGCAAATTTGAGAAAGCAGGAAGGTTAATAAAGCAATTGTGAAAGTGCAGTTATTACATTAATAGATGTCATAACATAGGTAGCTGCTTATTCAGTATAACCATAGAGCTTCATACATTCCGTCCTTTTACGCTGCTGAATTCAGACTATAAGACTTTCATGAAAATCTCAGCTCTAAGAGTAGCAGAAGTTGCACAGCAGTTGGGAAACAACCTTTACAAAGCATTGGGAACCACGCATTACCTTTACCACGTTTCCATTACAACGCATGTGACTTTATCACGCATGTCTTTCCACACAGTTTATAGTGTTTAGGTGCTACAGAATGTACTTAATATTATGCCATTTGAACAGTAAAATCTGTTTAGTCCCCAAGTAGAACAAACACTAGAAAACTTTTAAAAACAGAGATAACAATGCATTTCTAAGTACCTTACTCACAGTATTTTTTATTTAACAAACAAGTAGCAGCATTCACTTTTTGTAAAGTAAATCAGCACGTCTCTCTTTCAGTGTAGCGAACTTGCCAATAACTTTTGTTCTGCATTCTGTCCATCAACTGTGTTTTTTGCAATTTTCACCCCGAGTGGGCTGGGTATGCTCAGACGTGAGTCCCAGGCTCTCCACATCACTGGAGTCAAGCTATCCAGGCTGAAGAAGGCTGATAGCCAGAAACCGGTCCTTGGATGCTTGATTCCGGTCCAGGAAAGACATGGCTTGGTAGTTTGGGCTCGACTGTTCCCATGAGGCACAGGGTCAAGGCTGATTTGCATATAGCCAGTGTCTGACCTAGGGTGGTGTGGAGTGCAAAGAAACGATGGATTTAGGCCCAGATCTTTGTACTGGGGTGAATGTATGACATTGTTCTGCATTCTGTCCATCAACTGTGTTTTTTGCAATTTTCACCCCGAGTGGGCTGGGTATGCTCAGACGTGAGTCCCAGGCTCTCCACATCACTGGAGTCAAGCTATCCAGGCCGAAGAAGGCTGATAGCCAGAAATCGGTCCTTGGATGCTTGATTCCAGTCTAGGAAAGACGTGGCTTGGTAGTTCGGGCTGGACTGTTCCCATGAGGCACAGGGTCAAGGCTGATTTGCATATAGCCAGTTTCTGACCTAGGGTGGTGTGGAGTGCAAAAAAACGATGGATTTAGGCCCAGATCTTTGTACTGGGGTGAATGTAGGACATTGTTCTGCATTCTGTCCATCAACTGTGTTTTTTGCAATTTTCACCCCGAGTGGGCTGGGTATGCTCAGACGTGAGTCCCAGGCTCTCCACATTACTGGAGTCAAGCTATCCAGGCTGAAGAAGGCTGATAGCCAGAAACCGGTCCTTGGATGCTTGATTCCGATCAAGGAAAGACATGGCTTGGTAGTTCGGGCTGGACTGTTCCCATGAGGCACAGGGTCAAGGCTGATTTGAATATAGCCAGTGTCTGACCTAGGGGGGTGTGGAGTGCAAAGAAACTATGGATTTAGGCCCAGATCTTTGTACTGGGGTGAATGTAAGACATTGTTCTGCATTCTCTCCATCAAATGTGTTTTTTGCAATTTGCCCAATTACAATGTCACATAACTCATTTGCAATTCTAGCCAGAGAGGTGATGTTTTGCCTGCGGTTTGCAAAAGTAGAATGCTCCGGCAGTTTGCTCTCTAAATTGTCAACCCCATCTCTCACTGTCCTTATTCTTTGTACAAATGTAGTGGTAGCGTCTTTCACAAAGAGAGTATCTATGTCTTTTTGTTGTAACCGATCGTATAACAAATCAACATCACGCATTATTGCATGAAATAAAAACAGTAAGAACTGAAACTCTTTGTCTTGTAGTGTTCTAATAAAGCCATCGGCTTCATTCTGACTTGTGTGATCAAACTCTTCATTGGCTCCTATGGCGACAAACCATTTCTCAAGGCCCTCCCTATTTTCAAAGATTAGGTTGACTGTACGAATGTTAAAGTTCCAACGAGTTGAGGATCCCCTTGGAACGATTTTGTCCACAATCTCATGAAGGGCTTCTGTTTTTTTTTTTTTGGGCGGAACGTGAGAAGAATGCTGCCATGCCTCCTATATCCTGAAAGAAAACTTGTGTCTCTCTGATCTTTGATACTGCCTGTTCCATAATAAGATTGAGTTGGTGGGCGTAACAGTGCACAAAATGAGCATTAGGGTACACATCTCAAATTCGTATCTGTACTCCACTAAGGCTTCCACTCATTACGGACGCACCATCATAGCTTTGTGCGATAAATTTTTTCTTTTGAGGCAGGTCCGGAAAAATTAAGTTCAGTTGACACAGTATAGCTTCCGTAATGGTTGCTGCACTAGAGTCTCTTAAATGTGTGAAATCATAGAACCTCTCCACAACATTTCTGTCACTGACAAGGTACCGAAACACTAAGACGGACTGTGTTTTAGTGGCCACATCAGTGGTGTCATCAGCCTGAATAGCCACAAAGTCTGTGTTTTGCAACTCTTGCGCAATATGGCTTCTTATAATTTCAAGCATACACTCAAGGAGTTCATTTTGTATTGTTTTAGAGGTGCCCTTGAAGACTGTAGCACTTGCTAAATGTGTTTCCAAATCCTTGTCTATGCTTGCTATTAAATCCACTAGGCCTCGGAAGATCCCAGGTTTTGAGGAACTTTCTGATTCGTCATGGCCTCGCGATGCCAGTTCGAAAGCACCACAGAAACTAACTCAATCAATGATCTTGGATAGAATTTGTCTGTTCTTATCAACGGCTTCATTGTGTTTTTGTATGGTTTTGCGATATGCATCATTTATCTGCTGCTCAATTGGTGTGTCTTCCCCCAACATTCCCAGTCTCGTCAGGTTTTCCATATCATTACTTGTGAATGCATGCTTCTTTATTTTTTCCGATAAATGCTTTAAGTCTGTGATTCCTTCACGTGTCCAAGAAAAGTCACCACCAAACAGCAAGCAGGGGAAGCAGAACAGAGAATTTCTTATTGGGCACCCTGTAAGCCAATCAGCTTTTGTGTACCAGGCACTTGAGAATGTACATTTTTACATTTTTCCTCTGTCCTGGGATGTTTTCTGGAGGTTTATTTCAGGCTGATGAGGTCCTAATTGCTTTAAATGTAGTTTTTGTTCAAGTGGCCGTGCCTGGAATGACCTTGCAATCAGCTCTTGTACTGTATTCATGATGGTGTTGCTGGCCTTACCAATATATATATATGTTAAAGAAACCTGTCAATAACAAAGTACAACGTATAAGGTGCAGTGCAATAATATCAAATTTCAGTATAAATACATATATCTTGTGCAGTATAGTAATACATGTCCAATGGCTCCCGTTTCCACAACATGACTGCAAAAAATACAGCCTTACTGCCTCCTGCCTCTCTGTGCCATAGTGGTTGCTGAAGGCACTGAAACAGACACTGCTTGAGGACCTTGAGAGTGACCACATACATAGCCCTAACTCCCATGTAAAAAAATATTGCATCAGTTTCCTTACCTTTAACACTGGTGTTTGCTGGGTCGTAGCCGGGGTGAAAGAGCAGCGAAGGAGGTTGGGGTCCTCTTGTTGTTTGCTGAAAAATTGCCCCAAAATGCGATAATGTTTCAGGTTGTCAGGTTGTCAGGTGCTGAAAATGAAAAGATAACAATTTATTTTTGAAACACTAGGGTAATCAAACAAAGACTGTGGGGAAAAAACATAACGCTCCTATTTTTTCCTTGCAGTTTGCATGCAGCTCTTAGATGACAGTTAATAGCTCGCTGTTGTATGTTAGGATTTTAACTTACAAACTGCGAGTACCAAAAAGATCTCTCTGACAAAAGCAGTGACTCACTGACCTATTTACATCATATGCATTTTGTCATGTGCATCAGGTACATGTTCTTTGCAGCAGGCACATTAACCTTCTGTGCTGCCGCCTGCTGCTATTTCACTACTGGGACCACAAACATAGGCTAGCTCTGCCAGACTTCCAACGCACCTCCATATATAGGCCAACAACTGATTTTTCTATTTTTTAGGTCGAGCTGATGTGGCATTCATGCGAAGCATGAATGCATCAGCTCGACAACTTATGCTGCCCGTATTTAGGAAAGTGGACAGCAATCAGACGCGCGCTTTCCCATTGTCAGATTTCACCTCGGGAGCGCGCGTCTGATAGCTGCGCATGCGCGGTGCAAAGCCCTGGCTCTCACACAGACACAGGCAGCCCCCACCCCTCTGCATGCACGCACGCACACACACACACACACAGGCGCGCGCATGCACACGCAGGCACACGGCACACATACAGGCACACGGCACACTATCCCTCGCATTCTCTCTCAATCACACACAGTCACGCATGCGCACACACATTCCCTCTCGCACACACGCACACACGCACGCACACACTCCCCCCCCTTCCCTCCCCTCCCCTCCCCCACAGGCATACACACAGGCACGCACGCACTTCACATCAGCCCTGGGCCCCACTCACCGACTGCGCTCTTCCGGCGGGGCTCCTCTCGTGCTCCGCTCCTTGCGTCTCCTCATCTAAATCGGGGCTCCCTCAGGTCAGAGGAGCCCCGCAACAGGCGCCCCACTCCTCCTTCTCCCCGGCCCCCTCCTGGGGACCCGGGCTACCCCGGACCGGCAGGGCGCTCCATGCGCCGGCAGCTCGCGGACCTCGGGAGGCGGGACTTCCGGTCGGCCGCGAGCGGATTGGCCGGCCGGCCAAGAGCTTCCGGGTCGCCGCGGGCAGCGCGGCGGCACCCTATAATATGAACTTGTCCTAGAAAGTGTTTACATTTCGCCTATGAACACGGGATCAGGAAACAAAACCCTGGCATACTTAAAGAAACTGGAATAGGCGGGAAAACGAGTCCTCCTTTGACATGAAAATGGTTTGTTTTAGTTTCACAGAAACACTGGTGAAAGCAGAAACTATATCAGACTTTCTTCTCAAAGCTGTACTTATTTCAAGAGGGCACACGAAGAATCCCAAACATGTTGCGTCTCTTGGGTTTGTTTTAAATACAGAAACGCCACCTGATAAGACACTTGAACGTGATATAGATGAACAGTAACATACTCCTTAGAGTTACTTGGAAAGACACAGAAACCCCACCAAAACTGAAATAAAGGTTTACAAAAGAAACAGTATTTTGATTGCTAGGCTTCCTGCGTGTTGGTGCTTCTGTTTACAAGGAGATGGCTGCTTTAACCTCATCTTTGACCACCATCAGCCTCACTAATAAACTACCAGGCATGTATCCCAGCTTGAATTATTTTCGTGGCACTTCTCTTCTCTCTGTAGTCTGTCTTCAGCCTCTATTACTCTAGTTGAGCCCTGCCTGGCTATCGACTTTTGGCCTGTGACCTCATCCCAGGCAACTATTGGTTCTTAGGTCCTCCCATATGTGTTAGTTGGGAGCTTTGCCCCATCCCCCATCTGTCGCTATAGCCACCCCAGCTGTTTAGCTTTTTCCACAGTCCTTCATTTTGGCTTGAGTTGTTCCCATTGTTTGGGTTGCTGCTGCTAAGCTTCTCCCACTGTTGATTAATTGTGGTGGACTGTTGCCTTATTTGTTTTTTTTGGTGAGGGGGGCTCAGCTGCACAACCATTCAACAACAACTGGTTCAAATATGTTCTCTCAATGTTTCAAGCTTTATTACAAATGTCACAAAAATATGTTAATATTTCACTTCTGTTCTTGGATTTTCGTCACAATAAAATACACTGAACATAATCTTCACAAAAGTTATTTACAAAAGTTTAAGGTATTGCCATTAAAAATTACAATAACTTTTATTTAAGTATTGATTATAAAAAAATAAATAAAAGCCATTGTTATTTGTAATATCAATACATCTAAGTCACGTAAATACAAAACATGTTGCATTACAAATGCTATAGGTGTCACATTTGCAAAAGATATAACTATTGGCATTGTAAATGACAAAGCTATTAATTTTGCTATTTTCAAAACCAACACATAAATAAAAAATGTGTCATTTACAATACCAATAGCTCAAACTTTCCTAATGCGAGACCTATTGCATTGCAAATGCTTGTTGTATTATGTAGCACGAACTAGAACAGAGACATCGGGTATCAAAGCGCTTTGCATGAGCACCAGTTTCGTTACATTACCATTCCTCTTAAAGTATGATTGCAAACTTACAATTAGATCTGATGCAGAGTGCGCACATCCACTTGTTCTGGCACATAAAACCTGTGCAATAAAAAAAGCGGTGGAGCATCAGGGACTGTTGTGAAGGCACTCGTATTTCAAACTAACATTAATAAACAAAAAACAGCCATCTAGTTATCCATGTTAGTCACTCTGCTTCGTTGCTGCTACCATCACCATAGATGAAAGAGAACAGAGAGTGCTGCCCTGCCCTACACAGAACAACTAGAAACAAAACCAACAAATAAAAAGAAACGTGGAGTTTCACTTCCAGACAGTTTTATGCCTGCCGGCACACTTGTCACTTTCCCTACTGCTTTCAGTCTTGCCTCGTCCTGCTTTCTGTTTAGAAAATCGAATAAACATTGAAGGATTGGGATATAGCAATGGCATATTAGAAATATAATAAAATAATTGGCTCTTTCATTCACAGATTATATGGTGTTAAAAACATATATTATTTCCAATTTCAAAAGGCATATTTAATCAGAAATGAGCATTTAGACCTGTTAATGCATTTCAGTGGGTTGAAGTGCTTGAAACAACCTTGTTCAGGACATAAACACTTTTTTCTTTTTCTCAGTCATCCACTACGAACTTCACAAGGAGTTCCAAAAACATACTTCAAAAGGCCAATACATTTGTATCTTCAGCCACACTCACAATGAGAGATATGACGAAGCCATGCTTTCTGCCTTGTGGATTACCCAATGTCAGGAGCAGGGCGCCGTGGCATTGGCCTTGCTGGTGTAAGGCTGGGGGACGTTCACATCATTGGCTTATCGGGCACTAAGAAGATTATTGTGAATGCTAATAGAGACACAGTGGCAGGCAGTACAACTGCATTCGTAAGCTCTCATTATATATGTGGCTGAAGATGCATTTATTCTTCTCGATACGAATAAACATTAACATATTAGAACATTAATCATATGTGAATACTATTTGGAAATAGCCTATTTTGGTGGATAGTTACTATGAAATATTGTTTACAATTATTTCTAAAACGCGCATGAAAAGTGAAATGCCTAAAAAGTTTCTTTATGGTTGTGGAAACTGGGAAATCTTGATGGTATGTTTTTCATGTTTATTGCATGCAAGTATATCTTGACCACCCTTTTGATATTCACAATGGCAATTTGTAAATTTGAGATAAGCTGTGTTATCAGCTGAAACGCTTCCTTTGTACAAATTGCCAGATATATTATGGAAATGGATGTTGCTGTGTTGCTTGACGTACAGACTTGGATTTCCTTGCCGTCTGGTGCCATTAGATGAGTGGATTATCCCCCGACTGGAGTGCAGGTTCTCCCTGAAATTGTAGAGGGATGTGTGTGTGATGTGTGTGTGCGTGCGTGGGTGCGTGCGCGCGCGTCACCTACTCAAAAAAATGTGGGAAACGCTTGTCTAGACTCTATCTTAATCTAAAGTCTTACTACTAAACAGTATGCACACTGTTACGCGCCTGGTACTAACTGTAACTAGCAGTGTGTAGTGTACACGAACACGACAGCAACTGTCTCAAGCCCATGCTCAGCCTCTCCTGTATTGATCGTGTTCAAATTGCACTCCGAATAATGCAGTCATCAAATACGCAATCTGGTCTGGCATAGGAAACACAAACACATTATTTTCAGCGGCTTATGCTGCCCTTGGTAGAGATTGCACATGGTCATTAAATTCCTAGAGGCAGTGGGGTGATATGGGTTGAATCGCAGTGCAGGCCTCTTTGGGAAGGAGGGGTGGGGGGGGACAGACCACAAACAACTTCTTGTGTGTAAAAGGCCGCTTTATTGGAACAGGTGCACATAACAGTTAAAACTCCTCGGCCAAATGCCTTACAAAACTAAACCTCACTAAATAAACATTTACTTAACCCTACTCCCCTCCCCCGCCCCTAACAGTTATTCAAAACCCGCCCCCCACCCGAGCATTACAACATTACAAAAATACAATATCATAATTCAATGCATAACACATAAGCTTATAAAACTAAACATCTATTACACCAAAACTCCCCTGCCGGCCCCTTCACCACTTACGATCACCCAACCTCTGTAAGTGCCCCAGCAATCAACCTGCCCAAACAATCCCTGTGGATGACCCAAATTTAACTATCCAACAAAAAACTCTGCCAACCCTGGCAAATTTCCACGAATCCCTGCACTGCACAGCACCTGCTCCAGCGACAATACAACGAGCCTACCCTGCGCACCGGAAACAACAAAGAGACCAGGATAGGAAAAGCTAAGAAATACTAAAAAGGAAGAGGAAATAATAAAACCCAGAAAAACCAATTATTAAGGGAGGGAGGGAGGGACAAAAAATTCCCTAACTAACGCTCCCAGCCACCAGGTCACCAAGGACAAAATGGTGGCTGGGAGCATTATCCCAAAGTATTTATACTTTGGACTACTATTGGGCTATATGGAAAGAAGCCCAAAACAAAATGCCCGCTTGTACTCTCATCCCCCTCCCCCCCCGCCCCTCCCAAACTGACCGGGAGGGGGACCTCCCTACGGTCATCCATCCCCCCAAGCCCCCCATATGTGTAGGTGGCAGGCCCGGGGAGGGGGGAATTTGTGCTGGCACTGGCAGTGGACTGGAGAGGCAGTAGGCCTACTCAAAAAAATGCGGCTAACCATATCTTTTTTCGATGGATAATCATATCTTTTTTGATGACTTGCCATACTTTTTTCAACCTCTTGTTTTTCAATGGCTAAACATATTTTAGCTTCAATATTGTGGTCACAGCTTCCGGGAAGAGCGTGGCACATCCGGGCGAAGGCCCCCCAACCAACCAATTGTTCAAAGACGGAACCAACTCCCAACAACTTTAAACAAGCTCTGAATAAAACCCCAACATTTTCCCGAAATAACAGCTGGCAGCTTGCACTTGAGGACAAAAGGTCAATTCAGGAGGGTGGGGGCCCGCTACCGAACCTGAAACAAGAAAAACAATAGGAGTTTCATGAAATGAGGTTGACGCAAGCGCTTTTTCGCCTTGCTCCGCACATAGCATTGGAAACAGTTGGATGGCCAGCGCCCAAGTCGCATAATAACCCCTCTAGTGCAGCCTCGGATACCAGCTTCTGATGCCGCCAGAGTCTAAAAGAATGAGTCCCAAACTATGCTCCATCCAGGCCTAACTGCTTCAAAGCTTGTCACAGCACCATGAGCATTTGATGATCTGTCACCCTACCCCCATCAGCATGTCGAAAAACCCTCACACTATCTTCCCCACCGGGTATGGTCCTCCAACGCCTGGCCCAATGTAAAGGGCGTGTGAACAACCGGTGAGCTGCCTCTAGCCAAACCCCATTAATATGCCTTCTCTGGTCTGTGTGAGCCCTGGACAGTCCGATATGAATCCCTTTGTCAGCGAAGAAAACCTCCTGCTAAGTGATACCTAATCTAACCTAGAACCTAACAACTCGGGGACCCCAAGAGCTCCCAAAACCTCCAGACCATGAGAGCAGAAAAACACACCAGCTACAAAACCATCCCCACAAATGACCGGTAAACTGCCAATAAATGCGCTAACGTCTGCCAAGATAACGGCCTACGAACCAAACCTGCACTGCCCCGCTCTCTATACCAACCTTCCAACATCCTCCTCCTTCCAACCCCCGCGGAAGGAGAGCAACCCCAAAAATAAAGTTTTCCCTAAAAGGAATGCCAACCAATTTCCCTGCAATGGTGACCTTATAAAAACCCTTTCACTAGGATCTAGCAAAAACTATATCACATCCCCTAACGCCTCCAAGAGTCCTCCCTCCAGCAGGCACCTGATGCTAAGAATTCCTTTCAGGCCAGAGCATACCTTGCACGAGTAGAAACTGACCACAAACCTACCGACGGCTGTACAACCCTACGTTGCCCACCTACCACAGATGTTCCGGAATTGGCGTCAGTGTCCTGACCGCTTCCTGAGCCAGCCCACGGAATCTCCCCCACTGAGAACGAGACAAAGCATCCGCAATGTCATTGTCCACACCCGGGATAAGCAGAGCCAAGAACCCCCTATCATGTCTCAGACAACCAAGAACAAACACCTGCATCAACTACAAAATCTGCCCGTCTCTTGCCGACTGTCTGTTTGATGTCAACAACTGCCATGTGATCAATCCTGAGCAACACCTCCATATGCGCTAGGCCCCTACCCAACAACGTCAGCGCAGCCTGTGCCCTTAAAAAACTCCAAAAAAGGCAATGCTCCTCCCACCATACTTCTACTGCTCAGGCTACTTGACTGCACACCACCTGCACTGCCAATACAGACATAAGCCCTCACGACCCGCCACATCTGAAAAAATGTTTTGAACCCCCCACTGAAAAAAACCCTCTCTGACCACTGTTGTTCCATTAAAGGAATGCAGAAAAGTTTTCAACATCCTCCTATCTTCCTACACCCCAGCCGACGAGTGGAAATGGTGGAAAAGCAGATGATGTCCAGCCAATGCCCGACTCAATCTTCAGTAAACAGTCCTCCCTGCCCTGACCACCCTGCCTGTGAAATGGAGATGGTTTAATAAGACCTGAATGTCCTTCCCGTTACCGTCCGTTACCTTATGTTTTACAAGCCTTTCTTCCAACAAATCCAACATTTTCGCTTTCCTATCCAATGGCAGCATGTCTGCATCTTCATTGCATCCATTTCAATGCCTAAGAATGACATGGTCGAACATAGGCCCATTGTTTTTCCCCTGTGCCAAAGGGACATCCAGCACCCCCATGAGCTCATGGATTTGTCCAGCGCTACCTGGCACTCCGTGGAGCCTGGGGAACCAACAAAAGGAAGTCACCTAAGTAGTGTGTTACCAGCCCATAACCAGTGTGCTGCGTGAAATACCACTGTAAAAAGGTGTTTAAACACTCGAACAGAGCACAGGACCTGGAACCACCCAATGGCAATGCCTTATCCACGTACCATTGATCTTCAAAAATGGATAACCCAAAAAACTCCAATCATCCAGATGGACCGGAAGCATCCGAAATGCAGCCATGTTGCATTTCGCCAACTCTGCTGTTGCGCCCGCTGTCACAACTAGTGACATCGCCACGTCAACTTAGGAGTATGACACTGATGCTGCCTCCCCATGAATAAAATCATTGACTGAAAACCCCTCAGGCCATGATAGGTGCTGAGCTCCTTTACCTCCCCTACCACTCTGAAAGTGCTGTGATGGACCAGCTGTGTCAGCCTCGACAGCTGCCACTGCTACTTTCCTTGCTACTTGACTCCCCCGCATAAGCCATGGGGTGTTACTTCCCACACTGAGAGCACTTGTGCCTAAATTTACAATAATCTCTTGTGCCCATGCCTTTATTGGACTCCCAGTACGCTCCTGACCCAGATTGTGTATCTGTTTCACTCCCCAACCCTCCTGGGTGCGCTTCCCCTGAAAGGGCTGTTACCTAAAGGTAAACCACTTGCTGTAAATAACGTTTTACCCCCCGTTGGGCTTTCCGAATGACGTCCATGTATTTAAAAATAGCCACGCAGCTCTCAGGAAAATTATCACCATATCCACTAGCAAATAACAAAATGCCGCCGTCCAGTTTTCGATTGTCAATGGCACCTTAGGCCGTTTGGCCAGCTCATACTCCCCCTCCTATGACCCTTCTTCTTTAGACCGCCCTCCCTGTGCTGCAACTTCAAATTTCAACGTATTCCCCCTTCCAGATGCGGACTTTAGTGGCTTAACATTAACTGCACTCCCAGGGGCTTTGTCACACCCATGTAAGGCAGCTTTTAAAACTTCAGGTTCCGTATTCATTCCACTCTCCACCGTAGTGCCTGGTGCCACCACATCACCGGACCCCACCCCTCGTTCCTTGACATATTTACCCTTGTGGAGCTTACCACACAGCTCCTCCCACACATCATCACCCCTTGTCCCCACCGACGCCACCTTTGGCTTGCCCCGTGGGACAACATTTTTTCCCACCTGGCTCCAGCTTTTAAAACTTCAACTCTTTACTCTGTAAAGGCTCTTTACCGGGCACTTCAGGTTCCGTATTCATTCCCCTCTCCACTTTAGTGCCATGTGCCACCACATCACCAGTCCCCACCCCTGGATCTTTAACATATTTGCCCCTATGGAGCTTACCACCCAGCTCCTCCCGAACGTCATCACCCCCTGTCCTCACCGACACCATCTTTGGTTTGGCCCGTGGGACTACTTTCTCACCTGACTCCAGCTTTTAAAAGCCTCACCTCTTTACTCAGTAAAAACTCTTTACCGCGCACTTCATGTTCTGTATTTATTCCACTCACCACTTTAGTGCCTGGTGCCACCACATCACAGCCCCCCCCCTTTTGATCTTTACCATATTTACCCCTGTGGAGCTTACCACCCAGCTCCTCCCGAACATCATCACCCCCTGTCCTCACCAACACCATCTTTGGTTTGGCCCATGGGACAACTTTCTCACCTGGGTCCAACAAGGCTGCCCGACCAGGCCTCGATCTCCACGCCGCTTGCTCAACAGGGTCGACCGTCCGAGGAGCCGTCACCGCAGGGCCGTGCTCTCTTCTAGGTCCCAACGATACTGCCCTCCTGGCTGCACCACCTCTTTTGCCTGTAAAACACTAGAAGACAAATGAGAAGGCACCCCCCTTCCTCATTGTCATTCAACTCCCCTTCCTAATGCCTGTCTTCATCAGAATCCAGTACAATTGCTTCCTCTATCTGTATAAAATCTGACACGAAACCAACACTGCGGGCCTTAACTGACCCAACCTTGCTTATACCAGCCCTAGCAACCCCTGAATTCACTCCTGGTGTAGGAGCCGACTGTATCCGCCGGTACTCCCCCCAACGTTGACTGTCTTGAAGATTCCTGTCCAGTGGCTCTGGTGACCAACTCGCTCTTCCTGATGTTGGGGCCAGCGAGGTCGCGCTGGACCTTCATACGCTGGCCACGCCGGGATCCCTCGCCGGTACGGTATGTGCCGCGCAAGGCTCCACCCTCCCTTCTCCTCGGCGCAAATGGACCGCACCTCGCCCTACCGAGTCAGCAGTCCCTCGACGCTCCCTACTCTGAAAAGAAAAAAGCTTGGACTGGTTTGCTGAGACCTCGCAAAAACAACTGGCCTATTCTCCTGCTTGCCCCAAAAACACCTGCCCCTGCCCCTTCGCCCCCCCAACCTGTGTACCGCGATCGCAATTTACTTACCCGGGGGAAAATGGGAGGGGTTCCCCTCCACCTCATCCCCACTCCAATCTAACAGTACCTGTGCACTTGGCATAGGAACTGCTGCCAACTGGCCACTCCCCCCTGCCCCTCCTGGACAGGAACACATCAAGGCCCTCCCACGCTTGAACCCCCACCGCAGGATCCAGCACCGCATCAGAGAGCCCGTGGCCCCTTACATTACGTTCCTCCAACCCTGTGCCTTGATCCTGGTCCACACCCAGGGGTGCCACCCCCCACCCACCAACCTGTGCCCATTCCCCCTCCCCTGAAAAGCTACCACCAACTGAAAATGACTTCCCCCTACCCGGAGGGGAAGGAAAAAAAAGGAAAGGACTATCTGCATCCCCCACCCACCCTCCCAAACCGACCCCACCTCCCTTACACCTCCCTAGTGCCCCCCCAAACAACCAGCCAGACAGTGTTTTCACCTCCATGGCCCACTCTCCCCCCCTCTCCTGCCCCCAACCCCCTCCGGGTGCTCCTCAATAAGCTGCGGGGATAACTGAAAAAGGGGGCTCCTCCCACCCACCCTGCTCGGACCTACCACCTCCTGCATCATGTGCGGGGGCTCTAAAGCACCCAGCTGTCCTCTAACTGCCATCCACCGGCCTGAGCTAAGGGATGCGAGCGACACTTCCAAATCCCCCTCCTGCTCCACCGCATATATGCCTTGAACCGCTGAAAGAGACGCGGAGCGTCTCTTGTTGCCCCTCCCCCGCGCTTCCCACCTCGCACGGGGGCAGACAAAGCACGCTGCTCTGACAGCAAAGCAGCCGGGGACTCCGCAGCCGCCAGCCCAGACGCACCCCCACCGGCCCCACACCTCCCGTCTTCGCGCCCCCCCGGCTCACCTCAGAAAGGCCGGCCTACTGTGCCTGCCGAATCGGGCCGACTTCCGCGAATGCGGGCGGCCCCGTTCCACCGATTACGACATCTTCGTCCTTTTAGGGGAGGTGCATGCAGCCATTGTCCGGCCGCATCCCCAAGCCCATGTCCATTCCCCGGCCTCGCTTAAGAGGGGAAGTGCTTTGAGTACCCTGACGTCCTCAGCGGCCATGTACCCTCATAAAGTTCGCTAACAAGCAAACAAATACAGTCCTACCAAAAACGCTAACCAAAACGCCCATAAAACAGCTATCCTGACAGAAAAACTAACAAAAAATTCCCTAACTAACGCTCCCAGCCACCAGGTCACCAAGGACAAAATGGTGGCTGGGAGCAGTATCACAAAGTATTTATACTTTGGGCTACTATTGGGCTATATGGAAAGAAGCCCAAAACAAAATGCCCGCTTGTACTCTAATCCCCCTCCCCCCCTCACCCCTCCCAAACTGACCGGGGGGGGGGGGGACCTCCCTACGGTCGTCCGTCCCCCCAAGCCCTCCGTATGTGTAGGTGGCAGGCCCGGGGAGGGGGGAATTCGTGCTGGCACTGGCAGTGGACTGGAGAGGCAGTAGGCCTACTCAAAAAAATGTGGCTAACCATATCTTTTTTCGATGGATAATCATATCTTTTTTGATGACTTGCCATACTTTTTTCAACCTCTTGTTTTTCAATGGCTAAACATATTTTAGCTTCAATAATGTGGTCACATCTTCCGGGAAGAGCGTGGCACTGTGAAATCTGATGGCGGATTAAGGAGAGGATTTTGCAAGCCTATATTTCAGATGAAAAGTTGTGAACATTGTAATTTAAAATGGACACCAATTAAATAAACAGGGTTAGGTTCGGACCGGACGTCACATTTAAATTTGTTTGTTTGCACTAATGTGCCATCAAATTGGAGTGCTTTGTTTCATCAAATCAAAAGCCTAATGACATTTTACAAGATCACAGAAGCCTCCAGTGTTGACGGTTTACAGGAGCAAGTGACATGTGGTCTTTGCCTTGCTTGGATGCGCGTGCTGCTTAGGGGCTTTACTTTGCACAACATTTCTCTGGCCTCTACATCGAGACTCAGATGGCCATAACCCCCCAAAAGTCTCAATCCTATGTGTCCTATTCCCACCCCTTTGGGAAATGCTCGACATTATGACAAAGTCTTGTTTAAAGAGGCCGCGCCTTCTGGTTGTGGAGTTATTTAAAGCTTGCACTGCATTTTCTGCAAAGACAGAAGGTGAAGCTAAGGAAGCGTGCCCTTCACAGAGGCCGCGGTTACAGTCTTACTCTAGTACTAAACTGTATGCACTCTCAGCACTGTGGCCTTACCTGGTAGTGGTGGTACTAACTGTAACTAGCTAGCAGTGTAGTAAGTGTAAACGACAGCAAGTGGCAACACACTCACAGCAGCACCAGCACAGTCAAAGTCGTGACGGTGATGCGCATCAGGCGGGAGTCAGTCACGGTCTGCTGCTTGCGCACGACATGAGGCGAGCCCCAGGCTAGTACAGAGATAGAGAAGATTCCACCAACGTCACGGCGCGCGCGTCCCGAAATGGCCAATCACAGCATGGCTTCACTGAAGTCACACAGTGATTGGCCATTATGCAGTGCTGCTGAGGCAGTGCCCACCACCCACGCGCGGCATCCAATAATGGATTGCCTGCCCTGCTGCGCGGTGGGCCAGCCAATCCTGGCGCTGCATGCAGCGCCAGGACTGGCTAGGGGGGCATACAGACTACTCGACCAGTCGCCCTTTGTAACCCCAGGGTGCAGCCCAGATAAACCAGCACCCCCTGGTCCCTCTCTCTCTAAGGGGAACTTAGTTCACAGGTATTTTATGCGCATGCTCTGGGCAATTTCGGCACCAAAATTCACTTGCGCACTACGGCACTCCTGCAGCTGAGTGTGTGGACAGGCTGCCTGTCACTCAAGCTGCAGCAGACCAAACCCCCTTCACACTCGGGTGTGTCCCAGATTCCCAGCGGCGGCGGGGGTAGAGACGCTTATAATTCATCATCAGCACAATATTTTTAGTGTCGACGCGACGGTGGGTCCATGTGGGTAGTAGAGCTACGCCCCTACGCCCCAATGGACTCACCGCGGCTGTTCTAATGTTCTCATCATTTAAAACTACTCCTACAGGTGGTATTGGTTCTCCTAAACGTCTCCTTCTTATTGTGTCCCAATGTTAGTACTACATGGATGTCTATGGGGTTGTGTCATTGTTAAAGCATCTATGATATTTACATGATATATCTTATAAAATAGCAAAGCTAAAGAGCAAACACCGTCTCGATTAGCTGGCAACTAGAAATAAGCATCGTGTTGACACACAAAATCGTACCTCTCAGGCAAGTTCTTTATTGGGTTAGGCTGGTGAGAAACCCAAGGCAGCAAAATACTTAAAAACCCTAGAAGAGGTTACCTATAGCTGTGATCACAGGGGTTGCACATGGTCGTCCCCTGTACAGAATATTTTAAACAAGCAGTAGATGGATACCTTGTGGGCAGTTCCCTGTAGAGTCAGGCAGTATTTGATTAAAGATCCGTGCTACAAATTCATCCACACATGGAAGTGACTGGTGTTAAGTCAGATTCTATTGCGTGTGATTATTTCAGCAATTTCTATTGTTCCCCTATTACTGAATACCTAGATGTGCTATACCCTAAATTGAAGCTAACACTGTATGTAAAATACAGGGTGGGTATCCTGTCGACCAGTGATGATTTCATCCGAATTAAAAGGCTCGCTGTTGAATCTGACCACTGTGACTATAGCTTTGGCGAGGGAGATAACTAAACCATTTTACTTTGTTCTGTAACAAATATGATTCTGCACAGTGGCTATGGTTCCTTCCCCTTTTCAAATTCTATGGGGTTAGATGTGTTAAATCAACAATGGCGCTGTGTACTCGGTCAGATGACACATATGTGGTCAATTCTGTATTGTCATTTTCATGGTTTGCATGGCCTTACTTGACAGAGCTGTCTACCATTCTAGGTATCAGTATAACCAGAATAACCTATGCAGATGTATGCATATTCCATCACACACTGTGCCGCTACTCCCTATTCAAACTGCACACTTCTATAATGTTCCTCTGCACTTGAACTCTTACATATTTGGTGAACTGGTTGACTGTTTTTAATGGGATGGAATATACCTCCTAAACACTTATATGTCATATAGTTGATAGTAATGTATATGCTTCTTACGCAGTAACCCTTCAATTACGTTGTATACCTTTTAATGTTTCTCTGCACTTGCACTTTTACACATTTGATGAATTTGTTGACTGTTTTATTGGAATGGAATATAATGCCTAAATGCTATTGTGTTGCCCAGTGGATTGCACTGTATATATTTTTAAGTTTTGTATATTTAGTAATTTTATACTTCAATTGTAGTTGTTGTAAGGCTGATAGCTGTAACAATTAATACATACATTGAACTATAAATTAAAAACCCAGTCACCTGTGTTAAGGTCATGGTACTGCTCCTGATGTTGACTGGCAGTGACAGCTCCATCCTGTTGATAAACAGAATGCCCAAAATCAGCTAGTCCTTTGTAATAATCGAGTATTGTTCCCTCTGTGCTGTTTACAAGAACATTTGCAGGTACAGCAGGTAGTCTCAACACAACAGGATTTCATGAAGTGAAAGTCCTGTTCTCCTGTCAGTTGGGCTTGAAAGACTCATCAAAACCAGCAGTGATGCATCTGGCCATTTCTATTAAGTGGATGCACAAACTTTGACCAATTGAGATTTCAAGGTTCTGTTTAATTTCTTCACTATCCCTGAAGCCTTGGGATGATAGCTACAGTGTAATCTCTGTTCCTCCTGAACAGCCACACACAGCATTATAAGGACCTCATCATTGAAATGAGTCCCTCTGTCTGACTTATAGTGAGATTGTCAATCCACCTTTTTAGGTAGGCTTCCATCCATCGGGAGAAAAAGCTCACTCTAACCAGGATATATCTCAGCCTGTTCCAAACAGGAATCTTGATAAAATCCAACTGTATCCTGTTAATGGGTCCTCATTGTCTTCTAATATGACTAAGAGTAACAGGGGTTCTCCTTTCTACATTCATCTGCTGACATGTAATGAATCTATGGCATAGCTGTTCAGCTAAAACTCTAAATCTGGGAGAAAAACCGAGACTGTGGCATTACTACCAGGGCCCCTACCTGCACTTGTACTACAACCAACTAATATGGGACCCCAATGTTTCCACTGCAGTATGTATGGACACATTGCATGAATGTGTCCCTAGAAAGAGGAACCCATGGAAGTAGGGCTAACTAGATCTTTCTTCTGCACTCCATCAGAACCTAAGACTCCACAGTATCACCAGCAGTGACAGTTAATGGAGAAAACATAAAGACCTTGATAGACACAGGGTATCTTCAAAGCGTCATGCACCCCAGGCTATCCCGGGAGGAGTTCAAACAACTATGGGAATCATATACATTTAGTTTGTGCATGTAGACCAGAAAGAATATCCCACAACTGAGTTGTGCGTGCAACGCGAACCATCTGTAGGGCTAGTAACCCTTTGGGTGGGATTGATTCCTAAATTGCCGGAACCCCTTGCTCTGGATAACAACTATCCGTATATGAGTAAACTCATAAAAAAGACGTGGATCGAGGGGGATGAGTAGAGGGAACCGGCACCTTTTTCCAGTCACCTGATGAGGAACTACCCCCAGGAAAATCAAGGGAAAGCAAAGGCAGAAAAGGAAAGAGAAGCACAACTGAACCCAGATCGCCTTAACTCAGTCAACTTCACCCAGTATTTGGGAGCACAATCGTGGATTTCATGCAACCCAAAGAGAAGACCCCACTCTGTGTGAAGCCTGGAATCGATCATCTCCACAGGAAGACCCAAGTCAAGTAGGTCACTAATTATTTTGTGAAAAAGGGATTGCTCTATTGAAAAGGTGGTTTAGGTTTTGCCCCACAACTGTTAGTTCCCCAATATTATTGGGAAAAAGTGATTTTCCTTGCACATAGTAATTTATTAGGAGGACATTTCGGGGGAGAGAAGACAGAAAAAGCCATCCTAGAGAACTTTTACTGGCCAGGAGTATAAGATCCGGTCCCCAGGTATTGCAGGAAATGCCCTATCTATCAGAAGAATAGCTGAACTCTGCCTATGAGAGTTCCATTTAAACCTCTGCCAGTAATAGAAGAGCCTTTCTCCAGAGCAGGGATTGATATAATCGGACCCCTTCTTCCATCTCGTAGTGGGTGTCGGTTCATTCTAGTATTGGTAGACTATGCAACTAGGTTCCCAGAAGCAGTAGCGTCAAGACAGCCTAACGTCTCACAAATAGCAAAAGCTATGAACAACATCTTCTCAAGGGTAGGGTTTCCAAAAAAATCATAACAGACCAAGGAACACCCTTCGTTTCTCGCTTAATAAATCAAGTCTACCAACAGTTAGGGATTAACAAAATATGTACTGACGCTTACCACTCACAAAAAGGTGGGTTTGTGGAGAGGTTTAATGCTACCCTGAAAGTCACTCTAAAAAACCTAATGGAATTAGAAACAAGAAAATGGGAAGAAATGTTGCCCTTAGCCCTGTTTGCCCTTTGCTGCAAACAGCAGAAGAGTACAGGGTACTCCCCGTTTGAATTGCTATATGGGAGACAACCTTGCATCCTGTTAGACATGGTGAAGGAGGGATGGAAAGAAAAGCAGAAGGAGCTAAACCACTCCCTGAATATGTGCTTATTTTTAAGACCCACCTATACAAGTTCCGAAAAATAGTCAAAACCCATCTAGAGCAGGCTCAAGAAGCTCAGAAAAAGCAATATGATAAAAAAACCAAAGAACGAATCTTAGAACTAGGTGATTGATCTATGGTAATAAAACCAACTTCGTATCACAAACTGCTAGGTCAATTGCAGGTCCCATATAGAATCATTGACGGTGTGACCCCAGTTACTTACAGTCTTGAGCTAGATCCTAAAAACAAAAAGGATTCACAGATCTACCACATCGATCTTTTAAAAAAATGGGAAGGTGCAAAACATGCCATAATAGGGAAATTAGGAGACCCTGTCAGGGTTCAAAGGATACCAGCCAGTTTCCACGGGAACGAAGAGGAATCCCAAACACCTCCAGAAAACAGAGCCAAGAATGCAACAGTGAACACACTCCTGACAACTGTTCCCTAAAAGTATGCGGGAAAAACCCAAGGTGTGTCCACCACTCTCCCCATACGAGGGGTTGGGTAACCGGGCAGTTGCAGATCTGGTTGGTGTAGTCCGGGCTGTAAGAAAACAGGACATGCACTAATATACTAGACACTTATCCAAAGGGCGACCTTTCAATACATTGACATGCGCTTTTATACCACAAAGGTCACTTACCCCAGTGGAGTCCATGGGTTGTCTTGAGGTGAGTCCTTGCTGAAGAATATGGCCTGAGAAATATGATGCCAGGCCTAAAGAGCAGGACTCATGAAATGACACACACACTCACCATACACACAAGAATTATAAAAAGGGAAGGAACCGAGGTGCACTGGCCGGCTCTCTCGGGGGACAAAGAGCAGAGCAGCTACACTCTCAAGAGGAGAGACATCCGGCCCGGGAAACTATTCCGAGCGGAGCGCTCTCTCTCAGCAGGGGAATAGAAAAGATGAGCCCAGACTGTTTGTCTGAGAGCAGGGCTCCGTAAAGGTAAGGGAAGTTCAGGAATAACCGCCCGGAAGAGTGTACTCCAAATACTTGGAAAAGAGAATAAAGGGCTCAAATCCCTGGCAGGGGAGCAACGCCCTCCAAATGGCTTAGAGAATAAAGTGCGGGGCTATAGGGTTCCAGTTGGCACAGAGACACGCTCTCCGGACTGAAGGTAACTTGGAAGAGGCGGGAACCTACCCGTTATCACAAAGGATGGCAGAGCACCACCGGAAGGTCAGAATATCCAGAAACCGAGAGGAGCCAGGAATGAAACAGCGACTGCTGTGGGAAGGAGCCTCTCGTAACCAGGAAGTAGGAAGGGGGCGTGGTACCGGAACAGTAAGCCAAGCAATGGCTACGTCCTGACGTGCCTCTTTACATGTACAAGGGAACGTCTGAAAATATCTGCATGCAATGGGAATCATGTAGTAGGGATCGTGTGCAAAAGGACACAAGGCGAACCTGCGGATAAGAACACATGTCAAGGTCTTCTATTGCGCCCAAGCCTTGAAATCCTAACAGTACCCCTCACCAAAGGCCTATTAACTGGACCTGGTTTAGTGGGGTGTAGTCTGTGAAACTGTCTGACTAACCTAGCCGCATGGATATTCTCAGCTGGTTCCCAGGACCTGTCCTCCTGGGGGTAGCCCACCCAATCTATGAGATATTGAAGTTTACCCCTATGTCTCCGGGAATCTAGGATTTTATGTACTTCATATTCTTCTTCTCCGTTAATTATTAAAGGCGGGGGTTGGACTTCATGTGAAACTGGGGGTATGTACATCTTGATGAAGGAGCAATGAAATACAGGGTGTATCTTAATTTGGGGGGGTAGCTGTAATTTCAAGGTAACAGGAGTTACCTTTTCTATAGAACAGGGTCCAATGAATCGAGTTCGAAATTTTCTAGACCTTTCCATTCTAAGATTTCTGGTGGATAGCCACACTTTTTCTCCTATGGTGTATGTGGATTCTGTTTTTCTACGTTTGTCTGCCTGTGTTTTCATGGCTACTTTTGCCTTGATTAACTCTTCTTTAGCAACCTCCCATACCTCTTGAATTTTTACATGGTGTTCTTCTAGAGCAGGTATGTCCATCTCATTCTTGTTTAGCACAATTGGTATCATTCTAGGGGGTTGGGCATAAAGAAAAAAGAAGGGAGAAATGCCAGTAGCTGAGTGTCGAGAGTTGTTATAAGCAAATTCTGCTAATGGGAGAGCCTGAACCCAAGTGGATGAGAGGGAAGTCAATAAACAACGGAGATATTGTTCAAGGGTCAGATTAGTTCTTTCAGACTGTCCATCTGTTTGTGGATGGTAGGCTGTTGAGAGCCTATAATCGATTTCTAGAATGGAGCACAGACCTCGCCAAAACTTTGATACCAATTGGGGGTCTCTATCTGATATTATGACTGAGGGTAACCCATGAAGTCTTACTACGTGGTCTAGAAAGATGTGAGCCAGTTCTTTAGAGGTGGGTATCTTCCTTAATGAAACTAAATGGGCCATCTTCGACAGCATACCCACTACCGCATAAATAGTGTTGTACCCTTGACAAGAGGGAAGGTCAGTGATAAAGTCCATGCTTATGGTATGCCATGGTGAGGGAGGGATGGCTATGGTTTTCAATAACCCAGTAGGGGCACAATGCGAGGTTTTTTGTTGTGCACAAGTGGAACAGGCCTGAACAAACAAGATGATATCTTTAGACATGGTTTCCCACCAAAACCACCGGTGGCACAGGTCAACGGTTTTACCCCTTCCAGTATGCCCTGCTAAAGCACTGGCATGACACCACTCCATGATTTTTTGTTGAAGAGCAGGAGTGGGTGAGTACAGTCTATTGTCATGATAATGCAACCCTTCTCTGATAGTGTTTAAGGGATTCCCACTCTTCCTGAGATATGGAACTAAATTGGTCTTTTAATTCCTCAATAAGCTTTGTATCCTTATCTCCTACGCCCAGGATTATGTGTTCAGGAATGATAGGGAGGGGGTTCTCTTTCTCTGTATCAGTAGGATGTCCTAACCGTGATAATGCATCTGCTTTACCCTGCTGAGGTCCTGGACGATAGGTGATAATGAAGTTATATTCACAAAAAAAAGTTAACCACCTCATCTGTCTAGGCGTGAGTGCTCTTGCGGACTTAAAAAACTGTAGGTTCTTGTGATCTGAATAAATGGTGATCACGTGCGGAGTCCCTAATAAGTGATGTCTCCACTCTTGGAAAGCTAATTTAATTGCTAGCAATTCCCTTTCACCAATGGTGTAATTCTGTTCGGCAGGTAACAGGGTATTAGAAAAATGGGCTATGGGATGCATGTGATCGGATTCTTTATCTTTTTGTGAAAATATTCCTCCAACAGCATATTGGGAAGCGTCGGCTTCCACCACGAACGGTTGTGTATTGTCAGCGTGGTAGATGATGGGCCCAGTGGTGAATTTGTTTTTTAGTGAGCAAAAGGCTTGTTCTGCTTTTTCGGACCATACAAAGGGCACTCCTTTCTTTAACAGCTTTGTGATTGGAGTGATCGACTCAGAAAAATGATCTATGAATCGCCGATAAAAATTGGCAAAGCCTAAGAATTGCTGGATTTCTTTGACCGACAAAGGACTAGGCCATTGGATCAATGCTTTTACTTTTTTCGGATCCATTTGAATGCCATTAGGTTTGATGATAAAACCTAGGAAATCTATTTCTTTGGTGTGGAAAGTACTTTTATCTAACTTGGCAAACGATTGGTTTTCTTGTAGTTTCTGCAATATCTTTCTTACATGAATAATATGGTCCTGTTCGTTTTGAGAAAATATAAGAATATCGTCAATGTAAACAATAACAAAGATGTCAATATATTCCCTCAAAATGTTATTAATGAAATATTAGACTGCAGCAGGTGCATTGCACAATCCGAATGGCATGACACAATATTCGTAGAGACCAAACTTGGTTCTAAATGCGGTCTTCCACTCATCTCCCTGCTTGATTCGTATGAGATGGTACGCACCCCGAAGATCTATTTTTGTGAATATTTTTGCGCCTTTGATCTGATCAAGAAGAACAGAAATGAGAGGAAGCGGGTATTTATTCTTTATAGTTACCTTATTTAAGGCCCTATAGTCCAAGCACGCTCAGAGGCCCCCTTCTGTTTTATCGATAAAAAACAGAGGGGATGACACCGGGGAGGTAGAGTGTCTTATAAAGCCTTTTTGAATCATGTCTTCTAAATAGTTTTTTAGATATTCAGTTTCGGAAGGGGTCAGGGCATAGATACGGCTGCAAGGCAGCTCAGCACCGGGTATTAAGTCAATGCGACAATCATAGCTCCTATGGGGTGGTAATTTCGTGGCTTTGTTTTCACTGAAAACCCCCTGAAACTCGGCATCAATTTCGGGGACACACGAAGCAGCAGCAGCTGTTTGGACGGCACAATATAAAGGATTGTCGTGTTCTCGAGCCTCCTGATAGCAGTGGAGCAGACAATATTGTGATTTCAGAGTTACGGTCCTACGGGTCCAGTCTATTTGCGGGTTGTGTACCTGTAACCAGGGGACACCCAGTATTGCCCCGAAATTGGAGGCATCAATTAAATCAAAGGTAATGTTCTTGGAATGCCCATTGCTAAACACAATAATCAGAGGGGGAGTTTGATAGGTTATCAGGCCAGAAGATAATTCAGAACCATCTACCGCTCGTATAGGTTCTGGATGTTTTTTAGGAACAAAGGAGATTCCAATTCTTTTAGCTAGCTGCAAATCAAACAAATTACCCGTAGCCCCTGAATCCAACAAAATAGACATATTATGTTGACTTTGTACTGAATAGACTAGCGTGATGTTTAAGGTGAAATGTTTTACCATGTTTTGCCTCATGAGTTTGTTTAGGGAGATCTGTTGGTTGTCCATGCTTGAAGAATTGATCTCTCTGTTCTTCAAGCGGTCTAGCTTTCCGAGACCAAGGTACCACTGTCTACCGTCTTCGGGTTCTTGGGACGTACTGGACACTCTTTGGCGTAATGTCCCCCTTTTCCGCAGTATAAACAAAGATTGTTCTTTCTTCTCTTATCTTTTTCTTCTGCTGACAAGGGCCCTCTTAAACCCCCAATTTGCATAGGTTCAGAGGTGTCTTTAGAGTCTTTTTTCTTGGTACGCAGCATTACGTATCTAGGTACACCTACCCGAGCCTTCTCTCCTTTTCTCTTGTGTAGCCTATGATCGAGTTTCACAGCTAATTCGATGAAAGAGGGACAGTCTTCGGGGGGATTTACAATTTGGGAAAGTAAGTCTTTTAATTCATCGCACAATCCCCTGTAAAACAGGGAGGTTCTTTTGTCCTCAGGCCAATGAGTTTCTGCAACTAGTCTGTTAAAACTAGTAATGTATGAAAGGAGATCTTTGGATCCTTGTCTAAGGTTTAGAAGGGCATTATCGCTGCCCTGCATATATGTGTGTTTCGCAAATAAACTTCTCATTTGTTCCTGGAACAATGGGAAATTATATAACAAAGGGTCATTGTTTTGCACTAGAGGGACTGCCCATTCGGCGGCATTCCCAGGATATGATGAAGGCTACTTTCGCCAAATCATCTGGAAATGCTGCAGCCTTACATAAGAACTGAAGCTGACATTGGTTCATAAAAGTGTTATATTTTGAGCTATCACCTGAGAATCTTTCAGGCATAGCCAGAGGAACAGGACTGGGGGTATGAACGGTGACTTGCACTGAAGGTAGATTAGTATCCCCTCTAGCCCCTGCGTCAGTAGTGGGGGATGGCATGGAAAAACGTGCTGGTTGAATGTAATTTTTGCGCACTTTAGGAATAGTTCCTGTTTCTCTGTGCTCAACTGCCTCTGCTGTTTTTAGCTGTACCACTTCTGCTTGTAGTCTCTGGTTTTCTATCCGTAATCTCCCTACTTCTGATTGTAGGTCTACTAATGCTGCCGCTAATTCATCTACAGTATGTACTTGTAGGGTGTTCTGCAGACCTTGCTCTAGAGAAACGACAGTATTGTCAGGATTCTTCTTCGCTCAGGGGAAATATTTATTTGTGGGCTTGGCTTTCTGTCAGGGTTCAAAGGATACCAGCCAGTTTCCACTGGAACGAAGAGGAATCCCAAACACCTCCAGAAAACAGAGCCAAGAATGCAACAGTGAACATACTCCTGACAACTGTTCCCTAAAAGTATGGGGGAAAAACCCAAGGAGTGTCCACCACTCTCCCCATACAAGGGGTTAGGTAACATGGCAGGTGCAGATCTGGTTGGTGTAGTCCGGGCTGTAAGAAAACAGGACATGCACTAATATACTAGACACTTATCTAAAGGGCGACCTTTCAATACATTGACATGCGCTTTTATGCCACAAAGGTCACTTACCCCAGTGGAGTCCACGGGTTGTCTTGAGGTGAGTCCTTGCTGAAGAATATGGCCTGAGAAATATGATGCCAGGTCTAAAGAGCAGGACTCATGAAAAGACACACACACTCACCATACACACAAGAATTATAAAAAGGGAAGGACTTGAGGTGCACTGGCCGGCTCTCTCGGGGACAAAGAGTGGAGCAGCTACACTCTCAAGTGGAGAGACACCCATCCCGGGAAACTATTCCGAGCGGAGCGCTCTCTCTCAGCAGGGGAAAAGAAAAGATGAGCCCAGACTGTTTGTCTGAGAGCAGGGCTCCGTAAAGGTAAGGGAAGTTCAGGAATAACCACCCGTAAGAGCATACTCCAAACACTTGGAAAAGAGAATAAAGGGCTCAAATCCCCAGCAGGGGAGCAACGCCCTCCAAACGGCTTAGAGATTAAAGTGCGGGCCTATAGGGTTCCAGCCAGCACAGAGAGACGCTCTCCGGACTGAAGGTAACTTGGAAGAGGTGGGAAACTACCCGTTATCACGAAGGATGGCAGAGCACCACTGGTAGGTCAGAATATCCAGAAACCGAGAGGAGCCAGGAACGAAACAGCGACTGCCGTGGGAAGGAGCCTCTTGTAACCAGGAAGTAGGAAGGGACGTGGTACCGGAACAGTAAGCCAAGCAATGGCTTCGTTCAGACGTGCCTCTTTACGTGTACAAGGGAGCATCTGAAAATATCTGCATGCAATGGGAATCATGTAGTAGGGATCGTGTGCAAAAGGACACAAGCGGAACCTGCGGATAAGAACACATGTCAAGGTCTTCTATTGCGCCCGAGCCTTGAAATCTTAACAGACCCTACCCTCTTATTCCAGCAATGCATAGATCCCGACCTTGCCTATCCCACAGCAATAGGAGTTGAGTACTCATTTACTACCCTTTCAAGACGTGTTTCCCTAACCCCTGGAAAAACCTCCTTGATCAGTCAGCCATGCATTCAGACCCCCAAAAAATAATAAGATTACGGCCTTATCGCGTAACAGCATCCCGACGAGAGGCCATTGAGCAGGAAGTTCAACAAATGTTAAAAATGGGAATTATTGAACCATCCAATAGTGAATGGAATTCACCCATTGTAATCGTTCCCAAACCTGATGGAACTATCAGATTCTGTGTTGACTTTAGGGAAGTCAATAATATATCCCAGTTGATGCCAACCCCCTACCCTGGGTGGATGAAAGAATTGAGAGCTTAGGGAAATCCCAGTACATTAACATGCTGGATCATTGTAAGGGGTACTGGCAGGTGCCCTAAGAGAACAGGACAAAAAAAGACTACCTTTTCCATGCCTGGGGGTCCATATCACTTCAGAATGCTCCCCTTTGGATTACAGGGGGATCCTGACACCTTCCTAAGACTTATGAATCAGATCCTGAAACCCCATAAAGCCTTTGCTGTGGCCTACATAGATGACATAGTCATCCATAGCGATTCATGGGACCAGCAGTTAACACATCTGGAGACCGTAATCAGAGCATTAAAAGAAGACGGTCTCACTATAAATCTGGCTGAAAATCATTTAGTCACCTGGTCAGTGAAATACCTAGGATACCTACTAGGCGAAGGCTGTATTAAGCCTCAAGAGGAAAAAATAGCAGCTATAACCAAGTTACCTTTTTCTTAGAGCAGAAAAGAACTCCAAGCCTTTCTGGGTATCCTCGTGTAATATACAAGATTCATCCCGTCCTTCTCAGAGATAGCAGCCCCATTAACCAATCTGTTGAAGAAAGATGTGAAAACTCAGACAACCACCCCCAGATACTTTACAAGTTTTCAATCAACTGAAATAAATCCTCACCACTATACCTGTTCTCTTAATTCCAGACTATACCAAACCCTTTATATTACAAACAGATGCCTCTGACCATGGCTTAGGAGTGGGGCTATCCCACATTGATTCACAAGGGCAAGAGAAACCCATAATTTATATCGGCCGTAAGCTGTTTGCTAGGGAAAGCAAATATGCGGTAAAAGATAAGGAGTTATCATCTTGAAGCAGGGAATTTACCTTATTCATGGATCATGCCCCTTTGGAGTAGCACTCCAGAAACAAAGGACATAATGACGTATCTTACATTAGTTCTTAGCCCTTCAACCTTTTAGGTTCACCACTCATCATCGAAAAGGAAAAGACCAAACCAATGATGACTATCTATCCAGGTATTCCATTTATCCTGGTCCTGCAAGCAAAAACGTTAGGGAAGGGGGAAATGAGGGAGGGCCAGGCCTCGAACTCCAACACCTACCTCATGCCGCCCTCCCTGGCTCACAAATACAGCGATATCACAGCTTGAAGGAGTAAGGTAACTAAGGAGTTAAACCTTTCATCATGAACTCCCCTGTGCAGGCAGATGGTGGACCCGCCCAACAAGGGAACCAATTGGATGTCCTGGACGTCTGAGACAAGGGAGAAGGACAAATCGGTACGGGGAAGACGGAGGAAGTCTGAAGAAGCTGGAAGACGCTGTCACTGAAGTTCAAGGAGGAACCTTGTCGCTGAAGGGAACTGAAGGAGCAGAGAAGCCGGTGGATGGAACCCAGGATGAGAATGGTGATGCCCAGGAAGACCCTCCAGAGGACTGGAGCGGAAAGTGGTGGACGTCCCCAGGGAGATGCCTGCTTGCCGCCACAACTCTGAAGAGTTGCAGCATTGGCGGTTAGTGACCAGGACTGGGAAAGGGAATGCCGGGGACCACAGTGTTAAAAGGGGTGAAGCCCTAGTTGAGGTGAACTGGGGTGGCAGAGTGGGCTAAAGAACGGTGATGGATTAAACCCAGATCTTTTGACTGGGTGTGAGTGTTTGATTGATTCAGATGCTCCGTCTATCACCACCCCCTTTTGTACCGCTTTTGGCCGCCATATGTGTGGCAGGCTATGCTCAGACGTGAGTCCTTTGCTCACTTTGCCACTGGATTCATGCAAGCCGGGCTGAAGACGGTTGGAATGCCAGAAACCGGTCCTCGGAAGCTTGTTTCCGGTCCAGGGAAGACATGGCTTGGCAGTTGAAATGAATGAAATGAAATGAAATGAAAAATTCCACTTATATAGGGCATAACCACCCGGAGACCTCGCAGCGCTGTTGACTGATTACTGTGTCCGGCTACAGGGTAAAATTAGTATGCTTTTGAAAACAGGTAAGTTTTTAAATCTCTCCTAAATTACATCAGGTTGTCGTTTTGTCTGAGGGGTAAAGGCAAGGAGTTCCATGCCTTCGCCGCTGAGTGAGTGAACAAACGGCCACCCCAACGGGCTTTCTTAATTTTTGCCTTAGTTGCCAAATGCAATGAAGCCGAACGAAGGGTTCTAGGTGGCGCATAAGGCAACACTAAGGGGTACAACACTGCCGGGCCGGTTCGATGAAAAGATTTGTGCAGAATGCACATGGCCTTAAACAGTGTTCTGGCAGCCACTGGGAGCCAATGAAGCTCTTTTAGGGCAGTTCTCGCTGACTGCCAGCGAGGGATGTTAAACAATATGCGTGCGGCACAATTTTGAGTGACTTGGAGTTTTTTTGTCACTGTTGCTGGGGCCCCTAGATATAAAACATTTCCATAATCCAGGCGAGAGAGTATCAGGGCCTGTACCATGACCCTTCTCGCCTGGAATGGAAGTAAGGGGAGCACTTTCCTGAGCATTTTCATTAGTCCCACACAAACAGAGTCAGTTTTAGTAGCTTGGACCGAGAAATCCAGTGCTCTATCTAGCCAGATTCCTAAGCTCTTTATCTGGTCTTTAGGGGGAGGGGGAGCGCCGAGACACGAAGGCCAGTTCGACATCAGGGAGGTAGGAGAGGAGTTACCTAGTAACATAATCTCGGTCTTCTCCAGTTCGGGCTGAGTCCTGGAAATATACTAATATTGCGATTTTTTCTAAAAAAGGCAAACCCCCCCACCTTCCATCCTCATACAGGCCCATATCTCTTATAAACTCCGACTCAAAACTCTATGCCAAGGTCTTAGCTAATCGGTTGAGTCGGGTCGTCGAGCATCTTGTCTCCCCGTGGCAGCATGGCTTTATTCCCGGAAAGGGCACTATAGATCATACCCGGAGAGCCATTACCCTCTTTGACATCATGGGAGCCACGGGGGGCGAGATGTCGATGATCCTTCTCGATGCTGTGGCCATGTCTGAACTGGGGTGGCAGAGTGGGCTAAAGAACGGTGATGGATTAAACCCAGATCTTTTGACTGGGTGTGAGTGTTTGATTGATTCAGATCTCCGTCCATCACCATCCCCTTTTGTACCGCTTTTGGCCGCCATAAGTGTGGCAGGGTATGCTCAGACGTGAGTCCCTTGCTCACTTTGCCACTGGATTCATGCAAGCCGGGCTGAAGACGGCTGGAATGCCAGAAACCGGTCCTCGGAAGCTTGTTTCCGGTCCAGGGAAGACATGGCTTGGCAGTTCGGGCTGGACTGTTCCCATGAGGCACAGGGTCAGACTGATTTGCATGTGGCCATGTCTGAACTGGGGTGGCAGAGTGGGCTAAAGAACGGTGATGGATTAAACCCAGATCTTTTGACTGGGTGTGAGTGTTTGATTGATTCAGATGCTCTGTCCATCACCACCCCCTTTTGTACCGCTTTTGGCCGCCATAAGTGTGGCAGGGTATGCTCAGACGTGAGTCCCTTGCTCACTTTGCCACTGGATTCATGCAAGCCGGGCTGAAGACGGCTGGAATGCCAGAAACCGGTCCTCGGAAGCTTGTTTCCGGTCCAGGGAAGACATGGCTTGGCAGTTCGGGCTGGACTGTTCCCATGAGGCACAGGGTCAGACTGATTTGCATGTGGCCATGTCTGAACTGGGGTGGCAGAGTGGGCTAAAGAACGGTGATGAATTAAACCCAGATCTTTTGACTGGGTGTGAGTGTTTGATTGATTCAGATGCTCCGTCCATCACCACCCCCTTTTGTACCACTTTTGGCCGCCATAAGTGTGGCAGGGTATGCTCAGACATGAGTCCCTTGCTCACTTTGCCACTGGATTCATGCAAGCCGGGCTGAAGACGGCTGGAATGCCAGAAACCGGTCCTCGGAAGCTTGTTTCCAGTCCAGGGAAGACATGGCTTGGCAGTTCGGGCTGGACTGTTCCCATGAGGCACAGGGTCAGACTGATTTGCATGTGGCCATGTCTGAACTGGGGTGGCAGAGTGGGCTAAAGAACCGTGATGGATTAAACCCAGGTCTTTTGACTGGGTGTGAGTGTTTGATTGATTCAGATGCTCCGTCCATCACCACCCCCTTTTGTACCACTAGTTGAGGTGGGCCTCTAAATAAAAAGGGGTGGGAGGAGGAAACAGTAGAAAAGGAGAGAGGAGTGGAAGAATAATTTCACCAAACCACTAAGGCATCGTTGGGTTTCATTTTGTTAACAAGACACGTCCTATATCTAAGCAATGAAAGGAAACTCATGCTGATCGAATAAGGTTGTCAAAGCTCATTAAAAAATTTCCATCAACGTTTAATGCATGTTCTTTCCTTTGGGGCTTAACAAAAAGGATTTTGTTTTCCTTTGTTTTGTTTTTCTTCTGCTTGAGAAAAAAAGACTGAAGGAGTCTGACCTTAAGATTGAGTCCTTATATATTCTCATTATTATCTCCCAAATTTTACTTTGATCATAAGCCCCATGAGACAGTCCTTTTGACATTTTCCTCCGGTTGTGGTGAAGGTCTCTATACAACACAGAGAAAGGAAGTCCAAAAACTTACCGCCATTTTCTCCTCTCTTTGTGCCTCCCGGGGAACCATCCATCTCCTGAAGACCACCATGCAAGAAAAGAAGAAGAAGCTTACATCACTACACCAAAGGAGAAATCCAGATTCCTGGCATTACAATTCTGTCTGGATTTATAACAGTCTAATAATAAAATAAGCCAAGATTGAGAACCGCATCAGTCCTCCTAGTTTCTGTTTCCACCCATTCCTCTCACAGCCCTCCTCAGCTAATTTGGCATATTGATGAAGAGGTAAAGGCAATTGGGTAGACCACCCTTTTAATAATTCCTATTCTTCCAGCCAAGGACAACGGTAGTTTGGCACACATGGGAACTCATTCCTCCAACTACATGACTGACCTGCCATAGTTGTCCTGCTGGTGTTCATTAAGATCTCTGCTGATTTATATGACCAGGTATTTTATCACAGAGTTGGCCATCACAGAAGAAACTTTGTCTTGGTTTGATGTGGGACTGGTGGTAATGAGAATATAACTGATTTCTACCAATTGATATTGATTGCATTAAGTCCACCAAATCTGAGACACTCTTGCAGCACTGGGCCAAGGTTAAGATCAGGATTTGAGATGCATTTAATCACATCCTCTGCATACATGCAGGCTATGGGCCAGATTCACAGAACTAACTTACTACAAAATCCTAAACTTTCTACCATTTTGGTATTCACAGAAGGCACTTACTCATTTTGGTATCACAGAAGGTACTTACTCATGTTGGTATTCACAGAATGCACTTACTCATTTCGGTATTCACAGAAGTCATTTAGGAGTCCAAAAGTTAGGAGTCCTAACTTTACTACTCCTAAACTGAGAAAAAAAATGTTTTAGCCTCTCGCCAAATTAGTCCTGTAGTGTTTAATGACTTCACTACAAAACTGCTTGCCTATGCCGACGACTTGGCGATAACTACATCTGACCCACACCAAGCAATGCCTGCATTGGTACAACTGGCTAAAGAATTTGGGCTTCGTTCTGGTTATCAGTTGAATGAGGAGAAAACGCAGATTATATGTACCAAAAATATTGTGAAGACAGATTATAGATTTGTAAACTCAGCCGTATATCTTGGGGTCAGAATTAATGCAGCAGTTGAGAAGATGGTCGGAGAGAATTACAGTCCCCTCATTAATTCAATTAAAAAAGATCTGAAAAGAATTGACGTGTTACACTTATCTTTGATTGGTAGAGTGAATGTTTTAAAAATTACTATGTTCCCTAAAGTTTTATATCTGTTTAGGGCTATCCCACTGCTACTAGAGGAAAGTGTGTTGAGGAAAATCGAATCCACATTTGTTAGGTTTGTCTGGCAGTATGGTAAAATTAGACGCTCAATCAATCATATGTCATTACCCTCGGAAAGGGGAGGCCTGGCTATGCCGAACCTTAGATTATATCATCTGGTATGCCTCCTCACACAAATGAACATACTGATTCAATTGGATCCTCTACCGTCTGAAGGTCAAATTGAGAGTCAGGACCCTCCCTCTATTTTCGAGCTATTATTGGGGAGGAAGGCCTATGGGTTACTGCAGTGTGAGGTGGATCGAAGGTACTATAGGAAGGCAAGGTATAAGATTATTGAAGGGGTCTGGGGAACCTGGAAAGCTATTAGTAAAATTATGAAGATCCCCAAAATAAACACCAATATAAATCTCTGGAAATCTAACCTATTTCCACATTTGGGCCAAAGCGCGTATTGTACAGTATGGAGAGAGCATGGAATAAGATGCCTGGGTGATATCATGACAGGCGATGCTGTCCTTAGCTTTGATGAGATACAGAAGAAATATGGGATCCCCGGTAGCCACTGGATTTTATGATGGACAAATTTCTCAAACATTATCGACATATAGACCAAAGATTCTGTTACCCCCAGATAGTCAATTGGTGGAATATCTAAAAAAAAAAAGGGGAAAAGAAGATAGGTACAGCCTACAATCTCTCGCTGCCTGGCCTCCCAGATAATCTGGAGAAAACAGAGGCCACATGGGCGCGCAAATTGAGGGATCCGGATGTTGATATAGACCTAGCCCTAAGTTTAAGTAAGAAAGTATTTCGAGCATCAAATTTGAGGTCTCAACACTATAAGACTCTCTTTAACCTCTACTATACCTCAGCGAAATTGTATGGGTGGGGACTTAGAGAAGACGATAAATGCCCTAAATGCAATACAGGTCCAGCAGATCTACTGCATATGTTTTATTACTGTCCTAAGCTGGTTTTAATACGTAGTGAGATAACTCTGTTTTTGGAGGGGCTGCTAGGTATTAACATCGACCTATCCCCTACCTTGGTTTTCACAGGGACAGACAATAAACACAATGTCGGGAGAGATACCCAAGCGTTATTGTTCATTGCAGGAGCGGTATTACGAATTCTTATCTCTGCGGGGTGGAAGGATACCGTCGCTCCCACGTTTCATATGTGGCTGTCCAGATTGTTAGGTATGCATAATTTAGAGGCATGTCTATATGAATTTAAGGGGAGGATAGTGTGAGAATTTGGTAGGAATATCTAGGCGCCACTGAAGAAATGGAGGAACTAACAAAAAGACATGTTTTATGAATACATTCTTTATGAATGTTTTAAACTGATCAATGTTTTTTTATATTAGAAATATGAATTTCCCATGAGCTACGAATGTATTTATATTGTTATCGAATTATGCTGACTAATTTATTGCAAATTCAGAATTTTATATCTTTATAATGTATAAATTGAATATGTATTTGATCTTAATGGAATTACACCTTATCTCTCAATAAAAAATAAAAAAACGGAGAAAAATCCTAACTTTAAGACTTTTGGTATTCACAGAAGGCATTTAGGAGTCCTAAAGTTTTTTTATTTATTTATTTTTTGTATTAAGTGTTTTCAATGTCGCATAGCATATACAGCATCCAGTAAGTCATGCAATGACAGTCAGCAAAACACAACAAAAGGAAGAACAACAGTTCCATATCCAATAATAGGACATAGTATCATTCAGGCAGCATTCCACTGGCATATCATGAACCATAACAAACCAGGATACTACAGAATCAGTACCACTTGAGATCAGTATTCAACACACGTCTACATAGTAGTTCCACCTTACCATATACGTCCAATATCCGAGTGCATCAGGGCACCAGATGGATCCTACCCCACAATGTCTACACATCGACATGTTCATACTGAGCCAGTAAATATTCCCTCAGAGGGGTCCAAATGTCCGTAGGTCTTGATGACACCGGTAGGTCCTCAGGGTACAGTTCCAGTTGCTCCCGGCAGTACACCATGTCCTTGAGGCACATTATAACTTTCGGGCAAGTCATGGTGTGTATGAGAGCATTGACCCCCTCCCAGTATTGATACACTGGTCTGCACTGGAATGCAAGGTGGATGAAGTCAGCCCTGGCCTGCCCGCACCTCTTACAGAAGTCCGAGTCCCTAAGGCCAATTTTGTGCAACTTATAAGGAGTGTGATATAGTGTGATATACCTGATGAAGGAACTTCAGATATATAATTCGCAAGTTGCTATTGGACGTCAGTCTCCCTGTTAACAAACAGATCTGTTCCCATACCGCTTCATCAATCGGGGGATCCAACACAGTATTCCATCTTTCCATACTTTTGGCCACCCCACAAATCGTCTCGTCCTGCACTGCCCAGTATAACCTAGTAAGCAACTTCTTTCTAGAGGGAGCAACTATTAGCAACTGCAGTGCCTGTAACACTTCCGGCTTGTCAGGGAAGAAAGTATAATGGTCCCTCATCGCTGGGCTGAGTCTGTAACAGGTATACTGAAATAGTGGTGTGGGTTTCTGAATATAGCTCAAGTCATCCCCGGAAACATACTTCCCTTCAATGTATAAATCACTCAAAAGAGTGAGTCCAGCTCCTCTTAAGGGTGTAATGGGGCCTTTCTCACCAGCCACCGACAAAGCAAAGTGACCCTCTATAGGCAGTGAAGGGGCATACAAAGGAAGTTTATGAACCCGTTTCCTGATCTCCTGGCATGCAGAAATAGTGGTGTCAATTGTGTTTATCTCAGCTCTAGGTGTCTGCCTATTGGTGTGTGTGATAATACTTTTCAATTGTACAGGATACGCATCTCCCTCTTCCACCACAACGTGCCCGATGAATCAGTGATCCCTGAACTAAAAGTAATTATATTGGGCATGCCCACACAGGTAATACACATAAAGGTCCGGAGCATTGAAACCCTCCTTTCAAACGCCAAAGTCAACGTATTCCAGCCAATCCTCGGCTGCTTATTCTTCCACACTAGCCTCAGCAGCTGGGTCTGGACAGTTTAAAAAAAATGCTTTGACAGTTTAATAGGAATTTTACAGAACAAGTATAAAAACTTGGGAAGAATAACCATTTTTATCACCGCTATGTGGTCTGCCAGGGACAAAGGCAGACACACCCAACGGTCAATCTGCTGTACCAGATCTGAATATACACAACCATAGTTTTCCCTAACAACGACCTCAGTGTCCCGATGTAGCCATACCCCTAAGTAATTAACTGGTTCTTCCAACCATACAAGGGGATATTCCACCTGAGGAGAAACCGTAACAGGCGTCAAGGGGATTATAATAGATTTCTCCCAGTTGATCTGCAGACCGGAAAAGAGACCAAATTTGATATATTCATGCAAAACCGGGGATAAACATCGCTGTGGTTCGTAGACATAGAGGACCATGTCGTCCGCATATAAGGAAATTTCAACCGGCTGATTATTAAAGTTCAAGGCAACCTCTCTATGTGTTTGCCGTATTTTACACGCAAGTGGTTCCAATACGATGGCAAAAAGGAAAGGAGACAGGGGGCACCCCTGTCTAGTGCCACACCCGATGCTGAATGCCTCTGATGTGAGTCCAGCCACCCTAACTCTTGCAGGGACATCGGTGTAAAGGACCTGGATCCAGCGAATAAATACCAGGGGGAATCCCATCCTATTGAGAATATGCACCATATAATTCCACTCTATAGAATCAAATGCTTTTGCAGCATCTAAAAGAACAGCCACAGCCGACAGATCAGGATTAAGCACGTGGAACATGGCAAATATTGTGCGCAAATTAAAGGAGGTGGATCTCTCCAGGATGAATCCGGACTGATCCAGTAACACGAGAAGTGGCATCAAAGGCTGCAGTTTATTAGCCATAATCCGCGCCAACATCTTTGCATCCAGATTAATCAAAGATAGCGGGTGATAAGAGTCGCACCTTGATGGAGGTTTGTCTTTTCTCAGTAGGGTGATAATCAAGGCCTGTCGCAAGGATGGGGGAGATAACCTGTTTCGTGGGCCTATGCACGCGGCATGAGGAGATCCGCATACGCCTTATAAAACTCCGCCGTTAGCCCATCCGGCCCCGGAACCTTGCTATTTGGCAGAGAGAGAATGGCCTATTTAACTTGATCTTCATCAATGGGCAGGCTCAGATATTTCCTGTGCACGTCTGACAGCCATGCACAAGCCGTATCGTCCAGATGCTTGTTCAAGGCTACCTCGGACATGCCTCCCCGGGACGCATAGATATCCGCATAGAATGTCCGGAGTTGCTCAACTATACTACAGAGTGAATGATGCTCTTCATCGTCTGCCCCAACTATACGGTCAATCGGGAGATTATCAGCCCTGTTACGCAATCTATTGGCCAATGCCCTGCCCGGTCAACCACCCTCACCATAGGCTCTAGCCACATATCGTTTGGATAAATATTTCACTTCCGTAGATGCTAATGAATTATATTCCTCAAAGTGTTCATGAATGTGGGCCAACGTCTCAGTGGTTGGTGTATTATTATATTGGGCCTCTATTTCACCCAGCCGTTCCTCCAGCTTGCTTAATTGACCTCTGAGGTCTCGTAGGATTCCCGCTGAGGTGCCTATACATACCCCCCATATCGTCACCTTGAAGGCTTCCCAGAGGGTCGCCTGGCTCTGACTGACCCTGTGTTCAATTCAAAATACTGTATGATGGCATTCCGGATGGTCTCAGCATAAACCGGGTATTTAGGAGTCCTAAAGTTATTTAGGACTCCTAAATGCCTTCTATGAATACCGAAAGTCTTAAAGTTAGGATTTTTCTCAGTTTAGGAGTAGTAAAGTTAGGACTCCTAACTTTAGGTCTCCTAAATGCCTTCTGTGACTACCGAAAGTCTAAAGTTAGGATTTTTCTCAGTTTAGGAGTAGTAAAGTTAGGACTCCTAACTTTAGGACTCCTAAATGTCTTCTGTGAATACAAAAAGTCTTAAAGTTAGGATTTCTCTCAGTTTAGGAGTAGTAAAGTTAGGACTCCTAACTTTAGGACTCCTAAATGCCTTCTGTGAATACCAAAATTCTTAAAGTTAGGATTTTTCTCAGTTTAGGAGTAGTAAAGTTAGGCCTCCTTGTCAGATATGAAATAAAGATTACATTACTGCACTTGTTTCCGAATCACCACTGCCACTCCTCTCAAATAAGCAGAGTATGTGGATATACGGTCTTCTCTGATCCAGCCTGCCCTCATTTGGTTATGGGATGCTCAGTAAGGAGTACTTTCTTAAGTAACTCCACGTCTACACTGGACCTTTTCATGAATGCAAAGACCTGCCACACTTTACAAGAGTCTTTCATATGTTTGGTGTTCCAAGACATTAAATTAAGTTCAGTCATACTAGAACACGCTGCATCGCAATGCCACTATTCTCTCCATAAGCAGCAAAGCAGTCCAGGAAATCACGCACTTGCACACCAAAGACATCCATGTAGCTAATGGAAAATGAGTCATGTAGAGAAATTGCATAACAACCTAAACGTCCCCATCTCACCCCCACCTCGCACCACTACACACCCTTCCAGTTAAAGAAGAATCCCACACATGCAACCACCCTTTATCAAATCAAGTCCCTGCAGCAGCAGTCACAGTACACACAAAATGAGAGCTATCTCTGGGAGGTTCAATGAATTGGGAGGTCACCCTGTCCACCAAACGGAATGGGTAGATGAGGTGTTCTAAAGGAAGAACAAGTTGATTGAGAGGGGTAAGTATCTATGAGAATTAATATTGACATTGTTCAGGGACAATCATCAAAGAAGCAGTAGTCGAATTCACAAAAGATCAGTAGCCAGAAATGTAGATCCAAGACATCTACACAAAGCACAGGGCTTAATCATCCAGCAAAAGAAATAGCTCATGGAAACCTGGCATTGCAGAAACACATGACCAAGGCTGCTGCAATCATGTGCAAGCATTTCCTGTTTCTCATTTGTTGTCACTTTGGGGTTTCCCAAAGCAGTCAGCAGTGGGATCCATCCACCCATAACACATGCACCAATATGGGATCAGTGAAAAAATGTGTCTTTCCATTTATAGTAACTTTCAGTTTGGCAGGGTAGAGGAGAGCATATGACAAGCCAGCTTTCAACAATAACCGCTTGGCAAGAAGGAACTCCCATTGGGCTGTTTGTACTGTTGAAGTGACCAACTTGTACTGCTGAAGTGACATCCAGGTAATTTCATACCCTGTTCCCCTGGTATTGCAGCTCTCTATTCCCTCTTGCGAGCTTCAGAATTGTATCATGATTTAGTTAATTTAACAAGTGAGCAATGATCGGGTAGGTGGGAGCTGTACAGGATGGAAGGTCGGGTCATAGACCAGTGAGTCCTCTTACCAAGTGCATACCAGTTAGGTGCTCACCAAAAAGTGATTGTAACATCAATTCAACATAAGACTCCATTCTGTCCATGGCCAAGGACTCCAGTACCTCAAGAAGGTGGATATTGTTCCTTCTGGAGCGGGCCTCCATGTCTTCATTTTTAGCCATGATAACCTCCAAATCTTTTTCCATGTGCAATAACTGTTCGTTGCTAGTCATTGCTCTTTCCTCCATATCAGATACCCATTGCTCCAGTTGATCACAGCGGTCCTCATGCTTTATTTTGTCTCTCAATTGGTCCAGCTTACTTGTTATGGTGTCCGTTTTTTAGCACAAACTGTGCCTCATAACAGTGAGTAATTACTTAAAATGCAAGTCTTCTCCAGTATCATCAAACTTCGGTTAGGAGATCGATTGCCCCCCATGTCAACTCTTGCAGCTCATGTCAGTTTTTTCGCGGCAAAGGAAAGCTTAGCTTGATGTTGGCCACTCTTCCCCCTCACAGATTGGACATCAGCATGTGACGCAATCTGTAGGCCAGATAACATTAGGGCCTGCAGGTTCCCCGACAAGCAACACTCACAGAGACCGATCTCCCCTGGAATCAGTGTTGAAGGGATTCTGCCTCTCCCTGGTTGGCCTGGGTGGGGGAAGGGGGCATGAGCAGACCCCTGAGCTCACCTTCAGGATCAGGCAGCATAAGGAGATGGGCACAGCACTACTACTCAGGTCAAGCCTCAGACCACACCTGAAGGACTGGGTTTTCTTAAGACCCAGCGGTGCCAGGGATAACACCTAAAACCTTCGTGGGTAACCTGTTCCGGCGTACAAATGACAGAGACACGGGACACTTCCTTCGGCGTCAAAGATTCGAGGTTTATTTACTGCAGGGAACACAGAAGTCACAGGAAGTACAACACGTGTAGGTTCGAGGAGACTGCTTCAACTTGTATCTGTGGATCGCTCCTTTTTATACAGTTTTCGTGCATAGGATAACATGGTACACAAAGGTTTACAACTTGGTTCCCATCGTAAAGACCATAAGGGGTCGCTTTCATGCATTCAGGGCCCGGAACATAAGTACAGTAACGTTTGGTAGTTCCCAACTGTAATAGCACATCTTCTCACCATTAGTACATTCCAATCAGCAGTAAACAAATCGAGGAAGGGACAGAAACAGGTGCAGAGGAAGACAGAAACAGTGAGGAGATCGAAAAGGGTGTAAAAGGGGAGGTATCGGGAAACACGAGCTGCAGGCATCAAAGGGGACGTGCCTAATGAATGCACAACTAAGACAATAGACCGGCACGGCAAGATGAGCCTCGAGCGGGGCCATCTGCCTTACAGTATCATCCCCCTCATCATAAAGACACTTTCAAAGGAAACGTGTCTTCCGCAAGAGTTTGGGAATCCCAGGGTCGCGAAGCGGACAGCGTCCGTTCGCTGGCTACTTGAGGGCAAGAAACAAAATGGATGCCGTATCTAAGATGGAACCCGTGGGTTCAAACGAAGAAACCCACGAAACAAACGAACGGTTTAGGCTAGCACAGCGAAAACGCGTACACCCACTAAACTCGTCATTTGCGGTTCATAGATACCAGACTCGACCATATTCGTGCGAGTCGAAAACACCACTTGCGATCGTCACGGAACCTCACACCCACTGCAAGGGAGTCAGCTCAGACTTGGAGTTGGGAGGCCAAAATCATGGGTCAAGTAGGATCCAAATACACACTCCACAAGCAAGGATGGCCTAGCTTTCATCTTAGGCCTGGAAGTAAACAAAAGTCGGAGACTATCAGCAAGGGAAGCAGGTGAGTGCAACTTAAATAGTCTACCCAAGTTGGCACTCGATCAGGAGCCAACAGGCTTGTCCTTGGGTCTGGGTCCCAATGGGTTGAGGTGGAAGGCATATGCACTGCCTAGGATTCCCCAGGAGTTCCCTGCGGCTGCAATCAAGGCACTCCTCAAGGCCACACTGGGGTCCCGACCCCCTCAGTAAGTATGCAGCACTGGCCTTTGGTTCTGTCTCACATGTCCCCTCACTCCTTACCTGGTTTAAACGACAACCAGAGCATTCCCCACCATCAATTCCATGCTTCCCAGGGCTGGGCTCCCATCATGACTTATCAGAGTAACTTCTCAACTTGAGCACAGGCCTCATTTCATATTGAGGCCTGGAGAGGGAGCTCAGGCAGCTGTCTCTGTTCCTACCTCCTGCGCGGTCTCTGTCGCTAACAAACAGTTATTTCTGCAGCACTTAAGCCAGGGAATGCCCCTCTGTTGGTTTGAAGGCCCAGCTCCATAGTGCCCCCTAGAAGATACCAATCCTGAGTACCCAACTGACAAACAGGTTGATTCTTCCTAGAAGATGTTCTACTATTGTTCCCTTATAACTGTATGTGCTCTTTGTGAAGTGCTTGCACATCAAAGACTATGATTTCAAACTTTCAAATTGTTTAAGCTGAAGTGTTTAGCCCTTTTGGAATCCAGGAAGCATTGGTTTGTGAAATATCTTTCAATGTGATCAATGCTGCTGTCTTGGTGGAGAAATCTTCTGTAGCAGCTCACTCCAGTTTCACTCTCAAGGGCCAGTAGACTGATGCTTCACAAAACTCTGCTGTGTTTGAGTGCACCTGGTTGTTTTAAGACAAGCTTCCTTTTTTTAAAGAACTTGAGCATTCTTCAACTTTTTTTCTCAGTCTTCAACTTCCGATGGTGGTTCTTTGTTCCATTATTAATTTCACCAGCCTTCTAGGACACCAACGCCATCTCTGGCTAACTGGTACAGGGGGAAGTGTCTATCAAGCCGGTTTGATCTGAATTCCAAACCCTTCTCACCTGGCAACTCCCAGTGCGCCTGAATATGCCAAAGAAAGTGCTTAATTTGAACCAGTGGTTTTCATTGCTCAGCATCAGCACTTAATCATCCACTCCGGTGCATTTCATGAGCACCAGCTAAGGACACATTTATCTACTGGAAGATTAAGTGATTTGCCCAGAATCATAGGATGTCCAGCCAACGCCTAAACTCAAACCTTGTTCCCCAGCTTCAAAGTCTGCCGCATTGGCCATTTTGCCACATCCTTTCCCCACTTTCTTTGTTAGTAGTTGGTTCTGTTGTAGACAGTGCTAACAGGAGAAATGGGCTGGTGCAAGCTGCCTCCTGAGGAGAGCCCCATCACTTATTTTTTTACAAATTAACCACTGGCTAAAAAATTTGTCAACTCTTTCGCTAAACTCTAGAGTCATTCCCACAATACTCCCTCAATTACTACTTTAAAGGGAGACTATGTCTCAAGCAATCCTATCATGCTCCAGAGCCAGGCAGTGACACTCGTTTCAATGGTACAGCCACCAGCTGGCTAGTCAATTGCTTTTCTTGCTCCAAAGGTGATATGGTATTTGTGTTGATTATCGACCTTTGAAGGCATGAACTGCTGGATTCAAAAGATTCCATTCAAGAGAAAGAAACACAAGGGAATTATTCCTCTGATGAACATTGAGCCTTACATGATAACCATCAACTTCATGGATGGGTATTTTCACATTCATATTGTGCTGTGTCATCAAGGTTCCTCCGAATATGTGTCAAGGAGAAGATTTCCTGTTCCAGGTCTTGCGTTTTGAATTCTGACTCCAAGGTGGTGACATCCATGGTGGCCCTTCATCTTCAGAGGTTATCTCTTTTCCCCTACCTGAATGAATGGCTGTGACATGGCCGTCATTGGAGGAGACTCTGAAGTGGTTAACTGTTCTTTTTTTCTGTGTGGCTCACCATGGGTTTCTTGTAAAATGTCATCATGTCCCATCTCAGCTTAGACTCTGCACTGAGTCTGCTTCAGGTTCAATCTGAATATGGACTTTCTGCCTGCTCACAAAACAAACAGATTGAGACTGGCCATATCCTCTATGTTATCTCATACTCACCCTCCGGCCCATCTGTGTGTGTAGGTATAGAAGTAGATAGCTAAATGTGTCTTAACTGTCCCTAGGGTACATCTACTTATATGGATTACTCCCCCCCATCATCACCTGTAGCGGCATGCATGCAGTACCTGAGGCCTCTATATCATCGTCTCACCGTCGGAACCCCTGATTCCCAGCTCCATGCACCCCTATCGGTGTCTCATTCTGTAACTTTGAGGTTTCTACCTCATTATGTTTAATGTTGGCACATGTGCCAGTGCAGCGGTAGTTACATAGGCTGCTATGTTCTTGCCCAGCCTTACTATTTATTTAATTATTTTATTTATTTATTTAAGCAACTTATATAGCACGCAAATACCCTGGGGTGTCTTCGGCGCTGTGGAGTGCAAGAGGGAGCTGACCAGGAGCTGATGACTACTGGTTGAAAAGCCATATTTTTAACCTGTTTCCTGAAAGCTAGCAGAGTGGTACTACTTTTAATATGGGGGGGGGGAGAGTATTCCACAGTATAGCAGTGACAACTGTGAATCGTCTATCACCCCATGAAGTTTTCTTTGTCAGGGGAACAATCAGGAGGTGGGCCGAAGATGAGCACAAGGGTCTATTAGGCGTGAATGGGCAGAGTGCTTTTTTTAGGAACTCGGGTCCTCTGTTGGTGAATTGCTTTGTATGCAATGCATAGCGCCTTAAATTTAGTTCAACTTTTGATAGGCAACCAGTGAAGCTGTCGCACTACTCTGGAGATCGGCTTGAATTTAGGAGTGCCAGACAGGATCCTGGCGGCCAAATTCTGAACTAGTCGTAGCTTATTGAGGACTTTTTCCTGGGCGTTTAATAAGAGTCCATTACAGTAGTCAACTTTTGACATTACCAGTGTACTTATGAGTGTCTTGCCAGCGCTAGGCGGGAGAAATGGTAGGAGTTCCTTTATCATCTGTAGAAGGATGAAGAAACTTCTGCACTGGCATGGTGTATGAAAGACAGTTTCTTGTCAAACATTACTCCCAGGATTCTGACCTTTGTGACAGGGGAAGGAGGTGACCCCCACTTGGTTGATCACCATGTGGGGGACCAGCCAGGGGCTAAATTGCCAAAATTAATTACCTCACTTTTATTGGAGTTTAACTTTAGGCAATTGTTTGCCATCCATGAGCTGATGGCTAGCATTCCCTCTTGGAAACTGGCAGCAATTACTCCTCCATCGTTGAGTACTGCAAGCACCAGTTGTGTATCATTGGCATATGAGGTAATCTCATCCTGTGTGCTTTGATGACCCTGTCCAAGTCTGACACATAGATGTTAAATAAGGTCGGACTTAGGAAAGAGCCTTGAGGCACACCACAGGGAAGGGTAAATGATGGAGAGTAGAAGTCTCCGAGTTTGACTGACTGGGTGTGGTTGGAGACAAAGGAGGTTATGAGGGCCTTGGCCCTGTGCCTAATGCTGATGGAAGAGACACAGTCGATCAGAGTAGCGTGATCGACAGCGTCAAAGGCTGAGTATAAGTCTAATAGCACTAGGACTGCAGCGCCTCCTTGGTCTAGTACCATCCTAATTTCATCAGATGCTTTGATGAGGGCCATCTTGGTACCGTGACCCTTCCTAAAACCAAATTGTGTGCCATTCAAAAGTTTGTTATCATCGATGAACTGTGCTAATTGAGTGTTCGTGATTTTTTCAAAGCATTTTTATGGAAAAGGGAGACATGCAATAGGTCTATAGTTTTTGGATTCTGCGGGGTCGAGATTATACTTTTTTAGCAGAGGTTTAATAATGGCCTTTTTCCAAGGTGAAGGGTAGGTGCCTGTACGGAACATTGAGTTGCAGATGTTAGTTAGGATGGGGCCTATAGAATCGGGAATGAGTTTTAAAATGGAATGGGGGAAGGGGCGTGCGGGGATCCAGATTTAATGGTGGAGATTAGTTCTGTTATCTGCTCAGGTGAAACCTGACTGAATTCAGAGAGGATAGGGTTTGTTGCATCATTGCTGATGTTGCAAGTATGATGGTTGGCTTCAACATGGGCTGAAAAGTTGGAGTAAATTTGACTGACCTTATCTTCGAAAAAGTTGGCAAGAGAATTGCGGAGTGTTTGGGTGGTGTCTAGAGGTGAGTTCGTCGCCGGCACAGATAATTCAGTCACCACCTGAAACAACTGTTTGACTGGGTCTTGGGCAGTTTCTATTTGTTTAAGATAGAACTTGCTCTTCTCTGCAATGATGAGATGTTTATATTTAGCTATTGCATCCTTATATACTGTTTTTTCACAGTTGTAGTAATTTTTGCGCCAACGTCTTTCTAGGTTTCTGCAGCGTTGTTTCTCAAGTCTGAGCGTCTCTGAGCACCAAGGATCGGAAGGAGCACTTATGTTTTTGGAGCCCTTCTTGAATGGTACTAAGGTGCTAAACACATTATGAAGCCATTCTGATTAGTTATTGGAAGCAAGATCTGGGTCTGGTGTGCTATCAGATTGGGTAGAAGATAGGTGTGTTTTTAAAAGATGCGTGTCAATGCTCCTCAAAGCGCTGAACTTTAGGGGAGCAGGACCTAGTGTGAGGAGGTTGATTTTGCTAGGCTGAATATCAAACAGTAATGCACAGTGATCTGTCCATGTTAGAGGGAGGACGTTAGTTAGAGAGATGTGCCTGTTGTTGAAGAAAAGACCATCAAGTGTGTGGCCAGCTAGGTGAGTAGGTTTTGTCACTAGCTGACACAGGCCTACTGCCTGTAGGTCTGTTATAAGAGAGGAAGTGTCATTGTCTTCCAGAGTCTCTAAATGAAAGTTAAAATCTCTCAGGATGGTATAGTTGGGTGTTCCTGCTAATGGTTCTATTAGGCTGTCCATGGCTGAAAGAAATTTAGCTTGGGAGCCCGGTGGACGGTAAAGAAGGGTTCCCTTGAACGATTGGGTATTAGTGAGCATTATCGAGAAGGACAGTGCTTCACAGACCGTCAAAGGATTGATTATGTTTTAACTGAGTATTTGTCTTGATAGATAATCACTAGGCCACCTCCCTTCTTTATTAGTCTGTCATGTCTAAGTGCACAGTAGCCGTCGGGAATGGCAATGCTGAAATCGAGTCCATATGAAGGATCACCCCATGTTTCCTTAATAGGGTATCTAGGTTGTAGTTCATTAGCAGGTCAGAGATTTCGAATTTGTGTTTAGGGAGGGAACCTGCATTTATAAGGGCGGAATGAATGTAATCATGATTTGTGGGAAAGAGGTAAGAGCAGGAGGGTGGAGGTCTAATTGGTAATTCCGGATTAAACAAACAGTTAGGGCAGATAGTAGAGACTTTATTGGTAAGTGAATCCAAGTTAAAATAGGGACTGTGGTGAGTGTTAGTGATGTTGTTAATATCTTTTTACTGAATACTTGAATAGGTTAATACCTTGCCGAACGATGATGGTGTTCTAGGGCCAGGGGGCATGGCCCTGGGCCCAGCCCAGGCGCAGACGGGCTAGCCTTTGGGGCACCCGCTGCGCATGTCTGCTGCGCATTGCGAAAGGCGTGCATGTTTTATGGTGAGGTAGGTCAGCTGCTAGACTGCTAACCTCTGTTGTCACCGGAAGTGTGTAGGGAGCACTACGGGAGCTTGCGGTAATCCCTCCACACAAACTGAAGTATCACTGGTGGACTGGGGAACATGCAGGGTATGCAAGAGAAAGAATGGTGAGCAACACAGCTAATTAGACATCAAGTGCTTTAAAAACACTTTAAAACAAATGTGCAATAAGTAGTCAAGTAAAAAGTTTGGGAGCCCTTTACCAGGCACTCCAGGCGGCAATAGCGACAGTGCTGCTTGCGTTACCTTTCAAGATTGAATAACATCCACTGTGCGCTGCGAAAGGCATTCGAGTTTATGGTGTGGTAGGTCAGCCGCTAGACTGCTAACCTCCGTTGTCACCGGAAGTGTGTAGGGAGCAATTCCGGAGCTTGCGTTAATCCCTCCACACGAACTGAAGTATCAGCGGTGAACCGGGGAACACACAGGGTATCCAAGAGAAAGAATGGTGAGCAACACAGCTAATTAGATGTCGAGTGCTTTCAAAATACTTTAAAACAAATGTGCAATAAGTAGTCAAGTAAAAAGTTTGGGAGCCCTTTATGTTTGTTAAAGTGAGGACAAGAGTTTTCACAATATCTCACTGTAACATCCAAGATCTCGCAAAATCTTGCATCCATTTTGAGGGGGAGTACTAGGCATAAAATCCAGAACCGTCCTTTGGCAGTTGGCAGTGACTGAGAGGCTAGAACAGATAAGGATCACTTTGATAGTGTCCTGAGTCAGTTTTCAACAGCTGTTTTAATCATACCCAAAGTACTTCAAGAGGTGAGACTTTAATCTTGTAGGTTGGTTGAGCTATTATTAAAGTTTAGATACAAGGGTGTGCAGTTCCTTGGAAAAGGTAACAGTGCTAAAAGTCTGTCAGGTTAGTGGAGTAGGCTCCAATAGGAGCAAAAGCCCTGACACACCCCGGGAGGTGACACGCTTCATCATCTGGGCTTGCTCCTTGTTGGGCCGACGCTGGAATGCCCGATGGGCACCCACAGATCTTTTCTGCTGGAGATCTTTTAGTTATGCCGTTGGATGAGTGCAGATGTGTTCCTACTCCCAGACAAGATCAACTCAAAACTAATTGTGAGTTACATAACTTTTTTCAAAAGGTTAGATTACAAGCATTTTTCTCGGACAAGCCAGAAATGGCAACAACTGATTCAGGATTATGAAACTCCTCCACCTTCGCACCAAATTTCAGCATGGTACCCAACAAACTTCTCACGTTTGAACAAGCAGTGCTTAAAGATATAAACAGCAATAACGCTCATGAGACTTTTCACAACATTTCCATCATGGAAACTCAAGCCATTCAATCTTTGGCCAATGACACTTCAATCACTATCAAACAGGCTGACAAAGGGGGTGCAATTGTAGTCATGTCCTCTAATGACTACAAGGAGGAATGTCTCTGCCAACTACAAAACAAGAGCTACTACAGCCCGATAGTGGAAGACCCTACTGCCCGTTTGACAGCAAAGATTAGTAGCACAGTTACATCAGCCCTAAGTCATGGGTGGATTGCAAAGAAAGAGAAAGAGTTTCTTACCAACAAATATCCTAGAGCACCTTACTTTTACACTCTACCTAGAATTCATAAGGGTACTCTACCTCCACCAGTAAGACCCATAGTCTCCCGGATAGGATTCCTATTGGAACCTTTGTCCAAATTCTTCAATCATTTTCAAGAGATATATTGAACTTGATCAAATACTGAGAAAACACAGATTGACCTGATAGTCACCCTGGATGTAGAGGCACTATACACACACATCTCCCAGTGAGCCGTGCTTGAAGTTGTCAAAAAGGTCCTAGGATCAAGGAACTGGACCTCTCCGACACCGATAAGCTTCATAATGGAGTGTGCCTCTTTAGTCTTAACAGAAAACCTTTTTCAGTTTGAAGACCACCTGTTTCATCAAACTCAGGGGACATCTATGGGCAGCACCTTTGCCCTGAGCCTGACCTGCCTGTATATGTCAAATTTTGAAGAAAAACATCTTGTCCCCTACTAACCCATACACAGAAAATATTATAACATGACGCCGATACATTGATGACGTAATAATCTTTTGGAAAGGAACAAGGGACACAGTCACCATATTTGTTGGATGGATTAACAATTTGAATCCATATCTCAACTTCCCAGACAATATTTCAGAGAAAGAACTCCCATTTCTAGATCTACTCATCAGTCTTTCTGAAGGTGAAATGATACAAAAACCTTCAAAAAGCTGACTGACAGCAATAGCCTACTAATGTTTAATAGTCATAATCCAAAGGCCTTACGGGAGAACCAAACTTATGGGCAGTTATTGTGTCTACGACGCAACTGCAGTAACATTAGTGACTTCACGGACCAATCCCATGATCTAGCAGTACACCTGGCTAGACATGAGTATCCACTTAAACACATCAAAACTGCACACAAAAAAAGCACGCAACAACAATAGGGAGTCTCTCCTGGAACCACGAATGAGCTCCCAGGCTGAGGAACTAATGTGCGTCACTGCGTACACCCCAGAGTCTAACATTATCAAAAAAGTAACACTGGAAGATCTTGCAAACTGGCAGACTAACATTCAACCCCTCCAAGGTTTGCATTTAAAAGTACGGCAAACCTAAAAGATATGCTCATCAATACAAGGCCTAGAACACACACGCCCCCCAAGCAGAGACAACTTTGGAATTTAACCCTGGTAGTGGGCTGTTATACCTGGCACCACTGGTGTGGGTCTCCCTTCCATGTTTTGCTTTTGTCTCTTCTGTGTTAGCTGGTGTTAGATTCTCTTGGCGCTGTGCCACTGCCATTCAGTGCCACAGCGCGAATGCTCCCTATTGTAAATTGACTGTATATATTGGTATAATCCTAATTGACCCAAGGAACATGATAGGAAAGTCGAATTTAGTATGCCTGAGCTCCAAACATTAAAGTACATCTTTTAGTGACGATTACTTTATATTCTGTGTTCAAAACTATCACTTTTGGGAAGTAGGTATTTTCTGGCCTAAGCCTTCCTGTGTGCTCTGCTGTTACGTGTTTTGGCTGTCTGTTTTTGGAGGGTCAGGGCAGGCTGAGACTGACCTGAATGGAATGGAGAGATCTGAAGGTTGGAGTATGGGGAGGGGTGACCCTTTGTTCTGAGCAGGGTTGCCTGGCAAGGTGAATGATGGCTCCACCTCCCACTGTGTGTCTGAGGGCTGACCCCCTCTCCCTGAAAGGCAGGATGCAGCCTCGTAAATAAAGTGCTCCAGGACGACACCAAACTGGTTCCGGCTGGGTTCAGTGATTTGTGACTTATCTGAGAACAAAGACTTTTGGGGTATAAAGATCTGTGCTAAAACCACTGCACGGTGTGTTACTTCGGAATGTCAAGACGGACCTCTGTCCGTATAACTAGAGGGAACGGACTTTGAAACTATCATCCATCTTGCTGTAGCAACTACCCAAGGGCCGGATTTGAGTTTGCCTCCTGCCGAAGACTCCGGGACATTAGACTTCACCCATCAGCCATCCGGATTCCTATTTGAGGGGGATTCTACTCGCAGGTGAGGCCTCTGTTGAGAATTCCAGAGCCTCTGGTTCTACTGCGGGGAACGCGGCCTGAAAGTCATCGCATCGCTATTGTGGGCCACCGCAGCTGAGGAGCTGTAGCCGCTGAGAGCCCACAGTTGCCTGTGTTACCAAAGTCATTGTGATCACTATTGTGGGCCGCCGAGGCTGAGCAGCTGTTGCCTGCTGAGAGCCCGCATTTGCTTGTGTTACCAAAGTAATTGTGATTGCTATTGTGGGCCGCTGCAGCTGAGGAGCTGTGCCGCTGAGTGCCCGCCTTTGCCGTCCTACGAGAGTCATCGCAATCGCTATTGTGGGCCACTGCAGCTGAGGAGCTGTGCACTGAGTGCCCGCATTCGCCGTCCTACGAGAATCATTGTAATCGCTATTGTGGGCCACTGCAGCTGAGGAGCTGTGCGGCTGAGTGCCCACATTTGCCGTCCTACGGGAATCATCGCAATTGCTATTGTGGCCCGCTGCAGCTGAGGAGCTGTGCCGCTGAGTTCCCGCACAAGTCACCACTTCGAGGATCTTGTTATCACCTGCGTGTGCCGTTGGGTGCCCGCCTTTAAGTCCCATCCCAGGATTATCGTGAGTGCACGCCACGGACCGCTACAGCTGGGAGCTGTGGCCGCTGCGAGTCTGCCTGTCATCACCGCAGCTTCCTTGTGAGGCTGTATGCCGTGCCCCTTTAAACCTCAGGTACATTGTGCATCACCGGGTCGCGTGGACCCCGGCCTCGAACTAAGTTCGTTCCACATGCTTTTTGAGTCCTCTATTGCTTTTGAAGGGAATCTGTAATTATGTGCATTGTGGTTTCTTGATCGCTTTTGAGCCTTGTGGTAAGCCTATATAAAGACACTTATTTTTCTATAGCTACTTGTGTGGTGTACATTTGTAGTGTCTTCACTGCATTATTGTGTATGGTCATAAATGCTTCAGACACTGCCTCTGAGATAGGCTTGTCTGCTCGTGCTACGTTACCATTGGGTTGAGCAGGGGTTATAAATGGGTGTAGCCCCCGTACTCTGACTTAGGAAGAAGGATCCCTATTTGGACCTCAGCGCCAGCCGCTGCCAACTGGAGATCCCCATTTCTAACATGGGCTGTTACCCTTGTGGCCAATGTAAGATCTGTCCCCTCACACAACCAACAAAGAAGGTCCAACTGACTGACACACTGACATGGATACAACAGAAATACACTAACTACAACACACGCAATTATGTTTATTTAATCACTTGCCCTTGTCAGCTGAAATACGTAGGCATGAATACCCGAGCTGTCAAAGTACGGATCACAGAGGCCCGGAGCAACATCAGGTGTACAAAAGATCAACACTAAGATGTGTGCCCATTACACCACACTTCTGATGACCTGAAATGGACTATTCTAGAGTTGCACCCACAGATATGAAAAGAAGCTCTTTTTAGGAAGGAACAGATGTGGATTTTCTAGTTGTCCACACAAAGGTTTGGCCATAATTATGATATTCCCTGGGGAGAGATGAATAGATAATACCTTACAATCCCCCCACTAGACTGCACAACATCACGTATACGAACCACACTGTACCCAACAATGAAGGTTCATATACCTGTTGACATTACCACCAGTGGTTCACCTACACATACGAATACCCATGCTCAAACACCATCACATTACACACAACTATCAACATTAAGAAAGGGCGACCCCTCAGATGACTAATAAGCAGATATCTGGCAGTGGCTGAAATCTAAAAATGTGGGTAATATTTCCAATTACTAGAAACCACAGAAGGCAGTTCCATAAGTTCACCTACAGATCCCAGTAAAATTCAATTGGTGTTTCTATATGGAAATAACAGGAACTGTCACATCTCTATTAATCACCCCTAAAATGGACGCCGTGGTTCCCGTACTAGTCTTCCAAAACTAATTCCAGGAAGTTCTGGTAATACTGTAACTTTGCCCCCCCCCCCCCGGCTCTCCTCGAGACAGGAGACAGAGATAGGGTAGATGTGCATGCGCCACGAACGATGGAATAGGAAATCCCCAGGATACTTCCCACTTTAACCGGGGTAAGATGCATGATTACTTTTAACTCTCCAGATCTGCTATTATCCCTCTAGGTTGCGAATGAGCTGTTTGCTCTGTTGTGGTCCCATAACACCCGAACTAACTTTGAAATGGGTAAGTGATTGAACTTAACAACAACATTGGGTATTATTATTATTTTTAGGAAGGCAACACACCAAACGACACATGTCTTATTATTTTTAAACATGCAGGGTGTATGCAAAGGTGACGCCTTTAGGATGGATGTTGCAACGCAACATGGGTCATGACCAAGACACCCTTGATGTACAAATGATTGCTGAGATCAAGTAACAGATAACCCAATGCCTTACAACCACTTTTATTACTGTATCAATAGAGAAAGAGTCAATGCCAGTGTCAGCAAAAGGTTTCTTGCATATTGGAGAAACTACATGCGTGTTCCCACTAAAGTGTTACCTTGAACTACATCATGGGGCATGCAATAAGGTGATATGCATAAGAAGCAATGAATTGAAATACTCAACGTTCTCCTATTATTTTTTTAACAGAATCTAAAAAATTATTTGTATGTGTTTTTGTTTTGTGTGTCCCCTTTTATCTTCAGGTCATTTTGATAAACAAGGTAGAATCTTACTTTGTTACATATGGTATGACTGATTACTTGAACTACCTGTACACATGAAGAATCAGTCACATAGTAGTGTAGGTTTCTCCTCCCTGGTCCTGATGAATTGTCAATAGACCGACTTGGGGCTACAGTAGGCAAGAAACATGTTGACCTCACGTTTTAGAAACTAACCAAAATTGCTCTTTTGGTCCATTGTATCCCACACAAGCAACACTGGTTTTAATTAGGTCAGTGAGCCTCACTAGTATTGTTTACTCAAACCTGGTATCACTGGACCTATTTTAGTCACTCTTCTTACCACACTGCTCTCTCATTTTCTAGAGCCAAGAGTCTGGACTCTAGATTTAACCCTTTTCTCAACCTTGCTCAAAGGATGTCCTCTTCATTGAGGCTGTCTTCAATGATCTCATCAGGATCTGACCCACCTGTGTGGGATCTATGTGTTATGAGCACTACCCTTGTAGTCAGGGGCACAGCGACCCTCTTCTCCCTATTTGGTGAGGGAGATTGGGGGTTGTCCTCCACATTACTAATATTATCATGTTCTGAGTTGGGATCTCCTCCCCTTAGGAGGGTGGTCCTTTAAATACTCTGCTAAGAGATCCTGGAGCTTGACCTTGGAAGGGTAGGACCCCATGGTAATCTTTTTTAGTTTACACAGAGACCTTAAATCTCGAATCTATGGATAGTGGTAACGGGTGAAATCAAGCTCCTCAACCCTGTCCTGTGTATCAGTCATTATTTTACTAATAAAAGGAATCTTTTTTATAAGAGGTCAAAAAACTTCTAAGATACTTTTACCTCTAACTATAGCAACTTTTATATAAAATAAATGCTAAAGAGACTTAACGAAGGCCCTAACAGACATTTAAAAATGTAGAAAAAATATTCAATTAAAAAATCTGAATCTAAAGACAATTTAGGAGTCTTGTTGTGTGATCAGGTGTTGGCTGAGTAGTCGAACAAAGGCAAAGTAGTAGATCCCACCGTTGCCACCAGTGTAGGAATCTGGCTCTGTATATACTATACATATCAAAAAGAGGTACAGTGTGCACAGAGCCTAGTGAGTCCCCAAAGGTATGGCAGAGGTTAAAGTAGATAATACCTTACTCTCAATTAAGTGGTAGCTGGGCTGAGCAGTTAGGCTTATCAGAAGGTAGAGTGAAAACATTTGGTGTACATAGTCATACAAGACGGAAACACACACTCAATCACTGACTCAAGGCCAATGTTGTCAGAAAAAATAATAAATTAGTTACTTTTATTTCTAGGAATCAAGTTGAAATCAGTTACAAGTAAATACTTTTCAATTGCAATATTCTCAGAATAATGGCAATAGGTTTGTACAGTATCAATCAATACTTCACATGTGGAAGAAATGCTTTTTAGTCTTGGAAATACTTTTGGGCTTGTCAATCAGAAGCAGTAGCACTGGGTACTTGAACAGGTTGGCAGTCAGATACAACAATTAGATGGCAATGCAAACCCTTTGGGGAGAGCAAATGGACCAGGCAAGAAATCGTCCCGAAAAACTTTTTTAATTAATCAAAACCCAATCTAAGGAGGCACCTCAACGTCCACAAGACATAGCGTGCCCACAACCAAACTGTGAAGAATTCTCCGCCTTCTTCACTCTGAAGACTGACACAATCAAGAAGGACCTCTTAAATGATCTAACCTTACATGCGAGACCGCATACAAAAACCTCCCCAGCATTTCCAATTGCGCCATGCCAAATCCCATCGAAGCCCAACCTAAAAAACGATGCAGCCTAGTCATCCTTTACCACCTACTCACAATAAACCATAGGCAAAATACTCAGTGCCCTGAACCCTGCCAATCACTTCACTGACCCGCTCCCCACAAATGCAGTCAAAGACCTAACTCCACTGCTTCTGCCTCTCTGGTCCAGGATCATAAACAGCTCACTTCAACAAGGTTGCATCCCAGACACCCTCAAAGTTGGTCAGATATCACCCATTCTAAAAAAGCCCAAAGCAGACCCTAGGGACATAAACAACTATCGCCCTATTTCCAATATTCCTACCTTGGCCAAACGTCTGGAAAAATGTGTTCACCTACAGCTAATGAGGCATATTGATCACTTTGACCTCCTTAACAAACACCAATCAGGCTTCCGTGCAGGTCATAGCACTGAATCAGCCATGACACATATTATTGACGACGCGCTGCAAATCCTTGATCAAAATGGATCCTGTTTACTCATCCTGCTGTACCTCTCCTCAGCCTTTGATACATTCAAACATGATAACCTGTTAGACCTCCTGGAACACAGAATGGGTTTATCAGGTGCAGTGCTAAACTGGTTTACCTCATTTCTCCAAAACCGGACACAACAATTCAAAGTCAATACCTCCATGGCCAAGCCCGTCCTAGTAACTTTCGGAGTCCCGCAAGGGTCCTAACTATCCCCGACATTGTTTAATCTTTTCATGAAACCACTCACCGAAATTCTACACGCTTCTAACGTTCAATATCACATGTACGCTGATGACACACAACTATCCCCTAAGATCCACACCTTAGATGAAATCAAATTGCTTAATACAACGCTTAGGAATACCCAAACCTGACTGGCAGAAAATCATCTCAAACTGAATGCTCTAAAAACCGAATTCCTTCTAATAGCTCCACCCGCCCAAATCCCCAAAATGCAAGAATGGATCAAACATAGTACGGCATTCAACGTTCAACCTACCATCGTGGACTCAGCAAAATCACTAGGAATAACTCTTGACAGTAACCTCAACATGCAAAAACACATCAGCAATGCTACAAAGGGAGCACACTTCCAGATAAACACACAGAGGAAACTGAAACCCTTCCTACCACTCAATGACTTCAAGCAGGCAGTACAAGCTCTAGTTATACCAAGAGTGGAATACGGATGTGTCTCTCTTTGTGGCCTACCCAAAGCATCAATGGCACCGTTAAGAGCCTCAATCAATGCAGAAGCAAGACTCATCACAGGTTCTAAAAGAAGTCCCCACATCTCCCCGGACCTACAATCCTTGAACTGGCTACCGATTGGAAGCCAGAATGAATCTGAAAATAGCATGCATGACGCACAAAGCCATGCATCACAATGCACCTAGCTACCTGGCACAGACATTGACGATCTCTGGTGGGATCAGATACTCAAGAAGTGCAGATAACCTACTATTGAAACCACAAAAATCCAATCAGAAGAAAACTTATAACCGTACCTTCTCTGGGATGGCGCCTGGAATATGGAATGCCTTACCCCCAGAAACCAGACTTAACTCCCCCACTGCTTCTTTTAAAAAAAGGAAGCAAAATCGATTCTCATGGCCAAATTCACATGAGTATGGTCTATACAAATCTCGAGACGAACCACACACGTGCTCCCAATTCGACTTTGATAAAGGACCATCTAAGCAACCTAGACATTATATCGTCCTTCTGTCTCACTCTATGAGGTAGATTTTACGTGGCATCTTACTATGTTGCTTTTTTGCAGTAAGTTTGGTATCTGTGCTTTGATTCGCTTTTATTTGTTGTATAAGTAACTTTATTGACTGTATAGCGCTCTGATATCCGCCAGGATCTTGTTCGCACTCTATAAAACTTTCAAATAAATAAATAAATAGCTCAGTGTCTCTTCCAACCAGCAACACCTCAGACTTGTTGGCGTTAAGCTGGAGTCAGTTGGCAGTCATCCACTCCACAACAGCTGCAAGATCGCTCCGGAACTTAGGAGCATCTTGCATGGAGTTGTCAGAGAATGCCACAACCAACTGTGTATTGTTGGCGTAAGAGACAATAGTGAGCCCTCTACTACTGTCCACTGCTGCCAATGGTTGAACGGATAGATTGAATAAAATTGGACTCAGAGCTGAGCCCTGTGGCACACCTTGTCTAATAGACTGGACACAGGCGAGAAAAAGGGGGCTGTCACCTGGAATGTCCTTTCAGAGAGAAAGGATCTAAACCAATCCAAGGCAAAGACCTCTATGCCAGCCTCCTCTAGACGATGTAATAGAATATGGTGGGAGACCTGAGTGAAAGCCATTCTGAGAGGGGTCTTGAACACCATTATTGCTCAAAAACTCTGTTAGCATAGAGTTGATGTAAGCCTGGGTAAAGTTGGATGCCCAAGGCAGAAGAGATATAGGGCGGACGTTTTCTGGTTTAGCTGAGTCCAATGTGGGTGTTTTAAGCAGCGGGACCACTCTTGCATGCTTCCACATCTTAGGGACGACTGCTGTAGAAAGAGATGTATTAATCACCTGGTACAGAGGTGCCAGGAGTACAGGCAGAAATTTTATAAATTGGTCAGGCTTAAGAGGGTCGGCAAGAGAGCCAGATTTAACTTTGCTACATAGCAAACGCAGCTCATCCTGTGAAATTGACAGAAATGCCACAAGAGTGCCGTTATCAGGGGCTCTATGTACAGAACTTAGACACGTTGGAACCCGAGGGAAGGGCATATAGATATTTTCCACTTTTCTAACAAAGAAAGTGGCATGGGCCTCGCATTGCTTCTCTGGCGTGATCACAGGTGCAGGTGAGGTCTTCCTCGATTTAAGATCTTTAAGTATCGAGAAGATGCTTTTGGCCGGATTACTACTCTCCTTGATTTAATTTGCAAAGTAGGCTGCCCGTTCTGATTGAATAGCCCTGTGGTAACTCTTGATGGCGGACTGATAGCGTCCCTTTGAGACTGGCTCATAATCCCGTCTCCAAACCCGTTCCAGTTTTTTACATGCTTTGCGCATTGTAGCCAGCCGGTCATTGAACCAAGGATTGGAGTTAGAATTTGGGCTCTTTGACCACTTCGCAGGAATAAGTGAGTCCAGCAACTGAGAGATCCATTCGCAAAGCGCTTTATAGGCTGCGTCCGGGTCGGCAGGCAGACTGGGGGTATTCAGAGAGAGAAGGGCATGGAACTTCTCCAGATTCAGTTTATGCCAGGGGCGCTTAAAAGAGGTCTTCTGAGCTACCTTTTGCAAAGGTTCTATGCCCGGGAGAGTCATGGAGATCAGATAGTAATCTGACCAGCACACTGGGGCAGAAGTATTAACTGTGAGGGATGAGAGGTTGGAAGAGACCTGGTCCAGCAGGTGGCCAGTGTAGTGGGTGGGACCTGAGACCAGATGTGCTTACCGTTGGTGGGGATTTGCTTTGTCCAGTCATGGTGGTCAGTCCCTGCATTCTCCCCAGGATTTGTCTTTGATCATTTCGTTTCTACCAGTGGCCTACTTTGAGTAGCTGGACTTGTGGGACTTTAAGGTTGTCTTCTGGGAAGCCATTACCTCTCGATCACACCAGTAGAACATTTTCCTGGTGTGGTTCATTTTCAAATTGCTCTATACAGTGTCTGTGAGGATTGCAATCCTGATTTACCTGGATCGTTCTCTGTCTTCTCTTTCCTCAGAAAACCTGTTTGTCACTTTTGGGGTATTTAGGCAGGGTTACAAGGTCCTCACGTTTGTTGATTAATCAATGGACTTGCCCCATGACTGTTCTAGCTTGTTGCCTGGTTGGGGGCAGCTTGTTTAAGGGAATCAATGTATGTTCACCCACAGTTCAGGTGTTTCCTAGATCTCTTCCTATACTTTTGTGTACCATTATCATATCTAGTCCGAAGTGACAAGGGCATTTGTTTGTGAAAGATGTTCTCATTTTCATCATTTCTTAAATGTTTTGTGTTTTTCTTACAGTGATAACGGCCCTGATGAGCTGCAGCGTTAGTGGCATCTGTAGTTTGTGTTGGTGTTCGAAAGCCAATGCTCTGCTTTTGTATTTGCATGACTGGATGTGGGCCGTGAGGGAAATGGACCAATGATGTATTAGGAGCCTTCATTACTCTTATACCTTCTCATACTCATTGTTATGAACCCACCACCTTCAATTGGTTCCCCGGCCTCTGAAGAGACTTGGGTTTGCCTGAAAGAATGCTGGGAATGCTAGCAACCGAGACTGCCCAGTTAGGTGGGCGGGACTTGTATCGTGAGCAAGTTTTTCTTCCTGTGCTGTGGCAATCACGTCATATGTCACGGCAGTGACAATTGCAATTAGATCTAGGTAAGTAATCAGATCACTGAGTTCCTTCACCTACAGTCAAATAATCTGTCTTTCAGCAAAAAACTAAATGCACTGACATTGTAATGCGAAGAAAATCAATGTTTGGGTAAAATAAAGCTGCTCCTAGTGACATGGATTAACTGTATTTAAATTCTTCAAACAGTAGTACGCACTAATTTATGAGACTCAACTGCCACGCTAGCAAAAGATGTTGTATTTTTCTTCTGTTCTACATTGCTCACTGAGCCACATATAAGAGAGATTTTAGGGTAAGAATTAAGGGAGACCCAGGGTTCCAAAGGAAGTGGTGACAAGTGCCCGACTTTTCAGGGATGATAATAGGGCAGAAGCATATTAACTTTCATTGAAGGACATTCAAGGGTTTTAGAAGCCCTGAATTCTTTAACCTTATAATAGCATGGGCCAATAAACAGCTATAGCTGGCCACTACGCACTGTAAACATTATTACGGAAGAGTTTGCACCTTTAATCAAAATATCCTAATCAGCAGCAGATTTAGAGGGTGTTAGGTGATGCACATAGGAATTCCCACAAAAGAGCTCATGGGACCACTGCCAATAGCTATTGCTGGTGAGAAGTAACCAAGATCATCAAACATGCCACCTATTATGGTTTTGCAACCTTTTTGTATCCTAACCATCAGCTGCAAATGCAGAAATTCCAGAGCTGGCATTATAGATTTGTGAACCTATCGAATTCTCATCCCCCGCATAGGACAGCAGTATCAATTGCAGTATGTTGGATGGGTAAGGAAGGCTGTAGTGTCGAACTTGAACACCCTCTCTATCCCTCTTAATAACTCCGATGGAAAGTGATCCAACTTGCATTCATTAAACCAATATGTGTGTATAGCCTAAGGATATTTGCATTTATTCTGTGTTCTTGAAATATTTGTTCAATGATTTTTGTTAAAATGCTAATTTAATGAAACTGTCCTGACTATGAATATTTTAAATGTTTTGATGCCATGTTACCCAAGAAACTTTTTGCCAACACATGTTCAATATTAGTAGTACGGGGACGAGGTATGTTTCCAGCATGATGAACAGGCATGTATCCCTGCTCTGAGTGCCTGACTGCCTGTGAAACTGGTATCATGAATTTTGATCTTGACCCATGCATCACTCTAATCTGGAACATTATCCCTAGTAGTGCAGGGCATAGAGTCTGTTCTGAGACCATCAGGCATATCACGTATACCCTCATAGTGGGTAATGGACCCCTGTACATGCCTTGGGTGTATCCAAATAAAGCAGTGGTGGCAGCGGACCGAGTTTTGTGACTCTGTACTCTGACCTGACCTTTTTCCCTGTGTCCAAAGAAAGCATGTTCAAATAAAGGCTTTTGCAAGGTACAACTGTTATGTGAAACCCAAACCTTCACACTGACAGCCTGTACTTATGTAGAATGTGTGTGTATGTACAATAAGCGTGAGGCACATATATTGTTGTAGGATTCTTTGTATAGTGTTACTCTGGGTATGGAAACCTGCAGGGTCCCTTTTGGATGCCGCTGGTTTAGCATGGCACAAGATGAAGGATGAGGGCAGGTTCCCCCAGATAGAGGAAGCAGTGGTTAATTTGAGCCGGTGGTTTCCGGTGCTCGGAACTGGCACTTAAACGTCAGCACCGGTACTTATGGCAGTCTACCACATTGAGGCGTTGTCTGCCTATTTTAGGTATGAGCATAACTACAGCTGATTATTAATTCACTATACAGTAACATTTACTAATACCTGCTACCCAAGCCATTTCTATAGATTTGGGACTTGGAGTTGTATGAATTGTCACACCTGCAAGAGTGTGATGGGTAATGTCGCTTAGTTCTTCCTGCGCACAGTCATTTGGTGGATAGTAATGATGAGTGGTGGGACTGCAGCTTCTAACTGTTAAAGGTGAATAAGATTTAGGCAGGGGCAGCCCTTTTGTCTGTCTCTGATTACTGCTTCAGGAAGGCTGATGACATCCAGGTACATAGAGCTTACACTTAAATCTGCCCACGTTTTTGGCACTCCATCAGGATACATTTGTAGCCATCACTTTGCACGAAAGCTGTGTCTGGACAGCGGCCTAAGTTTAACATTTGAAAGAGAACCAACCTTGGACAGTTCTGAAGACTTAAACCATGTCTTAGCCCTTGTTTCAGTTCCACTTTCTTAATGACAAACAAAGAGAGCGTGCCCCAGAGTACTCGAAGGACTGTGAGATGAGGGGTGGGATCTGCATGATAGTCAGTATTCTAGAGTTGAGGAAACATCTGCTGAGGTCTACATCACGCTGGAGAAGCAAAAGGGTCTATCCAGAGTATTGAACCTACCTGCCTGAGAAGAAAGGAAAGAAAACTGCCTGACCCTGTAGAAGGAAAGACTGTCCGCGAGAAGAAGCCCAGCATCTCCCTGGGATGTGGAGCACCGAGAGTCAACTGACGGCTATCAGGGAGCGAACCGGTCCTGAGCCAGAGTCTGCAGGGTACCCCTGTCTTTGCAGTTCTAGCTGCATAAAGAAGCATTCACCAAGTCATCAGCGTGCTGCTTGGCATTTCCACCATCAACCCCAGAGCTTCCTGCTGCTGCTGCTACCCGAGGTTCCTACCTGAAAAGAGCTGCCACATTGGACTGAAGGCCAGAGACAAGCACCTGGCTGTATCGCCCACGGTGGCCGCAGCGGTCAAACATGAGGGCCCGCCTGCATTAACCTCAATGACCATAACTGCCAAAGATTACGTTTGTCTGTGTTGGCCCGAAAACTGTGACAACTGACAAGCAGCAATGCCACCACATGTGCAGTGCCCTTGGTCCTGACGAGTGTGGGATTGCCGTCCATGTTCTCTTGTCCTGCCTCTGAAGTTTAAGGGTGTTGGACTCTGACTACATCGGCCCAGGCAACAGGCTGACAAGTTTCATTGAGCAGCTAGAGCAGTGCTGTGCCTGCACGAACTGGAAGACTGTGCCTAATATGAGCAGAGGGAGATTGTTGCTTCTAATGCTAACCTTTGCCAGTAAAAAACCTGTTTGGTTAAAAGACTATTGAACTAACCTGCAGGCCATTGTTGATGGTAATCGAAATTGATCTGCACCTATGCCTTTTGTATGTCTGTACACATACCTTTGTCTGAGTTGCACAAGACAGTAGGGGAAAGGAAGCAGGCATCATAGGACCAATCGCATTTTATTAGATTCTGTAGGACATATATAACCCTGTGACTGAACCACCTGGAACAAGGACGTAGCCAGAAAATTAAAATACCCCCCACTTTCATCCATCCGTCAAATGCAGTCAGGTGAGCAAAGCGAGTAAACTCTACCCACTCTAGATTTAGGGCCAGATGTAGATAAATAGTATTTACCGATTCTAAAATACCGAATTTTACCGATTCGGTATTTTAGAATCGGTAAATGCTATGTAGCAAAAAATTCGTTAAAAATTACCTAATCGGTAAGATTTGGTATTTCCTGAATCGGTATTTACCAATTTGGTAATTGCCATTCATTACATTGCAAATTTGGTAATTTACTGATTCAGTATTTTAAGGAATCAGCAATTTACTGATTTCTTAAAATACCGAATCGGTAAATAACCGAATTTGCAATTTAGGCCACCTACATCCCAAATGCCCAATACCGGTCGGTAACAGATAAAGGGCTAGATGTAGGTAAATCAGATTTACCGATTCATAAATACCGAATTTTACCGATTCGGTATTCATGAATCGGTAAATCTGATGTAGGTAATTATTCGGTAACAAATACCGAATCAGTAGGATTCGGTATTTACCGATTCGGTAATTACCGAATCGGTATTTGCCATTGATTCCTATGGGCCTTGAAGCCCATAAGAATCAATGGCAAATACCAATTCGGTAATTACCGAATCGGTAAAAATACCAAATTGCCAAGGGGGACAGGGTGTCACTTTGACACCCTGTTGCACCCCTGTTTCTGGCTTGTGTGCCATGTGACACACATACATGCCCTTAGGGCATGTCTGTGTGCCACATGGCACAGGTGTACATGCACAGATGTGCATGTACACAGGAATTTGTTATTTACCATGCAATAGTATTACATGGTAAATAACGATTCCTTAGGGGCCTGTGGCACTGTTTACTGTGCCACCTGCATATTGATTTACAGAATCGGTAAATTTACCTATTCGGTATTTTACCGATTCTGTAAATTTACCGAATCGGTAAATTTACCGATTCTGTAAATCAAAGGCCCCCTACATTACAAAACCCAAACACCGGTCGGTAACGGCCGAAATCAGCCGTTACCGACCGGTATTTGGTCTCCTACATCTGGCCCTAAATTCGGTAATTTTGACCGTTACCGACCGGTATTGGACCACCTACATCTGGCCCTTAGTCCCTTAATCCAGCCTTCTGTCCATCTATTGATCCATCCTTTAAGCCTGTCATGCATCCATCCATCCATCTATCCATCATTTTATATTTTCACCCATACATCCATCCTTTCACCATTCCATCCATCTACCCTCTCATCATTACAGTCTTGCATTCATTCTTCTACTCACACTTCCAACCGTCCTCCATAATTTCATCTGTTCATCCATCCATTCGTTATCATCCACTCGCCAATTCACCCTCCTTTTATCAATCCACCAATTCAACCTTTCATCCTTCCCTCCAGCAGTCTATTCATCTATCCACCCATTTATCCAACCTTTCATCATTAGAGACACTTTCTTTCACCCACATTTGTAAATCTTGGTTTCCCCTTCCATCCATCAGTCCTTTTATCCTTCCATGTATCCACAGTCCCTTCCTTATTTATATATGTCCTTTCTTTTACTCATCCTTCCAAACTTCTCTTCTATTCTCTCTTTCATTCCTTCTCTTTTTCTCCTATTTCTTTGTTGTGGTTAACTCCTGGTCACTGTGTGGTGTATCGTTTTCCACCACCGCTTAAACTGTGAAAGTGCAGGTGTGGGTGAGGGGGCAGGGATGGGAGGCTGGTAACACACAGCCCCACTGACCTGGAATATGTAGGACCTCATTTATGAGAAACGACGCATCGCTGCGTGAAAGCAGCGATGCGTCACTTCTCAGTGCGCACTCCTTGCGACATACCTGATGCGTCATATTTAATGTATGACGCATCATGTCGCAAGGAGTTACAGATACGTCAGTATTTCTGACGTATCTGTAAGCGCAAAAGTGACGCATTGCTGGGGTGTGTCACAAAAGTGACGCAATTCCAGCAATGCATCCTTTCACATGGGGCAAGCCCCATGTGAAAGGGCTTGCGCCAGTCTTACGCCTGCTGTGAGGCAGGCGTAAGATTTTGGCGCATTTGAGTCCTAGAAATGGCGCAGAGAAATCTGGTAGATTTCACTGCGTCACTTGTATGACCCTTTCTTGCGTGGGAACACCCCCCCTGCATACATTATACCTGGTGCAGGTATAATGTAGCACAGAGGTTTACAAAGTGACGCATCTACCAAGATGCGTCACTTTGTAAATGTGGCACAACAAGGCGCATTTTTTACACTGCTGGGGCGTCACAAAAAGTGAGGCACCAGTGGTGCAAAAGTGACGCAAGGGCTCATAATTGAGCACCGTAGTATTTCGTTTTGCCGTACACTAAAAGCACGTTCTTTGGCTGGTCAATATATTATTGTGACTCTTGTTTGACTGCTGAATTAGGAAGTATTGCCCCCCATTGTGTTGTCCTAATAAGTCTTGTCCTGCTCGCCCTCACTGCCACGAGAGTCAAGTGCTGAAAGGATTGTAGCTGGACCAATTTTTCGAGTCATAGTCTGATGGCCCGTAGGACACCCGTTGCAAACAGCCTAAACCACACGGTTGGAGCCTAGTACCTCATCTACCCTGTGCCCCCCTCCCCTAACAGGGTCTGATAATTAGTTAGGCGTAGTCTTTGGTAAATTGCATTGTAACTATCAAGTGCGCATTTAATTTTGTTGCATAGTTCCAATGTATAAGACAGATAAGAATGTTTATTATTACACTTTGTGCTGGTAGCTTCTAACTAGGGAGACATGTAACTGTACGAAAACAACTGTGACCTTTACAGTTCTATCAACAAATGATTAATGGACGCTTCCTTTTTGTTATTTGCTTTCTTGTGTTATTTGTACCGTTTCCATGTGATATGCAAACAGTGCAAAATGTTCTAATCCGGCATAGGCATTTAGAGCCGTAATGCAAGTTGTGTAAATAAAGTTTTGTTATTTAACTTAAGTCATTCGCTGAGGACGATGTTATGCAACCCTCAAGTGTGCAACATTATTATTCACAAAAGTGATGTTCCAAGGGTTCGATTTCAACAATAGTGTATTGATCGTTATAATAAGGCATATAAGAGTGTGCGTGATAAAAACGAAATACAGATATAATCTTGATGAAATAAACATTTTACATACACTATATATACTAAACTGTTAATTTATTATTCATTTAGATATATATTGACTATGTACACTTGACATAATTTACCATATTATTGATATAAGGAGCAATTCACATATTTGCTAAGAAGTGAATAAGCTTTGCTGGAATGGAAATACCTTTTACATGGTGCATAAATGGGCACTACTACCCTTAGTTACCCAAGAGAAAGTGAATCAGTTTCCTGCCTCTTTTAGGCCAGTGCACACAAAATCCTGTGTGCACTCTGAGGGTGAGTCCTGAAATGAACCATTAGACCTAGAGTCTGACTCAGAATTGAAATAAGAAGTGGCCCAAAGGGTACTCCTTTTGTCACAAGAGAGCTCTGTGTCCTTTGGGTATTCACGGGGAGCAGCGGCGCCAGAATACCACTTTGAATCCTTAAGTGAGGAAAGGCACAATGCCTACTAGCCCACTCATCTAACAACTCCACTCGTGTGTCATAGCAAGACTATGCACTGATATCCATGTATGTGCTGAGTGTGTGTTGTTTGTATGGTGGTTCCTGGGAAGTCTCCATGGTGCATATTATCAAGAACGGCGAAAAAATTATCGCCGCTTTAGCAGCAGGAAATTGCCGCTAAAGCGGCAATAATGGGCTTGATAATATGCCCTTGTGAATTCCCATAGCAGCCCAGGTTCGGACGTATGAAATTTTTTATTTTTTTATTTTTTTGTGTCTTCACCCCATATTTTCTTATACATATTCTAAATATGGTCTGTGACTATTCGACCACTGTCTTTACTTCTATAGAAGATTCCATACCCGAACAGCGGTCTGCATACACATTGCAGTCTCAAGCCTTTGGGATTATAAGATGAAGTGCTAACCAGGACTTCATGCTGAGGTAACATACCATTCACAAGCTGGTGCTAACAGCCCACAGCACCACTTTTCCATGATAGCAGCCGCAAAAAACATCGCCATAGAGGCGTTCCTGTGACAAAACCTGCGACAACACCACACCTCAACATTCACAACGACCAGCCAGACCGGCGATAAGAACACAAAACATGCAATAAAGCACGTTAGCAGCAGGAAATTTACACCTGCCCTGACCTGGTGTAAAGTCGGACCACAGCCTGCACCACAAAAGGGAGCACAGCCCACATCCACACCTGAAGACAAACAGATGCCATAGAGCAACTGAACATGCAACATGGACACCCAAGAGGGCCACAACACCCACCAACACCACACCCAGGACCACCCTTCCCAAGACAATCCACATCAGCTCCACCAAAACAAGTATGAAATAACCCACCTGATGTCGCACAATCACAACTGGTGATATGCATGTGAGAAAAGTCAAGCGCACACAACCTAGAGTTAGTTGATAGGTATTGTCTTGTATCTTTTGAGGAAAGGATAAAATCACACTCAAGTGTTATTGTCTTGTTTGTTTTTTATTTATATGGTGAAAAGCTCCCCTAACCAAAGGGGGAACTTTTTTGCACAAGAAACCAGCCGACACGTGTTTCGTCAATATCGGAGTAGACCAGTGACTCTTCAGGGCTGTGTAGTCAGGCTGAGGGCAATATCGGGGTCTGGTGATAATTCCAACCCGGTCCTAATTGGGTATAAATATAGACAGATGTGATAAGAAGGTAATGTGGAATGCGTCAAAAAGCGGGTATACAGAAACGAGTGGCCGCCGCTGTGTATGCGGTCGGACAGTGTAGGGAAGCAAATCCGCTTGCCCTCCCTCGTTGGCTTGTGTCCGTGATGCGGAACTCAAAGAAAGTACGTTGGTTCTCTGGGTTTTCCGGGTAAGTGAGACTCACTTACGCATTCCACATTACCTTCTTATTGCGTCTGTCTATATTTATACCCGATTAGGACCGGGTTGGAATTATCACCGGTCCCCCGATATTGCCCTCAGCCTGACTACACAGCCCTGAAGAGTCACGGATCTACCCCGATATTGACCAAACACGTGTCGGCTGGTTTCTTTGGTTAGGGGACCTTTTCACCAGATAAATAAAAAACAAACAAGACAATAACACTTGAGTGTGATTTTATCCTTTCATCAAAAGATACAAGACAATACCTATACACTAACTCTACGTTGTGTGCGCTTGACTTTTCTCACATTTCACAGAAGGGAAAGCTCCTCTCCCCCTTCCTTTTTCGGAGATTAGGGTTATCTCTGAACAAGAGGCACCAACCACCTAAACCTCGCAAGTACCATTTTGACCGCTACCTGTAGAGCGCCATCACATTTCTGAACACTCTAATAACCCTCCGCTGAACTTTTGGTGATATGCATGTGTTGTCACAGAAATGAGTATCACACATTCACTTTTCGAAGCAAACAATGAAACTTTATTGAAACCAACACAGAAATCAAATGAAGACACATGGCTGCTCCTCTCAACACAATCTGTAGGTCAATCAATCAATCAATCAGAGGACTTGTATAGCGTGCTAATTACCCGTGAGCATCTCAAGGCACTGGGGGGGGGGAGTGGTGGCACCGTTACTGCTCGAAAAGCCAGGTCTTGAGGCGTTTTCTGAAGGCGAGTAGGTCTTCAGTCTGACGTAGGTGGGTAGGTAGAGTGTTCCAGGTTTTGGCGGCGAGGTGGGAGAAGGATCTGCCGCCGGATGTAGTACGCTGGATGCGGGGGACGGTGGCGAGGCTGGCGGAGCGGACCTGACGGGAGTGTGTGTGGAAGCTGAGTCTGCTGTTCAGGTAGGCTGGTCCGGCATTGTGGAGTGCTTTGTGTGCGTAGGTGAAGAGTTTGAAGGTGATCCTCTTTTCGACGGGGAGCCAGTGGAGGTCTCGCAGGTGGGGGGTGATGTGGCAGCGGCGGGGTACGTTGACGATCAGTCGGGCGGAGGTGTTTTGGATGCGCTGGAGACGACGCAGGTGTTTGGCTGGGATTCCGGCGTAGAGTGCGTTGTTGTAGTCCAGCCTGCTGCTTACGAGGGCCTGTGTTACCGTTCTTCTTGTCTCGATCGGGATCCATTTGTAGATTCTGCGGAGTGTGCGGAGGGTGTTGTAGCAGGAGGAGGATACGGCGTTGACCTGTTTGGACATGGAGAGGGTGGAGTCGAGGATGAATCCTAGGTTGCGTGCGTGGTCAGTTGGCGTTGGTGCTGTTCCCAAGGTAGTCGGCCACCAGAAGGCATCACAGGCTGAGGGGGTGGGTCCGAGGATGAGGACCTCCGTCTTGTCCGAGTTCAGTTTCAGTCGGCTGCTCCTTTTCCAGTCGGCGATGGCCTTCATCCCATCGTGGATGTTGGATTTGGCAGAGTGCGGGTCCTTGGTGACAGCCTGCAAGACAAAAGACATGATGAGAAGGTCTGTCTTGCGCACATCAAAGGACAAGATAGAGAGCGAAGGAGAGAGAGAGAGAGAGAGATAGAAGAGAGGGGGAGAGGGGGAGAGAGAGAGGAGGAGGGGGGAGAGAGAGAGAGCGCCGACTCTGCGCACCCCGGCCACACTGCTCACCTCCTGCCACCGGTGTGTCTCCAACCACTTGCCGGTACGTATAGAAGTACACCTGGTCACACATCTGAGAAAGAGCCGTCATCTGAAACAGAGTCCGGACTCATGACTGGCACAGTACAAACACTTGCACAAGATAACATCGCCCGCCCACCCATGCACACCCAGTAAGAGGCAACCCAGCCCATCCTGTCGCCCATCGGAGCATGCCTGCCCATGCACACACGGGCCTCACTTCTCACCTTCCACCACCGGTGTGTAGACTGCAGCTCCCACCACATGCCGCTGCAAGCCACAAGCCCGGGCCCGCGAACATGACACCCTCCACACCATGCAGCCACACTGCGCAGGCTACCAGGTCTCACATGTGGTACTGGGTCTTGAGTACACCATGGGATGGGACATACCAGGGCACCAGGCAACATCGCAGCCTGCACAGCTGCTCAGCCCAATGGGTGCCACTAACTTTGTGGTCCCAGAAGCGAGGCCACGTGGTGGTAGGCCCGCGCTGCCCGCTGGCGCAGCCTACACTGCGGTCCATCAAGGCACACTAATCCTGAGCAGTCCAGAACGCCGGGACGGGCCATCATGGCAGGCTGCACACCCGCTCAGCATCTCAAGGTGCCAATGACTCAGTGCACCCTAAGTCAACGTCGCATGGCGGGGTGCCTGTGCAGGCCCCAATGCAGCGTGTGCCACAAACCCTGTTCAACCCCAGTCAGCGCCACGTGGTGGTAGGCCCATGCTGGCCTCAAGGCCTCGTGTCTGTCATCCAGTCACCACGGGCAGAAGGGTATGTGATGTCGTCGGCCCCATATATTTGCGGTGTCACATGGCCTGTGACGCCTGTGCTAGGTGGGTGTGGTGTGCGTGCAAACCTGCCGTCACGGATTGGATGTGACATGCTGACAACTAGACCAGTGACCTGCACATCATCAGGGAGTACGCCTGCAACGGGTAGCAATGAGACCCCCTGGGAGCGTGAGTGGAGTGGTCTGGCCTGCTGTACATAGGAACAGCGCAGGACTTGCAATAATGACTCGATGGCAATGGGCGTGTTTCAGTGCATGTCCGGACAAGAAAGTGGCTGGTGCGTGTGTTCCTGTTGTTGTGTCCACGTGACCCATGCACACATCGCTATGTAGCACCCTCAGACTGGCATCCCACAGAATGAGCATCATTGATGCAAGGGGAATCACTGTCCCTACATTCATCCACACATACATACATTAATGATGAAAGACATGACACAGCAGTGCGTCACTGGATGTTTATTGCTCATCCAGAGCAGTTCCGGAGCTAGAGTGCTACAGGGCACTGCCGAATACACCACACCATTAGGCCCGTGGAGGGCCAGCCAGAGTACATCTGTGGAAGACAAGTACTGCGGAATTGGAGGGGGTGCAGACCGCAGTCTGGTCACCGTGTCATTGGTCATCAAACAGGATGTGGCGGTCCATGTCGCTGTCCAAGGTGAGTGCATCGGGGGTCAGTGGAAGGTCATGAGGCCATATGCGGGACCAACCAGGTGGCAGAAATTAATGCTACTGAGCCCTTCTGATCACAATCCCATCCACGTCCTAGTCCCCGGATGTGTGCCCTTCCCCACCTGGGGGTGTTGCTGTACTGGCTGCAGCACTGTGTGCCAATGATACCTCAGGTGTCGGAGGTGGATTGTCAGCCGCACTGTGTGGCACTGTAACATCAGGTGCCAGAGTGGTTAGGCCTGCCACACAGGGAGGCATGGACACACTAGGGGGCGGAGATGTGGATGGTGTGGGGGCAGCAGCATTCAACATCGCCACGACTTGTGGCAGCAATGCCATGATGAGGATCTGAAGGGCATGGTAGATCCCAACTACTTTCCACTGATGTGCAGCCGTGGCTGCCATCCTTTCCACCTCCATCCGCACCCTGTCCTCCATGAGCTTTCGAATGTGTGCCAGCTCACGGCTGGAATCGCTGGAGCCACTCTGAGTGTACAGGTGTTCTTCTCTCTGTGTCATGACTCCAGCGATGTCAGTCAGGGCTCTTTGGAGACCATAAAGCATGGCTACACACCCAAGGATGGTGTCAAGTTTTGTTGCCATGTTGCCAAAGCCAAACCGCACCTGCTCTGCGGTCTCCCTCTAGCACGCGAGCACATGGTGTTTGAAGGCCATGTGTTGTTCGTGGGGGTCTTGGGGGACTGCCGGGGCTATGGGTGCCTGCTTCTGGGTACTTTGGGTAGTAGGTGGGTCTCCTCGATGTAGCCGGCCTACCCTGATCCTGGAGGTGAGTGGCGGATGAGGTCAATGAGGTCTTGGATGGCTTGGGTGGCGATGCTGGTGTTGTCCTCCTTGTCATCAGCAAAGAGTGGCTGGGACTGCTCTGCAGGAGGTGTTGACGGTGCCCCTGCGATGTGAAGGGGAGACGGTGTATTACAATGTGTCCACATGTATGTAGCTGCATGGTACATGTTGACATTCAGACAGCATGGCATTTTACATTGTGACAGTCTGTAAATTTGGTCGAGGACCCAGAGTCATTGTGGGTGTGCACTGTGCTCTGCTTGATTGTGCATGTGTGCCATTGTGACCATCTCCACCCATCTCTCCAGTAGCTGGTGGTCACCCACACTGTTGCGGTTGTATTGTGTCCTGTCAGATCCCCCGACTACGGCCACAGTCTCCACACTGATGACTGTCGACACCAGCTCCTCCATGTCATCCAGCACAAGCTGTGGCGCTGGGCCCCCACCTCCAGTCTGCGTTACTGCCTTCTGGTTGGCGGAGAGTTTCTCCTTGGTCCGCCGCTTGATGTCATTCCATCGCCTCTAGACCTCGTCCACTGTCCTCTTGTGCTCCCCGACGGCATTCACCTTGTCCACGATGTCCCGCCATAATCTGTTTTTTGTGCCCAATGACACATTGGAGGTGACAAACAGTTGTTGATGGTGTTCCATCACCTCCATGACTATGATCCTGTTCTCCTGTGGACTGAACTTTGTCTTCCTCTTGTTAATGTTAATGTTAAAAATTAGTTGTAAAGCACACACACAGTGTTGGTTTCATGGCGCTGTGCTAGGACTTGACCGTTTCCAGTGAAGAAGTTATTTGTGGGCCTGTACAAATAGCCAGGTTTTAACTGACTTCCTGAAGCTCAGATGGTCAGTGCATGACCGGATCTCCAATGGGAAAAAATTCCACAATCTCGGGGCAAGAGAGCCAAATCTGCAGCCTCCTTGATATTTCCGCTTAAACTTGGGGGTGGGAAGAAGCAGAAGGTGAGCTGATCATAGGATGCATGAGGGGGTGTATCTTAGTATTAGATTGTTTATGAATTTGGGGCTACGACCGTGAAGAGATTTGAAAATCAAGCAGCCAGTTTTGAAAACACAGTGTTGAGAGATGGGGAGCCAGTGCAGTTTCCTCAGTAAAGGGGAAGCCGGATGCCACCTAGGTTGCCAGGGGATCAGTCTGGCTGCCTGATTCCCGACTATCTGCAGCTGCTTGGTAAGGAAGAGTGGCATGCCCAGGTATACAGTATTTGCATAGTCCAAGTGTGACAGTACAGTGGCTATTACAACCTGTGTCAGGGCTTTCTGCGTAAGCCATTGGCAGATCTTCCTGATCTTTTGCAGCTGAAAGAAGCATTTCGAGATCACCAATCTGACTTGCGTTTTTAGTGAGAAATCATTGTTTAAGGTGATGCCAAGAGTTTTAACCGTGGGGGAGGGGTGGGAGGGGATCCTAGCTCCATGGGCCAATAGTGTGGGCCTCAGAACTTGTGGCTACCCCCTGTTAGGACTAGCTCAGTCTTGCCGTGATTTAGCTTTAGGTGGTTATAATCCATCCAGTGTTGGATGTTCAGCATGGTGGCCTGAAATTCGGTGACTGAGTTTGGTGAATTGTCGACAGTAAATAGCAGTTGAGGGTCGTCGGCGTAATTAAAAACAGTCTCATTCCTATCTTTTAAGGTCTGGATCAGGAGTAAGAGGCAAAGATTGCGCAAGTGGAGGGAAAGTGAGGAACCTTATGGAACCCTGCAAGTAGTTCTTTGCTTAGGAGCCGTGAACTGGGCTGAGCTTACAGTCTGGGACCGGTCTTCTAGGAAGGAGCTGAGCCAGCTGGAGGCTGTGCCCTGGATGCCAGCCAACCTGACACAGTCTTCCAGTATGTCATGGTCGACCATGTCAAAGGCGGTGGAGCGATCCAGCAGCACTAGGGCCGGGGGAGCATCTGTCAGCTTTTTCTCTTAGAGTATCCAAGTCTGCTAAAATCACTGTTTCTGTGGAGTGTGCAGGGCGAAAGCCCGCCTGATGAGAGTCAAGGTAGTTAGATTTGTCCATGAAGTTGGACAAGCCCCTCTCTACATGGGCCTCCAGTACTTTTGCCAGATATGGGAGCAGGGAGATTGGATGGTAGTTAGACGGGCTCGTAGGGTCTGCTCCTGTTTTTTTCAGGAGAGGGACCACGATGGCTTCTTTGAATGCTATAGGAACGCGACCTAAGGAGAGAGACTCATTCAGGAGGGCAAGTGCTGGGCCCGGGAAGATGGAGAGTGTGTCTTTTAGCACATATGGTTGGCAGCAGTCCATAGGAGCTCCTGATTTAACTTTAGACAGGGGGTCCTGGAAAGCCTCAGTACTTATGGCTGGGAAATAATTGAGCGTGCTGTTGTTGCTGTGCGTGGCCGAAGGAGTCCTCATGGGGGAGTGTTGAGGTATGCTAGCTTTACTGTTGGTAATCTTTTTGATGAAGTGATTATTCAGGGAGTCGCGCAGTGCTTGAGTAGGAATGGCCTTGGGAAGGATTCTGTCTGGGTTGGACAATTCATTCACAATCGCAAAGATTTCTTTGGAACTCTTGTTTGAGTTGAGGATTCGAGATGAGAAGTGGGCAGCTTTGGCCGAGAAGATGGCCTTCTTGTAATCTTTCAGTGCTGTCATTTAGTAGAGTTTCCTATCTGAAGAATAGTTCTGTCTCCACTGCCTCTCCAGTTGGCGAAGGGCCAATTTTTGAGATTTTAGCTCGTGAGAGAACCATCTCTGAGCGTTGGAGATGCGGGCCAGCTTTACTTTTTTGAGGGGTGCGCGCCTATCGTTTGCCACTAGTAGCCAAGCCGATAATTTTGCTTCAGAGGTGTTGATATCAGATGCAGATGTGGGGGCTGTGCTGACCAGTGTGTACAGAAATTTATTTTTATCAAGAGTGTTCCATTTCCTGGCCATTCCGCCTGCAACCGTCGGGGTTTTACCAGTGGCGAAGTTTTTCATAGTGAATTTTATTAGATGATGGTCTGACCATATACAGGGGAGGATTGGAGGTGCGGATATTATCAGGCTGTTAGTCCAGACTTGGTCCAGAATGTGCCCTTTTTGGTGTGCAGCTGAGCCGCGTTTTCGGCAGACTATTGCATGCTATCGCCTTGTTGTGAATTCCACATTGACACAGTGTTATTTTCCCATGATGGGCTGCGATGTTGACAGGTGCGTTATCACACGTTCTGGTGAATATACCCCAATGTGTTAAAAACTCTTTCTTTCCATGACTTGCCATTATCCATTCCCCATCTAAAACTCTACTTCCTTCAAGCCAAAAGACACCTATGATTATGTCTCCTTTGGTAAAGTTTACTGGATAGAGGAAAGACATTTCTATTGAGTCATTGTTGTAAAATGTACTCAATAATTTCTGCTTGCAATGCTTATTTTAAGACCCATTGCCCACTCGTAAATGTGGGCTTTACAAATCGATCGACCCTGCTAGAGTGGGAGAGAGTTTTGAATTGGAAATTAAGTGAGCTCTGTTACTCACTGTTCCCTGCTTGAACAGGACATAGGTTTGAGATGTAAGTGCTCACCAAAATACATGTTCCTGCTTCGGCAGGCGAAGTTTTGAGGAGCAAGTTCTTTGTAAACATCCTTCGTTCCTGAGCGGTCATGATGTTTACAATTTTCTATACACTGCACTCCATAAACACTCATTCCTGCTTGAGCGGGACAGAGTATACAAGGGCTGTATATGCTGCGCTCTAGTGTATACTTGACCCTGCATCTGTGGATCGCATTTTTTAAGGAAACGGAGTAAGCTAGTGGTATGCGTTTTTTTCTTACCTTTTGTAGTTTTTCTAGTCGTTTTCTTTTAAAGTGGATCGGCCTGATGTGGCCTGGCTTCAATTTCACGAAGTCCTTAAAAATATCAGATAAATATTGGAATTTATTCATCAAGAATCTGAAAATTCTGATTTCTAAACTCTATATGAAATTACATCACTTGATTATTTACCAGTGCATAAAATAATTAAGCGCAGGACCCTTAAAGAATTGAACCATATGGATAAATCAGACTTTCATTGGTTTTTTGAATAATCGTTAAAAGTGGGCAAACTTTGAATAATAACTTCCTTAGGTGCCAAAAGTAACTTCCTTCTTGCAGTACAGCTTCTTCATTCGTTTTAGCATCTGCAAGCTAAAATGTATGCTGCTTCTGCAGCTCAAGCTATGCTAAAAGTGTTCAATTTCTATATGGCAGCATACAGAAGGGGAAGGATCCTTCCTCCCTTTTAGGATCAATGAAGCTCCTAGCCTACTTGAGTTCATATATTAGAGAACGCTGAAGAAAACCTACCTGATTTGCCCACAATCGCTGCCGTGAGGGGAACGGCTCTTGAACCCTTCCTGGGAGTGCCGTCACAGGGGTAGCAACGCCGCCGTGAGGGGAACGGCCACCGAAGTCACAGCAAGCCACTACCGCCGCAGGGACTACATTTCCCAGCTGCCCCGGCGGGTGTGGCGTGACCAACGTGACATCATCGGAGCGCCCCTTAAGAGGGAGGAGCACCGAGCGAGCGCCGAGAACGCTGGAGTAAAACCTACCTGATTTGCCCACAATCGCTGCCGTGAGGGGAACGGCTCTTGAAACCTTCCTGGGAGTGCCGCCACAGGGGTAACAACGCCGTCGTGAGGGGAACGGCCACCGAAGTCGCAGCAAGCCACTACCGCCGCAGGGACTACATTTCCCAGCTGCCCCGGCGGGTGTGGCGCGACCAACGTGACATCATCGGAGCGCCCTTTAAGAGGGAGGAGCGCCGAGAACGCTGGAGTAAAACCTACCTGATTTGCCCACAATCGCTGCCGTGAGGGGAACGGCTCTTGAACCCTTCCTGGGAGTGCCGCCACAGGGGTAACAACGCCGCCGTGAGGGGAACGGCCACCGAAGTCGCAGCAAGCCACTACCGCCGCAGGGACTACATTTCCCAGATGCCCCGGCGGGTGTGGCACGACCAACGTGACATCATCGGAGCGCCCTTTAAGAGGGAGGAGCGCCGAGCGAGCGCCGAGAACGCTGGAGTAAAACCTACCTGATTTGCCCACAATCGCTGCCGTGAGGGGAACGGCTCTTGAACCCTTCCTGGGAGTGCCGCCACAGGGGTAACAACGCCGCCGTGAGGGGAACGGCCACCGAAGTCGCAGCAAGCCACTACCGCCGCAGGGACTACATTTCCCAGCTGCCCCGGCGGGTGTGGCGCCACCAACGTGACATCATCGGAGCGCCCCTTAAGACGGAGGAGTGCCTCTCGCCCCGCGAGTCGCGCGCGGGAGCGCCCGGGCTAAGCCCGGGCAAAGCCCGGGCAAAGGGCGGGCCCTCTGTGGCCCTCGGAGGCCGAAGGAGGACGGGACGGGCCACCCCCCTTGACTTTGGCCCAAATTTCCAGAACAAGGTGAGAGACCCTATATATAACCGCCTATTAGTACAGTGACAAATAACCACGAGCTGAAGTAAAGGCATCTGTATAATTGTGGCGACTCAACTGTCTGATTAAGGATAATCACGATCATAGCATGATGAAAGTTAAAAAAACACCTATTGCTACCAGATCCTCAACCAGGAACAAAGTGGTTCCTACCACACCCTTGCCCACTCTCACTGCAATTGACATTATGCTGCAGAAAACCATCAACGTTGTAGCTGATGCTATCCAAAGTACTGAGAGACGTCTTTCCTTAACTCCAAACCTGTGTTTTCCTAACTTATCACAACACAATACCCCTGTTAGGAATACATTGGACCTTAGTACTAATTCGCAGGACTCACTTTTAATGCAATCTTTTACAGGTTTGCCCAACACTCAGGCAAGAGAAACCCCTATCCCAGACACAGACATACCAATAATCTGTAATAGTTCAGAAAGTAGCATACTACTGAACAGTAGCCCACAGATACATCAAGGTACTCCCTCTTTAACGAAGGACATGCCGATAACATTATCATGCGACGTTGACACAGGGGGACTACCATCTTTAAATTCCCCAGTGAGTGAAAAGGAAAATCTGATAAATAAATCTAGAAGCCGGTACAGGAAAAAGCTAAAAATTAATAGGAGAAAAATTTTACGATCTAAGTCTACTGATAAAGACATTTGGTCTACTTTCAGATTATCAAAACAGACAAACAATTTAAACACCTACCAGTCTCTTCCATCAAAAAATGCATTGGGCAGTGTCCATCGGTCATGTCAAACTGACCCACCATCGTTAGATGATACCATATTCATGGACCGTATAGAACATCTAATAAGGTCTCTCTTGCTACCAATAAGAGAAAGAATCATTAAGTTGGAAGAATCGACGGAGAAATTCAACTCCATACAAAATAAAAATTCAGTATTAATACTGGAAAAAATCGATTCTTTACCAGCAAAAGAGGCGTTATCTAAACGCCCACCCAAATTGCCCAACAAAAAGACTGCACGACCAAAAAATCTTCCTGATACTGGCAATGCCAAACAGCCACTACCATTGTCGCTGACAGGTACTGTGACAGGTACTGTTTTGGATGTTTCCAACAAAAATTTCACTGTCCTTAATAATACTAGTGCCCCAGTAGAAACTTCAGATATCAACGCCACTCCAGAGTCGTTACCTTCGGAAAACGATGAGAGTGAATGGGCAGCTGAGGGTCTATGTCTGGACAAACAAATTGTCCAGCATGAAACCTCAAGGCCCCTGGTAGCACAAAAGGTGCCAACCATCGATTCCAACGTAACCTCAAATCAAAAACCGTTTAAAAAACCAATATTCACCAATCTTTCTCCAGAGTCTCACCCATACACAATGGTGATGATAGGCGTCCCTAAACTAGTCGAGGGAAAGACTGAGACATACGGGGAGTAAAAAAATAAAGTGTCACACTGGTTAACCACTCATAGGCCACTCCAACCTCACCTTGATGGCCGTATAGCATATGTTAGGAGGGTAGACTGGGTGGGTCATAGATTTAAATCTACAGAAGGAGACTGCATTATTGTCACATTTAATGACAACAGAGTGGCAGGGTATATTACCAGATGGAGGGACAGCTTTACAAATAGCTTGATTTTTACAAAGGACCTTAGCTATTTCTATCCTTCTAATGGTCCTGGGCCAAATAACAGGTATCCCCATTTACAAGGGGAACAGAGAGGGTCTTATATTTACACTAACCAACACTCACACTGGCAAAACGCTGATAAAAATAGTCACCACGTTTTGGGTGCCCATTCATACCCAGGCCAGGCTGTACCTTGGAATCTTAGAACTAATGATTATTCAGCAATGTACCCAGAGAGTAGGGAAGACTTATACCAGACACACCAACAGGAATACCCCTACTTCCCTAACATAAACAATCAGTATAATGTTCCCATCTCTAATAGATTTCATGCCTTTTACGACCAGTGTGGTTTGGAGGGGGTTGACTGACTACCCGATTTACAAACTTTCTGTGTGAATAAGGACACGGCAAAATGTGAGATGATATCAGGCAAAAGTAACAACATAAAGGGACTAAACGCTTCTGATACTATTAATTACCCTACAACATCTGAGCAAACGGGCATTATCACAAGAACCATAGAAGGGTGTATACCCCCACAAAATAGTCCTGAGTTGATTATAAATAATGTGCAAGCTTCTAGTCAAGAACTACCAAATGAACAACAACAGTATAATGTACCAAAAGACCAGGAAGTTGCCAGAACAGAGCCCATATCTCTACAAGCTACTACAGTTGTATCCTTAAGTTTAGATCTAAATGCTACAAGTCTGGTATCATGGAATACGGCAGGCCTGGCCGACAAAATCTGTGATCCTACCTGGCTGTCTTTTGTTAAACAGTATGCAGTGATATGCCTACAAGAGACTTGGTTGGTAGACAAAAAACCTGCTCATATTGAGGGATACCAAAGTTTTTTCAACCCGGCTGAACCCTCAAATAGTGGGAGAGCAAAGGGGGGTTTGGCCATTTATATAAGCCTGGCTCTTACCCACCATAAAACCATCCGACACACAGGCAACAGGAACCTACAAGTACTTGAGTTAAAAAGGGGTAAATCCACTGTGACCTTGATTAATTTTTATAATGCATCAAATCAGTTTGGAGAATGCAATTTATTGCTCCTGAGTGACTTTTTGAGCAACAACAAAGAGAAACTGTCGAGTAAACTGTTGATCGCCGGTGACTTTAATACACACCCTTGTGGGAATCCTGGAGAGACAATCATTGGACACCTAGGGTGCAATAACATAAAAGGTTTTCACTTTGACCACTCGCAGCGTGGTACCCTGCTTAATAACATGATGGACAAGTACAATCTGGTTGCTGCCATGTCCGAGACACCGGAGCATACACTCTTTCAAGTTCCTACGTTTAAAGGTAACTCAAAAGGCTCATATATAGATCACATTTTATTATCCACTGAACTTGTGAACTTTGTCTTGGATTTTCGCATTCAATGGAATACCCATAGTGATCATAACCCGATCTCTATTAGCGTTGGTGGAGGTATCCTGGAATTGCGAAAGAATAGCGAAAGCCGTGTTACTATAAAAACTATAAATGGAAAGCGCCGATTAAAATGGACTATGGTGGACCATGATAACCTATACACAGCGATAAATAATCTCTGCAGTTTGGATCTTGAAACCTGCGTGTCATCTACATCATCTCCTGGTCAAATTTTGTCTGCTTTTGAGGGGGCGCTGTAGCAGTGGGGTCTTTATTAACTGTGCCTGTAAAAGGGAGTATTAGAAATAACCCAAAATGGTTTGATCATTCCTGCTCCAAGGCGAATAGAGACCTTAAGACAGCTTTAAAAGTTAAACCCAGAGACCCAGCTTATATTAAAGCCATGCGTACACAGTATAAAAAATGTCTTATAACACGGAAAAGAGAGGTTAAGGCGAGTACCTGGGAGTCTCTTTTAGACCCAAAAATCCTGGGTAACAGTGCCAGGTTCTGGGAAATCATAAACAAGCCACTGTTTGATGACCCTAGTAATACGGTACTTGGCACAAATATCCCTGAGGAAGATTGGGTCACTCATTTCAGCGTCATTTTTAAAAGTAACAAGTCCCAGGCAGAATATTCTGTTATTACTCCTATGGAGAATTTATTGCACTTTACAGCTAAAGAGATTGAAAAAGGTATCCAAGGCCTAACCTGTAACAAGGCCCCTGGGCCTGATGGCCTCCCCCCTGACCTTTTTAAATCCCTGCCATCTCTTTGGGCCCAGTCCTCACCGCAGTGATAAATGCAGCGGCATCGTCTGGTTGCCCATCCTCTTGGGGGATTTCCACTATAGTACCTGTGTTCAAAAAAGGAGATCGCAGTAGTCCACTTTGCTATAGACCAATATCTTTAATTAATTCTATAGCAAAAGTGGTAGGGGGTGTAATTTTAAATAGAATAACAACTTGGGCCGATGAAAATAATATAATTTCCCCAATTCAATATGGCTTCAGGCCTGGTCATTCAACGATCACCCAATGCCTGAACCTATATATGATTATAGGGAAATATACCATGGCCAGAGAAGGTACTATCCATATGGCATTTATGGATTTATCGTCGGCTTTCGACTGCGTAGATCGGGGCAGACTATGGGGTGTCATGGCTAAAATGGGCATAGAGCAGAATTTGATAAACTTCCTAGCTGATATGCACTCCAATACACGAGCCAATGTTAGATATACTCAAGATTTAAAAGTAACAAGGGAATTTGGAATACATCGTGGTGTTCGCCAAGGGTGTATTTTAGCTCCATTCCTATTCAATCTGTATATTAATGACCTAGAACAATATCCCTTAGACACGGGAGCCGATTACCCCTATGCAGGCCGTAAAGGAATGCCGGTACTGCTTTATGCGGACGACGCAGTCCTGATCTCCAGGACAGCAGTGGGATTACAAACTTTATTAAAAGCATTTTATGACTTTATGCAATCCCGTGACCTGAGTATAAATAGCTCAAAATCGTACGTCATGAAGGTAGGCCTGGGGCATAAAAAACCAAATATCTTTAACATAGATGGGGAAAAAATTCCAGTGACAAAGACTTTCTCCTACCTGGGTGTCCTTCTGGACTACCAGTTGAATTGGGGACCTGCCATACAGAGGAAAATTGGAGAGGAAACAAGGGCTAATGCCGCCATACTTGATTTTGCAAGGAAAATGGGTAACTCACCAGTGGCTGCATTGCTCCAACTTTATAAGGCAAAAAGTATATCCATTGCGTGTTATGGTAGTGAATTATGGAAGTTTACTTCCCACAGAGGTTTGGAAATTGCAGAAAATAACTTCCTAAAAAGAGTTTTGAGGGTACCAAGGGGTACTGGTAACTTTACCGTTCATGAAGAATTAGGTATGTCATACTTGAGCGACAGTTTAGCCTTAAACCCTGTATTGTGTTGGCTAAACTGTTGGACAAATACTGCGATACCTCTAACCCAAGAAATCTTAAAAGAAGCAACAACTTGGGAAAACGGATTTAAAGTTCCCTGGCTTAAATACATTAGAAAGTGCCTAATTGAATTAGGGCACCCTAATCTCTTTACAACCCCCGAACTCATTAGAAAAACGGATGTCACCTCTGTGAAGAAGTTATTTCTCTGCTCTAGGTATCTAGCCCGGGAGGAGGCCGAATTAAAGAAAGACAGTGTACGGAAACATATACTTGTAAAAACTTCTGTTCATATGGAACCGTACCTGTTGTGGCCCCTGTCAGGCTATGACCGCTTTTTACTCTCGAGGTTCCGCCTAGATCTATTCCACCTTCTACTGGCTGTACCGAGGGGGGCCCACCGGGGCAAAGTGTTGCCATCTTGCGGCTGCGACGATAAGTCTCCGCAAGATCTGGCTCACTTTTTATTCATCTGCCCTTTTTACTTGATACCGAGGAAATTGTTCCTAAAACCAATACTCAAAAAGCTGAATTTTGCACAAATACGACCAGCACTTTATTATCTCCAACTACTAAGTAGTGATTGCACCTTGTTTGTGTGTAACTTTTTAAAACTTGCGATCAAATTTAGGAAAAGCATGGAGGGATAATTTGTGTTCTGTCGTGAGTTTCTCTTTTAACTATTTAAATTCGATTGTTTTTAAATTGTGTATTCTGCCTGTAAACTGACACTTTTTGTGATTTCTAGTAATGTATGAACTAATTGTAAACATTTTTAATGAAATGTGCTTTTATGAATGATACTATGTACATTCAAATAAAGTTCTTTGACTTGACTTGACTCATATATTACATTTGAGTTATTGTAGTCTTCAGCAGCATTTACAGCAGCATCTATGGTAGCTGGATGTCATCTCTGAATTGAGGGGATCAAAGAGCTTTGATTAACCATTTTCTTTTATTGAGTCATAAATTGTTTGGGCCATATCTTTATAAACACATTCAAAATAAAGCTGAAGAACGTAAGATCCTTAAATCTAACAAGTAATCAGGGAATGGGACACAGGGTAGTAGAGGCCCCACATATCTTTATATCCAAAGTCAATGACTAAGAAATTCGAAAAATGTCCCTACACATAAATAATTATTAATAATTACAATAATGAATCTATCATGAAGAATATGAGATTCCCAATATTTCACAATGGAAATCACTTAATTATGCCATGCAAAATTAAAAAGGTCCCTGGCTAGTAATATACGTCCAAAGCACAACCTCTCATAAGCTCTTCCTTTCATGGTTGGCTAAACACTGTACTGTGAAAATAAATGTTGATGCACGTTTTAATCTACTTCCCATTATTTGACTAATACCTTCAACAGGAAATAGTGATCTTCATTATCCATGTGTGAAAAATAGCATTTCACATACATATTAGCAGGGGTTGAATCAAAGAAGAAAGAACCACCAAAAATAAAAAATAACAAAATATAAAACAATCCGTAGATAATGGGGGAGGGTGTGGAGGCGGTACAGGGGTTGGGGAGGAAAACATGGTTGTCTTTTTTTTAATATTATGCATATAATGTATTGTGTGTGTTTTATTCTTTCTTTTGTCTTTTTGGAATTGCTGCAATGACAAGTATGCTCCATATTATATACAGACTCATGGCTAGGGTCCTAATGCCCCGCATTGGTAGAAACTGTCACCGTCCTTTTGTTCCTATGATGTTGAGTATATTCATGTGGGACTTTCAGAGGGAAATAGTTGCTACCCTTAAGAGTTTACCCAGCCAGGCTCCCAACAATAGAATAGTGGATGGCTCAAAATAACAGAGGATATCTGTTAGACCTGGCATCATTGGCATGAGTCTCTCCTCCATTTTTTGTCTGTTTGCCTCCTCTGTTTACGATATGTTGCTGGAATATTGCTTTGGGCACTGTGCCACTGCTGATCAGTGCCACAGTGCAAGTGCTCCCTATGTTAAATTGATACATTAATTGGATTCCATGTTTGGCTTATTTGGTTTACTGTCAGTCCCTAGTAGTGCACCAGGAGTGCCACGGCTTGTAAATGCAAATGCTGCTGGTGGGCTTGCAAACACAACAGGTGATGGACCGAATGTGGATCAATGTCACACACTCAACCCAGTCCAAAGATCTGGGCCCAAATCCATCGTTTTTTTGCACTCCACACCACCCTGGGTTAGACAATGGCGATATGCAAATCAGCTCTGACCCTGTGCCCCATGGAAACAGTCCAGTCCGAACTACAAAAGCCATGTCCTTCCCAGAACGGAATCAAGCATCCGAGGACCGGACCGGTTTCGAGGTAACACCTCTCATCAGCCCGGCTAGCTTGACTCCAGTGGTGTGGAGTGCCTGGGACCCACGTCTGGGCATCCCCAGCGCACTTAGGGCGGAATATGCAAACACAACAGGTGATGGACCGAATGTGGATCAATGTCACACACTCAACCCAGTCCAAAGATCTGGGCCCAAATCCATCGTTTTTTTGCACTCCACACCACCCTGGGTTAGACAATGGCGATATGCAAATCAGCTCTGACCCTGTGCCCCATGGGAACAGTCCAGGTGGGCTTGCAGCACTGGTTGTGCCACCCACAGAAGCGGCCTAGTAAAATATGTCTAAGGTCTGCCATTGCAGAACCTGCGTGCAGTCTGGTACTGCTGTGCTGACTGCGCAAGTACACCTACTTGCCAGTCCCTAAAACCTTCCCTTAACTTCATATTAGTCACCCCTATGGTAGGCCCAAGGGCAGGGTGCATTGTAAGCATAAGGTAGGACAAGCCCTGATGTGTGTGGCATGTCCTAATAGTGAATTACAGCCATTTTCGTTTTTCACTATTGTAAGGCTACCTGCTCTCCTTAGGCCAGACTGGGCTGCTGGAATATTTACACTATATAATCCTAACAGACTCAGAGAGCATGGTGGAAAGTCAAGTTTAGTATCCCTGAACTCAGAATTTATTAACACATCCTTTAGGATGGATCGTTTTTAGATTCTGAGTTTTAAACTAGCACTTTTAGAAAGTGACTAGTTTCTCGTCTAACTGTCTACCGGTCTCTGCTGGTTTTTGTGTGTGTGACAGGAGCTGGGTGGCTCCAGAGGTCTGAATGAGTCAGTGTGGGGTGAATGAGGCATTTGCGTTTAGAGTGGGGGAAGAGTAGTTCCTGATAGCCTGCCCTGCCTGACACAATACTGGCTCCACCTCCTGCTGGGCGACTGATGGCCCTGCCCCTGCCAGTGACAATACTGGCTCCACCTCCTGCTGGGCGGCTGAAGACCCTGCCCTGCACAGTGAATAGGCCAGGTGCCTCGGCCTGGCAACACCCACAACAAACCCAGGATGGGGGAAATCTCCCTGCATGGACAAAGGGATCAAAGCAGAAAAGGGGTATAAGAGAAGGACCCCTGAACCAAAGATTTAGATCACTTCTGACAAGGAAACCTACAACAAGGACAAGAAGCCTGCTGATCCAAGGACTTGCCTACTCCTTCTGCCAGAGTTCTGTTTGCTGAGGGGAATCCTGCAGTTGCTTCTTTATTTTTGCCAAGGAACAAGGAGAGAGGAACTGAGTGTGTACTCTCAAGCTTTGCCAAGAAAATCTCCAAGGGCTGGAAGAGTGCCAGTCTCCTGTTGAAGTCACAGGGCTAAAGGACTTCACCATCTGCTAAAATTGCCTGTTGCTGGAACGTGGGAGTCCAGCACATCTAAAGAAACCAGCAATCACGCCGCCGCCGAATCCAGCTTGACATAGTGAGTACGACTCCAGTGTCCCGCACCTTCGCCGCCGGCCGCCGGGCCCGATCGACGCCAATAACGACGCCGCTACCGATCGCCTCAACACCGCAGCCCCTCTCGACACCGTGAGCGCTGCTCACTCTTGCAACGACAACATCGACAACGACGCCGTATCCTGCTTCGCCACCGTGAGCGCTGCTCCGGCCCGACAACTCTTGACGCCGCTGCGGATCCCCCCGACTCCGAGGTTGGATCGACGCAGACTCCTCGACGCCGATACTTCTTGACGCCGTGGATCATCGTTTTCTTCATTCTAAAAGTACTGTGTTTGTGAGGTCTGTTTCGACTCTGGGCTCGACGTAGCGCTCCTCGCGGTCGACGCCGAACCTTTGGAATAGCTTTGCCTCAACGTCGTGTGACTCCTGTGGGAGTTACCTTGTTGCCAAGAACTGTGCTTTACAGAAAAAGAGTTACCTTTGTTGCTAAAGAACTGTTTACTAAGAAGAAACTTTACTTGAACTATTATTTTTCCTTCCAAAGAGTATTTATTGAGATTGTGGTATATTTTTGTTGTTATTTGGTCTTCTGCTAAGCCTTATATAAACATCCTTATTTTTATAATACCTTCTGTGTTGTGTCCATTTGTGGTGTATTCACTTTATTACTGTATGTGGTCATAAATGCTTAACACACTGCCTCTGAGATAGGCCTGTCTGCTCTGGCACCTACCAAGGGGGTGAGCAGGGGTTATCTGTGTGGAATCCCCTTGCCCTGACTAGAGGAGGTGGGTCCCTATTTGTCAGAAGTATTGACCTCTGCCAACTAGAGACCAGCCGATTCTAACAATATCAATATTGTATCCCTAAATGTGAAGGGGCTTAGCCACCTTATTAAATGTGAGAAAGTCTTTGACTACCTGGCCAAGACAAAAGGAGACATTCTTCTTCTCCAGGAAACGAAGCTCTTAGAAGAGGATACCAGTTTTATTAAACACAATTGGATCTCCCATATCTCTTGTTCACCAGCTGACCATAAGAAGAAAGGTGTTATCACTCTCATAGCCAGAAAATCAAACATAACTCTTATATCACATACTCATGTTGATGAAGGGAGATTTCTAATCACACATTTGAAGAAAGGGGAGGATGCAATCCACATTCTCAATATCTATGGCCTAACGCTGATGAGCCTAGCTTCTGGGAAAAGATATCGAGAAAGATAAATAGTCTTCCTCAAGACAAACTTGTCATATTAGGAGGGGATTTCAATTTACCGTTTGACCCCCTAATTGATCGGCAGAGTAAATGTAGGTATCAAGCAACCCGTTCGCATAAGATTCTCCATGATATCTGCTCCTGATTCAATCTCAAGGACACCTGGCATCTTCAGCACCCATGAATGTGTATGTGAAGAGCGCATTGGATTAATAAATCTATGATGTGTGTAAAGATATGTGTGCAGTGTTGGAAATATGCCTGTGAAGCATATGTGATAAGACATGAAAGTGGCCTAACCCCAAATGGCGACTAGGACTCCTGAACGCACTACTTATTAAACAATACAAATATTCAATGCAAATATATTTTAATGCATAATTCTCTGAAATTCAATTGTGTTACATACACAAAAAAAAAATTCCCTTTGAGTTTATGTGTTTTTTTTCACATAAAAACACATGGTATTTGGCATTTCCAGCTTTTTGTACAAGACTTCTGTGTTATCACCTCGTCTGATATTTAAATAAGCTCCTTTGAGGTGTGGCTTTGCATTATTCGCAGCAATTGAAATTTCCAGGAGTGGTATCAACCATTGAAACCACAGGTACGTGTAATTTAGAAGCTTGGTCAGTCGGCTGGTTATTACGCACACTTAATCATGGGCCAATGATTGATACATTGTTTTCCGTTTTTTCTTTCTGATTCAGCTATCAGCTGTGAAAAAGGTGTGAGTGCTTTCAATATCTCACTGCACAGAGGTGTGGGTTGCATGACAGAACATATGAGTCACTTCAGTATTATACTTTGAAATAGCGATCTCTAGGTGCTTCATTTGAGTTGTTTTTCTTTTCTCTTACAGATTACCCCTGATGAAGGGACAATGCGTCCCGAAATGCATTGGGTTTTTGCAATTTATTGCATCTAATTTGTTTTTCGTTCAGAATTTGTTACAAGACTGTTGTTGTTTTTATGTGAAAAAAAACACAAACTCAAAAGGAAATGTTTTTTTTTGTGTATGTAACACAATTGAATTTCAGAGAATTATGCCTTAAAATATATTTGCATTGAATATTTGTATTGTTTAATAAGTTGTGCGGGTTGGAGTCCTAGTCGCCATTTGGGGTTAGGCCACTTTCATATCTTCAGCACCCAGACACACGCGATTATACCTTTTATTCAGCACCTCACAACCCCTATACTGGGATTGATTATATTTTAATATCAGGCTCCTTAACCCATCTTATTGACCAAACAGACAATGTTCCCATCCTACTGTCAGATCATTCTTGTATCAGTACAAAACTAGCAGGCACTCATACCACACTTCCCCCTAAACAGTGGTGATTTAATGAGGAGGTTCTCTCCGACCCAGCTGATAAAAAGCAGATAGAGAGCGCTATACATGAATATACATCATGCACAACGATCTCCCAGACACGGACACTCATTTGAATCAAAGCACGCATCAATAAGAAACTCAATTCTGAACTAAATGCTCTTGAAAAAGAGATTAAACTCTTGGAATCATCTCTTGTCAATGCAATAGACAATAGAGACATACTCGATCAACTGATGAAGAAAAAATATCTTAATAACAAATGTGACAGGGTTAGATTAACAAGTTGTGAGCCAGTTCTACTCAGGTAAGGCTTTATTTTACTGAAGACACATTTGTGCTTACTTGTTAGTCTTTCAGTAGCAAATTGGGTGGGATCCGTCTTGTTGTGTGTTCCTCGTCCTTGCTCTGCGGGTTCCAGTTTCGCCTCTCTGCTGCACTGAGCCAATCTCCGTATTACGTCCGATTATGGTCAAAGGAGGAATGGTGTTGTGGCATGAAGTAAAAAAGAAATAAAATATATCAGGATGCTGTTCGGCGTGTTATACCAACAAAAAGGAACCGGGAGTAAAGGGGGCACCGCACACACACGTGTGCACGTTGTGAAGCAAACAGGTGTACAACGTGATACGGGGGTCAAGTGCTCTGGTTTGTGGTGACGGTGTCATGAGGTTTTTAAAAACAGGAGTGGTAGAGATCACGGCTAGGGTGTCGGGTGACCCCTCCTCCCAACCCACCCCGCGAACTTGTCTCGTACCTGTACCAGCCACGCTCCTCCTGGAACGTGGATCAGAGACGTGTGGGGACGTTGACCTCCTGACTTCTCCTCTGTGGCAGATGGTCTTGTTCCTCCCTTTCCTCCGTCTTCCTCGATACTCTCAGGGTAAACCTCGTACGCTCCTGCTTCCGATCCGGCTTCTTCCTCTCCGATGGTGACACACACCGTTTTCCTGGAGTCCTCTCTTCTTATTAATGGTGGAGATCTTCTGACGTCGGCTGGGGGCGGAGTTTCATCATAACTAAAGCCCCAGTTAAAGGAGCTGGTTCCGATGTCTGTCCCTGAAGGTGTCAATAAAGCTGTGGATTGCCGCCAGTCATCCTGCTGCGAGGAAACAAGAGGAAGAGATAGAGGCACTGCAGACCACCATTCGACATTGTACTCGCGTAGCGGGTCCGCCCTGTCACAACAAAATAGTAAGCAAAAGGGCGGGGTGTGGATTAACAAATTTAAAGCACTGAAACTTTCTGAAGGAAACAGAGCAGGAAAACTATTAGCCTCCTATCTTAAACACAAGCAGAGACAGTTCACCATCTCCTCGATAAAAGACTCCTCTAATACCATACAAAATAAGCAAAAAGAGGTCCTGAACTCACTTAAATCCTTCTACGAAGATCTTTATAAAAATAAACAAACTGTAAACTCGGAAGAATGCGCCAGATATCTTGATTCTCTAAAACTTCCACGCTTATCTAAGGCAGATGGTGACACTCTAGGCAAACCCATCACAGATAGAGAATTACTTAACTCCATTAGATCCTTGAATGGTAATAAAGCCCCGGGTCCGGATGGATTATCTGCATCCTTTTATAAAACATTCAGCGAATCGCTCCAACCAACCCTGTTAAAAGCTTTTAACACCATGGCCCAGGAAGTCCGTATTCCCAAATCGATGAAAGAAGCCACTATCATTGTCATTCTCAAAGAAGGAAAAGATCCACTTTTGCCCAAAACTATAGACCAATCTCACTGATTAGTGTAGAATGCAAAATCTACGCCAAAATTTAAGCAGTAAGATTGAATGTGGTCCTCCCTAAAATAATTAGTAACTGCCAAGTTGGTTTTCTCAAAAACCGAATGTCTAACGACAACACCCGCTTGCTACGCCACATTCTTGAGCAGGCAAAGCAAAAGCCTGACCCGTCTTGTGTCATTACCCTGGATGCAGAAAAGGCGTTCAACAGAGTCTCATGGTCATTCTTGAGACACTGCATGCTATCTTTCAATCTAGGTAGCTCGTTCGTCACAATGGCTATGGCAATGTACTCAGAACCAACTGCACGCATTGCGATAAATGAAACGTTATCTGATGCCTTTATACCTGAGCAGGGTACTAGACAAGGCTGCCCCATTCCCCTTCCCTCTTTCTCCTATCCCTTGAACCATTACTTCAAGATGTTAAACAAAACAGTGAAATAAAAGGTGTACGTTTTAAAGATCTCGGGGTGAAACTGGCCGCTTACGCGGACAACATTCACATAGTCACGGAGGACCCAGGCCCTTCAGTTGCAGCCCTGATGCAAACCCTAGAAGTCTATTCATCCCACTCCGGCTGCAAATTGATCAGGGATAAATCGGGAGTCAAATCCCTCAATATTTATTGTACTAGGGAGATACTAGGTGACTCGGGCCTTGCCTGGCAGCCGGGATTCATTAAATACCTAGAGATGGAATTTGACAATACTATCCTGAAGTCTCTGCAACTAAATGAAACCACCACTATGGAGAAAATTAAAAGACTTCTAGATTCATGGTCCCCAAGATTCATCACATGGTGAGGGAGAATCGAAGCCGTCAAGATGATGCTTACGCCACTAGTGAACTATTTAATAACCATGCTCCCTCTAACACTGACCGAGGAGTTTCATAAGAAGCTAGATACCCTTATGTCTAAGTTCCTGTGGCAGGGGAAAATTAGCCTGAAAAAACTCAGGCTGGACAAATCCCTTGGGGGGGTAAATTTGGCCAACTTTAAACTCTACCATACGGCGTTCTTGGCAAAACAGGGCTCGTATTGGTTTGTTCCTCCCGTGAGATATACCCCGGTATTGTTAGAGATCGAGAAATCGTTGCTCAACAATTTGGCCCCAGCTGCTCTACTTACCTCCAAACTTACAGTTATCAGCTGCTCAAAATCCATATTTAAAAAACAAAATACGCCCTTCTGCAATTAGATAAAAATCTGGATGTGAGCATTAGGCATTCGCACTTAGAGTCACTGTGGGACAATCATAAAATACAATATAGAGGGCGCTCCATACACTACAATACATGGATCGACAAGGGTATCTCCTTTACTCACCAACTGGTAAACCCCCAGTAGAGCCCATCTCCTTTAAAAATCTACAGACACAATTTAATTTAATTTAGACCATAGGGAATTCTACAGCTTCCTAAAAATTAAGACAGCAATTACGAAAGCTAACCTATGGTCTTCTTCCCCTTCCCTCCCACAATACATAGCGAAAATAAATAAGCTTGGCTATCAAGTATCCTGGATTTATAAATGACTTTGCCCTATCACTCAAGCCTCAATAAAAAGCTCACCTCCTATTGGGAATCGATATCTTCTTTCCCAATCTCCGAAGAGGACTGGTCCAAGACGTGAAACTCAGTCACTAGAAATACAATTTCTCCAGCCCTATCACAGACAAAATACTGGCTCATACACAAAGCATATTGGACACCTGCTCGCCTACACCTACACAGGATTAGAGAGCATTCCCAGTGTTGGAACTGTAAGGAAGATACAGGGGACTTGGCGCACCTGCTATTCTACTGCAAATATGTTAAACATTTTTGGGACAGTATATTTGATTTTATCTCAAAACTTTTTTCATGCTCCCTTAAAAGGGAATTCACTACATTGGTATTTGCCTCCCTTAATGTAGAAACGCTAAACGACAATGACAGGGCCCTTTTGGACCTTCTGCTGATCGCAGCTGTTAAAGTCATACTAAACAACTGGAAGGATACAAACAAAGCGTAGTTTAAATGCTGGTTAAACTGGGTATCCCATCTCAGAGGCACTGACACAATTGCCCTCCAAAATTCACCTTGGAAACCCCCCCTCAGACATATGTGGGATAGTCTTGACATATATTTTGCATCACACAAACCGCCATGTGATATTCCCTTAGTGAGGAGTGGCTTGTAGTCTGCCCAAGCTTGGCCTATACCGTTTTTTTACCTAAATTCTCTTATAGGAAACAATTTGTACTATGTCACCGCAGTCCATGAGTCAATCTTCATTGTCAGCACATGTTTTATGGTCCTTTTGATTTCTTTTTCTTTCCTTCTTGAAATATAGCACATTGTAGTATTGCATTTATTTTTTCTTGTGTGTTTGATGTATTCATTTGTTCAAGAAAGCAACCAATAAAAAACTTCTGAACACGATAATGTTACCAAAAGTATATGGTAGGGAGAAAAAAATAAGGTGTGAGTGCTTTCAATATCTCACTGCACAGAGGTGTGGGTTGCATGACAGAACATATGAGTCACTTCAGTATTATACTTTGAAATAGCGATCTCTAGGTGCTTCATTTGAGTTGTTTTTCTTTTCTCTTACAGATTACCCCTGATGAAGGGACAATGCGTCCCGAAATGCATTGGGTTTTTGCAATTTATTGCATCTAATTTGTTTTTCGTTCAGAATTTGTTACAAGACTGTTGTTGTTTTTATGTGAAAAAAAACACAAACTCAAAAGGAAATGTTTTTTTTTGTGTATGTAACACAATTGAATTTCAGAGAATTATGCCTTAAAATATATTTGCATTGAATATTTGTATTGTTTAATAAGTTGTGCGGGTTGGAGTCCTAGTCGCCATTTGGGGTTAGGCCACTTTCATATCTTCAGCACCCAGACACACGCGATTATACCTTTTATTCAGCACCTCACAACCCCTATACTGGGATTGATTATATTTTAATATCAGGCTCCTTAACCCATCTTATTGACCAAACAGACAATGTTCCCATCCTACTGTCAGATCATTCTTGTATCAGTACAAAACTAGCAGGCACTCATACCACACTTCCCCCTAAACAGTGGTGATTTAATGAGGAGGTTCTCTCCGACCCAGCTGATAAAAAGCAGATAGAGAGCGCTATACATGAATATACATCATGCACAACGATCTCCCAGACACGGACACTCATTTGAATCAAAGCACGCATCAATAAGAAACTCAATTCTGAACTAAATGCTCTTGAAAAAGAGATTAAACTCTTGGAATCATCTCTTGTCAATGCAATAGACAATAGAGACATACTCGATCAACTGATGAAGAAAAAATATCTTAATAACAAATGTGACAGGGTTAGATTAACAAGTTGTGAGCCAGTTCTACTCAGGTAAGGCTTTATTTTACTGAAGACACATTTGTGCTTACTTGTTAGTCTTTCAGTAGCAAATTGGGTGGGATCCGTCTTGTTGTGTGTTCCTCGTCCTTGCTCTGCGGGTTCCAGTTTCGCCTCTCTGCTGCACTGAGCCAATCTCCGTATTACGTCCGATTATGGTCAAAGGAGGAATGGTGTTGTGGCATGAAGTAAAAAAGAAATAAAATATATCAGGATGCTGTTCGGCGTGTTATACCAACAAAAAGGAACCGGGAGTAAAGGGGGCACCGCACACACACGTGTGCACGTTGTGAAGCAAACAGGTGTACAACGTGATACGGGGGTCAAGTGCTCTGGTTTGTGGTGACGGTGTCATGAGGTTTTTAAAAACAGGAGTGGTAGAGATCACGGCTAGGGTGTCGGGTGACCCCTCCTCCCAACCCACCCCGCGAACTTGTCTCGTACCTGTACCAGCCACGCTCCTCCTGGAACGTGGATCAGAGACGTGTGGGGACATTGACCTCCTGACTTCTCCTCTGTGGCAGATGGTCTTGTTCCTCCCTTTCCTCCGTCTTCCTCGATACTCTCAGGGTAAACCTCGTACGCTCCTGCTTCCGATCCGGCTTCTTCCTCTCCGATGGTGACACACACCGTTTTCCTGGAGTCCTCTCTTCTTATTAATGGTGGAGATCTTCTGACGTCGGCTGGGGGCGGAGTTTCATCATAACTAAAGCCCCAGTTAAAGGAGCTGGTTCCGATGTCTGTCCCTGAAGGTGTCAATAAAGCTGTGGATTGCCGCCAGTCATCCTGCTGCGAGGAAACAAGAGGAAGAGATAGAGGCACTGCAGACCACCATTCGACATTGTACTCGCGTAGCGGGTCCGCCCTGTCACAACAAAATAGTAAGCAAAAGGGCGGGGTGTGGATTAACAAATTTAAAGCACTGAAACTTTCTGAAGGAAACAGAGCAGGAAAACTATTAGCCTCCTATCTTAAACACAAGCAGAGACAGTTCACCATCTCCTCGATAAAAGACTCCTCTAATACCATACAAAATAAGCAAAAAGAGGTCCTGAACTCACTTAAATCCTTCTACGAAGATCTTTATAAAAATAAACAAACTGTAAACTCGGAAGAATGCGCCAGATATCTTGATTCTCTAAAACTTCCACGCTTATCTAAGGCAGATGGTGACACTCTAGGCAAACCCATCACAGATAGAGAATTACTTAACTCCATTAGATCCTTGAATGGTAATAAAGCCCCGGGTCCGGATGGATTATCTGCATCCTTTTATAAAACATTCAGCGAATCGCTCCAACCAACCCTGTTAAAAGCTTTTAACACCATGGCCCAGGAAGTCCGTATTCCCAAATCGATGAAAGAAGCCACTATCATTGTCATTCTCAAAGAAGGAAAAGATCCACTTTTGCCCAAAACTATAGACCAATCTCACTGATTAGTGTAGAATGCAAAATCTACGCCAAAATTTAAGCAGTAAGATTGAATGTGGTCCTCCCTAAAATAATTAGTAACTGCCAAGTTGGTTTTCTCAAAAACCGAATGTCTAACGACAACACCCGCTTGCTACGCCACATTCTTGAGCAGGCAAAGCAAAAGCCTGACCCGTCTTGTGTCATTACCCTGGATGCAGAAAAGGCGTTCAACAGAGTCTCATGGTCATTCTTGAGACACTGCATGCTATCTTTCAATCTAGGTAGCTCGTTCGTCACAATGGCTATGGCAATGTACTCAGAACCAACTGCACGCATTGCGATAAATGAAACGTTATCTGATGCCTTTATACCTGAGCAGGGTACTAGACAAGGCTGCCCCATTCCCCTTCCCTCTTTCTCCTATCCCTTGAACCATTACTTCAAGATGTTAAACAAAACAGTGAAATAAAAGGTGTACGTTTTAAAGATCTCGGGGTGAAACTGGCCGCTTACGCGGACAACATTCACATAGTCACGGAGGACCCAGGCCCTTCAGTTGCAGCCCTGATGCAAACCCTAGAAGTCTATTCATCCCACTCCGGCTGCAAATTGATCAGGGATAAATCGGGAGTCAAATCCCTCAATATTTATTGTACTAGGGAGATACTAGGTGACTCGGGCCTTGCCTGGCAGCCGGGATTCATTAAATACCTAGAGATGGAATTTGACAATACTATCCTGAAGTCTCTGCAACTAAATGAAACCACCACTATGGAGAAAATTAAAAGACTTCTAGATTCATGGTCCCCAAGATTCATCACATGGTGAGGGAGAATCGAAGCCGTCAAGATGATGCTTACGCCACTAGTGAACTATTTAATAACCATGCTCCCTCTAACACTGACCGAGGAGTTTCATAAGAAGCTAGATACCCTTATGTCTAAGTTCCTGTGGCAGGGGAAAATTAGCCTGAAAAAACTCAGGCTGGACAAATCCCTTGGGGGGGTAAATTTGGCCAACTTTAAACTCTACCATACGGCGTTCTTGGCAAAACAGGGCTCGTATTGGTTTGTTCCTCCCGTGAGATATACCCCGGTATTGTTAGAGATCGAGAAATCGTTGCTCAACAATTTGGCCCCAGCTGCTCTACTTACCTCCAAACTTACAGTTATCAGCTGCTCAAAATCCATATTTAAAAAACAAAATACGCCCTTCTGCAATTAGATAAAAATCTGGATGTGAGCATTAGGCATTCGCACTTAGAGTCACTGTGGGACAATCATAAAATACAATATAGAGGGCGCTCCATACACTACAATACATGGATCGACAAGGGTATCTCCTTTACTCACCAACTGGTAAACCCCCAGTAGAGCCCATCTCCTTTAAAAATCTACAGACACAATTTAATTTAATTTAGACCATAGGGAATTCTACAGCTTCCTAAAAATTAAGACAGCAATTACGAAAGCTAACCTATGGTCTTCTTCCCCTTCCCTCCCACAATACATAGCGAAAATAAATAAGCTTGGCTATCAAGTATCCTGGATTTATAAATGACTTTGCCCTATCACTCAAGCCTCAATAAAAAGCTCACCTCCTATTGGGAATCGATATCTTCTTTCCCAATCTCCGAAGAGGACTGGTCCAAGACGTGAAACTCAGTCACTAGAAATACAATTTCTCCAGCCCTATCACAGACAAAATACTGGCTCATACACAAAGCATATTGGACACCTGCTCGCCTACACCTACACAGGATTAGAGAGGATTCCCAGTGTTGGAACTGTAAGGAAGATACAGGGGACTTGGCGCACCTGCTATTCTACTGCAAATGTGTTAAACATTTTTGGGACAGTATATTTGATTTTATCTCAAAACTTTTTTCATGCTCCCTTAAAAGGGAATTCACTACATTGGTATTTGCCTCCCTTAATGTAGAAACGCTAAACGACAATGACAGGGCCCTTTTGGACCTTCTGCTGATCGCAGCTGTTAAAGTCATACTAAACAACTGGAAGGATACAAACAAAGCGTAGTTTAAATGCTGGTTAAACTGGGTATCCCAGAGGCACTGACACAATTGCCCTCCAAAATTCACCTTGGAAACCCCCCCTCAGACATATGTGGGATAGTCTTGACATATATTTTGCATCACACAAACCGCCATGTGATATTCCCTTAGTGAGGAGTGGCTTGTAGTCTGCCCAAGCTTGGCCTATACCGTTTTTTAACCTAAATTCTCTTATAGGAAACAATTTGTACTATGTCACCGCAGTCCATGAGTCAATCTTCATTGTCAGCACATGTTTTATGGTCCTTTTGATTTCTTTTTCTTTCCTTCTTGAAATATAGCACATTGTAGTATTGCATTTATTTTTTCTTGTGTGTTTGATGTATTCATTTGTTCAAGAAAGCAACCAATAAAAAACTTCTGAACACGATAATGTTACCAAAAGTATATGGTAGGGAGAAAAAAATAATGATCTGAACCAAAATATAGAATCATTGCACATCGGAATATGGTCTTGTAAAATTAATATATAATTTATGAAAAAAGGTTCACACATTAAAAAATAAATAAATAACAGGACATCTGTTTCATAAATTACCATCATCACAATGACATCTTCATATGTTATACATTCAAGTATATATATCCTATTCAGCTGAAAAATGAAAACCAACTTTCTATTCCAAGAATGAGCTTATATTTATCTTATATTTCAAAACATCAGTTTATGTTTTATGAAGAGAAATATTTACATTCTGCATTCCATTATAGTGTCACAAAGATATGTAGCTCTATAAATATATCCTCATCAGCCTAATCAATCCTGAATTTTACTCTTTAAATCTGTGTGTACATAAAAGTATAAATAAATGGAATTACTAATAGCCAGGACGTTTACATGTGTTATAACTCCAACGAAATGGAAGTAGGGCACTCAGAAAATTAAAAAGTCTAAGGAAGTGTGATGATCTATGTGCTTTTTTTTACATAAAGATTCTTCCACCTTTAAGAGTGTCTCCCAAGGGTGCAGGTATCAGTGGTGGGGCAGGTGCAGAAGCACCAGTGCCCAGACACCTGGGAGCACATTGAACCATGAACAACATTTTTATTTACTATTGCAACAGTTGTGAGTGGGATCCATTTGCCTTTCCTGGAGTACTGGAGTTTGGCACATAGCACTCTTGCTATGCCACTGCTGAACAGAACATTTGCGCTTCCTTTCTAGACCAAGCCCCAGAACCAGGGGGCTGTGTTTCACTCTTTAGAGCAGCAGCAGCAAAAGCAGCCTGCAAGAGCCTACTAAGGTCACCCAGAGTCAAGCTCAGGGGCACATTCAACTACTACAAAGTGCTTGGATTCCTCTAATCAAGTTTTACAAGTTGTCTAAATACAGTTCTAAAAGTGGTCAGAGATGTTTGTTCTACATACACCAGTCAACTTCTAGAATTGCCAAATTTAATAACCTCTTCACTTCTTTGTCTACCATATAAACATTAGTTCTAACAGAAGGGAATTGTCTCCCTGCTAGAAAAGAAAGCCATCACCCCTATCCCGCTACTCAAAGATAGAATTTTAATCAATCCAATTTCTCGTCGTCAAATTGGAAGGAGGGTTTTGAGTAATTTTGGACTTAGAGCTAGAAATAAGTTTGTTTGGCAAATGTTGCTCAAGATGGAAATACTACAAACAGTAATTCCCCTGATTGCTCCAGGTGAAAACTTGGTGGCCCTAGTTTTCAAAGATGCCTGATTTCATGTATCAGTTCATCCTGCTTATGAACAATACAATATTGTAGGTTTGCAAAGGGAGACCAACCTTTTTAGTTCAGGGCCCTCCCCTTCAGACTTTTTAGAGCCCCAAGACACTTGAACAAGGTTATTTCATATGCAATAGCCTCTTTTTGGTTATCTGGATCACTGGTACTCTCTGCTTCCTCCCATTTTTAAGGCCAACTTCGACGCTCAAAAGATCCACAGTCGATTGACGGAAATGAGGTCTCTACTGAATTGGAAGTAATCTCAACTGATTTGATTGCAGGAACATCAGTCCATAGGAGCCTTTTTTTCGGACCGACTTAGATGCAGTCTTTATGGCCCAGGACAAAGGGATTTCTCTTCTAACATGCTCATCCATAATCATCACCAAGAGACCGGTTAAAGGTTTGGGATTTGATGACGGCAATGACTGTAGTGGTACCATTGGCTTGATGTTACATTAAAACTTTACTGAATCACTTCCATTCCTGGTGGACTCTAAATTCTCAAGACCAAGAGGCACCTATTCCTGTAACAAATTCTGTACCCAGAGCACTTACATGTTGGTTGATCCCAGCTCATTTTTAACAGGGAGTAGCTTTTTCCTCTCCTTCACCAATAGTTCTGATTATAGATGCAAGTCTTTAAGGTGGGAGTCAACATTGCACTATCAGAAATGACAAATAACTTAGGGGCATATTTATTAAACTTTCATGCAACGCAAGGCAGCATGCAAAGTTGCTGTGCTGCATTGTGTGAAAGGGGGAGGGCAAAAATACTCCATATTTACAAAGATATGGAGCATGTCAGCTCTCTCCTTGCACTGGCGCACTTCAGGCAGCCTAGCACCAATGCAGATACCCTTGCACAACGGTGCAAGGATGACTGAGTTGCAAGGAGAATTGTTTTTGTGCAAGAAGGGAAACCTTTCCGCGCAAAACCAATCTCTCGAGTCATTAGAAGGAGGAAATAACAAGAAGGAAAAAAATACTTTTTTCTTGTTACACCATCCTCTGGGAGGTGTCGCTATTTCACGCAAACCTAGGTTTACAAACCTTTGAAAATCTGGGATTGCATGAAATCCATGGGTTGATACATGGGAACACCCATGTTTCCCCCATGGAAAGCCTCCTAGAAATAAATGTAATGCAATGCAGCTCATACTGTTGCACTGCACTACATTTTTCTTAATAATACCACGCTAGGCGGTGCAGATCTCCGCTTGAATTGCTTTGTAAATATCTACTAGCATTTTGCATCATGGCTGCGCAACAAAATTGGTGCAAGCATGCCACACAATTTTAGCCAATATGGCCCTGAATCTCCCTTACAATGTCTTCAATCTTTGAACTAGAGGGAGTTTTTGGTTGTCCTCCATCCCCTACTGGGTTGGGCTCCTTATGTTTAGGGCAGGGCATTGTTACTCAGGATGGATAATCGGTAGCCGATTTGAAAATCTTTCTTTTAATTGTGGTAGTCACACTCTAGTCACCCTAGACATCGAATCTTTATACAGCAACATTCCACAAATGTAAGCAATTGACGCGGTCACTAGATTCATTGATGAGTTCAATATCCAGTGCCCAAAATCTTCCTTTTGGAATGTTTAGGAATTGTTCTCCCCAAGAACACATTCGAATTTGGAAAAACACTGTCCAAGCAGATTAAAGGTGTTCTTATGGGGGCTTCAGTAGCCCCTTCGTTGGCTAATATTTACATGGCATTATTTGAAATAAAGTACATCTACAATGAAATTGCACTGTTCTTCCAATATGTAAAGCATTGGTATACATATATAGACGAATTTTTTTTATATGGACTGACACTGCAGAATGCCTCACTGAATTTTTGGAATGGCTAAACTAGTGTGACACAAATTTGACATCTAATGTTTGCAGTTTGCCTTTCCAAATGTGATCCACTGTAACCAATGTGGATTCCTGCCAGGGCGAAGCACACATCACTGCATCAGAAGGGTCCAAGTGGCACTATCTCGCATAGCCAACTCTTGCCTCCCTGCAGCATTGCTCCTACTAAATTTTGAAAACAACATTGGCACGGTGGACTAGTCCTTCCTCCAAGCTGTCCTAGAGCATGCCGAGTTGGGGACTTACCTACATAGACTCATTCAGGTCCTTTACTGCCAACCCTTTGCGCAGGTCCGGGTCAATGGTGCGCTCTCTGCTCCATTCCCTATCCACAGAGGCAGTCCCGAGGCCTGCCCTCTCTCCCCTATACTGTTTGAGAATGGCGTCTTGCTTTTTCTGGCTGGTCCACAGACCTCGGTCCCCCAGTGTCCCAACCTTCTTGACCTGTGTGAGGAAGACTTTGGTCTCTGTATGATTAGGTTCGAGTCCCTATTTGTTCTGCTCCAGGGAGGCATGAGTGTCCACTACTGACAATCTGGCGTCCCAGTGCTACGTCTCTCCTTTAAATAGCTAGGGGTCCACATCTCCTTGCTACTGGAACTTACTAGACATCTCAACTTGATGCCTCTGGTGGCAAATATGAGGCGCGGCATCCAGAAATGTCTGCAACTCCCACTCCACATTATGGGCCAGACGGCCCTTTTTAAGATGATGATCCTACCTCACTTCCTGTATGCCATCCAGCATTTTTTTTCCCAATCCCCCGTTGGTGGTTCCCAGGGGCGGATTGGCAAGGCGGGCATTCGGGAATGGGCCGAAGGGCCGGGGCCTCAGTGCCCTCTGTGGGCCGTTTTTTTCTCCCCTGTCCCAGTCCACAGAGAGTGGACTAGGAAAGGGGAGAAAAAAAAAAACGGCCCACAGAGTGCACGGAGACAGAGACTGAGAAAATGAAAGCAGCCTCGCTGTGTGGCCAGACAGCGATTGTCAGCTGTGGGCTCTCCTTCACCCCTACCCTGCCAAGCAATCAAGTTGAGGCTGGGCTGGGGAGGGGTGATTGTTTGCAATAATCGGCCTCCCTGGGGGCCAGGTGTTTCTCAGGCCTTTGAGCCATTTGCACCTCGGCCCCCTGGCGCCCATGCAGCCCAGAAACGGTGTTAGTCTTAACACCTCGCCCACAGCCCTTCACATTCAGGGCATAGTGGGCGAGGAATAATGGGTCTTGCTGTGGGGGCCTGGTGATGTTTGGAATTTTTTTGTTTTATTTATTTATTTATGCGATTTTATTTAGCGCGGACTTTACCCGAAGGTGTCAGAGCGCTTCACACTAGGAACAGCAATAATACATGAGGAGAAAATTATAAGTGGACAAATTACAAAAGCAAACGTTAAGTTACATGAATCAAAAGTGACAATAGTGAGCAACCAAAATACAAGAGGAGCAAACGATACATTACAGGAGGAAAAAGAGATATGTGTGCAGGTTACAAAAGCGTACAAAATACAAGTAGAGGTATAATACTGCAATTAATGGCAGACACTCCAGCACAAGAACAAACGTTACGTAGGCAATGGTGGCACTTGTGCAAGTATCTAAAGCAAACAAAAGTGAGAGGTAGCAAACAGTGTGTTACAAGAGAAAAGTGACTTGTGCAAGTTACAAAAGGGTACCATACACAGGTACAAGGGTAATACTACAGTAAATGGTAAATACTCAAACTGCCAGAACACACTGGGAAGGCACTTCCCATGCACCAGCTTCACCTCAGCCTCCCCCCTGGCTACCTGGCTACCTTGGATGACCCAGAAAGCTGTGTTTTGTGCTCCCTGCCAGGACATTTTCCCAAGGCCTGGAGGGTTGAATAATTTACTAATTGCAGGGGCCTTACCTCTGTTCATGTGCTCCTGAGCTGAAGGTCTGGGGAGGGCTGAGTAGGTTAGTAATAGCAGGGGCTTTGCTGCTTTTCAGGTGCTCCTGTTCTGGAGGGCTGGAATAAGTTTGTGACAAAAAGGAGCCTTGCTATTTTTTTTAGTTGCTCAGCATGTAGGCCATTGTCACCTTGACCCTGTGTCGTGTGCAAGAACAGTATCCTCCCACTTTCATTCCTTGTCTATGCAAATGGTGTTTCATGAAAGGGCACACCCCTTGAATGTGGGCCACGCCCCTTAAATATGGGCCACGCCTCTTGAATGTGGGCCACTTTTTTCGCCAGTGCCCGGGCCGAATTGTGATCCCAATCCGACCCTGGTGGTTCCACACTCTCAACTCAATCCTCCAATCGTTCCTCTGGTCGCTCGTGAATAGCCTTTATCAAAGGCTGGATAGTCCCGTATGACGGAGGATTGGGTACAGTTGACCTCCAATGTTACTACCCGGCTTCAAAGTTGATTAATGTGTAACACGCAAGTATCAGAATTATGATGTGCAACCATTAAACATAGGTGTCAATAGCTTACAAGAGGGTAGAAAACACTATTACAAGCTGGAGTCTCCAAGGCCTTTGGAATGTATATCAATGGAAACGGCCCGAACAGATGAACAAAGAGACTCCTGTAGCAGAATGCAATAGTCACATTTTTAGATTCGTCCTGTCTTACTTGTTTCCATCGTTGCAGAAGTCTCTTTATTAATCCATTAAGGCCGTTTATCTACCCTCTTGTAAGCTGTTGACACCTATGTTTATTGGTTGCACAGCATAATTCTGATGCTTGCGTGTTTCACTTCATGGGAATCAGCATCGCTCCATGCACTATCGTCTACAGTACCTTTGGGAAGTTCTGTTCTTTCCTTATTCTTCTATTTAAGAACTTCTAATAAACCGGGGGTGTTTTTCGTGAATGTGGTTGGCCAATAGACACAAACTGTGTTTTAATCTGTTTTTATTGAGTATTATAATAATGCAGGGCACATACTTTTGATATAATTACAGGTACCATCTATTTTCCTTAAGTGGCTTCCCTTAAGCCCTTAATTTGCCTGAAAAAAACTCAGGCTGGACAAATCCCTTGGGGGGGTAAATTTGGCCGACTTTAAACTCTACCAAACGGCGTTCTTGGCAAAACAGGGCTCGTATTGGTTTGTTCCTCCCGTGAGATATACCCCGGTCTGGTTAGAGATCGAGAAATCGTTGCTCAACATTTTGGCCCAGCTGCTCTACTTACCTCCAAACTTACAGTTATCAGCTGCTCAAAATCCATATTTAAAAAACAAAATACGCCCTTCTGCAATTAGATAAAAATCTGGATGTGAGCATTAGGCATTCGCACTTAGAGTCACTGTGGGACAATCATAAAATTCAATATAGAGGGCGCTCCATACACTACAATACATGGATCGACAAGGGTATCTCCCTTCCTCACCAACTGGTAAACCCCCAGTAAAGCCCATCTCCTTTAAAAACCTACAGACACAATTTAATTTAATTTAGACCATAGGGAATTCTACAGCTTCCTAAAAATTAAGACAGCAATTACGAAAGCTAACCTATGGTCTTCTTCCCCTTCCCTCCCACAATACATAGCGAAAATAAATAAGCTTGGCTATCAAGTATCCTGGATTTATAAATGACTTTGCCCTATCACTCAAGCCTCAATAAAAAGCTCACCTCCTATTGGGAATCGATATCTTCTTTCCCAATCTCCGAAGAGGACTGGTCCAAGACGTGAAACTCAGTCACTAGAAATACAATTTCTCCAGCCCTATCACAGACAAAATACTGGCTCATACACAAAGCATATTGGACACCTGCTCGCCTACACCTACACAGGATTAGAGAGGATTCCCAGTGTTGGAACTGTAAGGAAGATACAGGGGACTTGGCGCACCTGCTATTCTACTGCAAATGTGTTAAACATTTTTGGGACAGTATATTTGATTTTATCTCAAAACTTTTTTCATGCTCCCTTAAAAGGGAATTCACTACATTGGTATTTGCCTCCCTTAATGTAGAAACGCTAAACGACAATGACAGGACCCTTTTGGACCTTCTGCTGATCGCAGCAGTTAAAGTCATACTAAACAACTGGAAGGATACAAAGAAAGCGTAGTTTAAATGCTGGTTAAACTGGGTATCCCATTTCAGAGGCGCTGACACAATTGCCCTCCAAAATTCACCTTGGAAACCCCCCCTCAGATATATGTGGGATAGTCTTGACATATATTTTGAATCACACACACCACCATGAGATATTCCCTTAGTGAGGAGTGGCTTGTAGTCTGCCCAAGCTTGGCCTATACCATTTTTTTTACCTAAATTCTCTTATAGGAAATCATTTGTACTATGTCACCGCAGTCCATGAGTCGATCTTCATTGTCAGCACATGTTTTATGGTCCTTTTGATTTCTTTTTCTTTCCTTCTTGAAATATAGCACATTGTAGTATTTCATTTATTTTTCTTGTGTGTTTGATGTATTCATTTGTTCAAGAAAGCAACCAGTAAAAAACTTCTGAACACGATAATGTTACCAAAAGTATATGGTAGGGAGAAAAAAATAATAATGATCTGAACCAAAATATAGAATCATTGCGCATCGGAATATGGTGTTGTAAAATTATTATATAATTTACAAAAAAAGGTTCGCACATTAAAAAATAAATAAATAACAGGACATCTGTGTCATAAATTACCATCATCACAATGAAATCATCATATGTTATACATTCAAGTATATATATCCTATTCAGCTGAACAATGAAAAACAACTTTCTATTCTAAGAATGAGCTTATATTTATCTTATATTTCAAAACATCAGTTTATGTTTTATGAAGAGAAATATTTACATTCTGCATTCCATTATAGTGTTACAAAGATATGTAGCTATATAAATATTGCCTCATCAGCCTAATCAATCCTGAATTTTACTCTTTAAATCTGTGTGTACACAAAAGTATAAATAAATGGAATTACTAATAGCCAGGACGTTTACATGTGTTAAAACTCCAACGAAATGGAAGTAGGGCACTCAGAAAATTAAAAAGTCAAAGGAAGTGTGATGATCTCTGATCTTTTCTTTTTACATAAAGATTCTTCCACCTTTAAGAGTGTCTCCCAAGGGTGCAGGTATCAGTGGTGGAGCAGGTGCAGAAGCACCAGTGCCCAGACACCTGGGGGCACATTGAACCATGAACAACATTTTTATTTACTATTTTACCAGTTGTGAGTGGGATCCATTTGCCTTTCCTGGAGTACTGGAGTTGGGCACATAGCACTCTTGCTATGCCACTGCTGAGCAGAACATTTGCACTTCCTTTCTCGACCAAGCCCAGAACCCGGGGGCTGTGTTTTACTCTTTACAGCAGCAGCAGCAAAAGCAGCCTGCAAGAACCTACTACGGTCACCCAAAGTCAAGCTCAGGGGCACATTCAACTACTACAAAGTGCTTGGATTCCTCTAATCAAGTTTCACAAGTTGTCTAAATACAGTTCTAAAAGTGGTCAGAGATGTTTGTTCTACATACTCCAATCAACTTCTAGAATTGCTAAATTTAAGAACCTCTTCACTTCTTTGTCTACCATATAAACATTAGTTCTAACAGAATGGAATTGTCTCCCTGCTAGAAAAGAAAGCTATCACCCCTATCCCGTTACTCAAAGATAGAATTTTAATCAATCCTATTTCTCGTCGTCAAATTGGAAGGAGGGTTTTGAGTAATTTTGGACTTTAGAGCTAGAAATAAGTTTGTTTGGCAAATGTTGCTCAAGATGGAAATACTTCAAACAGTAATTCCCCTGATTGCTCCAGGTGAAAACTTGGTGGCCCTGGTTTTCAAAGGTGCCTGATTCCATGTATCAGTTCATCCTGCTTATGAACAATATAATATTGTAGGTTTGCAAAGGGAGACCAACCTTTTTAGTTCAGGGCCCTCCCCTTCAGCCTTTTTAGAGCCCCAAGACACTTGAACAAGGTTATTTCATATGCAATAGCCTCTTTTTGGTTATCTGGATCACTAGTACTCTCTGCTTCCTCCCATTTTTAAGGCCAACTTCGACGCTCAAAAGATCCACAGTCGATTGACGGAAATGAGGTCTCTACTGAATTGGAAGTAATCTCAACTGATTTGATTGCAGGAACATCAGTCCATAGGAGCCTTTTTTTCGGACCGACTTAGATGCAGTCTTTATGGCCCAGGACAAAGGGATTTCTCTTCTAACATGCTCATCCATAATCATCACCAAGAGACCGGTTAAAGGTTTGGGATTTGATGACGGCAATGACTGTAGTGGTACCATTGGCTTGATGTTACATTAAAACTTTACTGAATCACTTCCATTCCTGGTGGACTCTAAATTCTCAAGACCAAGAGGCACCTATTCCTGTAACAAATTCCGTACCCAGAGCACTTACATGTTGGTTGATCCCAGCTCATTTTTAACAGGGAGTAGCTTTTTCCTCTCCTTCACCAATAGTTCTGATTATAGATGCAAGTCTTTAAGGTGGGAGTCAACATTGCACTATCAGAAATGACAAATAACTTAGGGGCATATTTATTAAACTTTCATGCAACGCAAGGCAGCATGCAAAGTTGCTGTGCTGCATTGTGTGAAAGGGGGAGGGCAAAAATACTCCATATTTACAAAGATATGGAGCATGTCAGCTCTCTCCTTGCACTGGCGCACTTCAGGCAGCCTAGCACCAATGCAGATACCCTTGCACAACGGTGCAAGGATGACTGAGTTGCAAGGAGAATTGTTTTTGTGCAAGAAGGGAAACCTTTCCGCGCAAAACCAATCTCTCGAGTCATTAGGAGGAAATAACAAGAAGGAAAAAAATACTTTTTTCTTGTTACACCATCCTCTGGGAGGTGTCGCTATTTCACGCAAACCTAGGTTTACAAACCTTTGTAAATCTGGGATTGCATGAAATCCATGGGTTGATACATGGGAACACCCATGTTTCCCCCATGGAAAGCCTCCTAGAAATAAATGTAATGCAATGCAGCTCATACTGTTGCACTGCACTACATTTTTCTTAATAATACCACGCTAGGCGGTGCAGATCTCCGCTTGAATTGCTTTGTAAATATCTACTAGCATTTTGCATCATGGCTGCGCAACAAAATTAGTGCAAGCATGCCACACAATTTTAGCCAATATGGCCCTGAATCTCCCTTACAATGTCTTCAATCTTTGAACTAGAGGGAGTTTTTGGTTGTCCTCCATCCCCTACTGGGTTGGGCTCCTTATGTTTAGGGCAGGGCATTGTTAATCAGGATGGATAATCGGTAGCCGATTTGAAAATCTTTCTTTTAATTGTGGTAGTCACACTCTAGTCACCCTAGACATCGAATCTTTATACAGCAACATTCCACAAATGGAAGCAATTGACGTGGTCACTAGATTCATTGATGAGTTCAATATCCAGTGCCCAAAATCTTCCTTTTGGAATGTTTAAGAATTGTTCTCCCCAAGAACACATTCGAATTTGGAAAAACACTGTCCAAGCAGATTAAAGGTGTTAGTATGAGGGCTTCAGTAGCCCCTTCGTTGGCTAATATTTACATGGCATTATTTGAAATGAAGTACATCTACAATGAAATTGCACTGTTCTTCCAATCAGTAAAGCATTGGTATACATATATAGACGAATTTTTTTTATATGGACTGACACTGCAGAATGCCTCACTGAATTTCTGGAATGGCTAAACTAGTGTGACACAAATTTGACATCTAATGTTTGCAGGTTGCCTTTCCAAATGTGATCCACTGTAACCAATGTGGATTCCTGCCAGGGCGAAGCACACATCACTGCATCAGAAGGGTCCAAGTGGCACTATCTCGCATAGCCAACTCTTGCCTTCCTGCAGCATTGCTCCTACTAAATTTTGAAAACAACATTGGCACAGTGGACTAGTCCTTCCTCCAAGCTGTCCTAGAGCATGCCGAGTTGGGGACTTACCTACATAGACTCATTCAGGTCCTTTACTGCCAACCCTTTGCGCAGGTCCGGGTCAATGGTGCGCTCTCTGCTCCATTCCCTATCCACAGAGGCAGTCCCGAGGCCTGCCCTCTCTCCCCTATACTGTTTGAGAATGGCGTCTTGCTTTTTCTGGCTGATCCACAGACCTCGGTCCCCCAGTGTCCCAACCTTCTTGACCTGTGTGAGGAAGACTTTGGTCTCTGTATGAATAGGTTCGAGTCCCTATTTGTTCTGCTCCAGGGAGGCATGAGTGTCCACTACTGACAATCTGGCGTCCCAGTGCTACGTCTCTCCTTTAAATAGCTAGGGGTCCACATCTCCTTGCTACTGGAACTTACGAGACATCTCAACTTGATGCCTCTGGTGGCAAATATGAGGCGCGACATCCAGAAATGTCTGCAACTCCCACTCCACATTATGGGCCAGACGGCCCTTTTTAAGATGATGATCCTACCTCACTTCCTGTATGCCATCCAGCATTTTTTTTTCCCAATCCCCCGTTGGTGGTTCCCAGGGGCGGATTGGCAAGGCGGGCATTCGGGAATGGGCTGAAGGGCCGGTGCCTCAGTGCCCTCTGTGGGCAGTTTTTTTTTCTCCCCTGTCGCAGTCCACAGAGAGTGGACTAGGAAAGGGGAGAAAAAAAAATGGCCCACAGAGTGCACGGAGACAGAGACTGAGAAAATGAAAGCAGCCTCGCTGTGCGGCCAGACAGCGATTGTGCGATTGTCAGCTGTGGGCTCTCCTTCACCCCTACCCTGCCAAGCAATCAAGCTGAGGCTGGGCTGGGGAGGGGTGATTGTTTGCAATAATCGGCCTCCCTGGGGGCCAGGTGTTTCTCAGGCCTTTGAGCCATTTGCACCTCGGCCCCCTGGCGCCCATGCAGCCCAGAAACGGTGTTAGTCTTAACACCTCGCCCACAGCCCTTCACATTCAGGGCATAGTGGGCGAGGAATAATGGGTCTTGCTGTGGGGGCCTGGTGATGTTTGGAATTTTTTTGTTTTATTTATTTATTTATGCGATTTTATTTAGCGCGGACTTTACCCGAAGGTGTCAGAGCGCTTCACACTAGGAACAGCAATAATACATGAGGAGAAAATTATAAGTGGACAAATTACAAAAGCAAACGTTAAGCTACATGAATCAAAAGTGACAATAGTGAGCAACCAAAATACAAGAGGAGCAAACGATACATTACAGGAGGAAAAAGAGATATGTGTGCAGGTTACAAAAGCGTACAAAATACAAGTAGAGGTATAATACTGCAATTAATGGCAGACACTCCAGCACAAGAACAAACGTTACGTAGGCAATGGTGGCACTTGTGCAAGTATCTAAAGCAAACAAAAGTGAGAGGTAGCAAACAGTGTGTTACAAGAGAAAAGTGACTTGTGCAAGTTACAAAAGGGTACCATACACAGGTACAAGGGTAATACTACAGTAAATGGTAAATACTCAAACTGCCAGAACACACTGGGAAGGCACTTCCCATGCACCAGCTTCACCTCAGCCTCCTCCCTGGCTACCTGGCTACCTTGGATGACCCAGAAAGCTGTGTTTTGTGCTCCCCTGCCAGGACATTTTCCCAAGGCCTGGAGGGTTGAATAATTTACTAATTGCAGGGGCCTTACCTCTGTTCATGTGCTCCTGAGCTGAAGGTCTGGGGAGGGCTGAGTTAGGTTAGTAATAGCAGGGGCTTTGCTGCTTTTCAGGTGCTCCTGTGCTGGAGGGCTGGAATAATTTTGTGACAAAAAGGGGCCTTGCTATTTTTTTTAGTTGCTCAGCATGTAGGCCATTGTCACCTTGGCCCTGTGTCGTGTGCAAGAACAGTATCCTCCCACTTTCATTCCTTGTCTGTGCAAATGGTGTTTCATGAAAGGGCACGCCCCTTGAATGTGGGCCACGCCCCTTAAATATGGGCCACGCCTCTTGAATGTGGGCCACTTTTTTCGTCAGTGCCCGGGCCGAATTGTGATCCCAATCCGACCCTGGTGGTTCCACACTCTCAACTCAATCCTCCAATCGTTCCTCTGGTCGCTCGTGAATAGCCTTTATCAAAGGCTGGATAGTCCCGTATGACGGAGGATTGGGTACAGTTGACCTCCAATGTTACTACCCGGCTTCAAAGTTGATTGATGTGTAACACGCAAGTATCAGAATTATGATGTGCAACCATTAAACATAGGTGTCAATAGCTTACAAGAGGGTAGAAAACACTATTACAAGCTGGAGTCTCCAAGGCCTCTGGATTGTATATCAATGGAAACGGCCCGAACAGATGAACAAAGAGACTCCTGTAGCAGAATGCAATAGTCACATTTTTAGATTCGTCCTGTCTTACTTGTTTCCATCGTTGCAGAAGTCTCTTTATTAATCCATTAAGGCCGTTTATCTACCCTCTTGTAAGCTGTTGACACCTATGTTTATTGGTTGCACAGCATAATTCTGATGCTTGCGTGTTTCACTTCATGGGAATCAGGCTCGCTCCATGCACTATTGTCTACAGTACCTTTGGGAAGTTCTGTTCTTTCCTTATTCTTCTATTTAAGAACTTCTAATAAACCGGGTGTGTTTTTCGTGAATGTGGTTGGCCAATAGACACAAACTGTGTTTTAATCTGTTTTTATTGAGTATTATATTAATGCAGGGCACATACGTTTGATATAATTACAGGTACCATCTATTTTCCTTAAGTGGCTTCCCTTAAGAATGCGCTTCTGTGCCGAAACGCACATAGATGATTGAAGATTGTCAGCCTTTAAGCCACAGCATGTCTTTCATGTATGAATACATTGTATCCAATGTCTAGAACACCAGATTATGTGGTGTTTATTTAAAATAACAATTATCTTGTGTACCTTGCATTTATAGATTGCATGAGATTACTACGATTGCGGATGCGATTGTAGTGTGAATGTTAGAATATGGAATTGTCATTTTTCTTCTGGAATTTATCATTATATCTTTATTGAATGTGAATAAACATAAATGTTTAATTGAGACGTATTCTCTATCATATTTTTTCTGATGCCCCCTTTCACCTTGCCATATATGTATTTTCAGAAATTCTGTCCATATGAATAAATAAGAGTTGCCTTAGGTTTCTGTTCGCCCAGTGAAGCTGGGGCCAGGGAAGGGAAGAAGGTGATACCTGACACCTCAGGGGGGTTGAAGCCTTTAAAAATATCTCCTACCTCAAAGTGGGAACCAGGGAGAAATATTGGACCTCAGACCCATCTCTGCAGTACCCATCTGGACCTGTGGAATATTCAGAAGAAGGACTGTTGTGCTGCCTTGCTGCAAGAATGATTGCTACTCTGCTGCCCTGCTGTGCTGCCCTGCTGCCATCCTGTCTGAGTAAGAAGGACTAGACCTGCATCTCAAAACCTAGGACCACTAGAGTGACTCCAAGGGCTATGTGGCTGGCCTACTGATCTGATCATAAGCCTCAGGGGGAGAAAAGGCTTTCTCTGTCTTAAACCCAGAACTTGAACTCTGCCAGCTGTGAGTCCTACCATCCCACGTGGTGCCACCCCAGTCCTGGACCTTTGGAACAGAGCCTGAAGATGTTCTGCCAGCCCAACTGTGGTACCAACAGACACAATGCATCACAGCACATCGCCTCCCAAAAACGTCTCATTGGAGCCGCTGCATGATGCATCGTCTCACCAAACTCCAAATCAGAACTGCTCTGTGACGCATTCCCAGCTCAGGACTTTGCATCATTCCTCGCAGCCTCTCAGGAACTGCCACTGCACAATGTATCCTCAATGCAGGCCTTCGCATTGTAGGCCCCTTGTCAATGGCATCCTCAATAATGTAGCAGGACATCGCATCACAAGCCCTGCAGTTTCTTCAGAACCAGCTGGTGCACAAGGCATCTTAGACGCAGGCTTTCGCACTGCCAGCCCCTTGTTGATGTCATCCAAGACGATAACGCAGGACCTCGCATTGCAGCCCCACAGCTCCTAAAAAACAACTTTTCGCGACTACGCGACTCATCCTCAATGCAGGACTCTGTATGGCTCTGCAACCAGGACTTAGGTTCCTTTGCTCAGCTGGCCTAACTGGGTCCTTGCAGCCGCTTACACTGCATTGTGGTCGGCCTGAACTTGTGACTTTGTCCCGGTGTGGTGCAAACAGAGAACTACAGAAGTGCTTTATGCTTTTTGGCTCTATTTTCACTTAAACCTTGAAAATTACATGTCTCCAGTTCTACTGATTGGATTTTTATTCTTTTTATCTTAAATTATATATCACATTTTACTCTATTTACTCTATTTTTCTAACTTAGTGTGGGATTTTTCTTGTGTTGTGTTTCATTTTGTTACCGGTTGAAGTGCTGCATAAATACTTTCCACATTGCCATTAAGTTACACCTGACTGCCTTTTTGCCAAGCTACCAGAGGGTTAAGCATAGGTTAATTTGGGGTTTGCTTCTGCCTTCACCTTGACAAGGATTGTGGTTGCATCTTGAGTAGAGTTTCACCAACCTCAACCAGTAACCAATTTCTTACACTACCGAAAAAGTATGAGTAGAGAGGTGTGGAAACAGAAATTGAGGGGCATATTAGCAAGAACCTCGTTAAAATTATCGCAGTTTTAGCGGCAGGAAACTGCCGCTAAAACGGCGATAATGGGCTTGCTAATATGCGTTATAGAATTCCAATAGAAGCCCAGGTTAGATGTCCCGCACATCTAACCTGGGCTTCTATTGGAATTCTATAACGCATATTAGCAAGCCTATTATCGCTGTTTTAGCAGCAGTTTCCTGCTGCTAAAACAGCGATAATTTCAATGAGGTTCTTGCTAATATGCCCCTACATTCTTTACTTTGTATAATTGTGATTATATAGTAGGGAAACTGTACTATTTATTTCCAGCACCTTTTCCTCTATCCTATCATTTTATGAATAAAAGACGTGTTACCAATGCTGAAATCACATGGCACGATTCAAGATTGTCTGCATTTGTTTGTGAAAATTGTACAGCGATCGACAAAGTTGTGTTCTTTGGAAGTTGTGTTCACTGAAAGTAATGCCTTGTAAATATATTATCTTTACTGATAGATACTAGTTCTTAGAGGGAGTCACTCACTTAACGTAATTTTAATAAATTTTTATAATAATGTACCTCCGAACACGATAGAGCCTACCTTCCACAGCCTCTTGAATAGTCTAATTTCTTTAAGAGACCAGTTAGTAGGAGAGAAGGTGATAATTTGGGTCGGTGACTTTAATTGCACTATCTGCCCTTATTCTGCAACTGGTTTGTGCGGCCTGGCAGATTATAGGGAAGACTGTCCCACCCACTTTGCCCACACAAAACTAGGTAATATTTTTAACAACATCATCTTCCACCTTAACCTGTCCTTTGTGAACAAGTTATGCAGCCCGATTGTCCCTTTCCAACCAACCTTCAACGGACGGGAGTGTAACTCCATCATTGATTTTACTTTAATGTCCTCAGCCCACGCGGGATGCGTGATCACTTGGGAAACAGGCAAGGCTCTTTTTGGCGACCATTACCCCATATCTTTTTCAGTAAAAAGAAGGGGGGAGTTAAGACTAATAAAGAAGGATCTCAACTACACACCAAAGATCAAATTAAGTGCTACTAATGACTATGTCATTAAATGGGAGAAGGTTGAGCCCGCCGGGTTCCTAAAAAATCTAATTTCGACGTCTCCCGAAGATATTCTGATATGTCTGACAGACGACGAAGATCCCGATAAAGTCATGGCCTCCTTCTCAAACATCCAACTAGCGGTGAAGAATCTTCTATTTAGAGAACATAGACGAGCCGCAAACAAAGCGCAAGGGTGGTTCGACAACAAATGCACTAAAGCACTAACATCCTTAAAACAGGCATTGCAGAAAAAAAACAAAAATCAAGATCTAATTCGCCAAGCCAGAAGAGCTTATAAATTCACTATTAAAACCAGGAAAGCCACCTTAAAGAGGGAGGCCTGGGCATCCATACGTAAGGCCTCGCAACAGCGAGATAACACGGCCTTCTGGAAAGTGATTAACGCCCCATACCTGCAAAGTAGAGTGGAAGACTTCATAGAGGTAGCTATACCAGGGGACACATGGGTAACCCATTTTAAACAGCTTTATAACAAACCGACTGGTGGGCACAGTTCGATTACTTCTAATGATAGTACGCCAGGCCCTAGTGAACCCGATGATTTAAGCGCATTCCCCCTAGATATAACTTTTAGCTGCCAAGAGGTTATTAAAGCTATCACGGAAAGCTCATCTGGTAAGGCTCCCGGCCCCAATGGCATCCCGATCGACGTCTATATGGCAGAGATGGATCTTTGGGCCCCTTTACTTACGAATGTATTAAATAAGTCCAATCAACACGGATTCATCCCATCTTGGCCTGACGCCATCGTCGTGCCAATATTTAAGAAGGGTAACAGAAACAACCCTACCTGTTATAGGCCAATCTATCTCCTAGACACATTGATGAAGGTGGCTGGCAGAATAATCCTAAATAGGATTCAAAGCTGGGAGGAGGAAAATCAGGCCATTTCCAACTTACAGTATGGCTTTAGATAAGGGAAAGGGACGGTGGAACACTGTTTGAATTTGGCGTTAATTATCGCCAAATACACACAGGCGAGGAACGGAAAATTATATATCACCTTTGTAGATCTAAGCTCCGCCTTCGACTGTGTGGATCACGAGCTCCTATGGAAAACACTGTTCGATTTGGGCATTAATGGTCAAATCCTCACCTTCATTAAAGAATTATACAAGGACGCAGGAGCCAGGGTGAGATTCGGACGCCAGGGGGAATGCTCGGATAAATTCCCCATCCTGAGGGGGGTCAGACAGGGGTGCATTTTAGCACCCCTGTTGTTCACTATTTATGTCAACTCCATTGGACAGCACCTAAGTGATTCCCAACATGACTCCCCTCTATAAATGGTTCACCAGTACCATTACTTCTGTATGCCGACGACGCGGCAATTATGTCGCGGACTAGGATTGGACTACAGCGTGCTGTGGTACAATTTACGAGTTTCATGAGGGACAGAGGCTTAAAAGTAAACATCCCTAAAACCTACACAATGTCCTGCGGTCGCGGGTCTAGAAGGGCATCTTGCCCCATATTTTTAGAAGCCCAAAGAATCGAAACAACTGACAAGTTTTGTTACCTAGGTGTAACCTTCGATAGGAGGGGGAGTTGGCATCCAGCAGCAGCCGCCCGGAAATTAGCCTTCACACGGTCCATTGGCGCCTTGAGTAATTTCTCTGCTAAAATAGGGGGGAAAGCCGCGAAGGAATTAATACATATTTATAAGGCCAAATCTGTATCTACAGCCACATATAGGGCCGGGTTATGGGGGGTAGAAAACGCCCAGATGTTACAAGGTTGTGAGAACCAGTTTATCTGCCATCTACTTGGCATTTCTAAATTCACATCAACTTATATGACTCACATAGAAGTAGGACTCCCTTACATTTGTGACACCACTTATTGTTGGGGCATAAGGTCTGGGTGACTGAGGAGGCCATTTTAAATAGAGAGGTAATAACTGATTGTCTTGCAATGGACGGGGCAGCTAACATTAGATGGCTATCTTATGTGAAAAACATTGTCACGAAGATAGGCCATCCAGAATTTTTTGACAAACCGTCCAGTATGGAGGGCATATCAAGAGGTGCGCTGAAAAAGAAAGCCCTCGACCATCTAGCAATTGACAGATGGAACCTTGAGAAAAAGAAACTCACAGTCCTCAGATATCAGGAAATTACTCAACACGAAGGCCTTCAACATTATCTCACTTTGGACCTAAGTCCCTACGCCCGCACGTTGATGACTCGCCTGAGATTAGGTACCTTCTTCCGTTTGGTCACCTTTCCTACCTGTAACGACTGGTCCCCGGAAATTCAACTGTGCCCGTGCAACGATACCTCAACGCAATCTAACATACATTGTGTGCTGTTCTGTACATTTTACAAGAGACCGTGTAGGGCCTTTCTGATACCCGTCCTCAAAGCATGGGGGATTCGTACTTGTAGATTAGCATACACGAAACTACAGCAGTTAGAAGATGATAATGCTATTTATGCAGTCTCAAGCTTTTTAAAACTTGTTATTAAATTTAGGAATACAATGCAAAGCCCTCGGTTTTAACTTGTGCCGGTTAAAGTACCATGTATTAATGAATTAAGTTTTAAATTACCTCTTTTTAAGTATAACATTTTTACATGTCAATCCATGACGCTTTTTTAACATTCGATTGATCAAGCTTATTCTGATTATTATGGATTACACTTTGCTTAAATGTATTTATTGCATTACTGTGCTTTTATGATTTTACTTTGAAAATCGAATAAAGCTTGTTTTGAATTTGAATTTGATAGGAAGACAGATTTTGATTTTCTTTTTATGTATTTTTATGTCAATCTGTAATGTTGCAAAATGCACCTCGTGCACACGTTCTCACGGTTTCAATTGATGTGTATAAAATAAAGTTCAATGCCTACAGAAATGATCCAAATTAGGCAAATGAATGTTTGAAACAGTGATGGGGTGATAGTGAAGTAAATATAAATAGTGTTTATTTTTTGGGAGGCTCTACATTAACTGAAGATGGCTCCTGGCATGTTTTTTCTATTGTTATCTTTCACGTCAGCATCTGAACATTGTACCTGGAGTATGTTTCATCATGATAAAGAAACTTTTTGATCTTTATTAGTAGTAGGATACATTTTTTTCAGCTAGATTTGAGGTTTGCAGGGTAATCTAGATAGGAAAACATTGGAGGGGGTCCACGCAAGCCATACCTCCCTGAACTCCCCCGGGTGTCTAGTTTTCAAAGATGTCTGGGTTTGATAGGCTTCCCTAGATGGCTCTCGGCGCGGGCCCAAAAACCCAGGTAAGCCCCTTTGCAAAACCAGGTTGTTTTGTGATAGGTAATTTTGATGTCACTATAACACGTTTTGGGCCCTTCCCTGCCGCGGGCACTTGGCCCGTCCACACAAGTGAGGTACTATTTTTATCTGGAGACTTTTGAAAATGCAGGTTGGGTGGATGTTTGTGGACCCACGCAGATTCCAGAACTTTCCATCAAAGAAATGGAGGAACATGTGTTTTTTTTTTACAAAGTTTGAGGTTTGCGAGGGATTTTGGGTAACAGAACCTGGTGATGGCCACACAAGTCACGCCATCCTGGATTTCCCTGGGTGTCTAGTTTAAAAAAAATTATAGGTTTGCTAAGTTTCTCAGGTGCCAGCAGAGCTAGGGTTAAAAATCCACAACTAGGCACTTTGCAAAAAAAGGGTCAGTTTTCACTGCAAAAATGTGGTGTGTTCACATTGTGCTTTGGGCGTTTCCTGTTACGGGCACAAGGCCTACCCACACAAGTGAGGTACCATTTTTATCAGGAGACTTTGGGGAATTTTGGGTGGGTGGAAGTTTGTGGACACACGCAGATTCCAGAACTTTCCATCACAGAAATGTGAGGAAAATGTGTGTTTCTTCTTTTTACAAAGCTTGAGGTTTGAAAGGGATTCTGGTTAACAGAACCTGGTGAGAGCCACACAAGTCACCCCCTCCTGGATTCCCCAGTCTGTCTAGTTTTAAAAAATATATAGGTTTACTAGGTTTCCCTATGTGCCAGCAAAGCAAGGATTCAAAATCCACAGCTACGCACTTTGATAAAAAAGGGTCCGTTTTCACTGTAAAAATGTGGTATGTCCACGTTGCGTTTTGGCCCATTGACTGTTGTGGACAGTAGGCCACCCACACAATTGAGGTACCATTTTTATCAGGAGACTTTGGGGAATGCGTGGTGGATAGAATGTTGTGGATACACGCGTATTCCAGAACTTTCCATCACAGAAATGTGGGGAAAATTTGTTTTTTTTAACGACGTTTGAGGTTTGCAAGGGATACTGGGTAACAGAACCTGGTGAGAGTCACATAAGTTGCCCCATCCTGGATTTCCTTGTCTGTCAACCTTTCAAAAATAGATAGTTTTGCTAGGTTTCCTTAGGTGCCGGCAGAGCTAGGGTCCAAAATCCACAGCTATGCACCTTAGGATCAAATGGTCAGTTTTCACTGGAAAAATGTGATGTGTCCACATTGAGTTTTGGGCCGTTTCCAGTCGTGGCTACTAGGACTACCCACACAAGTGAGGTTCCATTTTTATCCGTGGACATGGGGGAATGCTGGGTTGTTGGAAGTTTGCTGCTCCCCTTAGATTCCAGAACTTTCCATCACAGAAATATTAAGAAAATGTGTTTTTATTTTACTAAGTTTGAGGTTGCAAGGGATTCTGGCTTACAGAATCTCATGAGAGGCACACAAGTAACCCCATTCTGGATTCCCCTTGGTGTCTAGTGTCCAAAAATGTACAGATTTGCTAGGTTGCCCTAGGTGCCAGCTGCTCTAGGGCCCAAAATCCACATCTAGGCACGTTGCAAAAAAGCCATTGCCTAGTGGACTTCTGGCACCCTGGGGGACACAGATCAGGGACTATTGCCCCACTATGCCCCCAAGGAGGGCAGAAAAACTTTGGCTATTTTTTTGGGGGTGGGGCATTGGTATGCCCATTCTGGGTAGCCCCTACGTACAAAAAAAAGCATAATCCTTGGTGACTAGTGATCCCTCTGCCCCCTGGGGGGCAGATCAGGGTCTATTGCCCCATGCACGTGCCTGTAGAAAAAGCCAATACAGCCAAAGACTGCATCCCTCCCCAACAACTTCATAACCTATTCACATCCCACTGCAAACTAAGCTGGACAGCAGGGGGCCTCAAGCTTGTCAAGGATAGTGCATCAGCCACTGACAGTAGTGCATGCATGCTAAGCAGTGTGTGAGTATCACTACAACCAGGGACGGACATATCTGAAATCACCATCATGAACAAGCACATCACAAATCATCACAGCCCACAGATCACTCCCCATGCAGGATGGGTGGAAGTGCCTAGGCAAACACCTAGACACTTTCGGGATCACCTACTGCACCACAACTCGGGCAACCACATATGCATGGGACACGACTAGAGGACTGTGCGACCCCTGACCCTCCTGGTAGGTCACCCCCCTCCACACAGCTCCGACTGTGTGCTCCTGCTGCCATTGCCACTGCTGCTGGTAAGTGTCCTCCGTCCCTTTTGCTTCTGTGCCACTGTCTCCCCCTCTTGTGCCTCGTTTTCTGCTCTGTGCCACTGTCTCCCCTATTGTGCCTTGTTTTCTGCCCTCTGTTCCATCCGTTTTTCCCTCGTTTTTTGTGCCTTTCTGCCCTCTGTTCCATCCGTTTTTCCTTAGTTTTTTGTGCCTCTCTGCCCTCTGTTCCACCTGTTTTTTGTGCCTTTCTGCCCTCTGTTCCACTCGTTTTTCTCTCGTTTTTTGTGCCTTTCTGCTCACTGTTCCACTCGTTTTTTGTGCCCTTCTGCCCTCTGTGCCACTCGTTTTTACCTCGTTTTTTGTGCCCTTCTGCCCTCTGTTCCACTCGTTTTTTTGTGCCCCTCTTGTCTTCTGTTGCACTTGTTTCCCCCTCCACTCTGCCCCCTACAGCCCTGCCCCCCTGACTGCCCACTGCCCAATTGCTGCTCCCGCCTCCCAGCTGCTCCTCCCTCCCACCTCCCCATATATGCCGAACACTGCGCAGTGAGGTGAGTGACCCCTGACCCTCCTGGTAGGTCGCTCCCCCTCCACGCAGCTCCGACTGTGTGCTCCTGCTGCCGCTGCCACTACCGCTGGTAAGTGTCCTCCGTCCTTTTGGCTTCTGTGCCACTGTCTCCCCCTCTTGTGCCTCATTTTCTGCTCTGTGCCACTCGTCCCCCCCCCTTTTGCCCCATTTTGCCTTCTGTACCACTGTTTCCCCCTCTTTGTGCCTGGTTTTCTGCTCTGTTCCACTCTTTCCCCCCCTTGTGCCTCATTTTGCTTTCTGTACCACTGTTTCCCCGTCGCTGTGCCCCCTGCAGCCCCGCCCCATGCCCACTCGCTGCTCCCGCCTCCCAGCTGCTCCTCCCTCTCACCTCCCCATATATGCCGGATGCCTCTCAGCCATGCAGCAGACGCACGCAGCTGGTGTGCCGCTGGCACACCGAAGGCGCACCTAAGGCAAGCCCGTCTGCGCCCACCCGCGCCTGGACTGCGCCCAGCTCCAGAACCCCTGGACCCCCCGAACGCCATGACACCAGACTCCACTAGGACGCCGGCACCCTCCACGCACTCAACGCCGGCCGAAACCACACCTGCTTCCAGGCCGCCCCGAAACGGACCCACGGACCCTTCTCCTGCCACACCTGCAGTTTCACCTGCGACAGATCCACCAACCCTCCCAGGACTGGACCCAACCACCTCTGCTGCAGACTCCTCAACACCCGCTCCGCACGCAAACACACCTTCGAGCTCTGGGATCTGCTCAACACCTCCGCCCCAGACGTGGCCTTCCTGACTGAGACCTGGTGGAACGACTCCTAGGTGCCCCACATCGCCATAGCCATCCGGGACGGCTACAAGATCACCCGCAGGGATCGCGCCAATGGAATCGGAGGAGGAATAGCCATCGTCCACAAGTCCACCCTCAAGGTCGCCACCCATGCAGACGACACCCTGAACACCGCCAAACACCTCCACTTCCGGATCCACACCAACCCCAACACCACCCTCGGAGGAACACTCATCTACAGACCACCCAGACCCTGGGCTCAGTTCAGCGACTCCATCGCCGACCTCGCCAGCACCCACGCACTGGCCTCCACGGACTACATCCTCCTCGGGGGCCTGAACTTCCACCTCGAGAACAACAACGACGCCAACTCTGCCACCCTGATCGCCAACCTCGCCAACCTTGACCTCAGACAACTCGTCACCACACCCACCCATGCCCCCAGCACACGCCCTGGACCCCGTCTTCTCCACAGGCACCCACGTCGCCTTCGACCACACCACCGAACTCCACTGGACCGACCACCGCTGCATCCATTTTACCTTCAAGAAACCAACCACGCACCACTACACCCAACAGCTGCCTCGCCGCTGCTGGAGCAAAGTCACAGAAGACCAGCTGATCACCACCCTCGCCCAGAACCCACCCACCGACCCATTCAACCCAGACGCTGCAGCCTGCAACCTCAGACAGTTGATCGACGACTGCGCCAACACCCTCGCCCCGCTCACGAAACCCTCCAACAGCCACGCCAGCAAGAGAGCCACCTGGTTCACCAACGAGCTCCAGACCTCCAAACGTGCATGCCAGAAACTGGAGAAGATATGGCTCCACGAACGCACACCGGACAACCAGGCAGCCCACAAGGACGCCACCCGCAGACATCCCCACCTCATCAGATTAGCCAAGAGATCCTCCTTCAAAGACCGCTTGGTTAACAACGCACACAACAGCAAGGAGCTCTTTAGCATCGTAAAGGAACTCTCCAACCCCAGCGCCAACGCCAACAACATCCTGCCCTCACAAGAACTGTGCGACTCACTAGCCATCTTCTTCCACCACAAGATCGCTGACATCCACGACAGCTTCAACTCCACGACCACCCCACTATGCCAGACTCCACCTCCCCTGTAAACACTACCAGCGCCAACCGCCTGATCTCCTGGTCCAACGTCAACGACGATGAGACACGCAAGGTCATGATCTCCGTCAGACCCGTGCCCACACCACGTATTCAACAAAGCAGACGCAGCTATCGCACCCCAACTACGGAAGGCCATCAACATCTCCTTTGAAACAGCGACATTCCCAGAAAGCTGGAAGCACGCCGAAATCAACGCCCTCCTCAAGAAGCCCAAGGCGGACCCCAAGGACCTCAAGAACTTCCGGCCCATCTCCCTGCTCCTGTTCCCGGCAAAGGTCATCGAGAAAATCGTCAACATGCAATTTGCCCGCCACCTGGAAGACAACAACATCTTGGACCCGTCCCAGTCCGGATTCAGACGAAACCACAGCACCGAGACAGCCCTCATTGCTGCCACAGACAACATCAGGCGCCAACTAGACAACGGAGAAACATCAGCCCTCATCCTCCGGGACCTGTCAGCCGCCTTCGACACGGTCTACCATCGCACTCTAAAGACACGCCTCCTAGAAGCGGGATTCCAAGAGAAGGCCCTTGACTGGACCACGTCCTTCCTCTCCGGCAGAACCCAGAGCGTCCGCCTCCTACTCTTCCGATCAGAAGCCACCGACATCATCTGCGGTGTCCCCCAGGGCTCATCGCTCAGCCCGACGCTGTTCAACGTCTACATGGCCCCCCTCACACAAGTGGCCCTCCATCACGACCTCAAAATCATCTCCTACGCTGACAACACCCAGCTCATCCTCTCTCTCAACAAGGACCCACACACCGCCAAAACTTACCTCCACGAGGGAATGAAGGCCGTCGTCGACTGGATGAGGAGCAGCCGTCTGAAGCTGAACTCGGACAAGACGGAGGTCCTCATCCTCGGACCCACCCCCTCAGCCTGGGATGACTCCTGGTGGCCGACCACACTGGGAACAGCACCAACACCCACTGACCATGCACGCAACCTAGGATTCATCCTTGACTCCTCCCTCTCCATGTCTAAGCAGGTCAACACCGTCTCCTCCTCTTGCTACAACACCCTCCGCATGCTCCGCAGGATCTACAAGTGGATCCCGACCGAAACAAGAAGAATGGTGACACAGGCCCTCGTCAGCACAAGACTGGACTACGGCAACGCACTCTACGCAGGAATCCCAGCCAAACACCCACGACAACTACAACGCATCCAAAACGCCTCCGCCCGACTGATCGTCAGTGTCCCCCGCCGCAGCCACATCACCCCCCACCTGAGAGACCTACACTGGCTCCCTGTCGACAAGAGGATCACCTTCAAACTCCTCACCCACGCACACAAAGCACTCCACAACGCCGGACCAGCCTACCTGAACAGCAGACACAGCTTCTACACCCCCACCCGCCAGCTCCGCTCCGCCAGCCTCGCACTCGCCGCTGTCCCCTGGCAGACCAAAGACCTACTCGCCTTCAAAAGACTCCTCAAGACCTGGCTCTTCGAGCAGTAGCAGCACCCCCCCTCCCCATAGCGCCTTGAGACCCTCACGGGTAAGTAGCGCGCTTTACAAGTACTCTGATTGATTGATTGAATGATTGTGGTACAAACAACTGTACAATACAGGATTACCCATGGCTGCAATTAAGTCGACTCAAATAGCACATATCAAATTGGGAAACAGTGATGAGGGGCACAATGGTTTTGGACACAAATGAATCTCCCACATTATAGCATCACATTAAGGAGTGGTGGGGAGGGTCAAACACTGGCATGTCATAGAGTGGGATATTGTTGTGTGAATTGGTGTATATAGAAGTATTGTACAGGTGAGGAGTATACAGAGCAAAATGACGTAGTGAAGTATCCCACATTGTCTTGGCCTCAAATGGTCTTCTGGTGACTGTAGTGTCATACAGTGGTGACAGGTACATTGTAACAGCACACAGTGGAGTTACAGACACTGGAGTTGTGTACAGGACTGGTATGTTTTGGAATACAACATAGTGGAGTAGATATTGTGTAATGTTACATCAATGTATGGCTAATGGCACATATAATGTATGTTTGCCAGAGTCAGGCACCACTGTGATCTCAAAGGTAAGCAAGACCTATGTCTAATTACCAAACTCTCATCTCACACATTGGAATGACACACTCTGCATACTCCTAAATGATTTGGCCCACATGTAGGTGTACCCTAGGACTGCAAGATTACACTGACACACTAGACATTTCTCCGGCAACAACTTCAACATTTGCACACAACCTCTTGCATGTGTCTGAGCTTGTAAACACACATGCATTCATAAACTGGATTGTACATATGTGAAAAGGTCATGCTCAAGGGCACCCACACAAAAATACATCTGCTTTTGAAATGACAATCACACTGCATGAGTAGTCAAGTGCACATGTAAATGTACCCATGTGACTATGAAGTTATAACTATCCAAGATAACTTACACCTACACTTGTGTGTACACATCAAGATATATCCCTCACATATGATGCACTGATGCACCGTGTCCACCCCTCAAGTCACCCAGTAAATCAAAATAGCTGTTGTTGATGAAGAGCAGTGGCTTTCAAACTTTGTTACACAGGGCCCCCCTTGGGCAAAATGTTTTGGAGCCAGGCCCCCCTAAAACCTTTGAAGAGGTAGATTGAGAAAAGGGTAAGTACGATACTAAATGGGGGGTGGATTTACAGTTTGTGAAACCTTTCAAACACTGGTAAAAAAAAATTGCGGGCAAGCATCTATGCTTAATCAGACCCATGCATGTACAGGTAACTCAGCAGTAAAATGTTTACTACTGGGATGTTGATTATTTTATGTTAGAACACTTACCGCATATGTGCAGTGAGTGTAGCAGCTTGGCATCAAAGTCTGTCAGAAAACAATGTAATTGCAACTAGTAGTATGGCTTCAAAATAGAAATGGCAATTTTCAAAGCCTTTCCATTCTAAAACAATCTTCATTTACTAAATAAAAAAAGGGCTTGGGCTTGTCTGCACCTTGTTTTACACAGGCACATACAGCTACAAGTCATTTGAGGATTGGAATTCCTGGGTCTATTTAATTATGAATTCACAGATCAAGAAGAGGAGGTGGGAAGGAGGAGTTCACTGAAATTTGGTTTGGTGAAAAACTCACAGCGCCTTAAATTGACTTTTCCTTGGCAATAGGAACCAAAGTAGGGATCAAAGTGTCAGTAAAAACTGGTCCGCAGCATTCTGGATGTGCAGTCTCAGTGGAGATGCTGGTAGGTCTAAATACAGGTAACAACTGGCCCCAGGGCAGGGCCCCTTCGCAATGATGCTAGACATGTTTTGGTGAAGGGTAGCGCCGCTCACAGGGCTTGTCCCTCTGGTGGTGTCACTGCCACATATTCTCCACCACAAGGTGTACTTTGGAAGTAAAGGTGTACTTTGGAAGGTAAGGTTAGTTCTGCAAACTAACACATACTAAAGTGATGCCTTTTCAGTACCTACTGTGCCTGTCCTAACCCTACTGAAGCAGTGCAGAGGCTGCTGGAATGCTATACAGAAACTACAGTTAAATAAATGTAAATAATCAATGTTGCACAAAACAAGGTCACCCAACGTTGAAGTCTAATTCCAGAAAGAGGTATTCCTGAGTCTTGTATGGTAAAAACAAAATGTAACACCTCGGCAACCTGAGAAGCTTGCAAAAACTGGGATCTGAAAATGTAAGCAAGGTTTTTTTTTATACAATTATCACTTTATATAGATTCCCTTAGAAACAGAAATCATAATTCCGAGATCAAGATGAAATATAAGTATGTCAGTTTTAATCGGATAAAGGTTTTCCCAGTTATTATTTGGCAGTTTTAGAGAGTAGAGTAGAGTTCATGGCGGTGACACTGCCATAGGGATGAGCCTTGTGAGTGACGTTGATAGGTAAAGGGTGCCTACAAGGGATTTTGTTTCAAAGAAATTCAATGAATCGCTGTTCTAGAATTATTCTGAGTGTGAGTCTCATGAGAACACTCACCAAAGTGTCCTTTGACAACAACAATAAATAGAATAGAATGGTTCCAGAATTCAAGGAAGGGAGCCTAGACAGGAGCAGCACACCAAGTGTGGACCTACGAAACTTGTCAGAGCTGCTAACTTTACACATTTATGCATGTTTCTACTACCACTACATCTAACACAGAAACAGAGCAAATGGATGCAGTGGCAGCTAGAAAAGGAAACACCAAGCAACTAGTACATTAAAACAAATCTGAGTAAAAATATGTTTAAATCAATCAAAAATACCGGTACTTGATTAAAAAACTTCAGCTACATGGCTCAATAGTAGAGGTAGCAAATACCGTGCTAAAATTCAAATGCCAAAATTAATCATGTTTTTACTTATAACAGTCTATAAAGTCTTCTGATTGCTTAAAAAGGTCTGCAAAGTGCTTTCTTTCCACACTGCTCAGTCTCCTTTCCTACCCTCGTGATTTTTACAGAGCTTCCAGGGTTCTGCAATGGGCTTCATATCGAACAGCAGCAATTGAATTAGAAGCTGAACTGCCTTTCAAAATAAGGCCACAAAATACCAAACAACAGAAATAGGCTACAAAAATTTCTGACAAAGTTGCAACGAACTTATGGGACTCGTAAATCAAATCAAATCAAATCAAAAAGACTTTATTCGGTTATATTTCATAACCAGAAAAGTACATCGGATCACATAAAAAATTACATCAACATTAACTAAAAAGAAGAAAAACAATGTACACAGTATATACATAGGCCGAAGATTGAAGTCATATAATTATTGTCTTGCGTAAATAAAATATACTTTTAAGAAAAGCCACAACGGAAGCAACAGAAAAAATGTCCTCTAAGATCTGTATAGCTAAAAACGCTGGGCGACACTGTCTCAAATTCATATATTTTAAAATTGGCATTATCCATCTCTTCCTAGATATCACATAAAATCTACAGAAAAATAAAATGTGTATATCCGATTGAGCAGAGACATTGTCACAAGGGCATTTACACATATCCTTAGACCAGTCATTTGTAGCAGGAAAGCTCAATAATCTAAACAAAATTCCAAACCTAAATCTGGTCAGTAAGAACCTTTCTTGCTCTTTCATTTGTAGGTTTAGATAGGGCTGGATAATCCTTGTTTTGGTTATCATTTGGGAAATCACAGTCTTTTTTACCAGTTCACTCGATTGTCTTTGGTTCACAAGGAAGTTTAGGCACAAATATTTAAATGCTTTCCTAGTAATATTAACCATAGTATCTGGCTCATCAAAAAACTCTGGATGCTTAATGCTATTGCAAACAGTTTTTATATAACATAACCATTTTATCCTTTTTACCCCATCTAGTTTTAATGCGTCCCCCAATATAAGTCTGTTTAGGTGACATTTCTCATTGGTCCATACCCGATGCCATAAAAGCATTGGTTGAATACTAATTAGGTCTTCCAAATAGGGGATACCCAATTCTGTATGGCAATTATAGTTGGACATACTCCTTGGGAGTGCCAAAAGGTATCGCAAAAAGCCGTTTTCAGTTACTTGTAAACTGCTAACATTTAAATTTCCCCAAATGCCTGCCCCATATACTGCCACCGAGACACAGCTAGCCTTATATATATATATATAAAAGCTCTTTAACTGGCTTTTTGCCCATCTTTCTGCTAAAGGACTTAAGGGCCATTATAGATTTGGAGAATAATAAATTCCTAGCCTGTATTGCACTATTCCAGTTCCCAGTGTGATCAAACAAAATCCCCAAATATGGGAAAGTTGGGGTGTGCTGTAGAGGGGTTGATCCGATGAACATGTTTTTTTTCTTTTGACGGGCATTACCACCACAGTTCATTGCAAATTTCTTAGTGCAATTTATTTGTAGTTCAAGTTAATCCATAAAAGCACTAAAAGACGAAATCATTGCCTGCATGGCTAAGGGGGTTCTTGCCATAAGCACAGTGTCATCTGCATAAATGAGTGCAGATAACCGACGGGCTGAGGCATTTGGCATATCATTACAATCCTGTAATAGTGTATCCTCTAAATTATTAATATAAATAGAAAATAAAAATGGAGCAAGGACACACCCCTGCCTCACGCCCCTTCCAACGCTGAATTCCCTTGTACACTCCCCATTTATGCCATATATGACCATAGCACTAGCCCCATTATACAATTCTTTTAAAAAGCTAATAATGTTTGCTTCTACTCCCAAGCTAGTTAAAATAGTCCATAGTTTACCATGATTTACAAAATCAAAAGCCGAAGTAAGATCTAAAAAGGTTAAGAAAAGTCTACCTCCCTTGGCCATTGTGTATTTCTCTATCAATATTGATAGATTAAGTGCTTGCTCAATGGTGCCGACTCCTTCTCGGAACACATATTGAAGATCGCTGATGATATGATGTTCCTCTGCCCATTTCTGCAGTCTATCTAAAATGACTCTACCAATTATTTTAATGGTAGAGTCAAGCAGCGATATGGGCCGGTAACAAGCACAGCTTGATCTGTCTCCTTTTTAAAAAATTGGGATTATAATCGACTTGTACCAGGTGTCAAGTAATCCTATGGAGCTGGCAGCATTAAAAATTCCAGTGAGCAAGGGAGCCCAGAGAGAGATGTTTTTCTTAAAAATGTCTACTGGGACACCATCGGGGCCTGGTGCCTTACCCCCAAGACTGGAATTAATACCCTTGATTACCTCCTCCAGTAAAAAGTTAAGTTGTTGCCCTTCTGCACCCTTTCTCTTAAACATCGGTTCTCTTGTTAAATCAGTGGTAACTGCTACTGGGTTGTAAAGAGTTTCAAAATGCTTAACCCAATCTTCTTCATTCACGGCTATCTCCATACGGGCCTTCGAACTATCTTTAAAAAATGGAGCATTGACTGCTTTCCAAAAAGCAGTCATGTCCTTTAGTTCTGAAGCCTCCATAATGGCTGTCCATGCTTTGTTTTTCATCAACTGTCTTTGGGTTTTTAATGCAGTTTTATACTCCTTGCGTAGGGTCCTTATCAGTGGTTGATTTCTCTCATGCTTATGCAAGGCCAGTTTTAGTTGTTTATGAGCCTTACTACAAGCAGGTGTAAACCAGCCTCTGGTTTTATTTTGAGTCTTCCTTGCCTTGACATTTACCCATAAACCCTTTTTTATACTGGCAGTTATCTCTCTAAAATTACTTATAATTTCTGCATCCTCAGTTTCCAGGTCCAAGCAGGCATCAAAGTTTGTACTACAAACATTGATTAATTTACTAGGAAAAACCTCGGGAACCACCCTGGTCCATTTTAAGGCATATCCATTTTGCCTATTTATGTCTACATCTTCTGAAAAGACCTCATCTCTTTTATGCACTGTTATTTGTGTATCCAATAATTCAATCCTTATCTGGAAATGCTCACTTAAGGGAGAACTTAAAACATTATAACTAGCAATACAATTCCTGTAGCATGATGAAATAAGAATAAAGTCAATAATTGACATTAAACCTCTACCGTTAAAGGTTGGGGAGAATGGGGTCTTAGTATGACATAATTCGTTTGCATACCCTAGATCGTAAGAAAACATGATCTCATTTAGTGCATTCCCCAATATTGAGTGCTCAAAATGGGATGGGGTGGTATCCCTATCTATTGATAGGCCACAATTTCCTGTTCCAGATCTTTCACATAGAGAACAGTTAAAATCCCCACCCCATATTACCGTGAACAATCTATTAGAGCTGTTAACAATACCATTTAAATTAGTGTTCAAGGTTTTGAGTACCGTCACTATATCTGCGGAAGGGATATTGTTATAAAAATTAACTATTAATATGGAAACAGAACTATTAAAATGTACCACAACAATATGAAAGAAGCAGGTATGAGAATACAACTGAAGTTTTTTACAGGTTAGGCGATTAGAAATGTACATACATAATCCCCCTTTCGCTCGATCATGTACCGACCCTACAGCAGGGATAGAAACAGTTTTAAAGCCACACATATGGTATTCACTCTCTGCCCATGTTTCTTGTAGGCATATAACATCACAATTTTCGGTGAAGTGTTTCCAATTTGGATTATCTATTTTTGCCCTGAGGCCAGCTATGTTCCAAAATGTAATAGACCATTTTCCTTGAGGGCTTTTATTTAATCCTAGGTTGTCACACGTCCCACTGTCTATTGTGGTTTCAGGAAAAACTCCCCCCAAGATTTCTTTGCCTATAATGGCTTCATGATGCTTTTTAGTTACGCTAAGGTCCTCCAGTGATCTGGCAGGTTTAGCTCGACCAGGGTCATCACTATTACCAATGCTTCTCTCGTTTGGGGTAACTTCCCTTATTGATACAACACTCATATTGACTACGCTAACCTTCCCTAGATCAGGTTTACCTGCCTCTACTAAGGAATGACAGTTAGACATGTACCCACAAGCAAATTTCTCCTTTAAGCAAGGTGCAATGAGTCATTCATTTTCATCCATGCCAGATAAAGGATGGAATAGATTATGTAACAGTATATTCCAATATTCCCTTGGATTATTGGGGTGATAATTATTGTCAAACAATGATCGGTGTAAGTTTGGATACATGGGTGGGAAAAAAGGGGTGTCATTATTGCTGTGATATCTAGGGACAACAGGGTTCGAAATTGGATTTGAACGGTATGGCGCATCAAATCTGTGCATCATTGGAGGATAATTTGAGGACAACATTGATGGGTTATTTAAAGGCATCATCAGAGCTTCTGGATAAAAATAGCTCAAGTTCCGCGTTGATATTCCTCCCTCACTTCTCCCTGGGAACCAGTCACTAATATATGTGACCAGAATGTGGTCCTTAAAATTTACTATTATCACATCCCCTTAGGTCGTAAGCCCACCCAGTTGCACCGTCTCACTGAGACTATATCTCCATTTAGATGCAAAGGGAGCGGTCTATTCTTACGCAGCCAGTGAATAACTTTATTTTTAAGGCTAGAGTTATGTTCTATGTTTCCAACTGGCACAACCGGGACGCCTGTAAGAATGATAACATAGTTTGACGATTCCGGGGGCAAGTCTGCTACATTCCTATGGTTAGTCTTTAATCTAGTTGTGTGAGTAGCCTTACTAGGGGGGTCATTTTTGGTATGGCCACTTTTCGAAATACCTGCGTGGAACTTATCTTTGCTTGTTACCTCAATAGATGTAGCAGTTTTAGTGCCCACTAATTCATTGGAGTTTGTTACGACTGGCTTATTTTTAGGTATGGTTGTAGCTGTTTGTTGCTTGGGTGGGTTATTAGTATGCTGTTTGACTACAGAACACGTTTTGCTTTGGTTATTGGGTTTTGAATACTCTGTCGCATTACGCTCTACCAGAATCTGATCCATTTTCTCCCTCAACCTTTTAACTCTTTCAGTGAGTGGAAGTAGGAGAGCTTTTAGCAGACATTCAATATCCTCTAATAGCCCTTTATTAAGGGCAGATTTCGAGTTTACAATTGAATGCCCTATTAAGTCTTCCTTCCCTGCTTCTTTGGGTATCTTATGTGGAGGGTACATATTACTTGAAGCCATATGTAGAATTCTGTCCCCCTTTCTAACCCCCCCCTTTCTTCTTCTCCTTCTTGGTGGAGAGCGAAATACGCCTTTAATTCCCTTAGTAGGAGGTTTTTTGGACTTTTTGCCAGTTACTATAGCCGATTGAAACTCTGCTCCTATGGGTGTAAAGACGGGGGAAGGTACATTTATATTATGAAGGGGGGCCACATCTATAAGTAAAGGTGTACTTAGCTCAATTAGAGAATTAGATATTTCAATTTGTTCATTGGTATTGGAATCAGAAATAACTACCATATCATCTGAGACTGATTGAATATCTTGAAATATTAATGGAATATTTTCTGTGCTGAATAAGTCAACATCAGTTTCTTTGTGTGTAGTAATATCCGATAAGGTGCATGTTTCAACCTTCTGTAGAGCAGGAAGTGGCTGTTTTTTAAGGAGTTCAATTGAGAAACGGCGCTCAGCCCGTTTCTCGGCCAGCGTGATCTCTCTGTCTATCTCTCTTTTGGCTCTAGCAAAGTATTTATCCAATGGGCCAAGAATAGATACCCCTACACTACTTGGTAAAAGGTTCGAATCAGACAAAGACATCCTCAGTGTATGAAATAGTTTAAAAATATAGATAGAACCCTTAAAGTATAAGAATTAACAATTAACAACAAACCAAATTATACAGAAATGAACATATGTAGCGTAGCTTACGGTAGTATGAATCCTACAAAGGGCTGTATCCAATGTTTAGCAACAATACCACGTGTCCCGATGTCCAAATGTCAGAGGGGTGGCCCAGCCCAGCCTCCTGCAGCCCCTGACGGCCACAGACGGCCCGCCCTTGTCCCAGGCTTCTCCCGGGACGCTCCCGCGCGCTCCCGCGCAGTGGTGTCCTGTCCGTATTATGAGGGGGTGGGGAGGGATCGGGGGGCGTGGCCAGCAGGGAGAGCGGACCAGGTGTGTACTGTGGTCAGTGCAGGGACTACTGGGATTCGGAGTTTACTGTGCCCCTCACGCTCTGCTTCAGGTGCAGCTGTGCACCCTCCTCGCACTGCGATGCGAGCAGTATTCAATCCAGGGGGGTAAAAGGCAATCAGGAAGCAGGTGAAGATCACGTCCTCACCAGGCAGCAACAAAAGTCAATGGTATCCCACGAGGCTCAGGAAGGCGCTGTTTTTCTCCACACGAGAGCGGGGGGCGTGGCCAGCAGGGAGAGCGGACCAGGTGTGTACTGTGGTCAGTGCAGGGACTCCTGGGATTCGGAGTCCCTGCAGCTCTGCTCGCAGCCCTGCCTCGATGTTTACTGTGCCCCTCACGCTCTGCTTCAGGTGCAGCTGTGCACCCGCTCACACTGCGATGCGAGCAGTATTCAATCCAGGGGGGTAAAAGGCAATCAGGAAGCAGGTGAAGATCACGTCCTCACCAGGCAGCAACAAAAGTCAATGGTATCCCCGTAAATCACTAGGGGTGTGTGGAGCTGCACCCCCCTTCTCAAAACTCCACAACCCCCAGGGGGGGGCACCTCACAGGTTGAAAACCACTGATGCAGAGGATCCAAATATGACATGTGTACAAAAGCAGGCCACAGGCAAATTAATGTAGAGGACAAGAGTAGACCATCACAGAAAAGCATCCTGGCCCCATTAACCCTCTGACTCAATAAGCACATTACCTGCTGCAACCCGTGGGTACACCTGCAACCGCAAATTTAGTACTTGCCACTGTGAAAGATGCATTCAGAGCATGGAACAGATGATTCATTTTTCTACATCATTTTCAAGGCCAGCGACAAAGCTCTGAACGAAAATATAACTTCATTATATAAACTCTGTATTTGTAAGTAAAATGCCAAACAACTAGGCCAATGGCCAGTCCAAAATAGTCTGCACTAGTGTGCATGAAAACTTTCACTTCAAACTTGCACTACAGTCCACTGCCATGGAAATCTCCCCCAAAATAGGGGCATCAAATGGCCAGTTCAGGCACCGCTCAGGGAGGATTGGGGTGGGAAGAGGGAGTCTTGTTCAAAACTGGGGAGAACTGGAACTGGGAATCGAATGACTGTCTGGGAAGTGGATGGACTGAACCTGGGAGAGAGAGAACTGGCTGACATAGTGGGATCACTGGATGTGGGAGTATAAGGGCTGGCTGGACCAGGTGGAGTTGTGGCACAAGGCGTAGGAGACATGCTGGGGTGAGGGTCAGTGGTTGAGGTTGCAAGGAGGTGCCTGAGTGCTCCGGTGTGTGTGCTCTGGTCAGGTGGGGGCATTGGGAGGGTGGAGGTGAAGGGACAGGAGCTGCCCTGGGAGGTTGGTACTGCTGAATGTCTAACATCACTGTGGAGGTCAAAGACTGGACAGTTCAGTGCAGGTCACCCACATCCGAATGAATGCCCTTCAAGAATGTAATAACCTGTGACAATATGTTGTCAAGATCCAGGAGGGCATTCAGGAGTATAGTCTGACCCACAGACAGCTGCCACGGGATGTCTATGGCCTACACACTAAGGGCAGCAGGGGAGACAGGGGCAAGGGCAGCGGTGCCTGGGGGGGAAGGAGACTCTACCTCCTTAGGCTTGCAGACCGGATACCAGTTTGGGAGCAGCAGAGGGGGTGGACACAGGACGGGGTGTGGTGGACGAAGAAGCAGATGTTGAACTTCCTGTGTCCGACAACATCGTGGAGTCACCGCTGGAGAGTGAAGATGTTGAGCTTGCTGTTTCTGCTCCTGACTCCTCCTGGGCACACCTTTCCCCCTCTGAGACACTGGTCCCCTCAGTGTCACTATACTCCCAGGGACCAGTAATGCCAGCAGCTTTCCTAGCGGTGTCAGGCCCCTCTCCTTCCCTGCCCTCTGTAGATGCTGTAAGAGACAGAGACATAGGTTCAGTAAAATGGTTTGCTCACAAATATGATATGAAATAAAACAGAATTCCTTTGCCTTAAGACCGAAAATGTACTTGTACAAGTATTTACTTCATAAGCCCAATCTTTTGCCTGATTACAAGATGTATTGTCACATGATTTTTGGACATTTATGCTCCATGATGTGTTGACACTGCCAAATTGCTGTGCATGTGTCAGCATTTAAACATCACATCCTATTGTGTGTAGCCACACATACATGCCTTTTGTCAAGAGAGCTACACATCCAATTGTGTTGGGTTTTCCTCAGTTGAAGAATAAGTTCCCTAAACACCAGAGATATAAACTGAAACATGACAATTATTAAGTGACGTTACACTCTCCATCCAACTATATTGGTACTGCAGCAGTCCTACTGGTGATCATTGAAATCCGATTTGAAGGCGCACCACTGACATGGAAGGGCACACCACAAATATCTCAATGCACCCTAACATGATATTCACTGCTGTTCACTTACTGTTGATGGCTTTGAGACTTACACCTCTGCGTACTTCTCATGGACATATTTTCAGGGATAAACTGCTATGAAGCTCCATTCGATGACGTCAGACGCTGTTAGCCGTCGGGTCGCACCAGGCAGCCTTCACTTATATCAGACGCTATTCAGTGTTGTTTATCCTTAAAACACGGCACTATATCGTGGGACTTACATCGACAGGGGATTTAGCTGCCTGTTGTTGCCAACTATTAGGGTAATAGCGACACCGAATTTTAGAAAAGGAAAAACCTTATCCTCCTTATCTGCTATATCCAGCTAGATTGCAGGAAACTTTTCCATATTCGATACCCGCAATATTAGTAGCCATATACTGGGTAACATCGAAATTTTTTAGAAAGTGACCACATCAGTGTCTTTTCAACAATCAACATTATCTGAAAGTGATCTTTACTCTTATGCAGATATAAAGGAGGTCCTGATATGTTAACATGTCCATGAATTAAGGGGTCCATTGAGGCTACAATCCCCAATCACCAAAGAGGGTCATATTAGAAGTGTGGTAATTTCCTGAAGAAGGTGTTTGATACGCCGAAACGCGCGTCGGAAAATAATTACTACTTGAACCACATTTTGTCTACTGTTTTATGAATTTCTATTGTGTATTGACTTAGATTTTTATGTATATTATTTTTTATTTGTTATTGCAATAAAATACGTAAATAAGATGAATGTTGCATTTACGTTTTTGATTCCATGCAATTGTTTTTAACCAACTGTGATTTTTTGTATTGAATAAACTTTACGTATTCCCCTTTTTAATTAACTTTGTAGTGTGCTTGTTATAGTAAAGAGAGTTCTTCCCTTGGCGGACTAACTCACGTTTCACAACTTGTACGGTTCTCAAGGCCACCCAAACTCTAACCACTAAATCCTTTTGCTCTCTAATACACTCACACAAAGGTAATATAACTCATTATTTTTTTTTTTTAAAGAATTATTTCAAGAAAATTACACTTTTTGTTAAAAACAACACATTGCGCGCCTGCATTAAAAACACATTTACAGTTTCATTAATACACTTTTGATACACAATAGAATTAAAAAACACACAATCAATTTATATTGACATTCATTGGCTGTAACTAAAAGAAATTACACAGAGGGAGAGACATACAGAGACATGCGTTGTTTGTCATTGAGTTTTGCACATTTTGAGACCTAGCATAAACAAAACCAGATCCTGGACTCGCTTAATTCTTTGTCTACAGGCTAGGTTTGGTCCCTTGATTATGCGAAGAAGGCGTTGACGCGTTTCGATGGTTTTTATTGATACTCTACCATCTGTGTCAAGACTAAATAATCAGTCTCTCCTGTTGTTGGGCACTGGTTGGTTGCCACTGACACAAATATCCTGCAGATAAACATATTTCTATCAGTATCTTACATAGATATCATCTTACTAATATATAAACATCCTACATGTGATAGATACATTTACAACAATCCATAATGTGCGTAGTATAATTTTCCTACTTATTTCAAAACTACACAATCCTCCCATAGTCATATTCTCATAGTACAGTTTGAGACCCCCAGGTGGAATTGCTTTGAGGCATTGGTTATTTTATACACATCTTTCGCCTAATTTGTGTGAACTCATTGTTGTCACACATTTGTCCTTAGTCCCTCATTTGGAAGCATATCATGTCACCTCTGATATTAATGTTAGGCTTAATGGGCTATTGTTACTCCAGACCTATGTCTCTACTGTGCACGATGAGCTGTCTACGCATTTATTAAATTCATACAGATACTAGTCTTATTTACCTGATCACATAGCAAGAGATCCTACTTTCGCGGATTCTCTAGTACAGAACGTTCAAACCTTCATAATATTATGTTCATTCTGAAACAGGGATACATATTTTCGTTATCCTGTGTGATTGGGGGTTACACTAATATCACTTATTTCTACCACTCACTCTTGTCTTTACCTTATTATTGCTGTTCTTTCTCCCAGAGGCCACCTTTTTCTCCACCCTTTGTATCACACCTTGTTTCCTATGGGAAAAACGGATAGACTCACATACATGGTCACCTTAATACTACATTTTTCTTCTATCATTTTAAGACATATATTGCCATTACCTTCTACTTTTCTATTCTGTATTTGTACATAGTCCACTGATGATTCTTCTGTTTAGTTTATACGGTCCGTCTCTAATTCAATAATATTCTTAGCTTTCTAAGATTAAGAGAGGAAACGTTCCATAGATTAGTTTTAAACAGATCGGTCATTGAACTGACAGTTTATTCAAAACATTTGCACACGTCTTACCGTGGTTCTGCAGCTCAAAGAACCTTTTATCGGGGTGGGTCCTGTTTGCTGCCTGGGTCTCTATCTAATTGAGAAGAAGTACAAAAATAGAGAAATCTGACTAATTGTTCGTATAATTTTTGGGGCATAACTATATTTTAAAGTAAGGCATCTCGTGGGGGAAGTGTCCTTACCTATTGGCAGCAAAGCTCTCGCTTTCCACACCCAGTGCCCTGACCGACAATCCTTCGTGTTGCCAACAACGTCACGTCGGAGCGAAAAATCCGTTAGTTACTCTTGTGGCTCTATTTAGGCCTACTCCCTCGTTTTGTCATTGGCTCTTACAAATTATTGTCAGGTGAGCCTTTTTACTTGCCCGTTTTGTCATTGGATCTTACAAATTATTGTCAGGGGAGCCTTTTTACTTGCCCACGTAATCCGTCCTTTGTGTAATCCTCTCTATGTCGGATTTCAAACCTAAGTTTACACAGTTACGGTTGACAATGTTTTTTATTTTGTTACTTAAGCCCGAATACTGACTAACAAACACAATTCTGTCCTCGGTTTTGTTGATTTTTTGTTTGTTCATATCTAGAAGGGCATCTCTATTATAAAATCTTGCCCGTTTCAAAGATTGTTTTATTAGTTTTCTCGCGTTCCCTCACTCTCGTAATTTTTTGTCCATGATCTCTGCGTGGTGATAAAAATCATCCAGATTGGTACAGTTGCACCTTAACCGCAAAAATTCCCCAAACGGAATATTATCTTTTTGTGATCGGGGATGATTGCTTTGATATTTTAACAAGGTGTTCTTGTCAGTTGGCTTGGTAGAAAGCTCAACCTCCAATTTCCCTCTTGACTCCTTGATTTTGATGTCTAAAAAATCTACGCTGCTGTCGCTATAGTGGGCTGTAAATTTTAAGATTTTTTCCCCTAGATTTAGCCATTCCAGGAAGGAGACTAGATCCTCACTGGCACCGTTCCAGACGAAAATAATGTCGTCTATGATGTTTTCAAAATATGGTGCCACTTCATTGTAGATGTGTTTCTGTTCGAAATTGGCAACATAGAGACATGCCAGACTGGGGGCACAAGTGGCCCCCATGCTGGTCCCCTTGACCTGTTTATAGAGCTCTTCTTTGAATAGAAATATGTTGTTTTTCAGGACTAGCTCTATACAACCTAGAATGAATTCTTTGTTACCTCCATTGAGATTGACACCCTCTAGTGCTTGTTATACCCTCTGCATATCTATATATGCATGCTTAAACGATTGCCTAGGAATTGTTTTTACAAACAAGTGTTGATAAAAACACAATGCACATTTTAATGACTAGGGCTACGTGACGCAAGGGCCTTGCATGTCATAACATGTCACATACCAACAATATTTCAATGTCAGTGCAAGCCTTCAATGATCCAAGGCATCAGAGTGCCTTTTTAGATGAAGCTTTGAGTGGCTTCCATAAGGACAGGGAATGTGTACCAAAAGCTAGTGTCTGGCATCTGACATCCCTATATAGTGCTGACTGCTGACACCCAAGACACACCAATGTCAAAAGAGATCATTCTGATGTTAACCAGTAGACACGACTTGCCCATGCACTGATGCATATGGACACCCCTCCTAAATGCACACACAGTAATTAGTGCCGCTCAGAGTGACATTGTTTTTTTTTACCATAAGTTACAGTACAACACATTAGATAGATTAGAAATAGCTGTACACACTGATCACATACAACGATGTAAAGCCCTAATGCAAACACAACCCCCAATAGCCACATTTTGATCCATAGCTTAACCATCCACTGTCAAACCACCACAAAGATATGTAGTCATGTGCACAATGAGCAAATGCAGATCATCCAATGCATCACTGTACTCATCACCATCTGCTCTGCACCATCAGTTCATGTGTGCAGTTGCTGTCATTGTGGCAGGGACTTAAATAATGTGATGCCATGCTGCTGATATTCATCAAAATGTTTCACTGTGATTCTGTCATCTTTATCGTTTGGCTGTACACAACACCTAGGTCAAGTGTAACCTCTGCTAGCTCACTGTACCCTGAGTCCTCATTTGTCCATGTCTTAAGCCACTTGCCCATCATCACATGAGTCACAATACTCTGGGAACCACACAGCACAAACAAGGCTGACAAGTGTACTGTGCTAGACAATTCACACAACTTCTTTTCCTGCATAGGAATGGCTGAGTTCAGACACCATTTTCAAAATGGAACATGCAAACATGTCAATATCATTTGCACTGACACTGGTCATGTATTTCATACATGAAAATCCAACGGTTGTACACATCCAACACCTCATGCCATTACCACTCAGGCAACTTTGAACCGATTGCATCAGACTACAGACATCTTGGAGGTTCCTGGGTTGCTCATGGCTTGGACTAAGGCAGTCAGTCATGAACTAAGTCACACTCAGCCCAATACTCACTCCCAACTTGCTGCTGTTTGGCCCTCAAGCATCCATCAAGCTCTGGCTGTGTCACTGCCAGGATGCGGGCCATTAGTGGGGTCACGGTCCGGCGTGCCAACCTGCCACTTCGAGGGACCAGCCCCAGCATCATTTCAGCAACGTTTTTGCTGAGGCAGCAGATGTCATCCCACCTCTTGTGGCAGTGGTTCCGGTGCTGGTTGGAGACCCCCAGTGTCCGCACCTTGCTGGTGATGGCCCTCTCTACAGCCTTATGCCGATGGACCTTGAGCTGTAGGCATAGGATACAAGAAAAATAATGTGTAAACAATATGTCATGGACCATTGTGTGCCAGTCCAGAAGCATTTATACACATACCACACACATTGATCAATGGACAGCAGAGTCTATAGACCATGTCACATACTACACTCTGACCAAGCTTGATAAGTACAATGTCAACATCTATGAGGATGGACCACCTACCTGGGCATCTCATGCATGTGCAGAGGGTGTGTACTAACATCATGGTGAAACAGGGCCTCATCTGTGATGCATGATGTGAGTTAGCCTGACAGACAATACAGACAGTAATTGATGCCTAGTTGAAATACTCACTGTTCTGACACTACACACCCATTAACGTCTAGGACAATTGCATAGCAACACATGTTATGGAAGTCACTGTAATGTCCCTGACACTACATTCTCTCAGTCATGTGACAAGGTGTAAGCCTGTCTTGTGTTTTCTTCATACCTCTGTATGCTTCTTCATAAATAGGAGGGTGCACTACTCATATGTCTTGCCAAGTCATTTGTTTGATGTGGCCTTTATACATTGTGCATTTACAGGGCAGGCCTTTAGGGTATTTTTGGACACAAAATGTGATCCATCGCAAGATTCACATGCATGTGGAATGAGAATGATGACACAGTACATACACAAGTGAGACTCAAAACATTATGGCACCAAAACAAGGATGACATGTCCACTGTACATGTTGCAGATTTGTAAGAGGTGAGTTTCCACTTATCTAGGCAGACGCAGCCCTTGAACTCTTGGGCAGACTGGACTCATCTCCAAAGTGTCACTGTCACTGTCAACTCCTTTCATCCACTTATCTCTACCCTCTGCCCAATCGACAGGTACCATCTTGTCTGTAGGCAAGTGACAAGTATTGCCATTTCACACACATATATAGGCCCCTATGGTGGTTTCAAGGTTATTCTGCTAATGCTATTGGTCCACCTCAGTCGCATTTTTCAATTTGGGACAATGCCTGTGACTGCAGTGGCTGAGCAAACCTATGGCAATGTTCAAAAACAGAAAAGCTTAACGCAATGGCAGTTCCCATTGGCTGCGATGTTTTTCGCATAGGTGGTGTCACACCACGGTGGTCAGATTGTCTCCACCGATACCCTGAATTTTTCAATTAGGGTCAATGCCTGTGACTGCAGTGGCTGAGCACACCTACCGCAATGTTCAAAAATAGAAAAGTTATACTGTGATGGCAGTTCCCTTTGACTGCTATGTTATTTGCTTATAGTAAAGAAATAAGGGAACCCACATAAGGTCTGCCAGGGACCTTGGGAATTAAGCTATTTTTAAAAACAGTGGTCCATAGAGAAAATACAGTAAAAGGGGGGGAATGAATATAGACCCAGTCAGTACAATATTTCTATAACTTGTCCAGCCGGACAGAGGTCAGATATTTAATATTTTAAATTCAAATAGGAGGTGGCCAAGATGGCGGCGAGATAGGACATGTTTCCCTATCCCTCCAGCGGTGTCAACCATCAGCTTTGTTTTATCACCCACCCTGATGCCCATCCACGCTCACAAGTGAGTGGAACGCTGTGTGCTGCTGTCCTGGCACCGGTTACGAGCTCCTTTCTGGATTTTCAGGCGGCTTTCCTTCGAAACTCGACCTGCCCAGCCCCGCCCTTGCTGTGGCCCGGTGGTCCTAGCGAGGGCCTCCTGATGATGTGAATCCATGGAGCTGCCGTACATTGGAGGCGCCTGGTGGGGAGACTCGGTGTCGGGCCCTCCCTAGTGTACTGTGCAGTAGTCAGTGTCCCGGTCCACTGTGGCTGCTGGTGGGTAAGGGCTGAGAGGTGCTGTGAGGTGCCCGCCATGTTGTGCTCTCGGGCGGCCTTTCTGGGGCCGTCTGTGCGGCCAAGATCGACAGAGGGTACTGCGGCGCTGACATCATCGGAGGACCGAGGGCACCTGGGCGAGGGTGGCGTTGAGGGGCCAACCAGGTGGGCCCAGCAGCTGGAGTGGATCTGCGGCAACCCCACTTAACGAGATAGACGTCTTCCTGGCACTTTCGAGGTGAGGAGCGGAGGGGCAGTATTCTAACGCCCATGGTGGTGCTCGGTCCGCATGTCGGCGGACGGCGCAGTTTTTGCCTGCGAGTGAGAGGTCGGAGTTGTTTGCACCTGTGAGGCCCCCCCGCCCCCGGTTGGAAGCATACCGGTGCCTGCATCGGCTGTGGGCGAGGGGCCGGGCTGGGTCTGGCGTGTGAGGTTCGGCCTTGGCCTTGCTTCGAGTGAGGGTGATCGGACCTGGCCTTGTGGTCGCGGTGACATCGGGCGTGGAGACTGCCACCTGCGGTGCCCGTGCGGAAAGCCGCTGAGGCCTGGTACCTGTGACCTCCCGCATTTCAGCAGCAGTGAGGCCTGCTTCGGGCCGTAGCTCGGCGGGCGAATGGTGACACAACGGAGCTGGGGTCTCGCATTGCGGAACTGTGACAGTCCTGCCCCCCCCCCTCCACAAGACACAGTGGGCATAAAGCAATTGATGCACGGGTGTAGCGGATACCTAAGGGGCGCCTCCTACACTACCTATGCATGCCCCTTGACTCTGGTGGGATGTGAATCTGAATATCGCTTGTGCCTAACCGGCAACTCTGTGGTGCTGAGACGGCATCACGTCTCAAGACCAGCCTCCCATTTTGGCCCGTAGCCCGGCGGGCGGAGATCTACGCAGCCAAGTAGGGGAGCTAGCTGTTATGGTCTAGTTGTTGTGATCAGGAATTCCCTCCCATTGGTTGTTAGGCACGCGCTAATAGGTATGCAAAGTATGTATAAAGCTGACGTCACCCGGTGCCATTGTCATTCCGTGACTCTGCGTAGTCACTGCCGCACAAGCTCCTTTCTTCTGAAATAAACTTACAAATAATTATATTCTTGTGGACTTCCTTTATTTAAATAATATATTCATTCTACGGCGAATCTAATTCCACTACAAATGGCGACGAGGTACGGGATGCGATTTCACTAGGAGCTTGTGTGGAAATTTCTTCAGATTTTCTTCAGTTCGTTTCGAAGTTCGTCAGGAGTTCTACATTTCATTTCAAGGCAAGTTAAGGCATTTCTTTCTTAAGCTAATTCAAGGCTGATCGGTAATTCTTTCTTTCTACATTTTGAGTTGTTATAACAGGATTTCTGAACGGAAAGCGGTGTCGTGATATTGACATGCAGTTCATTGTCGGGGCGGCGTCTGAAAGATAACTAAAAGGCAAGTGCGGATGTTCGTGAAGTTTTTGTGCTTAAATTTATTCGGCATTACAAAGATTCCGATGTATTTTTCAGAACATCAAGAAGTGTTGAGAGGCGTTTGAGGGAATTCGTTTGTTAAGCGTAATTGACAGTTTACTTCCAACTGTCAGCTGGAGGTGACGCATACCTCATCCGCATTCAGTTATCCGCTTCAGTGTGAGCAGCTGGTCATAGCGCGTCGATACGTCATTGACGTAAGTACGTGCCGCCATTTTGATCAACAAGTTTTTTTTTCTTCCAATTCTCGTCAGAGGTTCGTTCAAGCACTGAATAGTGGTATTCACCGAGCTCACTAGCGCCGGTTCAGTGCACAGGAACATTAAGAAAATTCACATGAACTAATCGAAATACTTTCCAACATCGAATATATTTATTAAATTGTCATATCACAATAATTTATAAGTATTTTATAGAGAGTGTCATATTTATTTTTATTATTCAGGTGCCGATATTTATCATTTTCAACATTCTTTTACAGTATTGAGCCTGGCATTTGTCAGTTCATTTCAGTTTTGTTAGTTGTGTCTGCATCACCATTAATTTATATATTAAGAAAGAGGAGGAGGTCAAAGTTGAAGTCATGTCTAATGAAAATATATTCAATGCTCCTGCCCACTTCCTGGAAATTCCTGGTAAACCAATTATGAAGTGGAAGAGCTGGTATAGGGCATTCGAGAATTATATAGTGGCCATCAATGGCAAGAAATTTGACGCAGAAAGAAAAAAAGCTATTCTGTTTGGGTTGTTGGGGGTGGCTGGTCAAGAAATGTTTGTAAGTCTTCCTGAATATGAACCAGATCCCGGTCAATTTATTCCGCTGGATGAATTCCAGGAGGCAGTTAAAAGGTTGGAGAGACAATTTGATGAAGATGAAAACATTATGGTGGGCAGACAACGTTTTGCCTTAAGAAAACAATTAGAGTCCGAGAATGTCGAAGAGTACATAGGAAATCTAAGGGTGTTAGCCATGAAATGCGATTTTGGTGACATGACAGATATCTACATCCGAGATCAATTTGTGTTCCATTGCTTTGAGCACAAGATCCAGGAACGTTTATTGGCCTGCAAGAAACCTACATTGGCAGAGGTTGTCGATATCGCCAAGGGTATTGAACGTTCACTCGAAAGTAGAAGGGAATTGGCGAAAACAAATGAATCAGTTAATTCAAATATAGCGTTGGTAAATGACAGAAGAAGGATAGATAGTAATATTAGAAATAATGGCAACCCTAACTATGCTTCTAATCCTTCCCCTGTAATATGCTTCAGGTGTGGTTCCCCGAACCATAAGGCCGATTCCACATATTGTCCAGCTATAGGTAAAAGATGTGCCAAATGCCAAAAAATAGGGCATTTTCCTAAGGTCTGTGGAAATTTTTGTCAGAGGCGAAATGATGATGCAAGGATTAATATGGTGGATGAGTTAGAGGAGGATATGTGCTTTAATATCGTTATCTAATATAATCATCTACATAGTTTACACCTTTCATCTGTCATTAAAGGGTTTTAAAGGTGACTTGCAGAGTACTATTGGGTAGTAGGGTATGTTTCCTGTTTCTGTTATCTCATTCCTATAGGTGTTCAACTAGAAGCCATCACGTAAGTAAATATACAGTCAGATGTTGCATACATGTTGTATGTATATTCAATGTGAGTTATTGAAGGTCATGTGATCTAAACTCTTTCTCCTGCATATAAATAGAAAGCCATTTCATATTTTCCTTCCTTTTCACACATATTATTTTGTTATATAGGTAGTTAGGTTCAGCTTACCCTAATATGTTACTTGCAGCTTATCCGAGAATACATTGAAGGGAATCTAAATTCTGAAGTTCTTATATTTCTGACAATATTCATATATATATTTCTTTTTATTATTAGAAGCTGGATTAATCATTTTGTTGCGTAAGTATTTTCACAGTTCAAATGTTCGACCTTAGGAATTAAGAACAGAAGTGCGAGATCCACCTATCGTTACATATTTCGCATACTGGAGTGGCTTTACATAATATAGAATGTTATTCTATAAAGTGTCAATTATCGTTCCTACTCACATACAGTAGATTTGCGCAAAACAGGTTAAGTTATTACATGTATTTTTATTGCAGCTATTGATGTGTGTACTTCGGGCATGTAAATATTATACATCACCATTTTTGTTATATTTTACTCATGTATCAGTATTCAAGCTTCCAGCAATAATATACACTAGTAGGTGGCACCAGTCTTCGGTTTTCTCCTCCGCAGTATCTTCTTATGTATTTTTTGCAAGGACATTATTACCATCCCATAATGTGGAGCTCCGTTCCAGTTGGTTGCCCCAGCAGAACCATCTTTACGGACTATTTACAGTTATGGAACTTTTCGACGTTATATTACCTATTCATAATTATTAGTAATTTTTTTTTTTTTTTTTTTGTCAAATAGGAAGTGTGTCAGTTCTTATTTTCTGTTGAGTATACACATATAGTAATTCCCATATATGGTGCATAATTCATTCCGTACAGTAAACCTAACCTTTTATTTAGGTTACACATTTCATTAGTATTGTTTACTACCCATGTTTTCCTTCTCCTCGTAGCCTCCGCATTACACTTATATACCGCACTAGCAAGATCATTTTATTTAGTATGTGGTCATCACATCCACCATTCCCCTCTTATTTCTGGGCAACCCCCCCCTGTACTAGTTAGTCCTCCACCTACAGTTTTCTGATGCTCAACCTTGTTTTCCCTTAAGAAAAGGAGATGTTATGGTCTAGTTGTTGTGATCAGGAATTCCCTCCCATTGGTTGTTAGGCACGCGCTAATAGGTATGCAAAGTATGTATAAAGCTGACGTCACCCGGTGCCATTGTCATTCCGTGACTCTGCGTAGTCACTGCCGCACAAGCTCCTTTCTTCTGAAATAAACTTACAAATAATTATATTCTTGTGGACTTCCTTTATTTAAATAATATATTCATTCTACGGTGAATCTAATTTCACTACACTAGCTTATTGGACCTGTGGTAGCCCTGCCCCCCCTGCCAAGGCGCAGTGTGCATAGCGTGATTGCTGCATATACGTAGCTACAAAGGAGAGGAGCCTCCTGCACTCTCTATATGCCCGATGCCCCTGGTAGGATGCAAATTCAAATGGTTCATGTGCCTGCCCCCTAGCTCTGCAGTGCTGAGACAGTAACACTTCTTAAATCCAGAGTCTCCCACCAGCGATTTGCACCATCCTTCTGCGCCCAGAAGATCACGGCAAAAGAGGTCTGGTAGCCGCCTCACCTGCACAATACTAGGGCCTCTGCACAGTTCTATACTGCGATATAGCACAACCTTTCAACCTATTCCACCCCCTGTCTAGGTCACTGATCAATGTGCCTGGAATATACGGTTCTGGGAAGGATCGGTGCGGTTTCTCCCCTTGATTTAGTAGGGGAGTGTCTCATAGCAGGCCACAGCAGTCTTGCAGCACCATGTCATCAGCCAGAGGTAGAAAGGACTCAAAGCAACAGGCCACTCCGCTTCTCAACCAGATGCCAAGACTCCACAGGTGGAAGATGAAGATGCGCCGGCAACTAAAGCTTTTATGGTGGAGTTGTTCACAGCCATAAAGGAGGACATTCAAGAACTGCGCTCCCAACTTTCCTCTGATCTTACAGAATGTCGATGCCATAGGAGAACGAGTCGTGACTTTAGAGGAGCATGACCTGGGTAGAGAGGACGATCTGCATCAACTTCAGCAAGAGGTGATTCAGCTCAAAGACCAGAATTTGGATCTACAGGCACATGCAGAGGATTTGGAGTACTGCTCCAGACTTAATAACATACAGATACAGGCGGTTCCGTGGAGGGAAGAGGGAGATGATGTATGTGCTTACATTAGTGCCCTGTTTCAGCAGATCCTCGGAGATGAAGAGAGTCAGGAGATCCAAATGGACCGCGATCACAGGGTGGGTCTACCGCGAGGTGCTAATGCTCCCCCTCCAGACATCCTTGTCTGCGTGCATGATTCCCAACTCAAGGAGCAAATCCTCCGCAGGGCCAGAGACCTTCATCCGGTACAATTTCGAGGTCATCAACCCACTCCCTACCAGGACTTGGCTGCCTCCACACTGGTTAAACGCAGAGAGTTTAAGCCTATCACCAATCATCTCTGAGGACAAGGCATCCCATACTCGTGGGGTCATCCATTCCGCCTTATCTTCAAGTTCAATGGCAAACTCCTGCAGATCAGCTCCCTAGAAGATGCCTATACTACCCTGGGTCTGGAACAGCCCCCTGTTCCGACTAAGAATGCGCAACCTCTCCCACAGCGACGCCGTCACTCATCCGAATGGCAGCGAGTTGGAAGATCGTCACCTAGCTCCAAACTGGATCCATCTGCTAGGAAGCTTGAGAGAGAGGCGGCCCTTTCATCGGTGTCACAGGTGACAGACAATACTGACGCTCCTTGATCCGCACAGATTTGGCATCTCTTTGGGTTCAGTTGCTGGCACTGAAGGGAGGGAATATTCCGAAGGCGAGCAGTAACACCGCTCTCTGACAACAGGGAGATCGCTCTGCATAATATGGTTCGGACTGGGAATGTGCCTCGACCCCGTGAACATCTGACCATTGAGACAAACTATTGTCATATTTTCGATTTCCTGTTATTGCTTCCTTGCTTTTTTGTTTTTTTCTTACTAGTGGGTTGGGGTTTTGGGTTTTTTTGGGGGTTATTTTGGGGCTCTGCATTAGTACATGTGCATGAATGGCATGTACCTGGATTGCATGGGATGACCTTCTCTATTTCTACCCATATAGAACTTGGGCAAGCATGCAGACTTCCTCCCCCTATCAGTTGCAATTTGTAGGGATCTAAAAATTGTGAGCTTGAATGTACGAGGGCGAAATAATCCTGTTAAGCGATCTGCCATTCTCTCCCTCTTAGAAAATGCTGGCAGCTATGTTTGTTTACTTCAAGAAACCCATCTCTTAGCTAAAGACACCAAACGGATGAGAGATAGACGTTTCCACCTACAGTTGTGGTCCTCAGGGTCATCCAAGAAAACTGGAGTGGCAATATTCTTCAGTGCGCGTGCGCAATGCAAGATACTTTCAACTGTGGCGGATATCAAGGGCAGGTTCCTGGCAGTCCTAGTGCAATTGGGTGACACACAATTGACGATAGGATCCTTATATGCTCCAAACGAGGGACAGGAACCCTTTATACGTCTAGCGCTGTCGGAGGTGCTTGCCTCGTCAGATATGGCGCTTCTGGTGGGAGGTGATTTCAATGTGGTAGTGGACCCAGAGATGGATAGGTCGGCGCAGAGATCTACCCACACAGGCACACTGTCGCAGGGAGGGAAACAATGGTTGACTGACTGTGGATTGAGAGATGTATGGCACGTCCAGCACCCTAGTGAGCGTGACTATACTTACTTTTCAGCGGCACACAAAACATATGCGCGATTGGGTAATTTTTTTGCCTCCTCCTCCTTTCTCCCTCACCTGCACACTGCAGATATCACTCCACGCTCCCTCTCAGACCATGCCCTCATCTCTGTCCTGCTCACGTGGCGAGGCTTTCGCTCAACATTGCCAGGTTGGCGCCTCAGTGAATCACTTCTTCATTCGGAGGATGTCACCAAACGAATCCGAGATACTATGGCACATTATCTGTGGAGAATGACCAGGGGGATACTCCTCTTGCTGCTGTATGGGAGGCTCTAAAGCTTGTGGTGCAAGGTGAATTTATTGCGATTGTGGCATCCTATGCGCGGCTGCGCAAAGAGAAACTCGTGGAGCTGGAAAAGGAGGTGGGTAAATTAGAGGCAGTTCATAAACGAACCGGGGCCCGAGAGTCTGGAGAGATGTGGAAACGAGGCGATGCATGCTAAAGCATTTGGACCTAGATAGAGCACAACATGATCTACTGAGATTGCAGCACAAATTCTACCTGAGTGGGGATAAATGTGGGCGGATGCTGGCGCATAGGCTCCGAGCACAAGTTCAGGGATCTGCGATCCAATCCATTTGGGACCTGAATGCGGTGGAGCATAACATGGATGCTCTCATTGCTGACACCTTTCGTAGTTCTATCAAAGCCTCTATGCGAAAGAGGACGCCCACTTACATGCCCCAGGGGACTATTTAAATTCCTGCGGTATTATCCCCCTGCTTAAGTCGTCGGCTGACAACTTGGATTCAGCCATATGCATCGAAGAGGTCATATTGGCGATAGCTCAGCTAAAGATAGCTAAGTCACCAGGACCGGATGGCTTTCCGGCAACTTTGCTGAACCTGTCTAGAGAACTTGCTATCTTTGGTGATATTGCGGGGTTCAAAGTCAACTTTACTTAGTCACAAATTCTTAATATTTCTATCCCCGGGGATGAGGTCCAAGACCTACAACAGGATTTCACCTTTCAGTGGGTTCATACGGACATTACATATCTGGGCATTCGGCTGACCTCATCCATCACTAAGACCTCAATTATGCACTGTTGATGGAGCAAACCATCAAGGCACTATCCGACTGGACACGTCATAAACTGGCGTGGTTCGGGAGATTGGCAGCGGTAAAAATGACGGTACTCCCACGTATCCTATACCTATTTCAGATGCTCTCTGCGAGCCCGCCATCAGGCGTCATCCGGAAGCTATAGGGACTCCTTAATAAGTTCTTGTGGGACAATAAAAAGCCACGGCTCGCTTCAGTGCTGGTCACCTCCTTGAAAGAGAGGGGAGGACTTGGCTTCCCACTTGTGGGGGCTTATTACCAAACATCATGTTTCCGCTACATCACCAAATGGAATAGGCCTCTGTCCAGCAAGCATTGAAACTTTATGGATCAGACAGTAGCTGGACGTAACATATGGCGCGGGCTGTGGCTTCCACGCAAACATAGAGCATGGGGTTTATATTCTTCTCCAGTCACCTCCCCGACCCTCAACGCGTGGGACCAACTAGCGCGTCAGAAAGGGTGGACCTCGTTTCCCTCCCCTATGTCCCCTATTGTAGACAACCCCGAGTTTCAACCAGGTTAGGCGTCCCCGACGTTCCACCGGAGGAGGGAGGAGGGTTGCAAAAGGGTAGGCTCCCTTTTTGATCGTTGTGACCTGATTCCCTTTCCTCAGCTGTGCAAAGACTACAATCTGCCGGCCTCAGATGCCTTTCACTATTCCCAGCTCGCCCATTGGGTCACACGATCTGAGAACCGCTCTCATGTCCTGCCCTTTAACAACCTTTGAAAATTAGCTGGAATGTAAGAAAGATGATCGTAAGCTCATATCTGAACTCTAATCTTTGATCACCACACACCCTAACAAACACCGCACAAAGGCACAAGTTAGCTGGGAGACTGAATTAGGGAGGCCTCTAACACATAAGGAGTGGGAACACATTTTTTACCGTGCGAACCACACTGCTTCCAATACAGCGGGTGCGGAGTCGCCATATAGAGTGGTCCATTACTGGTATTATACCCCAGAGCGCGTTGAGTATAGGGACAAATCAAATTTAGACCTCTGCTGGCGCCTTGATGTAGGCAGCTAAGCTGTGTATTGTGATCTTGCTACCACACATAACTTACGTAATGCGCGCACGTTCACTCTTCCCAGTTCACAGCAGAATCGCTCGCCTTTTCATATTTCTTAGGCAACTTCACGCGGCCAAGCGCAGAATGGCTAAGCATTTTCCTTCCTTCCATGTTTTTATCTCTACTCGCACGGCATCCTTCAGACCTTGTCATTAAGGCAAATGTGTAACTGTACTCTATTTATAAGGTGCACCCAAACCTTGCTACATAAAACAGACTAGTCCGTATTTTACTCTTATGTTTGTACCTGAACCAGTGATCTCTTTTAATTATTTGTATTTCCTTTTTTCCCCCTTTTCCTTCTCCTAATTGTACCTCAGTTATTACAGGCAATTGCACACAGGCATGCTTATTCTAAATGTCCTGATGATGACCCATTTATTGTATTTATGGATCGAAACGCTGTCAACACCCGATACACCTAATACACTGCTCTAAATTGTCATTTACTGTGTAAAGGTGTTCTCTTGCAATTTGTTTGTTACATTGAAAACTGTGTGTTTAACAAACCTACAGCTTTGCCTGAGCCTTTTGTGTTCTTCATTGTTTGTCCCTCTTGGTTTAGTTGGATGCAGGCTTGTGTCCCACTTACAAATTGTTTTGTCTGTATCATTCCTATTTGAATCTACGATATTAAATATCTGACCTCCGTCCAGATGGACAAGTTATTCAAAAATAGTACTGACTGGGTCTATATTCATTTCTCCCCCTTTTTACTGTTGTTTCTCTAGGGACGACCACTGTTCTTAAAAATATGTTTTTCGCATAGGCGGTTTCACACCGCGGGGTCAGATTGTCTCCACCACTACTCTGCATTTTTGAATTGGGGCCAATGCCTGTGACCGCAGTGGCTGAGCACGCTTACTGCGATGTTCAAAAACAGAAAAGCTCTACCGCGATGGCAGTTTCCATTGGCTGCTATGTTATTCGCATAGGTGGTGTTACACCGCGGAGGTCAGGTGGCCGCCACCACTACCCTGCATGTTTTCTAATGAGGCCAATGCCTGTGACCGCAGTAGCTGACACCTACAGTGCTAATTTGAAGTGTACCTTGCAAAGGGATTGGAGTGTGTGACATTTACCTTTTGTCTTCCCACACATGTAATAGAATTACTTGTGATCATGTAGACATATTTCCAGTGGATTTGTGTTTCATTGTTGGGAATATGGAAATGTGTGTAATGCAGACTCCTCATACAGACATGATGGTCTGCCCACGTAATGTGCATATGTTTTTGTACACAGTGCTGTTGATTAATGAAGACTTGTGCAGCTTCCACTCACTGGCAGCATTTTGGTATGATGTTGTGCTTTTTGGAACTCAAGGTGGATTTTATGAAGTGACAGCAGCTATATACAACTCTGCGTTAATGCTGTTTGCCACCCATGGTGTGTCATTTACCCACAGTGCTGGGTGCACATTATTTAGCAATGTACCATATGCCTGATACATGGGCTAATTTTGAATTCACAGTAGTTAGTATGTACACCCTTGCTAACTAAATGACTGCCAGTGTCTGGGAGGGTCACACGCCGGTAGAGCCTACCTCCTGCTTGCCGAGGCTCCACAGAGGCGTGCAGCTTGATCATCGTGGCTGAGGGGCGGCTGGGCTTTGCTCCGCCGGTCGGGAGATCGAAAAACTACAGCCCCCAGCAGCCCTGTGGCCAGGACGCCTCTCCCATCGTCAGCGCGTAGCGCCAGGAGGCGCATAAAGTTACACCCACTACCGAGGACCGGGTGCCAGTGTCTGGGAGGGTCACACGCCGGTAGAGCCTACCTCCTGCTTGCCGAGGCTCCACAGAGGCGTGCAGCTTGATCACCGTGGCTGAGGGGCGGCCGGGCTTTGCTCCGCCGCTGCAGCGCATCACCCTGCACTTCCGGCTGGCCGGGCTTGGCTCCGCCGGTCGGGAGATCGAAAAACTACAGCCCCCAGCAGCCCTGTGGCCAGGACGCCTCCCCCATCGTCAGCGCGTAGCGCCAGGAGGCGCATAAAGTTACACCCACTACCGAGGACCGGGTGCCAGTGTCTGGGAGGGTCACACACCGGTAGAGCCTACTGCATGCTTGCCGAGGCTCCACAGAGGCGTGCAGCTTGATCACCGTGGCTGAGGGGCGGCCGGGCTTTGCTCCGCCGCTGCAGCGCATCACCCTGCACTTCCGGCTGGCCGGGCTTGGCTCCGCCGGTAGGGAGATCGAAAAACTACAGCCCCCAGCAGCCCTGAGGCCAGGACGCCTCCCCCATCATCAGCGCGTAGCGCCAGGAGGCGCATAAAGTTACACCCACTACCGAGGACCGGGTGCCAGTGTCTGGGAGGGTCACATGCCGGTAGAGCCTACCTCCTGCTTGCCGAGGCTCCACAGAGGCGTGCAGCTTGATCACCGTGGCTGAGGGGCGGCCGGGCTTTGCTCCGCCGCTGCAGCGCATCACCCTGCACTTCCGGCTGGCCGGGCTTGGCTCCGCCGGTCGGGAGATCAAAAAACTACAGCCCCCAGCAGCCCTGTGGCCAGGACGCCTCCCCCATCGTCAGCGCGTAGCGCCAGGAGGCGCATAAAGTTACACTCACTACCGAGGACCGGGTGCCAGTGTCTGGGAGGGTCACACACCGGTAGAGCCTACCGCATGCTTGCCGAGGCTCCACAGAGGCGTGCAGCTTGATCACCGTGGCTGAGGGGCGGCCGGGCTTTGCTCCGCCGCTGCAGCGCATCACCCTGCACTTCCAGCTGGCCGGGCTTGGCTCCGCCGGTCGGGAGATCGAAAAACTACAGCCCCCAGCAGCCCTGTGGCCAGGACGCCTCCCCCATCGTCAGCGCGTAGCGCCAGGAGGCGCATAAAGTTACACCCACTTCCTCGTCCCGCGAGGACGCGCGCGGGACGGGCCGGGCGAAGCCCGGGCAAAGGGCTGGCCCTCTGAGGCCCTCAGAGACCGCAGGAGACTGGGCTGGGCCACCCCTCTTGACTGTGTCTTCATCTTACCTAAGGTAATCTGTTATCCCGTTTGACTATAAAGAGGAACAGCTTGTAATAGCCCTGATGGAGGGTAAAGGTAAAAGTAGAGTGGTGGTAAAAAAAACTCCTATGCATACTCGCTCTGCTACAAGAAAACAAACATTGGTGCCAACCCCTTTACCTACTCTAACCGCTATCGACAGAATGCTGCAGCAAACAATTGGGGTTGTTGTTAACGCCATTGAAAATACGGAAAGAAGACTATCTTTACCAGCCAGTATGTGTTTAATAACCCAATCGCCAAAAGTAGTCAGCACACGTTAACATCACTAATGAGACAACGTTATCACATGACTCTCTTTTGTTACCATCTTTTGCAGGCTTGCCAAGGAATGACCAAAATCAATCTATTGTACCACAACCTTTAGAACCCACCGTATTCTGTGTTAGGGAGAGCAGATTGTCAATAACGCCTGATTGGACAACAAGTGTCACACTGCAGCCCACCATACAGAATGATGTGTCTAATGACATAGGGGAACTAGATGGTTGTGATACCAATGGTATTATTCCGATTGTAGAAACTAGTGACATTAGTTTGTTAAGTAGCGAAATCGATTGTGGGTCTGCCCAGCCGAAAAGAAAATCTACTCACAGCAGGAAAAGGCTGATAATCAGTAAGCAGGGTAAGACATATAGACGCAAAAAGAAGACAGTAGTACAAATTCCAGTAGACCATAAGAGGGAGGGTGAGATACACCAACACAGTGGAAATATATACCCAAAGGAAACACTAATTCCAACTAGTGTTGAGGGACTGGTGCAATATTTAGAGAAAACGATAAAATCCTATATTGCACCAGTGACAGCAATTCTAGAAACCCTAAGTAAAAAAGTAGAGAATCTAGAAAAATTGGGTATAGCTAACTTGGATGTCCTAGAACATCTGGGTACGCAAGCAAGGTCCCCTATAATCAATGTACCATCTGGGAGACTGAGAAAAAACACACCAAGTATAGTAACTCGAATTCCTAGTGTGCCCACCACGGTGGTGAATTTGGTAGCAACTACAAGCGGAACGATTAGGTCAGCGACCACCTCCTCAAATATAACAACTGGGCAGAAAGCCGCTGGGGGTCAGAGGAATAAAGGTGATCACGTTTACAACAACAAGAATCTGCCAGTACCCAGGCGCCACACTAATAACATCATCCCAGCCACAATTAATTTACCACCAGAATGTAGACCATATGTAGCGATCCGTGCTAATGTACCCAAACTGCAGCCCACCCAATTTGAAAATCAGGAAACCTTAAAAAATAAAACCCTGCTGAGGTAATTGAAATTTTTATGGTCAAGTATGTCCCCTAACGTGTACCCCAACGTCTCCATGTACGTGCTTCAAGTACATGTTATTTCCCTCCATGACCGAATATGAAGACGCAAATACATTTGCGTCCAACGTTAACATGTCCTCTTTCAGATCCACCATGAATGGATCGATAATTCGGTTCCTAACCATGCCATGCCAACGTCTTTACATGGTACACTTTTACGTTTTTCCTGGCTCTGCCGAGCTAGGCCCTGATTTCTGTCTCCGAGCCCTTTCTACTTTCTGCCTCTGAAAGCTGCAGCATGGACACGTATCCCTGACCTCTGCTTTACTTCCTGTCAAGCAAAGCGGTGCCTGGCTCAACCTGGCCTGCCTGCCAAGACAGTATTTTGCCTTCAAGTTATCTGTTCAGCCTCCTCGAAAATACATTCCTGTCTAGTGATTTGGGTAAACATATCCCCGGCTGCAGAGCAAAGAGCAAGCCTTCCTGTTTCCATGCAAGTAATTTACAGTTCCCGTTGCCATAGTAGGCCCATGGCCCCGCACGTAGACACTTAGACACATATGCACGCACTAGCATTCAGTATAGAATAGCCTCTGCCCGAGAGACCTTCTACTCCAGATAATACATCCTCCAAACATAAGATACCAGATATGTTATAGGTCCAGGTCGTTCTGACATCCCAGACTTCTGTCTCCTCTACTAGTGTTAAAGTTCTCCCCAGTTACACGTCTATGTCACGTCATGCTAGCTGCGCGCGCATCCGCACTTCCTGCTGACTCTGCAGATTACCTCTGTGCATACACCCACTTATGACACTTTCTGTGACGTCTACATTACGTCCACATCATACGCCTCCGTGTACGCCTATTACACGCCTTCTTTCACGCCCCCTGCTACGCACATGTGTTCTTATCTTCTCCTTTTCACTTGTTACGCCTCTTCAATGCAATGCTAATGTACCGTTTTTACTATATATATGGAGCACTGTTAATATAACGTTGACTTGTCCTGATTTCCTGACACCCTGTTGACTTGTCCCATGGCTCGAGCCATTGTATTAAAAACCCGTATGACTCAGATACCACGGACTCTGCCTCTCATTTAATTGAGCTATTCTTGTACTTGTCACTAAAAAATGATACGGTAAATTATTTACCACATAATCTGGCGCCCGAATAGGGACTCCTCCCCCACCCCACGCGCCGGCGATGCGTCGCAGGCCTTGCCTCCTGCCACAGCCGTGACGGACACCTATGCGCATCTGCAGGTTTTCCTGTATCTCCCTCAGGCCTACGGAGGTGACGGAGACTGCGGTCGACATCCAGACGAGGCGGTGAGGAGTGCGGAGGATCCCGACCAGAGCCCAGCCGAGAGTAGCAGCGTCCGAGGTATCCAGAGGCCCACCTGTTCCAATGTGTCGAGGCGCATGCGTAGTAACCAGTCCAGTCTGAGGCCTTCAAGTTCAAGTTCAAGTATTGCTCCCGGTGAGTACCGTTGCTAGGGACGCATCTAGAGGGGTGCATTAGTTTGTGTCCGGTCAAGACAGGTCTGGGTACACAGTCCTGGTCCGTACGTGTTCACTTAGGTGAGCGCGGTATGACGTGTCTTTTTATGGGACCGGTCTGTACTGTTTAGCAGTGCATCTAGTGATTCAGTAATTCAGTGATTCAGTGTTCGAGTCTTCTAGCATTCTCTCACGTGATTCCAAGTATTGTATTTTTTTGTACTAGACAGTATCTGTTCGAAATGTTTTAATGTGTTATATGTCGTGGTATGAATGACTGTTTGCTTTTCATTACTGTGTTCATTGTGTTCGAGTCAAAGTAATAATGCCACTGTTTCCGAAGTTACGTCAGATAGGAACTAGGAAAGGGATACTCGAAGAAGCAGTGCCTGTTCCGCCTAGGGACACTTCAGGGCACTTTATGTACCACAAGCATGGCTTAGATGCCATACTGTACTTAGACTTGTGGATCGATTACACCAAGCACTTGGGCGAGAAATATAGATGGCCTGTTTCAGGAACATGGGATGCTGAATGCATCATGAGAGTAGAAGAAGCATTATGGAAAAAGAAAGCCAGACAGTCCCAGAAGGATGCCATAGAATTGTGGCGTAAAGAATCGCATAGAAGGACAGAGAAAGAATTCAGAAAAGCAGAGAAACATAGGGAAGATTCAGAAAAAGATCGAGAAAAGGAATTAATAGAAGAAGCTGAACGAGTTAAAGCAGAACAATTAGACAGACAACGAAATACACTTGTTAATGGCATGTATCCTCTTCTGACCGAGGGCCTATCTAAGGCCAACCCGGAAATACCAAGTAATTTACCGCCACCTTTGGTTCTGACTAAACTCCATCAGACCGCAGCAGATATTTTCCTTTCTTCCTATTTAGATGGTGTAGCTCCAGCATATACCAATGTAACTGTACCACCCGTTAACAATGCACGACATCCTGCACCACAGCATGTTCAAGTCCAGGTCACGACCCCTCCACGTCACCAACTTCCCGTGCATTTTGTCACTTCCCCTGCCACAGGTCCGCCTGTTATTGGTCCGCATAATCCGTTTGGGACAACTGCAACCCAGAGTCCAACTCCGTTGCATGTACCTCTTCTACCTGCTATGACCGCAACAGCTATACCACAGTCAGGCTATGCTCATGCTTCCGTTTCGGGAGGTGCCATAGGAGGCCACCACCGAACCCCACCACAAGTACATCGACTGACAATGAGAGAATTAGCTACACAGCGTACCCCGAAAGCGACCCCTTCTGAAAAGCTTAAACAATACCTTACAGATTGTAGATATGACCCCGTACCAGGCATGACTGGGGACATGATGCTAGCCTCGTTACGTTTACGACGTGTTGCAGATTATTTGATTACACTACCAGGAATGCCAGAACAACTAGACAGGATATATCATTTTATTCAGACTGGAGAAGGTCCTGAATGTATACGTGAAGCCATGGCATATCAGAAAGCTGAGACACAAGGGTTAATATTACGATTCTTGATTAACTGTTTGATAAGAGAACGAGATCGACCGGGTTTTGTTCAAGAAGAGATGGAAGTATTGACTAAATGGAGTCAGAATATTGCAGATTGTAAGCATGACAAACAGAATTGTATAGATGCCATGTCTAGAAAAATCCATAAAGAAATAATAGCCATACATACCCGACAGAATGCCGAAAGGGCAGCTGAGTCAGATAAAAACGAGTCCTCAGAGGAGGAAGAATTAGAGAGTCCGGAAGTGCAGCAAGATACGATAGCGTATGTAGGTAGAGTGAAACCTCCTAAACAGTACCCTTTAAGTAGTCCTTTTGACAGACCCATTCGTCTAGAAAACAAGAAACGTTTCCTTTCCCCCATTCCAGAATTATGTTCTCTTGAACAAGTATTCCAACAGACCGATAATATACTGAAAGAAAGATTAGGTTACTACGAACTTCATACAATGCATGAACAGAAACTGGCACGGTCCGCAGTACAGTGGGCTGGTGATAGCCACGTATATAATGATGACGCAGTAGCGCAAACATTTTTAAGTTTTTCCCCAGACGAACAGCGATTAGTTGGCATATATATGATCCAACATCTCATTACACAGTATGAAAACCAGCATTCCGATCCAGGTCCCTTATATGATTTATTAGACGACTTACTTCTGAAAAGATGGAGAGGCCTGGGTACCGATTTGATTAATACGATTCTAGAACAACGCCACAAATTCAGAACTTTCCTAACTCCACATTCTGTTCCAGTTCCACCCCCAGTAAGACAGCCATATCACCTAGACAGACAGAATCCCTTACGAGAAGTACATCCAATTCAAAAGCCAGATAACACGTTTCAACGCGTATTCGTGTACACTCCTTTGACTAAAATGGAATTATTGGAAATGAAGAAACTAGTACCTAGTCACGATAAAGACCCTGCAGGGTTCCACCGTGAATTAAAAGACATGTTACTAATGGGTGATTACACGTATTCAGACATCCTTAAAATGTTGAAAGTATTGTTGCCAGCAGGGATTTACGAGAAACTGAAAGAGAAAGAATGGGAGGTGGGAGATAAAAAGATTGTATGGACTGAATTAGAAGACGAAGAAAAGAAACGTACCCCAGGTTTGGGTCTTGGGGACAAAACTAAAGCATTACCAGGATTATTAGTACAAGTTTTGCCTAGATTACTGACAGTTAAGAAAGAGGATTGGGATGCAATCTCAGCCTGTAAGCAGAAACAAGACGAGGACACTAGTGATTTTTATTCTAGATTTGAGAAATGTTTTATTATTAATAGTGGCCTGAAAACAAGTAGCGAGTCATATCCACATCTATTTGTGACCAAATTAGTCGAGAATTCCTTACCCCAGGTTAAGAACCGAGTATTGAAAGTTGAAAGTACATGGCAAGCAAATACGCCTTCCCAAATGTTACAAATGTTACAGTACCACCAAAACAGAATTAGAGAGGAACATGATCATGAACAGAGACGTATGAAAGACACGAAAATGAAAGTACTAGTTGCCCAGTCTGTTCCAGTAGTTGGTCAGAAGAGGGGTAACATGCAGAACACACAGACTAGTCATCCTACAGGTCCTGTTAAAGGGAATTGCAATTATTGCAAGCAGCCAGGTCATTTTATAAGTGATTGTGCCGTTCTCAGACACAATATTGCTACAGGCAAAATGAAAGAAAGACCACGTCCGCCTAGAACAGAACATGTTCAACAGAATATTCCACAGAATCCACAACCTCCACAGAATGTACAGCAACAGACCGTAGCGGTACCACAGCCCCAACCCATTGCCGCAACACAACATGTTACACAGCAGATGTACTAGTATGCACAGTCAGAGTATCCAGATTACCAACAGTATTCATGAAACAGCCTAGAGAGGGAAGTAGGTCTGCCTCTCATCGAGATTCCTGTAGATCAAGAGGGTCCTTATGTACACAGTCAAGTATTAGGAAAAGACAGAAAGTTTTTGATTGACACAGGGGCAAGCAGAACTACTATTAGTCATGACGAGGTTCCAGGGGCACCCCTCTCAGGCTCACAGAATGTTTCCCTTGGATTTTCAGGAAAACCTATTGTTAATGAAGTATCGAAACCAGTTCCCCTTGCAGTTGGTCCTTTGTCCCGTACTACAGATTTATTGCTTACGAAATCATGTCCAGAAAACCTGCTTGGTATTAAAACGCTGAAAGCTCTAGGAGCTGTAATATGTTGTTCTCCAGAAGGAGTAAGATTGTTTCTACGTGACTTCAAGGGTCACTATGTGTTGAGAGATTTTGATCCCCGATTACAGAATGTACCACAGCATTTATGGGCACAAGGTCCGACTGATGTAGGTTGTATGCATATTACACCATATCGTGTTACTCTTAGAGAAGGTGTTGTTCTGCCCAGAATCCGACAATACAAATTGCCACCTGAGGCTGTAGCAGCCTTATTGAAAATCATTGACGAGCTTATTGCTCAAGGAGTAGTTGTAGAAACTGACTCAAATATCTGTAATTCTCCAATCATTCCGATTCTTAAACGTACTGATCCCAATGCACCCCCAGTTTATCGACTAGTGATTGACCTTAGAGAGCTTAACAAATGTATCATACCCCAGTATCCAGTGGTCCCAGATATTTCATCCCTATTGACTGCCATTGATTCCGAAGCGCTGTTCTTTACTGTGATAGACCTCAAGAATGCCTTCTTTAGTGTTCCCATTGATCCGGAGAGCCAGTACCTTTTCGGATTCAGTTTAAATGGCCGAAGCTTTAAATTTGCACGTGCACCTCAAGGGTTCACGGAAAGTCCAAGTATCTATAGCCAAGCATTGAAAAGACAACTTGACAGTATCCACATGCCTGCTAACACTGCCCTACTTCAGTACGTCGATGATCTATTGATCACCGCCCGAAGTGAACAAGAATGTGAACATGCATCTCTCACAGTCCTATATTTTCTGGCCGACAAGGGACACAAAGTGTCTCCTTCGAAGCTGCAATTCTGTGTTCAGCAAGTTGTTTACCTTGGTCACTTGCTGTCCAAGAGGGGGAGACAGCTAACACCTGACCGCATCCAGTTAATTGTACATATGCCACAGCCCAAGACACAAAAGGAAGTACGGGCCTTTATAGGCCTCACCTCTTACTGTAGACAATGGATTCCTCAGTACGCATATCTAGCCAAGCCCCTTATACAGTTGGCAACCCAGGAGGCAGCGTCATCGACTGTCCTCCCTTGGACTCAGGAACATACACAAGCTTTTGACGACTTGAAGAAAGCCCTATGTCAAGCACCTGTTTTAGCGACACCATGTTACAGAAAACCTTTTACACTTTTTGTCACAGAACGCGAAGGTGCTGCATTGTCAGTACTCACCCAAGATCAAGCAGGTTCACACAAACCATGTGCTTATTTTTCCAGTACGTTAGATCCAGTAGCCCAGGCTCTGCCTGCGTGCTTGAAATCAGTAGCAGCAACAGCTCTAGCAATCAGACAAAGTGATTCCATAGTATTAGGACACCAATTGACAGTACAGGTTCCACATTCCGTGGAAGTTCTTTTAAATCGAACTCAGACTCAGCACTTGACTATAGCACGACTGACAGGTTACGAATTGACGTTATTCCAGCCACACATAGAAATCAGACGCTGCAATACACTGAATCCTGCTACACTTTTACCGATAAGCACAACAGATCCTTTTTCACATGACTGTGTGGAAGTCATTACCACTATGACGAAGCCCAGGCAAGACTTGACAGACATCGCATTACCAGATCCAGACCTGACACTTTATGTGGATGGTTCATGTATGAGAACAAGTACAGGAGAGTTAGTGGCCGCATATGCAGTGACCACTGAAACTGAAGTCATAGAAACACAGCGAATTGACATCCTGTCTGCCCAAGCAGCAGAACTCATTGCTCTGACCCAAGCCTGTATTCGAGCCAAGAACCTGAAAGTTAACATATACACAGATTCCCGTTATGCATTCGGAGTTGTACACGACTTCGGAGTCCTTTGGCAAGAGAGAGGTTTCTTAACTTCCCACGGTGCCAAGATACAGCACGGTCCTCTCATTCAAGCTCTGTTGGAAGCAATACATTTGCCTACAGCTATAGCCATCATGAAGTGTAAAGCACATGCGAAAGTCACAGATACCATTTCCCAGGGTAACGACCTGGCAGACCGAACAGCCAAACATACAGTTCAGACTCATACTCATACGACTGATATGCCAAAGACAGTAGTTCTGACACATTGCATGACAGTTAGGGATCCTGCACTAGATGTAATTGACATACAGACACATGCTACTCCAGACGAAATCAAGAAATGGACAGAACTAGGAGGGACCCAGACAGAACAGGGATGGATGACGAAGGGAAAAGCCACATGGTTTCTCCCCGACTCTATGGTTCAAGTTATCATTAACACAGCACATAGTCCTGCACATTTAGGAGAAAAAGCCATGTTAGACAGTATTCAAAACCTTTGGTTCAATAAGCATTTACGAGCAGCAGCAAAACAGAAAGTGCGTACTTGCATGATCTGTTGTCAGTTCAACCCAGGTAAAGGCATTCCCGTAGAGCAAGGTGGATTTCATCCTCCTGATCACCCTTTTGAAGTCCTCCAGATGGATTATATCCAGATGGAACGTTGTCGAGGATTCAAGTATGTCCTCGTAGTTGTATGTGCACTTTCCCGATGGACAGAAGCATATCCAGTCCCAGATTACACTGCCGTGACCACTGCCAAGCAGTTGGTTCGCGAATTTTTCCCGAGGTTTGGTTTGCCTCGTGTCGTATATTCAGATAACGGACAGCCATTCTCGTCCGAGCTCATGAAGCAGGTTTCCCTTTTGTTAGGTTACCAATGGAAGTTCCACTGTGTTCGGCATCCCGAAGCAGCTGGATTAGTAGAGAGACACAATCAGACTCTGAAAATTCGTCTTGCCAAGGTCTGTGCAGATAAAGGTGTAGACTGGATAGTAGCCCTTCCAGTTGCTCTCTTCTATATGCGAATGGTAGCCCATTCTAGGACAGGGCTATCCCCGTATGAGGTGGTTTTTGGCAGGCCACCGAATATGTGGGGGACGCCTCTGCCCCGTAAATTAACCGATATTGACAGTACTATGCTGACAGATTACCTTGCTTCCTTGATGTCTGCACTACAATCATGTCGTTCACAGGTCGCTGCAGCCTTTCCAGACAACACCGAGGTGAAGCCACACAAGATCGTCCCTGGTGACTACGTCTACGTCCGCAACTTTGACCGGTCGAGCCCTCTGGAGCCCCGTTGGAAGGAACCTAAGATCGTTTTAATGACCACGAGGACTGCAGTGAAGATTGAAGGCAGAAAAGGCTGGCTCCATTCGAGCCACGTCAAAAGGTGTTATGGACTTCCGCCAAAAACTGTTTCCCAGGACTGCCGCATTCCAATCCCTGATACTAAACTCCCCCTGGTAGAGAAAACTCCGTCCCAGGAGTACAGATTAAAGTTGAGGTCTAGTAAGTCAGACAGTTTAATTGTTTAAGTCCCCCTCGGGTGAAGCGGTTAGACAGGTTCCTGACATGTACAAGATAGACCCACATAGTGAAAGAGATAGACAGGAGATCAAGAAACAGAAATATTGCAAGAATCTCCGAAGCCGTTGTATTGTAACTTTACTTGTCATGTTTTTTCTGAGTCTTACGATTATATGCCTAAGCTATATGTTACACGTATATTTTCCTATACAAGCACATTCTTCTTTCAATGACACTGCAGACCACACCTTTAGTGATCTGCCCCCGCACGAACTTTCTTATCGACTTGCACTGCGTAACAATTCTTTCATCCGTATGTTACAACATTCTCACCAGACCAGCAATGCCACCAATTGCTGGGTATGTGGCCGACTCCCTCCCTACCAGAAAATGACGGGAGCCTTGCCTCTTTTTCCTTACCCGTTTACACATAATGGTTCATGTGGTGCTTGGTTTACATTAATGTCCTCGTTGGACAGTAAGTCCAAAGTTTCCCAAGGTAATTGGATATGGGGAGACCTGAATACAGTTATGAATAAGGCATGTTTCCCAGACAAGGAGGGTCTTCCCCAAATGACAGGTACCGATCTAGAAAACGAAGTATATGGATTAGGTCATTTTACACTTAACATCATGATTTTGAACGTCCAGTCAGAAACTAGTTCGAACTTACCCTCAATTTCAGTTTTACCAGTGAAAGGTGACCTATGCGTTAGAAAGACTGGTTCAGTACATCTAGGACACAGCAATTGTAATACAGTTATTGACTTCAGTGATAAAGGCAAGTCTACATTCAAAGCTTCCCGACATTCCTATTTCATTTGTGGCCATACAGCTTATATACGTTTACCTCTAGACTGGGATGGTACTTGTTACATTGCATTCCTACTGCCACCCGTTTTTCTAGCCCCACCTGACTACCATAGAAATTCTCATCTCATTCATGTTAGACCCAAGAGAGATCTCCCGATTGTCGACCAGACTGAAACCACATGGGAACAATACACAGATTTCAATAAAGGATTCTTTCCTTATTTAGGAACTGTTTCAAATAGTAAACTGATACGTAAATTGACCAGAACCCTTGAAGCAGTAGTAAATGAAACTACTTTTGCCCTAGGTAACTTGACAGAAGAGCAGTCTGCTATGAGACTAGTCGTTCTTCAAAATCGTCTCGTCCTTGGCGTCATCTTGGCAGATAGGGGCGGGGCTTGTAGAGTCATCGGATCCAGTTGTTGCGTTCTCATTCCTAATAACGCACCGTCAGTATATAGAGCCATAACTCGGCTCCACAAGATTGCAAGTCAGATACACCAGAATCCAGGTACCTGGACCTGGTCCGGTTGGCTCTGGAGCATGATATCAGCCTGGGGATGGAAAGTCCTATCATTCCTTGGAATAATCCTACTCCTAGTATTCAGTTGTTGTCTATGTCTACAATGTGGGCCAGCGATTTGCGGCTTGTGCGCCACATCATGTATTCCCCATCCAAGTCCACGTTCTCGTGCCCGAATGAACAAAGATGAGCAAATGATGTTATATGAACAGATAGATGGACTCATGAAGATTGATATATCCTGAAGGGAACGTAGGGGACAAGGAGGGAATGAGGTAATTGAAATTTTTATGGTCAAGTATGTCCCCTAACGTGTACCCCAACGTCTCCATGTACGTGCTTCAAGTACATGTTATTTCCCTCCATGACCGAATATGAAGACGCAAATACATTTGCGTCCAACGTTAACATGTCCTCTTTCAGATCCACCATGAATGGATCGATAATTCGGTTCCTAACCATGCCATGCCAACGTCTTTACATGGTACACTTTTACGTTTTTCCTGGCTCTGCCGAGCTAGGCCCTGATTTCTGTCTCCGAGCCCTTTCTACTTTCTGCCTCTGAAAGCTGCAGCATGGACAGGTATCCCTGACCTCTGCCTTACTTCCTGTCAAGCGAAGCGGTGCCTGGCTCAACCTGGCCTGCCTGCCAAGACAGTATTTTGCCTTCAAGTTATCTGTTCAGCCTCCTCGAAAATACATTCCTGTCTAGTGATTTGGGTAAACATATCCCCGGCTGCAGAGCAAAGAGCAAGCCTTCCTGTTTCCATGCAAGTAATTTACAGTTCCCGTTGCCATAGTAGGCCCATGGCCCCGCACGTAGACACTTAGACACATATGCACGCACTAGCATTCAGTATAGAATAGCCTCTGCCCGAGAGACCTTCTACTCCAGATAATACATCCTCCAAACATAAGATACCAGATATGTTATAGGTCCAGGTCGTTCTGACATCCCAGACTTCTGTCTCCTCTACTAGTGTTAAAGTTCTCCCCAGTTACACGTCTATGTCACGTCATGCTAGCTGCGCGCGCATCCGCACTTCCTGCTGACTCTGCAGATTACCTCTGTGCATACACCCACTTATGACACTTTCTGTGACGTCTACATTACGTCCACATCATACGCCTCCGTGTACGCCTATTACACGCCTTCTTTCACGCCCCCTGCTACGCACATGTGTTCTTATCTTCTCCTTTTCACTTGTTACGCCTCTTCAATGCAATGCTAATGTACCGTTTTTACTATATATATGGAGCACTGTTAATATAACGTTGACTTGTCCTGATTTCCTGACACCCTGTTGACTTGTCCCATGGCTCGAGCCATTGTATTAAAAACCTGTATGACTCAGATACCACGGACTCTGCCTCTCATTTAATTGAGCTATTCTTGTACTTGTCACTAAAAAATGATACGGTAAATTATTGACCACACTGCACTGGCTAGTGAAAAACTGTGGCTTCCCAATACGAGGGGCTAGCGAGATTATTTCTACACAGAGGGTAGGATGTGTGGGACCAAATAAAAAGGAAATAAATGGGGATTGCATAGTTATAAATTACAGGACTACCGAATGGGCCAGAGATTCGATTTTACATGCACCCATGCCATCATGAATATAACACCACGTTGTTCCCACTTGACTATTTTTACAGGAATCAATCAGGAAGACAAACTACTACGCACTCTTTCCAGCATCCAAGAGCTGCCCATATCAACCATCCTAATGTCCCCCCCTCTTCTTCACTTTTTAATATATATGACAACTTTACCGTTCCAATTTACAATAGATTCCAGGTGTTCAACTCATTAGAGGAGAATGATTGACTGATGTACCATCTATGGCCCCACACCCTGAGATTGTTGTACCTGGCGATACTGTAATTTTGGAAAAAGAGTTGGGGGGCCAAAGCTGTGCAGAAGTTGCAACTGAGCTAAATTTAAACTTGACCAGCAATGAATTATGTAAGGACAATGATGTAATTGTGACAAATGTAAATGTATCACATAACATTAACATGCTAGCGAGTTCAGAATCATCATTATTGACCAACCATCCTGAGGCCATAAGAGACAACCATGCCGATTCCCTTGTATTTACCACCTGGAACATAGCAGGAATTGCTGCTAAATTAAGCACCCCGTTTTGGGACAACTTTATTATACATGGTTACGATATAATATGTCTACAAGAGACGTGGCATAAACAACAAATACAAGTTGATGGTTACATCTCTTATAGTGTGGAAGCAGTAGCATCTAAGGCTGGTAGAGCAAAGGGCGGCCTACTGACTTTGGTTTCCACAAAACTAACAGAATTTAATGTTGGGGGATATGTGGTGGTGGGTGAGCACGCGTCAGTCTTGCGTTTAACACACAGCAAAGGCAGGGATTTAATTATTGTGAATTTTTATAATAATATCGTGGGGACCAACCGGGATAAGATTGTTCCGGACGTTGAGTGTGCAATAGAAGAAGCAATGGCACGTTCAAATAATAGCACCGTAATACTCTGGGCAGGAGATTTTAATATCAAAGCATGTAGTCACGCCCGGAAGGGGATTTGTGGACACCGGGAAGAGTACCCGGGTGGTGACAATATCATTTTTAATCATTTCCCACACAGTAATTATGGTAGTGCATTGAACAATCTGGTAGCTAAATTAAGTCTGGAGCTACTAAAATGTACAAAGAATAAAAACAACGAAAAATGCCCCACATTCAGAGGGAGGGACGCCCACTCTAATATTGATCATATTCTGGTGTCTAATGGCTCTCCATACTCTAACGTCTGGGTAATAGAGCAACCTGTGAGTGACCATAATAGCATCTCAGTGGAATTAATGGGCTGGGGCCCAAAAACAATTGTGTATGGCAGGCCTGTCCAAGGGATCACGGCCGAGAGATCGAACGGCATTAGGATCAAATGGACCAAAATAGACCCTAATAAACTGACGAAGGATATCATCTGTAAATGTAGCAGAGAGGTCGATTATTGCCTAGCATCAAATGTGACCGCGCCCACCTTACTCTCTAACTTTTTAAAAATACCTTGTACTGTTGAGAACTCCTTGGCCGTAAGAAACAGAAAGCCCAAAAGAAATAAAAGTGTGTGGTTTGATAAACATTGTGCCCAGACTTTAAAAAAGCTAAAAATAGCGCTTGACAACAAACCAAGAGACATAGAAAAAGTTAGAGAAGGACAAATTAATTATAAGTCTGCTTTGGCATCCAGGAAAAAAGAGTTACAAAACGATGCTTGGTATAAACTGGATATGGCTGCCGAAACAAAAGATCATAAATTATTTTGGGAAACTATCAATGGCCCCTTCCTAAAGAATGATAACATTCCCGAAGTCAGTTCTCATGTTAGCTGCCACGCATGGATTGTTCATTTCTGGGAGATTTTTAACTCTGATTTTAATCTAGATGGGTCTACTTTTAATACCGATACAGCATTATGTCCTAAATGGCAGAAAATGCATCTATTTTTAACTCTGGGCGAAGTCATAGAGGCAATTAAAAATAGTAAGGGGGGAAAGCACCTGGGCCCGATGGGGTACCTATGGATTTTTATAAACATGAAATGACTCTATGGGCTCCAATTTTAACACGCTATTTTAATGCTGCGGTGGAAGATAGCTTACCACTGACATGGGGTCAGTCAATTATTGTACCCCTCTACAAAAAAGGATCTAGGTCCAAGGCCCAAAATTACCGTCCTATCTCACTTTTGGACTCGACAGTTAAAATCCTTAGTCGAGTCCTATTAGTAAGATTGGAAGCCTGGGCTGGGGAAAAAAACATCTTATCCCCAGTCCAGTATGGGTTTCGTAGGGGGATGGGTACAATGGAGCAGTGCGTGAACCTAGAACTCATAGTCGGCAAGTATACCAAAGCTAAAGCTGGTAATCTCTACCTGTGCTTTGCCGACTTGAGTTCAGCATTCGATCTGGTGGAACACGCACTGCTCTGGCCTACTCTGCTGGCGATGGGTGCCCCTATTGAAATTATCCATCTGCTTGCCCGCCTGTACAATAATTTGTCCAGTAAAGTTAGATTTGGAGCAGATGGAGAATGCACCCCTTTTTTTTAAATCAGGAGAGGTATCCGGCAAGGATGTGTACTTGCCCCGCTACTGTTCTCCCTTTTTATAAACCAGGTTGATCAAATTTTAAGACAGACTAATGCAGATGCACCTATCATTAATGGCAACCCGATCCCAATCTTCTTATACGCGGATGACGCGGTCCTCCTTTCTAGGACTCATAATGGACTGCAACATCTAATCAATCAATTCCACGTATTTACTGAAAGTAGGAAGTTGAAAATCAACAAAGAGAAGACGGTTACAATGATATGTGGTAAGAAACCAAGAAATTGCAAGCCCTTCTTTTTAGACGGGGAGAGATTAGAATCTGTCAATAGTTTTTGGTATTTAGGTATTACTTTTTCAGGAGACGGGAGATGGGTCAATGAACAAAAAAGTGTCCTTTTTAAAATGGTTAGGAATACAAGTTGTATTTTTAGATTCGCAGCCGGTTATCCATATTTAATGCAAGATGTATATCTTCAGCTATATATGGGACCGGGGTTAGGGGGCACGATGCCCAGAGTGCTAAATTGATCCAGCGCGAGGAGAATGTGTTTTTAAAATGATTAATCAGTGCCCCGGCTACGGCTTCAACTGAAATAATACATAGGGAACTTGACATGAATCATGTTAATGATTTAATTGTTTTACGTCCTCTGTCCCTATGGCGCTCAATTTGGGCAAAGGAGGAGACAAAGTTTACCCAGGATGTAATAACTGATTGTATTAAACTTGACCGCCGATCAAATATCCCCTGGCTGAGCCATATACAACATTGGTATAAGACACTGTATGGTTTAAACATTTTTAAAGATCTAACAATAGGTTCTGCACTATCGAAGAGGAAGCTTAAAGTTTCACTCCTTAAATATACTGCTGGGATTAGAACGGAAAGATATGTAAAACAAAGTACGTTCAACCTCTACCTGGAATATAATATCCATGAAGGCTTCCAAACTTATCTTACTGTTGTTAGCATTAATTCCCATCGTTTTGTAGTGACCCGTCTCCGCTTGGGAATTGTGCATCACCTAGTGGCCTTCCCCGCGGTTAAGAAACCCAGCACCTGTCCGTGTCCCTGTGATGATAAATCCAAACAGAGCACCTGTCACTTTATGCTATTCTGTAATTTTTATACTTCTTTTAGAAAATTTTATTTGAAACCCATCTTTTTAAAATATAACACGCGTGGTATACAAACAGCGATGCAACTGATGTTTAATCTAGAGACCCCAGATGTATGTTTTCATGTGGCCACTTATATTTTAAAATGTATTACTGTAAGAAAATCAATTATTATATGAATTCATTCAATGATGCTTTTTTCTTTAAACTTTTTAAACTTTTAAATTTTCCTTACTATGTTGAAATGGATACTTTCACCACTTATTCTACTGATGGTTAGTTCCATTTAGTGAGTTAGATCCTTCAAGTATTTGGATATGTGCCGCTAAGAGCATTATGTACCTTGGGAAGGGTGGTACTGACACTTTGCACTTTATCATGCTAATTTGCACATATGTGAATGCTGTTTAATTGCTGCTATTGTATATTATGCACTGAAAGAATGGTATTGCGCTTGCACTTTACTTTGACATAGTCAGACCTTTTAAGTATTCGGTTTTGTGCTGCTAAATGCATATTGCACTTTAGGAAGGATGGTATCGATACTTTGCACTTTATCAGGCCAATTTGCACATATATTAATACCGGACAAATGCTGCTATTGTATGTTTTGCACAGATAAAAATTGTATAATGCTTTGCATTTTACTTCGACACATTTTGTACATATTCTAGTGGAAGTATACTCCAAAAAACATATACATATGTATGTTGTTTGTCTATTATGTTTGTTGCTATATGGTTGTATCTTTACATACCGAATAAAGCATCTTTTGACTTTGACTTTGGCTTTGACTACAGGGGATCAAGGTGTGTATGCATGTCACTTGTGCATTACACTGATTCAACTGTTCTGTCAATGTTGTGCTTCTGTGAGTCCTTGGGTACGCTGTTACCAACATCTCATCTTTGCCTGTTTTCACACATGTGTCCCCTGCCAGAGTGTGAAGAAAAAGACCACTTGATAATGGAGGATAGAGACGTCATAAAGAAATACTGTCTCAACCGCCTTACCCTTCAAAAGCTATGTGCTCAGTTGAAGCCCATTTAAGTCCTCACCGAACCTATCCAACAGCTTTGACAAAAACAGTGAAGGTGATGGCTGCCCTGCATTACTTTACCACAGGTTTGTTTCAGTACACGGTGGCCATCGCAGGTGGGATGTCTCAACCTATGTTCAGCATGGTGTTGTGTGATGCCCTGTCTGCACTGTTAACATACAATGACAGCTACATCCAGTTTCCAAAAAGACATGATTTGCCACATGTAAAGGGGCAGATTTATGACCTTGGTCACATCCCACATGTTGTTGGAGCCATTGACGACACACACATTGCCCTTGTTCCTCCACATTCACAATAGAATACCCACTGAAACAGAAAGCATTACCATTCTATAAATGTGCAAGTGGTATGCCAAGCAAATCTGCTAATATCCGGAATGTGTACCAAATTTCCAGGGTCTGCACATGACTCCTACATAATGCGGAACAACATCATCCTACAGTTGATGGCAAATCTTCATCCAGAGAGGGCCTGGCTTGTTGGTGAGTGAGATGTGTCAATATTTGTGGTGTATGTGTGACATGCTGGCCTCCTCCTCCTGAAATACTTCAATTACATTGTGCCTCTGTGTTTCTCACAACTAGGTGACTCAGCGTATCCCAACCGACCTTGGTTGCTGAGCCCACTGAGGAACCCAAGGATGCCAGGGGAGGTCAGCTTCAATGATGCCCATGGAAGGACACATCGGGTAGCGGAACAGACTTTTGGATTCTGATGGCAAGATTCAGGTATCTGGACAGGAACCGTGGTGCACTCCTCTACTCCCACAGAAGGTGTGTCAGGTCAAAGTTGCATGCTGCATGCTCTACAACCTGGCCTTGCACAAGGAGATCCCCCTGATTCAGGTCGATGATGAGCAGCAGGAGCCCCCATGCTGCAAATCCGAACATGTCCAGTAACGATGATAGTGGCAAGGTGGATGGTCTTGACCTGTGTCAACAGTTCATCAACAACTACTTTCCTTGAGTGTAAGTTTACATAGAGATACTATGACTGTGACAGTTTGCTTTGCTGTTAAGGCAGAAGCATTGAAGATGTGTTGGGATGCTGGCTGTTGTTAGCACACTGCTGTGGAATACTTAGTGCATTGCTGTGTTTGTATTTCTACTTACCTGATGTCTATGTTAATGCTGTTGGTCAGTGTTATCTGATATAAATCTTGTACAGTTTCGAACAGTAGTGTATTGTTGCTCTGCTGCCATCATATAGCGATTCAATGTTATCTTTTTGTTGTGTCATTATATGTCCCTCCGACCTATCAATGGATTGGCCCAATCTCATCTGGTGGTACGTTTAAATTTGAGTTTACATCGTAGTAGTAGTAGTAGTAACTGAGCTTATAAAGCGCCTGGGTACACTAGCCAGTGTGTCCCCGTGCTATACCGCTGAGGAACCCATCCTGGCCTGTTCCTATGAGGCATTTAGTGCCAAAATGTGGTTAACAAACCACGAAGAATGCGCTCCTTTTTAAATGAAACTGCTGAGTTTCTTCACTCACTTATTCATATATTTTATCGATTTTCATTACGTTCCATTGAGTTATGACATTACGAATGCAAAGTTCATCAATTTCACGATTTCTTTTATTAATTCATCTTTTCCTTTTGAAATTTCAACATCATTAGAGAAAGTTCATTGTATTCATGAAAATTCAATAGTTCATATTATGCCCAATGCATTTCGGGTTAAAGGAGAGTAACCCTTCGTCAGGGGCCTGTTGGAAAACAGTGATAAGAAAACATTCAGGACCTTAGCATTCAGTAAAAAGCAAAAGTACACTGATATAACATGTGTAATCTGCAGCTAAAGAATTCTTACAGGGTAATGCATTAATGTGAACGTTATAGTAAACAAAAAGAGACTGCTAACTAGCATGTTTGAAGAAAAACGACTAGAAATGGAAACTTAATCGGGCCAATTAATCAAAAACAAAGTGGCTGCGTGTAAAAACATCACTCTGGATGTTGCGGTGATTTCTAAAGTAAAATGAACAATCTAAACAAGTTAAATGGTCTGAGGTTGGTGGGAAATACGAGGAGTATACCAGATAACGAGCGTGGAGGTAAACTTACGTGTTGCTTCAAACTGTGTGTTCGAATCCGTGTTCCGGGTCACGTCGGTGTGTACAAAGCCTATAGGGGGGTTTTTTAATGTGAAGAAAAGATCACGTGTCGGCTAAATAGGAGGATCGAGATCGACAGCTTCAAAACCGTAGCTTGAACTGAAATGATCTTGAAGTCTTGGAGACGTAGCAATGTCAAACATTTAACATGTAAGGACATGTCATCAGCTACCAACTTGGAATCTGCACACCCAGGCTGTACTCTCCACTCCTGTGCCATACTCTCCTGCTCAGGCCGTACCCTCTGGCTCCAGCTGTACTCTCTGGCTCCGGCCGGATGAAGTGTAATCAATGGGCCAGAATACAATCTTTTACAAAACGGAACATTAGGAATGTGTGATAAATGGTAGAGGAGGTCATGAAAATCAGTTTGGGCAGGGAAAAAGTTGTGGCCGGAAAACAACATCATATCCCTGAAAGGTTTGCTCCTTTGCATCATGGTACATGCAGTCCATGAATTACGCTTCCCTCAGTGTTGAGCAGTCCATGATTTGCGCTGTTCTCGGTGTTGACTGTACGTGCACTTCCATCAGTGTTGAGCAGTCCATGATTTGCGCTCTCCTCAGTGTTGACTGTAGTGTGACACTACAGTCAACAGCTACTGCCCCCATCTGCTTCCTGAGGGGGTGGAAGACTGTGGCAACTTTTTGAGGGGATTGGCGGCCTTGGCATACCCATTCTGGGCATCCCCCACCCCTTGATTTTAAAAACAACTTATTCCTGGGGCCTAGTGGGCTATCTGCCCCCCCCGGGGGCAGTTAAGGGGCCATTACCCCATCTGCCTCTGGGGGGCAGAAAGACTGTGGCATTTTTGGAGGGTGGGGGCATTTGCATGCCCATTCTGAGCCCATTATAAAGCCCATTATTGCCGCTTTAGCAGCAGTTTCCTGCCGCTAAAAGCGGCGATAATTTGTCGCCACTTCTTGATAATATGGCCCTTAGTGTGCCTGTGCACATGACAGAATAGTCCCGTCATGAGCACAGGAGCACTGGTGCTCATGAACCACTGATCCGTCATGAGTACCTAAAGGGTTATAGATGGTCCTGTTTTACTTTTAAGTGCCTCCCCCAAAACCCCCCATACGTGACCTACCAGTGCCTGATTGCAGATTGCTCTCATATGATGTTCCGACAGAGGTATTCACAGGGTAAGTTCACCTAGCCATGCCAAACTGTCTGCACAGGAGACTCATTGCAAACAGGGGCAGAGTGGCCTCAAGGGTATTTATACACTGCCCGATGGGCTGTTTTGATAAATCAGAGTGTGGGTTGGTTTTTCAGCAGTGTTTTTTTGTTTTTCTGAATATTGTTATTAGATTTTAGTATGTATATAACAAATAGTTCAATAACATTTCACATAAGACAATAAGGCAAGACCTTACAGACAGTTTCAGTAAATCCTGGCACTTGGAGTATAATAACAGCTTCAGCGTAACATGTCCAAGAGTTTTTAGTTACTCTAGTATGCCCCAGTTTGTAAATATGTATTATTTCGGATGTATAAATGTAAATTTCATCCTATATTTAAATTTTACAGGTTCATTTATGAAAAATGTATTACATTAACTTTTTATTATGGAATTGTTAATATCTTTAGTTTGTTATTTTCTGTTGTTTGGAATATATTTTTTATTTATTAATTTCAATGAAAGAACATATTTTTAGTATATAATTTTAAAGTTCGTTTCATATTTTTTTTACTTTTAGGAATTTTATTTTTCAAGCATGAATTGTTTTTTTTAATTTTATGTTTCAAATTTGAGGCATATTAGTAAATATGAATACAAATATTGTATTTATTAATAGTGATAAATGTCATGCAGTCACTTGGTCCCAACTAGAGAGGCAACACTGGAGCCAATGTTGGACGTCCTATCCCTTTAGAGGACAATGCAGATCCAGGAACCGAAACCTGAGAGTCCACAATGTCCCCCAAGGGGAAAAGGGGTTGGGATACAATAAGAAAAGAGAGACTTGTGGTACTGGATCTGTTCAGTGGCTGCGACACTGTGTAGCAGGATTTGTCACTTCTGAGACCTTCTGTGTAGTTTAAGTTATTTAATTAGTATTGTTTGTGCTTAGAAACATATTTAAAATCTAGTTAGTTGTCTATTTCTAATAAATAATGTTATTATTTACATTTGTTCATATAATAAAGACATGTGACATGTTTATTTAATGTTTATTTTTACATTTCGAAAACGTAGAAGTTTCTATTGAAAATAAACAGTTTATATTTTGATAAATAAAACTATTTTAATACACATTCATTATTAAATAAAAAAAATGTTAATCACATTTAAATAGTATTGTTTGCTGTACATTTTTCAACATTTGTTAAAAATGTTTAAATTGTTTCATATTCATATTTTTAACATCATTGGTATATATCAAATAATTTTTTTTTTTTTACACTATTATTAAATTTATACTTTACAATTTGTTTTACATTTTAACAACATTTTATGACATGTTTTACATAAGTAATATTATTTTAGTTGTACTACATTTAGGCAACATTTTAAATGTATCTTTCTATTTATTTCAGTGGGGAAATATTTTTTTCTTAGTTTCATTTAGGGCCCATTGTTTTGCCGCTACCTTTAAATTTTGCGGTCTATTTGTGTCATTTTTAGTCCATTTTTCAGGATTGAAGTTGTGGTAAGGTGGGGGGTTTTGAGAGTAGGGGAGATGTAGAGGGTTAGTTATAGTGTTGTTTGGGAGTTATATGCACATAAAGGGGCTTAATATGATGTCGGGCGGACTTGCGTCATGGAAATGGGACGACCGACCTCTGGTCCGGACCGCCTAATTACAATGCGACTGCACATGGTGCGGACACATACTCACATTGCCCTATGGGAGCATGTGTTATGGCCATAAACCAGCTGTAGCACAAGCTCCCATAAGGAAATGTGAGGTTGTGTTCATCGCTGCACCGAGTGGCAGGCACCTCAGCGTGCCTGCCACACTGTGCAGGAATCAACAAGGGTGCACCATAGGTGGCTCCTCTGCTTCCAACCAGAGTCTGCAAACAGAAGGGGGTCCTGCTATGGGTCCCCAAACACGCTTTCTGACAGGCTTTCCATATCTGGAAACCCAGCATGGAGAGCGTGCCGGAAACCGTGCATCGCAATCCGGATGGCGTAAAACGACATCCAAATAGATTACAGGCCAGTTTCCAACTGGCCGACAGGCTCCTTAAACCCAATGGAATCCAGGTGGAAAGATCGTCCGGTTTAACTTCCAAGCGCCTAAATTGTAATTAGGTGGTTGGAAGTGAAACCAATGATCTCAGTTGGAAAGCCTCCGACCTAAGTTTTACCGGCTTTCCGACCGAGATGGTAATCGGACCCTTAATTTGTAGTATTGTTTCACTAGTGTGTAGGTTTGATTTTGCACATTGTTTTAGTAACATTTTGTTATGTTAAATTGCGTTATTTCAATTGCTTTATGATGATTAAGTGTAATGTAAATGTACTTTTGGAAACATAATGTTTCTTGTGGGTGGGTTTTGTGTTTTACTTTGTAGGTTTTTCTCTACGAACGTGTCCTATGCATATTTGGATTTAACTTTTTTTTTTTAAGAAAATCTCTTTTGGTTTATAATAAACCAATATTTGTGCCTTTGATTTCCTTTTCTTTGAGTTTCCAGCAGCATTAAACAATATTTTCAGTTTTTTTTTTATGATTCCTAGAAACTTTGGATTTCTTTGAGGGATCTTTATTGGATTGATTTATATTTGCATTTGTTTTTGGGCTTTTTGGAAAATATTTTTCCAGTTTTTGTTGGATTATATTATTTGACTATGTGCATACAGAGGATCATCTGCAGCTACAGTAAGTTATATTTAATTGATTTGTTTTGGGTGGGAAATTTATTTTTTTGTGTAAGTTTTATGTTATTGTTATTTGGAAATGCTTATTTTACGTGTTGTAATTATTTTACATAATGAATAGAAATTCTTTTTGGAGCTTTTTGGTTGGTGAGCTTTATATATTTTATATAGTTTTTATATTGTTTTATTATATCAATCTTTTTAAAATTGGATTTTTATTTCATGTTTTGACTGATGTAATAAAATGCAATTTTTAATGCAAAAAGTATTTTTTTATTTTATTAACTATAATGTAATTATGTTACCAAAATTATTGTAGTCGATATTGTGTGAGGCAATATTTTTGAGATAGCATAGTTTATTTATTGGTAACATTTTTGTTTTGTGTTCGATATAAGTAAAATCGATATTTTTAACAACAATATTTGTGCTCTCAATAGTTGTGGTTTTATTAGTTAACTATAGAGAGGAAATTGTTTTGCTAAAAATTGTTATTTTCAGATATTTTTGTGTTTCGATATTGTGTTCATCAATATTATGTCAGTGATCCCTATGATATTTCTGTGTATGTATGAAAAAGGTATCTATTTGTGCAATTTATTTGAACTATAAAAAGAATACATGAAAGTATGCTGACACTCATTACCTCCTCGTTAGTCTTCCTCGCCACATGACTAACAAAATGAGCTGCAGCTCCACACCAGAACCCTTCAAAGCAAAAAGTCAGCCTCCCATGCCTCCCATCCCTTCCCAATATGGCCAGCTCATTACACACTACACCTCTATAAGAGGAGGGCCGGGCCAACACATCAGCCTGTTTTTTTAGTTCTGCGCTCATCTCTGCAGATGTGTCAGGATAGTGGTGCCTGCTGTAGCAGGTACATGGGGCTCGGGTGGAGGTCCTGCTCTAGCTGACCTTTGGATCTTAGACTCATTTTTCCCACCTTTCCCCCGTTTTTTTAGCCGGTTAGGTTCTGCTCTAGCGGGCCGAGGGTTTCTTGAGGGGGGGTGGCCGGGGTGCTGTTTGAGATGGTGCCTCCTCTGTTTTTTCATTGTGTTCTTCCTGTCGTGAAGTTTTGGGGTGCTGTATGTCCCTTTACTCTGTGTTCGATTTTCGCCGCCCGCCTGCCCCTCGTGGCGCTGTGGCACGCGGCGGCTCGGCCTCTTTTTCCCTTTCAATGGGGGTATGGCCATCGGCTGCATGCTTGCTGACTGGGGAACCTTTGGAGCCCGCACATTGATTCTACTTGTTAGACGGGCTCGCCGCCCGCCTTCCCTTTGGGCCACGGCGGGCGGTAGCAGTTGTGCTCGGTTTCAGTATTCCCCGCTTGCGCTGTCTGCCCTTAAAGCGCTGTGGCGGGCGGTGGCTCGGCTTTCTTTTATCTTCCAATGGGATTGCGACCGTTATGCGCACTACTGTTATACCGTGCTGGCCGCCCGCTTTTGACCTGCCGCGGGCGGCGGCGGTTGTGCTATTTTGTTGTTCCTCGCTAACCTCATTCAAGAATGGCCTCGCCGGAGGAGCTTCGCGGGCAAGCAAGATGGCCGCGTAAGCTCGGAGCTCCGCGGACCCTCTGGCCCTCCGCAAATATCCTGGAGGAAATCCTGTTCCACAGCTGTGGATTTCAATTGGTGAATGGTCACGGATGCGGGAACCGCTTTCCGCTTCCAACTCCGACATTTCTAGGCAAAGTTATGTTGTGTTGAACTTTGTGCCAGGGATGCGCCATTGTTCCGTGGGCGGCTGGTGATCGAGACCACGCGAAGCATGATTGATATGCGAAGCGAGCATCTCCGGTTTCTGTTGGCGGAGTGTACGTAGCTGCGGAGTTGCCTGTGGCTGCCTTGGCCCTCGTGGAAGCTACACCTCGTGCCTACACAAGTGCCTACTGTGTCCTCGCTGCATCGCCCTTTGTTCTCTCCGAACCCATCATGGCCGGCAGGGGTGACCCCGACAGGACGGCGAACCGGGGTAGCAGGAAGACAATCCAACCCCAGGCAAATAAGATTGACCGATATGCCCAACAATGGACCTCGCCTTCTGTAGTGGCTCAATCTAAGGACTCCATGCGCACGGGCTCGCCCGAAGGGTCGGAGCCCACATTAAGTGACATCATGGGGGCCATTACAAGCATCAGGACTGAGATGCATAGGCAGCACGAGGTCCTGGCACACAAGGTGGACACCCTGGCCATCGACCTCAATCTGATCAGGGCTGACTTGGGCAAAACCAACGATCGAGTAAAATCCCTCGACATCAAGACCTCCAGCCTCACGACTGATGTCTCGGACCTGCAAGCGGAGGTCCGTACCCTGAGGTCGATTAATGACCAGTTCTCAAGACGGCTGGAGGACTTTGAAGGACGTGCCAGGCGGCAGAACGTTCGCATTATTGGAGTACCGGAGGGTGCGGAGGAAGCGGCCTTTGATCTCTTTGTGGAGGACTTGGTGAAGACACATCTCGCACCAGCCGGACTCAGCCACTTTTTCTCAGTGGAACGGGCCCACAGAATACCTGGCGGCCCTCCGAAGACGGGTGTCGCGCTGAGACCCATCATCGCCCGACTATTCAATTTCAGGGATCAGGACGTGATTCTTCAGGCTTCGAGGCGACATGGGCCTCTTAAGTTCCAGAATGCTGACGTGAACTTCTACCCGGACTTCACCAGGGCCATTCAGAGACAGCGTCAAAGCTTTGCGGGGGTGAAACGGCGCCTCAGGGACTTGGGGCTCAAGTACTCTATGCTGTTCCCCGCTAAACTGCGAGTTGAGCGTGATGGCCGAGCCCTGTTCTTTGACATGCCTGAGTCGGTGAGTGACTGGCTGGACACTTTGCCACACCGCCGAGAAGAACAGGAGGAACACTCCGAAGGCGCCTCTGGTGGCCCTGATCTTCAAGAATAGTGCTTGTCGCGCTGTCTTTAGCGGTTGGTGTGCCCGTCGACTGTGACTGATAATGCCAAAGCTTTTGCACTTTTGCTTATCCTATTTTTGCATGGAGGGTGGCAGGGGGGGACTGCGGGGGTTCCTTACTCCTCTAGGGTCTTTTTTGTAGTTAGTTCATGGGGCGACAGGCACACTGCTGGTTGGGGGGGGCTTTTTAGTCTGCTGCAGGGGTGCATGGTGGGGGGTGGTGTTGGGCATGGTTATGTGTGTTCTCTTTGTTTTCTTCTTCTCTCTCTTAGGCAATGGGTCGTGTGCTCTGCTCTGTTTCACTTGTCGTTGAGGCTTTTGGGGGTTGGGTGGGACTTGGGACATGATGATGGGGGGTAGGAAACTGCAAGTTCTTTGTTGGAATGTCAATGGCTTAGGTGATCGTATTAAAAGAGGGGTGGTATTGCAGTTGATTAAAAGACATATGCCGGATATTGTTCTCTTGCAGGAGACGCATTTAGTTGGGAACACGTGTAGAGCGCTCAATCGGAAGGGTTTTAAAATGGTGACTCACTCGGGGTTCTCTTCGGGGTCCCGGGGGGTGTGTGTAATGGTGCGTACGTCCCTTCCTTTTGAGATTGACTCCACTATGGTTGACGAGAGGGGGCGGTACGCCGCTGTTGCGGGGCGTTGGGAGGGGCGTGCCCTGACATTGGTTTCGGTTTATGTTCCTCCGGGTTTGCAGAATAACACCTTCCAGGACCTTGGTAGCGCCATTTTGAATCTGCCCGCAGGGTTGTTGATTGTGGGGGGTGATTTTAACTCGGTTTGCTCCGGATCCTTGGATAGACATCCACCTAGAGACCTCCGTAGCTCTCAACTGTGGTTGCCCACCTTTCTTGAGACATTGGGGTTGGTCGATTGTTGGAGACTCCTGCATCCCACTCGGAGCCAATACTCATTTCATTCTGGCGCTCACGGTAGCCTATCCAGGATCGACTATGTCCTTACCCTGGCGGCTCACGCACCGGCGATCTCCGAGGCCCGTTTTTTGGCGAGGGGCATTTCAGACCATTCCCCGCTGTGGGTTTCATTTGACTTTAATATTGTCATGCCGGAACGACCAGTGGTGGTCAATCCATGGTACTTTCGGAACCCCAAGACCCGTGGTCTCCTGGCTAAGGCTATCAACCTTTATTTCACGGAGAACGTGGGGTCGGTTACATCGGCTGCCACTCTGTGGGAGGCTTTTAAAACTGTTTTGCGGGGCGAGGCCTTTACTCTTATAGCGGAGGCCCGTAGAATCAGAGATGCCGACATGGTGCGTGTCGAGGCGGAGATCATGGAGTTGGACTCCCGGTTAGAGGCGGGTCCCGAGCCTGCCCTGCTGCATAGCCTCTCCCTTAAACAGTCCGAGTACCGTGACCTTGCTACTGACGCTGCCCTCGTCCTGGGTAGGGAACAGCAGGGTCGGATCTACGACGTTGGCGACAAGGCCGGGAAGTTGCTGGCCTGGCTGGATAAGAAAGAAAGGGCCAGCCGCGTCGTCCCCGAGATACTGGGAGAGGATGGAGTGTTAGTCACTGACCCGAGCGCCATTGCTGAGTCCTTTTCAGATTACTTTCGGGCGTTTATGCCTCTGTCTCAGACCGGTCTGAGGCCGATTCGGTTGCTTTCCTTTCTGACATCGATCTCCCGTGTTTATCGGACACGGATCGAGACGATCTGGACAGGGACATATCCGTGGATGAGGTTGCACTTGCAATCTGTTCATTGAGGCCTGGTAAGGCGCCGGGTCCCAACGGCATTCCGGTGGAACTGTATAAGATTAAACCGGATGTGGTTTCCCCACATTTGCGCAAGATGTTCCTGGAGGGGCGGGAGAAAGGCCTACTTCCCCCTGACCAGAGGTTGGCCACCATTGTGGTCATCCACAAGGTAGGGAAGCCGAGAGACTTGTGCCGATCGTATCGTCCTATCTCTCTTTTGAACGCGGAGCCTAAGATTCTTGCCAAACTGCTTGCCAACCGTTTGATTGGCGTCATCGGCGACTTAGTGTACCCGGACCAGTCGGGCTTTATTCCACACCCCAACACTGCTCTTAACTTGCGTCGACTTCACGGTGCCCTGGCTAGGGCCCATACGCTTGAGGAGCCGGCTGTCCTGGCGTCATTGGATGCCACGATGGCTTTCGACTCCCTCGAGTGGAGTTATCTGTGGGCAGTGTTGGCGAAGCTCGGCTTTGGCCCGGAATTTGTGGGGTGGGTCAAGCTCTTATATGCTGAACCGCTAGCTAAGGTTGCGGTTAATGGCCGAGTCTCAGCGACTTTTGCTCTTCAGAGGGGCACCAGGCAGGGCTGTCCATTGTCGCCCCTCCTGTTCGCACTCGCGCTTGAACCTCTTGCAGCCCTGTTGAGGACCCATCCCGACCTGCACGGTATCAGATGGGCCCCTGACTTCGAGGACAGAGTCTCTCTATACGCAGACGATATTCTCCTATACCTCACCTCCCCCTGCAAGTCCCTTATCGTGGCAACTGTGACGTGCTGCGACTTTTCGGTCAGTACTCTGGCCTAGTCATCAACTGGACCAAGTCGCACTTATACGTCCTGAAAGGGGGAACGCCGCGCCTTCCAAAGGGTTGCGGCATACAGGTGGCGAGCCAGGGCTTTAAGTACCTGGGGATCTATATCTCCACTAATTCAAAAGCGCGCTATGAGCACAATTTGCTTCCCCCTCTTCTCCGCCTCCGGCGTGAAGTGGAGGGATGGCGCAAACTCCCGCTCTCCCTGCTTGGGCGCGCGGCATTGTTTAAAATGATGTCCTTGCCCAGGTTCCTCTACGCCCTGCAAAACACTCAGGATCCGGTCCCTGCTCGATACTTCGGCGAGATCGAGAGCCTGCAACGCGCCCTACTCTGGGACGGCCGCCCTCGCATCGCTATCACGAAGCTCACGCTACCGTGGTACGATGGGGGGATAGCGTTACCTGATGTGCGAAGGTATTACTGGGCCTCCCAGTTAGCGGCTATCAACCACGGTCTGTACGGTCCGGAGAACAGCCCAGGATACGCCATGGATCGGTGGCTTCTGGGCGGCGGGAACTACTACAGGGCGCTCTACTCGAGGTCTCTCGATAGGCGGATGTCTGGTCCAATGAAAACCGCGGTCCATATTTGGAGGGCAATCACCAAGGCTCAGGGATGGAAGGATAGGCTGACTAAGTTGACCCCATTGTACGACTCGGACATCTTGGGTAAACTGTGGCATACCAAGGGCTTCGATAAGTGGGATTTGATAGGCATTTCCAGGGTGGAGGATATGTTGCTGCGTGGCGAGGTTAAGACTTTTGCCCAGTTACAAGCAGAATTCCAGCTGGGTGAGGCGGAATTCTTCCGGTATGCCCAGTTAAGGCACGCATTGCTGTCCGCTAAACCGGAGGAGGGGGCGATTCCTGACAGTTCCCCTTTGGAGGATAGGGTGCTGGACGGCCATATGCCTGACAGCGCCATTTCACTGTCCTATAAAAAACTCATCAATGTCCGTACCGACCTCCTTCTGGGTGTGAGGGACCAGTGGACACGGGATGGGTTAGAAATTGACGATGAAGATTGGCAGAGTGCGGTATCCTCCCCTAAGGAGGTTGCTATCTCTTCCCGTCTCCGACTGGTGCAGCTCAAAATCTTTCACAGAGTATATGTTACTGGCCCCAGACTCGTGCACATGGGCTACTCCATCGATGGACTTTGTAGGCGTGGCTGTGGCGCCCTTGCCACTTTCATGCACATCCTGTGGGAATGTCCCGCAATAGCCTCCTACTGGCGACGCGTGCACTCGATCATGAGTGAGGTGACTGGGGTAGCGGTGCATGCGGAAGCCAGGAGATGCCTCCTCAACATCTGGGGTCCGACAGATCACAACGTGGCCCAGGCCCAATGGGTGACCCGTGGCAACATGGTAGCTAAACGGGACATCGCGCAGAAGTGGGGAGCTGTGGCAGCTCCGAAGGTTGTACATTGGAAGGCCAATATGGATTGGTGTATGTTTCGGGAAAAGACTGTGTATGTTGCCAGGGGTAAGCCTAAAAAGTGGCAGAAACTGTGGGGGGCTTGGAATGCATACAGAGGGGACATCTGCATACCCCCAGACCCCGCCCCGCTGGAGGAACACCTGTCACCGTAGCTTGAGACACCAACTGTAACACTTTCTGATGTTATCCTGTGTTTTCCTCCCCTCCTACTCTTGATACTCCTTTTCGTTGGTCACACCTGTGCTCATTATGCCCTCCCGACCCCCGCACAATGCCTCACTGTTTATCACATTCCATTGCCTCTGTCTTTGTGCCAGGTTTGGCGCTCCTTTTCTTTTTCTTTATCTTTCTATGTTTCTCTTATAAAAACTTAAAATCAACCTCAATCGTTCTGCTGTACCAATTCTTGCACTTTTGTTTCCCTGGTTCGAAATGCTGCCTTGCCTCCGGGATGTCAGGCTGAATAGCTGTGTGCACTGTCTTTGAATAAAGGTTTTAAAAACTTTAAAAAAAAAAAAAAGAATGGCCTCGCCGCCCGCCCGCCGGCCTTCCCTTCACTGCTCTCCGGTGGGCGGCGGCGGTACTATGCGGTGTGTTCCCTGCTTGCGCTGAACTGCCACTCACTTTCTGCTGGCTGTCTGCATTGGGGGAGGTTCTACTCATCTCTCCGCCTGCCTGCTCCTCGGGCGCTGCGGCGGGCGGCAGCTGTGCTACGCGGCATTCTCCCAGCCTTTGGTGTTCTTTCACGCCTGCGCCTCGAGGCGCTGCTGCGGGCGGCGACTGGCCTGCGCAGTGTTCTGTACACCGCCCGCCTGTCCATCGAGGCGCGGCGGTGGTGTTGGACCTGGGGCTTACCGGATCTCCACGGACTTCGTGGTCCGGGTGTGTGTGTGGCCTGTTGTCAGGCTCGTACTAATGGGGCAGGGTCGGTTGCGCGTTCCCACGCTGTGAGTGTTACAGGTAATTCTTTTTCCGGCTACATGGGAGCTGTAACCCTCTGAGCTACCTGCATGTTTACACTTCAATGTTTTTCCTTCTATGAGCTGTGCTTTGCTGCGGGCTTTCTTTATGGGGATGTAGCTCAGTGGTAGTGCGCCTGCTTTGCTTATATGAGGCCCTGAGTTCAATCCCCGGCTTCTCCGGCCGTTTGCCATGTCTTGCATCTGGGATGTGAAACCCGCTTTAAACTGTGAGACATTTGCCTCGATGAATCCCATGAGATGGGGCTATCTCATTTTATATTCCTTTTCTGCCTGCCCGGGAAGTTCCATCCTGGCCCGTTGCTCCTGGCTGGTGAGTTTTGCTTCGATATTTGGCTTTGCAGCTTTCCCCTTATTCGAGCTGTCTTCATGCTGTTTGTGGATCTGGGCTATTTGTTGGCTTCTCCGTGTCCTGTTGACTTACAACAGTGTGTACTAGCGTTCGTCACGCTGTCCTCTTTGTGGTTTTGTGGGAGTTCGTGGTATAGGTTCTTTGTTGCTATGTCCCGCACTTCCGTGCTCCGTGCGTTCCTGATGCCTTGCTGCTCCGGCCTCCGCACATTATGCAGTGTGGTTTTGATTTCCTCCGGGATTTTTTGGGGTTGACGATCCTGCTGCTGTGTGTTCACGTGGGTGGGCATTGGGGTGTTGCAGTATGGCTATCTGACTGGAGCATTCGCTCGTCCTCCTTCTCTTTGGGCTCGGGCTCGCTCTTTGGGCTTTGGGCCTGCGGCCTTTCCGTCCTCTGGACTCAGGTTCCTGCCTGCTCCCTGTTGTTGTGCGTGGTCTGCCCCAGTCAGTTTCCGTGGGCTGTGGCGTGTCTGCTGGGGCGGGCTGCGGTTGGCGCCTGTCCTTCCGTCACTGGGCTGTGGCAAGGAATACCATGCTTCTCCCGCCTCCAGGGGGTCGGGGCTTTGTTGTGGTCCTTTCTGTTACCTCTCCTTTTGCCCTGGTTGGCTGCTTTCCTTGGGTCCTGCCCTCTTCCAGGCCGCTCCGGTTGTTGGGCTCCCTTGCTCCTGTCCATGGAGCTGTGGCTCTTTGATTGCTCTGCTTCCTTTGGGTGGTGCGTGCTTGGTCTTGCCAGGGGTTCAGCGCCCGCCTCTACTGGGGTGTGCGTTCTGGGTTTTTGTTGCAGGGTCACTTTTTGGTGGTCTCGCTGGTCCTTCTTGGGTGGGTCTTGTTCTTCGGGTTTCGTTTGGCCCCCCAGCTGTTCTGGTTGGGGTTGTCTGCCTTGTTAGGGGCATTCCTCAGGACGTGTTTTGGGTCTTGTTGTCTGGTGGTGTTTTCCCTGTCTGTCCTTTTGCGGATCCTCTGGTTCCTGTTGGTCTCGGGACTACTGGCCCTTCCTTGGTTCATTTCTATTGCCCCATTGACTCCTTTCCCACCCTGTCTCCTGGTGCAGCCGGTGGTGGGTGCCTCCTTCCCGTTGTTGGCGGCATTTGCCGTCCTGGGGGGCGTGCTCGGGTTCCCGTTCTGTGCTGCTTCGGTGGGCTCCCATGATGGAGTGTTTCCCATCTGGCTTCGGTCTACCATTCCTTGGCTTTTCTGGGGTTTTCCCCTGCTTTGCTGGGACTTCTTTTTTCCTGTTCTGGGTGGTTTGTCCCTTGCCTCGTGCTCCAGGGTGTTTGCGGGGTTCACACCTGTGTTTTTTGGGCGCTGTGGTACTGTCCTTGCTGGAGTCACTTTGTCTTTGGCTGTCCCTCTCTGCATGCTCATATTCTCATCTGGATGGGTCCTGTGGCTCTGTGGACTGAGAGTCGGCTGCTGGGCCTGTGTTCGGCCTCGTGGTCACAGGTTAGATTTCCGGCGGGTCCACTTAATCTTTCCTTCTTAGGTCTGTGATGTGGGTCCCATTGAGTTGGTTGGCGACTTACGTCTGTTGTTCAGCTCCAGGATGCCCGTGGTGGTGCACTTGCACTTTACAAGTACATGTTTTATTGTATTCTCTCATGCAGTGTTTGTGGGTCGGTCTTTTTCAGTGCCTGGTTGGGAGGTCTCCTGGGTGCGTCTGGTCCCTTCCGTTTCCTTTGGTTCCCCGGCGTTGGCTCTTAGCCTTCTCTTCAGGGCTCCTGCTTTGCGCTTTCCTGGGGCTTCTGGGCTTGTTTGGCCTAGCCAGGGTTTTTTGTCCTGTTGGTGATGCTCGCATGGGTGCCTCTCCATTGGCGTCTACTGCTGCGGTGGTTGCCTTGGGATCCGTTGCTCTTTGGAGCCGGGTCTGGTGGCATTGGGGTCTAATGCTTCCACTGCAGGGGCGTGTGTTCGACCTCGTGGTCACGGGTTCATATCCCAGTGGGTCCGCTCAGCTATCTTCCATCTGTGGTCGATATATTGAGTACCGTTGGGTAACAGCATACTTCTGTTACTCAGCGCCTTGAGGCCCACGGGTGTTAAGTGCGCTTTGCAAGTTCGCATGTTATGTTTCATAGCAGAACTGTGCCATACGCTTTTTTCCCTTGCTGGTTTTTTATTTCCTGCAGTGCTGTTCGGTGTCCGTGGTTGCTGGTGCTCCCAGTTCTTGTCACCGTGGCAGGGTCCGGCGCTTCCGGTGTGGTTTTGTATCCTCGGCTTTTGTCCCTGGTCTTGGGGTCCCAGTGTCTGTTGGCTCTGGTGGCTCCCTGGAGGTCTTAATAAACAAAGAGAGGAGTACCACCGTTAAAGGATCAAGAGAGTTCCTAATGGGGTGGTTGACTGACAAAAGGAAAGAATTTATCCTTTTGTTAAAAACCCCTCACTCACCAGCCTAGTGGTGACATGCTTCATCATTGGGGTCCACCCTGGCGGCCTAGCGTCACCAGGGTGTGCTACAACACCTGAAATACAGTGGAGCAGGTTGTGAGTGTAGGTGCAGAAAAAAATATGTGTTAAAAATTGTCCTGGTTTAACTTAGTGGGAAAATACATTTTATTTACAAGCAACTGGACAATATTAAAAAGGTGAGGTGAGATACTGTGAGGGTAATTAAGGCCAAAAGTATCTCTATATGTGTGCTGGTCTACATGTTTCAACCAAAGATGGAAAGCACCAGGTTTTCATCAGGACCGTAAAAACAGGGAACTGGACGGTATGTGCCCCCTAAAAGGCACAGCCAATCCTAATTCCTTGTGCCCCAGTTAGCAAAATTCGCTAATGGTGAAAAAAACTCTGACCACGGTGGGTGAGTATAAAAGTAAAAGGCAAAAAGACTCCTATTCTAGTGTCTTTTGCATCGGAGGGCAGGGAGTGGTATCACCATTTCTGAAACGTATTAATTGTCTTGTGGTGGAAAAGGCCAATTACCTACATCGCTCCTCCGCTGCCCTGCTACCTTGGAGGTCTTGACATGGCTTGGGCTTTTTTCACCCTGCCCTCTGTCCTTCTCACCTTTGGTGTGTTTCTGCCTGTGGTTTTTTCTCCCTGTGCACTCCTGTTGCTGTCAGTTCTTCCTCGTTGGGCCGTGCGGGGCCTGTTTGTGAGCTTACTGGCTGTGTGACCGCCTGGGTGCTCGCTTCGGCGGCTCGATTCCTCTTTATGGTACTTTTCTGGGAGGGGTTGCTTGGCTCCTGTGCGGTCTTGGGTCACCGCACTGCGTTTCCCTTGGCTGGTTGGGTTCCCTTGTTGGCCGGGTGTCTTCAGGGTGGTGTCTGGCACCTTTCCTGGGTCCGTTTTGCCTTCTGGCTTCCTGGGTTTTCTTTCCTTGGTGTTGCGATCCCTTCCGGGGGGTCCCTTGTGTGACTGGGCTGTTTCCAGCCTGTTTGATTGAGTCTGGTTCCGCTGCCTCGTTCCTCTGGTGGCTCCGGCTCTATCGCGTTTGGTGGTCCGCCGTGCGGTGTTGCTGTGTTTATCGGACTGCGTCTCTCTTTCTGCTGTGGATTTTTGTTGGGTCGCTGTGGTGGGTATGCCCTCTGTTCCTTCAGTTCCTCTCTCTGGGCTTTTGCTCCCCTCTCACTTTTGGCTGTCCCTTGGGCAGTCTTGGTGTGTTTGGTCCGGCTTGCTGTTTTCTGTTCTTGGCCCTGTTTGCTGTTGGTTTTGGTTCTGTGCAGTCTGGTTCCGTACCTTCTTTGTCCTCCTTCGGCTTTGCTTGGGGCGGATTTTCTGGGTGCGCTTTGTGGGTCTGGGTTTTATGGCCTTTCCCGGTGTCTTTCTGTCCCCGGCGGATTCTTCCTGCTCGTGGTTGCCTCTCTTGGGTGGTCCTTCCACTCGTTCTGGTCTGTTGGGTTTGCCCTCTTTCGTGGGCATCCCCTTCTGATCTGTTGGTTTCTTGTGAGTTTCCATGAAGCCGCTCAGATTTGGTATGTGCTCACTTTGTTAGTCATGTGGCAAGGAAGACTAACGAGGAGGTAATGCCCCGGTTACTTACCAGTAATCTTCATTACTCCGAGTATAGTCTTCCTCACCACATGAGTTCCCATCCCTCCCTCCCTTTCTGGCTATCAGCTTCATGTTTGTGCTTGGTAGTTTCAGGCTGATGGGTTGGGCCGGCCCTCCTCTTATAGAGGTGTAATGTGTAATGGGTCGGCCATATTGGGAAGGGCTGGGAGGCATGGGAGGCTGACTTTTTGCTTTGGAGGGTTCTGGTGTGGAGCTGAAGCTCACTTTGTTAGTCATGTGGCGAGGAAGACTATACTCGGAGTAATGAAGATTACCGGTAAGTAACCGGGGCATCAACTGGTTGAATGTTTCTTCAATCAGTTCTGTCCATATATATGTAAAAAAAATAGAAGTGATTGCCATGGGAAGTTTTTTTTTTTGGTTGATAAATTAATGGTGGTCCAACCTTCTGTGTGTATCCCACAGACAAAGTTGTACCCGAGGTATCAGGAGGGATTGGTCTACAGGAACAGCCTAGGCTGTCTCGCCAGGAAAAGGTGAGGGGCATTCCCCAACCTCAGTTCTAGCCTAACGTGAATGGCATTAGAGGACATTTCACAGCAACAATGAAGAGAGCTATGCAGATCACAAAGATGTCTATCTCCAGCATACTGTGTCAAGTCAAGTCAATTTTATTGTATAGGTAATAAAATATAAAAACCTTTACAGACAATAATAAGCGTTAAAAGTTCAAAGGTCTATAAAAGCTGTGTGATAAAACCTTGCTAGTGGCCGCCACAGAAATGTCAGCATGGTCTTCCTTCTCAAGTAGGTGTAAATCACATAAAACATGTAGCAGGGTAGGATTAGATAGGAAGGCTTCAACACAAGGTGGTGGGGCCAGACCCCATTCTAAAAGGTGTGGATTGCAGAAGCTTATAGCGTGGTAGACCTTTACAGATAGGATTAAGCAGTGAGGCTTCCACACAGGGAACATGAGCCAGACCCAGAGCTGAAAAGCTGATCAGGGAGGAGAACAGGTCTTGATAAAAAAAATCAAGTAAAATCAGCGGACAGTGCATAGCATAGGACTAGCTGAGCATAAAGGAATTTCAAACCATGTGCAAATTTCGCAAGGCCCAAGCCTAAATATTGAGCAGTAGAGATGTAAATTAAAAGTTCTCTTGCTTGAGGCTGAGCTAGTGCATTCCAGAGGGAAAGTTTATCTACACAGGGCGAGAGGCTTAAGGGGCGTAAAAATGAAGCCAATTGTCCCCGATGGTTTTATGCGCCGAGTGCAAGTTACACAGAACATGAGACCGGGTGTAAACTATCAACTGGATTGGAAAGAACAATTCTAATATTTTGCTGCAAATCCGGTGAAAATGATGGACGCAGCAGGCAGTGAGGGCCACATTTGAGGGTGCAATGCCGCTGCACTACTGTCGTTTTCCTGGCCAAGGGATTGCATAAAATCTATGAGTTTGTTGGTCTCAGGCCTAAATATTAAGCAGATGATATGGGAATCAGTGCTTCTCCTGCACTTAGGCTGGCCTGGAACAAACCAGTCAATGCTTTTTTGAAGTGGCTCTGTCTGTGCAGGGAATGCCTGCGTACAGGGCGTGAAAGGAAGCCGGCTTTGCCAAGGTATTATGAGTTGTGAACTGGTTATGGAAGGCAAGGGCCTAGATATAAGACCGTCGAATAAAACAGAGAACAGGTGTCGTCTTGTTTGATGGTTGGCCAGGTACAGTCTGGGCGGAATGTTTTAGGGCAGTTCAAATAGGGCTGGTGAATGCAGAGGCCAGGGAAGCTGCGTTTGATGGTGTGGTGCTGCAACGCTAGTGCTGTTTACTAAGCCTAATTTGCTCACTGGCGTCCAAAGAATTTTGACTGTTTTGATGTTTAATTGTGGATTTAGTGGATTCAGAATGGCAATTACTGCCTGCTGGCAAGTTCGCACTCCTAGTCAGATGAAGTAGACACAGAGAAGGGATTTCCTTTGCTCCAATAATTGAGTACAGATGGGTAAAACATGGATTAAGGTTTTCTAAGAAATTCCACTCTCCCAATCTTAGAGCCACAAGCTGAGCTTTAACCTTTTCACCGCCGTCGGCCGCTCACGCCCACCATGACGTCGGACGGCCCATCGGAAAGGTTAATCCATGTCGGATAAGTGCAGGTCATGTAGTTCTGTTGCTTGGTTTAGGAATACGAGTACACGACTGACCATGCATGGGCATGCTTGCAGATAGCTGCCAAATCCTCTAGTTTTGACATTTCTTTGGCTGTAAAAGATGTTAATTTCTTGAAGACCTGGTGCTCCAGATGTTTATTCTAGGCTTTGGTTAGTGCAACATCCCTCAGTTTTCCGTCAAGGTGTGGTCTGTATGATGATCTCTGTCCAGCTTGCTCGATGTGGCACCAGATTAAGGCATGCATGGAGTCTGGTGGAGCCAGTCTGATTTTGTGGCAGAAGTTGAGGAAACCGCTCCCTCTGTCCCAGTGATGTTTTAAGATGTTACACTCTAATCTCACCTGCGCCGATGAAGCTCTTTTCGGGAGGTGCAGAGTGGCTTTGAAGATTCTGATGAACAATTTATCCACAGACCCGCTTCCCTTTCGAGGGTGATTTCGCTTCTGTAGGTTAATGTTGCATTCATTTTCGCTTTCATTACCTGGTGGAGTGGGTCGAGGCTGGGAACTTGTAACTTCGGGGCGATGGATGAGAGAGCGAACATTAGGCTGGAGCCCTTGATGTTTATAGAGCGTACATGGGGTGTAGATGCCCATTTGCTGTCTAGAAGGATTCCCAGGTACTTGTATGGCCCGATTCACAGAACTAACTTAAGACAAAATCCTAAACTTGCTACCAATTTGGTAGTCACAGAAGGCACTTACTCATTTTGGTATTCACAGAAGGCACTAACTCATTTCGGTATTCACAGAAGTTAGGAGTCCTAACTTTAGGACTCCTAAATGCCTTCTGTGAATACCGAAAGTCTTAAAGTTAGGATTTTTCTCAGTTTAGGAGTGGTAAAGTCAGGACTCCTAACTTTAGGACTCCTAAATGCCTTCTGTGAACACCGACAGTCTTAAAGTTAGGATTTTTCTCAGTTTGGGAGTAGTAAAGTCAAGACTCCTAATATTAGGACTCCTAAATGCCTTCTGTGAATACCGAAAGTCTTAAAGTTAGGATTTTTCTCAGTTTAGGAGTTCTAACTTTACTACTCCTAAACTTAGAAAATTCCTAACTTCAAGACTTTCGGTATTCAGAGAAGGCATTTAGGAGTACTAAAGTTAAGACTCCTAACATCTGTGAATACCGAAATGAGTAAGTGCCTTATGTGAATACCAAAATGAGTAAGTGCCTTCTGTGAATACCAAAATGTTAGTAAGTTTAGGATTTTGTCTTAAGTTAGATCTGTGAATCGGGCCTGTAGTCTTTACTGTGCTGAAGCCTGGTGCCCCACGCAAATGAGGGAATCCCTTTACCTCCACGCCTGTGTCGTATTGCAGATGCAGGTGCAGAGGCAAAGAAGCTCTCAGGTGGCACACTGTCAGAGCGCCCCTGATGGCAGCCCTCTGGGGGTATGAAGGGGGTCACATGGACCCCCAAAAATCCCCCTGCAGGTGGGTACAGTCACTGCCTGCACCCGCCTGCAAGGGCATTGCTAATCCCCTCTAAAAGTGCAGGTAGGTGCCGCCTGCACTGTGAAATCACGGAGCAGCTTCAAAGCAGCTGCTATGTTTTTCACATGAGTGAACTGCCGCAAGGGCAGGTCAAGTTTTCTGCTGCCCTGGGGCGGCACATTCATCATAATGCAGTGCATATTCCTTCATTGCACTGGGCGCAACTTTTTAGAGCCCAGTGCAATGAATGAAAAGGCCCTGCATGTATAATGTGGCCTCTAGTGTGCTGCATCACCTTGCTCCCATGCACTTAAGTATAAACGCTAGACTGTCACAGGTAGAGCTGAATGAGGAACATGCCACTGGGTCATCCTGGTGTTCCAGGCAGAAAATGTCAGCCACGAAGTATCCTTAAAGCGCCACCTCATAAAAGAATGGGAATAAACCTTCAGAGTGTACTCGTGCAACCTTCAAATTACCGCATGTTCCCTTAAGTTACTCTCTCATACCCCAAGACACGCTTACAATGCTCTTAAAACTCTCACAACTCCCCCAGAAACCCTTACTATGCACTCAGTGCCTCCCGTATCAATTACAAGTGTGGTTACATCTTAAAAAAAGTGTTTCGATCCCAACAGACACACTCACAACACCTCACATGGCCTTACAACTCATCCAGACACCTTCACATTGCAACCAAGTCACTCTGATAATACAACACACACAGACAAAATAGCTGCAGATACCCTCTACACACCCCCATGAAACACCCAAGCCATCCCCAGAAACCTTCAAACAATCCCCAGACACATTCACACCTCCCTCAGTCACATTGCAACCTAGGAACTCTAACAATATGGAAGTCCTGAAGCCATTCGCACACACCCTCACACCGCACGTTGACTCCACAACAGTGCCACACATTCTCTACAATTCTCCTACCTTGCCTCACAAACTCTTCGGAGACAGCCTCAAAATTCACCAGACACCCTCCTCGCAAACCCCACGATGCCCCTGACACCCTCACAACATTGCTTGAGTCCCCTATATTTCACAGTGAGACCAGTAACCTGCTGCTTATTTGTTACCCGTACCTTCCAGATCTTATTGCTGCTTTTTTACATTATTCCTTATTAGCATAGCAAATGTAAAAAAAATCTAAACTTGCAATACTATACTTGGGCGTTCCTCTGTACTGCAGTTGGGCACAAAAAGAAACAGATGCTGGACTCTGACAAGGAGTACTGCAAAGGGTTAACAGATCATTCAAGGCTTCCTTGTGGGGATTTGCTAGGCACACTGTATCCATACAGTGTTAGTTCATGAAAAATAATCTACAAACAAAAACCTAAAAACACCCTCAGACAATTCCACCTCAATCAACTCCTGCATTAGGTAAACGCACAAATAGTTGAGGCTAAAGGCAGCAGGGCTAACACATCTCTTGAGCAATTTTTTACCAAGAGGGTATCTGAGGAAGGGGTCACTCTCCTCTATACGACCCTCACCGGCATTTCATAGCTACAGAAACATTCATAACAAACATGATGGGAACATGATCTAGGCACCCCACTAACGCATGAGGACTGGCTATGATTGTGGATTGCAGGCAGCCAAGACATTAATCTTGGTCCAACAAAGAAAACTCCCACAATTCCTCCCCAGATGGTACTTCATCCTGACATGACGCCACGCCATGATGGGGGCTTCTGAAAACTGCTGGGGGGGTTGTGGGGATCAGGGCACATATTTCCACATGTGGTGGGAATGTACAAAGGTGAAGCGGTCTTAAGGAGAGGTACACCAACAGATCTGCCAAATTAGTTTTGTGACTCTACCACTGGACCAGCTGGTACTAATATTAGGTGGACCCGGAGAAAACTTGGTCTATCCCTACACAACTCCCAGGGGCAGGTTACTTCCTTTTTTCTCCTAGTGGCAAGGCTAACCATCACCCATACCTGGAAGAGTGCTCTCGTTCCGAGCCTCATACTGTTGGACTAAGGTGTGACACATATATGCAATGGAACGCCAGACTGCGATAATCAGCGATATGATTTACAAGTTTGAAAGGATTTGGGTACCATTTAAAAACTATACCAAAAAAGACAGGACTCAACCGGTCCCGGCCTCTATGAAGTCGGACATCCTATGATTGGCACGACTAGGAGGTCTCTTGTCTTCGGATTGCGAGTCAGTGGAGGTTGTCTGGGATTTCTGGTGATCTACACTCAATAACGCGCCTATGCAACCATTGCCCTGTATGGTTTTTTTGTTATTATAACACTCATACTATGAAAGGCTGTAACAAACATATGCTGCCAATGTACCAACTCTGTTGTTTTCAATGCTGAAACCACCTTGGTTTCCCTACAAAACCCCCAAAATATAGTGGTAAATACACACTCTCCGACAGCATCATGCAATCACACAACTTCAAAGTGAATCTAGACTCCCTTCATTTCCCCGCAGACATTCTTATACTACTCCAAGACACCCCCACAATAGTTGTAACACATACCTCCCTTAGACATTTGTTACAATACACTAACACCCTCATACAGGGGCCACCAACGCTTTCTTACAAGCGAAGCTACACCACAAAAAAAGACACATTCTTAGATCCCAATGTGAAAACTACTGACACCCTTCACAACTTCTCCAGACTTGTCACATGACAAACTACGTACTCTTGCAGTGCAGTCACACTCCTTCAAAACATTTCAGACACCCACAAAGATTCACGAGGCTCTCAAATCTCCTGCAAACAGAATCATAGTGCCACCCTTACACCACTAATGTCAATTCACCAAAATCCCTGGGCTAGCAGAAGTGGCATCACACGCCATTCAACCTTTACTTTCACTCACACACACATACTTATGCCCACACATACGCACTATATAATAATAAAATATCTCTCACACGTTAAGACACTCTCATCCGAAATCAGGCACACAAAATACATTTAAAAGCATTTTTTACTTACCTAAGGTGCCAAGGAGGGTTATATGTCATGTAATTGCACTCAATTCTTTATTCCACTAATAAGAAATAGTGTAACATTATTCACTATTAGTGCAATAAAAAACTGACAGAAAACAAAGAAAGTGGAGCCCCGATTGCCCCAGTTCTTGACACTGATTTGTCAGCTCTGAGGCTTGGGGTCACAAAGGCAGTGCCAGGAGTCACCCCTAAATGACATATCTGCTGTTCTCCCTCAAACTCTCTCAGGTACAATCAACATATCTTCAGAAATCACACCATCCCACTGACCCCAGAAACCATTCCAACTACACCAAATACACTCCTAAGACTCAGAAACTCAAACATGCAACACTTTGAATGTCACAATGCATCAGTATACCCTGAAAACCCCATGAAAACACCAGAGCTCTCCAAGCATCCACGCAAAATCCCATGATACCCTCCACATCTCATGGAGGGTCCCCCTCCACTCCCCGCCAGAAACCCTCTCAATGTACCATACAACAACAAAATGCGCCTCACGCAACCTCAGTGTCAATTCTTACGTAATGTTCAGACACATCCATTCAAGTGGCACTCACAATGATCCAGCTTCTAATACTTCTGTCCCATACTTGCCATCGCTCCTGATGAAGCTTGGAATCTCCCATTTTTGGAAAAAAGGGGTATGTATTTTCTGTCTCATGCTTAAAATGATAGTGAGAAAGCATAGGGCCTGATGTAGGTAGGCCGTTACCGATCGGTAACGGCAGAAAATACCGATTTTGGGCCCTTACCGATCGGTATACAGCCATCGACATGTAGGGCAAAGAAAAACGTCCAAATCGGTACAAACACCGATTCGGAATGACTACCGATTCGAAAATAATCCGATTCGGAAATACCCCGAATCGGAAATATAACGAATCGGTAACATACCGAATCGGATAAAAATACCGATTCGGTCCATGTACCGAATCGGTAGTGACACCGAATCGGAAACAATCCGATTCGGACCATGTACCGAATCGGTAGTGACACCGAATCGGAAAAAATCCGATTCGGTCCATGTATCGATAGTGACAGCGAATCGGAAAAAAGCCGATTCGGATAACCTACCGAATCGGTAGAATCACCGAATCGGAAAATCCCCGATTCGGGCAGATAGGGAGATGTAGGGAAGCACAGAAATACCGATTTTGGCTCCAAATCGGTATTTCTCAATCGGTATTTACCATGGATTACAATCAGGTGGTAACCAACTCCAACCCATAAAAATAGACCCAAAATGCATTGCAACTTGCAGGATGGCAGCTTTTTATGTCATTGCAAGGCGGCTACGGCTAAAGCAGGAAGGACAGAGGGAATGGCAAAGAGAGGAACAGGTCTACAGACAGAGGATCACCCTGTTCACGCTCACAGAGGCAGAGATCCTACAGAGGTACAGGCTGGACTCAGACACCATTCTGGAGCTCATCCGGGACCTCAAACCACTGTTGGACCACCCCACCCCAAGGGCACACGCCATCCCAGCGCACGTCCAGGTGCTATGCAGCCTACACCTGCTTGCGTCTGGCAGCTATCAAAGTGGAGTTGCAGCGGTAGGAGGGGTGACCCAGAGCAGCCTGTCAAGGTTCTTCCACACATTCCTTGACGCCATGATACACAGGATGGACCAATACATCTCTTTCCCTGCAACCCACGCAGAACTGGTACAAACTAAAGCTGACTTCTACCAGATGGCACAATTTCCCCAAATCATTGGCTGCATAGATGGCACGCACATTCCGATTTGCCCCCCAGCTGACACAGAATACATATACCGCAATCGGAAGTCTACGCACACCATCAATGTTCAGGTGATCTGCAATGCAAAGTGCACCATCACAGACCTGGTAGCAAAATTCCCAGGGAGTACCCACGACTCCTACATTTTTCAACAGAGCGGCATCTATGCACGGCTGATGGCTGGCGAACTTGGTGAAGGATACCTCCTAGGCGAGACACATCATCAGACCCCCATAACACAAAGTAGCTAAGTGTAATACATGTATGCATGTGAGTAATGTTACCCCTTTTCCTTCTAGGCGACAGTGCATATGCCCTCCGCTCATTCATACTCACCCCCTACCTCAACCCCTCCACACCCAGCCAAAGGAGGTATAACCGGGTCCACAAAAGCACAAGGAATGTAGTTGAACGGACCTTTGGCATCTGGAAAAGTAGATTCAGATGCCTGCACAAGAGTGGAGGTGCAAGGCAGTATACCCCCATCACCTGCTGCAAGATCATAGCTGTCTGTTGCACAACCTTGCGGTGAAGAAGGGCACTGAGGTGGAGTTGTCTGACTACGAGGACCATGACAACGACGTTGCTGTGCCACAAACACAACCTGCTGGGGTGTCTACGCCAAGTGATGGCAGATACAGACGTGAGGAGATTACAGAAAACTATTTCTGAGTGAGTACAGAATGATGCACAGACAGGTAAATGGTTGTGAGGTAAAGAAAATTTTAATAATGTTGCAACACCGTTACTGCACTGATGTGCAACAAAAGAAAATGTTAATGTAAAGAAAATCAATGTCAAAGGTCCGGGTTGCCTCACCCGCCCTGGCAAGCCTACTTTTTGCTGCGCTTAGCAGCCCCACTGGGGTGTGCCTCTCCCCCTTCCGCATGTCCAGCAGCATCAGCAGAGCGCCTGGTGCTCCGGCGCCGCTCCGACACAGCGCTGGCCGGGCTGCTGTCCCCAGCCTCCCCCAGGTCCAGGGCTGGATTGGCCACAGTGTTGGAAATAATCATTGCCTCCATGGCTGTTGTTATGCGGGCCATGCCCCTGGTGACCTCAGCGGTGTTCTGTGTCAAGCTTGCCTCCATATTAGCCCCACGTTGGCACAGTTGCGCGGTAGCAGCAGCAAGGCGGCTAATCGATCTGGTGCATAGCTGTGTGATGGCTGTGGTCAGACGGCCAAGACCTGCAGCAACTTCCTTATTTGTGTCGACGAAAGCCTTAAACCCTTGCACCATCTCGCCCATTTGCAGGTTGTGCTGGCGAAGCTGGCGCTGGCAGGCCATGATGGACTTCGCCTGCATGCGCTGTATCTTGACCATGCTGCCCTCCAGCCCCTGAAAGACGCTGCCCTCCCGTGCCGGAAGTGCAGTGCTGGAAATGGTACGCCTCCGGGAACTGCTGCTGCCCTGCTGTGTGGGCTGGGGTGCCACTGGTGTTGTTGTGGTGGTGGCTGGGGCCTGACCCGCTGCTCCCTGGATAGGGTTCAGTGGAGCCACAACCATACTCCTGGCAGAAGATGTGGTAGGTGCAGGGTGGGCCGTTGTTGGAGAGTTCTCAGGGGAGAACAGCAATGGGGGTGTGCCAGACATTTGTGGGGAGTGAAGAAATGTGAAGTCAAGTCCTAGGTCTCCCTCATTTCCCTGGCCAATGGTGTTGTCCTCGTCCTCCTCCTCCTCCTCCTCCTCCAGGGCAGCCTGACTAGTGCTTGGCCCTGCCACCGCACTGGAAGTTGTTGCTGGTGCTGGTGCCTCAGTTGCTTCTGCTCCTCCGCCTGATGGTGCCCCTGGGTATAAAGAAGCATTTGTGAATTGAGTGCCGATGTATTACAGTCACTACAATTAAAGCATTGCACATGTCCTTGCATATACTTTGAATCTGTTCCACTGTTTTATATGTTGTGGTTCTGCACTGCCATATTTTGCCTACTTCTGCTGACTACATTTACCATGATGCTTTTCTCTTGTATGTTGGTAACAGTACTGGGCTGGGGTTTGGCTGTGCATTGTGTCTAAAGGGGAGGTGTCTGGTAGGGTGTGTCATGATGCGCATGCTTCTTACCTGTAGCTGTAGCTCTGGCTGAGCTATCCAGGTTCCCGATTCCAGACACACTCTCCCTCTCGATGGTGCTGGACACCAGTTCCTCCAGCTCAGTGAGGGGTGGCGCCGGGTTCCTGCCTCCACCAGTCAGTCCAGCTTGCCTCTGCAGCTCTGCCATTTTGCGTTTAGTCAGGCTGCGGATATCATAAAATCTTTTTTTTAGGTCATCAAGGGTCCTGGGGGTAACACCAACTGAGTTGACCTTCTCAGCAATCTCGCTCCAGAGCCTCCTCTTTGTGCTGTCCGGTACAGTGAGGGACAGCCTCCCAAAGAGCTGCCTGTGCACCCTCACCACCTCCTCCACCAACACCTGCAGCTCCATGGTACTAAATTTGGGTTTTCTCTTGTGGCCAGCCTTCTGGCTCTCACTGCTGCTAGCCATCTTTCTCTCACAGTGCTCTGGCTCCTGCTTCCACTGCTGCTCACTGTGAATGTTCAGCTCAGGCTGCCTCTCCAGAAAGTTCTTAATGAGCTGCACCTGCCTGGGTAGCCACTCCCTGCTTGGGTGGGGGAGGGTGGATCCACCTCATTGGCTGTTTCGGATTTTACCGAATCGGATTTTACCGATTCGGATTCTACCGAATCGGTTTTTGCCGAATCGGATTGTTCAATGCATTCCTATGGGCATTTTGGCCATGGGGGTGTATTTCGATCTCCGAATCGGTAATTGCCGAATCGGTATTTGCCGATTCGGCAATTTCCGATTCGGTGGTAGCCGATTCGGTACATTCCGAATCGGTCCATGCCGAATCGGTACGTATCGAATCACAATACCGATGACGAACGATTCGGTATTTTTTCGGTTTTTTTTTCCTACATCTCGTTTTCCGATTTCAGAATACCGATTCGGTGCGCCTCGGTATTTTGAAATCGGAAAAAGCGATTTACCTACATCGGGCCCTTAATGTCCCTGTGTGTCTAAATCTACCTTTTATGTGTTTCTAGTTGCTAGCATCAATTATATTGCTGTCTTGTCATTATTATTATTATTATTATTAAATGGGTTTTATTAAGCGCATACAACCCGGAGGCCTCGTAGCGCTGAAATGACTGGGGGGCAGATAGAGGCGATGTTTATTATTTAAAAAGGAGGGTTTTCAATTCCTTCCGGAATTTTAGGAGATTGGGTTCCCCGCGCAGGGAGATTGGCAGAGAATTCCATGCCTTAGCTGCATTCCAGGAGAAGGAGCGACCTCCCCATCTGGCACGTTTGACTTTGGTTTCTGCGGCCAGAAAGGCTGTGCTGGAGCGCAGCGCCCTGCGGGGAAGATATGGAGTGGCCAGCGAGCATGCATCCAGAGGCCCTACAATCCCCAACATCCTCACAATAACAATCTTTGTTTCTCGCAATGCTCCAGCCTGTCGAGGCTCCTCTGAGGCGTGCTGCTTGTCCCCCAGGACCGAGGGGCGGCCGGGCTTTGCTCCGCCGCTGCAGCGTACCATCCTGCACTTCCGGCTGGCCGGGCTTGGCTCCGCCGGTCGGGAGCTCCCGATACTACAGCCCCCAGCAGCCCTGTGGCCAGGTCACCTCCCCCATCGTCAGCACGCAGCGCCAGGAGGCGCATAAATCAACAACTACTGCCGAGGACCGAGTGGCAGTCCCTGTGTGTGTCACGCCGGTAGAGCCTACCTCCAGCCTGTTGAGGCTCCTCTGAGGCGTGCTGCTTGTCCCCCAGGACCGAGGGGCGGCCGGGCTTTGCTCCGCCGCTGCAGCATACCATCCTGCACTTCCAGCTGGCCGGGCTTGGCTCCGCCGGTCGTGAGCTCCCGATACTACAGCCCCCAGCAGCCCTGTGGCCAGGTCACCTCCCCCATCGTCAGCACGCAGCGCCAGGAGGCGCATAAAGCAACAACTACTTCCTCGTCCCGTGAGGACGTGCGCGGGACGCGCCGGGCGAAGCCCGGGCAAAGGGCAGGCCCTCTGAGGCCTTCCGAGAGACCGACAGAGACTGGACTGGGCCACCTCCCTAAGTATTAATATACTAAACCATTACTATTACTCAGGGCATTTATATATATACAGTGCCAATGGAGGCGAAAGGAAAGATTCCAAGTAAAGCTATGAAAAAGACTCCTATACATACGCGATCTGTAAGTAAGAAACTCACATTGGCTCAAACCCCACTCCCTACCTTAACCGCTATTGAGAGAATGTTGTAGCAAACAATTGGGGTTGTTGTGAATGCTATTGAAAAATCTGAGAGACGGCTATCATTACCACCGAGTATGTGCCTTATAACACAACCTCTGCAAGTAGTCGGCTCCCCTGTAAATACCACCAATGTAACAACATCATCTCATGACTCGATATTATTACAGTCTTATGCAGGTTTGCCTGGGAATGAGTTGAATCAGGTTAATGTGCCTTCTGTTAGGGAGAGCAGACTATCACTAACCCCTAATCTGTCGATAAGTGGTATACCTCCAATATTGACCGATGTACCTGGTGTTATAGTGGAGTTAGAAGGAGGTGACAATAACGATATTATTCCTATTGCTGACTCAACTAACACCAGTATGTTGAGTGGTATGAGTGATCATGGGCATATACGGCCTAAAATTAAACAAGTACATCACAGGAAATTGTTGGTCTCTAACAGATTGAGAAAGACATACAGGTGCAAAAAGAAGAAGGCAGCACATACAACTTTGGATAATGGAAGAGGGGGGGAGACACCTCAGCACAGTAGAAATAAACACCCAACGGAAAAAATTTCCCAAATTAACGATGTGGGGCTGGCGCAATATTTAGAGAATATGATAAAATCTTACATTGCTCCTATAACCGCAACGCTAGAATCCTTAAATAAAAAAGTGGAAAACTTGGAGAAACTGGGGATAGCAAATTTAGATATACTAGAACAGCTTGGCGCTCAAGGCAAGCCGCGCGTAATCAGCGCACCAACGGAGAAGCTAAATAAAAATATGCCAAGTAGTATAGCTAGAATGCCTGGTATCCCCCAAACAGTAACTACACCGGCCATAACAACAAGTAGACCAAAGATCCCTCCACCCTCTGTACCAAACAGAATACTGGGCCAGGCTGCTGACATGGGACGAAGGGAGAGGGGTGATCAAATATATAACAACACGAACCCGCCAGCACTAAGGTATCAGAATAATTATGTTATCCCTGCCATGATTTATTTACCTCCAGAAAGCAGACCGTATGTAGCCATCCTCGCTAATGTCCCAAAATTGAAACCTACTCAACACGAAAATCAGGAGACCTTGAAATATAAAACCTTATATTGGCTTGTGAAAAATGGCGGATTCCCCACACGTGGGGCAAATCAGATCATCTCGACACAGAGAGTAGGATGGGTGGGACCAAGTAAAAAGGAGATAAGTGGGGATTGTATAGCTATAAACTACAGGACGACTGAGTGGGCAAGAGATTCAATTTTGAACGCCCCTATGCCTTCGAATCATGAATATAACACCACTCTGTTCCCCCTTGATTATTTTTATAGGGACCAGACAGGAAGACAAGTCATAATGCAGAATTTCGCCCATCCTAGAGCTGTACACCTCAGCCACCCAACCACACATCATGCTCCAGCTGCACTGTATAATGCATATGACCATTTTGCGATCCCGACTTTTAATAGATTCCAGGTGTTTAATTCCCTTGATGAGAACGACTGACTGAGGGCACTATCCCCTGCCCCAAACTCTTCAGTTGTCGCATCAGATGGAGCGGCCTTGCCCGAAGAAAGGCAAGGGGGTAAAAGTAGGGAACATGTTGTGACGAAGCCAAATATTGTCTATACTGAACAAAATAAAAGCAATGATATAAGCGTGCTGAGTGTACCCACCCAGACAGACAAACTTGAACTTAAATCCTGAGATATTAACATTAACGGTTAACCCCGAAGTTGCAGAGTGCGACTCCGTTGATTTCTTAAAGATCATTACTTGGAATATTGCAGGAATTGCCGCTAAAATAACCACCCCATTCTGGGATAAATTTGTCACGCAGGGTTATGACATAATATGCCTGCAAGAGACATGGCACAGAACACAAATACATGTTGAAGGATACACCACCTACAGTGGCATCCCAAGCAGGCAGAGCGAAAGGGGGATTACTGACTCTGATTTCCACTACTTTAACTGAGGTCAGTGCTGGTGGATACATGGAAGTGGGACATCATGCTTCAATTTTACGCTTGACACACAGTAACTGTAGGGATTTAGTTATTGTGAACTTCTATAATAACATTGTGGGGCCCATTCGGGGAGTAATTGTATCTGATATAGAACAGTCAATAGATGATACACTTGCATTATCAAGGAACCGCCCAGCAATACTATGGGCAGGAGACTTTAATATTAAATCATGTAGTCACGCTCAAAAGGGTATCTGTGGGCATCGAGAGGAACACCCCGGTGGTGAAAGTACCATGCTTAACCACTTTCCACACAATAATTACGGTAGTGTTTTGAATAACTTGGTAGCCAAGTTAGATCTGGAGCTACTTGATTGCACGAAGAATAAAAATAATGAGAAGTGCCCAACATTTAGAGGGAGGGACTCATATTCCAATATTGATCACATTCTGGTGTCTAAAGATTTGGTTTATTCCAATGTCTGGGTAACAGAACAACCAGTGAGTGATCACAATAGTATATCGTTGGAGCTAATGGGTTGGGGTCTGAAAACAATTGTGTATGAAAGACCCATCCATGGGATCGTGGCTGAGAGGCCTAATGGCATGAGAATTAAATGGATTAAAGTAGACCCCACAGTTTTTTTGGCAAATATACTCCACAAATGCAGTAATGAGGTAAGCTACTGCTTAGGACTTAACGTGACCCCGTCTATTTTTCTATCAAATGTTTTACAAATAACTACCTCTATTGAGAAATCCTTGGAGGCAAGAAGTAGAAAGCAGAGGGGAGGTAAGGTCACGTGGTTTGATAAACAGTGTGCCCAGTCTCTGAAAAAGTTAAAGGTTGCATTGGATGCCAAGCCAAGAGATACAACCAAGATTAGAGAAGAGCGGCTTAATTATAAAACTGCTTTGGCATCTAGAAAGAAAGATCTGCAAAATGAGGCATGGTCAAAATTGGATAGGGCTGCTGAAACTAAAGACCATAAATTATTCTGGGAAACTGTAAACTGCCCTTTTCTTAAAAATTATAACATTCCTGTAATTAGCTCACATGTTAGTTGTCGCGCATGGATAGCCCATTTTACTGGGATTTTTAACTCTAATTCTAATCCAGATGGGTCAATTTTAATGGATAATTTAGCACCATGTACTAAATGGCAGAAAATGGATGTATCTGTGACCCTCAATGAGGTCACAGATGCAATAAGATGCAGCAAGGGTGGCAAGGCCCCTGGGCCGGATGGTGTGCCCATGGACTTTTATAAATATGAATTAAACCTATGGGCACCAATTTTGACACGTTATTTTAATGCGGCCATAGAGGATAGGTTACCTACCACATGGGGGCAGTCAATCATTGTGCCACTCTATAAAAAAGGCCCCAGGACCGAAGCCCAAAACTATAGACCCATCTCACTTCTGGACTCGTCAGTTAAGATTCTTAGTCAAGTTCTATTAGTGAGATTGGAAGTTTGGGCCAAGGAAAATAACATTCTATCCCCACTGAAGAATGGGTTTCGCAAGGGGATGGGCACAATGGAGCAGTGTGTGAACCTGGAGCTCCTAGTCAGCAAGTACACCAAAGCTAAGGATGGCAACCTATTCTTGTGCTTTGCTGATCTGAGCTCAGCATTCGACCTGGTGGAACACACACTGCTCTGGCCGATTTTGCTGTCAATGGGGGCCCCAACTGAAATTATCCATCTGCTGGCCAGGCTATATGCTAACCTGAGCAGCAAAGTAAGATTCGGAAGAGATGGTGAATGCACACCTTTTTTTAATATTAAGAGAGGTATCCGACAAGGGTGTGTACTTGCCCCATTACTGTTTTCTCTTTATATAAATCATGTAGATGAAATTTTAAGGCAGACTAATGCAGACGCCCCTATTATTAATGGTAACAGAATCCCAATCCTTTTATACGCGGATGACGCGGTCCTTATCTCCAGGACTCAAAATGGATTGCAACAACTGATTGATAGGTTTTATACATTCATTGAGAACAGGAAACTAAAAATTAACAAAGGAAAGACCTTTACAATGTCATGTGGCAAGAAATTAAGAAAATGCAGGTCCTTCTTTTTAAATGGAGAGAAATTAGAACCAGTCAAGAATTTATGTTACCTCGGTATCACCTTTTCAGGAGATGGCAAATGGGCAAGTGAACAAGATAGTGTCAATTTTAAACTGACCAGGAACACAAATAGTGTTTTTAGATTTGCCACCAAATTAGGGGATCGCAGAATCCGTGAGATGCTGTCCATATATAACTCACGATGTATATCCTCTGCCATATATGGGGCCGGGATATGGGGATATAATGCCAAGAGTGCCAATTTGATCAAGTGTGAGGAGAATGTGTTTTTAAAACGATTATTGTGTGTCCCGATTACAGCCTCAACGGAATTGGTGCATAGGGAGCTTGGTATAAAGCATGTTGATGACCTTATTGCTTTGCGTCCCCTAGCCCTTTGGCGCTCGATCTGGGTAAAGGAAGAGACAAGATTCACCCAGGACGGGATCACTGACTGCCTAAAGCTTGACCGCCACTCAAACATTCCCTGGCTAAGTCACATACAGTATTGGTACAAATTACTGTATGGTCACAATATATATATACAGACTTATTAACAGGGCCAGAGCTATCAAAGCGAGGGCTTAAAATGTCATTCCTTCAGCACGCAGATGGGATAAGATTGGAAAGATGTGAAAAACAAAGTACAATTAATTTTTACCTGGAATACAACATCAGCGAAGGTTTCCAAACTTACCTTACTACTGTGAGCATTAATCGTCATCGCTATGTATTAACCCGCCTGCGGTTGGGAACTGTGCACCACCTAGTTACATTCCCCACAATTAAGAAACCCGGGTCATGTCCATGCCCATGCGATGGTCAATCTATACAGAGTGTTTGCCATTTTTTACTATTTTGTAATTTTTATACTCATTTTAGAAAGTTTTATTTGAAACCCATCTTTTTAAAAAATAATATGCGCAATACAAAATCAGCGATGCAATTGATATTTAACTTAAAGACCCCTGATGTATGTTTTCATGTGGCTAATTATATTTCAAAATGTATTTTTCATCGGAAATCAATTATTGTATAAATTCCCCTATGATGCACTTTATAGAAGGTTTTTTTTATTGTTCAAATTGATTTTAAATTTTTGTGTAAAAAATGTGTATTTTGGCCTATATTTCCTTGCGCACTTTATATTGCGATTTTTGCACATACCCAGTTAGCACCCCTGGGGTAACTGTATATTGCGACAGGGGAAGAAAGAAACAAATATTTTGCACTTTACAATGCCAGTTTGCACATGAGCGCTAAATATGCACTTTCTTAAACATAAGTCTCAAGAAACTAATGTAAGAATGTAAAGGGAGGATCATATAACACCTTGCACTTTACCTCGCCACTATTGTACATACACCAGTATAAGTTTGCACTAAGTGATTGAACTCTATTAGGATTAAGAAATTTGTTGCCTAATGTGCCGTAAATTACATGATGGCGTAGTACAAAAAAATGTTTCTGCATTTTTAATCTTGTATTATGTAATGATGGTATTTGGTAAACAAATGAATGTTGTTTTCTTTTAATTATGTTGTTGCTATATGGTTGTATTTCATACATACCGAATAAAGCACTTTGAAATTGAAATTGAACAATCTTTGTTTCTCGCAATGCACCATTATATGTCCAAGACCAAAGACACCATCCCAACACAGAGAGGGTACCCAGAGGGAGTATAGCCAAGGTGGCATCCCCCCTCCCAGGTTTCTGCAGTAACAGGGATCACTGAGGTAGCAAATGCGAATTGGTCCCTCACCACCCCTTGTTGTAAATATTTTTGTCCACCCTAAGCGTGGAAGGGTATACTCAGATGTGAGTCCCTTGCTCATTGCACCATCAGGATTCAAGCAAGCCGGGCCGAAGACGGCTGAAATGCCAGAAACCGGTTTTTCCCGGTAGCTTGTTTCCTTCCCAGTGTAAGAATTGGCTTTTGTAGTTTGGTTTGCCCTGTTCCCATCATGCACTGGGACAGGAACAGACTAATTTGCATACAGCCAGGTTCTGAAACTGGGATGGTGCAGTGAGCTAAAAAACGGTGTTGGATCTAGCCCTGATCTCTTGACTGGGTGAGAGTATTCTGTTTAATTCAGAGACTCTGTCCCTCACCACCCCTTGTTGTAAATATTTTTGTCCACCCTAAGCGTGGAAGGGTATACTCAGATGTGAGTCCCTTGCTCATTGCACCATCAGGATTCAAGCAAGCCGGGCCGAAGACGGCTGAAATGCCAGAAACCGGTTTTTCCCGGTAGCTTGTTTCCTTCCCAGTGTAAGAATTGGCTTTTGTAGTTTGGTTTGCCCTGTTCCCATCATGCACTGGGACAGGAACAGACTAATTTGCATACAGCCAGGTTCTGAAACTGGGATGGTGCAGTGAGCTAAAAAACGGTGTTGGATCTAGTCCTGATCTCTTGACTGGGTGAGAGTATTCTGTTTAATTCAGAGACTCTGTCCCTCACCACCCCTTGTTGTAAATATTTTTGTCCACCCTAAGCGTGGAAGGGTATACTCAGATGTGAGTCCCTTGCTCATTGCACCATCAGGATTCAAGCAAGCCGGGCCGAAGACGGCTGAAATGCCAGAAACCGGTTTTTCCCGGTAGCTTGTTTCCTTCCCAGTGTAAGAATTGGCTTTTGTAGTTTGGTTTGCCCTGTTCCCATCATGCACTGGGACAGGAACAGACTAATTTGCATACAGCCAGGTTCTGAAACTGGGATGGTGCAGTGAGCTAAAAAACGGTGTTGGATCTAGCCCTGATCTCTTGACTGGGTGAGAGTATTCTGTTTAATTCAGAGACTCTGTCCCTCACCACCCCTTGTTGTAAATATTTTTGTCCACCCTAAGCGTGGAAGGGTATACTCAGATGTGAGTCCCTTGCTCATTGCACCATCAGGATTCAAGCAAGCCGGGCCGAAGACGGCTGAAATGCCAGAAACCGGTTTTTCCCGGTAGCTTGTTTCCTTCCCAGTGTAAGAATTGGCTTTTGTAGTTTGGTTTGCCCTGTTCCCATCATGCACTGGGACAGGAACAGACTAATTTGCATACAGCCAGGTTCTGAAACTGGGATGGTGCAGTGAGCTAAAAAAACGGTGTTGGATCTAGCCCTGATCTCTTGACTGGGTGAGAGTATTCTGTTTAATTCAGAGACTCTGTCCCTCACCACCCCTTGTTGTAAATATTTTTGTCCACCCTAAGCGTGGAAGGGTATACTCAGATGTGAGTCCCTTGCTCATTGCACCATCAGGATTCAAGCAAGCCGGGCCGAAGACGGCTGAAATGCCAGAAACCGGTTTTTCCCGGTAGCTTGTTTCCTTCCCAGTGTAAGAATTGGCTTTTGTAGTTTGGTTTGCCCTGTTCCCATCATGCACTGGGACAGGAACAGACTAATTTGCATACAGCCAGGTTCTGAAACTGGGATGGTGCAGTGAGCTAAAAAACGGTGTTGGATCTAGCCCTGATCTCTTGACTGGGTGAGAGTATTCTGTTTAATTCAGAGACTCTGTCCCTCACCACCCCTTGTTGTAAATATTTTTGTCCACCCTAAGCGTGGAAGGGTATACTCAGATGTGAGTCCCTTGCTCATTGCACCATCAGGATTCAAGCAAGCCGGGCCGAAGACGGCTGAAATGCCAGAAACCGGTTTTTCCCGGTAGCTTGTTTCCTTCCCAGTGTAAGAATTGGCTTTTGTAGTTTGGTTTGCCCTGTTCCCATCATGCACTGGGACAGGAACAGACTAATTTGCATACAGCCAGGTTCTGAAACTGGGATGGTGCAGTGAGCTAAAAAACGGTGTTGGATCTAGCCCTGATCTCTTGACTGGGTGAGAGTATTCTGTTTAATTCAGAGACTCTGTCCCTCACCACCCCTTGTTGTAAATATTTTTGTCCACCCTAAGCGTGGAAGGGTATACTCAGATGTGAGTCCCTTGCTCATTGCACCATCAGGATTCAAGCAAGCCGGGCTGAAGACGGCTGAAATGCCAGAAACCGTTTTTTCCCGGTAGCTTGTTTCCTTCCCAGTGTAAGAATTGGCTTTTGTAGTTTGGTTTGCCCTGTTCCCATCATGCACTGGGACAGGAACAGACTAATTTGCATACAGCCAGGTTCTGAAACTGGGATGGTGCAGTGAGCTAAAAAACGGTGTTGGATCTAGCCCTGATCTCTTGACTGGGTGAGAGTATTCTGTTTAATTCAGAGACTCTGTCCCTCACCACCCCTTGTTGTAAATATTTTTGTCCACCCTAAGCGTGGAAGGGTATACTCAGATGTGAGTCCCTTGCTCATTGCACCATCAGGATTCAAGCAAGCCGGGCCGAAGACGGCTGAAATGCCAGAAACCGGTCTTTCCCGGTAGCTTGTTTCCTTCCCAGTGTAAGAATTGGCTTTTGTAGTTTGGTTTGCCCTGTTCCCATCATGCACTGGGACAGGAACAGACTAATTTGCATACAGCCAGGTTCTGAAACTGGGATGGTGCAGTGAGCTAAAAAACGGTGTTGGATCTAGCCCTGATCTCTTGACTGGGTGAGAGTATTCTGTTTAATTCAGAGACTCTGTCCCTCACCACCCCTTGTTGTAAATATTTTTGTCCACCCTAAGCGTGGAAGGGTATACTCAGATGTGAGTCCCTTGCTCATTGCACCATCAGGATTCAAGCAAGCCGGGCCGAAGACGGCTGAAATGCCAGAAACCGGTTTTTCCCGGTAGCTTGTTTCCTTCCCAGTGTAAGAATTGGCTTTTGTAGTTTGGTTTGCCCTGTTCCCATCATGCACTGGGACAGGAACAGACTAATTTGCATACAGCCAGGTTCTGAAACTGGGATGGTGCAGTGAGCTAAAAAACGGTGTTGGATCTAGCCCTGATCTCTTGACTGGGTGAGAGTATTCTGTTTAATTCAGAGACTCTGTCCCTCACCACCCCTTGTTGTAAATTACATGATGGCGTAGTACAAAAAAATGTTTCTGCATTTTTAATCTTGTATTATGTAATGATGGTATTTGGTAAACAAATGAATGTTGTTTTCTTTTAATTATGTTGTTGCTATATGGTTGTATTTCATACATACCGAATAAAGCACTTTGAAATTGAAATTGAACAATCTTTGTTTCTCGCAATGCACCATTATATGTCCAAGACCAAAGACACCATCCCAACACAGAGAGGGTACCCAGAGGGAGTATAGCCAAGGTGGCATCCCCCCTCCCAGGTTTCTGCAGTAACAGGGATCACTGAGGTAGCAAATGCGAATTGGTCCTTAGGTGGGCAGGGATGGGGGTGCGTTCTTTAAGCTTGATAGGTCAGGGACGCCGCATCATCTGTCGGGTCCTTTGCATCTATGTGCACGCAGTCCAGAGAGGCTGTTTTATGTATGCTAGAAAGGTAGCATTGTGGCTTACTTAGGTCAGGCAGTGTGGAGCTATGTAATATGGAGAACAGTAAGATAGTTCAGGAAACCCTGGGTGCTCTACCTGCGATGCAGAGCATGAGGATCTGAATATGGTTAGAGGTTTGGCTAACACCCGTGGGTCTGTCAAGTCCCAGGAGCCGGGTGCAGGTTAGCAGTGCTTAATATGTGAATGTGGTGTACAGTGAGGGCCACCGGCACCTATTTTTGGGGACCAGCACTTATTTCAGGGGACTAGCACTTTATTTTTCCCATCAGACATTTCCCGAGAGCAAGAGAAGGGACAAAACACAAATCAGAAACACAGACGAAGAGGAAGATGGTAAAATGGCTCAAAGGGAGAAAAGCAGGAACCTTCAAGAGTGAGCTAAAGGTACAGGGAGTGTCTGGTAGTGGATTAAAGAGCCACAAGGTGGATTTAAGGATACATGCTTCGGCATTCAGCTCGCTACCATTTAATTCGCACCAACCAGGAGCTTTCTGAGCAGAGATTCAGAAACTGTCACTCTAGATTTTAGAAATTGAGAACCACATTGGCCTGTGGCTGTAGTCATGGACTTTTTTCCCTTTGTGGGGTAGAGCATGGCTGGTGAGTGAGGGCTGGGTGGGAATGACATGCACGAGTATCCTTCTGTGTTGGTTCAGTGTCTGTTAAGTGTTTACCATGTGGCTTGGAAGAAGTGAGCTGATTAACTCAGATGTGTGACCTGGGGGCAACCAGTGCAGATCCAGCTTCTGGTACATTCCCTCGTGCATCTTGAGTGAGAAGGTCTAAGTTGAGTGGACTGAGGGGAGGGAGTGGCTCTTGCATTTCACAGCAATGCAGAATTGAGAGTTTTGGAAAAGTTAAGAGAGCAGGGAGTGACCAAGGGTAAAGGACCTGAGACTGGTAGAGAATATACTGGGGGACAATAGGTACCTAGTGAGGTGATAGGCTTAGGGGGCAGGCAAGTCTAGTGCAATTTCTGGGTTCCATGGGAGTAAGGACTCCCACCGCACATCCCCAGGCAGGAGAATCCTAGAAGTGAGAAAGCAGGTGATCCTTGAAGAAGGGGTCAGGGATATTATTCAAAGGGCCGCCGAGCATGGGGCGGCTCAAGAATGACAGTCTGAAGGGGGAGAAAGTTCCAGCAGCCCTCCTGACAACATAGGACTTGACCAACACAGTGGTGAAGTTTCAAAACTACAAATTTGCTTTGCTAGGGCAACAAATATCGGTGCGGGTGACGGAGAGCTGCCAGACACAAGTGGTGGAAGTGTGAGGCGAGTGATGAGCTTGATGCAGTGGAATAGGATAATGAGGGTAATGATCAGCAAATGGAGGACGGTAAGATAGATGAATGGGTGGATAGCGTTGTAAGGTCGGTACAGCTGCAAAGAAAATGGTGGCTGAAGGCAGAGGGCACTGATGGAGGTGACTCTTACTACGAAAAGAGCTGTGGTGCTCTGCAGAAAATGAGAGCACCAGTAGGTGGTGGGAAACAACAGAGAAGACTGGATGGGGTAGAAAGATAGACATTACAGACAAAAAGGAGTTTGCAGCTGAATTTGTCAGGATACTGCAAGTTATGAATCGGTGCTGGTCAGGGCGGGACGGGACGTGGTTAAGGGAGTGGCTTGGCGTGGTGCATCTAGTTTTAATCGTTATAGATTGGGGAAGGGGCAGTGTAGGATAATGGCTGGGCTAATTGTAAAAAGGATTCAAATTTGGACAAAGCAGTAGGAACTGAAGGGATTGAAGCAGTGGAATTGGTAGTTGGTAAAGGGGATGGCAAGGGGAAGCAATTATGGATACAGATAAGAGAAAACAGAAGAAGGTTCTGAGAAAGATAGGCAAAAAGAGTATGGACGAGAACGTGTATGAGGAGGAAAAAGAAAAGGGGGAGCATTAGAATAAGTTGCCTTGCAGGCAGTTGTTAATATGAAAGAAAAAAGTGCCAGGGCTCTCCTCAGGAGGCAGCTTGCACCAGCACATTTCTCATGTAAGCGCCACCTAAAACAGAAATCCCGTGCCTACGAGAAATGTATGTGTCCACGCTCCAATACCTTTGGGTCGAGTTTGCTCATGATTAAGTGCCGGTGCTGAACACTGGAAGCCACCGGCTCAAATTAAGCACTGCTTGCACGGGATAGCAAAGCACTTTGAGGAGCATTGTGTACTGCATGATTTGAAAACATATGAAGAATGGAGTTTTCTAATATATACCCGTTGTTGCAGAGAGAACAAAGAAAAAGTCTGGTCGAAAAGGAAGAATTTAAATTAGCTAGGTATCCTAGGTTTAGCCTTAATGTTGATATCAGTTTTTCTTACATATGTTGGTACCTATTGAGAGAAATATATGCAGTGCATAGCGCCATTTAAATACAAGTTTATTATAAAGAAAGCACAGCGGGAGTTTGTAGAGCTATCACGAATAGGGAGGGAGAGTTCAGGTCCAGGTTAAGTGCCAGCACTGACAAGGCAAAGGGGGAAGTGGACAGCAAACTATGGCTGCAGCAGATGGCCATGTATAAGGATTGCGCTGGCACTATTTGTGCAAGTGTCTCCTAGGGCACTGACGGTTAGGTGCTGGAATGACCAGCAAAACTATAGTCAATAAAGTTTTCAACAAAGTTTTTCTTTTTAACTTTTCATAAGTATTTTATTCATACTCGTAGAGATTATTCCGTGTAAATGCATGAAATTTGTTCAACCATAAATCATGTATATCCGACTTGGTTTTCAACAAACATTCTTTTCATCCGACTTATTTATCAAATACATTCCAATGCATTTTGGCCATGAGGCCTTCATCGGGGAAATCTGTGAAACAAAGGTTGTATCTATCACTTTCTTGCATATTCACAAATATTTATCAGTAAACAGTGTGTTGTAGCAACGTTCAACTGGGTTTCAATGTTGGTTGAAAAATATTATCCATATGTCTACATTAAACATAAACAAGAATTAAGCAGGACAATCACTGTTGCATTAGCTAAGTTTGATGACTCCCCCTTAATCTCCTATCGGGGCGCGTTGTTATAAAGTGCAATCTAGTTGGAAATGTGACTCGGAGCTAATACGCATTACGCGCTAGGATCTTAAGTGTGACTATCCCTGCCAGTTGCCCACCCTAATCGGCATACTCATGGCATTCTAATACGTTGTTTAAATTGCTTACGGCTACGTGCTTACCGGAGTCGACATTTTTACGGTGTTAACATATGGCGCGTTTATTTAAAAAAACGCCTTGGTGCATTGTTTGTTATGCTCGCATTTTAAGTTACATAACAATGAGAGTTTTAAAATTTAGCGCTCAACGGAGGTGCTCACCGGAATCGGATAGTTCGTGTTATTCAATCGCGCTGCCTAGATTACTGCCTTCTCTCCAGGGATGTTGGCGTGTGACGCGTTTAGGGTGTGATTACACGAGAGTTACGCGCGCCTATATTAAAGGGCCAGGCTGATGAGAATTAAAGGGGCTTTACTAAAAACATGAAAAGAATGTTTGTAGAAAACCAAGTCGGATATACATGATTTATGGTTGAACAAATTTCATGCATTTACACGGAATAATCTCTACGAGTATGAATAAAATACTTATGAAAAGTTAAAAAGAAAAACTTTGTTGAAAACTTTATTGACTATAGTTTTGCTGGTCATTCCAGCACCTAACCGTCAGTGCCCTTGGAGACACTTGCACAAATAGTGCCAGCGCAATCCTTATACATTACCTATACTCCTGAGCGGGGAGCAATCCGAAGGAGCACGACTCACGCCCTAAACCACTAAATAGAAAGCGCAGTGCACGGCCATCATCCACAGTTGCAGCAGATGGCCCCCACATGGCCAGCACCTTCCACACATACTGCAAGAGGTTTCCCAGTACAGTAACCAGCCTTTTTGGGGTGCCCAGTCAGTTTGGAGTAGGGGATTTTAAGGGATCTAGTGGACCGATGTTGGTCCATGCTAGGAATTTACTAGGGTCTTTTGCAACAAGGTTTTATAACACTTCCATCATAAGTGCTTAACATATGGGGGAACGCACCCCATTAATCAGTGCTTTGGACAGGTTGCAGTTAGGGGCACTGGCAGCAAAGCTGGAGCAGTGGCTAACAACACCAGGCTTTGCCAAAGGATCCTACAGGAAGCTTACGTGAATTGTTGTTGTTTTAGCCTACCAGGGAAGGGCCTGGGACCCACAGATGAAGTTTTGAGGAGGGGTTTCAATTAGGTTACCAAGGACCTAGGGAAAAGAGATTGGCGGACAAGTTGAAGATGTGGTGGGCAATAAATTGTGGATGGAGGTAGAGTAAGTCGGTGTGGCTGGCCCCTTTTAAACAGGACTGCTACCTGACTTGATAATTTCCCCATAAGGCGTGGTTCTCAGTAAAGCGGTGGGGGAATTCCATTTAATCCATCACTTTCGTGGCAGTGTGGTTCTGTGGATGGCTTCATAGTCAAGGAGGATATTTGGCACAGTGCACCACTATTAGTAATATACAATTGAAAACAAGCTTTATTTGATTTAAAATAAATCATAAAAGCACATACTACAGATTTTCATTGTAAGAACGTATTTAAGACCGTGTTGAAAGTAGTAGTAAAATTCATCACTATAAGTATTATGAAAATAGCAGCACCTCCCTTGAATCAGTACGACTAAAAACATAAGTAGTGAGACAACAAATTAGACAGCACGGTAGGATCGTGTTTTGATGTATACAATGAGTGAGAGGCCCCTTCAAGTGTGCTCGAGATACACGCGGGGCAAGGCCCGGTGCTAGGACACTGAAGTGGGTGACTTGTAAAACTAAATAAAGAAGCAAAGTGGCCCGGCTGATCATAAGTCCGGTGATAAGATTGTTTAAATAAAAGAGCCTGAAAATACAGAAAGGATCCGTGGTCCGCTGTGACAGTGTAATTTAAGGAATCAAAATGGCTCTCTGATAATGAGGAAGAGAAAAATGGCCAAACCTTCATTTCGAGTGGTCGACAAAGCACCCACGACTTCTGCTTTGGGGAATTCCAATGAATCCATCACTTTCACGGCAGTGTGGTTCTGTGGATGGCTTCATAGTCCAGGAGGATATTTTGGTTCAGTACGCCACTATTGGTGATATAATTAAGCTCATGAGGCAGCGTAGGTCAGGGGTGGTGCAGGTGAAATGCTATATAAAGTCGGCTTACTAAGGGGAATATTTATAAGAACGTGTGCTAAACATCCCCAAAAAAAGCTACCGCACCATTACACATCGCAGCCGATCGCGGGAAAATAACCCAGTGTCAACGTGGAATTCACAACAAGGCGGTAGCATGCAATAGTCTGCCATACAACCACCTTCACGTAGATAAAAACACAAACCACAGCACAAAAAACATGCGAAGAGCCCATTCGCGATGAGGAGAGCAGGGATAAGCACCGCCAGGTCCGTGACACACACGGCAGGTGGGAATAAGCACAACAAAAGCCTTAAAAAAAGCAGCAATCCAAACAGAAAACAACAGCCAAGCACAATGGAGGCAACCCGAGCCAGCATACAACCCCACAAGCCCCATTGGCAACAAAACATTGTACATGGGAGGCCATCTCGGACAAGGTGAATGCAGCCTGAGAGTGGAGGTGGACAATGGAAGAAAACTAGAACATCCGGAATGATGCAAAATGCACAATCAGAAACACACTGACAACAAGAAGGCAGCAATGCACACCATAGGTGGGAGCCCAGTGCCACACCAGGAGCTGGATGACATGGTGTTGACACATCAGTCTGGAGACGGCGGCAGGACCGGGGACCGGAAACTGCCCAAAACAGGCACAACAGCAACAGGGAGAGGAACCAGAAGGAACCTGGGGGAGATGGCCACAATTGCACACCTGCACAATTAAGCTCAGCACCACTACAGACAGACCATGCCCAAGAGAGACAACACCAACCCAGAGCACAAGTCACACAACCCTGCAATATCACACCACAGAACAAGCACAGAAGTGGAACCCACACTGCCTGAAGGGGAGATGGGTGAGCCAAATCAGCGCTGAAATGACATCACCCACACAATGCAGCACACACACATAGGAAGCAGAACACAATGCGCCAAACACACCAACATTTGTACAACCAAACACAGGACACAAATGCACCCAATTCGCAACACCTCTGCGCTGACCTGACGTATGCTGGGCCAGCACACGCCCCTTGTGCATGCAGGGGGGTGTGAGCGATGCTACATGTCCAGGGTCACTGCCAACGCTGAGGTGACATGGTAACGTCTGCTGAAGACAGCACACTGTGATGTAGCAGGGCCCGTGCCCATCATGCTGACACAATGACCACCCAGACACACTTGCTCAGATGGTGTGAATGGCTACGTGCAGAAGCGCACAGCCACATTATTAGCAGGCACACACACAGAGTGGCACCTGTGTTGGATGTGTGTGGGGTGTGTGCATACCAGCAGGCAACGGCTACCTGGTGCAGTCATAAATCAACAACAGTGTACATCGCAAAGGACACAACCATTCAACCATAAAGGCCCCATGACTTCTGCTGCAAAGAGTTAGTGGCCTCGGATGCACAGCGTCCTGCATGGGCCTACCACCACAGGACGCTGACTTGCGGGGCACTGGGGCAGGGTCACGAGTGCAGAGCAGGTTCTCGTAGATGTGAAAGGGGCTTGCCACGGAGTGTCTTGGTGGACAGTGGAAGGAGTACCCCAAGACCATGATGTAGAGTCCAGGGCCACGCTGCAACAGTCACAATGATGGAGACATGTGGAACAGACACATGTCGGACACCAAGTCTGTTCCAACATGTGAAAGATGCAGGAAACCACCAAGCCATGGACTCAGACGCCACCAAGGTAAAACCAGAAAGTGCCCATGGCTCATTGCGCACAGAGTTAGTGGCATCAGTGCTGTTGGGGATGCCGGCTGCTATGAGGCGTGTCCAATGCTGTGGACTCTTCCACATCTCACCCAAGATACAGTTCCACATGTGTGACCTACTGGACCGCAGTGTAGGCCTTAGTCAGCGGTCAGCGCAGGGCCATAGACACATAGCATTGATGAGCCCATGACCACCGCCATAGAGGTCATCCAATATATCTGAAGAAGGGTCCTGGACATGACCAGCACAGAGTCAGTGGCCCCGGATGCACTGCGGCCGGAACAGGCACAACGCCACAAGACGGCGACTTGCGGTGAACAGAGCTGATGGCACCAGGTTAGTCGTTGTAAGTGTTCGAACACCTCAGTAACTCTGATCCGGCTTTTGTCCGGACTGAGCCGCATCTTCCTCTTACTCCTCTCTGTGCATTCACTGGTGGGGACTCTGCTATTCATGTGTCGTCACTAGTGCACGATGTGGGACCGACTGGTCCGCAGGGTAGGCCTGGGCCCTCATTCACGTGTGGCCGGCTGGTGTTGCAGAGGATTTGTGGCACCTCGTGTGGCCGGTTGGCATTGCACAGGGTTAGTGGCACCTCGTGTGGCCGGATGACGCTGAACAGGGGGACCTGGCTTGGCAGGTTGGGCTGGACTGTTCCCATGAGGCACAGGGTCAAGACTGATTTGCATATGGCCGGGTCTAAACTGGGGTTGCTTGGTGAGTAAAAGAATGATGGATTTACCCAGATCTCTTGACGGGGTGAATGTTTTGATTTGTTCTGAATTCCATCCATCAATTGTGTGTCTTTTGATTTCTTGCCCTAAGTGTGCTGGGTATGCCCAGACGTGGGTCCCGGGCTCACTGTGCCACTGGACTCAAGCTACCCTGGCTGATGAGGTTTGAAACCCCGAAACCGGTCCTAGGATGTTTGTTTCTGGTCCAGGGAGGACATAGTTTGGCAGTTAGGGCTGGACTGTTCCCATGAGGCACAGGGTCAAGACAGATTTGCATATAGCCAGGTCTAAACTGGGGTGGCAAGGTGAGCAAAAAAATGATGGATTTAACCCAGATCTCTTGACTGGGGGTGAATGTTCTGATTTGTTCTGCATTCTGTCCATCAATTGTGTGTCTTTTGCTTTCTTGCCCTAAGTGCGCCGGGTATGCCCAGACGTGGGTCCATGGCTCACTGAGCCACTGGATTCAAGCTATCCTGGCTGATGAGGCGAGAGGTGAAACCCCGAATCCGGTCCTAGGATTATTGTTTCTAGTCCAGGGAGGACCTGGCTTGGCAATTCGGGCTGGACTGTTCCCAGGAGGCACAGGGGCAAGACTGATTTGCAAATGGCCAGGTCTAAACTGGGTGGCATGGTGAGCAAAAGAATGAGGGATTTAACCCAGAACTCTTGATTGGGGGTGAATGTTTTGATTTGTTCTGCATTCCGTCAATCAATTGTGTGTCTTTTGCCTTTTGTGATGGCCATGTTTTCTTTTTACACATTTCTTCAAGATTAAAACCTGAGTCTTGGGTCTGTGTCATTGTTTTATGAGAACCTGTTATTATACAGCACTAAGTGTGCCTCTCAAGAAAAAATTTAACTGAAATTTCCCTACACTAAATAAACTAATCTTTCATAGAGTCATTGATATTTCGGGATTTCTGTTATATATGCAAATTCCACACCTTAGTCGAATAATGCTGAGTATTCCACGACATATCTAGCACCCCTTCAGGGCGAGGAAGGAAGAAGGACAAGCATGAATGAGAGAGAGGTTTACAGAGGGTACGAAATGAGGGAATGAGGGAAGAAAATCAGGAAAACAAAGAACGTGGAATAGGAAGAGAGAGTGAAGAACAGCATGGAAGCAACACTGTGGGTAGATGAAGATGAAAGTGGCAGTAAGGAAGAAGAGCAGATGCAAAGTGAAATAAAGAGGAAGTCATGGAGATGTTATAGAGAATTAAATAGAGAGACCAACAGTATTTATAAGAGCAGAAAAAAAGAGGTGTGAGGGTGAAAATGAGATGGAGAAAAAGTCAGGATATTGTATTGTATTGTAATTGCATTTATATAGCGCTTACTACCCCTGACGAGGTGTTGAAGCGCTTTTACGGCGAGTAGCACGCTACTCCGGGACCCATAGAGGATCAGTGTTGAATTAGTATAGTGAAACATGCAGGTACATTTTAAGTGGTGGATAGGTTAGTCAGTTATTCGGATTTGGAATGATAGCAGAAGGATAGAGGAGGACAAAGGTTTGTATTTATATAGCGTTTGTTGGCGCACGCTATTCAGGAAGCCTATAAAGGATTAGTGGTGAATTAATATGGTAAAATATGAAGTAATTTCAGTGGTGGATATTAGTCAGTTACTTGGAGTGAGAAGGATAGCGGAGGGATAAAAGGGGAAGAAAGATTTGCATTCATATAGCACTTGTTACCCCTGATGGGTGTTGAAGCGCTTTTCTGGTGAGTAGTACGCCACTCCGGAACCCATAAAGGATTAGTGTTGATAATTAGTATAGTATAAATATGAAGTATTTGAGTAGTGGATATGTTATTCAGGTATTTGGGTAGTATATTAGCATAGTTGAATATGGAATTTGAGAAGTGAACATGTTAGTCTGTTAATTTTGATTGAAAAGGATAGTGGAGAGATAAAAGAGTGAAGGATTATTATTATTATTTTTTTTAGATATTAGCAGTAGGGGGAGGCTTTTGGATGAGTAAAAAGGAGTTTTGGAGGGAAGGAGTCAGAGGGAAGAGTTTAGAAAGGTTTGTTTTAGGGGATCGGTATAGTAAAAAGAGGTGTCAGATGATGCAAGGAGGGATAGAGTAGGAGAGAGTCTAGAAAGCGTTCTTTTGGCGATCATAGTTGTGGTATGGGGTTTGGGATAAATGAGAGAGTGGATGTAGAGGATGTATTGATAGATGTATAGGATGAGAGATAGGGTAGTGCGTTAGAAGGAGTAGTAGAAAGAAGTTTGAGATGCGTCAGAAGGTTGGGCTAGAAGATATGTTGAGAGAAGTATAGGCTCAGAAATAGGGTAGTGCATTGGAAATGCTAAATTAGAAGAAAGTGATAAATATATAGATCTATAAGTACATTGAAGGTATATAGATACATAAAGGAGGTAAGTATATGTAGATTAAAGCTATTGATAGAGGCACAGGATGAGAAATCGGGTAGTGCATTGGATATGCTTTTTCAGGAGAAAAGTAACAGACACACAGATCCAAGTACATGGAAGGTACATAGATGCACAATGGAAGTATGTACATGTAGACCAAAGATGATTTTTATTTATTTATTATTATTATTTTTTTTTTCTCTTAACATAATTATTTTACATGTTTATACAAAGTAATACACAAAGATAGGTACATATCTATAGTGAAAACAAATGCTTATATACAGAGGGATATGCTGTAAATTTCTGTTTGCGTGTGGTGCTTATGTGGGAAAGAGCCAAATCTTGAGTAGTTTTCTGAAGATAGGGTGGTTGTCGGTAGACCTTATGTTGGGGGGTTTGGCTGCTTGAACAGAGAAGGATGTACCCCCCATGGTTTTTTTCTTGTATGGTGGGATTTTGAGGCGAGATGCTCCTTTAGAGCGGAGGTTCCTTTGTTGAATGTGTTTGGTGATTTTATTGGTTGAGGGAGACCTGGAGGGAGGATATGGGAGACCTGGATGATTTTATTCCTGATGAAGAGTGGTCCTATTCCATGTATTGCTTTGTTGGTGATACAAAGCAGTTTGAACGTGGATCTTCTGGCAACCGGTAACCAATGCAGGGCTTTCAAGGCAGAGGAGATGTGGTCTCGCAGTTTGATATGTAAGAGTAGTCTGGCAGCCGAGTTCGGAATCCGTTGTAGTCTTTTGTTGGTTGTTAAAGGTGATCCGTGGTAGAAGCTATTGGCGTAATTGCGTGTTGACAGAAGGGAGAAGGTAGCTTGGACCTTGTGTTGAAATCCCTAATGAGGGAAAATTTATCGCAGAGTTTTTATAGCAGCAAAGCTTGATCTTGCTAGTTTATCCACTTGGCATTCATCGACAGCTTGGAGTCCATGGTCATTCCGAGGTTTCTTGCTTCCTTCGATACTTTAGGCAGTGATCCCAGTTCATCAGGCCATGCAGCAAGGGTGTTGTAATGTTTCCAATCACCACACATGCGTATTTCAGTTTTTGAAGCGTTCAATTTGAGATGGCTCCAAGTCATCCACAGATCCACGGCTCTGAGACAGCTGAAAATTGGTGATTTTCCAATGTCTTTTGGGGCATTCCAGTTGAAGGAGTATTTGCGTGTCATCTGCATAGTTATAGCAGGTGAGGTGAAATGTATTGATCAGTACCGGTGATGACTTCATGTAGATGTTGAAAAGCATGGGCGAGATGATAGAACCTTGAGGGACCCCTGCTTTTGTGGAGTACGGTTTGGACGAGAAAGGTGGGGTATGGATGACATTAGTTCTGTTTCGACGGTAAGACGCGATCCAGTCTAGAGAAGTTCCCTCTATGTCAGCTTCATAAAGTCTTTGTTTCAGAGTGTCATGGTCAACCGTGTCAAAGGCAGCGGAGAGGTCCAAAAGAAGTCGTGCAGCAACCTTGTTGCTGTCAACTGTATTCTTTAGGTCATCCCAGATGGCAAGGAGGGCAGATTCAGTGTCTCTTCCTAGACGGAATCCTGTTTGGAAGTCTGAAAGTATGTCATTCTCTTCAATGAATTGTGACATCTGGGTGAAGCTGCTCTTTCTATCAGTTTGCCAAAAGGTCAATTTGTAATGGGTCTGTAGTTGTCAGGGTTCAGCGGGTCCAAGTTTGTTTTCTTCAGTAAAGGGCGTATGTATGACTTTTTGAGTTCTTCTGAAAATATTCCAGTAGTTAAGGAATAGTTGATGATTCTTCTTACTGGAGTGGCAGCAGAGGTTGTTAAAAGAATTGTCTTGAAAGTTTGTGGCGGACAGGGGTCAGAAGGGCTGCCGGCAGGCCTGCTTGCTTTGACCAGGTCCATAAATTAATTGTGTGAGATGTGTTGGAAGGAACGGAGAGGCTTGATTAGAGCATTCTTGGATTGTTGTTTTGTACAAGGGTTAGTGCTGGTGCTTTGTTTCTGTTTTAAGTACGAATCCAACGTGTCTACTTTGTCCGTGTAATGATTTTCCAGTTTGTCTGTGAAATCTTGAGTAACAGGATGAGTTCCTTCTAGGCAATTTGGTTTGTGAAATTCATTGAGTATTCTTTATTTGCACATTTAGAGTTTTGAATTCAGGCAGAGAAAATGCACACACAGCACACATAGTATACACACATAAGCACACAGCTTGCAAAAGACACATACAGGTAAAGGGCCGGATATGCACCAGCTCCAGCTTAAACACACCAAAGCAAAACAGCAACATACACAGTTAAAGGCTCACAGCTAGATGTGCACACAGTCTACAGCGTCAAATATCTACACATCATACTGTGACACACAGCTGAAGTATTCACACAGATGCACACAGCTGGATGTACTCACAGAGACCCACCTACCCAAAGATGGCTCAAACAACAGACCAATCTCTCTATAGAGCAAGCAGTGGATATGGCGACGGCCTTTGCTCAGGCTCAACCGAAGCCATTATCATACGAACCAGAGGAAACCACACACTTCAGTTCGGGACGTGCACGAGTCGAGAAGAAAAGCAAGCCTTTTATAGAACCGCCGAAAGATCGTATTCCCAAAAGTGAAGCCACCTTATTTAAAGGCCCCCAGTGTTATGAATGCGGAGAGTGGGGCCATATAGCCATATTTTGCTCCCAAAAGAAAAACCACGATGAAACGATGGACGTTAGTTGTGTTTCGCAAAGCATCCTATATACAGAGAAATGTGGTTCCTGTTTTTTGTAAGTCTTGCCCTGAACAGACATAAAGTCAAGGCCCTTTTGGACTCAGGATGTAGGCAGTCTGTTATACGCAGCATGTTAGTAAAGGAATCCCAACTCTGTCCTAACGAACAGATACCTATACGCTGCGTGCACAGGGATGACCGTATTATTCCGGAGACAATATCCTTATTACAATGCCTAATGGAGTTACCGTACAGGCAAACGTAGCGATGATGGATACCCTCCCAGAACAGTTACTTCTTGGAACTAACAACCCTGTGTTTAATGTCTTGCTTAACATTCTTTGATTAAGGCTCCAACTCGCCCTTTCGCTCTTCTCACGCAAGCCTCATGGTCATCAGATAACCTTCCGCTATGCACAAAACCAAGATCCCACCCTCCAGAATAAATGGCAACAAGCCAGGGATACCACCTCACCCCCTCCTACCCTTCTTTTCAAATTAAGAAAGGTGTGTTATGCTGAGTAGGAAACCCCAAAGAACCTTCACCATTTATTCAAAAAAGACATTTTTGTGGCAATAACATGCTGCCTTAATTACTCTTCAGTGGTCTGCCTCATTGACTGCACTTGCTGCCCCTGTGCTAAATGGGGCCTGGTGTTACAAGATTTGCCAGGCTGCTTTTTGTTCCTAGTCCGGACATGACCACAAGAAAAGTACAGACCCCGAACATAAGATGTCTCGTAAGGCTATAGTCTCAAAAGAGAGAATAGTCAATCGCTTAGCATGTGGCCTTGTTAGCTGGTGGTATTTAATAAAGTACAGTAACTTAATGCTCCAGTCAATCATCATGCAGATATTGAACTATCCTCGCCATTCATTCTTAACCCTACTTACAGTGGTTACATTTTCAGAATGTCATATCTATATGTATGTTAACAGTCTTCAATCACTTCTTCAAGATATTTGCATCCAGATTCTTTGTTTTAGCATTGATCAACTTTTCATATGATTGCTTCAGCTTTTTGAGTATGGAAGAAATCCTAGTGTTTAGCCATTTAGGTGCATAGCTTAGTTGTTGAAAGGTGCAATGTATTCTGGTTTTCATTGTAGGAACCACTTGATCATTGCAAATGTCAATTATACCACTTACTTACCTTTTTATTACATGCTTTCTATTTTTAACCCTTTTTCCCTAAATAGCTAGACCATATGATATAGTAGGGAAGGGAGTTTATCAATTATCACTAGGAGAAGATAAAAGCAAGCTACTAAGCTCTGCCACTGAGCCAAGTGTTTAATTTCGTGGAAAAACTACATGTCATGGGAATTCATTTGACAGCGGTCTCTGGTGTGTTAGCATTGATTTTCAAATTGTTTCCTGACTCTTTACTATCAATGAGAAATACATACTGATGGTCCTGTCTGGGATTAACCCTATACAATGTGGCATACAGTGGAAAAAAGCAACAATGTACAAAAATATAGATGTCTAGACAACAAACTTGTGCGGGCTATGTGTAGGGGGAAAAACAATGCTGATTCCTTCTCTTTACAAGTAATTTTTAGGTCTCACCTACGCAGTGCGCATGCGCTGAATAGGAGGAGACCTTTAGCCATTGGTCTCCTTTTTCACCCACAACCGTGCACGCGTTGCATTACCTTCAATGTCAACGCGTGCACGTGTGGTGATTCACTTGCGGGAGCGAGCGTCGCCATATGGTAGCAATTATCGCTCCCGTAAGTGAATCGCACAGGCCCCCCTCCTCCCCCTGCTGCCGCGCGAGCTTGTGCTTGTTACCTCTAACTGCCTCCTCGCAACGAGATTGCCGTCATTTTCTGCTCCGAGCACTCCTACTGTCTAATTCAGCAGCACGGCCACCGTAGAAGCCAGATTTTGGAAGCACGTACTCCCGATACTGCCACCATATTGAAACAGGAATGATCCACTGTAGTAGAAGGGCAGCAACTGTAATTTTACTTTCAAACCTTCGTCTGGTATGCCAGAATTGCTCCCAAATATGCCTGTCAAAAGAGCACTGAAAATGAACCACCTTTGCTATTTTGATCCCTAAGCTTCCGTATTTGAGTTGGACCGACACAGCAGGCTACGCTTGTTCCGTGCCGCAGGTATCCCGCAGGGGTGCTCCACTTCCAGCTGGCTGGAGGCAGGCTAAACAACAGAAAACGGCACACGGAGACACCAGCAGAAGCACAAAGTGATCTTCAATCTTCGGCGCTGGTCGGCGGAGATGGCTGGCCAGGAGAGAGGCAGGCCCAAGCCCAGTGTTAGCACAGGGCACTGAGGCGGCCATCATAGCCAGCCCTCCGGTGAGCTCAGGGAGGCACTGCCAGCTGCACCCATCCCGGTACCCAGGCACTGGTCGGCTGGGACAGAGAGGTTGCTCCTCCACTGTGCCTGGCTACTGTCACTAAATTCTGTGAGCATGGCGAGCTTCAACCACAGTGAGTGTGGGCCAGCCTAATTTGTGTGTATGGGGAGCACTAATCCCAGGCAACACAGACCCTACTGTGTTGCTCGGGGTGCAGGAGAGGGGCTTTTATTTTAGCACACATTGCTGCTGTCCAGGCGGGGGTATTGTTGCCTTAACTGAACAATTGCGCCAGCAAATTTAGTGGCATACATGCAAATACTATACAATACCGATCCTGTTCACTGTGGGAATAAAGATGTGAAAAATAGAAGATATAAAGTGAAAATTTACACAGTTTGCCTCATCATATCATGTCAGCCCTTCTCTTATCAGGGGGGAGATCTTACATTGGAGTACCAGTTGGAGATTGGGGCCCAGATCTGGGTACCCCGGGCTCTAGCTTTCCTACCTCTTGTGCTATATATAGCTATCTCCTGCTTATATGTGGCAAGAAATCGACTAAGCCACATCTGAAAGGTGGGTACGTTGGGATCTTTCCACCGGGCCGCCAGAATAATACGAAAAACGGCTGTGCCCAGGAAGACAATCCTCTGTTCCTCCAAACTGTAACCTAAGGATTCGTCATGGCCTAGAAGAAATAGGGTAGCGGAAGATCTAAGATTCCGCCCGAAAACTTGAGCCCAAAATTCTCCAATCAATGTTTGTAAATTATCTAGTTTCGGACATTCGGCAAACATGTGAATTAAATTTGCTTGTCCCTGTCTACATCTGGGGCAGCAATCATCTACTCGTAATCCCCAGGTGAAGAGTTTAGCCGGAGTAAAATAAAGGTTGTAAATAGTTTTATAAAATTGTGCTTTAAGGTTAGGTGCTAAAAATAATGTTGTGTAAAGGGTTAGGGAATAGTCGATATCTACATCTGGGTTTCCGAGTTTTTGTGCCCAGGATCTCTCAACACGATCAAGATCATCATTTGATGATTGAGAAAGTATGTCATATAAAGTACCTATCCTAGTAGCTCGTTTCTCAATAATAGAGAAAAAATAAAAACTATCTAAATTAATATTAAGTTTAGAGTTACGGATATTGGTAAAGACTTGGAAGTATTTTAGATAGTCTGTGGATGGAATGTCAAATCTCTGCTGTAGCCCCTCGAAAGATGGAATAGCATTCTGTCCAAAAAAATTACCAAGTGTATATATGCCTAAATTCTCCCATCTCCTAGAGACATTATCTATCAAAGATGATGATATGATCTTACTATGCCAAAGAGAAGTGTATCTTGTTATTTTGGGTATGCCTAGTTGTTTAAAGGCAGATTTCCAGATTTTCCATGCGTCTCCAATCACCTTAAACTTGGTCTTTTTATAATATGACGCTTCGAGTTGTTTCAAAAATAGCCCTCGACATTTATCACCTAGTCCAAGTTCAAAAATAGAAGGGATATAGGAGTCTATGTTGGGTAGATTGGAAGGTTTGACTTTAAAGAGCAGGCCCATTTGTTGGAGTAGTGTCGCCCAGAGATAGAATGTCAAATTCGGGATGCCAAGGCCGCCTCTATGTAGGGGGAGAGTTAGTGATGGTAGTGCTCTCCTTATTTTGCCATAGTTCCATATAAATTTAGATATTGTGGAATCAAAGATTTTAATAGTACTACCGTCGGCCATCAATGGAATAGCCCGGAATAGATAGAGTATTCTAGGAAATATGCTCATTTTAATATAATTAGCTCTCCCTATTATTGAAAGATGTAAATTATCTACCCTCTTAAGATCTGTTTTTACTGCCTTGATCAAAGGATCATAATTAAGCCGGTTAATCTCTTTCACCTCGGGAGAAATATTTACACCAAGATAGGTTGCATTTTTGACTTTATAGGGACTGTCGTATCTAATATTATTTGTACATAAAACCATGGTTTTATCTCTTATAAGTGAATAGCCAGAGTAGGATCCAAAAACCTGGGTTATTTGTTCTATTTCTGCTACTGCATCGGCCGGTTTGGTTGTGAGCACGGCAATATCGTCGGCGTATGCCAATATTTTAGTAGAATATGGACCCGCCTTAACTGGTTGTATTTGGGGGGAGTTAAGAAGCTTTAAAATTAAAGGATTAATTACTAGGGCAAATAATATCAGGGAGCAAGGACAGCCCTGCCTAGTGCCTCTTTGTACCTCAACAAACTCTGACTCAAAGCCGTCAATGGATAATTTAGCCCTAGGGCTGATATACAGGGCTTTTAGGGCTTTGATAAAGCCTGGGCCAAAGTTGTTGAATTCCATAATTTCCCATAAGAACCGCCAAGACACTCGATCAAATGCCTTTTCGGCATCGAGTAAGATCATCGACATCTCACCCCCCTTGGCGCCCATGATGTCAAATAGGGCAATGACTCTACGGGTATGATCAGTCGTTCCCCTCCCAGGGATAAAGCCATGGTGCCACGGGGATACGAGATGTTCGATGACCCCCCTCAATCGGTTTGCAAGTATCTTGGAGTATAGCTTTGAATCAGAGTTTATGAGTGAAATAGGTCTATATGAAGATGGAAGCTGGGGGGGTTTCCCCTTTTTTGGGAATATCGCTATATTAGTGTATTTCCAAGACTCTGGTGTAGCTGAGTGATGTTGTACCCCTAGAAACAGGTCTAATACGTAGGGTAGTATCTGTTTGCCCAGCAACTTATATAACTCTAGGGGGATATTTTCAGGACCAGCCGCCTTCCCATTAGCTAGATCCGACAATGCAATCTCTAATTCTGCAATTGTAATTTCTTTCTCCAGTTCTTCTCTACCTACTCGATCGAGTATTCTAGATAACTCTGGTTCCGGCAACCACTCATTGAGAAAGATTTTCGTTTCTCTTGTAGGTAGATGTTCATTTTCATGTTGGTATAATTTTTGGTAATATTTTCGAAACACTTCTACAATATCTTGAGGGGAGGTGTACTGTTGACCCTCATATTCAATATTGTTTATTTTATTGTATGTTTGTTTTTGTCTAGTTTTTAGAGCTAATTCCCTCCCTACATTTTCCCCTGCCTCATAAATTCTATCTCTATTGGCTTGATATATTTCCGCCGCTTTTTGGGTTAGCGAGCTATTAATTTCTGTTTTTAAAATCAATAATTTTTGCAGTGTATCAGAGGTTGATATTCCTTGCTGTATTTGTTTAGCATGTAGTATTTCCAGGTTAATGAGTTCTGCGTTAAGTTGTTTATTGATACTATCTTGAGTTTTCTTACGGTTAGCTACAAACGCTATGGTCTCTCCCCTCATTGCTGCCTTACAACAGTCCCATACAATGAATCTGGGTGCGCTATATTGATTACAATCAAAGAAAGATTGAGCACATGATGTAATATGATTTATATAGTCTGGGTTAGTAAGAAGCTTTCGGTCAAATGACCATTGGATATTAGGCCTATTAAAACTATCCAATTCAAAAATTAACGTAAGTGCGTTGTGGTCAGAGATGGTTTTGGGGGATTTAATTATGTCTATTAGGGCCGTCTTATGTAATGATGTCATAATGTAGTCTAGTCGAACATACATTTTCACTTTATATCTTCTATTTTTCATATCAGCTGTGCATATGTATTGGGTTGTAATGGTTTTTTTTTTTCTTTTTTTTTTAAATTTATTTCCTTTTGTTCTTTTTTTTCTTGTATCTATTTTCTTCCTATTAACCTACCTGATGTTTTACTGTTTCATTAAGAATTCATTCTTTTGTAAAGAAAATGTAAAAAAAAATTTAAAAAAAAGGAATAAAGATGTTGCCTTAGCTTATGTACTTATGTATGCATAGCGGGGAAAGTCATGACGAGCCCGAGGGTCTTATGATTTTACGGGCAGCTAGTGGCCCATATAGTTTTTTTCCCCACAGTTTAAAGGATTCTGCTGGTTTATGAGAGGGTGGTTCGCAGTCTGGGACTACTAGTTTCATGTTTTACCATTTTAAATATGGCCATAAATGTCTCGCTGGGCAATCATCTTTTTTTTAATTGAGATTTTATTATAAAAAGCATGGTGATTGTGCCATTGCGCAGTTACAAGTACTAAGTAACAATAGTACGTGACAGGGCTCCAATTAATAGTTATGAAGCTAATGTCAGTGATATGGTAGCTGAATAATACGAGCAAGCTTGGCGGTTTTAAGCATCCTAGTTCGCACTGTCACATAACTAGCTGTCAGATGACCCCATGTCCTATATGACCGCTTCAGCCTGCCTTAGCTATATTTCTTTCAAACTGTAATTTTAATTCTAGACAGGCCTGCCTTGTAGGTCCTGATTGTAATGTAAAACCTGAAATTACACAACCACATGTCCCAGAATACTCTGTGCATTGCTGAGACACTAGGCCTGGAAGGTGGTGTCACATGGATGCACTTTGGGCAGGTCCTTGTAATTCCGGCGTTACTCTGATTCAGAGCCAGGTTTGAGAAATTATATGATGCATAAATACAAGTACTTTCAAGAAGCTTGAAAGTTAAACATGTTTCTACCATTTTAAGACTTTTAAATCACATATTTTAAGTAAAAACAGCAGTGTGATATAGGCTTCCATGAGAGATTTGTAATATGCTAACATTATCAATGTGACTCTATAAACAGCTCAACAAGACCCCCCTCTTCGATGAATACATTAGGGCATATTTTGTATTTCAGAAGTACACTGATGCATCACAAATTCAAACATTTTTTTAGATGCATTATTGACAGAAAGCAAACCGTTTTCTCATTGTTGCAGTCCTTTAAAAAAATATTAGTGTACACTCCAAGCTAGTCATGTCTATTTGCTTTGTCATTTCTAGCTTTCTGTGTGTGTTTTTTTTTTTTTACTGGCCTCACCGCAGAAAACATATCTTTTGCAATGTAGAATTGCAGATGACACTCGTTCATAACGAGTTCCTAGGCAACTACTTTACTTGGTCATAAACATGGCAGACCATCAGCACACAATGATAGCACTAGACTCAATACACCACTGTAAATTTGTGACAAGTCATTTTTATTTAGTACAACACTATGGTTAAAATAGCTACAAAATTCATGAATACATGGGGTTCAATTTCAATCAACAGTTTAACAAATCATGCAAGTTTCAGATTTGTACAAGGCAATGGTGCCCACTTGTACCAGTAAAACCATGAAATATATTGTGGTTCAGAATGTTGTAGTTCTGTTCACTTGGATTGACACACTTGTCTGTGCCTGAGCAAGCATGTATTCCTGAATTAGACTGCAAGACCCAGTGTGTAGTAATTGTATATATAGCTCTCCAATCCCTGGCACCCAGGATTTTGTGCTGCATGGCTAAACACTTATAAGGCCCAGAGGCTAGACCTATTTGCAATGCTAATGCTTGTTATTCTTGAGACAGAGAATCACCCAACTGTCCCGGCCAGGCGAGATGTACCATTCTAACTGACAAAGTAAGGAATGCTGGTGTGTCATTTGGAATGGTGTGTAAGTATTGGCAGTCTCACCTTTCCTTTTTCCCGACATGGGAACAAAGGTAAAAATAAATATATTCATAAAACAGTTGGCCCAATACTCAACATGGGTACATAATGGAGTGACGAGAACATAACACAGCAGCTAGGTGGGTATAGATGGGCAGGAACAAAAATCAGGTAAAGGAGAGAAAATGGCACTGGAAGCTGGAAACTATATACAATGTTAACTTTAAAGTTATCTTATCCTAGGAAGCAAACCAATAGCAAAGCAACAAGTAAAAGAAAAGAATGCAAAATAAGGAAAAAGCAAGATATAAGACACTACTCATTTCTTTACACACAGAAGGCAGTACTTGTACGAAGTTTACATACATATGTTATCCTTCAAGTAAATAGGAGTCATTCTTTCCCTTACACCTATTTCCTTTTGCAGGGAACCTCTTGTTTGACACGCACACCCCACAAGGACTTAGTCACATTGTTACAATCACGTGTGAACTCATTATTGCTTGCTAAAGCTCATGTAGAATGAGATGTCTCCACACCCCTTGTATCACAAACCCCTCCTTTTTGATATAGAGCTAACCCCCTGAGATGTCATGTTTGACCATTGTGCAATTTCACCAAACTACCACCAACAACTTTGACCTTGTAAGGACCCCTAAACTTGGACAGGCCTCTACTTACTCTTCCTGGTTTTACCTTCACCCAATCACCCTCCTGAATATCCCTGGCACCACCACCTTGAATTTACCTCTTTTGACTGACTATATTTCAACCATAACGGAACCAATTTGGTGCCAGAATGCCTGCTGCACATCAATTCAAAAGGACTTTTCTCCATTCCCTCATGTACTGTAGTGCGATATGCCTTAGCATTTGCTTAATGGCCTTTTTCACTGACGATCTAGATGCAAGTGCTAACTGCATTGACTCCTTCACCAATATGTTCACCCTCTCACACAACACAATCCCTTGTGGATTTTCTCCAAAAACTCTTCCATTTCCTTTGAAGTTAGCTGGGTACCACTGTCAGTAAGAATTACTGATGAAATACCATTTCTCCTGAAAACCTCACTCAATAAATTAATGGTCGATTCTGCGGTAATGCACTTCATTAAAACTACCTCCACCCACCTTGATTCAGCATCAATCAAAACAGTTGTATATCTTTTGTGCTCATACAACCCAAAGAAAGGTCCAATAAAATCTAAACAAGCCTTGTCCCAAGGTATATAAGCCTGAATAATAAGTTGAACACAGCCACCTTTGCCCAAACCAACAACTAATCTTTTTTCAGACTCTGTACAACACTCACACTTTTCAACTCATTCCTTTATTTGTTTTTCCGTGCTTGGCCACCAAAACTCTCCTACCTGTTAAGGTGTGCCCTAGGTGACACTTCTGGACTAAGCTAATTAACCTGCCCTCATGGACTCAGGTGACACAAACCTCTCACCTCCTGACACTATCCACCCATTCTGCACGGACAACTCATCTTGTATTTTATTTCAAGGTCTAAGTCCTTCCGGTAACACACTTTCTCACAACACACCCTCCTTGACCATCTTCACAACACCCATAAGAGTATCATCCTCTTGCATGCCCATATCCCACTCTGCCTTTGTGATGGAATTTCCAAGGCCCTCCGTTATGTCATCCAAAGTTGCCACAACTTCCTCAACTTCCAATTCCTCAAGTACTGCCTCAGTGTCTGGTAATCTTGATAAGTAGCATGCAACTTTATTTCTCCTACCAGGAACATATTCTACCTGACAAGAAAAAGCTTGTAACTTCACAGCCAATTGTGTCAACTTCCCATAGCAATTCTTTGATCCATTTGGACCAAGCCCTTTCAGATGGGGCCTATGATCAGTCCTTAATATGAAAGCCACACCCCACAAAAATACTCTGAATAGTCTGGTAGCCCACACAGCTGCAAGTGCCTCACGTTCTATTATTGAATAATTCCTTTCAGCAACTGTCAAAGAACGTGAGGCAAAGGCCACTGTTTTCTCACGCTTGTCATGTATTTATGACAAAACAGCACCAATACCCATCAAACAAGCATCAACAGCAAGTTTAGTGTGTGACCCTGTTCTGAATGGTGCCAAAATTGCCTCCTGTTGAATATCACACTTTATAAGGGTGAAAACGTCCTGTTGGTTCTCACCCAATGTAAATTTCCTTACTTTCCTTAACAATTCTCTCAGTAGCTCTGCCTTATGTGCAAAGTCATCTACAAACTTTGACTAGGACTCGACCATTCACATGAACAATCTAAGTTTGTCCCTATCATCAGGCACTTCCACATTCACAATGGCACTTATTAGATCTTGTTTGGGTAGTATTCCTTCCATTGTTATGAGATACCCCAAATAGTCCACTTCCTCAGCTACAAACACACATTTTTCCTTTTTCAGGGTTAGCCCTGCCTCACATAAACGAGATAACACTTTTCCCAATGCCCTGTTGTGATCATTCTAATCAGTTCCATAAAATAAAAGATCATCCTGAAAAAACACAACTTTGTCAATGCCCAGCAAGATTTGAGTCATGATTCTTTGAAAGGCACTGGCTGCTGAACACAACCCAAATGGAAGCCGGTTGAACTGAAATGTCCCTTCCGGTATTATGAAGGCTGTATACTCCTTTGAATTAGGATGCAGTTTTACCTGGTGGTATGCACTGCACAGATCCAGTTTCAAAAACACTCCTCCCCCAGAGAGCATCAAAATAATCTCATTTATACTTGGAAGAGGAAAATTATCCATAACTACGTTTCCGTTTAAGCTTCTCAAATCCACACAAAAACATAACGATCCCTTGTGCCTCTTGGTGATAACAACTGAAGCCAACCACTTAGCCACCTCCACCTCCTCTATGACGTTATCATCAAGCATTTGTCTAATAATGGCTTTAACTTGTGCTCTAGCTTCCATGGGCATCCTCCTAACAACAAGTTTGACTAGCTCTGAATTCTCCTTCAACTTTATTCATGTTGAAACCCATTAGCTTCTCCAATCCTCCCCTCAAAGAGCTGAGCATGATGTTGGAGAATGTCTTGAACCCTACTGTATTAATTATCATGACTTGTTGCTCTGCTCATAAATCCAATCTAATGTTTAAATCATATTCACGGCTGGTCCAAATTACCAGTGGTCTGTCTGCCCCCAAACGTTATTGATACCTCAATGTAACCCAACACTCCAATGTTCGCACCCTGATACTCCTTAAAGATTACATCAGAGGAGAATAGCGCCATATCTTTCCAAACAGTGTCAAACATCTCCTTAGGAATAATTGTGTATAATGATCTGGTGTCCACCATTAAGGACAACATTTCACCATTAATTTCAAAATCAGCCTTAGGACAAATTCTATTCTTAGCCACATCACTAGCCTGTTCATCCCCCTTTACCATGAGCACCCTATGTTGAGTATCTTGATCTTCTATGACAGCTACATTCTAAATAAAAGCTTACCACATTCATGCATAGTGACCCTTCTTTCCACATGTATGGCATTCTTTACCTTGGGCAAAACAATTCTTAGATTCTGAAAGGTTAAAAGTATTGCCACACCTGTGACAGACTAGTTTGGGGCCCTCTGCTGAAGTGAATATACTTTTATTTATTTTAGCTTTATTCACGCTGGCACTGACTCCACCAGTGTTGGTTTTGCTACGCAAAATGTTGACACATTCTAAATCACCCTGCATGGTTGCTACCTGCATTCCCCTTTCCTGTTGCAACATTTTCATGTCCCTCATGCTCTTTTCAGATACCTCTACAAGCTTTTCTATTGTAATGGCTTCCTTCAGCTGGCAGCCCAGAACCTTTCCTGTGCCTTTTTGCTATTGCACTGTACAATCAATTGATCTCTTATAATTTTATCCTGCATTTGAGCAAACTGACATTTAGTGGTCAATTCGCTTAATCTTGATACAAACTCATCTACCATCTCAGTTGCGTGTTGGGGTTGTGTGTAAAACTTGTGCCTATACATAACAATATTTTCTTGTTTTGCAAACCTGATACGCAAATTCAAAACAACGTCCTTGTAAACACCATCCACTTCCTTACCAGTCACTGGAAGATACTTAAGTATGTGTTGTCCCTCTTTTCCAAGTGCCCCTAACAAGAAAGCCTTTCCTACCTGCTGGAAAAAATGGGCCATCTAATGCCACCAAATAATTCTCAGAACAGTCAATCCCCTCCTCCCATTCTATAGTAGGCTCTCCAGCAGATATGAGAAAGGGAGGTGGAGATGTGATTGTGTTAGTGATATTCATAGTGAAGCTGTGACCGCAGAAGACTGATAACTACAGTGCTGTTATGCTCCCAAATCAGTGAAAACAAGGGGAAACAAAACAAAAGAAAAAGTCTGAAGTAGCACTGTAAAATCTATAGTTCAGCAAATGTTGAACTAAGGAAACAAACTGCACTGAAAAAACGTGGAACACTAATTTAAAATGTGCAAATCACTGCAGCAGAGATTTGCACATGCCATGAACATATCGTCACTTCATGCCTCCAAGAGAGTGGGCCAGTCACTGAAAATGGAATCAGCAGTTATGGCAACTTGAATAACCATGGCTATGTAGATATGCCACTCACTGCCAATTTACAATAGCAAGTTGAGTTATAACAGCTCTCAGAAACGTGGTTATAAAGATTCTTCTCTCCAGCAGTGTGACTGTCACTATTGTTAACAGGCAAAATATTTCAGTAATTAGAAAGTGTACCCATTACTGAAAGTAGAGTTTACGGCAACATAAATCACAATGAAGATAGAAAGTGTGCCAATTACTGTTGACAGGCCAAAACACCTGCTGGTGAAATGCTCCCCACAAGCTATTCTACACAGCTTAAGTCGTTAATGAGAGCTTCGGGGGTGTGCCTGTCACCATAGGCAAACAATCTGCTCTTTAAGGAAATAGAACATCTCAAGGGTGTGCCTGTCACCAATACCAAACAGGCTGCTTCTTTAAGAAGTTGGCTTCCTGGAAACACCTCATGTTCCACACGTGTCAAAGCTCTACTGTGCGTGCAGAGTGGTGAGTAAATACAGCATTAACACTTTACGGATACACACTTTAACCCACTGGCCATAGATTTAGTATTGCCATGAAGAAGCTTGCACCTGAACAGCATGCATGTTCCTGTCACTTGCTTAGTCTCACAGTCCTGGTGCAGTGCACTCGTTCCTTCCATCCAAACTGAGCAAAGCCATGTACCTTGTTGTTGTTGGTACCTTACATGAAAGTAACTTGGAATTGTGTGCTGAGACCTCAGCCTTGCAACGTCATCAAGCACCTTTCTGGTGTTGGCTCTGTCTTTCATCAGCCTCCCTAAGCTGTGAAGTACTGCACTGGTGATTCTTCAGGGTGATCCCTGCCTCAGTTATGTCACTTCGACAAGAACAAAAATATATGGGTACCATCAAAACCGGAAGGGTTCTAAACCTGTACCAGCTACGATATGTGTCAATTTGGTGTTAACAAAAAGAAAGATTTTAGTTTGAATACATCACAGACTCACAAAATAAGACATTTAATTAATTGCAATACATGGTTTGTGGTACATATCATTGGTTGCACTTGCAAAATGATTTACGTGGGTAGTACATCAAGTAGTCTTAAGACATGGATCCAGGAACATTGCAGGGCTCGGATCAATATGGATCCTAGATATCCTATGACAAACAATTACTGAATGCCCCATGTAGGTGATCCATGTTTCGTTTTTTTTTAGAATTGATCACATCACGAAAATTTCACATTGGGGGACGGGGAACTCCTGCTTCGACAAACTGAGGCCAATGGAATTTTTCGGCTACAGGCAGTTATACACGACCACAATACTGACAATGAATTCCATTACTTTTTAAGATGGGTCTATGTTTTATATTAGCTCTCAAGGCCAGTTAAATTGGTGGATTTTCTTGCTTTCCTAACTTACAATACTGATCACTGGCAAGTCATGAGCATCCCCCTACATTTTCTGCTACTTATCAGTGCTTAATTTGAGCCAGTGCTTTCCGGCACCTAATTGTCAACAACATACTTAAAACAGTCTAACACATGGTGCCGCTGCTCATCTTATTTAGAGATGAGCAGAACAAGGGTTGTTTAGGAATACAATATACATTAAAATTGCTAATACCTACCTCCCCAGCCATTTCTTAAGCTTTCGGGACATTGTATAATCTAATTACCATGCAAGAGTGATGATTACTAGTTGTTTTGACAAGGACGATGGGTGGTGCAAGCTGCAATGGCCACCTTGTCAGAGCCCTGACACTTAATATTTTACAAATTAAGAACTTCTACTTATTATCAGCACTTGCGGGTGATTGGATGCGATGGTAAGACATTTATAGCATCTCTGTTTGATAGCATCCTCATGACCTGATGTACTCACTGTTTTGTAAATTTTTACAATTAAAATATTCATTTGGACGTTTTAGGTTTTAAGTTAGATTTATCTTAATATATTTTAATATTCATTTTCCTTGACTGGATTCCATTGGTCCCTTGATTCTTAGGGACTAAGAATAATGAAATTGCCTCTGTAGAATAGGAACAGTTTGGCTTTTTCCTTTACACAATGTGATGCATTCACATTATTTAAGACCGTCTCTTTATGAACAGATGGAGCTTTCCCTTTACGAATTTTATCAAGACTAATATCATTTTGAGTAATCCAAATCTGAATCTTAATTTATTGGATCTTGGCTCATACTAAGGTATTTAATTTAACTTAGCTTGCTTTTCGCCATCTTGGAATTCCAAAATTGCTACCATTCTACACATAAGATTGCTTATTTATGATTAAGACTTACTTCTCCGTTTGCCAATCTTGACGAGACAGATATCAATCTGGATAATCCAAATTATATCCTTAATTTATTGGATCTTTATCTAAATGTATTGGATATTGGTTCATACTAGGTTTTGTAATAGAGTTTGCTACTGACAATTTTTGCTGAATATATTTTATGTGTGGTATTCTTAATGGTATTCACTCCACACATAAGAACACTTCCGTTATAACTAGACTCACCTCTCCTTTTGTCAGTTATAACGAGACAAATATCAGTTTGTATGATTCAAAATTTATTGGATCTCTTCCCATTTTAGGATATTTAATATGGCTTGCTACTGGCCTAATTGGTACTTTAAGTTAGCCGCTTCTCCAAATGAGGTTCATAATCAGGTGTAGCTTTATTTTGAGGTCCTATTAGAGCATATTTAATAAATTGGATGGACCCCTTTTATTGCGATTGTTAATGAGGTAGATATCAACTTGGACTATTTAAATTTGGATTCAAACGGACGTAATCTTGGTCTATTTGTGATATTGTAGTATAGTCCGTTTCTGACATCCTTGCCATTCCAAGATGGCTGCCGAAGTTGCTCACAGAATGAGGGCAACTTGGGGTGATTACGATATCCCTTTTCGATATTGTGCTCTATGTTGACCTGTGGATCACTTCCGGTTCTACTGATTATTTTTAAAGAAAGCGTGTCATCCATGTTAACCTGTAAATCTGTAAATTTGTATATAAATGTTTTAAAGTCTTTTATGATTTTTAACAAATCGAATAAAGTGAACTTGATTGACTGACTGACTGACTGTGTCATCCATGTTATTAAATTTTTTAATGGAGTGGCTCTTGCTTACTTATATCTTTTAGATTTCTGTCGGTTGATAACAAGCTGAAAGTTAAGGGACATTATTATGATTGGTTGTAAATTCAACCATTATAGTGTGCCTCCTCTGTATGTTTCAGTAGGATGCCACAAGTTCCAATTACATGTTTTTTCTTATAGGAATATGCATGCGTTCAGATCCTTTGTGATTGTTGGCCACTAGTTCTGGGAATCTGATTGTATTTCATCTAGCGCATATTTGCCTTTCGATGAAACATCATCCGTCATTTTTTATGTTTGTGCTGTCTCTATCTCGTTTTTGGTTTTATTCAGTTAAGACCCCTTGCATCTCATTTGTGTTGAAATGGGGATAATGTATCTGGTTGTGATCAACCACTAATGCTTGTAACTATCCAAACTATGGGTTACTATAATTGTTGATTTTTTACGAATATTTTCACATCTGTTTAAATTTGCTCCAAATACTGTCTCTCCCAATTGATTTTTCTTTCCGACACTTATACATACTTTATGAATATTCTGCTATTGATTTGTGTGCAGTGTTTATAGCTGATTATTAAAATTCCCAATGGGTACATGCTTCAAGATAGTAAGCCATGCAAGTTTACAGCATGTGATTCTTATTCCCCTGGTCTGTGAATTTAATTTTGACAATAACAACTTTCAGGTACAGTGATGGGCAAATAATCTGCATTTCCGTACGTATAGATATAAGTTATTTTGAAACCCTAATGGAACATTTCTGATCTGCCTTTAAATTTAAAAGGAGGAATTTCTATGTATCTACTCAAATATTAAATATTGGAATGATAATAATCTTATTTTCATCACTACGGTAAGAGGTATGTTTGAAATTTCCTGACAATCATATGAGATACTGCTGATATGCCCCTCTTCTGTCTCCAGGGGGAACTCAGCCACTGTGGGTGGTTGGGATTGCCTCTTAGATCTTTTGGTAATTAGCTGTTATCACGTGTTGATATTGGTATATCCATGGAATCAAACAGGGACTTTTTAAGATATTGGTGTTATTGGTTCTGTCATACTGAAATATGTTATAATTTCTGATTCATAGTGTTTGTGTGTTATTTATCTGTATTCACTAATGTTCTTTGTCCATATGTGTCCGTTATGTATGTTAACCTTATCTTGGATTGTGTTAAGATTTGTCTTTTATGGGGTTTTGTCTGTTTATATGTATTTTGATTGTATTTTTATATGTTGTTTACAGCTCTGACGAAGTTCAATAAGTTGAACAAAACGCGTTGGCTGGAGATGTTTTATGTGCAGAGATTATGTGTGAAGATTATATAAGAAAGAAGATTAAAAGAAATAAAAATTCTAAGATTGTCAATTGGCTTTTGTGAAGAGAACCTCTGCCTGGTGCACCATTCCATTTCGAATTCAATTATGCAACAGCGGATGGTGGTCCGACCGCCCAAAATCATAACCGGGCCCTTAGTCTTCAATTAAATGTCTCACATCAATAAAAATTGGCCCGTTTGCGACTGCAAAAAAAGGGTGGTGGTATTAAAAACGCTAATTTGCGAGCCGGTGACTTGCAAATTAGTGTTTGTGAATCACTATTAGGAAGGGGCGTGCCAAGAGTGTCCCTTCCTATTAGCAAGTCAGAATGGTATGTACCATTTGTTTGCAACCACATTTGCATTCACAAATCAATTGCAGTTTACCGCCTTCTTCAAGTAGGTGGTAAGCCACTTGCAAATGGGAAGGGGTGCCTAGGGGACCCATTCAATCAATCAATCAATCAGTGACACTTATAAAGCGCGCTACATACCCGTAGGGTCTCAAGGCGCTGGGGGGGGGGGGGGGGGGCGCTACTGCTCGAACAGCCAGGTCTTCAGCTTCTTCCTGAAGGAGAGGTGGTCTTGGGTCAGGCGCAGGTCGGTCGGGAGGGAGTTCCAGGTCTTGGCGGCCAGGTAGGAGAAGGACCTTCCTCCTGTAGTCGCTCTTCGGATGCGGGGGACGGCGGCGAGGGCGTGGTTGGCTGATCGGAGGTGGCGTTTGGGAGCGTAGAAGTTGACTCGGCTGTTGAGGTAGCTCGGGCCTTGGTCGTGTAGGGCTTTGTGTGCGTGGGTGAGGAGGCGGAAGGTGATTCTTTTGTTGACGGGGAGCCAGTGAAGGTCTCTCAGATGTCCGGAGATGTGGCTGGTTCGTGGGATGTCGAGGATGAGTCTGGCTGAGGCGTTCTGGATCCGCTGGAGTCTCTTCTGGAGCTTGGCGGTGGTACCGGCCTAGAGGGCGTTGCCGTAGTCCAGTCGGCTGGTGACGAGGGCCTGGGTGACGGTCTTCCTGGTCTCGGTGGGGATCCACCAGAAGATCTTCCGTAGCATGCGTAGGATGTTGAAGCACGCCGAGGAGACGTTGTTGACTTGCCTGGTCATGGAGAGGGAGGAGTCCAGGATGAAGCCCAGGTTGCGTGCATGGTCTGTCGGTTTGGGTGCGGTGCCCAGGGCGGGAGGCCACCAGGAGTCGTCCCAGGCGGAGGGTGAGGGGCCCAGGATGAGGACCTCCGTCTTGTCCGAGTTCAGTTTCAGGCGGCTGGTCGTCATCCACTCGGCTACCTCTTTCATCCCTTCGTGCAGGTTGGATCTGGCGGCGGCGGGGTCGTTGGTCAGGGAGAGGATCAGTTGGGTGTCGTCGGCGTAGGAGATTATGCTGAGGTTGTGTTTGCGTACGATGGCCGCGAGGGGGCTCATGTAGACGTTGAAGAGGGTGGGGCTCAGAGATGATCCTTGGGGGACGCCGCAGATGACTTCGGAGGCCTCTGACTTGTACGGTGGTAGGCGGACTCTCTGTGTTCTTCCGTCGAGGAAGGAGATGATCCATTCCAGGGCCTTGTCCTGGATTCCGATGTTGCTGAGGCGCCGTACTAGGGTGCGGTGGCAGACCGTGTCGAATGCCGCAGAGAGGTCTAGGAGGATGAGGGCCGCTGTTTCTCCATTGTCCATCAGGGCTCGGATGTCATCGGTGGCGGCGATGAGGGCGGTCTCGGTGCTGTGATTGGCTCGGAAGCCGGACTGTGAGGGGTCGAGGGATCCGTTCGTCTCGAGGAAGGCGGCCATCTGCTTGTTGACGGTCTTCTCGATGACTTTGGCTGGAAACGGGAGGAGCGAGATGGGGCGGTAATTCTTGAGGTCGGTGGGGTCCGCTGTTGGTTTCTTGAGTAGAGCGCTGAGTTCGGCGTGTTTCCAGCTCTCAGGGAAGATGGTGGTGTCGAAGGATGTGTTGATGATGTCTCGCAGGTGGGGTGCGATGACAGCGTCGGCCTTGTTGAAGACGTGGTGGGGGCAGGGGTCGGTCGGTGATCCGGAGTGGATGGAGTTCATCGTGCGGATGGTGTCTTCGGTGCTGATCGGGGTCCAGGCGTGGAGGGTGGTGGTGGGGGGTGGTTGTTCGGTCATGGTGTGCGTTGGTTGGTTGTTGAAGCTGTTGTGTATGTCCGCGATCTTGTTGTGGAAGTATGAAGCGAGGGAGTTGCAGAGGTCTTGCGATGGGGTGATGTCGTTGTTTCCTGCGCTGGGGTTGGAAAGCTCTTTCACGATGTTGAAGAGTTCCTTGCAGTTGTGTGCGTTGTTGTCCAGCCGGTCCTTGAATGCTGTTTTCTTGGAGGCGCGGATCAGCTGGTGGTGTTTCCGGGTGGCAAGTTTGAAGGAGGTCCTGTTGTCCGGTGTCGGTTCCCTTCTCCAGACTTTCTCGAGGGCTCTGCAGTTCTTCTTGGAGCTCTTGAGTTCGTCGGTGAACCATGGGGCCTTCTTGCTGCCGGGTCTGCTAGGCGGGGTCCTCAGTGGGGCGAGTTCGTCCGCGCAGTTGCTGATCCACTTCGTGAGGTTGTCGGCGGCCTGGCTGGGGTTCGCTGAGCTGGCAGGAGGGTGCTGGCTCAGGGAGGTGGCGAGCTGGTCTGCTGTGATCTTGTTCCAGCTTCTGCGGGCGGCCTGTTGCTGGTGTTGGTGGGTCGTCGTTCTCTTGAAGGTGAAGTGGACGCAGCTGTGGTCCGTCCATTGAAGCTCTGTGGCGTGGCTGAAGTCTATGTCTGTGCTGGAAGAGAAGACTGCGTCGAGTGTGTGTCCGGCGAGGTGGGTGGGGGTGGACACCAGTTGCTTGAGTCCCAGGTTGGCGAGGTTGTCGAGCAGGGTGCTGGTGTTGCGGTCGTTGTTGTTCTCCAGATGGAAGTTGAGGTCTCCCAGGAGGATGTAGTCGGCGGAGGGGAGGGCATGCGGGCTGACGAAGTCGGCGATGTCCTCGCTGAATTGTGTGCGTGGTCCAGGGGGTCGGTAGATCAGGGTGCCTCTGAGGGTGGTGTTCGGGTTGGTGTGGATCTGGAAATGCAGGTGTTCGGCGCTGGTCAGGGTGTTGTCGGTGCTGGTCGTGAGACGGATGGTGTTCCTGTGGATGATGGCGATGCCTCCTCCCATCTGGTTGGCGTTTCGGTCCCTCCGGACGATCTTGTAGCCCTCTGGGATAGCGATGGCGATGTCGGGAGCTGAAGAGGCGTTCATCCAGGTCTCCGTGAGGAAGGCAACGTCAGGGGCTGTGGCGTCTAGAAGGTTCCAGAGTTCGATGGCGTGTCTGTGGACGGAGCGGGTGTTGAGCAGGATGCACTTGAGGTGTGTGCTGCTGGTGTTCGACTTGGCGGGTGCTGGTGCGAGGCTGGTCCGGATGCAGGTGAACTTGCAGGCGTGGCAGCTGAAAGGTCCGTGGGTACGTCGTGGAGTGGCTTGATGGCATTCAGGGAGTCGGCCGGTGTTGAGAGCGGTGAGGGTGGCGGCGGAGTACGTCAGGCGGGTCGGTCGGGGTCTTCGGGGGCCAGGGGTCCTGGCGCTGGGCGCGGTCCGGTCGCGGACGGGCGCAGACGGGCTTACCTTTGGCGCGCCTTCGGCGCACAATCGGCGCGCCCGCTGCGCGTGACCGCTGCGCGTTCGCACGGTCGCCATATAAGGCCAAGTGCGCGGGTGGGCGGGGCAGCTGGGAGGCGGGAGCGGGGAGGGAACAGAAAGGAAAAAGGGGCGTGGTCAGCGGTGGTGGCGGGAAGCGGGGAGCGGGGAGGGAAGGCGGAGGGCGGCGAGGTAGGCGGGCAGACAGGAAGGAGAACGCACAAAAGGGCAGAAACTGACTAGAAAAAAACAGGCACAAATGTAAGACAAAACTGCTAACACGGGAAGAAAATACAGTTCAAACAAGCACAAATGATCAACAAAACAAAACAAAACAGACGACAGCGGCGTCAGCCGGCAGCGAGGCAGGCAGCGAGGCAGAGGGCAGGGCGAAGGGGCACACGCAGCAGCTGGTGGCCATGCGGCGCGGGGGTGTCCCACAAGTGGGTCACACTCACCTGCGTCGCACGGTCGCCATATAAGGCCAAGTGCGCGGGTGGGCGGGGCAGCTGGGAGGCGGGAGCGGGGAGGGAACAGAAAGGAAAAAGGGGCGTGGTCAGCGGTGGTGGCGGGAAGCGGGGAGCGGGGAGGGAAGGCGGAGGGCGGCGAGGTAGGCGGGCAGACAGGAAGGAGAACGCACAAAAGGGCAGAAACTGACTAGAAAAAAACAGGCACAAATGTAAGACAAAACTGCTAACACGGGAAGAAAATACAGTTCAAACAAGCACAAATGATCAACAAAACAAAACAAAACAGACGACAGCGGCGTCAGCCGGCAGCGAGGCAGGCAGCGAGGCAGAGGGCAGGGCGAAGGGGCACACGCAGCAGCTGGTGGCCGTGCGGCGCGGGGGTGTCCCACAAGTGGGTCACACTCACCTGCGTCGCACGGTCGCCATATAAGGCCAAGTGCGCGGGTGGGCGGGGCAGCTGGGAGGCGGGAGCGGGGAGGGAACAGAAAGGAAAAAGGGGCGTGGTCAGCGGTGGTGGCGGGAAGCGGGGAGCGGGGAGGGAAGGCGGAGGGCGGCGAGGTAGGCGGGCAGACAGGAAGGAGAACGCACAAAAGGGCAGAAACTGACTAGAAAAAAACAGGCACAAATGTAAGACAAAACTGCTAACACGGGAAGAAAATACAGTTCAAACAAGCACAAATGATCAACAAAACAAAACAAAACAGACGACAGCGGCGTCAGCCGGCAGCGAGGCAGGCAGCGAGGCAGAGGGCAGGGCGAAGGGGCACACGCAGCAGCTGGTGGCCGTGCGGCGCGGGGGTGTCCCACAAGTGCATTCCTCTTTTCTGTGGGCCCATTCCTCTTTGTGAATGGGTGCGAAAATACTCTTTGAGAGGAGGTAGTAGTCCCAGGGAAAAATATTATTTTTCTTTAAACGCATCCCTTTTTCCTTTAAGGAAAACGGGCTGCATTTGAAAAAAAAAGTAGCTTCATTAAAAAATCAAACAGGGACATAGGGTCTTCAATCCCCAGCGGGCCACCATCCCTGTGTTTGCTGGCCATTCTGAGTGGGTCATAAATTGCGACCTGCCTCATGAATATTAATGAGGCAGGTCTCCTGCGACCCATTCGAGAATCGTAAACAGTGTCTCAGACACTGTTGTACATTCCATTTTGCGAGTAGCAAAACGTCGCTATTTGAGACTCACAAAATGGAATGGTTGTACATCTGGCTCCAAGTCTTTTCTTAAAATGCTCATCAAAACACATAAAAGGTTCCCAAAATTCCAAATAGCATTTCAGTCTTCATCGAAAAACCCCGAGCCAACACGTGTTTTGTCAACCCTGTTGTCACCCTATGACTTTATCAGGGCTATAAGGAATATTTAAATATGGTGTTGTGTTTAAAATTCTCATAATAAAAAGCATTTATATATAATTAATCACCAGTGATGGCCAAGTCAACATGTTTACATCACTGACAGAATCCACTGTGGTGGTATTTCATACAATCCATCAACTGCCAGGGCTCTTTGGGCCCTACTTTCAAGTTCAGGACTAAATTTCGATCCCTGTGCAAATACTTATTTGCACAGGGATCAGAATTACGAGTTGTGTGATAACTATCACATCCTTGCAGTTGTCTCCTGATAGATACCGGCTGGTCAGACGTGCTGGAATACATAGGGGGAAAAGCCTATAAAAATGCAAAACATGCACAATTTGTTGTGTTAATTACCAATTCCACATGTTATGCATTATTTACTAGTCAAAAACTATGTGTGGTAAATACCTCACCCCGGGAGAAAAGTATTTAACACATTTGGTGCATAGGTCACCCTATTTCATCTAACTTGTAATAGGGGCCTTAGTATATACAAGGAGGGGTAATGGGTACAGAGTACACCTGAAAGTCTGTTAAAATGATTGCCCTTAATTCTTGTTATACCATGAGAGATCTTCTCAAGATGGTGACCTTGTACATTAATATTTAGCTATAACTTTCCTCTTAATTTCATGTTGCATTCATGGAGGAATTTAAGATGACGATTAAGATACATTTTGATATAGGGAATATGCATATTTTGGGTGGCGACTGATGTGGCCTTGATAAAGACTGTTGAGGATCAGGGACTCACTCCAACAGAGGCCAGCAGTGGGCTGCAGGCAGGTCCAGTGAAGGAAGGAAGGTCTCTGTAGCTTGTTGTGCCCCTGTTTCTCACACAGGAGGTCAACCTACTAACCAGTTTAGCCTGGGTTTACGGGAACAGGTTGAGTATTCCTTCTCAGAGACCAAATGAGTCATCAAGCAGCAGGGCAGTCCTCTGGTGGGAAGACAGACCTTCTTATCTCATGTCCACAGGCCCCAGAGCGCAGGGATGAGGGCCTCAGGAGTTCCAATATTTGCACCCTGTGCTAGCTTTATGTGTAGGGGAACACCCTGTCCTACCACCACATCTAGTTCTGTAAAGTTCTTCCCTTCCACTGTCAAGGCTCCAAACTTTATGAGATGACAGCAGGATGGTGTCAGGGCCCTTTGTGTGTGCTGGTGGCAAGCCCTATGAAGATTGAGTGGGCAGGGCACAGCTCTGCCACAAGCCATCCTGGAAGGTTGGACCATCCTGTCCACACATAGTCCCCTTTGGTCCCTGACTGGGAGTAATACACTAAGCCCAATATCAGAGCCATTCACAGTTATGTAATCCAGCACACTGGCCGAAGGCATTAATGGTTAGGACAAGAAAATGCCAACTTTCTAAAGTGTAATTTTTAGAATTGTGACTTAAAATCAGACTGTAGCATTAAAGAGGATTACAAAGTACAATTCATTGGAGTCCAAACAGCATATTAATATCTGCTCTGAATCCGGAGTTAGCAGTTATTAAACGTAATAAGGTAACCCAGTGTTAGCAAATGGAACAGATTGTCCATACAGTAATGAAAAATGGAATTTAGGAGTGTTTCACTATCAGGACTAGTGAAACTTAAACCCACATGCCCTACTCTTTAAATACCATGCACCCTCAACTAGAATACTTTGGGGCATAATTATTTGAAAGTCACGCAGTGCAAGGCAGCTAGTCACCTTGCTGCGCTGCGTGACAGGGCGAGTGCAGGAATGCTCCATATTTAAAAGGTGCATGCATTAATTAGTCCCTGCACTGGTGCTGTTTTGGCTGCCTAGAGCCAACGTGGGCACCCTTGTGCCTGTCTTACATGCAGGATTGTTTTGTGCAGGAAAGGCCACCTTCCTAGACAAAAATAATCCTGAGAGGTATATTCCTGTTTCTATTAGAAAGAGGAAGTAACAAGGAGAAATATTTCTTCTCATTACGCCTTGCTTGAGAAGGCATATCTTCTTGGTACATTCCCAGGTCTGCCACTTTTGGTAAATCTTAAAAATGCATCAAAAACCTTGGCATTTGCATGGGGACACCCAGGCAACGCCAATGGAATGCTTTCCCAGGGCAGAGTAATGCAAGGCACCAATCTGCGCTGCATTGCGTTACTCCAGATGTATGAGGCCACTTAGGGCCACTCATGGTGGCCTTGTGTAGCTTCATGAATTGCATTTTGGGCTTGTGTTGTGCCTGCACCATTTTGCATGGTGCAAGAGCAACACATCTCCCCTCATAAATATGCCCTTTTTAAACAGATGGGAGATAGGTGCTACAAAGCCCTACTGCAATGAATTATAAAGTTACACAATGTGGCATTAGATAGTTTTGCTGTTCTGTTTCTTGTGGAAATCATGAATCCAATAAGCGGATATATTTTATTTAAAAAACTAGCACTGCAGGCTGCAATGGTAGGCCCGAGAAACGTTTTAAAAGGCTACTAAAGTGGGTGACACAAGGAGTGCTCCAGGGCCACTAGTAGCATTTAATTTAGACCCCATGGGTACATGTAGTACCATTTACTAGGAACTTACAAGTAAATTAGATGGGCCAATTAAGAGTAAGCCAATTTCACCATGTTTTAGGGAGAGAGCACAAACATGTTAGCAGTGGTAAAGTGTTAACAAAGAGTGAGTCCCCAGGCAACCTTTTTCTTTTCTCAATAAATCATCTTTCTCTCATTTATCCAATATATATGCAGCCCATTAAACAAGGTTTAAGTTTTTTTCTTTTACAACATATTTGAAATTCATTTAGGGGTCGATTCTGAATCGGGAAAAACAGTAGGGAAAGTGTTGGATAGCGTAGAGGTAAAAATTACTATTCCAACTCTAGAGAGTGCAACAGTAGGGAAAGTGTTGGATAGCGTGGGGGTAAAAATTATTATTCCCACTCCAGAGAGTGCAACAGTAGGGAACGTGTTGTATAGCGTAGAAGGTAACAATTACTATCTATTCCACTCCAGAGAGTGCAGAGAGTGCAACAGTACGGAAAGTGTTGGATAGCGTAGATGTTAAAAATAACATATTTATTGAATTAATCTAAACTATTTACAAATACCAATAAATAATTATTAAAAAAATAATTACCAATTAATAATTAATATCCAAACAATTAATTATCAGTACCCAACTATAATTGTAATAACTACCTAATTACATATCAATTACTTTACACACTAGTCCCCTATTAACGCACAACAAACTCCAATAATGAAATAATACACTTAACATAATTATCAATTAATCAATTAATTAAAATGAATTACCAATTAATAAAAATGAATTACCAATTAATAATAATTAACAATAATATAATTAGCAAAAACTATTAATGAAAATAAATTATTACTTAATTGCATTTAAATTACTTCCCACCCTATTCCCCTATAAACCCATAACCCGCTATAGAACATAATTATACATTAATTAAAATAAATTACCAATTAATAAAAATTAATTACCACTTAAATAAAATGAATTTATAATTCCTAAAAAAATAATAATTAATTTAGTATAATTAAATTACTTCCCACCCTATTCCCCTATAAACCCACAACCCGCTACAGAACATAATTATCATTTAATCAATTAATCAAAATAAATGACCAATTAATAAAAATTAATTAACAATTAATTTAAATTAATTTATAATTCCTAAGATATTAATAATTAATTTAGTATAATTAAATTACTTCCCACCCTATTTTGCTATAAACACACAACCAGATACGGTACTAAAATACAAAGGGGTCGATTCCGAATCGGGAAAAAAAGCGTCCATCCGATTCGTATCCGGAGCCCTCTCCGTACGAATCGTACACGTCCGTCCGAATCGCGTACTACGATCCGTATCTCGTCAATCTGTCTGAATTGTTGCGAACCGTCCGAATTGCAAGGGTGAAACCGTATGACAAGGACCCTTCACAGTGAACCGTATGATTCGTAAACATGATGTACAACCCGACGAGTACGATCTGGACCGAGGTATGATGACGCGATTCGTACAGTCCACGTCAGGTAAGGCGATTCGTACGGAAAAGCACACAATCACATACACACCGTACGGTCCGTACACCCCATGATTGCGGGGTACGGTGCATACCTCTGCGATCATGGGGTGTACGGACCGTACGGTTGCAATCGCAGGGTGTACGCACCGTACACCCAGCGAACATGGGGTACGGTGTGTACACCCCATGATCGCAGGGGTACGGTCCGTACACCCCATGATCGAGAGGTACGCACCGTACCCCTGCGATCATGGGGTGTACGCACCGTACCCAGGGGGGCTGTTCCGTATCAGTTTCAGGGCAAACTCTGCTTTTGCGGCTGTTTTCAGCTTCCGTAGAAAAAGGGTTGTACGATGCGTACCCAACACGAATCGTACTTGCTGAGTCGGAAAAAACAGCCGCAAACTGTTACAGATGTCGCATACAGCGGGTTCTGAGGGAGATTCGTATGGGGATTTGATTTGTACTGTCTCTGTGTGATTCTTACGGAGTTCAGCTCCTGGTACGAATCATACTTCGTCGTACGTACGGGGGACGTTGCAAGCTATGATTCGTACGGGAAAAACGCTCCAAATGACTATTCAGAGCGGTTTTTCCCGAATCAGAATCAACCCCTTAGTGTTTTTAAGCACTGTATATATAACTTATAACAATCATCCTTCCATTTTTCACCTTTATCCAGTATTTACAAAAGGAAGGATGATTGTTTTAAGTTATATGTACAGTGCTTAAAGAAGGTTTATATTGAAAAAAAAACTAAATTAATTGCAAAATATTCAATAGAAGGACATAGCATGATGAAAATAAAAACTTAAACCTTGTTAAATGGTCCGCATTTATATTGGAACAATGAGTGAATTATGTTTTATTCAGCAAATGAAAAGGTTGCCGGTGGACTCATTCCTTTTAATAGTTTTTGCCCTTCACCCAGGAACCATAATTGCAAAGCAGGGTGTCCTGTTTCAATTTATATACCGGTGGTAAGGTGCCCAGAGTTCTAAAGCCAGCAAAAATGAATTTGGCAAACAAGAGCAATGAAAGCAAAACGTTAGAAGGAATACCACGCCAAGGATGTCATGTCTAACACTCTAGATTTAGTAATTCAGTGCTCACAGCCATAATACTACTTTAATTACACTACTTTAAAATAGGTATTAACCATACTGACCTGGTGGTGACCATATACTAGTAGAACCTTGATCTTCATAAAGGCCACAACTTAGTGGTCCATGGGACCTGAGTGATAGCCCCTGTGGTTTCTGGCTTAGCTGAGACACATCAAAGCTAGACAGAATGAGTACGATACACTTGTGTGATACCCTGTACTCAACCTTGGGTAGGATGGCACAAAGCAGTCAGGCTTATCCTCAGAGTCAAATTGAACGTTTTGGCACAACATCACCAACGCAACACATTGCGTATGCTACAAAAAGAGACTTGGCACTGTGGGGCAGATTTACAAGAACTGACGCATCTCTGCATATTAGCAGAGATGCATCAGTTCAATTGTGTCATGCAAAAAAAACCTTGTGCCACCATGGATGCGATGAAAGCACAATGCAACTCCAGCAATGCTCAGGAATGCCTATTCCTATTGTGCTGTGCCACTCCTTACACCTGCTTCAAGCAAGCATAAGTTCTTGATGCAGTGGCGTCGTAGAAGTTACACAGTAAAATCATTAAGATTTCACTCCGTCACTTTTACGATGCTTTCTTGTTCGGAACGCCAACCCTGTATACATTATACCTGACACAGGTATAATGTGATGCAGGGCTTGACAACGTGACTCATCTCCTTAGATGCGTCATGTTGTAAATGTGTTGCAATGTGGAGCATTGTTTACGACGCTGCTGCATCATAAAAGTGACACAACCATGGCATAAAAGTGTCACAAGGGGCTTGTATATCTGCCTTAGTATGTATAATACACTGGTCTTTACACACACTTTAAAATCAACACAACATACACATTAGATATATACTTTACAGTTATATGCAATTGTAGAATTCTCCCATTTGAAGCAGAATGGCATCAACATATATACACTATCCAGAGGTATTCATAAAAGCTAGTATTCCAAATATTGCATACCCCATACAGTTGCAATGGTCAAGACATCACAGGTTTTAACTACGCCTCTTGACCAAGTCCCTCAGTCACTAAAATTGCACCAGCCAACGATACACATTTCCCCTGAAACACTTTGATTAGATTATCAGGACCACCTAAAGCAGAAGGAAATAGTTACTGGGTTGCGTCTCTTCAGATTAAACCTTCAGGCACCCAGCGGCACCTTTAGAAGTCCAGGATTACCTTCAGGCCCCCATCGGCAAAAAGACTATGACATCGGAAGCGGGTGCAGTTTCCACTTTGAGAAATGTTTCCCCTCCGGAGAAGGTGCAAGATGCAGTTGCCCTAGGCATCCATCCAGCCATGAGTACTCAAACAGCACAATGAGACCCCTCGGGTCCAGCCACGATATTCTCCACAACCTTGTGGCTTGGGTATGAGGAGAAGGAGCAAGCAATCTTGGACAGAGGTCACAATGTCAGGCACTGTCGTCCTCTCAATCTGGAACCAACTTTTCCCAACACCTTTCGGACACCTCACGCCATGGAATGCAAGCTAGCACAGGTTTACGGTTGCAAGCACTGGTCCCTTGGACTCGGCAAACCTCCACTGCACTCCTCAAACTTCTTACATTCCAGCACCCCAGGGCGGCCGCTGATCTTTACGAGCACACTCCTCTGCATGGTGTGATTATGAGTACGCCAGAATGGTCCTTGTCCCAACTGACGACTACATCCACCTGTTTTACCGCAACCTGCATGGTCCTTTTGATCTTGTGGTAATGGGTACATCCTTTCTGTCACTGGGATCTTATGGATAGGGGGCCAGCCAACCTGCTCTTGGAGAGTGGTTAGGGACCTGGGCCATAACGGTTGTCAATCAGCTGCAGGTCAGCAACATCCTGGCAAAATCCACCAAGTGATAGTCCCCTTCTTAGAGCACTACAAGCCACTGGCCACCATAAGTCTGTGGATACTCCTATATTTCTCTTGTCAATGTCCCAGCATTGAATCAGAGTAGTATGATTCTAATAAAGTGTCTCTAAACTCCTGAGGGCAGAGCCCCTGTAGCTATACCCAACTTAGCCTTTGAAGATTAGATCAGTTGAAAAGGCCACTTTGAAATGCACGGGCCCTCTCTAAATATTGTCTTGTCTGCCATCCTACCCCGGGAGGCTAGATCAATATCTTTAGTGGGGCCAAGACCATGCTCCTTGGAATGCAGGTACCAATTCCACCCCCACTTATCTGTCCCAGGAAGGCCCCTCAGAGTCAGAGGTTTGCAGTTTCCCTTGACTTATCAGAAAGGCACAGATGTAGCTGTTCCCCAGACACCGGTTTGTAGACAGGCTTACAGGCACACAGAGCCATGAGCACAAAAATGCCCATGTTCTCAAAGTGATACTTTTACATTAGTAATGACCACCAAAGAGGATTTGCCATTACAAATTCATCAATATCAAACACTATACTGCAACTCTTCTGCACAAAGGAAATACAGCTAAATAGCCTTCCAACAAATCCCTTATGTAAATCCAATGCGAGAAACAGGCCCTACCGTACCAAACACACCATCCAGTGCCATTCACTACTAGGGCATGTAGCACACACGTGCCCTACCTCTTCCTGACACTGCTCCCTGTCCACTTGTAGTACTCCAATATAGCAAGAGCCATGCAGAACATTGGCAAGTAACAGTAACTTGCACACACAGGCCCCTTTATGGAAAACCTTTGGCACATTTGAAGATCTTCCTCAGTGGGTGGCACGCCAGTGCTCCAGGCCCACAGAGAAGCAATTGAGTTACTAAATATAGGTATGTCTTACCCTTAGTCAAGAGGCTTACTCAAATCAGTCAATCATATATACACTGATCACCAGTATGTATATGACAAGTACAGCACTTTGGAACTGAATGGCCAAGTCCAAGGCCCTCATAGTCCTACGCCAGCAAAACAATGTCCAGACAGGAGGTCGGAAGCCAAAAAAGGTTAGGGGAGACCAAGCCAAAGATGCCTGGTCTAATATGAAGTATTTCAATATTGTTTAAAAAACGGCCATCCCCTGAACAGATCTTGCTGTCTTCCTCTTTAGAACAGGGAACAGGGGCTGGTACCTCCGTAAACTGAGTTAAGGTTTTTCATGAATATGGGTATAACGTCATCCTTTCATGCAATGTAGTCATCCTTGTATTGAAGAAAGCTGCCAACTCATTCTCCGGCTCCATGAAATGTTGGAGAAACATCTTCAACTTAAATAATTTCAAGACAACATTAGATTTATGAATTATAACAATGGTACGTTATTCAAATTTAGAACTGTACACAACATATTGGTAATGTAAAACTCTGCATTGAACTTAAAAAACAGCATAATAAAACCTAGCAAAAATATTTATTATAATAATCAATCAGCATGACACTACTCAACCTAATTTATATATGTAGGTAAAATATAGAAAAAACGATGTTATGCACAAATAAATTCAATTAAGTTTGTAGCATCGTTTTGTTGCTTTAATGATTTTAATGTTTTTACAGTTCCGTCTGCAACTTTGTGCAAGAAGGATTACCATCTGTTGCCCTGATGTTCGTCCCTTTTTTCCTGTTAGCTTTCACTCTATTCACTTTATTGTAATGTCTGGCTAGAATCAATTGTCACCTTTGTTGGTTTTAAACCATACCATGTAGGTAATAACTGGAGACAAAAAGCTGCAATTTTCATTCCCATAAAGGTTTTTAATTTCACGTATTGTTTCCAAAGCTGCGGAAGGGCCCCGGTCTCCTCCAGTACACCATCAAAGGCTTACACTGAGATAATCCCATCATTCGACAAAGGTTTTGTTTTGCTTTTTGTTTAGGTAGGATGATTCTGACAGCTCAATGATCAGAAAAGGATAGAGGGTACAAAGAAGAACTAAGACAAATAAATCCACAGGTTAAATTCTGAACAATGAGTAAGGCAATGTCCCTTAATGCAAGTTATCTCCTAATCCATTGGTTTAAGTTACAGCCCTCAACAACTCCTTTTGCCTTCTTAAATATGAGGCAGCTGGAATAGAATACTGCAATGGCAGAAGTCTCCCAAGACCAGAAATCTATTGACCTTGGGGAACAGGTGAGTGAGTAGTGTGCCAAGGAGAGGTAGGAACTTGTGCTTTCGCCACGGGCAAAAGCATGGGGATCACAAAACCAAGAACTTAGACTATTGGACAGGGACACAAAGACATGGACACTCAGGAGAAGTAGACCCAGACATTGGAGAAATGAGTTACAGACAGCAGAGCAGGAAGGCTCAGACCGCATTACAACAGAACACCCCATGTACTAACTAAATTTCCAGAGATGTTGGAAACAGCTACAGGCCAAGTCTACCTGTGGAGCTACAATAGTAGTGAAATCGACAACCAGCAGAAAACACCAACCAAGACAGCCAGCACCACCAAGTGGACATGTGAATGCAAGACACAGTGCCTTACAGCAAAATCTACTCAGACTCACTCAAGTGGCCAAAAAACAGCTCATGGTTATGCAGCGATCCACAGTATATTAATTGCAAATAACTATTTCTTCAAAAGAACAACCTACAGAAAGTAAGACTTTTCAGACTATGTTTGTCTTTAATATAATGGAACAGTCATCGGAAATGGCTGTGGAACTAATACTGTTTTTTGCACTTCAAGCAGAAAATGAGTTTAGTTTACATTCCACAGCAAACTTTAAAAGTAAAGAAAAAAAAGAAAATGAAAATATAAGAGTATGTAAATAGACATTAAATTCCTTTTAAAGTAAAAACATTAGACTTTCCATCTGCAGAAACATCATGTTTATTAAGAGCTTCAGGAACGTCGGAGATGCAATCCATTTCTTTTTTAGTGGTTGCATCTTTTATTTAATAGTTTCCTTTTATCAAGCCAAGAAACAACATTCACGCGGAAGGTGCACGTGGATCCCTGCAGTAAAAAGAAATTAAAAATCAAGTTCAGTAACAAAAATATGCAAAAATACGCATATAGGTAGCTTCAGTAGTGATGAGAACATGCACCACCGGACACATAACATGGCTGTCGAGCTACACCTTGCGCTTCCTGAAGTTACAAAGTATGAGGCCACAACCTGAATGCTTTCACACATTAAAAAACACACAAGTACGCATTTGAAGACTTCATTAATTTACTTCATTAAATGTGGAAATCTGCTTTTGGTACAGAGTTGGCTTTGGTGGCATTCAACAGAGGTCATCCTTCAAAACTTGTTGGCAAATTTGTACTAATGTCCCAAACATTGTATTACTGTAAGATTACCTTGAAATACGAAATTAGCAGTGTTTCTGTGAGTTTTCTCAATATCCTCAATAAAAATCTTTCATTTGCTGTAATGATGGTGAGGTGGAACCAATACTTTTGATTTCATGTGCACACGGATTTATGCACTGTTAATGTGCTTGCCGCTCTTACCCTATTCTTGCTAAGGTCAAGGTCGGTTGCTGTTCCTTGGGTAGGGAATAGCAAGAGACTAGGGGCCAGATGTAGGTAAGTTAATTTTACAGATTCATAAATACCGAATTTTACCGATTCGGTATTTATGAATCTGTAAAATAGAAGGGGGGAGATGTAGAAAGAATCGGTAATTGAATTATCGATTCTGTAAGAATCGGTATTTACCGAATCGGTAAATACCGATTCGGTAAATACCGATTTTTGCAAGGGTGCAAGGGGTGTCACTTTGACACCCTCTAGCACCCCGATTTAAGGCATGTGTGACATGTGGCACACAGACATGGCCTAAGGGCATGTCCGTCTGTCACATGCCATAGGAGTGCATGCACACATGTGCATGCACACCTGGAATTGGATTGGGTGGTAAAATACAGATTCGGTAAGGCCTGTGGGACTCAGAAGAGTCCCACCTACATTTCGAAATTACCGAATCAGTAAAAATACCGATTCGGTATTTTACCGATTCGGTAAATTTACCGATTCGGTAAAATAGGCCACCTACATCTAGAATAGCCATTTACCGATCGGTAACGGCCGAATCGGCCGTTACCGGTCGGTAAATGTCTACCTACATCTGGCCCCTAGTTTCATTGGATATGCTGCACTTTTATCGCTACCTGTTTGCACCAACATTTAGACTGAGCAATCATGCAAAATGTTGTTGAAAGGAATCAAAACCCTAATTCAGATTTAGGCCCAAATCATTCTGTTCATTATTTGGTTTTACCTGCCACTTGCACACAAACTGTGAAATATTATTATTGTGTAAAGAAGGAAATTTTGTATAATGCAGTTTAAATGTGTGGTTAAATATGCATGTTTAGGTTGCACATTTTATCTGGTAATAACCTACGCTTGCTTTTAAAAAAAAGGTCTAAATGTGGTTTGACTTAAGTGTTTTTCCCTCCCATTGTATGTTTGCTGTGAGCCTTCCTGACTGGAATATGTTCAGGAAATTCAAAGCAGCAGAGAATGTTCCAATTATAGTCTGTATATGTAGCGTGACTTCTAGAAGTCACGAACACAGGAAAAAGCTGTGCTTTAAGGAAATGTGTGCAATCTGGGTGGGACATAACGGAAAAGCAGGAAGGTTTTTCTGTTGTTAACATTGTATTGTACTTATGGATGTTTGTCAAAATTAGTATTATAAGACTAGACTCACAGCATGTGTAATTTGAGACTGACTTGTGCTTCTCTCATAGTGTGGTCACTCTCCCAGCTGGTTTAGTCTATGCATATGCAACAAACATGTTTGTACTACCTTTTTTAGTAGATGTGGCGATTACATTATTTTTGCTGCTTCCAGGATTTTTTTCCCGAAATCGTGGCAGAGCCAGTCAAGAGATATCTTTGCTCCAGCCTGCTGCTGTTAGGAAGCGGAGACTTGGGCTGACTCGAAGACCTTGACATGCGTGTTGTCCTGGAATCCCCGTCCCGTCTTTTTACCTGATCCCTACCCACTTTGGCTGTACAGCAGAGGGAATTTACAGACCCTCCCTGGCGCGCGTAAAGAGGCGCGTCGGAACGTAGCCGTTGCTTGGCTTACTGTTCCGGTACCACGCCCCCTTCCTACTTCCTGATTCTAAGAAGCGCGTTGCCGCAGCGTTGCTGCTCCCTCTTGGCGTTTCTTGGCATTCTCTCCTGATTCCTGCTTGCGGAACCCTCCTCTTGGCCCTACTTCACCTTGCACTTCTGGAGTCTTGACCCGCTGTTGCTGGTGTTTCCTTCGCTGTTTCCGGTCAGGCGCTGGCGTTTCACCCTACCTTTCCCCATGCATTTAGCGGGCGTTCTGTTCAGCCCGTGTTTTTTGGTTCCTAACCTCATTACTAGCGAACGGAGGTGCTTCTTTTTAATACATTGACCTAGTTCCTATTGAGAGAGAGCGCTCCGCCCTGATTCTCCCTCTGGGCCGGGTGTCTCTCCTCCTGGGTGCGTCACTGCTCTACTGTCCTTGCCCCTGAACATCCGGTCAGTGCACCTCATTCCTTCCCTTTTTTCTTTTCCTTCTTGTACATATGAGTGCGTGAGTCCTTTATGAGTTTTGCACTTCCTGGCCTGGTATCCTGGTCTACAGGTCGTTTCCATGAGCTAAGAACTCAACTTTAAAGCGATCACGAACTTCATTTGGGGTAAGAATTTCCGTGCGACACAACAACACATGTCAATGTTTTGAGTGCTTACATGTATGTCTAGAGTGTATTGTGTAGTACCTCCTGTTCTTTTTCCTAGCCTGGACCACCACCTGAAGTACTCCTTCCTGTATGCTGACCCCACGTATGAGGAGAGTGGTGGACACTCCTTGGGTTTTTCCCTCATACTTTTAGGGGACAGTTGACAGGAGTGTGTTCCCTATCACATTCTTGTTTCTGTGTCCTGGAGGTAGTGGGATTCTTCTTCGTTCCCGTGGAAACTGGTGAATCTGCTAACAGAAAGCCAAGCCCACGAATTCATATTTCCCCCGAGCAAAGTTGGATCACCGACTGCATGAGAGAAAAGGGGAAAAGAGTCGAACCAGTGTTCCCCGATACGTCATGGCAAGTCCTGAGAAACCAGTGATAAAAGACACCTCAGAGCCCATGCAAATAGGGGGATTAAGAGGTCCTTTATCAGCTGAAGAAAAGGACAAGAGAAGAAAGCACAACGTATGCTTATATTGCGGAAAAGGAGGACATTATGCTAAGGAATGTCCAGTTCGTCCCAAAAATCTGAATGCATCAGCTAGCAGCATTTCCAGTTCGGAAAACTAGAATGCTTGGAGAACAGAGAGATCAATTCTTCAAGCGGAAACCCCCAACAGATCTCTTCAAACAAACTAATCTCGCAAAAACCAGTAAAACACATCACACTACCCATCACATTAACATATACTGCTCAAGAGCAGTATAACATGTCAATTCTATTAGATTCCGGGGCTACGGGAAACTTCTTTGACCTACAGCTCGCTAAGAAACTAAGGGCCCGATGTAGGTAAATCCCATTTACCGATTTTGAAATACCGAATTTTACCGATTCGGTATTTCAAAATCGGAAAATGGGATGTAGGTCCCAACATCTGGATTCGTTACCGAATCCTTAACAATTCTTTAATTACCGAATCGGTAAATACCGAATCGGTAATGCCCATTCATTCCTATGGGCTTTGAAGCCCATAGGAATGATTAGGCATTACCGATTCGGTATTTACCGAATCGGTAATTAAAGAATTCACAAGGGTGCAGGGGGTGTCACTTTGACACCCTCTAGCACCCCCAAAACGGGCATGTGTGCAATGTGGCACACAGACATGCCCTAAGGGCACGTCTGTCTGTCACATGGCACATGTGTACATGCACAGATGTGCATGTACACAGGAATCGGTATTTTACCATGGATTTGTATTCCATGGTAAAATACCGATTCTGTAAGCCATGTGCCAATAGACAATTGGCCACCCACATAGCATTTTCGGTAATTTTACCGAATCGGAAAATATTACCGAATCGGTAAATATTACCGATTTGGTAATTATTACCGAATCGGTACTTATTACCGATTCGGTAATAATAACGATTCGGTAAAATGACCGAATATGTGCACCTACATATCCCTAGCCCTTTACCGATCGGAAACGGCCGAAAATCGGTATTTTCGGCCGATTCCGATCGGTAAAGGGCTACCTACATCTGGCCCTTGGACTCTCCTTTGTCACTAAGGAACAGCCGGAACCTATTCGAGCAGTGGACGGTTCTGAGTTATCCTCTGGGTTGATAACCTATCAAACCCCTCCTATGATTATTGTATTTAGCAATGGACACTCTGAGAACAATTCATTCGATTTAATAGATGCCCCTAATGTTGGCGCCATTCTGGGATCCCGTGGTTCCAGGTACACAACCCACTAATAGACTGGACCAAGAGGACAGTCACTTTGAAGTCCCCGTATTGTTTGTCTCACTGTTACCAGGATGCCAGAGAACAAGAACTCCCTTTATGTTGTGCTGTCTGAACTGGGGCTGAAAGGGGAGTCCCTGAAGAATACGCCGAGTTTCAGGGCGTGTTCAGTGAAAAAGAAGCCACTAAGTTACCTCCTCACAGGAGCTATGACTGTCGCATTGACTTAATACCCGGTGCTGAACTGCCTTGCAGTCGCATTTATGCCTTGACACCTTCAGAGACTGAATATCTAAAGGATTATTTGGACGACATGCTTAAAAAAGGCTTTATTCGGCCCTCTACCTCTCCTGTGTCCTCCCCTTTATTTTTTATCGATAAGAAGGAAGGTGGGCTCAGAGCATGCCTGGACTACAGGGCTTTGAATAAAATCACCATTAAAACAAATACCCGCTTCCTCTTATACCTGTCCTCCTTCATCAAATAAAAGGGGCAAAGATCTTCACGAAAGTAGATCTAAGGGGTGCATTGCATACCATCTGATACGTATCAAACAAGGGGACGAATGGAAGACAGCTTTTCAAACCAAGTTTGGTCTCTACGAATATTGCGTCATGCCCTTCGGCTTGTGTAATGCGCCTGCTGCGTCTCAATATTTTATCAACGACATCTTAAGAGAATATATCGATATATTTGTAATAGTCTATATTGATGACATCCTAATATTCTCTCAGAATGAACAAGATCATGTGGAGCATGGCAGAAAAATCCTGAACAAACTACAAGAAAATCACTTGTTTGCCAAGTTGGATACAAGCGTCTTTCACGCCACAGAAGTTGACTTCTTAGGTTTTATAATCAAGCCAGACGGCATTGAAATGGATCCTCGGAAAGTGAAAGCCTTGGTTCAGTGGTCTAGCCCTACCTCAATCAAAGAAATCCAGTCTTTTCTAGGCTTCGCCAATTTTTATCGGCGATTTATCGATCATTTTTCTGAGTCTATCTCTCCGATTACGAAACTATTGAAAAAAGGGGTGCCGTTTGCATGGTCTGAAGAAGCAGAACGGGCCTTCTGTGCACTAAAGAACAAGTTCACCACGGCGCCCATCCTCCACCACGCTGATAACACACAACCATTCTTCGTAGAAGCAGATGCTTCCCAGTATGATGTAGGTGGAATCCTTTCACAGAGAGATAAAGAAACAGGCCACATGCATCCTATAGCATATTTTTCGAAAACCTTGTTGCCAGCTGAGAAGAACTACACTATAGGTGAAAGAGAATTGCTAGCAATCAAATTATCATTTCAGGAGTGGAGACATCATTTACTAGGGTCCCCCCCTGTAGTCACCATTTACTCAGATCACAAAAATCTCCAGTTCTTCAAGCTTTTGGCCGCCATAAGTGTGGCAGGGTATGCTCAGACGTGAGTCCCTTGCTCACTTTGCCACTGGATTCAAGCAAGCCGGGCTGAAGACGGCTGGAATGCCAGAAACCGGTCCTCGGAAGCTTGTTTCCGGTCCAGGGAAGACATGGCTTGGCAGTTCGGGCTGGACTGTTCCCATGAGGCACAGGGTCAGACTGATTTGCATATAGCCATGTCTGAACTGGGGTGGCAGAGTGGGCTAAAGAACGGTGATGGATTAATGCCAGATCTTTTGACTGGGTGTGAGTGTTTGATTGATTCAGATGCTCCGTCCATCACCACCCCCTTTTGTACCGCTTCAAGTCAGCAAGAACACTCACACCAAGACAAATGAGGTGGTTGACCTTCTTTAGCGGATATGATTATATTATCACCTATCGCCCAGGGCCACAGCAGGGGAAGGCCGATGCCTTGTCACATTTAGGACAAGTAGTAGATACAGACACAGACAAAGAACAACCCCTTACTATAATTCCCGATAACAAAATACTTGGGGTGGGAGATAAGGACACCATGCTCCTTGAGGACATAAAAGAGCACCTCCTCTCCGTGCCATCAGAACAATGGATACTAGATCCCTTAAATACCATCAGAGAAGGGTTGTATTACCATGACGATAAACTGTACTTACCTACTCCGGCTCTTCAACAAAAAATCATAGAGTGGTGTCATAGCAGCACCTTAGCAGGGCATCCTGGCAGTCGTAAGACGAATGAACTATGCCACAGGTGGTTCTGGTGGGAATCTATGTACAAAGATATTCTCTCATTCGTTCAATCCTGCTCCACGTGTGCGCGACAAAAAGCTTCGCATTGTGCGCCTACGGGGCTACTGAGAAACCTAGCCATTCCACTGTCACCCTGGCATACCATAAGCATGGATTTCATTACTGACCTTCCCTCCAGCCAAGGGTACAACACTATTTACGTAGTAGTGGATCTCCTGTCAAAAATGGCCCATTTCATCCCATTAAAAAAGCTACCTTCCTCTAAAGACCTTGCCTATGTCTTCTTGGACCACATAGTAAAACTACATGGGTTACCCTCAGTCATTATATCGAATAGAGGTCCCAGTTTGTTTCCAAATTTTGACAAGGGTTGTGTTCCATTCTGGGCATCGATCACCGATTTTCTACCTCTTACCACCCCCAAACTGATGGACAAACGGAACGGACCAATCAGACCCTAGAGCAGTTTCTTCGTTGTTTATTGACATCCATCTCCTCTACTTGGGTTCAAGTTCTTCCCTTAGCAGAATTTGTTTACAACAATTCTAGTCACTCAGTTACAGGCATTTCCCCTTTCTTTTTTTTACACGCTCAACACCCCAGAATGATACCTATTGTGGTAGAGCAGAAAGATACAGTCGTGCCTGCGCTAGAAGAACACCATGCACACATCCAAGAAGTATGAGAAACAGCTAAGAAAGAACTAGGCAAAGCCAAGATAGCCATGAAGACACAGGCTGACAAACATAGAAAAACAGAACCCATGTACACCTTAGGAGAGAAGGTATGGCTATCCACTAGAAACCTTAGGATGGAAGGATCTAAAAAATTCCTCCCCAGATTCATAGGACCCTTTCCTATTGAGAAAATCATAACTCCTGTTACCCTGAAGCTGCAGCTACCCCAGCACATGAAAATTCATCCTGTATTCCATAGTTCCTTGGTTAAAAAATACCTCGCCTCAGTTGTTCCTGAAGTTCCACCCCCACCCTTACAGATCAATGGAGAAGAAGAATATGACGTGCGTAAAATCCTAGATTCCAGAAGACATAGAGGCATCCTCCAATACCTCATAGATTGGGTAGGATACCCCCCTGAGGAAAGGTCGTGGGAAGCTGCAGAGAACATCCACGCATCTAAATTAGTCAGACAATTCCACAGACTGCACCCCTCCAAGCCTGGTCCTGTGAATAGGCCTTTGGGGAGGGGTACTGTTAGGAAGCGGAGACTTGGGCTGACTCGAAGACCTTGACATGCATGTTGACCTGGAATCCCCGTCCCGTCTTTTTACCTGATCCCTACCCACTTTAGCTGTACAGCAGATGGAATTTACAGACCCTCCCTGGCGCACGTGAAGAGGCGCATCAGAACGTAGCCGTTGCTTGGCTTACTGTTCCGGTACCACTCCCCCTTCCTACTTCCTGATTCTAAGAAGCGCATTGTTCGCTGCTCCCTCTTGGCGTTTCTTGGCATTCTCTCCTGATTCCTGCTTGCGGAACCGTCCTCTTGACCCTACTTCACCTTGCACTTCTGGAGTCTTGACCCGCTGTTGCTGGTGTTTCCTTCGCTGTTCCCGGTCAGGCGCTGGCGTTTCACCCTACCTTTCCCCACGCATTTAGCGGGCGTTCTGTTCAGCCCGTGTTTTTTGGTTTCTAACCTCATTACTAGCGAATGGAGGTGCCTCTTTTTAATACATTGACCTCGTTCCTATTGAGAGAGAACGCTCCACCCTGATTCTCCCATCTGGGCCGGGTGTCTCTCCTCCTGGGTGTGTCACTGCTCCGCTGTCCTTGCCCCTGAACAGCCGGTCGGTGCACCTCATTCCATCCCTTTTTTCTTTTCCTTCTTGTACGTATGAGTGTGTGAGTCCTTTTTGAGTTCTGCACTTCCTGGCCTGGTATCCCGGTCTACAGGTCGTTTCCATGAGCTAAGAACTTAACTTTAAAGTGATCACGAACTTCATTTGGGGTAAGAATGTCCTTGCGACACAACAACGCATGTCAATGTTTTGAGTGCTTACATGTATGTCTAGAGTGTATTGTATAGTACCTCCTGTTCTTTTTCCTAGCCTGGACCACCACCTGAAGTACTCCTTCCTGTATGCTGACCCCACATATGAGGAGAGTAGTGGACACTCCTTGGGTTTTTCCCTCATACTTTTAGGGGACAGTTGACAGAAGTGTGTTCCCTATTACATTCTTGTTTCTGTGTCCTGGAGGTAGTGGGATTCTTCTTCGTTCCCGTGGAAACTGGCGAATCTGCTAACAGCCGCTGGGGAGGTTCCCCTTTGTGGACCCTTCCGATAACTAATTTAGTCATGCACAATTTGAGGAGGATGACAGATGCCTGTTGAGAAGAAAGATCTGTTTTTTGGATGATAGGGATACAGGTCTGGGAGATGTCTGCAGCGGCCAGATAAGGTAGGAAAAAAGGGCGATCATCGAGAACCACATCTGTTACAAACGGAGATGTGTATTTAGATCATCCGGGCAGACCTTTGTTTAGGATTCGGCAGAGAAGGAGAGAGAAATAAATGTGTTTTGTTGATCCTGGAAGACCTTTGTTTAGGAATCGTCAGAGAAATAGATGTTTATTTAGTTAAACTTGGCAGACTGCGTTTCTCTCCCTTGTGGAATTATTAGAGAAACATGAATTATATAAGAAGTTTATCCTGACAGTTAGAGAGAAAAAGTTGACATTTTGTATAAATATGTTATGTGAGTTTTTTTTTAAAACAAAATATTTATACATATATATATAATGTAGATTTGTGATTATTATAGCATGTGTAATAGATCATGAGCTCTCTTGCATTATCAGAGGTACCAACTTTTTTTCTAATGTTAACTCCATTAGGCCAGGTAGATTTATTCAGTGCAATGTAGATCTATCTGATTTGAGTGTAGGTGTGTCTTGTGAAACTCTTTTAAGTCTCCCACAACTTGCTTATTTAGGGATAATTGAAGACGGGGCTTAAAAAGGGGAGTAGTCTGTGTTATAGTCAATAATTTTGTTTTCCCCACGAACGGGAATAGTAAACATTTCTGCTAGTTTAAAAGAAAAAAAATTGTGAGGTCATGTCTTTCTTTAAGAAATCTTGCCCGGGGTGGAAGGGAGAGAAAGGGACTCCTTTAAGCCATATGATTTCCACATTTCCAGGAGACTCCTATAGAATAAAAATACATTGTCAGGAATGGGCAGAAGGTAAAAGACTTCCCTGGTTGCATGGCCACCAGGTGGCTCTTTTGATAATCCAACCTTTACAACGCAGTCATTACACCGCAATACATTTACCTTGCGTTTATTACAACGCAAGTCGTTATAACGACTTGCGCTGGATGACACTATACACTAAGGAATAGTATGTTTTACTATTCCAACACCTTCCCTACTGTTACGTAGGCTGGAGTTGGAATATAAAATCATACTGTTCCTAAGTCGAGCGCCTCTAGCGCAAGTCATTGTAATGACTTGTGTTGGAATAGCTGCAATGTACCATACCGCAATGTAAATGACCGCATTGTAATGTCACATATTTAATATTCTATATCTTAGGAGCATATAAAGGAGATAAAAGAACAAAAAGATCAGCGTCATTACACATGTGTAAAATATATTCAGCCAGGATTCCCATGTAGAATCCACAGCACCGCCCAACATATTCTGAGATAATTAAAGAGCCTTTATGCCTGCAGGGTATGTATCCATCATTGTCAGTGGAAGATAAGGAATCCACTACGTCAATAGACTCAGTGGACACTGATGTTCCAGATGTAGGCTGCAAAGATCCGACATTAATACCCCTGACTGACATAAACAAAGTTACATCAAAGGTTGATGTTTTGTAAACATGGGGAGGTTGATCCTGCTCAAACGATTATTAAAGATTCTCTTAAACTTGAAAAAGTATATGAGGGAGCAGTGTCTTTATCAGGAGACATTTCAGTAAAAATAAGACAAGACAATAATGGAAAATAGATGGAACAAAAGTCAAAAGACATATTAAAATGGGCTAGCAAGATTCCTCAAAACTCAAGTGAAGGAAATGGACACTGTACTAGTACCCCACAGGTGAAGTTTGACTTAGGGTCACGATCAAAGATAAATCAGGAAGAGATAAGGGTTAACGTGACATGAGAGACTAAGCCATATTGCTGATGACTGTTCAAATATATGTAAATTCATATTTATTAAAGCAGATGAAAAACCAGTTGTAAGGGATATAGGATATGATATAGAAATCAAGAATGTGACAGGTAAGGATGAGAAAGATGAGGAAGAAATAAACTCAGTGGTGAGTGAAATTAGAAGGGATCTTGACCATGAACGCATGGAATTGTTGCAGGAGACTGAGAACAAAAATGCTGAAATAAATAGAAGACGAAAGGAACAAAGTGCCTTTACAGAACAAACAAGAGGAGAGCAGGTGTTTCCCAGTAGTATAACAAGGTCTGGGCGTCCATTTTGAGCAGAGGGTATTATAGAGTTAGGACAAAGTTCCCCACAGGCTGGAGTAAGATCCCTTCATGTACGAAATCTGCAGGGAATGACAAGTTTTATACAGAGAAAAGAAAGGAAAGGAAACAGTGACTAGACACCTAATGAAGTAGTTGTGAAGGGAGAAAACAGTTGGTATAATGTTGTCCCATTTACTAATAACCTTGCAGGGTGTACAGAAGGTATGGTGTCACAAATGAAAGTGTGGCCTAGAGCAGGATCCTTTGAACCTGAATTGATAAATATAGCTGATTTATGTATTTGTCAAGGTTATAGGACCCCTGAGTGGGATTATGATCATATGCAACAAAGTCTGTGTGTGTGAAGAAAATATGCTTTACGGTCTGAGACACCGTATGAGGGACATGGTAGCAGGAATACCACTGTAATACAGATGCCACTGGTGTATAAGACACAGGGAGCACAGCCTGTCATTGTTCCATGGCAACACATGGATAAAAAAAATCTAAAAGAAAAAAAGCCAAGCCTCCATTACACGAAGGAGCAGGGAAATGTGTAAAAGCATCTGAAAATGCAACAGCTGGGATACCTTTGGCTCTTGGGAATGTAAAGAGCCTGTTGAGCTCCATAGTAGGGGATGAGGTGGACAGTATAATGAGAAGTGCAGGGATACAAGGAGAATCTATTACTAAAGGAAAACATGATGGGTCTGCTTTTGGAGTAGTGCGCTGTAGGGTGTGGGCTGAATTAGGGAATAGGTACCCAGATCAACCAGGCATTGGGGCATTGATGATACAAACTATGTCGCCTCCAAGACAGTCCTGTGCAGACGACATAACAATGATGTAGAAAAGGTGGAAAGCAGATGTGGGACCTGTATACATGGGAGGTAGTTGTAGATTATTTTACAATGTTTTAAAACAGGGGCTACCAGGAGACATACAAAACCATTTAGATGAGGTTGTGGCCTTAGATGTAAAAGCCTGGGCAGAAATACAAGCACATATTATACATTTTTGGAGAAAAATGGAAGAAAAGGAGAGAAAACATAAAGACCAAAGTGACAAGGCCCAAACCAAACTGGTGACACAAAATATACAGAATAATGAGAAGGAAAAGACACAAAAAGAAATGTCTGTGCTGGTTCCTGTTGCAAACAGGGAGCAAGAAAGAGGTTAAAGAGAGGGGAGGGGGCGTGGCCAAGATGGCGGAGTGAGAGGACGCTTCTTCTCGCAGCTCCCCGATCCGACTAGGCCCGAGCCTTGAAATATAGCCTTTTCTCCCCCCGCCGGAGCTTAACGGCACTAGGAGAGGTGGCGGAACCAGACGTGAAGACCTTGGTCTGGTCCTAGTCTCTGTTTAGCTTCAGGACAGCCCGCCGGACGGCGTTGGAGGTCCGGCCCGGGAAGCTGGAGGAGGAGGAGGCCGATCCCGAAGCACGTCGGCCGGACGCACGCCGTGCCCATTGCCGCTTGGAGTGCGCAGCCAGAGGAGGTATTGCACCATCACGCCCGGATGGCCCTGAATGCTGGCGGAGACCACCGGGCCGGCCCCGTGGGAGCAGCTGTGAGCGGCGCATGAGCTTTGGCCTACTCGACTGAGCACCCGCTGGGAGAGAACCGGAGCAGGACGGGTATAGGCCCGGAGGCCCACACTGCGTCTTGCTTCCCCGGTCCCCCCAGAAGGGGGGCCCCCAGCTCGGCGGGCGCCCATAATGTACCGAAGAAAATCCGGTGGCCTTGGCGGTCCCGGAGCTTGCATTGATGCCTACTGAACGATCCTCGGCCGCTGGTTCCGTGACACGCGGAATGACTGGGTGGAGGTGGAAGATGGCGGGGACAGCCTGAGAGGCCTACGTTGGCGACTACGGCTGAGAGGTCCTGAGTTGAACCGAAGGGGCACCTAGCGCTTTCCCCGTCCGGTGTGATCGAGGTCAAGCGGAGGAGACGATCACGGGGGCGACACCCATGCCCGGCAGAGCCCGCAGCAGACGAAGACCGGCGGGTGCCTACGGGAAGAGTGAACGGCGTAATGGCGCCTGCCATAGTGGCCACGCCTGGAGCCTAATGCGGCGGCGCTGGTAGCGCTCTTTTCGACGGTGCTGGGAACGATCGCTGGTGACCACCGACAGTCCCCTGCTTGGCCCAGGACAGCACCGGCAGAGCAGGGAGTGTCGAATCAAGGGGACGGGAGAGCTGGCCTACACTCGATCAAAGATGGCGTCAGGCAGAGGCACCAAGCGGGGAGAGCGCACCCTCCCCGAAATGCTCAACAGGTCCCAGCAAAGAGGAGACAGGGGGCAACCATCCTCAAGCCCAGCCGGAGGGTCGCAGGGTGCGAATGGAGGGGAACCGCCTGTCACCAGATTGTTCCTTGAATCGCTGTTCAGTACCCTCAGAGACGATTTTCAGACATTGAAACAGGAAGTAGCGGGTGAAGTTCGGGAGGTGCGCAGAGAGGTGGAAGAATTGGGGGAGCGAGTGGCCACAGTGGAGAGCACGAACCACTGTCTCGATGAGGACATAGTACTGCTGCAACAGGAGGTGTTGCGCCTCAGAGACCAGCATTTAGACCTGCAAACGCACAATGAGGACCTTGAGAACCGGTCTCGACGAAACATCCGAGTCCGGGGAATTCCGTCCGCAGAAGAAGGCTCGGATGCGGCTGGTTACCTGAGAGACCTGTTTCGGGCTATCCTGGGTGAACCGCCAGAGTCCCCAGTCCGGATCGATAGAGCGCACAGGGTAGGACCGCCGCGACGAGCATCGGCACCACCTCCGGACATCCTAGCGTTCCTCCCAGATTACCCACTGAAGGAACGCATCATGGCAGAGGCCCGGAAACAACCCGCGTTCACTTTTCGTGGCCACTCTGTGGGACTGTATCAAGACTTGTCCGCCATCACTCTTCAAAAACGGAAATCATTTAAGATCGCCACTGACTTTCTGGGAGAGCATGAAACGTCCTATGCCTGGGGTCACCCCTTTCGCCTTATCTTTAGATGGAATGGCACAATGCATCAACTTAGATCGCTACAAGACACGTGTGAGGTTCTGGGGATCACGGCGGAGGAGGAAGACATGGCCACACCAAGCCAGAGACGCGGCCCCAGAGACGGCTGGCAGAGGGTATCACGGAGACGAGTGTCTGCCAGCTCCAGAAGGCCGGACTCGCCCACCATTAGAGCTGGCATGGCGTATGCAGTCTCCGAAGCGGCCAGAGACAATGCTTCCAACGGTGATGTGGCGCTGACAGCATAATGACTCTCCGGGGGGAGAACACCACAGCCTTACTGATGTAGCAGGTTCGGGTCTTGGATTGAGGGGGTGGAGGGGAGGAGGGAGAGGGAGTAAGTGGCCGGACGTCCACTTTAGCAAATCACCACAGACTTGCCCGCTGGGCATGACTGGGACTGACCATTGTTGGGATTTCAGGGGTTTGCTGGAGGGAGGGGGAGGAGGGTGCTTGGTTGTTTGCATGAGGGGTTTGTTGGGGTGTAGAGGGGGTTTGGGGAAGAGGGAGGGAGAGGGTAGGTGGTTTGGGGGAAGTTCGCGGGGGGTTGGGGGGAGGAACAGGGACCGTCCAGTGCTATTGAACCAGTCGTTACAGCTTCGCCGAGCTCCTACACATTATCTGCACCGCACCCGCCCCTCTTGGGCTGTGACCCACTGCTTGAACTTTGGTTTCACTCACACAGATGACAGCTCTTACAGTAGTCACCCTTAATGTAAAGGGGTTAAATAACCCTGTCAAGAGGAAGGCAGTGCTCTCCTTACTGGAAAATACCCGCGCGGACATTTGTCTCCTACAGGAGACTCATCTCCTAGCCAGAGACTGTCAGAGGATGCGCTCCCACAAGTTCCCCACGCAATATTTCTCTTGCAATACTACTAAGACCGCTGGGGTAGCAATTCTAGTGTCCAGAACATTTAAAGGAGAGGTTCTCCATAAGTTTGCTGAACAGAAAGGTAGACTCCTCGCCTATAGGGTCAAATGCGGAGGATTGATATTCACCATTGGATCGATGTATAGCCCCAATGAACACCAAGAACGATTCCTTCACTCGGTCGTGGTGGATGTCACCGCCACACCAGACAGGCACATAATCATAGGGGGAGACCTGAACATGGTCTTCGATTCTTCCTTGGACAGGTCAATGCAGAGGTACCCGCAGACTGGGGAGATCTCGCAGACGGGCAAACGCCAATTAGAGGAGTTAGATCTCCACGACCTTTGGCGCCGCTCCCTTCCCCCCCGCCCGAGACTATTCTTATTACTCGCACGCACACAAGACCTATGCACGTCTTGACCACCTATTAGTCACAAGGCCGGTCTGCGACTTGGCCACAGCCTCTGAGATAGGGGTTCTCTCTCTGTCGGACCACGCCCCTGGGGAAACATCCGTTACAACGCGGATGTTTCAACGCGGTGCTGTTACGACGCGTCCGTAACAACGCAAGTCGTTACCACGACTTGCGCTGGAGGGCGCTAGAAGATTATAAATAGTAAATTTACTATTCCAACACCTTCCCTAGTGTCCACGGGGACTGGTGTTAGAATAGTAAATTATACTATTCGATATCCGCGCCCCCAACGCAAGTCGTGGTAACGACTTGCGTTGTAAGGGACGCGTTGTGACAGCACGCGTTGTGACGGTACGCGTTGTACCGTCACCAATCCACGCCCCTGTTACGGGGACGTTTCAATTGCCACCGATGTCGCCCAAGCGTGGGGTATGGCGCCTCAGGGATACCCTGTTGCATAAAAAGACGGTGGTGAAGCATATTCACGATTCGATACGGGATTACCAGGATGTACCATGTTACTCTGCATACTTTTACTCCGCATACCGTTACAACGCGACTTTTACAACGCATACCATTACAACGCATAGCGCTTTGGGGTGCTGGATAGTGGTAAGTATAATTTACTATTCTAACTCCAGTCCCCATGGACCCTAGGGAAGGTGTTGGATAGTAAATTATACTTATTCCCTATCCTAGAGCGCCCCCCAGCGCAATGCGTTGTAATGGTATGCGGAGTAAAAGTCGCGTTGTAATGGTAGTGCGGAGTAAAAGATGCGTTGTAACGGGTGTATACCGATTACCAGGAGCACAATGATAATAATGACACCACCCAGGCGACACAATGGGCGGCATTGAAAGCAGTGCTCCGAGGGGAATTTATTGCCATCTCCTCCGCGGAGAATAGGGAACGACAGCAGAAGCGGGATGAACTCACCAGCAAAGTGCGAGAGTTGGAACAGGTTCACCAGAGGACAGGAGCTCCCAGAATCTGAAAGCAACTTAAGGCTGCGAGGAAACTTTTGCCAGCCTTAGATATGGACAGGACGTAATATGCTGCATTACGCTTGAAGCATGCATATTAAACGGGTGGGGACAAGTGTGGCAGGCTTCTGGCACACAAACTCAGGGAAGCACATCAGAGGCACTTGGTGAAGGAGCTATCGACACCTACCGGGGTGTCGGTTACAGAGGACAGCCAAATAGCTGAGGGCTTTCGCCGATTCTATGCTGGCCTCTATAAAGGCGAACCCCCGTCGGCACAAGCAGAGGCGGACTATCTAGCCTCGGTTGACCTTCCCTCTCTCACTCCGGAACAGGCGGAATACCTCGAAAGGGACATTCGAGTTGAGGAGGTGATTACAGCCATTTCCAGGCTTAAACACGGGAAGGCTCCGGGCCCGGACGGTTACACATCCCTCTTCTATAAAACATTCTGCCCTGCGTTAGCCCCAATTCTCACGCGCCTCTTTAATTCCTTCTCCGCTCCTGGAGCCATCCCCCCAGATCTGCTTCAAGCAACGGTTTCGGTCATCCCTAAACCGGGGAAAGATCGGACGCAATGTAGTTCCTACAGACCGATCTCTCTCTTGAATATTGATCTCAAGTTGTATACTGGGATCCTGGCAGCCCGTTTGGCGCTTCATCTCCCGGGACTGGTGGACCCGGATCAGGCCGGATTTGTCCCCGGGAGGCAAACGGTGGATAACACCAAGAGGGTGATCCATGTACTAGAGAAAGCCTCCCGGATACCTGGGGAGAGGATGCTGCTAGCAGTTGATGCGGAGAAAGCCTTTGACCGGGTGCATTGGCCATATCTAGAGAAGGTTCTAGCGAAAGCGGGTATCGGCGAGAAATTTCGCACCCTAGTGTTCAATTGCTATAAGTTCCCATCGGCAGTGGTGCAAGTTAATGGTTGCAGCTCCCAACAGTTCGCGATAGAAAGGGGCACTAGGCAGGGGTGTCCGCTGTCCCCGCTCTTATTCGCACTTTATATGGAACCCCTGGCCCAGAGGATACGCCAGAATTCGAATGCGCTGGGAATTAAGATGGGGGAGTACACTCATACCATTAGTCTTTATGCAGATGACATCATACTGACACTAGCAGATCCAGGGAGGGCACTCCCTGCATGCATTGATGAATTGGAGGCCTTTGCTGCCATCGCAGGCTTCAAGATGAACATGGGGAAATCGGCGGCCCTTGACGTTTCGCTGACTGCGGCCACCAGAACTGACTTGCAGGGCGGGTTCCCCATGCACTGGTCTAAAGATCTGGTGCCCTACCTGGGTATACTTCTGGCACCCACATTACCCGCTATGGTGACCGCAAATTATACCATCCTAGGTACGAAAATAAAGGAGGAACTGGGTCGCTGGAGCAAAGGCACCTTGTCCTGGCTGGGCAGAATTGCCGCGGTGAAGATGACCATCTTGCCGCAGGCGCTATACCTGTTTCGTGCCCTGCCGCTGCAGCCCCCAAAAGGATGGCTACTGCAGATTCAGGCGGACATTGCGCGCTTCATATGGCAGGGTCGCAAACCCAGGCTTAAGAGGGCCCTGACTACACTGGCACCTGAGGCAGGGGTACTGGGAGTACCGGACCTGCGCAAATATTTTCAGGCAGCACAATTACGATACCTAGTGGAGTGGAGCAAGTGGGAGTCCGACAAACACTGGCTTTTCCAAGACCAGGCGGTGGCGGGCCGGACTCTGCAGGAGGGGCCCTTTTTACGTAGGACACATCGCCCGCCCAACTTATACGCGTCTTTTATCACGCGGGTCCCGATGAGGGTGTGGGACGCCACGAACGCGACTCACGCACTCACCACCTTCCCCTCACCGTTCACACCACTGATCGACAACCCGGATTTCCATCCTGGGATGGAACCAGGGGCCTTCGCGCGCTGGCGGGCTGCGGGATGCAGAGCACTATTTCATGTATATGGTCAGGACGGCGTCATTCCGTTTCCAGATCTCAGGAAGGAATATCAATTGCTTGAAGTGGAACGGTTGCGCTACATGCAGGTGCGCCATTGAGCGCTGCAGCCACAGGTACGTGAGTCGGCAGATAGGAAGCTCCTTCCCTACGAAAAATGGCTCGTAACACGCACCTCAGATACGAAACTTATCTCGGATTTGTATAAATTCTTGCAGCCTTCCTCCTTTGACCTCTATAACCCTGGTAGGGAACGCTGGGAAAGAGAACTGGGGAGATCCTTAAGCCACAGGGACTGGGACCACATCGCCTATCGAGCTCGCCACTCCGCATATCACACTGGTCTTACGGAAACATTCACTAAAGTGTCCACATACTGGTATTACACGCCTCAGAGACTGCATGAGATGAATCGCAATATCGACGACACCTGCTGGCGGGCCTGTGGGCAGATAGGCACCCTCACTCATGTTTTATGGGACTGCCCACTGCTGTCCCCCTACTGGAAAGAGGTCCTGGATGAGATTGACTCCAATTTCAATATTGAATTGCCCCCCTTCCCAGCATACTGTTGGGCTTACCCAATGGGCTGATGTATCCTCTGAAGTCTCGTAGAGGGAGGCAAATTGCGATAGCACTGGGCTCTGCTGTGCAAAATATACTTATTCACTGGCGCACCACCACACTCCCCTCCACCACAGGGTGGTTGCATAGATTATGGCATGTCCTGGGAATGGAAAAATTGTCGCTTATGGTGGCGGGAGAGGTGGAGCAGTTTAATGACCTGTGGCAACCGTTTCACTCACTGCTTGTAGGGTAATTCACAGAACTTAAATGCCCCAGATATCTCCGCTTGTTGAGGTTGACTACATTAGCAGATTCAGATGGCCAGCGTGCCTAGACCTGGGAGCAGCTGGAGAGGAGGGGCGGTTTGGGGGGCTGAGGCGGGTGAAGGTTTGAGACACTGGACGGGGGTGGAAGGGGGGGACTTTGTGGGGTCGGGGAGGAGTGGGGAAGTTTGGGGGGTTTTGTTCATTTTGGAGCATCTTGTTGCAGCATAAGCACAAACCATCACATTTGGATGAACGTTACGTTTTGCAGAGCCCTAGCGCGCTGGTGCGCTACTATATGGTTGTATCCTATGCACTGCTTCTTTGTGACAACTGTTTATTTTTATTTTCATTTGTGAATGCTTAATAAAATGCTTTAAACCTAAAGAGAGGGGAAACAGATGCAAAGAAGAAGACATTTTAAATGCCATTACTGTGGTACCATTGGCCATTTTATTACTGAATGCCGCTCTAAGAAGGGTGATGAAGTGCAGGGATTGATAGAATTAGGGAGAGGAAGGGAAGACAAAATATGAACACGTCAGGGCCAGTGCCTCAATATGGTCCTTATCAGTATGTCCCCTATCCTCGACCACAAATAACTCCACTACCACAGATTTATATGCCACAACAGCAATTTGCTAATGTACCTGTGCAAGGGGCACCAGTACCTGTTGTACAGACAGGAGGCCAGCCTCAGATGCACACTTCTCCATTGGTGAGCACAATCAGTCAAGGACAAGGGGGAGTGATTGTTCAAGGTGGAAACCCCTTTTATCATACAGCCTGATGGGACACACCAGGGAATGCCAATTGTTCTGTGGTAGCTGGGACTCTAGATCCAGAGGAAGAACCAATGGTGGAAATGATTATAATGGGAAGGAAGTATGCTTTCTTGGTTGATACAGGGGAAACTAAATCTTGCCTCTCAGAAGAAAATGTTCCATTGTCCGCTGCCACCATGGATACGCAGTGCTTCTCTGGTGATGTACAGCGCATTCCATACACAACAAATGTGCCCATAGAGGTGGCAGGAGTGTGAACGCAGAAGAGTCTCCTTTATTCTTCAAATTCCCCAGCAAATTTATTAGGCAGGGCTATCATGTCTAAATTAAACATGACAATAAGGTTTTCCCATGATGGGTTCATGAAATGTGAAATACCAGATCAAGCAAAATGTGGGATACATTTGCTAAGAATATCTGTGGAAAATATGGTTGGAAGGGCAGAGCCAGTGCATTATAAATTGCTAGCAAATGTAGTTCTTATGGTTCTGAAGACAGAGGGAATACTTTTAGGGAGATTGATGGAATTGCCACCTAGACTAATTTTCAGGAGAAAAGCTGGTGGTGATGAACTGGGACAGGTGAATACCCTTTACCTTGAGTGCATGGAAATATGAAGTTGGTGGGGCGCCCTGGTAGCATCAGATAATTATGGAGGAATTTGAAACGTCCTGATTTTTCTTATGCCTTGTCTGAGACCACGGAACATCTCTGATTCAGAACCCCTTTCAGACGATCCCACCAGTACTGAGATAGTTTATACATACACTGTACCCTTGCTAGTATGTGTTTACCGTGCATAGACCACATTACCAGTTGTGCCATCCCTCTCCCATGACATTGAAGTGTTTGCAGAAGTCCTGCCTTTTCTCTGGACATCAGCTCCAGACGAGGTAGGACTGATACCATCTGCAGAACCATTTAAGATAAAGTTGAATCCATGTGCACAACTCTCCCTTGTAAAACAGTATCCACTGTCCAAAGAAGCAAAAGAAGACATTAGAGGGGCAATACAAAGACTGTAGGATCAGGGTGTCCTATATTCCTGTCCATCACCTTGTAACACCACAATTTATCCTGTAAACAAAACAACGGGTAATACTTTGAGGATGATTCAGGATTTTCGCCCCCTTAATGCCATAGTATTAGCAGATTACCTCATAGTGCCAGACTCATCTGTGATATTGACTAATATACCAAGTGACAGCAAATGGTTTTCTGTAGTGGATCTAAAGAATGCTTTTTTTAGCATACCTTTACATCCTGACAGTAATCATTTGATAGCCTTCAGTTTTGATGGTGAACAAATCCTGTATTCTAGACTCCCACAAGGTCATTGTGAGTCTCCATCTGTGTTTAATAGAGTATTGAGAGATGATTTGTTAAATTTCCAATCAGACAGTACAGACTAGTGAGACGTAGATTTACTAATATGTAATAAAACAGAATCTGAATATGTTTTGGACACTGTCAATCTCTTAACGCTACTTGCTACTAAGGGATACAAAGTGGACAGGAAAAAATTACAGTTTGTGCAACAGGAAGTACTGTATTTGTGTTGTCTAACGAAGTCAAAAATATAGCAGGTTCTAGAATACAAACTAAATGTGATCAGCCTCAGCCCAAGATAGTAAAAGACTTGCAAAAATGTCTAGGCCTTTGTAATTTTGTATGTCAGTGGGTATTTGATTATGCTACCAGAATACAACCACAATTATATGCAATGAAGCAAGCTAAAGCTGACAACACATACATACAGTGGACTGACGACAGTGGATGTGCAGTTCAGATATTGAAAGAAGCAATTGCTTCGGACCCAGTGCTAACACATACAGACTATACAAAGAGATTCTTTCTGTTTTCGGCTGCCACAGAGGATTCCATGATATCAGTCCTTACTCAAAAATTCCTGATGGTTCACAAATCTGTTGCCTAATTCAGTGGACTATAAGATCTAGTAATGACAGTTCACTTTCCTTGTGAACGAGCGCTTGCCCTGCAACACTGTAAGTAACACAGAGCACGCCAACAGCGGTAAAAGTGGAGAGGATGCAGAACTAGCTGCACGTAACAGACCTTAGTCCATTTTTGGCCTCACTCCCGCAGAGAGGGGAGGAGGCAATGGTCCAAGAATAAATGATACAATGAAGAGACAGTTATATTATATTTTTCATAGTATAATAATGAGTTCTATGGTTATGATTATTACAATTTGCTATTGTATTATGTGTTATTTAGATGCAAAGGACCCCACCCATAGGGAAGGAATATTGTGTTTTCCTAGGGCTGTTTTCAATGAAACAGATATACATCCTTTGCATGATTCTTTACTTGATAATTTGTGGTATAAAAATATGTATGATATAGGTACCAGTACCCAAAATTATAGTTGTTATGTATGTTCTCTTATTCCCCATGCCATAGAAACAACATCTTTAGTGTATCTTAAAGAAGTGCCTGTTAATATAACAAAGTGTTTATTGCCCCTTTTCTTGTGTAGGATAAAAGCACAGTTACAGCGAACTCATGTTAGTCCTATGACTGCCTAAGTTAATACAACTGTATTTGATACAACACCTGAAAGTTTACAAATTCTGACAGATAAAACAGAGATAATGAAAGAGATATCCAGAATGAAAGGAGCAGGGCAGAAATATAGTTATGTAAATTGGGACGAAGCAGTATTGGAACCAGTTTTTATAGGGAGATCTAATCCACCAGCCACCTGTAATTCCTATCCTGCCAAACCACTGCCCCCAGATTGTGCAGCCAGGCGAGTATTAAGCACTGAGGCATCAGTATTTGCCAATAATAAATGGTTTACTGGAGCTAGGTTTTTATGTAGGGCCATATTTGTATGGAATGCGGAGAAACAAAATGTCATTTGAGATTTGATGTTATAAAAGCATCATGTCAGCAAGCATGGGATGAAAACAAACAGCGATATACATGGACTGGAACTAAACGTCATTCTAGATTTTCTCTTTTGTTTCAGGGAAATGAGATTGTTAATGTGGGAAGGAATCTCAATTGTTTTTCAACTATTTACAATGCCAATATGCAGGGTGGTATCTCCAGCCTTATGGATTTTTTCTGGCAGTTTGGCGCTCAAATATACACTCAACTACTCCCCGACTGAAGGGGAATATGCTCTCTGGTGACTTTGTATACCCCATCTATAGTAATACCGGAAAAAGAAATACAAGATGTGCATTCCATGAGTAAAGCATCAACGTTGCTGCATCATCACAGAATAAAAAGGATGGCTGAGTACTTTGGAACTTCAGGGTGGCAGAACGTGCCCAAAGAAGGTTGTTCAAGGATGCCCAAACATTTTTTTGGGGAGGCTATTACCTATGTTTCAAGCAAAAGCAACTGTTCGCTGGGTTCAAGTCACCCGGTGGAAATTGATGAAAGCAATAAATGTAACTGAAGATGGCTTTAATGCCCTTAAAGAAGAGCTGCACTCAATCAGACTTATGGTAATGGAACACAGATATGTTTTGAACTTGATGGCAGTAATCGAAGGGGGGTATGTTGAAAGATTAATTCATACCAGAAAATTATAAAGATGAAGGAAACTTGAGTCAGGCCATATTGAGTTTGCATAATTTGGATACACAGATGAAGAAAGAATGGGGTGCTCCAGATGAGTGGTCCACTGGCTGGTTTGATTGGGTGCTGTCTTTTATGTTCGGGTTGTCTAAAGCCTTGTTGCCTATAATAGTTATGTTGCTATTGATGTACCTAGTTTTTCAGGTTATATTAGCATGTTGCAAGAGGGTTACAGCTAAAGTATGAGGTATGTTTCCTATAATAAGAAAGAAAAAGATGCAAAATATAGAATTGGTAGAAATGTACAGGGGTAGTGAAGAAGTAGTCGAAGAATCGACTAGAGAGGGGAATGAAAGCAATCAAAACCCTAATTTAGATTTAGCCCCAAATCATACGGCTCATTATTCAGTTTTACCTGTCACGCCACAAACTGTGAAACATTATTATTGTGTAAAGAAAGAAATGTTGTATAATGCGGTTTAAATGCGTGGTTAAAAGTCCATGTTTAAATTGCACATTTTATCTGGTAATAACCTACAGCCTGCTTTCAAAAAAAGGTCTGAATGCAGTCTGACTTTAGTGTTTTTTTCTTCCCATTGTACTTTTGCTGGGAACCATCCTGACTGGAATATGTTGCAGGAAATTCAGAGCAGCAAAGAAAATTCCAATTATAGTCTTTATATGTAGCGTGACTTTTAGAAGTCAAGAACACAGAAAAAGGTTGCACTTCAAGGAAATGTGTGCAATCTGGGTGGGACTTAACGGAAAAACAGGAAGCTTTTTCTATTGTTAACATTGTATTGAAGGTATGGATGTTTGCCAAAATTTGTATTAGAAGACTAGGCTCGCAGTGTGTGTAATTTGAGACTGACTTGTGCATCTATCATAGTATAGTCACTCTCCAAGCTGTTTTAGTATGAGCATATGCCATAAACCTGTTTGTACTCCCTTTGTTGCAGATGTGGTCATTAAATGATTTCAGCTGCTTAAAGGATTTTTTCCCGACATTGTTTTGGTCAGTGTGAGTTGGTGCAAATGTCAATTATGCACTTGGGAGGCACAAAATCACAGCAACACAGTTCGATCTAGTTAATCTGAAGATATTGGAGCAAAAATGTCCAAAATGCTCTCTTATTTTAATCTTTTCTTACGGGTCCACGCTATAGTACTCTTTCTTGTGCACTATGGGCCTCATTTACAATGAGGCTAAACCACCGGAGTGTCACTTTTTGCAACGCTCTGGTGGCGCAGGGTTCTGCTCTATATTTACCAAGCAGCACTAAGCTACTTTGAGTGGCTTAATCGGGCCTTGTAAATATCGTTCCCTTCAACTCAGTTTTCTGTGTTAAAGGGGCGTGCAATAGGAGTTGCTGTGGGCGTTCCAGGAACACCCATGGCTTTTTGACACTGCCCCAGATTTAAGAGGGATCATAACTTTGAGGCAGCACTAAATATTTACACCTCCCCAGGGAGGCGTAAGGGAGGCGCAATGAGGAGAAATATCTTTATATGTGTGATTTATTCTGCAGCACATATAGAAATAGAAAAAAGCCTCTTTTGATTGTTTTTGTACAGAAGACTTCCCTTCCTGCACAAAAACAATCATCCCTGCAACATAGGCACCCTTGCACCATGGTGCAAAGGTGTGTGTTTGGTGCATGGTGGTCTATTGTGCACCAGTGCAGGGGAAAAGGACAGGAATGCGCTGTATCTGATAGGTGCATTTCTGCCCTTTTGTTTAGGCGTAGGGTAGCGCTGCCCTTCGGCAAAATCTTGTATATGTGTATATGTGTTTATGTTGATGCTCTGTAGTCTTACAAACCTTACCTCCTCCTAAACATTCAGGGCCTGACTCACAAAGGGCCTCCACACTCGTGGCGGAGGCCTATCATTCGTGGGGGAGTTTCCGTACTCAGAGCGGAATCTCCACAATGAGAATTCATAAGGTAGGCAGGGATTGGAGAGCATTCTTTAAGCTTGACAGTCCAGGGACTCCGCATCTCCTGTCGGATCCTTAGCATCTATGTTAAGCATGGGCGGAAAATCCATTTCGCTCGCGGATTTTGCGGATTTTCTGTAAATTCGCAATCCGCGAACGCTCGCGAACTTACCGAAAATCCGCAAATTCGCACGCAGCAGATTTTTTTTTCTTGGTGATACAATTTTGCGGCGTGCGGCGTAAGTTCGCAATTGCGAACATGTAGGTGCGGCGGGCAGCAACAATCTCGCACTCGCGAAATTACAAAATTTGCAATTCTGCACAAGAAATCCACTAGCAAGCAGCATAGACCTTCTGAAAATGATGATTGTTATCCGAATAACTCCTCAGGTTGACATTTGCCTGCACTTTTTTGGATTTGAGGCCTTTTGACTTTCTTTGGATCACTTTTGGATTAGAAATCAACTTTCACAAGTAAGTTTGTTTGGGGCATTACAGTTGGTGTTCTGAAGAAAAACGAGTTTTGCTAAACTGAAAGCACTCAGCAGGTGCAAGAGTTCAAACTCATCATTAGTAACCATTCCCTGTAGTGCTTCCTGACTGGGCCCCCTCCAGAGTTCAGTTGCTAGTTGCAACAATTGTATGACCCTGCTCTGACCCTCACAGCAGGCTCATAGAATAGCCACAAGTAGGTCACAAAGGTCCTGGGAAAAAAAATTGCACTGCAACAGAAAGCAAATTACTGATAAGGAAGCAGGTGCCAGACCTGGAATTTTAAAACAGTGACACATTAATAAACTAACCCCAAATTAATTCATGTCAGTTGAAGCAGGGCAGGTGTGCTTGCTTTCCCCCCCCATAATCTACAGTGATGATGAACCAGAGGGTGTCATTGATGTAACAGAGGGTGGCATGGGTGAAACAGAGGGTGGCAGTGGTGAAACAGAGGGTGCTGGGAACCTGTGATGATGAACCAGACGTAGAAACAACATAGTCGCGACCGTTGCGAGCCGACAAGTAAGTTCGCGATTGCGAACTGGTACCAAACCCTCGCGAACTGGCAGAAACCCTTGCGAACACAAAAAAAAAAAATCTGCAAATTCGCGAGAATTCGCGGATTTTGCGGATTGCGAGTTCGCAAATTCGCAAAATTTGCGAACGCCAGATTCGCAAAATTCGCCCATGCCTAATCTATGTGCACGCAGGCCAGAGAAGCTGTTTTTGCTAGAGAGGTAGCATTGTGGCTTACTTAGGTCAGGAAGTGTGGAGCTATGTAATATGGAGAACAGTAAAGTAGTTCAGGAGGACCTGGGTTCTCTACCTGCGATGTACCCACGATGTAGAGCATGAGGATCTGATTATGGCTAGAGTTTTGGAGAACACGTGTGGGTCTGTTGAGGCTGAAGAGCCGGGTGCAGGTTAGCAGTGCCTAATTTGAGACAGTGGTTGACAGTGAGGGCCACATGCACTTATTTTTGTGGACCTGCACTTATTCACATTAAACATTTCCTGAGAGCAAGAGAGGGTGAAAAAACACAAATTAGGAATACCAACGAAGAGAAAGATGGTAAAGCATCTCAATGGGAGAAAGTAGGAACCTTCAAGAGTGGGCTAAAGGAGCAGGGAGTGTCTGGTAGTGGATTAAAAAGCCATGAGGTAGATTAAAGAATACCAGCTTTGGTATTCGGCACACCAATGTTTAATTGCACCAACCACAAGCTTCCTGAGCAGAGGTTTGTAGCCAGCACTCTTTCTTTTACAAACTAAGCACTGAAGATTGGGCTGTGGCTGTAGTCATGGCCTGCTTCTCTTTGTGGAGTAGGGCATGGCTGGAGAGTGGGGGCTGGGAGGCAATGAGGGTCAAGGACATGCAAGAGTATCCGTATGTGTTGGTTCAGTGCCCTGTCTGGTGTTAACCATGTGGCTTGGAAGAGATGAGCTGATTAACTCAGGTGTGTGACCTGGGAGGAACCCATGCAGGTCCAGCTTCTGACACAATCTTTCGTGCATCTTAGGGCATACCTGAGATTGAGTGGGAGTGTTTCAGTTGAGTGGACTGAGGCGAGGGAATGGCTCATGTATTTCACAGCAATGCAGAATTGGGAGTTTTGGGAAAGTTAAGAGAGCAGGAAGCAGCCAAGGGTAAAGGAGCTGGGAGTGGTAGGGTGTATATATAGTGGGGGACAATATGTACGTAGGGAGGTAAAAGGGTAAGGGGGGATACAAGTCTAGTGCAACTTCTGGTTTCCATGGGAGTAAAGACTCACCCCCAGGAAGGAGAACCCTAGAACTGAGAAAGCAGGTGATCCTTGACGAAGGGGCCAGGGATGATATTCAGTTGACTGCTGAGCATGGGACGGCTCAAGAGTGATCTGAAGGGAGGAAAAGATTCAGTGGCCTTTCTAGCAACATAGGATTTGACTAACACATTGTATAAGTTTCCAAACTACAAATCTGCTTTACTGGGGCAACACATATCAGTGTGGGTGACGGAGAGCTGCCAGACACAAGTGGTGGTAGTGTGGGAGCAATTGATGAGCTTGATGCAGTGGATAATGAGAATAATGATCAGCGATTGGAGAATGGAGAATGGTAAGATAGATGAAGGCGTGGACAGGAAGGTGGAGATTTTACAGCTGCAAAGAAAATGGTGGCTGAAGGCATGGGACACTGACGGAGGTGACAACAACTATAGAAAGAGCTGTGGTGAAATGCAGGAAATGACCAGTCCGACAGCGGATGTGAAGCAACAGAGAAGAGTGGGTGACGTAGAAAAATAGACATTACAGACAAACAGGAGCTTGCAGCAGGATGTGTCAGGACACAGCAAGTTATGAATAGGAGCTGGTCAGAGCGGGGTGTTGCTAAGGGAGTGGCGAGGGGTGGAGTATGTATGCCTAAACATTAGGGATTGGAACAGGAGCAGTGTAGCACAAACACTAGGGTACCAGTAAAGAGGATTCAAAGTTGGACAAAGCAGTTGGAAGTGAAGGGACTGAAGCAGTAGAATTAGTAGTTGGTGAAGTAAATGACAAGGGGAAGCAATTTGGGATACAGATAAGAGAAAACAGAAGAAGGTGCTGAGATAGATAGGCAAAAAGAGCATGGACGAAAACATGTATGAAGAGGAAAAGAAAGAGGGGAGCATAAGAATAAGTTGCCTTGCCGGGGATAGCAAAGCATTTGGGCAGCATTTGTCTGCTGCATAGATAGAAAACATGAAAAAGGGTGTTTATCATGTATACATGTTGTTGTAGAGGGAGATTAAAGAAATAGACTGGTTGAAAAGGAAAAATGTAAATTAACAAGGTATCCCAGATTTAACATTAATATTGGCATCGGCTTTTCTTATATATGTCAGTATCTATTGTGAGAAATATACACAGTGCATAGTGCCATTTAAGCATAATTAAAGATTAATATAAGGAAAGCACAGCAGGATTTTGTAGAGCTAGAATGGATAAATAGGGAGAGTTCAGGCCCAGGTTTAGGGCCAGCACTGACAAGGCATAGGGGGAAGTGGACAGCGAGCTATGACTGCAGTAGATTGCCTCCATATGGCCAGCACCTTCTAAACATACTGCAAGAGGTTTTCAATACAGTAACCAGCATTTCTGGGATGCCCAGTCAGTTTGGGGTTGGGACTTTTTCAGGGGTCCAGCGGATCAATGGTGGTCCATGCTGGGAATTTACTAGGGTCTTTTGCAACAGGGTTTTATAACACTTCAAACAGAAGTGCTTAAAATATGGGGGTAAGCACCCCATTAATCAGTGCTTTGGACAGATTGCAGTTAGGGGGCAATGGCAGCAAAGCTGGAGCAGGGGTCAACAACAGCTGGCTTTGCCAAAGGGCTCCTCCAGAAAGGTTAGGTGAATGGTTGTTTGTTTTAGCCTAACAGGGAAGAGGCTGGGACCATCGGATAAAGTTTTAAGACAGAGGTCTCAATTAGTTACCGGGGCCTAGGGAAAACAGATGGGTGGACAAATTGAAGTCCTATTCAGTCTTTCCACAGGTGGTGAGAAATAAATTGTGGATGGAGGGAGAGTAAGTCAGAATGGCCGGATCCTTTAAAACAGGACTGCTACCTGACTTCATAATTTCCCCATGAGGCGTGGTTCTCGTAAATCTGTGGGGGAATAAACCATCGCTTTTAATGGCCCAGGTGTTGTTCTGTAGATGACGTCATAGTCCAGGAGGATATTAGGTTCAGTATGCCACTATTGATGATATAATTAAGCTCATGAGGCAGCATAGGTCAGGGTGGAGCTAGTGAAATGCCATATAAAGTTGGTTTTCTATATTTTGGCAGTGTATCCAGCTGACTTTTCCCTATTGGTTAAACAATTTGAGGGTGCTATATTTGTAGACAAGGAACTGTTGATGAGTTGTGCCATCTCCTGTTTTCTTTTTGAGTTTTTATGTTCTTTCTTACAATTGACTTTTTAGGTGCAATCAGGTTGGGACTCATTTTTGGGGGTTATTTACTGTTTTTGTGACACAGGACTTCATGAGAGTGTCAGCAGAAACACCCTGAGTTTCAGGAATTGACTAGTGAATTGGAGGTGCTGCAGGCAAGGAAAAAAATTGAAGAACCAAGTATGGTGCTGACGTTCCTGGGCCTTCACTTGGACACATTCAAGATACAGTTATCATAATATGGACGGTATAATGATATGTTGCCTCATTTTAGCTGAGGCAATGGGTGCATTGACAATGGGGTTGAAGTACTTTCAAATGCCATTGAGGCACCTGAATTTCACATGAAATGTGGTGAGGGGCTGTCAATTAGTAAGAGGCTCGGCTTTGCCCTGTCAAGGGTTGTTCTTCCACACCACAGGGTAAAGCTCTCATTGGCAATGGCAGTGCGGGCACATCTGCAAGTTTGACAATATTTCTTGCAACAATGGAGTGAACACAATTTCATCAGATGATGAGATGTTGGAACATATTCAGAGATACTTGGATGCTGCCGGAGCCCAGGATTTTGGTTTGTTTTGCAACGGATGCTGATGCTAGGTGTAATGAACAGAGCAATGTTAGAGGCAGAGTAGGAGTATTGTGTTCCTGGAGTTCTGGCTCGGTTGCTTTGAGTGGTCAGCACTGCAGACAAACAAGCGTGTAACATTCAAAGTGCTCTACCATGGTATACAACGTTTACAACAAAGTTTTTACCACGCACTACCACTACAACGCAGGCATTACCACGCATACCATTACAACGCATTGCGCTGGGGGGCGCTCTAGGATAGGGAATAAGTATAATTTTATATCCAACACCTTCCCTAGTGTCCACGGGGACTGGAGTTGGAATATAAAATTATACTTACCACTATCGAGCACCTCTAAGCGCTATGCGTTGTAACGGTATGCGTTGTAAATACCGCGTTGTAATGGTATGCGTGGTAAAAGTATGCGTTGTGATGTCATACATCCCCCCAACGGTATACAACGTTTACAACAAAGTTTTTACCACGCACTACCACTACAACGCAGGCATTACCATGCATACCATTACAACGCATTGCGCTGGGGGGCGCTCTAGGATAGGGAATAAGTATAATTTTATATCCAACACCTTCCCTAGTGTCCACGGGGACTGGAGTTGGAATATAAAATTATACTTACCACTATCCAGCACCTCTAAGCGCTATGCGTTGTAACGGTATGCGTTGTAAATACCGCGTTGTAATGGTATGCGTGGTAAAAGTATGCGTTGTAACGTCATACATCCCCCCAACGGTATACAACGTTTACAACAAAGTTTTTACCACGCACTACCACTACAACGCAGGCATTACCACGCATACCATTACAATGCATTGCGCTGGGGGGCGCTCTAGGATAGGGAATAAGTATAATTTTATATCCAACACCTTCCCTAGTGTCCACGGGGACTGGAGTTGGAATATAAAATTATACTTACCACTATCCAGCACCTCTAAGCGCTATGCGTTGTAACGGTATGCGTTGTAAATACCGTGTTGTAATGGTATGCGTGGTAAAAGTATGCGTTGTAACGTCATACATCCCCCCAACGGTATACAACGTTTACAACAAAGTTTTTACCATGCACTACCACTACAACGCAGGCATTACCACGCATACCATTACAACGCATTGCGCTGGGGGGCGCTCTAGGATAGGGAATAAGTATAATTTTATATCCAACACCTTCCCTAGTGTCCACGGGGACTGGAGTTGGAATATAAAATTATACTTACCACTATCCAGCACCTCTAAGCGCTATGCGTTGTAACGGTATGCGTTGTAAATACCGCGTTGTAATGGTATGCGTGGTAAAAGTATGCGTTGTAACGTCATACATCCCACCCCAACTGCATGGGGATCATTGACGCATCTCGTTGTTTGCGACCAGGATCAAGGTACATTTGTTCAGAAGACCCTGCATGGCTCCTGTATCTGCCTGTACTCCATCACAGTCAGCCTGAATTCTTAACTTTGTCTTGGTCCAGCGAGACCAATGAAATCTTTAAGCAATTGCTGCTTATCAGCCCTATTTTTGTATTTAATCTTTAAAAATTTATATCTAGACGTCTACTGATTGGATTATTGTTGTTTTGGTCTTGTTTTATTTATGAAATTACTCTCTAATTTTCTAAACTGGTTTGGAGTTTTTGAGATGTTTTCCCTGTCTTACTGTTTAATGTGTTGCACAAATACTTTATACATTGCCTCTTGAGTTAATTCTGACTGCTCTGTACCAAGCTATGAGAGGGTGAGCACAGGCTACGTTAAAGTGTGTTGCTGACTTACCCTAACTAGGATTGTGGTTCCTGGGCCAGGGTACACACCTCTGCCAACCACAGACCCATTTTCTAACAGTCAGTGATTGTAGCGCTAGAACCTTCTCAAGCATTTTTATTTCATTATTAATTAAGTAAATTGACCTATACACGGAACAGGCTTAACCATGTTTATCATGTTTCAATAAACAAGTGATGTGAGTTTCCTACAAGCCAACAGGGCAAGGGGACTTCCGTGTTGATGGCTGGAAGATAGCTTACACCACTTTTGTTAAAGATTGCAGGGATCTGTTAGCATGAGCTGAAAGCCATGTTGTACTTGGCAGCCACCTTAGTTAGCCATGTGCTTGTCGTGTGTGCCATTTCCCTCTTCCAGAGCCTTGCACAGGCTCAGAGGGGCCTAGCTAGTAGAATGCACCTTCCCTTATGTTATAACTGTCAGGCTATTCTTACTGATGGGCTCAGTTTGGTCTCTCTTCCCACTTTGTTGAGCAAGCAAATTTTGTATACCCATATTAGTCATTTTGCATGCTTACATGTGCCAGGATCTCCCCTTGGTTTTATGCTGACTAATGTAAAGTAAGCATATATAAGGCCCCTGTTTTCTGTACTTCTTAGAATGCCTCCTACAGCTTCCTGAGGGTACTGTGTGACGTGGTCTCCCTCATCTGAGGTCAATAAATAGGTTTTCTTTATATTACAGCGTCTGTGCTAATCTCTTCTTTGTTGATTTAAAAGGACCAGGTGTATCAGTGAGACCACTGAGTAGGTTTCTATTTTCTTCAAATGGCGCTCAACGTGGACCTCATCAGAGAAGCGGCTATCCAATGGAGTGGTCTTGACAGGAGACAGGAATCTACTGTGCACTGAGATTCTCTGCCTCTGCAGCCCAGTATATTTCTGGTCTTCCTGATTTGATCCTCCAAGTGTTTATCGCTCCTGACTGAGAACATTTTTGCCGTTAGTATTCTGAAAACGACCGTTAGGTAATTCAGAACTTGGCAGTGAGAGGTTGGAGATTTGTGCTTTGGAGATTTGTGCTTTGGAGATTTGTGAGATTTGTGCTTTGGAAAGGTCGTCCGCATATGATTTGTTTTGGTTTAGGCCTGAGATTATGGAATATGGAAATATATAAATTGCAATTTGTGTAGGCAGGTAATGAGGAGACCTTTCTCTACTTTTTATAAAATTTGAATGGCACACCGTAACTTAAGTGCTACTTTGCGTATAATATTGCATATGCTGTAATATTTTTGGCATGAATGTTTCAAGCGCACATCGAAGAATTTGTTGCTTTTTGGAGGTATCATAATGGGATTTAAATAGAATCAGCCGGCTCCCCTAGAGGGGATACCTAAATAGGTTTAGGTATAAAAAACATATTTCTTCCTTGGTGACTATGTACCCCATGGAATTAAAATATGTAAATAAAAAGGATCCTATTCTGCACACTTTTATAAGTGGTGATATGCAGAGCGATGTTTGGTGCTCTGCTAGCCAAATCTGGTGAATTTGGTGTATTTTGGCTTCTTCAAAATGGAACAGTTTTTGTGCAGTCTTTTGGGCTACGATTGAGAAGCTCTTCTTGTAAATAGGACTTACAACTAGTATTTACAAATGGTTTGGTTTCAGTACAGTCTGTGGGCTGTCTTTTGTTTCTGTCCTATGTGTTGATTTGTGGGTTAAATGTGTGTTTAAATGTCTATGTGGTTTGTGGTTTGACACCAGTGGTACTAGTGTGAGTAAGTAGCGATTGTGCTTTTTGTGTAAGAATGGCTTTCCTTAAGCACACTGTATTGTGTGTTCTGAATATATGACCCCCTTCTGCAAATGTCTGGAATGAGCTCAATCTGTTTTTTTCTGTCATCATTCTGTTATGCAAAATGTCATTTAGTTATTTACATATTAAATAAAAATCCAGAAATTAATTATATAACATATGCTAAATAGCTGCATGTTACTATTAAATTGACAGAGTAAGACACTATACATGTGTGCAAATTACCACGATGCTAAAGATAAAATTAGAATTCACATTGAATAGGAATAAAATAGACCTCAAAAATGAAATTGTGTGTTTTGCAATAAATAAACTAAAATACAAAATGTTACAGCATTTTCCTTAGATACATTGTATTAGATATTAAAAGGAATTCTCATTATGTGAGTGAAATTGGTTGTTGCTGAACTAAACACACATTATAGAACAATAGATTTGACTGCATTGAAATGCCTTAGTTTTTAAATAGACTGTCACGGTGCATACATTTCAACACCAGAAAAAAAGAAGCTTTCCAACAGCTGTGTTTTAACTGTCTCACTGAGAAGCAGCTGTCTGACACAACCAATAGAGACTACACTTTTGCCAGGGCATTGCAACTACAGAAAAAGATTTTGCTCTCCTGAGAAAGGGGTGAGAATTCAACGTCTGTTGGTCAAACAACAGCTGCATAAATAGCACTTGGCTGTTTTTGACTGCAGGCCACAGAGAGAAAGGTATGCTGAGTCAACTAGGATTTTAAGTCAGTGTCAACCTGGTAAAGAGGCTTGCATGTTTTTAAAAAGTTACAATAAACAGTTTCTTAATTTTGGATAACAGGGAAAATTTGCAAGTAGGGATTGCCTTTCTATGCCTTTTTACATAAGCACATCCGAGGTTTTAATGTTAAATAATAACGTTCCTTTAAAAAGTGGCGCACATTTTTCATGTTTCAAGTTAGGCTTCTGTGCTTAGGGTTATGAATGAATGTGTTTAAATATGATTGGCAAGAAATTAAGCTTGCTTTTCATATGTGGGACCATCAAAATAATTGGTTTTATTAAACAAAACAACAAATTTAATTATATGAAAAAATTATTAAAAGTAAGTGCTTTAAATTTGTTTTGTAATCTTTATAAAGCCTAATAATCATACTGTGAATTCCTAGCATCAAATCTGAATTTAAGCAGTGCTGTACCGCAATAGGAGGAAACTCAAATGTGAAATGTCACTCTGCACAGGCCTACAAATCTCATTTTTATAAGGGTATACCTTATACATTTCTGATTTCCTATTCCTGGGCTATCTAGAGAACACTCTGGAAATTCCTATTATGCAAAAATAGTGTTGGATATTCATTGTTAACTGCCCCAAACACCAAAGTCGAAATTGGGCAAAATTCACTATTTAAATGCAGTTCTGCAACTCAGAGCACCTTTCAAACTGCTCTTAGGCTACAGTAAATGCATACTTGTAAGTATAGAATGAATAACTGTCCCCTATACTGCTAGAAAAGCATACCGCACACTGCTTGCAAATGTAAGTAAATATAAAAAACCAGCAGGAGTTGTTCCCTTACCTCTAAATTACTGCCAAACAGGAATGGAATGGGTCTGCTTTTCAGCTATCAGTCTCAAGGATCACTTTGAATTGGGAGAACCACATGGAACGCCTTACAAACAAAATAGGACATGTGGTGAAAGGTTAACAGTCAAGTGCTACATTTAGAAGCCTAGCAGGACTCAGAGCAAGGTTTGCCTTTGACATTTTGATCTCTGAAAATGTTACAAGATAAGAATCTTCATAAAGTCAGGTAGTTGATTCCAAGTAGTAACTTTATTTGTAGGAAGTTACAGGAAGCTTAAGGTTAGCCAAGATGGTAAATAGGCTATAAAGTACGCCCCACCAGGAGCAGTATATCCTTACTGCTCAGCCTGCTGACACCAACTGCCTGAACCCCTGCACCCAACGTTCTATGCAGTCATCACATTCTATAGGCAACTAGGCTGAACAGGAGGAATGAGCAAAGGAAGAAGAAGAGCATGAATTAACCTCACAAGATATCCTCTCCCTTTACACCTAAAAGAATGAATAAAATGAATAAAGAACAGAACCAAAATGCCAAATAAACAGTGGCGTAGAGAAGAAAAATGAGAAGCATATAATAAGCAATAGCATTAAGGAGATATGTGAAATAACACCAAATGCAACAATAATACAACATGAGAAAGCACACGCACCACTCCCTTTCTCGCAAAGAGAGAACAACAAGAATAAAAATAATTATACAGAAATAAGAAACAGAAAAGAAATCAAAGATGATAAGAGGCCTCAGAATATGAACAACACGTACAAGTAAGAACGCCAGACGTCTCCGGCTACCTATGAAGAGTGAAAAACATCCGCCGTAAAGCAAATAGTGGACCAGCCAGGTAAGCATGGCAGGATACCAAACACACAAAAAAAGGAAAGAACGAAAATATGTATGTGAGGAATGAATGTCATGAAAAGAAAGATACATAAGATAAATCAACAAGCCATCACAAGAAACTCATACATGAGAAACACTCATCCAAAGAAAAATGGCCGGGATACACTCACCCGTCACATGAAACTCATACATGGGATCCACTCACCCACAGGCAACAGAACTGATAAATGAAATACCAGAATTACACTGAAATATAGCGGGATACACTCACCCGTCAGAGAAGCTCAAACATGGGATCCACTCACACACAGGCAACAGAACTGATAAATGAAATACCAGAATTACACTGAAGTATAGCGGGATACACTCACCCGTCACAGAAAACCATACATGGGATACACAGACATACAGGCAATAGAATTCAAGAATATCAGAATTACACAACAAAAGGTGGGATACACTCACCCACAAGAATCTAAGGGATACACTCACCCTTGAGCAAACAAGAAACTTAGAAATACTAGAATTACACTGTGCACTTAATAGAACACGTAAAATAACCGAAATGCACAGAAACAAGTATATAATGAAGAATAACAGAAATGCATAGTAAATATAATGCCCATCAGATAAAACATAAAATAATCAATACAACCAGTAAAGGAATTATGTCGCCGGTACTCGAGTGTCAACAGATAAAGCATAAAATGAATACAGAATTTCTTTTATAGTGTCAATACCAGAATATTCCAATAGATGGCAGAATAAGCACACAATATAGAGTAATTTAACTTAAGGAATAATAAGAACCCTCATATTGAATAAAGATGCAAATACAGTGCTACCGACTTTAAAATGTGTCAAAATCTAGAAAATGCCAAGAATTATGACAAGGTCTTGAAACTGAAGGCAGCAGCACGAAATGAACTGCACCGAAGTGAAATAACACCAAAACTGACAACTCATGTCCAAATGTACATCAAATCAGTGAAAAACAATGAATTAAAACAATAAAACATAGTCACCGTAGTCTGGGATCTATGGAAGACTAGGGCAATAATATTCTTTTGAAAAATAGTAGTACAGTTTTGATGAATAACCTCCTGCTTGTTAAATCCAAGATAATACTGTAAGTAGTTGGAAAACCAACTAGAAGAAAAACGCTCACCATACAGCAATCAACACATATTCCAGAATAATGAAATACTAGTGCATCAGCAAAAATAAAGCAGCAGGACATCGTCCAACTCTGTGTGAGGCACATTTCAAATAGAAAGCCAGTTCGCATTGAAAAAGAAAGGTGAGGTGACGCTGTGAATAACGTGATTGGCAACACAGGCTTCAGTGATATCAAAATGGCGGTGGTACACCGACGGTGAGCCGGATGGCTTGCGGTGTAGACATGCACCAAAGCGTCCACAGCAAGCTGAATAGGAAGCCGTCACGAAGAAACAATGGCAGGCTGGAGCCAAGATACAGGTGAGGCAGCGCAAGCTGAACTTTACTTTTAAAATTTTGAAAGTTGACAGTTGGCAGCATGTAATGAAGACATTGTAGCGTACCCATAAAATTAAGTCAAAAATAATTTTAAAAAATGCTTTACTCCATGGGAGTTTGTCTGCAACATAACGAAGTATGCACATTTCTTGAAACCAAGCGCCGATGCCGATCATTGTGGGAAAAGCTCAAAGGCACTGTCGGTAAAACTCAGGCAGGCAAAGTTCACAATACATAAAAATTTGAAAAATTCAACGGAGAAAGAAGCTTTTTCTGCACAGGGTCTCTACAAAGCTGCAAGTGTCAATGGGCCACAATAGGTAGAGGGAACTGTGGAAAAAAAAATCATAGCAGTCCAATAACCCATGCATGTATGAAGATGCTAATCTTTCTCTCTAACGAAAGTTAGCTGAGGAATTAACTGGTGAAGAAAGATGGAAAAGAAAGCAGTAATAACTCACCAAGCTAGAGTCACTGGAAACTTGACATGCCCGAGTTGAGGTTGACAATGGTCACTGGTGGGGCTAGGGCTGTCAAGTGGTAGAAAATAGATGATACCAGCTTGGGTTCTTAGTTGAAGTTGCAATGAATTAATTCTTTATTGCTGAATATGTTAATACAGAATAATTTCTTGAAGAACAGGTTGAATTGGAGTTACATCAGTAGATTTCTTGAATTTATTTGAATGAAATCGCAAAAATCAAATCCTTAGTTGCTGAATGTTTTAATTTAGATTAAATCATTGAAGATCAGGTAGATTTGAAGGTACATCAGTAGATTTCCAGGGGTTCAAGACCAGATTGTCGCCTATGTTACAAGGTAAGAATCTTCAGGAAGTCAGGTAGTTGATTCCAAGTAGTAACTTTATTTGTAGGAAGTTACAGGAAGCTTAAGGTTAGCCAAGATGGTAAATAGGCTATAAAGTACGCCCCACCAGGAGCAGTATATCCTTACTGCTCAGACTGCTGACACCAACTGCCTAAACCCCTGCACCCAACATTCTATGCAGTCATCACATTCTATAGGCAACTGGGCTGAACAGGAGGAATGAGCAAAGGAAGAGGAAGAGCATGAATTAAACTCACAACAGAAACGTTTTAAAAGACGAGGTGACAGCACAGGGAGAGGAAGAGAAGTTTTGCTTATTTTTTTAGCAAGTTCTTATGCACTCACATGAACAAAGGGCAATACAATGGTATATGTGAGCATTGGTTAACAGATAGATTTCCAATGTATACAGCACTAATTCTTTTAGTTTGAAGATTACTGTGCAAGAGCTGGGATAATATGGCACTGGGATTTAGTGTGTATTCATTCACCCTCATGTCTTGCTAAAGGGATTGGTGGTTGGTTATTAATGTTTCTAGCTAGCTCAATGTGCTATTTACCTCCTCAGAGTTTGTTTATGCCTAGTTGCTACAAATAGGGGTTGATAGTGTTGACAGAAGTGAAACCTGTTTCAGGTTTTCCTACTGTCAAAATGGGGGAAGGAGGCTACTCCTCTACAAATTAAGGGTAGGCAAATTTATGTTTTCTCTCTCTTTTTCTAACTTTTTTTTTAGCCTGTCTAAGCTGTCTGTGAAATAGCCATGAGACATTTAATTGGCTATTCAGTAATACTGTTTTAAACATTGTTGGCATTATTAAATTGATTACAATATATATGCTATGTTACTGTCCATCCTGTCTGATGTTTTTATGTCTAGATTGCTGTTCCCTTATTTGGTCTTTAAGGGGAACTAGATGTGGGTAGTTTTTGTTCTACAATTCTCAGGTGATAACACTATAATTATTAGCTAGTCTGTGTAAATCAAATGACAATCCTTATTAGAGCTGATATTGCATAGTTTGGATTGTGAAAAGTAGAACGCAGGGAAGATGCCCATGTGATCCTTAGCAAATATTTTTGAAGAAAATATTGTTTTTCAGGAGTTTGTTTGTCACAACATGTTCTGTTGGAGAAAATGCACCCACTATATGTTGAAGTTTTTAGTTCTTCTTGTACTAAGAATCCCTGTTAAATTAGCAGTTTTAGATTTTCCTGCTGCACCTATAACATAAGAGCATGGTCCTAAGCGTACAATGTAGGTGCTTTTATTAAGAGAAATCATTTTAGAAGTGTCTGCAGTCCTGTACAAGTAATGTAAAATCTATGAGTAAAAGTGTAGAACATTTCCTTTTTCTTGCGGGTCTTCAGATTAGTAATACGGGAATACACAGATGCAAGGATTTGGAGTATGTCTGTATTGTTTTTATCTTTTCACCAGGATTTAGTAAATGAACACAAACTTCCTTGGCTGCTTGGTATTCGGTGACGTATTACTCTTGTCAGTTCACCAAAGAGTTCCTTTTATACTTGCCAATAGGTCTAGGCTGTTGTTTTATTTACTCTCACATAGATAAATGAAGTGGTTCTTGGGTGCCTTGCTAATATATGGGGCGTCCCAAGACTAGGGAGTATTCTGAGACTATCCTCTCTGTTGATAACTTATTTCTGTGCCTTGTCTAAAGACCTTTTGTTCTGTCCACCAATAGATATCTGCTGCCTTACCACGATTGCCAGAGGGGCCCGGACATCAGATCCTGCTTGGGGAGTCAGCACCAGTCCAGCTTGAAGCCAAGGTGAAGGTAACCAGCACAGGCATGCTGGCAACTAGGACCTCTGTGAAGGCGGAAGCCCTGGGATGTTAATGTGTACCCCTGCCACTGTCTTGGGAGAAAGACGGGGCCACAAATCAGAAAGGAGAAATCGTGAATCAAGTTTTTGATGCCCAGCTGAAAGTCACAGACTGACCAGAATGGCAAGTAGGCTTTGCTGGAGGTGATCCCTTTTGAAACAAGGGTTGCTTCAGAGATCCTAGCATCAGGCCTCTGAATCCTGGTCCCAAAGTGAATGCAAGTTTGCACCTTTGTTGATCAAGAGATGCCTGGGCACACTGGATGCAATGTGTGGCCCCAACGAAAGAGCAGTGCGCCAGCAGAGTAATATAGGAGTTAGGGAAGGACTTGAGTTTAGGGTACAGGTGCTGTGTCTCTGGTGTCTGTTAGATTGAAGTGAAGAAAACTGGTGCACCGCCTGAGACACTGGACAGGATCGCTGAGAGCATTTGCCCTGGGGGGTGATTGCCCTATCATGAAAGAAGAAACATTTCCCTTGAAACTGGGCTGTGATTCTTGAGATGCGAGTTGTGCAGCTCCACCATGAAAACAACAGGAGACTGTCTGTGAGGCTCAAACGGACACAGGGAAAAGACTCCCTTCTGGCTGGTTGTACAGCGGCTTCAATTTCCCAAGGACTTCTTTTTGATAGCAATGTGACTTTGCCCTCCTCCTAAAAGTACATTAAATTGATGTTCTAGTACACATAAAGGGAACACTGGAAAAGTCTATTGAAAATGTTTCTATTAGATATGTGCTGTTGGCTACTCTGAAATTGAAATGGATGGTCACTGAAATGCATAGGAGCCCTGAAAATGTTTTTACTAGATGGTTCTAGGAATGCTTTTGTCTTAGGGCTGAGAAAAAAAATTGATAATTCTGTTTTTGATAATAGTCATTACTTTCTCCTGTATGTTAATTATGTTAATTATGACCCAATGCTTTGTTCCCTCTGTACTCCTGCTCATACCTATATATACCTGGTTAATGAAATGTTTAGAATGAAAAATGCCCACCTAGCAATGAATTAGGAGATTGATAAATTTATGAAAATAAATGTGCAAATATTTTCTATGTTCCTGCTGGATCATAGGAATGTCTTTAGCTCATGCTATAAGGACCATCTGTTAAAGATTGCATGGATCTGTTAGCATGAGATGAAAGCCATTTTGTACTTGGCAGCAATCTTAGTTAGCCATATGCTTGCCATGTGCCATTTCCCTCTTCCAGAGCCTTGCACATGCTCAGAGGGGCCTAGCTAGTAGAATGCACCTACCCTTATGTTATAACTGTCAGGCTATTCTTACTGATGTGCTCAGTTTGGTCTCTCCTCCCACTTTGTTGAGCAAGCACATTTTGTATACCCATATTAGTCATTTTGCATTCTTACATGTGCCAGGACCTCCCCTTTGTTTTATGCTGACTAATCTAACGTAAGCATATATAAGACCCCTGTTTCTGTACTCCTTAGAATGCCTCCTACAGTTTCCTGAGGGTACTGTGTGACGTAGTCTCCCTCATCTGAGGTCAATACATATGTTTTCTTTATATTACAGCTTCTGTGCCACTCTCTTCTTTGTTGGTTTAAAATGACCAGGTGTATCAGTGAGACCCCTGAGAAGGTTTCTCTTTTCTTCACTTTGGCTGATGTAATGGATTCGGCAAGTGTTGCAGCTTGGCCAGGGGTAGGCTGTGGACATTGGAGTGCTAGTATATAGTTGTGCTTGCTGTCCACCAATGTAGGTGAAGAATTTGTGTCTAATGTTTAATAATACTGAGCCATGACCCCCGCTATACCAGTTGGACTCTGATGGAGGATGCTATATCCATCCTCAATGCTTACTATATGGTTTAGGTTTTCATTGCTTTGGCTTGTCCAATGTAACAGTTTCCCAGGTTTATTGCCTCGTTCATAGAACTGGCATTGGGGAGCCTGCCTCAATTTATTGGCTTTGTTGAACTGAAGTTGTTTAATTTCAAGTGTAGGGTTGTTAATGTTGTAGATAATTATACCAGATTTAGTCAATCATATATGGGATGTCCTGGCAGAGTGCATGCAACCAGGGTGTTTATTTGAGAAAGGAAGGTTTGAGTTTCAGTGGGGATGGAGCATATACCAAGCAGGTCATGAGCACACACATCAATCATATTTAGCACCACACTCTGTAAGATTTAACTTTGTCCACTTGTAAAGGCAGGTGTGCATTGAGTAGTATTGCTACCCATTGATGGAACCCACATGATAGGACCTAGTGAGACCATAGTGCTGAATGCATCTATAGTTGTTCCGCTGTAAATTGGTTTCTTGGAGTATTGGTATGTCCACTTCAAGATGCCTGGCCCTCCTAGGAATTGCTCCACATTTGATCTTCTGGAGGAAACTGTTGGTGACCCACGTTAGGCACAGGAGGGGTTTAGTGGTATTGTGCATGTGTTTGATCATGGAAAGGCTGATAATAAGGTGGCATATATACTGCAATGAAACAGCATTCTGTAAGTGATGGAATGTGTGTAAAACTCAATGAAAGAACTAATCCCAGTCTCCCACCCCATACTCTGAACGGTGAATTACCCATCAAACTCAACCCGGACTCATGTCCTTTTCCCAAGCAGCCAAGGTGATGAATGCATCATCGAGTGGCTCTCCAGGTCAAGCATCCCTAAAGAAAGTTATGTACAAAAAGAAAGGAACACAAGTAAGATAAAAAGGAACAGACAGCACACAATCGAGCGTCATTCTGCCATTTGGCTAAAATGAGGCCAGGAGGAAGTATGCCCATGTTGCTGGATCATAAGAATCGGAGCGCGTGAGAGAGGGTGCACTGAAAGGGGTGAGGCGTAAATGACATATGCATGTGCCATCTCTTCCACAAAGTCCAATGCAGAGCATCAATGCGGTCAGGCTGGCCTAAACAACCATCCACTTCGATGTCGGAGAGAGAAGAGGGCAAAGTCAGATCAGATAGATTTAGTGAGGGGGCCCTCATTGTGAGTGCCAAACCTGAGCGCCCTATAGTCGCACAGTCCTGAACAGATTATTCAGAGTCTGAGATGGCATCTTTCCCCTTCGACATCCCTCAGAAGGTGACATTCTTTTTCGACCCCTGCTGCACTGCAAAGGGAGTCTATCCTGCCCATTATCTCTGATGTGATGAAGGCCACTTGGAAGCAGAAGCTCCTCTATTTATTTCCAAGCCTGCTAAGGGAAGTCGGAAAAGAAAGCTTTCGAGTTGGGAAGAACTTTGAGCTTGGCAGGAAAGAGAAGCATGGTCAAAGGTCCCTTGCTGTTTCCGTAAAAGTTTACTATAGTCAGGGAATGATATTACAGTGTGAGATTTGTACTTGACATCCTTCTTGGTCTGGACTTCTTGTAGGATCAAGTCCTGATCTTGAAAGTTAAAAATCTAGTGATGATCGGCCTGGCTAGAGGGCTGGTAGGAGGTTGAGAGCCAAGGGTTCCGTGTAAGCCAGTGAGAGAAATTCTATTTGGGTATAAAAGCTTACAACCAGGTTGTTAGAAATCGTCGAAGGTCAGTTTCTTCCATCCCCTCAGTGAACCCATGAAGGCATAAGTTATTGCAGCGGGATTGACCCTCAGAATCCTCTGGGTGTAGAGTCAGATCTTTGGATTCCGCTGATAACGCAGTCTTCTAGATTGGAGATATGTCTCTTAGCCTCTGTCACTCAATTGATCGCATTGCGGAGATCTTGGCACAAAATGGCATCACCTCCTCTGACTCCCCCTATTTTAGACTCAAAGCCTGTTATCTAATTACGGATAGCCTGAACTATGAGTGAGGTGGTGTCTCCATGCCCTGCATATCAGTCGCTGTGACAGCAATAAAAGCAGTATCCCAATCAGAAGCCTGGGGCCACTGTAGTAGCTAGGGGGGTGGGGGGGGGGCGGTCCGCCCCAGGCGGCACTATTTTTGAGGCGGCCGGCGGCAGCTGCGTGGCACTGTGGTGGCAGCCCAGGATTTATTTGGGGACATAGTCAAGCAGCACTGCACAAGTCACGTGTATGTAAGTGCAAGTGCTCCTGGTTCCAGGGCCGTCAAGGCCCTGGGCATTATTTTGGGCCAGCCCCCGCAGTGTGCTGTTTAAATGCAGCAGTGATGCGCACGCTCATGCGCCACCACTACGCGCTCTCGAAGTCTCGGCAGTGCTGCTGGGCGATTTTCTGCAGACAGTCTAGCTGGATGAAGGTGAGGAGACGCCACAGATGAAAAATGTAATGAAAGTGTAAGTCAATGTTCTTTCTAGGATCGCAGAGAAGGTCAACCAACAGTCGGGATCATTACTAGTATATAATGTACGAGTGGGAAATACACACACAACCATGTGTAATGTCGTATTAATAAAAGATGTGCTCTCTGCTGACATTCTGCAGTCCTAGGGTTGGGTTTACATGTTTATACCGGGGAAAGGACAACAGCCATTGTTTTGTCGATAAGTGCCTAGGAAGTTTGATTCCTCACACTGAAAAAATATACAAAAACGTAAAGTGTATGTCTGCATTTCTGCAGCCTTTCTTTTCTCAAGTGATTGGCTATGACTGAGCAAGAAGAGTCATGCTACGTGCACTGCAGTTATCCAGGCCAGATATATATTCTACCTGCAATTGTTCAAGAGAGCGCATATCCAGTGCTGTGCATCTAACACATATGTGTTCTTTTAAGGCACGCTAAGTGTGCGCCTTGCAAGGTGTGCGGATATTACATGAATGTAAACTCTTCAACGCTTCATTAGTTCATGCACCTGACACTCTTCACAGATGCTGAACAGGGACCATTTTGCAGGAGTGTCTTTGATGGATGGATGGATGGATGGATGAGCGGATGGATGGAGAATGGATGGATGGCAGAGGGGATTGATGCATGCCAGAGTGGATGAGTGGGTGGTTGAATAGCAGAGTGAATGGATTGATGGATGAATGAATGACAGAGTGGATGGGTGGTTGGATAGATGGAAGAGTTGATGAATGGATGGGTGGCAGAGTGGATGGATGATGAATGAGTAGCAGAGTGGATGGCAGAGAGGGTGAATGACAGATTGGATTGATGGAAGGATGGAAGAGAGGATAGGAGGATGGGTGGATGGCAGAGTAGGCTGATGGATGGCCGAGTGGATGAATGGAAGAGTTAATGAATTGATGAAAGGATGGCAGTTGATCGATGAATGGAAGAGGTGAGGGTAAGATAACAGAGTGGAGGATGTATGGCAAAGAGAATGGATGGCAGAGTGAATGGATCGATGGGTGGCAGAGTGAATGGTTGCTTTTTAGACTGTATGGATGGGCAGATGGATGGCATGATAGATAGATGGCAAATTGGATGGATGGATGGAAATAATGGGGAAATATTGAATGATGGAGAAAAGAATGGATTGATGACAGGATCTAAAGGTGAAATCGTGGATGACAGTAGGGGGATAGAAGGGTGAAAGAATCAATAGATAGATGCATGGATGGAAGAGACAAGAAAGCTGTTCTATTACGGGTTCAGCTCACTTGCTTTGCTTGCTTGGAGGCATCAGCACTTTAATTCAAAGTAGATGCTACTTTAATTTTCTGCAGAAGCATTTGTTAGGACCAATTAATGTCAATCCCTGCCACCTATAAGTCGGTACATTTTGTCCCTGGCCACTGCTCATATTTTCTCTATATTTTCATTATCAATATTGGTGGTACTATAATTTTTTTAAGAAACACTGCAGTGTGCATGTCAGGCCACCAGTGTCTGCTTTAGATCACCAGCTTCCCCTGAAGCTGACAGGAGGGTGACTGAGTGGGCTGAGGCAGACTCTAAAAGTACTGGAATATTTCATCATCGCCCCTATAGAACCTATGTTGTTTTTTGTTGCTTTAAAATGCACTATTTAACCCCCTTTTTAAAACCCTTTTGAGGGTGAAAAACCATAGCAGACATAATAGGTCTGTTGCATACCTGACTAAAATGGTGATGCTGTCAAGATCACTGTACTGTTTCTCAAACTTACCAATTCCCAGATCCAAGAGCCTCTTCCACATGCTGGATGCCATGCTAGGGGATCTAATTTGAAATAATGAATGGTGCAGAGTAGCACTTTCCTTTCCAAATTGAAACTACCCACGGATCAGGGAGGCCTGGGAGCCCTGCACTTCAAGCACTGCAATCTAGGGGTGCAACTTCAGCGGCCTTCTCATGAGCACTATCTCGCAGTGCAACTTCAGTGGCCTTCTCGAGAATGAATATGTATAGTTTGGCCTATGTGACGTTGGTTTCATGCATGAGGACCTGAGGGGTGTTTCTTAAATGATATGCATGGAGTGGAGCAAAAAGGAGATAGCTATAGCTTTGCTTATGTTTCTAAATACTGTTGTTTGGTGGAGTGTGGGTGTAGAGTGTGATCTATGTGGGAGTTGTTTTGGTGTTGTCCTTGATGTCCAGCGGGTGGTTTTACAGCTGTGGTCTTGTAGTAGCAGTTAAGTATGAAGTGGTGTAAAGAGGAGGAAGGGATACATTTACTTATGCATTTAGCTACCATTTTAGTGCTGGTGGGCCTTCATCAACTGAGACTTGACCTTCAAGGTTTGCTCTATGCTTACGCCACAGTTTCACGCCCTTTCTTATGCAGTGGAGTAGAGAGTGGCGTCGTAACTTAAACCCTGCTAATCCACCCCTGCTGCTCGCCGTCATGTTTCCCCAGATCCTCCCTTCCCTGCCGCTACCTGCCATGGGAAGAAATCTGGGGGATAGCCCCGGGCGCCAGAAGCTCTAGCAACGCCACTGCCTGGGGCTTTGTGTATTTAGAAACGTTTCTCTGTTTGGACTTTCATTTCCCTTTATATTTGGTAGGAGACATTTGTCTGTAATAGCTAGAAGATGGTCACTGCTGGGTAAAGGAGCCACACAGTAGTACCAGAGCAGCTCAGACCCCGCAGTACTCAGGGGAAGGGGCTGCAATATAGGGGCTAAACCTACCAAAGGGTATGTAGCAGACTGTTAATGTAATAGTCTCTTAAAGGGTTTGTAGTTTGATGAGTAGTCTTCCAGCCATTTTTGGGCTATTTGCAGTAGTTCTGGCTGCACCCAAACCCCCCCCCCCCCCGAGTCAGTATCCCTTCAAAACCCAATTGTCAGGGTATCTTAGTGAGGACATACATCGCCCCAGAGACCCACCACAGAGCTCCGCCTGAAGATATGAATTGGGCCCAATGGCGACTGTAGCAGAGGCAGCTAGGGCCATTACTCCCTGCATATCTCCATATTTGTCACAAGGGCGCTGCAGGCCAATTCAGTCTTCACGCGGCTTCCCCTTTCCAATCCTAGGCTGCAGCCACTCTTCTGTACAACTGTGGCATCCAGTAATCTCCAGGACTGAAAGCGCCTGTTGGCAGGGCTGACAGTAACACCTCCCTGGGCATACCCCAGTCAGTCTAGTAGGACACTAGTGCTATGGATCCCAGGTGGTGGAGCCCGCAACAGTCCCATACAGCATCAGCCTAAGCGGGTCGACCCCAGCTGGTGTCAGGGAGCCTCTAAAAGTCACCCTTCACAGGATAAAAAAAGATCTCAGGCTCTGTGGTCAGAGTATTAAGAGAACATGTCCAGCACCCCGTCAAAAGAGATCCTTCAGTGCATTCTGAAGTAGGACGAGTAGTGATGTGTTTCCACCCAATCCGCTAATGTTTTCAAACATATTATATGGGTACAGGTGTCTGAACGTTCACCAGCAAGTTAAAACTGCTGGGACAGGATAAAAAAATACAGTGGTAGTGGGATGTATCAGAGATGACATTCTCATTCACAAGATCCACAAATTCAAGGCGTGCGCCTTAAAAAACACTGTTGATGCAAAGTATCATATCGTCTAGGCACCACCAAAGGAAGAGAAAGGTGTGATGCTTTCAGATCCTTGTAAGATCTGGCAGAGTAGCAGTTTCTTTAGCAGAGCACCGGGAAGAACATTCAGGCACCTTAAGCCTTACCTTCAGTCTAATGTCATGAATTTTAAATGAACCCAGTGCAATCAAACGATTCAAAAATCAAGTAGTCAGTTTTCCCTTGGGAACAATAGAAAAAGAAGTGTCAGTTAAAAACAAACAAAAAAATTTAATTAAATGCACAATGCTAGTAGGTTAAATATGAGTTTAAATAACCCTTGCATGGTATAGGAGGGGTTAGACAATTCCCCATAACAAGAAACCTGACAGGTTCCCTCCGGCAAGTAGCATGCATTTGACCATATTCACCTATGCAGCAGGTCTCTTTCATTGACCAAATACAAATTACTCTGACAAAACAGATGCAGTGAGATCTCTCTCAAGATGGAGTAGTTTCCAATTTGCCCTAAAGAAGTAGGAGGCATTTTGAGATAGCCTCAAATAATCCTATTTAAGATCTGACGTGATCAGACACCCTCTTTCATCTGGTAAAGCCAACATCTTTCATCTCAACCTAATTGATGATCCAGCCCAAGATCAACCTTATCAAAACAGAACACATGACAGTGGGGAAAACCTTTCTAACATTGTATCAAGTAGCTCTAGTAAGTAATAACATGTTTATTTAGAGTTTAGTGGACGACCCCCAATCCACTCCCATGGCAGAGGAAAACTCTGCCACTTCTGCAGAGGACTGAATACACAATTTGGAGGGAGGTATTTTTAACGCAAGGCAGAACTCCCCGCCATTGTGGGAACTACCTCATGGAGAAATCTATGTAACTGTAGATCAACCATACCCCCGCGGTGTGAGGGAACTGTCACCACAAATATGAGTACTGGAAATGCTCACTCAAAGCAAGGGTACGTTTCGACACTAGCAATGTCTGTGACACACTTAGTGATTTCTCTGAGCAAGTTTGGCACATTTTGGGAACTTTTTGTGCAATCCCTTCATTGTTTACGTGGTGATCATGCAAGGCAGTGGTGTTGCCAGAAATGGCGGTGGACCGTCCAATGCTATGTATGATGATATTATACCCGGACAGTTGGTCTTTCTCATTGTAGGGATACCAGAGGGGGCAGATGGGTTTTGAGTAGCATGAAACACTTCCTATCCTTATGCCCCTGAGAGGTACAATATTATTCATCTCAAATATCAAATACATGATACATTGTTGATACAAATGATTGCCACCACAAAAATGTGTAATAATAATAATAATCATAATAATATCAATAACAATATAAATAATAATTTGTTTTATTGTTTTATACTATTTCATTTAGCAAGTCTGCAGTTTCTAAGGACTTTAAATAACAGATGTTGCTATTACTGACTCATAGTACTCAATGTGCCTACTTTATTTATTTTTTAATTTATTTTTGAAGCTTGTAAAGCGCACGGCTACCCCCGACGGGGGTGTCCCGGCGCTGCAGACTGCAGGCTAGAAATATAAGAGAGGCACTTAGGGGCTAGTGAACAACCAGGTTTTCAATTTCAGGAGTATGGAAAGCATAGTCAGCCTTGCAGATTGTTGAATTCCACAAGATTCCAACAAGGGAAACTGAATGTATAGCCCTTATGGCAAAACATTGAATCTTGTATCACATTCCATGGACACAGAAAATTGATGTAATCAAATACAGCGATCCATAAAGTCAGACTGCCTTCAGAGGGTCACAGGGGAGGCAGGGACTATGGGGCTACAACTATGGTTACTGGGGTCATTTGCCTCTGCTGTCCTCTAGTCCAGCCAAATGTGGCTCTGGAAACTGGGCCAGGTAGCCCTTTCCTTTTATTTGACAAATGCTACATTTTGTTCTCAATTTCCTTCTTGAGGTGAGACTTATCATGGAGAGCTATTGATTAATTCACTTGTGCATCAAAAAACTCCTTATACATTTTGGGAATAACTACTAACAATGAGATTGTCAAAATATACTCAGACATTATTCTGTATCATAATTTCTACCAGACCTCACAAAGCAGGGAAGCATTCTGACGTAACTCCTGTTGATTGACTGTAACCTTACCTATTTGAAAAACGATGGCCCACGGCAGAAAAGTTATATCTTGAGATCTAATCGCTTCCTTGCATTATAACTATGTGTAAAAATAATTAAACAAGAAAGAAAACAACTTCAACACTAAAACAGCAAGGAGGATTCATAACTTTGGAATATATTGCCTTCTTTCATATTCGTATTTTTAGCAGGAACAATTGCATCATTGGATTTTTTTATAAACTTGTTTTGTGTTTTTCTTCTCTATGCTTGTTTTTGTATATGAACATTACATGTGAAATACAGTGTATTCACTCAAGACTCATGCTGACCAGCTTAAGGACAGTGAGGCTTAGCTCAGTCTAAGGCTGCTTTGGCACACTAAATATAAACCATGCCCCGCCTTTCCATCAAGGCTGAAAGTGGGATGTTTTTAACTTTCTTTTTCAGAGAACCAAGTCCATCTTCAATATTATTTTTGTTAGAACATTTTCAGTTGACCTCCTTCCTTGCTAAATACAGTTCTATGATGTTGTATTTGTAATGTTATTCTCCTATACACTGCAAATATAAAGCGTGTAACTCAGATCTAACCTCATTCACTGTTTATTCCATTTGTTCTCTCTTCAAATATTAACTCTCATATCTACAACAACAATGTTTGCTTCTACCTTTACCAGATTACAATCTAAAGAAGCAATGAAGTAACCTAATTCAATTCTGTGACCCCAATCAGCACAGGGGAGACAGGACTTTTCAGTGATTGTTGCACTGATGTAAAGACTAATGCCTTTAGAAATAATAATGATCCCATATCTCATGATGGGGATGTAAGTTCCCGACAGGCACAGCACCTGTTTCAGCCTGAAGCTCGGTTTGTGTGCGCTGAGAGCTCTTGCAGACTGACAGAAGATGCTGCAGGACCTAAGACCTGGGAGCTGAGGGGTGTGCTGATACTTACCCAGATGCTTGCCAAATATAAGAAAGACAGAACTTTGCACAGCTGCACATTCCATCCCTCAAACTACTGTGGGCATATGGAAGAAACCTGTGGGGCTATAAGACAAGACAAGAAGCCGATTAGACATTGTCACTGCCAGTAGACCACTTCACCATTGAGGTTGCCAGTGCCACCAGTGAAGAAGGCAACGCTGTGTACACACCACAGATTAAAGACATTTTCATGGCCCCTAGAAGATATGGCTCGTCTGGGAAAGCTACCTTTCATTGGCATTTCGTTTCATTGTCCTCTCCTTGCTGGACTCCTCAGGGAGCTGAGAAGATGAGCAGGCTGAGGTAAGTGGTGATAATGCACCAATCTAATGCCTGATTTTGAATAGCATTCACATCCTTGTGAATCGGGGCCAGCGGCAAAAAGCAATGAGTGTTGCAGTAGAACGCCCACAGCAACACCCATTGCACGCCCCTTTCAAGCAGATATCTGCATGAACGGGTACCACAGCAACAAAGCGGCGGTAAGCCACCCAAAGTGGCTTAACACCACTTTTAAATATGGAACAGGGCATTGCGCCACCAGAACGTTGGTAAAAGCTACATTTCAGTGGTGCAATTCCCTTGTAAATATGCTCCAGGGACTTTTAAACATAAATTCTGGCTCCTGGAGAAGTGTGGCTCACTGGTTAGAGCGGCAGACTCTGAAGCAGAGGACGGCCCAGGACCAGGGTTCAAGTCCCGACGCGGCAGGGTCTTTGGCTCAATGTCCGCGGACTCGATAATTCTCGTCTCGGCGCCTACTCTAATCATGGGTCCCACGCTGCAACTCTGGGCAATAGCTTGCTTAATCTCCACATCGGCCCCAACAACACTGGGATGCCTGGCTTCACCTGGGGGGTGCCCAGGAGGGGCATCTCACAGGGAGAGCCAGGAAGGGTTCCACAGCGTTATACAGCGCTGGGACGCCCCGTTGCTGGGGCAGCTGTGCGCTTTGCAAGTATACTACATTTACAATAAATTACAGGAATGCAGCAGAGACACAGATCCTATTATTCCATCAGTGCAAAACACTAAATCTTCTCAATATCCTTTATTCCACTCAAAATGTGAGATGCACAAGGGCTATAGAACAACCTGGAAGAGGAGACTTTACCCACTACAGACGAACCGCACCTGGCCAGTGTACCTGTATATGGTTATAATAAGATTGTGGTAGGTAAAGGGGCACAGTGGCCCACATAGAGACTCTGTTACACATTGGTATGAGCATAGATATCAACAGAAATTGTGTAGCAACTATTCCGAGCAACAAATATGGCACTTGTGATCAAACTCAAGGACTTGAGATGGGAGATGCACATCTTTACTCCACTCCAACAAGCAACTGATCCACGCTGTATTACAGAAACTGGTGCTAGACATCAAAGATTTGAAAAGAGCTCAAAAAGATATAGCAATGAAATTGACAAAAAATTGGAGAGTATTGATAGACATTGAAAACATTAAGCATTAAGTGATAGATAAGACAAGCTTGAACAAAGAATTTCAGTTATAAAAGACACCCAGGCCTCAAACCAAAATTCGACTGTACAGTTAAAGAAATAGATGAATGCAAAGTAAGCTAAAATAGATTAACTGGAAAATCGGTGACGAATATTAAACTTAACACTGGTTGTCATTGGGACGTGGCTTGGCCGGCTGCAAGATGGCCACACTGTAAGTGGGCTCTGCCGGCCAAGCTTAATCATCCGTCACTATCCGACAGACATCGCTGTCGTAACTGAACTACATGGTGATTTACTATTCCCGGAGAACCAGAGGCTTCTGCTAATCCACTCCTGGCCTCGCTGCGGGCCTCGCCGGCGGAGTTTCGTGCCTCGTATCTGGCGCTGTGGTCCTGCGCCAGACGCCTACCCCAGTGCGGCCCGGAGGCCGCGGGAGCCTGCTGATCCCCTGTGGTGCGGACGGCCTGCGGACGCTGCTGTGCCCGGGTGAGTGGTGCTGCCATTGTGGGGGCTGCTGGCGGGGTCGGGGGCCGCCCGCTGTGCTGGCCTGCTTGTGGACGCTGCAGCCAGGTTGTGTCCTGGTCTTCCCCCTCTGGACTCTCGTGGCTGCCGCGGCGCCCGACCAGGTGCTGTGGGAGCGGCGGTCCCCCTTGTGATCCTCTGCTAGCGACCCCCCCCTTTGGGGGTGTGCTCGCTCTTGCTTCTGCTGTCTACTGGCGCGGGGGGCGCCCTGCTGTCCACCTCTCCTTGGCCCCGGCGGCGCCTGCTCCCGGCCTGGGCCTGCTGGGGATCCTGACTGTGCCCCAGCCGCTGCTCTCAGGCCCCTGCATCCTATCGCCTGCGCTGAGTGACTCCCTCTGGGCCACATCTGCAACTCCACCGTTGGCTGGGGCTCGTCTACCCACTGTGGGTCTTTGTGTGGGCCCTCCTTCCTCTGACAGCCCGTAGTCACACCATTCCTGCGGTGTGTGCCTGCCGTTCACCATACGGACCGCTGCGGCGGATCCCTGCTGGCCTCTGCCTGTACCTGCGGTGCCACGCCATTCCCCAGACCTCAGATTTGTGGTGATACCTGCCGCCGCTCTTCTACTGGACACTGCGCCCCTCGCCTGCGACACGGGCTGCCCGTTGGGGGCCCTGGTCGTCTCTGCGTGGCCTGCTGGGCCGGGGGTGATACGCTCCTCTCCCCCCCTCAGTTTCTCTGTGAGGGGTGTCTTGAGGGCGCCAGGCCCATTTGAACCCTGGCGCCCTGCCGGACTCCTTTGGCCCCCTTCTCGAGTTGTCTGCTGGGTCCACAGAGAGTCCATCTCTTCTGACCATCGCGGTGTTCACCGTCATCGCCCCCTGGTCCACGCATGGCTTGAACCTTGTTGGGCTGCTGTGCGCCTGCTCTGCATTCTGGCGCTATTTGGACCCCTCTAACTAGTGCACAGGACGTTTCCAATCTGAGGTGCGTGGTGCCTGACCTGGTGGGACCTGCACGGTGGGTGGGGACCATTGGCTGTAGTGCTTAACCTGTCTCTCCTGATTCCAGAGGCCGGTGGCCGGGTGCTGCTCCTCTTACCTGGCTGTGGGCATCTGGAGCAGCCCTGCATCTGTCGCCCGCGTGGGCTTGTGACCTGTTGCGGACTCATCGTTGCTCTATACAATGGGGAAGAATGACCCCAAACAGCCCAAGATTGCCTTCGATCTGCGCAGATCTTCTCGGCAGGACGTCGCGTGCACCGAGGGTGCGGACTCTGCAGCGGGGGCCACTGAGAACCCGCCTTCCTGAGATGATGACCTCAAATCCATAATGCTGGAAGTCAAGTCCACTGTAACGGGGATTGCTGTTCAGCTGGATCAACTCTCGGCCCGCCTTGATCATTTGAAGTCCCGCGTGGATTCTCATGACAACCGCCTGCTTCACATGGAGTCCCGGGTCTCCGATGCTGAGGACTCTGCCACCAAGGACCGGCAAAAGCTGTTGTAAATGGACAAGCTTCTTTCGGTGATCCGAGAAAAGAACGAGGATTTGGAGGCCCGCTCTCGGAGGTGCATCTTGCGCATCATGGGCCTACCGGAGTCCACGAACAGTACAAAGATGGAGGACTTTGTGGAGGAGTTGCTCAAGGAGCTGTTTGGTGGGGTACTGTCCACCGTCTTCATCGTGGAGAGGGCACATCGCTCGCTGGGGCATCGACCTCGCCCAGGCCTTCCCCCCACGTCCAATAATAGCAAAGATTTTAAACTATCGAGATCGGGATGCCATTCTCCGGGCGGCTCGTGAGAGGGGGACCATCAACCACCAGGGCAATAACCTTTCTTTCTATCCAGATTACACCCTCGCCGTGCAGGCCGCCCGGAGAGAATTCCTCCCTGCAAAACGAACTCTTCTTAAACATGATGTTTCATATTCGTTGGCATACCCGGCTAAGCTACGAGTTTGCCAGGGGGCCAAAACACTAGTCGTTCAGGATCCTAGGGAGGCCATGGCGTTCACCAAAAAACTGGACAAGGAGTCCAGTTCTGCCACCTCGTCGTCCCCGCCTGATGGGTCCGGGCACCTCAGTGACATTGAATGAGTAGTGCTACCCTTACTGTCTGACTGAGTATAGTTATTCCTTATTGATGTCTGTTCCTCCTTGGCTTGGCCACACTGCTTCCCTGCAGGGGTGTATGCTGGGTCCTGCCATGCCCTCACGGGATAATTCCCAGTTCCACTCTCTTGTATTCCCCTCCCCGTTGTGGGTCCCTGGGGTGGGGTGGGTGGTATGCTTAGCCTGCTTGGGGAGTTGGTGTGGGTGGGGGGTGGTCTGAAGATGTGTTTCTGAGTTCCAGTTCTGGTTCTGCTGGGTGGTACTCCCCGCCTGATTGGGGGGCGGTGGTGGGTGGGGGTGGGTGGGTTGCTGAAGGTCGTTCAGTTTTTCATGCTCTGCATGTGACTCGCCGAAGGGTTCTTGGGGGGTGGGTGGGGAGGGTTGTTCCTCCAATGAAATGGTGGTTCGTTTTTCTTGTTGTTGTTTTCTTGCTTTATTTTACCAATGCAGGTTCCAGTGCAGATACGGCACCATCTTTATGGTCAATCTTTTTTGGCATTTGATGTGCGATACTGTGTAATTTGCTATGTCTTCGGTATAACACTATGGCTGTTTCTTCTCTCCCATATGTTGTCTTTGATGTGCTGGCCCCCTTCCGGCTTTTGTTGACTCCCCCCCACCCTTCTGAGCTGGTATTTACCGTGTGGTGGTCCCCCTGTTCTGTGCTCCTGCAGCGTCCGGGTTCTCCCACTGGTCCTTCCTCCCCACTATGGATACACTGGGTTGAATGCTGCTTGGCCCCCTGTTCGGTATCCTGTGTTTTATTGCCCCACATCTCTGGTCCTATGGCTGATTTAACTTGCTGGTCCTGGAATGTCCAAGGCCCGGCTGACACATGCCCACCTGCAGCGCCACAGGGTTGACATTTGCCTCCTACAGGAGACTCACCTACTCCCCGATTGGACCTCCAGGCTTGGTGCAAGGTATTGGGGGAAATCCCACTCTTCCACTTACTCCTCCTATGCCAGAGGTGTCTCAATCCTGTTGCGTCGCGGCCTCCCCTGGCAGACATCTCGTACCATAGTTGACCCTGAAGGTCGGTATGTAAATGTATGTGTAAATGTATAGGCATTTATATAGCGCACTACTTACCCATAGGGTCCCAAGGCGCTTCGACCGCTGCGAAACCCTTCCTGGCTTCCCTGAGAGATGGTCCCTTAATGGGTATCTCCAGGGTGAGACCAGGCATCCCCGGCGGTCTGGTGGGGCCGTTAGTGAAGATGAGGCAAGCTAATGCCCAGAGTTGCCGAGTGTGATCGCTGATCAGAGTGGGCACCGAGGCGAGAGAATTATCGAGTCCGCTGACCCTGGTCCAGAAACCTGCCGCGCCGGGAATCGAACCCTGGTCCCGGGCCGTCCTCTGCTCTCGGGTCTGGGTGTATGGCCCAAATACGGACGACCCGGAGTTCTTCTATAATGTTTGGTGGCTGATCTCCCCCTGTGGCCCTTCGGCAGTGGTCTGGGGTGAAGACTTTAACGTCACTCTATCTACGGATATGGACAGGTTGGGTTCCTACCGGTCTCAACCGCGTGCAGCTGCCGCTTTGTCTTCCATATTGTCGGACAACTTGCTAGTTGATGTTGGGCGTCACCTTCGCCCCGATGCCCGGGAGGGTACGTGCGTTACGGGTGCTAGGGGCGGCTGGTCTCGCATTGACCTCTGGCTGGTATCGCCGGATGTCCTGACTTGGACTACGGGCGCCGATCACATGGCGCGCACACTTTCCGACCACGCACCGGTCCATCTACTTCTTCGCCCTCCCGACTCTCAGCGCCGCGCATTCATCTGGCACCTTCCTTCCAACGCTCTTCGGGATACTGTAATATTGCGAAATATTAAATTGCTATATACTGACCCACTCGCCCGGTTGCGCATTAACGACCAGATCTCAGACCCCATCCATATCATGCATGGCACGAGGCAGGGCTGCCCTCTGTCGCCCATGCTTTTTGCCATTGCTGTGGAGCCCCTGGCCGCCCGCCTTCGTCAGCACCCCACCCAAAGGGGTATCGGTTTCTCGACCCGCTCCCTCTTAGTCTCCATGTATGCGGACAACATCACACTTTACATTCACCATCCTCAGGAAAAACTCAGCCCCCTGGTACGTGAGGTTATTCTATTCGGTGGGCTTTCGGGGGTCCAGATTAATTGGAATAAATCCGTTCTTTTCCCCTTGACAGATGCAACTCTTCCGTTTGTACCTGACTATCCCTTCGAGTGGGCAACTGGTCTCACCCGCTATCGTGGCATCTGGTTGAGTAGAGACCCGGACGACCTCTGGAGGTCCAATTTTGGCCGCACTGTGGACTGGCTGGAGTCTAAGATTCCCCAGTGGAACCGGTTGCCCCTCTCCCTCGCTGGCCGCGTCGCCATCACCAGGATGGTAGTCCTCCCCAAATTCCTTTATCTTTTGTCTAACATGACCATCCCCGTGACCGCTTATTTTTTCCGCAGGTTGCGCTCTCTTATGGTGTCCTTGATTTGGGCGGGGCGACAGCCCAGGGTCGCTTACGAAATCCTTACCCTGCCGATGGCTGCCGGTGGTCTGGGTTTCCCTGATCTCCATCTATATGCCCTCTGCGCTCAGGTCAGTTTTCTGCACTTCTGGCTGCACCCCACCCCCTACCAGCCTCACTTCGCGGTTGAGTCTGATATTGCTACCCCTTGGCCCCTCACCACTGCGTTGTTCGCCCCTGCGGTCGCCCTCTGTCGGAGGTGAACATGGTGGAGACGCTGCGCTGGGCGTGGTCCTATCTGCGCAGACTGGCTGGGCTATCTCTTCTATCTGCTGGCACTATGCCCATTACTAATCACCCGGACTTTCCCCCACTTCAGTCATCCTGTATGTCTCGGCACGCAGCGCTGGGGGGCCTCAAGACTGTAGCTGATCTATACCCGATGACTCATTGTCATAAACAAGTACAGAATGAAGGTTCACTAACCTTAAAGCCAAACACAGCAGGAGCGACGCTTGAATACCTCCTTCCCTCCTATGGCAGGACCTGCGAGTATTTCTATAGTACGTCCCAGATTCTACCACACCCGGGGAAGGGGTAAAAAGGGACAAATAAACATAAAACTTGTGGCAGAGAGAACCCTCAATGGCATACGTCTGAAGTGTAGTCCTTACTCCTACAATGCACCCTTGGATTCTAATAAGTCTATGCTGCCACAAACACTCCAAGAAAAAGAGCCCAAAAAGAGAAAAATAAAATAAATGGAAAATAATATCCAAAAGGTCTTTCAATCCTCCAGTACTCGGAAAGTCACTTAATTCAGTGTCTACTTTCTAAAATGAGTCATGTAAAGTTCGATTGAATACAAGTACTTAGCTGACTGTTTTCTGTTGTTGCAGAATCCGTTTTCATTAAACGTTCGTGATGAAAAAAGACTGCTTCTCCATTAGTTAGCACAGTATCAGCATAACAAACCCCACGCAGTTTACAAGAGAGAAAGGATTCCAAACATCCATCACTACGAGTCGAATCCCCGTAGTCAGTTCACCACAATGTCCAGAGCTGAGATAAACACTATAGCCAAAGGTCAAGCTTTTTCCACTCTCTTCGTTTACTCCACATAAGTACTTCTTTTTCTTTCCTCTGTATCAATAGTTTATCTCCCGAATACGCAGAAAACACACGAGAGCTCTCTCACGTTCGCGTGTCATTCCAATCCGGGTTTTCAAACTGAAGTGCAAATGCGCCATTGCGCAAGCATTTCTCTTTTCCAAAGAACGGCGTCCTGTCCGGATGAATCGAAAAGTAATGCGGTCATTTTTCAGTGAAAACCGCTAAGTGCTCCACAATTGCTCTTTCATCCCGATAACAAAGCAACCCATTCCCCTTGTCAGGAAGTATAGATTCAGACTCAGGTGACAAGCACCGAGTGGCGCACAAAACATGTATAAATAGGTGGAGCATAGACAGAGGAGACACATGATCACTCGGCATTCTGGGTCAAGTAGTTCCCCATTCATACTTTATGCTGCTATGTGTGTGTGACTGCAGGACTAGCCTAGGGTGAAACGTGACACTCCTTTTACTCACTCCCGGAGTCGCCATCCTTGATGGCCACACTTCTGTTTTATCAGCTGCGTGCTACCTGCTGGAAACTGCACCCTACCTTTCCGCAGCCTCCGCCCACTTTTCCCGCTCTGGATTTAATATATAACTCAACGTCCTCGGCCAAGCTCGTCACCAGACTGTATGCCTCTACCTTGTTGTCGTCCCTCATCTCCATGATGCAGGCGCGCGAGGCGTGGATCGCCGACCTGGGTCTGGACATTTCGGACGCCGATTGGCTTTATTGTTGTAATCAAATCACTAAACTTTCCCCAAATTACCTGCTCCGATTGATTCATTTCAAGTTTCTGCACAGGTTCTATCGCACTCCACGGCATCTTCACCACCTAGGACTTACACCTGAGGACTCCTGCGTTCGGTGCTCTGCCCCTTCCGCGGATTTCACTCATTTGGCGTGGCTTTGCCCTCGGGTGCAGGTGTTCTGGCTGGAGGTCTGCTCCGCGATCTCTGAGATTGCTGGCACCGCCATCACTCCAGATCCCCTTCTTTGTCTTCTCGGATTTGTTAAGCCCTGTCCAGATGCATTGCGCCGGCTGATTTTGATGCTCCTGTTGCTGGCCAGGCGTAGGGTGGTTATGTGCTGGGGCCGCCAGCCCGCCCCGTGGTGTCGGCCTGGCTGGAGGATGCTCCCCGTTGCCAAACATTGTTATCAGAATTTTGGGATCTGCTTCCGGCTAGGTCACGCCCGGTTGATAGCTGGGGTCCCCTGGTCGCCTACCTCCTATTCCGCTCCCCCTCTAGCGATCCTGTTTCCCCTGCCCCTCCTGATGCCCTGCACCCGAGGCTGCTCCCACGCTGATCGATGTGTAGACCCCCCTCTCTGTGTTCCGGTTGCCCCTGCAGCATGTGGGGTTCTCATACTGGTGTCTTTCCGCCTGATTGGAGGGCGGGGGTTTCATTGGCCATGACATTACACTTAGGCCCACTCTCACCCTGTCCCATAGAGAGCAGAGGGAGCTCCTGTTGCTGCCCCATTCCCCCTCCACTCCTGCTGCTGCCTCGCCCGCACTGCCGGCCGGCCCTTGGTCCGCAGCGGCCGCCGTTGCTGGCTGTTGGCGGTCCTCATCCCGGTATTTCCCCTGTCTTTGCCCCCGGCTTGCCAAGCCCTACAGGGCGCTCCCCTCCCCACATTTTAGCTTGCTCCCCTGGGAGAGACTGTATTAGTAACGCCACCTGTTTGGTAAAGGTTTGTTGTTCTATGCCATTGATAATGCACTGTTGAGGACCGACTAATATGTACTTTTCCTGATTTGTATCTTGCCACTCTGTACTGAGCCTCTGCACAATGCCTCTTTATTTGATTATATTGTTGTACCGTAACTGCTTCAATAAAAAGTTTTTTTTTTAAAACACTGGTTGTCATTGGAGGAAAATATGGAAGCAAGGATGATGTGACAGAAACAGTTACAAAACTTATTAGTTCTTTTGCACTTAAAGAGAACCAATCAGATCTCACAGAAACTAGAGCACTGCGGGGCATATTCTCAAAGATTTATTGCCCATTTATCAGCACTTAGCGCCGCAAAAGTGGTGATAGATTTATCGCCCTATTCTCAAGCTGGTGCAGATATCACCAGTTTTCCAGCAATATCTGCCGCAAAAAACATCACCACGGATGAGAGCGACAATGAAAGCTAATGATATGCAGAGTGAGCGTTCCCATGCAAAAACACACGAAAACACCACTTCATGATATTCTCAACGATCAGCCAGATCGGCGATGCGATCCAAAAACAGGTGACAAGGCTCATTAGCAGCAGGAATTTTACACCTGCCTTCTACTGATGTTAAGCAGGATGACAACCTACAGTATAAAAGGGAGCCCTAGCCCAGAGCCACATCTGAAGGCCAACTCATGACATGGAGCTACTGATCATACAGCTCAGAGACCCAAGAGGGCCACAAAACCCACTGCCACCAACCCCAGGACCACCCCCGACCACTTCCCCTGCCGGACTACCACAGAGGCAGAGCAGAACAAGACAGCGGACCTTCCAAAAACACACCAGCCTCACAGACTTAATGCCAGAGGATATCATTGCCCACTACAGGCTCAAAAGGAAAACCATCCTCCGCATCCTGACCCACATTGCCCACAGGCTGATGGTACCAACACCGCGGAGAACCAACATCCCTCTGCTGACAAAGCTGCCGGCTGTGCTGAAGCTGTTGACCTCTGGTGCCTTCCAACCAACAACTGCCAGATTCGGAGGGGTCTCATAGCCGGCCGTATCAAAATTCCTCATACCTGTCTTGGATGTCATCATTAGCTTGGTACCCCAGCACCTTCACTTCCCTCACACTGCGCAGGAGCATCTGGAGATTAAGCAAGTCTTCTACGCCATAGCTGGCGTCCTGCATGTGTTGGGGCAATTGACTGCATGCATGTCCTACTTGTGCCCCCTGCCCACACTGCACACAATTACAGCAACAGAAAGCAATGCATTCCATCAATGTGCAGGCTATAGTGGACCACCAGGGACTCTTCCCCAACGTTGTCGCCAACTACCCAGGCAGTGTGTATGATTCCTACATATTCCTAGAGTCCATCATCAACCAGCGCTTCCAGGATGCCACCTATGGAAATGGACTGCTCGTTGGTGAGTACTAAATGAACACACCACACACCTCACACGTTAAAAAATCACATACAACATGCCAAACAACATGCCCACTTACCAGACACAACAACACAAGTAACTGTGGTAACCGTGGCCAGCCATGTAGACAAACCCTTCCACGTCATGGTACCTCTGCCACACAATTGCATAATGTGGGGAGAGGTGGGAACTAAGTCTGTGCGAAGGAGGCAAGTGACCCAGGAATAAGCATGTATAGAATGCAAAGCGTGGCGGTGATGTGCTGGACACAATTCTGTATGCAAAGCACAGACATGTCCATGTGGACATACACTGTTGGTGTTTGTAGTGTTGTAGACAGTGGATGCAGCCATGTTACCTCAGGCAGTGGGGAAGACCGTGGACATGTAGCTATGTCGTCCCCCCTGTAAACATAAGCGGAGTGGGCTGGGCCGGTGTATGCCAGTCCAGCGTAGGAATGGAAATAAATAGACTGGAGCTTTGGGTGTGGTTTACTTCTGGGATGGCCACCAAAGTAAATACTGAGTGTGTCTCTGTGTCTGCCATATCCTTACCATAGGCCTACACACACATGGCCGACCACCTTCAACCACCAATATCACAGTGTCATTGTCAGGCTTGTAGACATGCACAAACAGTCATGAAAATCATGTGTCTTAGGAGTGCAAGTGATGCAACTTCACAGTGCACACAAGCAAATAGGTTCGGGGGAGTGATGAGCAGCTGTGAGGCAAAGTAATACACATGAATGCCACTTATTTGCCACAAGCAATAAGTGTCAAACATGAATTCCAAAGTTGCACATATCACACACCACTAATATAATTAGCCTGCCAACACAGAATGCAGAACCATGGATTGACACATATCTCTCTCCCCTGTCACAGGTGATCAAGGATATGCACTCTGCCCGTGGATGATGACACCCCTCCGAAACAAGAACACCCAGGCCGAGAGGCAGTAAAATGAGGCCCACAAACGCACCAGGGGCATTGTGGAGGGCTCATTTGGCGTGTTAAAGTCACGTTTCAGGTGCCTGGACATCACAGGTGGAAGACTCCTGTACAACCCGGAAATAGTGTGCAAGTTGATCATTACATGTTGTGTGTCGCACAACATATGTGTATGCACCAATGGCCCATAAATCCAAGTGCCAGATGCCCCGGAAGAATGATGAGGAAGATGAGGCAGGTGGACCACACCCCAGTGCAGCTGCAGCAGGAATAGCCCGAAGGAACATAATCATTAACAATTTCTACACATGAGCACACCACATTGCGACTGTCCTTAGCAATCATGGTACAGGACAAAATTACCACAGGCACAGTATGTGCAAATAAATTCATTCCAACACACACTACCTGTGTGCATGTCACTCCTCTGCATAAGCACATCACTCTGACAAGTGTAAGTGCAACATTTAGTGCTAACAATCTCACAAATAGCAATTAGATGGTGGCTGTGTCACTTCGGTACAGAGAGGCTGTTTAGGGTGTCACACATTCAAAATGCCATTTTCAGGTGTAAAAGATAGTACGTAATCCCACTCAGCAACGTATCACGTGTGCCTTTGACTTCTGTGCTTATACAGTGCTGAGATTGGGCTCTTGTTGGGAGTTGGGACTCTGGGGCATGGTTTGTCAGCAGATGTGTTGTTGATGTCGGGGGTTGTTTGTGCAAGTGGATGTGTCAGAGTGTGACCCGCTCCTTTATGGATGTGGTCCGCACTCAGACACCTCAGTGTTGTGGCGTGCAACATGTCATGCTATATTGACTGCAGCCATGCTATTTGTCATGCAGTGTCACTTGCATTGTCATTGTGCTTTACAGACACACAGCTTTGCTGGGTTTGGCACATGTGCATGGGTTGGTTGTGAGATGGGTGATGTGTGGGAAGAGCCCCCTCTGGGCACATAGTCGACGGGGGCCTACTTGCTGTTTCTAGGTGTGCTGCAGTGTGCCAAGGGGATCAGGGACATGATCCAGAGTCATTGTGGGTGTGCACTGTGCTATACTTAATTGTGGATGTGTGCCATTGTGCCCATCTCCCCGTCCCCCCAGTCCCTGGTTGTTACTCACCCTGTTGCTGTTGTGTCAGGTCATGTTGAGCAGTGTCCGGTCCCCTAACTCCTGCCACTGTCTCCACACTGATGACTGTGGACACTATTTCCTCCATCTCATCCAGCTGTTCCTGTGGGGCAGGACTCCCACCTCCAGTCTGCATTGCTACCACCTGGTTGTTGTCGAGTTTCTGCTTGGTTTTGTGCTTGACATCATTCTAGCGCCTCTTGACCTCTTCCATTGTCCTCCTCAGCACTCCGACTACATTCACCTTGTCCACGATGGACTGCCATATTCCATTTTTTGTTGCCAATGACACAGTGGACGTGGTGAACAGTGGTTGATGGTGTTCTATCACCTCCGTTATTAGCATCCTGTTTTCCTGCGGACTGAACCGTGTCTTCCTTTTCTACTTCTCCTTGCCATTCCCTAACGCTGAGATCCCATACTGGTCATCCCTATGGCTTTTGGGGTTCTGGTTGTCCTCTGTATTTGCGCAGGCTACCTCCATTGTGTTTCGGAGTTGTTTTGGTTTTGTTTGTGTGTTTTTTTCTGCTTTAATAGTGATTTTTCTGACCTGAAGTGTGAATTGCAGACCTGGCGCAGCTTATGGCAGATTTTTTTTTCAAGGTTGGGCCCATCGCCCCTTTTTTCATGTTCGGCTTTAGATTTTTATCGCTGTCCCGGTAATTTTATCGCGGACATTTGACCCGTTATCGGGAAACTTTTGCATGTTACCGTCGTGTTGTGAATACGACGTTAACACAGTGTTATTTTCCTGCGATAGTCTGTGATATGAAAAATTGCGTTGACCTATTTTGCCGATGATTAGCGCACATTTTTGAGAATATCTCCCACAGAGTTCTTTTTAATTTGCCAAAAGATGGAGCCAAACCCCGAACTATAGTTGTTTAGATCCAAGATTTTAGACTAAAAGAAAACATTCTGGACGGGGCAATCCAACCTATGAATATCAATGTAGGCGAGTTTTCCCTTTAAAATCTTCCCAGAGGTCTCTTTGAGACCTCAAGACAATCCTGGGAATACAAACTGATCTCTTAAAAATTCTTCAAGCTACGTGCGCACACACACACTATTTAACCCACTAATGCTCTGGACATTTTCATATTTTTTCTGAAATAACATAAGCAGAGTCTTTTATGTGCCAATGAGGAACTCTGTGAACAAATAATTCTAAACTAAGGACAAAATTACAGAACCAGCTCCAGGAGGTCGTAGGTGACAATTACATTTATTCCTTTGATTAATATATGTAAAGCTAAGAGTATTGCAATTTCTAATTATGGTTCCGAGATTTGGGGGTATAAGGATGGTGTAGAGCTTCAAAATGTGGAAAATAAATGTTTAAGAAGCCTGCTTTCAGTACCACAATCAGCACCATCCTATATTGTTAAAAAATAAGTGGGTATTGGCTTTGTGGCAGAACTAATTAGAGTAGCCCCTTTTCTTCAGTGGATCTCGATTTGGACCAACCCAGAACCAGGGATGAACCAGGAGATTATACGAGATTGCAGAGCTTTAGACAAGGCAAGTAGTATTCCTCGTTTTAGTTACGTGGAAAGTACTGCAAGGCTGTTAGGACGCCCTGAGGTATTTGTTAATCCGGAATTATTATTTAAAAAGGATTTGGTGTGGGCTAAGACAATTTTTATATGTTTGGCCTCAGCAGAAAGAGAGGCCAAAGAGTTATTGAAACCGATGGTTCGGGCTCTCCAAATTTTAAAAACGACTTATTTTATGGAGCCCTATTTAATTTTAGTGAATGAGCCCCAACACCATTTCTTCTTAATAAGAATGAGATTTACCCATCTGCATTTTTTATTGGCCGAAACCTGGGTTGGAGAAAAATTGAGGATTTGGGACCCTGCAGTTGTGATAACTTTTCGTGTCAAGACACTTTGCACTTTGTCCTGTTTTGTGGATACTATTGGCATATTCACAAACGTTTTATCCTACCAATTTTAAGGGACAAAGGTTTTTTGCAGGTTAGGCCAGCATTATTATACTTGCAGATGTTGATCATTCCCTGGGAACTTTTTCATGTAGCTAGCTTTTTAGAAGCAACAGTTTGAGAAAGGAAGAAAAGAGGGTCTTCTTGATCTGATTTATCAAATATTCGCCCCCTTTTTTTTTTAATGCGAAACAGCTGTTCCCTTCCACAAATTGCATTTTATATTGTGTTATCCGAACAGTCTAGAGTTTTTTTCTTTTGTGTAATTTTAAACTGAAATGTATATTAATCATGATTATCGTTGCTCAATGAATATGTAATGTATGGTTCACATGTGAATGGATATTTTAACATGCTTTTAAATATCCGAATAAAGTGATTTTGACTGACTGACTGAAATATACTCCAAACAGTTGTTAAACACGAATGGGCTTACTCATCGGGGGCTAGTCACATTCTGGAAGAAAGGGATACACAGATGTAAAGCACATGGGAGCGTTAAATGGGAGGGACACACTTGTGCAGAGTATAGTATACAATGGTAGGAGGAAGTAAAATAAAAAGGCATGCACTGCAAAGAAAAAAGTAAGTTCTACCTTCAACTTCTTTGCCTTTGGAAATTTGAGCTTTGACAGAATGAGAAGCATTTGGGTTCTAAAAAGAAAAACTAGGATTTATTTTAATTATAATTGGAGTTTTTAACAGTTACAACATCATGATGGGGAAAGTTGCCAACATCAGCTAAAATGCTAATGCTTTCAAAAATAATCTCAACGGAGATGCCATATTGTCTGGTTTACAAATTTAACCCGACAGTGACATTGAGGCAGAAAAAAAGTGATTCTATATCTCGTGCACAATTACAGGGAGAAGGTCAGTCTGGTGGTATGACAACAAAACCCCACATGCTCAAAGGAAACTGCTCACCAGGTGTAGATAGCTTGCCCAGTACCTGGCATAAGAAAAGTCTCCATCAGTCCACCCATTTGACGGAACCTCGTCATTTGGAAGACTATGAGAGGAGGGTCGAATGTAACCAAATGTTGCTCCAAGGCTAACATAAATAGATACCTGACCTCTTACTCTCAGTATTCTCAGAAACAGTAGTTTTTCAAGATATGAGACAACTGATGGAGTGCAGTGAAAGTGATAAACGGGTGCAATTTAAAAATGACTATAAGGACAAAAAAATACGTTTATTAGGTATTGTCCAAATGCCATGAGATAAAATAGATCACCTGATAGTATGGAACACATTCACTATCTCCTGGTGAATAGTGAGGTCGACATGTTTCAGCCGTATGGCCGACTAGCCCGGATTTCTTCAGGACCTAGTAGTTGTTGAATGCTACTGCAGGAAAAGCAATCAATGAATTGTGTTGTACATAATAATTTGCACGTGACAGATTTAATAGATCAGTGGTTTATTACCACTCTACCCGACATGAACACCATGTGTGTGTAGGTAAGAACTATATCTTCATCTACTGTGGAGTTCCACGCCTCCACGTAGCACCGGCGCACCTGCCCTCACTCCTCTGCCCCTCCTACGTTCTACCTCGAGGATGATGGCGGCTTCACTCTGGTAGTAGCTGTGGTGTTCGTCTACTTGCTGTTTTGATGCCCTCGATAAAGCCTTGCAGCGCTACAGCCCTCTAGCCTCAGCCTTCAAGTAAGCAGTGAGAGGCGCTTTTTTTGATGAAAATCGGCAGTCTCTCGGCGGTGTTGGGGCGGTTCGAGTGCTTGCTCCAGTGTCAGCCTCCGTGTACTCTGGTAGCCGCGGGCTGGAGAAAGTCGGCATAAGGACAGAAAGTGACACCGAAAGGCACGCACTTCATTTGGAGGAGTTCTGAAGTGGGAGATTGCTGAGGGTACAGCGGTGGCGTCCTCCCTGTATCCCCGTCTTGTGGGTAATCCGCTGTTGATGGTGGCTCGCTTGTGAGGTTTGGTTCTCACTGCCGACCCTTTCGTCTCCGTCGGCGGGATCCTATCGTATTACTCTTTACTCACGCTGCGCTGCCTTTCTCTGACAAAAGACTTGATTCGACGCGACGCTGCTTCACTGCTTAACTGCTCTTGTTGGGCTTTCTGAAGCACTTGGCGTCAGCTGCTGTACTTTTCCTGCCTAGTCTGTTTTTTGGGGGCTGTTGCTAAAGCAGACTTAAGTATCCCGCAATTCCTTAAGCTGCCTGCTTTATCTCCCATGGTGAAAAACTCTTTTAGAATGGCACCGGTAAGCTGCCAGAGCCATTCTAAAATAGTTACAAAAGTCAGCTTCAACAGGAAGCTCTAATAGATAAAGTAAAGCAGGTGCTCGAGTTGAAGCTCAAATTCAGTTACACAATCATTAATCACCCCAAAACTCTTTGTAGCTATTCTAGAATGGCGCTGGCAGCTTACCGGCGCCATTCTAAGTGGGGCTGAGGGCAGAAGGGCACAAAAGTGGGACAGAGGGCAGAAGGGGATAAAAATGAGTGGGGCAGAGGGCAGAAGGGCACAGAAACGAGTGGTACAGAGGGCAGAAGGGCATGAAAAACGAGAGGGTGGCAGTGATTAACCAGGCACAAAAAAAAACGCGAACATGCAAAGCGCCCCGCGAACACCCGCGAACACCCGCGAACACGCAAAGTGCCCCGCAAACACCCACGAACACGCAAAAATAAAAAAATCCGCAAATTCGCACGAATTCGCAAATTTTGCGGATTGCGAATTCGCAAATCCGCAAATTCGCGGATGGCGAATTCGCAAAATTCACCCATACTTAGGCTGACCTACAAGAGATAGGGGCAAGTAACACCGGACTATGTCCCAAATCAAGCTTTACCCCTCTAGCACATCAAGTTCCATCTCAGGAGACCACCTTCGAGAAGGCAGTGACCCACGATGTGATGATACTATGTAATTCCAGAGGGAATGACTATCATAACTTCTCAACTAACGACAGACTGGCACTTCAGAACCTTATGAAAGATGATTCCATCATCATTAAGCCAGCAGACAAAGAGGGGAGCCACAGTTCTGCTGGATATAGAGACATATCGTGCAGAATGTCGTAGACAGTTGGAAGATACAAAATCTTACCAATTACTCGACTCAGATCCTACTCCTAGGTTAGTCTTGGAGATAAAACAACTTGTTGAGGAGGCAGAAGCTGAAGGGTGGATCACACCGCATGAGGCCAGGTATTTGATAACAACTCATCCCGTGATGCCTTACTTTTACTGCCTTCCTAAAATACATAAAGCCCAACGTCCGCCACCAGGACATCCCATCATCTCCGGGATTGGCTCACTATTAGAGCCATTATCAACATTTGTTGATTTTTTCTTACGACCACTAGTAGCAGAGATGCCTACCTATCTCAAAGATACTGCTGACCTGCTACGCATGCTGCCAGACATTGAGTTTGATGCATCCTCCGATTTGATAGTTAGCTTCGACGTGGAGTCATTATACACATGTATCCCCCAACAAGACACCCTGGGCTCCATTAGAAGCCTCCTTGAAGCTTGTGACCTAGAAAGCAGCACCCCGGTCAACTTTATCATGGAGTGCGCCAAGATAGCTACGATGGAGAATTACTTCCGGTTCGGGGACCAGATTTTTCTTCAAATCTCGGGTACCTCTATGGGTAGCGTCTTTGCACCCAGCCTCGCCAACCTGTACTTTCATCTATTTGAACAAAACTGTGTCCTCAACCACAGCAACCCGTATTTCCATCAGGTGTTGCTGTGGAAGAGGTACAGCGATGACGTGCTGGTGGTATGGCGAGGTACTGCCCTTGAGGTTAATGCTTTTCATGGTTGGCTTAACCAACAGAATTCCTTTTTGAGATTTACTATCGAGTATAGTGAATCTCGATTAGCATTTTTGGATATTTCCATTTTTGTTGAAAATGGACAGTTACAAAGTGAGTTGTTTAAAAAGCCCATGTCAAGGAATTCCTTGCTAACATTTCATATTCATCATTCCAAAGCCCTGCGCGAAAATCTCCCTGTAGTCCAGTTTCTAAGGGTGCGTAGAGATTGCTCAACAACAGCACTGTTTGACAAACATGCCCAAGAACTTTCACTTCAACTCCAGGCCCGTGATTATCCTAAACGCCATGTGCGTAGAGCCTGGAAGAGGGCTTCCAATGCCAGTCGAGACGCTTTACTTGATCACAAGATCATTAAACCTGCAACCAACAGATTGAAATTTGTGAACACCTTTTGCACACTGTCAAACCAAGTCCAGAAGACAGTACGCAGACATTGGCGAATTCTGAAAATTGCTACGGAAAACATCCAGTTGCCACTTTTGCATTCAAGAGAGACCCAAGTCTGCGCGATAGCCTTGTACACACCCGGCCAAGGCTACAGTTGAATCAGGACACCAATACCCTCTGGGAGCTTCCCCCGGTACGTGGCCACTATCCATGCGATTCATGCAGTGTGTGCCCGCAGAATATCAAGACAGAATCCGTGGACATTGGGACTAGCCGACCATGGATTCTAAAAAATCACACTAATTGTAACACAGACCGTGTGATCTACATGATCACATGTCCTTGCTCACTGAGGTACATCGGCCACACTACTCGTAAAATCAAGTTGCTCATCAGTGATCATAAGAGTACAATACGTTGTAATAAACAGTCAACGTGCTTGACAAACCATTTCCTATCCCTGAAACATCACGCAGATGAGATGAGGTGGTTGATTTTGGAACACCCCATGATTCCTCAGCATGTGACTGACATCTCCAGATTTTTGTTCATTAAGGAACAAAAATGGATTTTCAAGCTCAAAACGGATACAGAAAGCTTGACTGACAATATCCCGTGGGTCTCTATTCAATATGTTTTTGTACAGTGACTCTCCAACCACCGGAACATAGTGCTAGTCATGGATGGTACTCCTTATCCAGGATATCAGGCTCGACTAGCCTGTAGTACATCAAATAGCGTTGATGCAAAATGAAAATTTTACAGTCCTTAATCACCAGTGATACACATTAGTAATATCGTCAGGGATAGCGTGTTCTACTTTTGCACCCTGTCATGACTGCAATTATCATTTCATCATTAGACATGATCAAATGCCAGTACCGAGCATTATACTAATTCTAGGGAACTCAACGATACTGGATGGTAGTTCCATCATCTCACAATAACTGTTAGCGACCTACTTGAGTTCTTATACAATTTGACTTTATATATAATATCATCTACTAAAGGCCTTATATCAATGTGTGGAGAACATTGTGTATTCCAGTGTCTAGCCACACAAAACAAATACTGCAGCCATGATGATGCGTATCAGCACTGGCATAATTACTCCCCTATTGATATTTTCTCATATAACTGATCATGGGTTTAAGGATAGCCCTACAGTTTCAATAACGGGCACATCATCTGAGTAAAATCACTTACATTACTGATGGTTAAGCAGAATCCATATAAATCATCGGCCCCAAAAAATGATCGAAAAAATGGTTAAAAAAAAACCGGATGAAACTGGATCATTTGTGGCAAATTACGAAGGATATAGTATTAACTTACTTTGCAACTGGATCACCACAATACTGAAAATATACTCATGGGCATTAATATGATCACACATCTTGGCACTCTAAGCACCATACATCTATAATCGCGGCCTGACATCATGAATATTAGCACAGAATTACTTTTACGGAATCACATACAATGCCGTGACTTGTTCTGACGCTGCCACTTTACTTGAGGGTCGAGTGGGTATCCGCGAAAAAACTGCTTTCCCTGAACACGCAAGCGCGCTAGATTAGTAATTCTACTTTACTCTGCTCGAGGGAGCATTTCAAGAGTGCGGCGTAATCTAGCGGCACATGTGCACTAGGGCATTAAAGGGCTGAGATATAGTCTGAGTATGACGCGCGGCTTCCACACTTTTGGCGTGTTATGAGGCGGCTTTAACTACACCAATACAACGTACTCTATGATTGGTCTAGGAACCAATTAAGACCAATTGGGCCAATTAGAAACATTATAAAAAGAGACATTGACCTGCCATCGGTACCTCCCACACTGCTTGCAGATCCCAACGAGGTACCGACGGACAGGTAAGAGACTCTGTGTGTGTGATGCTAAGTAGGGTTAGGTTCCTTTACCGTGTGACATGTTATTTTGCATGTTCTTAACTCCTGAGATCTGGCATCTCTTGATCCCAGGAGTTTTTGACCAAGCTGAGAATATGGACCATTTGATAAAAACCCTGGTTATGCGTTGCAAGTATATCTCTGTAACATGTGAAAGATTCTGTTCTAATAACATATAAGATAAGGATAGCTCTCCACTGGGTCCCTCCACTGCTGTTAGGTTTCTTTGACAGAAGCCAGGGGCACCCAACGTAGGAGATTGTCCTGATAATCAATAGATATAATTCTTGATGCAATGACTGTTAAGAAATTGCTTATATGAACTAACAAAAGACATTATTAAATTGAACCAATTTTTATTGAACCTCACACGTCAAATGCTAGCTTGCTGTCTTTCATGGTGTGGAGCGCCATGGTTCTATACTTTTTGATTGAGGTTTTTGTAATTGTCGATTTCTGAGTACAACATAGGGATAAAAGAAGGATGATGTAACCACATTACGTTCCCTTGTTTTACCTACGAATAGAGCGGGGACTCTACCACCGAGCAGTTGCCAGTTGAGGTGGGGCTTACACCCTCAGAAAGCTGGGTGAGTACCTATCTGTTGTTAAAAAATAAAGAATTGCCTTAGCAAAGTTACATAATGAATTGGCACGGTCGATTAAAATGTAAAATCGATCCTTTGACTTTTTAACCTCTTGTATTGACAAATCGTTTTTGTTTTAGGAATGAAGATATTGTTCTTACCTACACACACATGGGGTTCATGTCGGGTAGGGTGTTAAAAAACCACTGATCTATTAATTCTTTCACGTGCAAATTATTATGTACAACACATTTCATTGATTGCTTTTCCTGCAGTAGCATTCAACAACTACTAGGTCCTAAAGAAAGCCGGGCTAGTCGGCCATCCGGCTGAAACATGTCGACCTCACTATTCACCAGGAGATAGTGAATTTGTTCCATACTATCAGGTGATCTATTTTATCTCATGGCATTTGGACAATACCTAATAAACTTATTTTTTTGTCCTCATAGTCATTTTTAAATTGCACCCGTTTATCACTTGCACTGCACTCCATCAGTTGTCTCATATCTTGGACAACTACTGTGGCTGAGATTACTGAGAGTAAGAGGTCAGGTATCTATTTATGTTAGCCGTGGAGCAACGTTTGGCTACATTCGACCCTCCTCTCATAGTCTTCCAAATGACGAAGTTCCGCCAAATGGGTGGGCTGATGGAGATTTTTCTTATGCAAGTGACTGGGCAAGCTATCTACACCTGGTGAGCAGTTTCCTTTGAGCATTTGGGGTTTTGTTGTCATACCACCAGACTGTCCTTCTCCCTGTAATTGTGCAAGTCTTTGACCAGGGGTATGGCGTAAAGTTGGTCTATAAATACTGTCCCCTAGACCCTCCCACACATATGTTTTTTCTATTCTATATCTCATGGCAGTTAAAAATGGCACTGCAGTGCCAATAAGGTTTACAAATGCAATTGATATGGTTTACCTTATATTTCTTTCCATGTATATCTACCAATAAAAGTAAGTCTTCCAAATCATCCATAATGTAACTATCTTTCAAAGTAAATGTTATATTTGAATTTGGCACTTTGCACACTCTAGAAAACTGTTTGCTTTATCTACAACTTCTATAGTCCTTGTACATTTCGGGACATTTCCTAAATGTGTGCATGCTGTTCATGGACTTGACACAAATACAGGCACCTCTGATCATGCGATTTTGTTTTTCTTTCCCAGTAGTCTTTCCTTTTATCTCTATGTTTGTCAGAAATACGGGAAATTTATTGTGAACTCTTTCCACCATCGTGACCACAGACACAGGGAACCTTCTCCTCAGAAACCCTAATCTCAAATCTGATGGCGATTATCAGTTTCTCCGCCTGTGGTGATCACAAGTATATACTAATTCTTCCTCAAGGAAGTGACCTATCACTGTTTAAGGAAGATGATCACTTTCCCCTTGCAAGACAAAGGGGGAGGTTTAGTAGTTCAAATTCTCAAGGATTTATTAAACACACTCAGCTTCAGCGTTGCTCAATAAGAAAACGCCCTATGGCTCTCCACACATAAGCCTCTGATCTAATACAATGCTGCATTAGAACAACTGCAGTGCCTTGACCTACAAGATTACCTTGTGAGAGTCCATAAAGAAGGGGGCAGATCAGAAAGGCTCTTGGCGTGGTTGGTGCACCCTGAGACCATTCTCACGCCCACAACTCAGACCTTAACTGATGATGGGACTTTAATACATTCAACCAGGGCCATTATAGCAGCATTCTGTGCATATCAAGAGATCTTATATAATTATATAGCCACTCTGACATGATTTCACCGTAGACTCTAACGGATTCCTAGCACCATTGCCACTGTGTACGATAGATCCAACTTTGCGAGAGGTGCCAGGGGGTGGGGGGGCCTGGACGGGACAGGAAATCTGATTGACCATCAGAGAGATGACCTTTGGAAAAAACCTGGGCCCTGGCAGACTGCCGGCAGAGTTGAGATGTGCTCACTGTCCCCATCCCAAAGACGCAGTCCTTACCCCCGTGTCCCTTTGAGTTTCATCCCTTGTCTATGCTAAATACAGATTTTAAGATTCTTAGCAAATTCCTAGCTATGAGATTGCTTCCGTTGGTGCCTGGGTTCATACAAGAGGACCGGAATGGATTAATACCAACTACGTCCATCTCTGGAAACCTCCAACGATTGTATCATGTCCTCTATCATCGGGAGATTGACCTCTATCCAGATGCTGTAGTAATGTCTGTTGATCTGGAGAAGTCCTTTGATTCCATAAGATTGGATTTCCTAAAGGCTTTTATGAGGTGAATGGGGTTGGGAGATGGTTGGCTTAGATGGGTGCACCTTTTATACACCAACTCTAAGGCCTGGGTTCGAATAGTCAGTGTTAGCTCGGCCTTGTATGGGGTACATCGTGGCACTAGACAGCAGTGTTCATTGTCCCCCCTTTTATTTGCCTTGGCCATTGAGCTGGCAGAGCTTTTCTGACTGAGAGAGGCCGTGAGGATTGCTTTTGGAGGCAAAGAACACATTCTATTCCTGTATGTGGACTGGAACATGGTGCTCTTACAGGACTATTCAGTAGTGGCAGGCCTTCGAATAAATACATAAAAAACCCACATTTTCCCCGTGACACCTGGGCTGCTGCAACCAGTGGATCTACTGGGGAGGGGTTGCTCAATTGGTCACTCCATTCCGTCAAATACCTGGGATTCAGGAGTGCCACTCCCTGGATGATCTCCAGGAAGGAAACCTGGGACCTGTGGTGAGATTGCTTAGAGCATGTGTACAGTTCTGACGTTCCCTAAAACTACCTGTGATGACCCACATCACTTTGTCCAAGATGATTATGCTTCCAGGACTCCTATATTTCTTTGTGAATCTCCTGGCCGTGATACCTCGCACCCGGTTCAAGAACTTGCATTCCCTGCTTCAGGACCTCAATTGGTATGGAGGCCATAATGGTGTCTCTCTAGTGGTGCTTCGGAGGGCCCCAGATAGATGGCGGATTGGGTACCACTGACTTTGAATTATATATCATCTGTCCGACCAGCTTCAGTGGGTGGCACAATGGTTAGATGGAAAAGGTCTTAAGACACCTGGTCCTGTTGGTCTGTTTGACAATCAGTGGCTGTTACTGTCAAAGCTCCTCAATCGCAATGTGTCAATTCGCACACCCGGAGTCCTGTTACACATGGCATTGAAGTGCTGGCAAATATGCCTCTGGCACACTTCTAGGACCCCTCTTTATGCCCCGGATTTGTCCCTGACATGGATGCCCCATGGGGAACCACTCTCCCCCTTTACAAGATGTCAACTGGCATATTGGACATCAGCCAGAGTGATTGCAGCATGATAATTTTACCAAAAAGGAGAGCTTATCCCATTGGATGATTTACTGACCTAATATGATCTACTCCCAGCCAGTTTCTGACCTACCATGCACTGGTGAGAATTTTTGGGGAAATATGACCCAGGAGCAGAGAAGAGCCAGAAACCAATTGTGCTCTTCAAGCTTTCGTGACCCTGGGAGCTGCTTGACACTTTGTGAAATGGATATATATAGCACAACTAGATGTCATTGATTAAAATCCGGGAACGGCTGGTAACATTACTGAGCAGTGACTTATGGGAAGCAGGGTGGGGCCACATCACAAGGAGCTCAAAGTGTATCATCCAATTAAACTATCTCAATATGACCTATCTGAATCCACATAGATTGCAAATAAAGTATGGGGGTGATGAGCTGACATGTCCTAGATGCAGGATGCTAGAAGCAGGGTTCACACATGAAGTGGAGCTGCCTGAAGTTACCGAACCTCTGTAATGAAGTAGTGTGACCCCAATCAACAGAGTTCTGGCTCATTTGCTTCCCTATACAGCAGAGGTTTGCCTACTGGGTCTGTTCCCTAGACCCAATGCCCACAAGATTGGTACCAGGTTTGTGGACCTGGCCTTGGTCTTAGCATGATGTCGTATAGCAGTCAAGTGAATGAATAGGACAGGTCTCACAGTGGCAGCCTGGGAATGAGATGTCGACATATGGGCCAGGACCAAAGAGCAAGCCCTGATTTGGGAGGGTGTGCGCGGGGTACGCCGCCACCCACTGGCAGGTCTCCGGTAAGAGGTGCTGGGAGCCTGGGATAGTAGAGGGGGGATACTGCTATAGGTGCAACTGATAGTGCATAACAAGATGATGCCATCGGGTCTCCCCCTGAGAGGACATGCTTCCCCAATAAGATGTTACTTGTGTGAGAACAGTGCTCCATATGATCATCTCCTCCCATCCTGCCCTCCCAGCATATTAAAGTGCCTATAATCATGAACCTTAGCACTGCTCAGAACATGGCGGCAAGGCAGTGGAACATGGCGGCCGCCGGCTGAACGGCTGCGGTTCGGCTCCTCGGGGGTGCAGTAATGTGAAGGGTTTAATGTGTGTTTCCTGCTGATAGCCATCGGACTGCGGACTGTAGACTGGGGAGATTCCTTTTCCTAATTATTATGAATTTAGTAAACTTACTGTGCCTCAAGGAGATTGAGAGGTCCGAGGAGATCGACGAGGGCAGCGGGGGCAGTCACGGCAGCTTTGGAGGCTGTGGCCGGTGTGCGCGGTGGGCGGAGGCGGCTCTAGCGCGAAGGAGACGCAACTCGGCTGTGCTCCTGTTCCTGTTCCGGGTTGCTAGTGGGGGAGACGGCAATGGCAGAGAAAGAGGTGGAATTGGGTACTGTGGGGACGGAGGCAGAGAGAGCTGTGGGTTTAAAAGGAGACATTGAGGCGAATGCTGTTGAAAAGGTAGGAAGTCGGCATATAAGGAAGTTAGTTCTGAAAAGTACCTACCGAAGCTCTTTACATATAGAGAGATCTATTGATTTAAAAAGAGAGGAAAGTGACCCCGGGGGTACAGCCAGATGGATGGATGGTGCTATCAGTAAGCTTGCTGATACAGCTGGACAGGAGGTCACAAAATCTGTAGAAGCGACACCAAAAAAAGTTTCTGCTCAGGCACAGAATATTAAATTTAACCAATATGCCCTTCGAGCTAGGTTGGTTTTAGACCCCCTACAGGAAAAAGCAGGATACCCACCTCTTAAATCTCCCCCCATCTCTGAGGATAGAATCAGTAATAGAAAGGGCAAATCTAAAGCTTGTAAATCTAACAAGGGTGTTGAGGTTAGAGCAAAAAAGAGTGACGCTGGTGTCAGTAGATGAAGGGGGAAGGAAAAGAAGTGTACACCACCCCAGATAAAAGTAACACCCTCACTTAAAGCTTATTATAAGGTCATGGCCACCAGTAGTGCTTCAACACCTCTAATAGCGCCTACAGCCTCAATACCTTTAGTAAAGCCTACACAGCTCAAAGCAGAGCAGGGAAAATTTACAATTTTTGACACTAGCAGTCCTGGTAACAAAATAAAATCAGTGAGCTCAGACTTGTTGTGGTTGGGTACAGGCTTGTGGCCCACACACGTGAATTGGTGAAGGTATTACGTTGTGTTATAAACTTCTAATTAAGTATAAACTTTGAAGACCTCTGTCCGGCTGGGCATGTCTTCACCAATATAGAACTGACTGGGTCTATATTCATTTTCAACCATCCTCTGTCTCCTTGCTTGGGACCATTGTTGTTTTGAATAATAAGTTCCCCAGGGTCCTTCGCTGATACTATTGGGGTCCCTTGTTGTTTGTAAAAGGGGCCATAGAATGAAGCACGTGTTATGTCTACGTTATTTAGTGTCATTTTGACCACCAACCATCTCCCAGATGTATCTGTTTGAATCCCCTTAATGAAGCATGGAATGCCTGGTTTCACCAGCATTGCTACGCCTCTACTATGTGAGGTCTGATGGGACACAGTAAAATATTTTATCCAATGGGCTTTGGAAAAAATTAGCCAACTTTCTATTAGGCTCAGATGGGTCTCCTGCAATAGACAGATTTGAGCACTTGACAATTCCAGATATTTAAGGATTAATCTCTGTCTACAGGGACACCTCATACCATTGACATTCCAAGTGATAAAAGTGGTCTGTCTACCCCTTAATCCTTGGTCCCCCGACATCTCTTCTGTTGCCTGCACATCTTATATTCCTGACTGTGATGAGGTGAGGATATATATATATTTTTTTCACCTATGCTCCCCACCCATGTGACCCAGTGCCTATACCCCTTTATCCCATGAGGAACCCTCCCTTCCAATAGGCTAAGCCTATTTGGCTCTACCTCCCCTCCTGGGATGCAGGTTTTTTTTTATAGAATTGTGTTCCTGCAGATATAACACTCTGAAGAACTATATAATCTACAAATGCAAAACTCTTATCTTCTCTACTTCAATCACTATTTAGGCAAAGTATACCAATCCGCTACCTCTTCACTCCCGGTTCCACCCTAATTTTTGCAATCAAATTGTCAGCCTCCTCTCCGTATTTAGATGCATATGGTTATTCCACATCACCCGAAGGTGTGCAGGGAATTTTAGCTGTGCCTTTGCCCAAAGTCCATTCAGCTCTTCCAGCCTTTTCCCTAACTCCCACTGTCTATTTGCTGTTACATGGGAAATGTTAGACCTAATTTGGAAGGTGAAAGGGTTAGAACTATTAAATACGATTGACTTTTCCTTCAGTGCCAAAGACAAAATCTGTTCCTTCACTGAGTAGGTCAGGAAGTTAAGCAACATTTTTCTTGGTTTCTGCCTAGCTGGATTCCTTCGGAAGGGGTCCCGATGTACCCTTTGAATTTCTCGAGCTAAATCCACATCATTGACTCCTTTTAGGACAGTTCCCATCAACAGCGAGATCACATACCCCTTCAGGTCAGCTCCTTCAAGAGACTCAGGGACATTTAATAGTTTAAGTTGTTACGCCGAGAATGGTTTTCCAGGCCCCAATATCTTCTTTTAACTCTTTATTCTGTGCACACAGTTTCGCTACTTCCACTTCTGTAGTTCGAATCGAATCCTGCATGTTCGGAATTTCCTTTTCCATAGCTTCTGTTCTTGAAGTGACATTGTCCAATCTCTTGGCTAAGACTTCACAGGAAGCCTGAATTGCAGCCTGGTTTGCTTCGGAAGTTAAGAATCTACTTGCCATCTCAGCTTGATTGGTTTCTGAGACACTTGGGTAACGAGAAAGGGTTAGTCAGGAACTCGACTCCAGCCGACTGACCCGGCCACTCCTGGCTCCATGACCCCAGCGCGACTCGGCGTTTCCGGTACTATCCGGATTGCGGTACCAAGCGGAAATAAGGCACTACGTATGCTCCGCCCCTGGGCCCGTGACCATAAGGAAATCTAACCCTTTCTCGTTACCCAAGTCCCTGGCAAAATCATCCCAGACCTTTGCCCTGCTGGCCGTAAATTACTTCAAGCTCCCTTGTGAGCTTCTCACCAATACGCCCTGCGGCAAAAGAGGCTTATATTCAAAGGCAATTATTGTTTTGTCCTGATGATGGACCCCATGATCTAGTAGGGGGTCCGAAACGCCGTCGACCTTTAGTACCATATACTGGTGTAATGAATCTCTATGCAATGCTATGTAATGGTATCTACAAAAACCTTTCTGTATGACTGGGATTCTACAGAAACTGCTGCTCTTGCCTTGCAAGCCCTTTCATGTATTGTCTGTGTCTATGTATTGTTGCGGTTGGGTACAGGCTTGTGCCCCACACACGTGAATTGTTGAAGGTATTACGTTGTGTTATAAACTTCTAATTAAGTATAAACTTTGAAAACCTCTGTCCGGCTGGGCATGTCTTCACCAATATAGAACTGACTGGGTTTATATTCATTTTCAACCATCCTCTGTCTCCTTGCTTGGGACCATTGTTGTTTTGAATAATCATTCTATGGCCCCAACATTGATGACCCTTCATATTTGCTCAAATTACAATCTATATTGATGTTGGAGTCACCGCCTTACATCCTCGGGGGAGATTTCAATGTGTTATTGAATCCTGTAAAAGATAGGTCTAAATTGAGCTACTACATAGGGGCTCCTAAGATACGTCGAATGATATTAAATCTGATCCATGATTTAGACTTAGTGGATGTTTGGAGATCTAAGGAAGGTGCCCGACAGGGCTTTACATTTTACAGTAAGAAATTCGGGCATTCTTCAAGGTTCGACTGTCTTTACAGAAAGACAATCCCTTATTAATATCAAGGAGATAGTCGTCAAGCCTAGTAATTTCTAGGATCACACTCCCCTGCAGTTTGCTCTCCTGAGCAGAAGTTTGCAGGTACAGTCCAGATGGACGTTGAAAAGAGCCATGCTTCTTAACATGGATGTACTCGAATCCATCAAGTCCTTTTCTCTAGAATTTTTTCCACAAAATATTGGGTCTTAAACCTTTCATTTTATCTGGGACGCCTATAAGGCCTGTTTAAGGGGGAGATTACACGGCAACATATGTGCTAAAAATAGGGCAGAGGTTAAGATATTGAAGGACATTGAGGGGAAAATTAGTCAGCTAGAATTGGATAGAATCGGCCTGAATAGTGAAGATTCGGAATTACTTTTGCAAAATCTGCAGGAACCGGACGAGGTAAGACAGCAGTATAGAGGAAAACTAGAAGCAAGATGTAAAGCTCAATGGGATTCCAGTATTATGGAAAACATTGAGTATGGGGAGAAGGCAGGAGCATTATTGGCTTGGAAAGCTAGAGTAGATCGTGCTAAGAACGATATTAAAGAACTAATCGTAAATAGCAACGGGGATACATCGAGTAAAGACGAGGACATGCAAACCTGCCTTCTCTCGCTCTTCACAGATCTATATAAAGAAAATACGACCCCATCCCTCGAAAAAATATACACATATGGCTGAGCACTAAAACACTGCCAACACTGTCTGAGGAGGACAGGAACAGTTTAGATGCCCCAATCACTGTGGATGAGATAACAGAGCAGATTAGGAAATCGAAAAACAAAAAAGCTGCAGGCTCAGATTCCCTTCCAAGTGAAGTTTATAAACATCTAGTAGAAGAGCTGTCCCCTATGTTGGGTACAATTTTTAATTTAGTTTATTCTCCTGCAGGTAGAGTGCCCAACTCATGGAAAGAGGCAATAATTGTTTTGATTTTGAAGCTAGGTAAGGACCTCTTGCGGGCGGACTCATATCGGCCAATCTCCTTGCTGAATGCCGACTATAAGCTCTTTATGGGCATTCTAGATGGGAGATTGGCTAAACTGGCTCCCAGGTTCATTCACACAGACCAGAAGGGGTTAGTGGCCGGAAGGCATATTGAAGACCAGACCCATCTCTCGATTGGGAATATAGATTTAACCATACAAAGATCGGATCCCTTGGCCGTAGTCACACTGGACACGGCTTTGGCGTTCGATAGAGTCTGCTGGGTGTACCTCTGGACAGTCCTGGAGATAATGGGGTTCGGCCCTGTATTCATTCAGACTTTACAGAATTGCTACAGGGGTGCTTCTGCGCGGATCCTCCTCAATGGCTTATTAACATCTAGTTTTAGCATACAGCGTGGAACCAGACATGGGTGCCCCATTTCCCCGTTACTATTTAACATATATATCGAACCCTTAGCACAAGCCATAAGGTTAAAAGAATCATTTGGCCCGTTCCAGTCTGGGACTTATAGCTCCAAATTGGCCTTATACGCAGACGACCTGATCTTATATACAAGTGATCCGGTTGCGGCGATACCCCAGATTGAGGAGTTGCTGGCAGAATTCGGGTCTATGTCAGGCTATGAGGTTAACAGATTAAAAACAGAGGTCATGTGCTGGAACTTAGATCAATGGAGGGGCACAGTGAGTTCTGAGTTCAGATACTTGGGAGTATATATCGTGAAGGAACTAGATAAAATCCCCCAGCTAAACCTAAACATGGTGACCAGAGAAATCGACCGTCTATTTAGTAGATGGAGGAATCTTCCATTAACCATTTATGGTAATATTAACCTTGTGAAAATGGTCATTCTACCCAAGCTTACCTATCTATTTTCCACTATACCTTTACCCTTTCCAAAAAAGAACATCAGTAAGGTGCAGAGCAAGATAGGAAGCTTTGTATGGGGGGAAAAGGGGGTTCGTTTGACCTGGAAAAAGCTTAGACGAAGACTGCTTAAAGGAGGGTTGGCTCTTCCCAACATTAACCTGTATGCAGTGGCATTTCAGTTTAAGAGTATTCGGATGCTACTTATTAAACCAGATGGGTCAACTTGAGGCAGAGTGTTGGGTGAGATGGCGAGAGTAGATGAGGAGGTGGAGGAAAGGCCTTCTTGTATAAGTTTGGATCCCCGAGATTTTTCAAGCGGGTTCGTCTGAAGGTTCTAAGGGCAGCCCTAGAGGTGTGGTATAGGGTAAGGATCAGCTGGGGGATCGGCTACTATTCAGAGCTTGCTCCCGTTTGGAACTCGCCCGGTACCCCAGAATGTCTGAGAGATACCCTGGCAGCACCAATAAAGAGGGCGGGAATTACTACCTGGACAGAATTGACTGATGATGAAGGTGTACATCCATGGGAACATCTGAGGGCAAAGATAGGGACCGGATTATCAAGATTTAAATACCTCCAGTTAGTTTCCTGCTTTGCTGCAGAGCGTGGTGAGATAAGAGGAAACTGAGAAATTAAGAGGCGGTGTCAATCCATTCTACCAGTTAAGAAGGAAATATCCATTTTTTATAAGCATTTATCAAAGACTGAATATATTGAGATCCCAACTTCAGAGTTGACATGGAGCCAATCCCCCATGGCACTGCAGGTAGAGACCCTCTTTGAACCATCTTTAAAGACACTATATAAGTTTATAAAACCTGCCTGCTTAAAAAAAGAACAATTTTTTTGTCATCAATAGACTCTATTATACGCCTTATAAAATAGCAAAACTTGCCCCAACTCCTCCACCCAAATGTCCAAGATGTCATACTCCATTAGCTAATGACATCCATATTTTTTTATTAATGTACAGAGTTGGAACTCTTTTGGGAAGGGGTGGGGGACACCCTGTCTGAAGTTTTCAAGATCAGAGTGGAGGTAAATCTACCCCTGATCCTATTTGGGGACGATGGTCTTTTTTGTCAGACTGCTTCATGTCAGGACAAAGGTCTGTTATTATATACAATCCTACTGGCAAGGAGAGAAATCTGCAGGAGATGGAAAGACCCCCTTCCCCCGAAAGGAGGGGACTGGCTTAAAGCAGCTTTCGCCATGGCCCAGCTGGTGTATGAGGGTGTAGAGGATAAGCCATCTAACATCTGGCATCCTCTAATGAGTTGGGGACAAAATCTAAGACTCATCCAGTTGGTCCAATGATTACACCATATCCCCGTATTAAAAGGGGGAAGGTCAGGTGACCCAAGTAAATGCGGTAAGCCATGTGGTCCCCAGCTAGAGTATAAGGCTCTACAAGATCTGCAACGACTTGACAAGGTGAGATGAGGACTAAAAAAAAACAAGAAAAAAAAAAGAACCTTAGCACTCCTCTGCCTAGTGTGGACTCCAGCATACGTCCTTAGCGCTCAGAACCTCAGGAAAAATGTGTTTCTTAGTTTTGCTTTTCTTTACATAGTTTGTTTCTTGCTTAAACAATGTTTCTATCGACTTGGGCCCTTTCCTGAGACAGCCACTGCAACGGCCAAGGGGTCACACCCGCACAGAGCAGTAGAGACATGTATCACAGGACGGGAGACAAAAAACTATATTAGATAATGCCGGTAAGCTTTGTTGTATACTCCTTCAACCCCACTGAAATTACTAGAAAGAAGTAATTGGTCTAATACAGGGGTACACATGCTGGCTAAAACACATTCCTCATATGCATCTATTCTTATTGTATTTACGGGGGAATTAGAGAGCATATTGAAGATGTAATATGATCTGATTGTTATATACTCTATTTCCTATTGCTCTAATATGTATGTATGCACTCATTTATGCAAATACCAGTAAAACATATTTTAAAAAAACTCCTATCTATTATCAGTCAAAAACAGCATCAGAAAATAATTGCCCTTTTGTCAAATGTCTGCAGAGGCCTATCTCTAATAATATTTACTTTACTCCTACTATGTTCTTTTTTACAGTCCCGTTCATAGCCATTTTGTGGTTTGCATTTCAAAAAAATCTCTTATCTCTATCAGATTGGCTCTGAATGTCAACATCTCTTCTCTCTTTTTTCCCTGAGTTCAAAATTCCCAGATTCCTTACTGGTGATCTTCATTACTCTTAGTCCTTCTCGTTCTCATCACAGTCATTACACGATGAGGCGACTCCACCTCCTAGACAGAAAAAAACACAGGAGACTTTTAAGTAAGCCCTACCCACCTTCCCAGGTGCTATATAAAGGGTAGTTTATTCAGAATCCACTTGGGATATACAAGCAAAGTCAAAGGTTTGGAGGGAGGGTCTGTAATGACTGTGAAGAGGACAAGAAGGAGTAAGAGTAATAAAGATTACCAGTGAGAAATCAGAGCACTATCTTTATGCCCCTTGACCTCGCCTCAGTTATTACACTATAAAATGTACCACACCATAGGCCTTTGACAAAAATGCACAGTACGTACTAACGTATGGACACCCAATGACTTTTATACATCTAGTTCCCATGATGTTCCTGTATAATTGGATTAACATCAGAAATCACAGAGGGGCAGAAATTGCCATAGCTCTGTCTTTTATTCATACAATTCGGAAAGGTGCACTACAGTTTCGAACCATAGTTAACGCTCTGATTTCAAATATTATAACTTCAATCATACTGATGCAGTGATCTGCATCCTAAACATGATGATCAACCCATTCATCATATTGTAAAAATAAAATTTAGGACTTCAGTTTATACCCTGTTACATTGGTGTTTAAATTCAGGTTAGTTCTCGGTACTCCAACACTGGCCTAAGAACCAGAAGTACTAAACGTTTTAACATTTGCAAACACTCTGAATACGATTTTGTGACCACACCACTCAAGTTACTTTCAGATGTATCTATACTAATTCACCACGAATCCTTTATAGGTATCCAGAGTAGCGTGCTACTTGCCAAAAATGCGCTTCAACACCCCATCAGGGGTAACAAGCGCTGTATAATTACAAACATTTTTTTCCCTCTCCTATCCTTCTGCTATCCTTCTGAATCCAAATAACATACTAAGCTATCCACCACACAAATTTCTTTCATATTTCACTATACTAATTCAACCTTACTCCTTTATGGATTCCCGAGTTGTGTGCTACTTGCCGAAAAGGCACTTCGACGCCTCGTCAGGGGTAGTAAGCACTATTGAAATGCAATTGCAATACAATATTTTTACAAATTAGCTAAGTTTATTTTAGGAGTCTGTAACGTTTACAGACTCCTAAAATGGGTTCAGAAATGGAGAACATATTGCTATTTGAAAGGGTGTGTTGCAAGCATCCCTTCATATAGTGTTTTCTATTCATATATCAATGATTTAGGATGGACATAGGGGTTTCAAACCATTGAAAAATTACTAACCCCAAAGTTGGGGTGGTAACTCATTCCCAAATAGGAAGGTGTCCCTTTAAGATGCCTTCCCCTTTATGAATGTTGAAAAAGTTTAAGCAGGGGTAGGCAGTGGTCCCGTGATAACCACAAACTCTCAATGCAACCTTTTAAAAAGAAAGCTTTACTTTTTTTAGGAAAATTCTAATTGTCTTTAAGGAAAACAGGATGCTTAAAAAAACAAGTTTCTTTATTTAAAGGCAGTCACTGACATGGCGGCTAACTGATGCTTTCAAGCCACCATCTCTTTGATAGCCACCAATCAGAGTAAGTCTCACTATGGGACCTACCTCAGGAGTATAAATGTTCCCAGGACACCCCTCACGCCGCATGGCTCACCTGCTGTAGCGCGTCCTTGCCTGGTACCCCTAGCTGCTGCTCGTCCTCTCCCCGCTTCTGCCCTCGTGATCCCCGTTGTGCCCTTGCTGCCTTGTGTTCTTGTCACCTTCGTGTCTTATCACTCCCCTTCTCCTGTGACTACTTCCTGGTTGTGATTCCGCTGTGCCCTTTGCTGCCTTTTGTGTTTCTTGTCACTTTCGAGTTTTTATCACTCTCCCTCTCCTGTGATTAGCTTCCTGGTTCGTGTGCCCCCACCCGTTCCCGCCACCGTTTCCCGCCGCCGTCGATCCCTCGCAGGCCCACCCCCTTTTCTCCTCGGAACCCCATTGGCCTCCCCACTCCCGCCTCCCAGCTGCTCCTCCCTCCCACTTGGCCTCATATGGAGCCCGCGCGGCGTAGGCGAGTGTGACCTGTTCCCAGGACACCCCTCACGCCGCACGGCTCACCTGCTGTAGCGAGTCCTTGCCTGGTACCCCTAGCTGCTGCTCGTCCTCTCCCCGCTTCTGCCCCCGTGATCCCCGTTGTGCCCTTGCTGCCTTGTGTTCTTGTCACCTTCGTGTCTTATCACTCCCCTTCCCCTTTGACTGCTTCCTGGTTGTGATTCCGCTGTGCCCTTTGCTGCCTTTTGTGTTTATTGTCACTTTCGTGTTTTTATCACTCTCCCTCTCCTGTGATTAGCTTCCTGGTTCGTGTGCCCCCACCCGTTTCTGCCGCAGTTTCCTGCCGCCGATGCCTCGCAGCCCTGCCCCCTTTTCTCCTCGGAACCCCATTGACCGCCCCGCTCCCACCTCTCAGCTGCTCCTCCCTCCCACTTTGCCTCATATGGAGCCTGCGCGTACGCGCAGCAGTGACGCGCAGTGGTGACGCGCAGTGGTGACGCGCAGCGGGCATGCCAATTGTGCGCCGAAGGCACGCCAAAGGCAAGCCCGTCTGTGCCCGTCCACGTCTGGACCGCACCCAGCGCCAGGACCCATGGACCTCGAGTACGCCAGCGCACCCGACGAACTTACGACGCCGCCTCCCTCCACGCACTCAACACCAGCCGGAACCCCGCCTGCTACCGAGCCACCCCAAAACGCACCCATGGACCCTTCACCTGCCAAGCCTGCAAATTCACCTGCCTCCGCACCTGCACCGGACCCGCCAAGCCAAGCTCCAGCAACACCTACCTCAAGTGCATCCTGCTCAACACCCGCTCCGTCCACAGACACGCCGTCGAACACTGGAACCTCCTCGACACAACATCACCAGACGTCGCCTTCCTTACAGAAACATGGATGAACACCTCCTCAGCCCCCGACATTGCCACAGCCATACCAGAAGGCTACAAGATCACTCGGAGGGACCGCGGCAACCAAACCGGAGGAGGCATCACCATCGTCCACAAAAACACCATCCGCATCACGACCAACTCCGACGACACCCTGACCACCGCCGAGCACCTTCATTTCCAGATTCACACCGACCCCAAGACCACCCTCAGACGCATCCTCATCTACAGACATGCACACAATTCAGCGAAGCCATCGCAGACTTCATCGGTCCGCACGCCCTCATCTCCACAGACTACATCCTCCTCGGGGACCTCAACTTCCACCTGGAGAACAACAAGGACTGCAACACCGCCGCTCTGCTGGATAACCTCGCCAACCTCGGACCCAAACAGCTGGTGAACACCCCCACCCACTATGCCAGACACACGCTGGATCCCATTTCTCCTCCAGCAAGCACATCTCCTTCAGCCACTTCACCGGACTACACTGGACAGACCACAGCTGCGTCCACTTCAACTTCAGGAGAACCACGACCCACCACCACCCGCAACCGGGTCTCCGCAGAAGCTGGAGCAAGATCACTGCTGACCAGCTCATCACCTCCCTTAGCCAGAACCCGCACACCAACACGACGGACCCCAACGAAGCAGCCCGCAACCTCAACCAGTGGCTCACCAACTGGGCCGACAAAATCGCACCAATGAAGAACCCTCCCAACAGACCCGACAACAGGAAAGCCTCCTGGTTCACCAACGACCTCAAAAACTCTAAGAAAACCTGTTGCACCCTCGAGAAAGCCTGGTGCCACGACCAGACAGCAGAGAACATGACAGCCCTCAAGAACGCCACCTGCAAACACCACCAACTGATCCGCACCACCAAGAAGACAACATTCACAGAATGACTGGACAACAACACCCACAACAGCAAGGAACTCTTCAGCATTGTGAAAGAGCTCTCCAACCCCAGCGCCTGCAACAAGGACATCATACCCTCCCAAGACCTCTGCGACTCACTCGCCTCATTCTTCCACCGCAAGATCGCCGACAAACACAACAGCTTTGGCGCGCTGACCACGCACCCATTCACCGAACCAGCGACCCCGACCACCACCCTCTGCACTTGGACCCCCATCAGCACCAAAGACACCTCCCGCCTGTTGAAAACCATCCACTCCGGCTCCCCCACCGACCCCTGCCCACACCACATCTTCAACAAAGCCGACGCCACCATTGTACCCCAACTCCAGAACATCATCAAAAGCTCCTTCGCATCCACCACCTTCCCGGACAGTTGGAAACATGCCGAGCTGAGCGCCCTTCTGATGAAACCCACCGCGGACCCCACTGACCTGAAGAACTTCCGCCCCATCTCGCTCCTCCCCTTTCCAGCCAAAGTTGTAGAGAAGGGCGTCAACAGACAGCTCTCTGCCTTCCTCGAGACCAACGGATGCCTCGACGCTCACAGTCCGGCTTCCGGGCAAACCCCATCACCGAGACCGCCCTCATCGCAGCTACCGACGACATCAGGTTCCTGCTCGACAACGGGGAAACTGCGGCCCTCATCCTTCTGGACCTCTCAGCAGCCTTCGACACCGTATGCCACCGCACCCAGATTCAGTGCCTCAGCAACACCGGAATCAGAGGAGCGGCCTGAATTGGATCATCTCGTTCCTCGACGGAAGAACCCAGAGAGTCCGCCTCCCCCCGTTCTGATCCGCGGCCTCCGAAGTCATCTGCGGCATTCCGCAAGGATCCTCACTCAGCCCCACCCTCTTCAATGTTTACATGAGCCCCCTCGCAGCCATCGCACGCCAACACAACCTCAACATCATCTCCTACGCCGACGACACTCAGCTGATCCTCTCCCTCACCAACGACCCAGCCACCGCCAGAGCCAGCCTCCAGGAAGGGATGAAAGACGTTGCGGAATGGATGAAGAACAGCCGCCTGAAACTGAACTCAGACAAGACGGAAGTCCTCATCCTCGGACCATCCCCCTCCACCTGGGACGACTCCTGGTGGCCCCCGGCCCTGGGCACCGCACCCAAGCCAACAGACCTCGCTTGCAACCTGGGCTTCATCCTGGACTCCTCCCTCACGATGGCCAAGCAAGTCAAAGCCGTCTCGTCATCCTGCTTCAACACCCTGCGCACGCTCCGAAAGATCTCCCAATGGATCCCCACAGAAACCAGGAAGTCGGTCACCCAAGCCCTAGTCGCCAGCCGCCTGGACTACGGGAACACCCTCTATGCTCGAACCACAGCCAAACTACAGAAAATGCTCCAGCGCATTCAAAACGCCTCAGCACGACTCATCCTGGACATCCCTCGCCACAGCCACATCTCTGCTCACCTGAAAGACCTGCACTGGCTCCCTGTCAACAAAAGGATCACGTTCAGACTCCTCACCCACGCTCACAAGGCTCTCCACGACACGGGCCCGAAGTACCTCAACAGTAAGTATGGGCGAAATTTGCAAATTTGCAATCCGCAAAATCCGCGAATTCGTCCGAATTTGCGGATTTTTGTTTTTTTGCGTGTTTGCAGGGATTTTTGCGTGTGCGCGGGGTTTTGTGTGTGTTCGCAGGGCTTTTTGTGTGTTCGCAGGCCGCTTGCATGGCGAAGTTACCCATGCAGTCGTGTATGGGCACAGCACCCTCTGGTTCACCACTGCCACCCTCTGGTTCATCACTGCCACCCTCTGGTTCACCGCTGACACCCTCTGGTTCACCCCGCCACCCTCTGGTTCACCCCTGCCACCCTCTGGTTCACCACTGCCACCCTCTGGTTCATGACTGCCACCCTCTGGTTCATCACAGCACCTCTGGTTCACCACTGCCACCCTCTGGTTCACGACTGCCACCCTCTGGTTCATCACAGCACCTATGGTTCACCACTGCCACCCTCTGGTTCATCACAGCACCTATGGTTCACCACTGCCACCCTCTGGTTAACCACTGTCACCCTCTGGTTCAGCACTGCTACCCTCTGGTTCATCACTGCCACCCTCTGGTTCACCCCTGCCACCCTCTGGTTCACCCCTGCCACCCTCTGGTTCAGCACTGTCACCCTCTGGTTCACCACTGCCAGCCTCTGGTTCACGACTGCCACCCTCTGGTTCATCACAGCACCTCTGGTTCACCACTGCCACCCTCTGGTTAACCACTGTCACCCTCTGGCTCAGCACTGCCACCCTCTGGTTCACCACTGCCACCCTCTGGTTCACGACTGCCACCCTGTGGTTCATCACAGCACCTATGGTTCACCACTGCCACCCTCTGTTTAACCACTGTCACCCTCTGGTTCAGCACTGCTACCCTCTGGTTCACCACTGCCACCCTCTGGTTCACCCCTGCCACCCTCTGGTTCACCACTGCCACCCTCTGGTTCATCACAGCACCCTCTGGTTCACCACTGCCACCCTCTGGTTCAGCACTGTCACCCTCTGGTTCACCACTGCCACCCTCTGGTTCATGACTGCCACCCTCTGGTTCATCACAGCACCTCTGGTTCACCACTGCCATCCTCTGGTTAACCACTGTCACCCTCTGGTTACGCACTGCCACCCTCTGGTTCAGCACTGCCACCCTCTGGTTCAGCACTGCCACTCTCTGGTTCACCACTGCCACCCTGTGGTACACCCATGCCACCCTCTGGTTCACCACTGCCACCCTCTTGTTCACCCCTGCCACCATATGGTTCATCACTGCCACCCTCTGGTTCACCCCTGCCACCCTCTGGTTCAGCACTGCCACCCTCTGGTTCAGCACTGTCACCCTCTGGTTCACTCCTGCCACCCTTTGGTTCAACACTGTCACCCTCTGGTTCATTACTGCCACCCTCTGGTTCACCACTGCCACGCTCTACCGAGACCTTTTGTGACGCAGCGGCAGCACAAAAGATGCACCATGGTGCCGGGTATTAACAACGTGACGCATCTGAGAGATGCGTCACGTTGTAAAGCCCTGCGCCATCAGGAGGCGTTGCGGCGCAGGGGAGGGCGTTCCGGTGCAGCAACGCCTCCTAAAAGTGGCTGAGTGAAATCTACAAGATTTCACTCAGTTACTTTTAGGCCAATGCTGCGTCAAAACCCTGCGCCTGCTTGAAGCAGGCGCAAGACTTGATGCAGCATTGGGGAGATAGGCCCCCCAGAGCATTGCTGGAGCTGCGTCGCAAGCGCGACGCAGCTCCAGCAATGCGCTGCTTTTACGGCACAGATGCGTGACGCATCTGTGCCGTTTTTGTCACATGGTGCAACGCATTGTAAATGCGGCGCACCATGGGTGGCGGATCTGTGGCTCACAATAACTGGTGCATCCCTGGGGATGCGCCAGTTATTGTAAATCTGCCCCTATACATTTAGCCAATGAGGGAACACTTACTGATTAGACAGTAGAAAGTACTCCAGTTGAGTAGAGGTATTGCACAAAAAGGTGGCATCTTCGTGGACAAACACGCAGGGCGGGAGTCATTCTGCCCCCTGTTAGACTCGTTTTTTGTGCCCTTCTGCCCTCTGTTAGACTCGTTTTTCCTTTGTTTTTCTGCCCTTCTGCCCTCTATTAGACTTGTTTTTCCCTTGTTTTTCTGCACTTCTGCCCCCTGTTAGACTCGTTTTTTGTGCCCTTCTGCCCTCTGTTAGACTCATTTTTCCCTTGTTTTTCTGCCCTTCTGCCGTCTGTTAGACTCGTTTTTTGTGCCCTTCTGCCCTCTATTATACCCTTGTTTTTGTGCCCTTCTGCCCTCTGTTAGACTCGTTTTTTGTGCCCTTCTGCCCTCTGTTAGACTTGTTTTTGTGCCTTTCTGCCCCGTTAGACTCGTTTTTTGTGCCCTTCTGCCCTCTGTTAGACTCGTTTTCCCCTTATTTTTCTGCCCTTCTGTCCCCTGTTAAACTGTTTTTTTGTGCCCTTCTTCACTCTGTTAGACTCGTTTTTCCCTTGTTTTTCTGCCCTTCTGCCCTTTGTTAGACTGCTTTTTATGCCTTTCTGCCCTCTGCATCACCACATCATCACTCAGCGCTACCCCAGCATCACTCTGCACCACCACATTATCACTCAGCACCACCACAGCACCACTCAGCACCTCCACAGCATCACTCAGCACCACCACAGCATCACTCAGCACCACCACAGCACCACTCAGCACCACCACAGCACCACTCAGTGCCACCACAGCATCACTCAGCACCACCACATTATCACTCAGCACCACCACAGCACCACTCAGCACCACCACAGCATCACTCAGCACCACCACAGCATCACTCAGCACCACCACAGCACCACTCAGCGCCACCACAGCATCCCTCAGCACCTCCACAGCACCACTCAGCATCACCACAGCACCACTCAGCGCCACCACAGCATCACTCAGCGCCACCACAGCATCACTCAGCGCCACCACAGCATCACTCAACACCACTCAGCACCACCACAGCATCACTCAGCACCACCACAGCATCACTCAGCACCACCACAGCACCAATCAGCACCACCACAGCATCACTCAGCAGCACCACATTATCACTCAGCACCACCACAGCACCGCTCAGCACTACCACAGCATCACTCAGCACCACTACAGCATCACTCAGCACCACCACAGCACCACTCAGCACCACCACAGCATCACTCAACACCACTCAGCACCACCACAGCATCACTCAGCACCACCACAGCATCACTCAGCACCACCACAGCACCAATCAGCACCACCACAGCATCACTCAGCAGCACCACATTATCACTCAGCACCACCACAGCACCGCTCAGCACTACCACAGCATCACTCAGCACCACTACAGCATCACTCAGCACCACCACAGCACCACTCAGCACCACCCCAGCATCACTCAGCACCATCCCAGTATCACTCAGCACCACCACAGTACCACTCCGCATCACAACAGCACCACTTAGCACCACCACAGCACCACTCAGCGCCACTCCAGCATCAATCTGCGCAACCATTCAACAACAACTGGTTCAAATATGTTCTCTCAATGTTTCAAACTTTATTACAAATGTCACAAAAAGATGTTAATATTTCACTTCTGTTCTTGGATTTTCGTCACAATAAAATACACTGAACATAATCTTCACAAAACTTATTTACAAAAGTTTAAGCTATTGCCATTATAAATTAAAATCACTTTTATTCAAGTATTAATTATTTTAAAAAACTTAAAAGCTATTGTAATTTGTAATATCAATACAGCTAAGTCACGTAAATACAAAACATGTTGCATTACAAATGCTATAGGTGTCACATTTGCGAAAGTTATAACTATTGGCATTGTAAATGACAAAGCTATTAATTTAGCTATTTTCAAAACCAACACATAAATACAAAAAATGTCATTTACAAGACCAATAGCTCAAACGTTCCTAATGTGAGACCTATTGCATTGCAAATGCTTGTTTTTATATCTGTCAGTGCTTCCTGTTGAGGTTTAATTTTCGTGACAGGCGCCTCATTGCCTACTTGTAACTATTCCCTGACCCTGCTTCAAGGGTCAGAGCAGGGTCAGAGAATATTTGCAAGTAGGCAACGAGGCGCCAGGAAGCACTTAGAGCCTTACAGCAGCAGGTACCCAAGTTGAAGTTAATTTCTTTGTAACCCTTTTGTAAAAGGTTACAAAAAATTAGCTTGAACTTTTGCACCTGCTGCTGTAACCCTGTAAGTGCTTGGCTGAAAATTCGTCCCCGCTAATTCGCGGATTTTACCGTGATTTCGCGAGATTTGCGGATCGCAAAATCGCGGAAAATCTGCAAATTCCGCGAGCTGAACGAATTTTCAGCCCATGCTTACTCAACAGTCGCCTCACATTCTACACACCTAACCGCCAGCTCCGATCCGCCAGCCTCGCCCTCGCCACCACCCCCCACGGATCCGCAAAGCCACTGTCGGAGGAAGATCCTTCTCCTACCTGGCAGCCAAGACATGGAACACCCTCCCCACACACCTACGGCTGACCGTGGACCATCTCTCCTTCAGGAAATAACTCAAGACTTGGCTGTTTGAGCAGTAGCGACCCCCCCCCCCTCAGCGCCTTGAGACCCTTACGGGTGAGTAGGGCGCTTTACAAATTCTGCTGATTGATTGATTGATTGATTGATAGATAGGAATGCAACCATCTCTCAATTGGAAGTTTGAAAGCTGACCTTGCTGTATGAATTCACAAAATTCCACACTAGTTAAAAATACTGGTCGTAATTACGACTGATCTTTGCAAAGTGTTTATTTGTCGCCCCAAATACTGAAATTCTTTGTGGTTGGACCTAGAAAATTCTGTAAATGCTAAAAGGCTCACAGCATTGTTTAGCCATAGCCATCCCAATTCACTGACAGACCCTACAAAATCATTTCCTCTGGTCTGTCATGAGTGTTATCGAGAGGCAGCTCCCAGAATCTTCACTTGAGTTTCTACTCCATGGGGCTTATATACAAGCACCTAATGCCACTATAGCGTCACTATTTCTGAGGCTCCGTTGGCGTTGAGCCATTTTACATATTTACAAGGTGTCCCTAAGCCACTTAATGTGGCTTAACGCCACCTTATAAATCTGCCCCTTTCTGTAGCAGGCTGCTCAGGCAAAGGGGTGGCAATGGGTGTTGCTGTGGCCGTTCCACTGCAACACACATTGCTTTTTGATGCTGCTCCGGATTTACAAGGCTGGGACATTGCCAAAAACCATAAAACTAAGGCCAGGTAAAATACCTGGTCTTAGGATGACAATACCAGGATAAATTATTTATTTCCCTTCATTATTTGCTCTTTAATGCAGCACACATACAAAGAGCAAATCACCATTATTGATTGTTTATATGCAGGAAGGTGTACCTTCCGGCACATAACCAATCACCCCTGCAGAGCAGGCACCCTTGCAATATGTCATGAGGGTGCTTGCGCTGGCACTAGGCATATTTCTTAGCACTAAGGGAAACGTGGAGGTGCGCCTTATTTTTGTAAATACAGCGCATCCATGCGTAAAAAAAAAATCAGAGCGTGGTATTTGCAAATTTTCATAACACAGTGCTCTGGCATTTTTTTGTAAGTATGCGCCTAAACGTGATAGGAGGAATGAATGTGTGTAATTGTCAAACCTCTATAATGGAGGCTTTTGTTTCTCCACTAATATTTCTACACTGTGGATTGGTTGCAGCTATCTCATGTTTCTCAGGAAATTATTTTTCTTATATGATTACCAATCCTCTTTCATAGTGCCCAGAGATCCTTGCAACTAAGCGCTGTACTCATTAAAAAGCCTGAAAATAACAAAGGGAGGTTTACTTGAAATTGTTAAATTGATTAAATGAGTTGGAAATAGTGAACAAGTAAAATCGTATTCTCAAGAAACAAATGCAATCTCTAAGTTAACACTGACATCCAGTGGCCTCTGATATTTCTACAGCTACTAATGTTTACATGTAACAGGAATATTCATAACCAGAATGGTATTGAAGACATTTAAAAAAAATAATTTGAAGAGATAGGAGGCGCCAATAATCCATTGACAGTGGAACACATAATGTAATATAGCAGGACATTATTATTATTATTATTATTATTATGTTTCTTATATAGCGCCTGAATCGACCCCCGAAGGGGTATCTCCGCGCTTGCCTTGGGAACCCGTCCTGGCTTTTCCCTGTGAGATAGCCCCTACAGGGCATCCCCAAGGTGAAAGGTAATGGAAGATATTGCCCAGTGCACTTTGTAAAATACAACAATCTTAAGTTCCAGGAAACCTAGTTAAAGGACATTTAATTTATGAATAGACTGCATTGTTTCCTATTGTTAATCTATTTACTCTAAATAGAAGTTCAGCCAGTAGTTGCAGGTGTGGTCCACCATCACTCATTTTTGGAGACAGACACATAATTTTCTTCATCAGACTTTTCTCTAGAGCAAGAAAGAGATCACAAAAGGGGAAAGAAATCGGAAGATGGAACACCAGTGGCAAAAGGAGAAAGCAGAGGTGAAAGGAATGTGTAAAATTAGTCATGTAGTTTCCGGAGGCTGATGAAAGAGGCATGACGTGGAATCACGTCTGTGAAACTTGGTATTTGGCATCCCCAACATTCATGATGCAGGCTGCAGGCTTATGTGCAAAACTTTGGGCCACGGCACTAATGTTTTAGCATAACAAGTTGTATTAGTAAAGCACACGTATTACCCAAGGGTATCATGGCACTGAATAACAGACGTTTATTGTTACCCAAATTAATGGCACTCGTTTTATCGAACTCAGATGGATGAAGCGCGGAGTGGACTTGAACCTGTGACCATGAAATCGAACGCCGGTCCCTACAGTGGACGCATTAGTCCACTGATCCACCAGACCCAGCATTCACAAATCCACCACTGACTCTACTGGTGAATGATCAGTTTTACGTTTCCGACCAAGCAATATTTAAACCGTCATTTGCCAGGACTCCTGAGTGGAAAATGTTATTTTCATTCTGTGCAAATATCATTCTTGCTTTGTTCTGTTAGTGCAAATGTCAATTTTCAGATGTCGATTAGTGCAAATATTGGTCCAAAATTGTCCAGTCACAGGTGCAAAATTGCTCAAGCACCAATGCAATTAATGTAATATAAGCTCAAAAGGAGGTTTGCAGGACCATGGATAACCGCACCCATATTTTCTAAGATTTTGTGTCGGGTTACATCAAATTCCATTTTTACATTCACAAAAGTCATGTAAACCCCAATTTGTGTCGCTTTGTAAAAAATATTGGAACATAAGGCTTTGCATCAGGTAGGCACAACATGAGTGTGCATGGGTATTCATTTGCTTGAACACATACATTTTGATGCAAACCCATATTTCCAAAAACATGTTTACAACATGGGTTTCCGCCAAACTAGTGCACCTAAGAGAGGCCGGCATAACGGGGAGAACTATCCTTATTTCTCATCACTATTTCCTCTTTGCAGAATGCAGCACACATACAAAGAGGAAACAACCTCAAAGGATAGTTTGTGCGCAAAATTACCCTGACCACAATGCAGGCCCCCTCGCGCAATGACACAAGGGTGTCTGCGTTGGTGCTAGGCAACCACAAATGCGCCAGCTCTAGGAGGAAGCAGAACAACATGATATCATTGAAAATATGGTGGTGTTCTGCTCTCACCCTTTAAAGCAACGTAGCGCAGCAACTTCACATACTACACCCCCCCCCCTTTCCAACAATTCTAAAGAGTAAAAAGGAAATGTCATCAACTCTCCTATGAGAGATCTTGCCAATTAAACTTTACATATCTAGAAGGCAAGGTATATACCACTTTAAAGAGCTTATCCAGTGAACAATATTAGAATATATCTCAGAAACCAACCAAAGTCCATGAACTAGATAGATATTGTTATTTTTTTGGTACCTCACCACTGCCACCCCTTCAAATCTGTACTTAGACACCTTGATACAGGTGAAACTTCATTCTGAGAAAACCTATGCTTTTTTTCTAACTTCATCTACGTTAGTTAGCCTTGACTCTATTACAACCTCAAGAACACAGGGCATATTACCAACAACTAGCGATAATTTTTGTCTCTAACTTGTTTAGAGACAAAAATTATCGCCGCACATCGGCGATTTTTATCGCAGATAAACCTTGCTATTAGCAAGGTTTATCGCTATTGCGATAAAAAACGGCCGCAATGCATGAATATCGCTGAAAAGTCAGCGATATTCATGCATTATCGAGCAAATGCTCTTAGCCATGTTATCCACCTCCCATTGGATAACATGGCTAAGAACTGCTCAGGGCAGGTGTTAGCTTTTGGAGATATTCGCGCTTAGCGCGAATATCTCCAAAAGTTGGTAATAGGAGATAGCGATGTTAGGGACTATTTCCAGTCGCTAACATCTTGGCACGCCCACTTTGCATGTCATTAGTGATAAATATCACTGACATGCAAAGCGGGGCCCAAGATGGTCGCTATCTCCTATTAGCTGTCACTAACTGGTGTTAGCGACAGCTTGGTAATAGGGAGATAATTTTATCTCCGCTTTCTTGGCTTTTAAAGCCAAAAAAGCGGAGATAAACCCCCTTGATAATATGCCCCACAATCCTTTGTGGCATCCTGGTATAGGCAAGTTCTAAAATCACCTGGAGTCAAAAAGGAACAAACACAACTGCCCTTTACCCAAGATCAAATTTCAACACCCACTGCATCAATATAGAAAGACTATAGTATTCCATTGGAAAAATAATCTTTCTGGGCACAAACTATTACTAAATCCTATCATCAGTCGACCGCTATATTTAAACTCATCAATGGAGCGCTCTCTGCTCTCTGAGACATAGTAGACCCCTTCGAAAGAGCTTAATGATCTTCTCGGTGAAGAAAGTGAAAGAGACAGGCCAGCAGTCGATTCAGACAGCTAATCGTCTCCATCTTCACTCCCCCCAACCAGACACAGCACCTTTAGGCAACTATTTCTCATGGCACCGGGATGCCAAGAGACAGGTTTCCTTCAATCCTACCTCCTCAGAAGAGGTGTCAGACGCGCTGGCCGCATAGGTAAACATCAATTCTTTGTTTTCTGAGTGTGGCCATTTATTGTGCTTGCTTCGGATTTTACACATGTATGCCATACCCTTCTTTGACCTGTTTGAGGTAAAACAATTGTATTTTCAAGTCTATCATTATTGAAATTGATCTCTCAGAAGACTCTTCTTCTCGTAAAGATCTAGGGTCCAATTCAGAAAAGTGAACTGAGAAGAAAATCTAACTTTAAGACTTTTGGTATTCACAAAGGGCATTTACGCTTCCCTTGTAAATAGGTGGCAGCATAAAAAACAATGGGTGCTGTGGTGGAACGCCCAGCGCAACACCCACTGCCCCCCCCCTTCACGCTAAGCTTAGCGTTAAAGGGGTCCATATTTACAAGGCAGCGTTAAGTGGGTGTGTGGCTGAATGTATAAGTAAGTGATTAGGTGTCTCAGTAAATGTAGGGGTGAGTGACTGGTTGTATTGGTCTGTCAGTTGGTGTCTAAGTGGCTGTATGGGTGTATAAGTGGGTACATGATTGGCTGTTTGGGCGATTTATTGGTTGTCTTAGTACCTGTATGAGTGTCTGAGTGTTTGTGTGGGTGGATTGTGGGGTGTGTGACTGCCTTTATGGATGAGTGAGTGGGTAAGTCAGTAGCTGTATAGGGTAGTGAGTGTATGTGTGTGTGAGTGGCTGTATGGATAAGAAAGGTGTGTATGGGCGAGTGAGTGGATCTTTCAGTGGTATATGGGTGAGTAACTGGGTATGTGAAAGGCAGTATAGGTTAGTGATGAAGTATATGAGTGCCTATATGGGTGAGTGAGTGAATATGAGAATGGCTGTGTGTGTGACTATGTGCTTGTGTCAGTGACCGTACAGGTACGTGAGTACAGGTAAATATATGTATGAGTAAGTAAGTGGGTGTGTGTAACTGTATGGGTTAGTAAGTGGCTGAGTGAATGATTTCATGGGTGAGTGAGTAGGTGTATGACTAGCTCTATGTGTGACTGACTTAGTGTGTGAGTGGCTGTATGAGTGTATATGCCCGTGGCTGTATTAGTGAATGAGTGGGTGTATGAGTGGCTGTACAGGTGAGTAAGTGGATTTGTGAGTAGATCTTTGAATCACTAAGTGGGTGTGTAAGTGCTGGTATGTGTTTGTGAATGGCTTTGCAAATGGTTTTGTGGGAGTGGGTGTATGCAAGGTTCTATGGGGTGTGAGTGGGTGAGTTGGAGATTTTGTAGATGATGTCATCAATGATGTCATTTGATATGCCATCAGTAGTGTCATCAGTAATGTCACTGACTATGTCATGAGTAATGTAATTTGTGAGGTCATAAGCAGTGCATTGTGGAGGTCCAGTTATAGTTAGCTAAGTGTAATCTGAGCCTAAATATATATTCCCTGTAACTTTAGTTTCTTCCAGTGAATATATGCATATTTTCTATGAAATCTACTTGTTGTAGAAATATGATGAACTAACTAACACATTCAGTGGTTGTGTCCCCTTTAAAACTGATTTCTGTTTTTAATTGGTGGTGGTGAAAGGGAGTGTTTTCCCTTTAAATTGAAACTCTGCACCATACTCTATGACCCAGTAGAATGCGCAAGCCAAAACGCGTAGGTAATTTTTCTGTTTGTATGCACCCTTGCACTTTGCTGGTTACGGTCCTGTGATGAATGGAGGCTAATTCTACATTGAAAAAATAAACGAGTTACCACATCACAAAGGATTTGTTTGTGCTGTTCTTCTGCTCGCCCTCGTGATGTGCTGAGTATTGGAGGGCAATACCAAAGGGGATAATGGACGGAGCGCTTGAGCAAATCAAACCCTCACCCCCAGTCAACTGATCTGGGTTTAATCCATCATCATTCTTTAACTCATTCCACTACCCCAGTTCAGACATGGCCATATGCAAATCAGTCTGACCCTGTGCCTCATGGGAACAGTCCAGCCCGAACTTCCAAGCCATGTCCTCCCTGGATCGGAAAAAAGCATCCTGGGACCGGTTTCTGGCTAATCAGTCATCATCAGCCAGGCTAGCTTGAATCCAGTGGCAAAATGAGCAAGGGACCCACGTCTGGGCATACCCTGCCAAGTTAGTGCGAACAAAACAATACCAAATATATATATATTATTTATTTTATTATTATTTATTTTAAGGATTTGTAAAGCGCAGCTGTCACCATTGCAGGCATTCTGGCGCTGATAGATCAGAGGAGACAGAGGTGAGGACACACATGGAGTGCGAACGGGCTAACAGGGGAATAGCCAAGTTTTAATCTTTCTTCTGAACGGGAGAAGATCTTTGATGTGCCTAATCTCGGTAGGGAGAGTGTTCCATAGTCTGGCGGCTGCCACCTTGAAGGATCTACCTCTGGCTCTGACTTTCCTGAATCTGGGAACGACTACCAGTTTAGCATCAGAGGATCGAAGCTGTCTGGTTGGAGTGTACCAGGCAAACTTAGATTGTAAGGGGGCAGGTCCGGAGCCGTGGAGAGCCCTAAAGACTATACAGAGGGCCTTAAATTGAATCCTCTGTCTTATAGGTAGCCAGTGCAGTTTTGCCAGGCCGGATGGTCCGTGAGATCTTCTCGGCAACCCCAGGGCCAGTTTGGCAGCTGCTGATTGGACCCTCTGGAGCCTGTCCTGCAGGAACTCAGAGGACCCGAGCAGGAGGGCATTACAATAGTCCAACCTGCTAAGGATGGTACATCTAACCACTTGGGCGCGGGCATGGGTGGTAAGAGGGGCAGAACTTTTCTTAGGGAGCAAAGGATGGCAAAACAACAGGCAGACGTTTTTTGAACATGCGTCTCCATGCTGAGCATATGATCCAACATGACCCCAAGGTTGCGAACTGATTCCACCGGACGTACACGGGACCCTGTTTCCGGGGGGCCAAAAGTTGTTAGGGAACGGTCGGGGCATCCTAGTTCCGGCACTGAAGAGCACCTCCGTTGGGAGTTATTCTTCAGCCACCTTGACGTGTCACACAGACAATTGTGTAGGACCTCCACAGAAGTTGAGTCCTCCCCTTCCAAGGAGAGGATCATCTGCGTGTCGTCGGCGTAGTTGACAATCCTAATGCCAAAGCTTTTGATGAGTACAATCAGAGGTCTTAGGTAAACATTAAAAAGTATTGGGCTGATTGATGAGCCCTGAGGGACTCCATGCGTTACCAGGGAAAAGGCAGACTGGAAAGGTGGCATGGATACTGCCTGCTGCCTATCCTGCAGAAATGAATGAAACCATTGCAGCGCAGTGTCTCTCACTCCCGCCTCAAACAGCCGCCTCAGTAAAATCTTATGGTTCACCGTGTCAAAGGCGGCAGACATATCGAGCAGGATCAGAAACGCTGCCTGTCTTCTGTCTGCACGCCTTTGAAGCTCATCCATAGCGGTACGTATATATATTTATTACCTACTGGCGGTCGCCAGTAGGTAGATATAGTTAGGACCTAGTTTCCATAGGAAATCCGCAACATTCTATTTGGAATCACTTTGGCGCCGGTCAACGAATCTTCGCTAAATTCTCCACGAAAATGGCCTGCTCCGCTCCGCTCCTTCCCTGAAAGTTTAGGGGTGGTTTGTCAAGCGGGGGCCGAGAAAAAAGGGGGGTCCCAAAACGTGTTTTCCCCATGCAATTTTCCATAGGACCTTCAGCCAGGGCTACAGCTGAATCAAGTTTGGCAAAAAGGTAGAGTTCAGTTCGCAGATTACCCTTTTTGTTAAATGGTAAAAATCTGTTTGGTAGTTCCTGAGAAAATCAAAAGTAATATCTTAGATATATCTATAGACGAAGTACCGTACCCGTACCGTCTGAGGACAGTACGCATACCATTACGAGCACGAGCTGCATGCTAATTGGCTGAAAACTGTCAGTCAACACTTCAAACCAGGAAGTATTGGCAGCCATCTTGTGTCTCGGTAGAAGTGATAAACAAGTGCGCAAAAGACGCAAAGGGGGCAGGGTAGAAAGACCATGATGCCCTAGGCCTGCTCAGGAGAGAGCTGAATTGTGTGAGCACCAGAACGCCATTGCCTCGAGGCGAGTGCACTGCTGCCACAGAGGGAAGCGGAAAGCCACCGTAGTGTGAAAGGGAAGGGAAAGGAAAGCAGGCTGCTGGTCGGGCGGCCGGCCCTCGGCTTCACACCCGTCACTCGTCTCCATCTGCCGATTCAAACGGCTCACAGGCTGGTGGCTTGGCTGTTCCCTGCCCCCCCTCCCCCGTGCTGTGCAGTGCAGAGCAGAGCGCGGGAGCGCGACCGCAGGTGGCCGCCAGAACTCGCAGCCTATGCAGCAGCGGCCGCGGGCAAAATTCGGGAACGGCCCGTTCGCAGCGGGAGCCCTCGGCAGGCAGCCGGCCGGGGCCACGAGAGCTCTTGGTCAGCTCAGGGCCAGTCTGGAAAGTGGAGGAGGATTGCAGTAAGGTCCCCTATAGCGGCAGGAGCATTCCAGAAGCAGCGGGAACACTCAGCAGCAGGAACAGTAGCAGCCAGGGCTTCCCCTGAGGCGGCGGGAGTCGCAGGAGCCACAGAGACCAGCCTGTGCATCTGTGCATCTGCCGAGGCGGGAGACAAGAGGTAAGAGGTGGAGGCAAGCGTGGCAGCCGTTAGAGGTCGCCGCTAAGTAAGAGCCAGAGGGCGCAGTCTGAGGGGCTGGTAGACTAGGTCTCCAGCTTGCAGCCCCCCTCGTGTGCAGCGCTTGCTAACCCCCCCGTCCCCCTCCACCCTTCCGGAAGGACTGAGAATCCTGCTCCGTGTTTTGTTTGTTGCCGCCAAGAGTGGCGGTTGCGCCTGGCTCCGAGCGAGCAGTGTTTTCCCGACTCCCGACTCCCTGCTACCATCTGGGTTGGGAAGAGGAGTTACTGGCCAGCAAAGCAAATAAGTGGGTTGAAGGAGAGGAACAGCCGCAGGATTTGAACTGTGAGCGGCACACACGGCGAGCGGTTAGACTACACAACCCCAGCTACCCCAGCTAGCCCAGCCCAGCCAGCCCAAAAACAACACAAAACTACCTGCCACTAAGATCGACACAACCTACCTATTTCATATCAGCGGTTATTGCGGCCGGGTGTAGCGTGGTGCTGGGTGCGGGGGCCTACGGACAAATTGCTCTCATTTTCAGCATCCCTGTGAGGGTATAACAAAGGACAACTAAGGGACTGCAAATAGGCAGAGCAATGAGATCAGGAACAGTCAGACTAGAACCAAAGCCTAAACCACCTGCCCAATCCAAAACGAGAAAAAGGAAACAGAGCAGCCTAGAGCTGAGCGCCTCACCGAGTTTAGGACACGTCCAGGCTATCAACCTCAAAGCGTGCAACAATACTGGAGAGGACCGTACGCTAGCAGACGTGGACATACCGTCACCCAACCAGCCTCTAACCCCAATTGAATCATTGGACATGTTGTCACCCAACCAGCCTCTAATCCAAATTGACTTCGAAAAAAAAATAAAAAAAATAAACCACCAGGCATCCTTGGCCCCCTTGCCGCTTTGCCCAACTAATGTCCCCCACAACTTACAAAGGCCCGCACAAAAGCCATCACAAGCAGCCCTGCGAAACCTGGTAACTATTGACGGAATGCCCCCGAAGAAAAAGATATGTTCATATCAGCCTAAGATCTACACAAAGTTCTCCTTTCTTAAAGACCCAGGGACAGCCATATTTTCAAAGACAGGGGACATCAGTGGCCTCCAAACTCCACTACTAAAAGGTGCAGCAGTCGATACCCACACAGCAAAGAGCCTAGCAGGCTCATCCAACTGCTTAAATAACTTTTCTTCATTTAGCAGCGGGGTAGCCATACTCGCGTCAACACCACCACAATTAACATCAACGGACCCAGGGGACATGGCTACACTTAATTCAACAACTACTCCTGCTTATACTACCATCTTTAACTTTCCGGGAAATGGGTCAGTCAGGAAAAACCATATGGTTGAGCAGAGTACTGTAAAGAAAGCGGAAACAATTGAGTCAATATGTGTGCAGACCTTATCCACCTCCAACCTGGCACAACCGAGTAAGCACGGTTTATCTTCCTTGAGTAGCCAAGAGAGGTTTCAGGAAACTAAGGCCATGGTTCACAGGGAAGTGGAAAGAGAAGACTTGCCTGGCCTCCACCGAGTTAGCAGTTCCCCAACTCGTGCAATCACTGGTATGGAAACAGGGGGCGCATGTAGGGAGCCACCAACGGAGCCACCAATGGTTTTAATAAGAGAAGCAAGTGGGCATCCTTTGCCCCAGTCGCCAGGACTTCCTTTGACTCCCGTAAAAAAATCCCCAGGCAACCTGAGCAGAATCATCGAACAACCAACTCCAACCATTGGACCAACGGTGCTAACAGCATCTCAACGACGTACATTGCTGCAGTTTAATGACTCCCAATCCACAAATAATTCCATAAACAATGATATGTCTTCTATTTCTGTACAAGAGTGGGAGGAATTAGTTGCGGCCTACAATGCCAAACCCCCCGAAGAGAAACCGATGATCAATGCCTCCCCAAGACCGGAAGGGGGCATTAACTTAGGCAATTCAGTCCCAGATACCCTATGGTCTACAATCCTAAGCACCTTGCAACAGTCGGCCACCGCTCTGGACTTTCAGTCACAAAAAATGGACTTACAGCTTACCGTTTTGCAGTCAATGGCCGAGTCAATTTCAGGGATTGACTGGAAAATCTCGGAACTAAACGGACTCATAAGGAGGGGACAAGATGCAGTCCTTGCAGATCACTCACCTACCATCCAACCCCCCCTTTATGACCCCCTCTTAGACAAATTATCATCTTTACCATCTATGCTAGGGGACCTGATAAGCGACTTAAAAGCATCAGCCCTCCAACCATTAAAGCAACATACAGCCGACCCTCCTGCAGTTCCTCCGGTACCTGCTTCAAGGCAAGAGATCAAGTTGCCAAGTGACCAGAGCCTAGCTATTGCCTTGCCACCCCAAGCTTTATCCACCGAGCTACTGGAAATAGAGGAAGCAATCACTATCACAAGCACAGCTGATCCTTCGACTCAAACCAACGCAAAGTCCCGCAGAAAGAACAAAAGGAAAGGTAGGAACCGTTCCCTAATAGGGGCAAGGCTTAACATAGAAGAACCATCACCTTTCACTGCGATTTCAGACACTGATGCCCGGAGCCTGTCACCAAGTGTCCACCTGTCCCCTTCGCCCGAAGCCCAAGACAGCGCGCCAATAGAGTCCTCATCACAGTGCTTAAAATCAACACATAATTCCATAAAAAAGATGACATCAAAAAAATGCACCAAACAGAAACTTCTACAATTCAAAATAATTCAGTCAGGGCAGACTCCAGACAACAGTAAAATTAAATCGGGTGAAGAAGCCGCAGAAAACAGGCGGAATGCCACCCCTCCGGTCACGACCTCGGAGACATGTTTGGAGTCCAAGCCGAAAACAACTAGTACCACGATTATGAACTTTGAAACTTGTCCTGAGTCCAAGCCAAAAACAAATAGCGCCCTCTGGGCTACGAAGCTAGATAACGACCAAGGCGGGGGCTCACTCGCCTTAGGTGCATCATCTTCTAGCCAAGCCCTTGATCAAGCTCCTCAGGCCTTCAAGAGCCCACCGACGGTTCCAACAAAAGTGCTATGTCAGAGCATTCCAACCTCAATTCTGTTTATCCCAGAATATACATCCAGAGGGAATGAAGACATATTGAATAGGGGGAACATTTTAAGACTCCTGCACTCTTCAACAAATCTAGCAAACATCAGCTCAAACGACCTTTTACAAGTAGGGTTCCAATCAAACACCTCGACCCATCAGCCTGACATTACCAAAACTACCTGGATCTCGCCGGAGATAGCTAACAAAATCTTGGAAGAGGAGGCAATGTTCCAGCAATGGGGAATTGCCTTGAAGTTGGAAAGGCAACCCCGCTATCCAACTCCGCTTTTAGCCTCCATCCAACCTCAGCTTCAAAAAAACTCCACTTCAATATTAAAGGGAGCTAGGAGCTGCTCACCGGGGCAACGTTACCGACACACTAAAAGTCCCCAATGGGGCCAATATCACAATCAAGATACGAACTTGTAATTATCGACAGACCCTAATTGGAGATGTATTCAGCGCACTATCGCGACAACGACTGCTGACGTTTGACAGTATGGGCAAGCGCCCTTTAACCCCTTGGTGGTACGTAGGGCCACAAGAATCTGTTCATGGAACATCAATGGCTTAGTTAATAAAAAGAACGATCCGGAGCTCATACAATACTTAACCTCATTCGATCTCCTGTTAATACAAGAAACTTGGGAAGATAAAGTATTTGATCTACAGGGGTTTACGTCACTCTGTATGCCAGCAATCAAAACTTCAACCTTCGGCCGCGGTTCGGGAGGACTGATGGTATTCGCCTCTATAACGTCAATAGGCGAAATTAGGGCTCTGGACTTTCACATAACCCCCCCAAGTGTCATACAGGTGGTAAAGCTCTCACTCCCTCTAACAAAGCAACACCAGGAAGTTATTATTATAAATACATACATTCACCCCAAATGGAAACAAAAATCGGTGGAAGAGCTGGGGCACGTTTTTCAAAAAATAAGGGACTCCGGGGAGTCAGACACCTTCATCCTGGCTGGTGACTTTAACATGCTTCTCATCAGCAATGAGCAAGGCACTGACCTCTCTTATGAATTAGACACAGCATGGGGCGTGCCGCCGCAAGGTCGAACAAAAAATAACAACTTATCGAAACATTCAAAAAACCTTCTTTGGCAATTAAATACCCATAACTTAAGGGCCCTAAATGGACGTTATGCTGAAGATGACCCACCGGCAGCCACTTTCCACTCTAGCACACAATCCTCGCATTTGGATTATATGTTCATGTCTTTAGACATGTTCAGCTGGATAACTTCATTCAAAATAGACGTGAATGACTTCAGCGACCATCTGCCCTTGGTGGCTGAGATAAAAACCAATTCGGCAGAGGAAAAAGAACGCTACATTGGCCCAGAAACAGAAGTCAGTGCAAACCTAAAAAGGATACGGTGCAATCTTGACAACATCGACCTTATTGGTTCAATCGCGAAAACCCTCTTCCAACAAATTAATTGCTCATCTAAGTTGGCGAACGTCTGGCATGACTTCATCATCACCATCGGGGAACAACTGGGTAGTACCAGGCCTTCCAATTCTTGCCTGGTGAGAGGACCCTTAAGCACGAGACAGATGCGGTTGGATATGAAAATACAAAAACGCTTGATTAATCAAAATCTGAGGAGGATACGAAAGGATCAGGGAAACCCTAGTCTGCAAGTAGTGCTGAGGGAAGCAAAAAAGCAACTCAAACAGCTGAAATGGGTAAGTCAAAAACAAAGGAATGAAGAACTTTGGGGGAAACTTGTCCACGAAGGAAAGCAAAAAAACAGTTCTAGGTTCTGGCAAATGGTGAAAAGGATCCAGAACCCGAACCATCTGGGGCAAAATTCGCACATAGCAGAGGAAGTATGGACCAAATACTTATTGTCACACTTTAATAATGACAATATAGGAGATACGACAACAAAGGCTCCCTGCATGGAAATCATAAAGCTTGGTCGTGATGGTAACCCCAGCAATCAAAGTGGGACAAGCATGTGTGGACTGGGGGAGTTTGAGGGTATGACCTTACCACAATCAGAATCTTTAGAAGGGGAAGGAAGACCCATAAAGGACATGGAGACAGGGCTCACGGGATACACCCCAGTAGACATCGGGCGTTGAATTACCAAGGGACGACCGAATGGGGCCCCAGGACCGAATGGAATCCCCCCCATGTTGTACAAATCTGACGTAGCCTTTTGGAGTGCATCCTTGTGTCAGGTCTTTAACGAGGCCAGACTTACTTTATCCCTTCCGGACTCCTGGCAAGGGTCCGTCATTAGCCCGATATATAAACATGGGAGCAAGAGTAATCCGAATAGCTACTGTCTCATTGCTTTGCTTGACATAGAAGCAAAATACTTCAGTGGTCTCATTCTGGAAGAAATATCGGCTGGGCGTCCGAAAAAGCCATTATCCCTTCCAACCAAACAGGTTTCCGTAAAGGCCAAGGGACAACAACCAACATCATGGCCCTGTCCCTACTGATGGGCGAAGCAAAAACCACCAAGCTACCGCTTTTCCTTTCATTTATTGATTATACGGCGGCCTTCGACCATGTGGACCGAAACAAACTTTGGAAAAAACTATCCACTTGGGGCATTCCGAAACATCTCCTAGATGTCCTAATACTGCTTCACTCTAACACCTGGGTTAAAATTAAACTTGGAACTGGCCAGCACCTGTCGAAGCAGATTAGGACAACTAAAGGACTAAAGCAGGGGTGCCTATTAGCGCCAATTCTATTCAATCTGTTTATTTCTGACTTACCGGAAGAACTTGACAAATGCCGTAATCATGCGCCCAAGCTAGGAAAAGCCACCCTCCCTAGTTTGTTATATGCGGACGATTTAGTGCTGATAAGCCGGTCGCCAATAGGCCTTCAGCATCTTTTGAATTGTACCCATGCCTTCTCAATAAAGAATGCCCTAGAAATAAACCTCAATAAATCTAAGGTCATGACGGTAAACTACAGGAAGAAAAGGATCCCTTGTTGGTACCTGAACGGAGTAAAGCTCGAACGGGTAGCCACATACAAATACCTTGGCGTCGTGCTGGATTCTAAGAACACGTCTAGGCCTCAGCTCCAGTCCATCCGAGGGAAGGCAATAATGACCCACCTCGCACTGAAATCACTAAAGACTAAACTCCCTGACCTCACCCTTAAACCCTTCCTTGAAATCCTCCGAGCGAAACTTCAACCAACGCTCACCTATGGGAGCGAATCGCTGCATGGGAAGGACGCTGCATTGTTAGACACAGTCATAGCCAATTGTTACAGGGCCATCTTCAACCTTCCCAAATACGCGTCTCCAGCCCAAATTCGTTTAGAATTTGGGGTGGTCAAACAAACACTAGAAAGACGGAGTGCATATGTAACTAACTGGCGCAAGATCCGCGACGCAGACCCTGACTCCTTAAATGCCAGCGTCTGGGAAGAGCTACTCAGATGTCTCACTTCACTGCCTAGGGACTACCTATTTGGATCTCTTGATGTGCTAGGCTTATCCGATATTTGGGAAACTGCCATAGACCACCAGTCCTTCAAAAAGTTGGCAAAAAAATCTGCCCGAATAATCTCGGCAATAGAAGATAAGAAAGACCTAGCCAACAGGGCGCATGGATGGATAACGGTGGGAGATTACGGCAAAATACGGCCACAAGCATATCTTAATATCGGGATGAAAATAAAAATCAAAGAAAAGTTCCTGAAATTGCGCCTTGGAGCTATCCCGATATTACCGCACTTGCCGCCATGGGAGAGAACTCACGCCTCGGCCCTATGCCGCCTGTGTAAATCTGGCAAGGAGGACATCATCCATGTGATATGTATTTGCCCGAGACTAATGGACCTGAGGCTCAAGCTGTTGCTACCTTTTTTTAGATCACATGCCGTTCGGACCTGTAGGCAGGCAGTTAAACTTTGTTTTTCCTCCAGCGATATTAAACTGAATTGTCAGGTTGTGAAGTTCTTGGATTTAATGCAGGAAAGATTCAAGCACACTTGAAAGACTCATTGGGACTTAATAACAACCATGAATTGACAATAGTAACTGCTGTATTTTAAATAATTTGTACTGTTATATGGCATTTTAAATAATTTGTACTGTTATATGGCGTTTTATATTTTTGTAAAGATTTTAATTAATCATATACAAATAAATATATTACTTACTTACTTGCTCAGGGGATACCACAAGGACCACCAAGGTCCCCCCCCATTTTTTTTTTCAAAATCGCAGGACACCTTGCCAATCCCCCCCAAAAAATTAAGGCACCACTCTGCAAACGCGCCCCCTGGCGCGTTTGCAGAGGGGGAAATAATTCTCCTTGAATACTGGGGTCCCTGGGGGCCAAGTAGCCCACCAGGAACCTCTAGTATGTGCCAGGGGGCTGCCTTGCAGAGATGTGTAAAGAGGCCACGCCCCTTTTTACACCTCTCTGCAACGCAGCTCCCTGGCACATACTGGAGGTTCCTGGTGGGCTAGTTGGCCCCCAGGGACCCCCAGTATTCAAGGGGAATTAGTTCCCCCTCTCCAAACGCGCCAGGGGGCTGCGTTGCAGAAAGGTGTAATGAGGCCACACCCCTTTTTACACCTCTCTGCACAGCAGCCGCCTGGTGCATACTGGTGGTTCCTGATCCCCTAGGCCTGCTCAGGGGGTCCCACTAGGACCCCCAAGGCCCCCCAATTTTTTTTAAATAATTGCGGGATACGCGTAGGGTACGCTTACCCTGCCGATCCCCCCAAAACAATTGAGGCACTACTCTTGAAACGCCACCCCCTGGCGGGTTTGCAGAGAGAGAACTAATTCCCCTTGAATACTAAGGTTCCTTGGGGGCCAAGTAGCACACCAGGAACCTCCAGTATGTGCCAGGGGGTTGCCTTGCAGAGACGTGTAAAGAGGCCATGCCCCTTTTAACACCTCTCTGCAACGCAGCTCCCTGGTGCATACTGGAGGTTCCTGGTGGGCTAGTTGGCCTCCAGGGACCCCCAGTATTCAAGGGGATATAAGTTCTCCCTCTGCAAATGCGCCAGGGGGCTGCCTTGCAGAGAATTGTAAAGAGGCCAAGCCCCTTTATACACCTCTCTGCAACGAAGCCCCCTGGTGCATACTGGAGGTTCCTGGTGGGCTAGTTGGCCCCCAGGGACCCCCAGTATTCAAGGGGAATTAGTTCTCCCTCTGCAAACGCGCCAGGGGGCTGCCTTGCAGAGAATTGTAAAGAGGCCATGCCCCCTTTTACACCTCTCTGCAACAAAGCCGTCTGGTGCATACTGGAGGTTCCTGATCCCCTAGGCCTGCTCAGGGGGTCCCGCTAGGACCCCCAAGGCCCCCCCCCAAGTACGCGTACCCTGCCGATCCCCCCAAAACAATTGAGGCACTACTCTTGAAACGCCACCCCCTGGCGGGTTTGCAGAGAGAGAACTAATTCCCCTTGAATACTAAGGTTCCTTGGGGGCCAAGTAGCACACCAGGAACCTCCAGTATGTGCCAGGGGGCTGCCTTGCAGAGACGTGTAAAGAGGCCATGCCCCTTTTAACACCTCTTGGCAACGCAGCCCCCTGGTGCATACTGGAGGTTCCTGGTGGGCTAGTTTGCCTCCAGGGACCCTCAGTATTCAAGGGGATATAAGTTCTCCCCCTGCAAACGCGCCAGGGGCTGCCTTGCAGATAATTGTAAAGAGACCATGCCCCTTTATACACCTCTCTGCAACGAAGCCCCCTGGTGCATACTGGAGGTTACTGGTGGGCTAGTTGGCCCCCAGGGACCCCTAGTATTCAAGGGGAATTAGTTCTCCCTCTGCAAACGCGCCAGGGGGCTGCATTGTAGAGAATTGTAAAGAGGCCATGCCCCTTTTTACAACACTGTGCAACGCAGCCCCCTGGCGCATACTGGAGGTTCCTGGTGGGCTAGTTGGCCCCCAGGGACCCCCAGTATTCAAGGGAATTTAGCTCTCCCTCTGCAAACGCGCCAGGGGGCTGCCTTGCAGAGAATTGTAAAGAAGCCATGCCCCTTTTTACACCTCTCTGCAACAAAGCCCCCTGGTGCATACTGGAGGTTCCTGGTGGGCTAGTTGGCCCCCAGGGACCCCCAGTATTCAAGGGGAATTAGTTCCTCATCTGCAAATGCGCCACGGGGCTGCGTTGCAGAGAGGTGTAATGAGGCCATGCCCCTTTTTACACCTCTCTGCAACGCAGCCCCCTGGCGTATACTGGAGGTTCCTGGTGGGCTAGTTGGCCCCCAGGGACCCGCAGTATTCAAGGGGAATTAGTTCCCCCTCTGCAAACGCGCCAGGGGGCTGCGATGCAGAGAGGTGTAATGAGGCAACGCCGCTTTTTACACCTCTCTGCAAGGCAGCCCCCTGGCGCATACTGGAGGTTCCTGACCTCCTAGGCCTGCTCAGGGGGTCCCACAAGGACCCCCAAGTCCCCTCAAAAATATATATTTTTTTTAAATCACGGGATACGCGTAGGGTACGCATACCCTGCCGATCCCCCCCAAAAAACAAAGTAGCCCACCAGGAACCTCCAGTATGCGCCAGGGGGCTGTCTTGCAGAGACGAGTAAAGAGGCCACGCCCCTTTTTACACCTCTCTGCAACGCACCCCCTGGCGCATACTGGAGGTTCCTGGTGGGATAGTTGCCCCCCAGGGACCACCAGTATTCAAGGGGAATTAGTTCTTCCTCTGCAAACGTGCCAGGCACTGCCTTGCAGAGATGTGTAAAGAGGCTTCGCCCCTTTTTTCACCTCTCTGCAACGCAGCCCCCTGGCGCATACTGAAAGTTCCTGGTGGGCTAGTTGTCCCCCAGGGACCCCCAGTATTCAAGGGGAATTAGTTCCGCTCTGCAAACGCACCAGGAGGGGGCGTTGCGGAGAGGTGTAATGAGGCCACGCCCCTTTTTACACCTCTCTGCAACACAGCCCCCTGGCGCATACTGGAGGTTCCAGATGGGCTAGTTGGCCCCCAGGGACCACCAGTATTCAAGGGGAATTAGTTCCCCCTCTGCAAACGCACCAGGGTGTTGCCTTGCAGAGACATGTAAATAGGCCACGCCCCTTTTTACACCTCTCTGCAACGCAGCCCCCCCGGCGCATACTGGAGGTTCCTGGTGGGCTAGCTGGCCCAGAGGGACCCCCAGTATTCAAGGGGAATTAGTTTCCCCTCTGCAAACGTTCAGGGAGCTGCGTTGCAGAGTGGTGTAATGAGGCCACGCCCCTTTTTAAACCTCTCTGCAACGCAGCCTCCTGGCACACACTGGAGGTTCCTGGTGGGCTAGTTGGCCCCCAGGGACCCCCAGTATTCAAGGGGATTTAGTTCCCCCTCTGCAAGCGCGCCAGGGGGCTGCCTTGCAGAGACGTGTAAAGAGGCCATGCCCCTTTTTACACCTCTCTGCAATGCAGCCCCCAGGCGCATACTGGTGGTACCTGGTGTGCTAGTTGGCCCCCAGGGACCCCCAGTATTCAAGGGGAATTAGTTCCCCCTCTGCAAACGTGCCAGGGTGCTGCCTTGCAGAGAATTGTAAAGAGGCCACACCCCTTTTTACGCCTCTCTGCAACGCAGCCCTTTGGCGAATACTGGAAGTTCCTGGTGGGCTAGTTGGCCCCCAGGGACCCCCAGTATTCAAGGGGAATTCGTTCCCCTCTGCAAACGCGCCAGGGGGCTGTGTTGCAGAGAGGAGTAATGAGGCCACGCCCCTTTTTACACCTCTCTGCACAGCAGCCGCCTGGTGCATACTGGAGGTTCATGATCCCCTAGGCCTGCTCAGGGGGTCCCACTAGGACCCCCAAGGCCCCCCCCAAATTTCTTTTGAAAATAATTGCGGGATACGCGTAGGGTACGCATACCCTGCTGATCCCCCCAAAACAATTAAGGCACCACTCTTGAAACGCCCCCCCCTGGCGGGTTTGCAGAGAGAGAACTAATTCCCCTTGAATACTAAGGTTCCTTGGGGGCCAAGTAGCACACCAGGAACCTCCAGTATGTGCCAGGGGGCTGCCTTGCAGAGACGTGTATAGAGGCCATGCCCCTTTTTACACCTCTCTGCAACGCAGCCCCCTGGTGCATACTGGAGGTTCCTGGTGGGCTAGTTGGCCTCCAGGGACCCCCAGTATTCAAGGGGATATAAGTTCTCCCTCTGCAAACGCGCCAGGGGGCTGCCTTGCAGAGAATTGTAAAGAGGCCATGCCCCTTTATACACCTCTCTGCAACGAAGCCCGCTGGTGCATACTGGAGGTTCCTGGTGGGCTAGTTGGCCCCCAGGGACCCCCAGCATTCAAGGGGAATTAGTTCTCCCTCTGCCAACAAGCCAGCGGGCTGCATTACAGAGAATTGTAAAGAGGCCATGCCCCTTTTTACAACACTGTACAACGCAGCCCCCTGGCGCATACTGGAGGTTCCTGGTGGGCTAGTTGGCCCCGAGGGACCCCCAGTATTCAAGGGAAATTAGTTCTCCCTCTACAAATGCACCAGGGGGCTGCCTTGCAGAGAATTGTAAAGAGGCCATTCCCCTTTTTACACCTCTCTGCAACAAAGCCCCCTGGTGCATACTGGAGGTTCCTGGTGGGCTAGTTGGCCCCCAGGGACCCCCAGTATTCAAGGGGAATTAGTTCCCCATCTGCAAATGCGCCATGGGGCTGCGTTGCAGAGAGGTGTAATGAGGCCATGCCCCTTTTTACACCTCTCTGCAACGCAGCCCCCTGGCGTATACTGGAGGTTCCTGGTGGGCTAGTTGGCCCCCAGGGACCCGCAGTATTCAAGGGGAATTAGTTCCCCCTCTGCAAACGTGCCGGGGGCTGCGTTGCAGTGAGGTGTAATGAGGCCACGCCGCTTTTAACACCTCTCTGCAAGGCAGCCCCCTGGCGCATACTGGAGGTTCCTGACCTCCTAGGCCTGCTCAAGGGGTCCCACAAGGACCCCCAAGTCCCTCCAAAAATATATATATATTTTTTAAATCATGGGATACAAGTAGGGTACGCATACCCTGCGGATCCCCCCCAAAAAACAAAGTAGCCCGCCAGGAACCTCCAGTATGCGCCAGGGGGCTGCCTTGCAGAGATGAGTAAAGAGGCCACGCCCCTTTTTACACCTCTCTGCAACGTACCCCCTGGCGCATACTGGAGGTTCCTGGTGGGATAGTTGCCCCCCAGGGACCCCCAGTATTCAAGGGGAATTAATTCCCCTCTGCAAACATGCCAGGAGGCGGCATTGCAGAGCGGTGTAATGAGGACACGCCCCTTTTTACACCTCACTGCAACACAGCCCCCTGGCGCATACTGGAGGTTCCTGATGGGCTAGTTGGCCCCCAGGGACCACCAGTATTCAAGGGGAATTAGTTCCCCCTCTGCAATTGCACCAGGGTGCTGCCTTGCAGAGACATGTAAAGAGGCCACTCCCCTTTTTACACCTCTCTGCAACGCAGCCCCCTGGCGCATACTGGAGGTTCCTGGTGGGCTAGCTGGCCCAGAGGGACCCCCAGTATTCAAAGGGAATTAGTTTCCCCTCTGCAAACCTTCAGGGGGCTGCGTTGCAGAGTGGTGTAATGAGGCCACGCCCCTTTTTAAACCTCTCTGCAACGTGCACCCTGGCCTACACTGGAGGTTCCTGGTGGGCTAGTTGGCCCCCAGGGACCCACAGTATTCAAAGGGATTTAGTTCCCCTCTGCAAGCGTGCCAGGGGCCTTGCAGAGACGTGTAAAGAGGCCATGCCCCTTTTTACACCCCTCTGCAATGCAGCCCCCTGGCGCATACTGGTGGTACCTGGTGGGCTAGTTGGCACCCAGGGACCCCCAGTATTCAAGGGGAATTAGTTCCCCCTCTGCAAACGCGCCAGGGGGCTGCCTTGCAGAGACGTGTAAAGAGGTCACGCCCCTTTTTACACCTCTCTGCAACGCAGCCCCCTGGCGAATACTGGAAGTTCCTGGTGGGCTAGTTGGCCCCCAGGGACCCCCAGTATTCAAGGGGAATTAGTTCCCCCTCTACAAACACGCCAGGAGGCTGCGTTGCAGAGAGGTGTAATGAGGCCTTGCCCCTTTTTACACCTCTCTGCAACACAGCCCCCTGGCACATACTGGAGGTTTCTGGTATGCTAGTTGGCCCCCAGGGACCCCCAGTATTCAAGGGGAATTAGTTTCCCCTCTGCAAACGTTCAGGGGGCAGTGCTGCAGAGAGGTGTAATGAGGCCACACCCCTTTTTACACCTCTCTGCAACGCAGCCTCCTGGCGCATACTGGAGGTTCCTGGTGGGCTAGTTGGCACCCAGGGACCCCCAGTATGCAAGGGGACCTAATCCCCCAACTAAGGGGCGATTATGATTGCGGTTAATCCATATCCTCCGGGCCGGGGGAAGCCACCGCCAGCACGGAGGATGCGAATCAACCACTGCAGACTGAAAAAAGACCCCCGCCAGATTAGGATGGCTGGGGGATCTTTTTTCCGTCCGCCGCTTTTCCGCTGCGGTCGCCTTCCGACCGCGGCGTAAAAGCTCTAACATGGCTGGCGGTGTCTATCAGACACCGCCAGCCATATTAGGATGTCTGTGGTCCTATGCCTTTCCATGGCGGCATTTCCGCCGTCGAAAGGTATACAGACTTTTCTTTGGGGGCCTGTTGCGGGCCCCCAGGGGTGAAGGGGGTGGGGGGTGCACATGGGGGGTACCTAGGGTACCCCTCCTGCCTTTGCGTGCATTTAGCAGCAGGCACCACGCGGTGCCTGCAGCTTCGTGCATGCAAAGGTAAACATGTTTTTTTTAACATTGCGGCGTGTGCTGCTTCAAGCAGCACCGGCCGCAATGTTAAAAATACATGATGTGACTGCCAGGGTGGCGGTCACATCCTAATTAGCACGGAGAACCGCCGCAGCCCCTGCAGACGGTCCCTCCTCCTCTGGGGTGGAGGACGGACGCAGGTCCATCCGCCATCCTAATAGGCCCCTTGGAACGAGCTATAGGGCATGTTTGCACAGTGGTGAAGGTAGGGGGCGGGGCTTGAGGTGATATGTGTGCAAACATGCCCTGTGGCACGTTTTAGGTTGGGAATTAATTCCTCTTCAATCCAGAGGTCCCCTAAGGGCCAACTAGCCCACCAGGTACCTCCAGATAGCCCCACGGAGCTGCGTTGCGCAGTGTTGTAAAAAGGGGGCGTTGCCTATAAACACCTCTCTGCAACCCAGCTCCCTGGCGCATACTGGAGGTACCTGGTGGGCCAGTTGGCCAACAGCGGACCTCAGGATTGAAGAGGAATGAATTCCCCAGCTTAAAACACGCCACAGGTCGTGTTTGCACACATGTGACCTCAGGCCCCGTTCCTTCACTATTGAGCAAAATATTCCTCTTAAATCAGCCGAACTACGAATTCCGATTTACTCACCTGTTATCAGGAGAGACCTCAGTGCTTCATCTTTCAGCCCAGTACTGATCCTGAAAAGTAATTTTAACCGTACTTACCAGTAACTTGAATTACCTTCCATAGGCTAACATTGACTGATTTCATTTGGAAATTCTTCTAAGTGTGGAGTTTTGGAACTTTAAAACATTCCTCTAACATCAGCTGAACTACGAATTCCGATTTACTCACCTGTTATCAGGAGAGACATCAGTGCTGCATCTTTGAGCCCAGTACTGATCCTGAAAAGTAATTCTGAAATTACTTACCAGTAACTTGAATTTCCTTCCATAGGAATCCATTGTCTGGTTTTCACCAGAAAAGTTTCTTTGTGTCTATTTTTACAAACTAAATATATTCCTTAAAAATTGCCTGTATGAACTAAACACATTCTTTCAACTGTTTACAGGAGATGCACCAGTGCTAAAACCAGGATCCACCACTGAGTAAGAAAAAGTAACAATAACACTACTTACCTGCTAAGTGAATTTCCTCCCATAGGATAACATTCGTGATTCTATGTGAAAAGATGTCTGTGTCAACTTTTAAAATACAATAATATTCCCTAAAAATCACTACTGTAACTAAAACACTTTTACACAACCGTTTACATGAGATGTCCAAGGCCTGAATCTAGGATCCATTCCTGTGGTTAGAAAAGTAATCCATAAAGTAACTAATTGCATTTAAGTAGAAAAACACTTTGAGGTCAATGTTGCATTGTGTTTGAAATTGTGTTGCCCATTTCAACAACTGTAACTACTGTAATTATAAGTCTATTGACTATTTGCAAAGTATTTAAACTAAAGTAATACATTTTGAGAAAGTATATTTTGTAATGTAATGTATAATGTAATTACAATTTCATTTTAAAAATAAAATATCTAAAAATAAATAGTTTAAAAAATGTAGTAAATCAGTATAAAAAATATAACAATTAATACATTTAAAAATTGTCATTTACAAAACCTTCAAAATTCACTGAAAAAATCAAAGGTTTCAGGCCTGATATAGTTAGGAATTAGCATTTAAAAAACCTTTGAAATTCACTGAAAAAACCCATAGGTTTCAGGCCTGATATAGTTAGGAATCAGTATTTAAAAAACCTTTGAAATTCACTGAAAAAAACGTAGGATTTAGGGGTGTTATAGTTAGCTGGACATTTCACTCGTACAAAACCATTGAAATACCTCCGATATAGTAAGTTGTACTAACTATATCTTGCCCGCCCGCAATCCACTGCTGATGATGTCACATATTACATCATTCATGACATGGTCAGTGACATCACTGATGACATCTCAAATGACATCACTGATGATATCATCCACATGACGATACACCTCATCATACACTAGTATAACCTTTCATCACTCACTGTAAAATACAGAGTACCATAGTTGAATCCATTGACACACCTATACAAGTTTCTAAAAACCCACTCAGTGATTCCTAGATCTATACACACATCTAATCACTTACCTACAGATTCACTCATACATCCAGTCAATGATCAATAGAACACTATCAAATATACTTATACACCTATATCGACATTACACACCAGCACACATCCTATTCACTTATGAAGTCATCCTATTCACTTATGCAAACAATGGATCATACTTACATTTACTTAGTTATCTATACTACTATTATAAAGAGAGAACTGTGTCCTTTGAGCCAGGTAAACTCAGAAAGTACACCACCAATCGCAACACCCAATACAGCGTTGGAAAGGGGAGGTCCAGGAGATGGACATAGGCTATATAAAAATAAAAATAAAACGTAATAAAAAAAAAATTAGCATAAAAAAAGTAGTCCCTTGAAAGTAGCGCCGGCCGTGAGGTGCGTCATGACATCAGGAGCGAGGGGAGGAGTGGCGTTCGCTGACGTCCGAGCATTGATTGCAAAGAGCGGAAACTGGAGGACTGGTGAGACGTGATTGGAGCAACCGAGAGGCGAAGAAAGGGGGACCCGATAAACGAGAGACGTGTGGCGAGTAGCAGAGAGGGTCAGGAAAGGGGTCACTCACTTGTGTGATAGTCACAAGGCAACAGCGCTAGGAAGGGTGCGGAGTGACGTGATGCTGAGACGGCCAGGGAGCAGGTATTGAGGTACAAAGACCGAGCGCACGGGAAGGGGTGCTGTGACAAGGTGTAGTAGATGCCGCGTGGAAAGGGAACAGGTGACAAGGTGTAGTAGATGCCGCGTGGGAAGGGGTGCTGTGACAAGGTGTAGTAGATGCCGCGTGGGAAGGGAACAGGTATGATGTATACAGCCAGCTGGAGCGCAAGGGATATGGCAGAAGGCTTGAGAGGGCTGGTATGCGTAGAGAGAACCAAATAGAGGCTTTTGAAGTACGCTCATCCTTCAGCACAGTCAGAAAGTCAGTGAGCAAACTAACAAGAGTGGATATGATGCAGATGTGTCTACAGAAGTCGAAAGAATGCTGCCCTAGCATCTTAAAAGGTGACCAGGAGGTGGAAAAGTGGGCTCTTATGCAAACCCAAAACATGGTCTGAAAGAAAAGGTTTCAATACACCCAGAGCCTAACCGATCCCTTTTTCTACGTGCAGGCGGGGGCTCTAAAGCCTGATTGCTCCCGGACAATGTCGGGACGGGCTGCTAGTACACTTATACAAACACCACTTTATCTATTCATATAGATAGTAACTTATACTTAGTGTGTTATAAAATCACTATTACAATTATTCAGTTACTCATACAGTCACGCATACAATCACTGAGTCTTATGTATACTTATTTATAAACAACAACTGACACATTCATTGTCTTTTATTTTTCTACTTTGTTGGACATGTACCATTAAGAGTGATATTTGCTCATCACCACACCCATAAAGATATTCACTCACCCAAACAACTGTTATAACATGTAGTCTTAACGTTATATACCTACTAAATCAACTATTAACTCATCTTTGGGCAGTCACACACCTCCCACCGAACCACACACACATTCACTCTCCCATACAAATACTCAGTTAACTAATCAATAACTAATATAGACTTTCAAATAGCTAGTAACTAACTGGAGAAGTAGTTTTTACAACAACTGACAAAGTGATACAGATGTTCACACAGTTTAGTCACTATCTAATATATTTAGAGAGACACATTAAATTAGTCAAGTTAACAGTCAATCACACTGCCACTAAATCCTCCATCCAGATATTTATATTTATATATCCACTCATTCTTCAATGCAAATTACTATATATATAATAAATATTTAAATAACGAAGCAAACCACACTCACTGGATGATGTCATCAGTGATGTCATCAGTGATGTCATTTGAGATGTCATCAGTGATGTCACTGACCATGTCATGAATGATGTAATATGTGACATCATCAGCAATGGATTGCGGGCGCCCGAGATATAGTTAGTACAACTAACTATATCGGAGGAATTTTAATGGTTTTGTACGAGTGAAATGTCCAGCTAACTATAACACCCCCAAAACCTACATTTTTTTCAGTGAATATATATATATATATATATATATATATATATATATATATATATATATATATATATATATATATATATTCACTGAAAAAACCATAGGTTTCACACCAGTTATAGTTAGCTGGAAATTTTACTGATATAAAACCATTGAAATTCCCACGTTATAGTTAGTCGGACTCACTATAACTTGCGCGTGCAATGCACTGCTGATGACATCACATATTACATCACTCATGACATGGTCAGTGACATCACTCATGACATCACTGATGACATCACTCATGACATCACTGATGACATCGTCCAGTGAATGTGTGTCTTTCTGAAAAATAAATATATTTTATATATGTATATGTTAAGGTCGATGGAAGAATAAATGTTTAAATAAGTGTCTAAATGGATGTTTTTAAAAAAAAATTGATTGGTTAACTGGCTTATTAAGTGTATCTTAGTGAATACATATATTAGCGAGTAATGTTTAAATATTTAAATATATGTATCAGTGTTTTACTTTGTGTATAAGTGGCTGCATGGGTTGGTGAGTAGCTACATGTGTGTGTATATGGGTTATTAGATGTTTTTTTAGTATCAGTATGAATGTCTGTATGGTTTGGTGGGGCTGTTACTTAGCACATAGATGCATCAATGACTGACTCACTGTTTGTATGTGTTTTGAAGACAGCATTTGTGTAGGATTGTATGGGTGGATGAGTGTGTATATGTGTGTGTTAGAGAGTGAATGCCTCTCTCACTAGTGTCTTTATGAGTAACTACATATGTTTTAATCTTGTATATATGAGCATTGATGTATATAAGTAAGTATATATGAGAGTGAGAGATTGAAAGAGTTCCTGTTTAAATAAGTATGTGTTTCTATAAGTGATTGTTTAAGAGAGTAAGTATGTGTAAGTTTCCTTAGAAGTAATGTGCTAATGTGTGTATAGTTGTATATGCAAATAAATGGATGTTTATTAGTTTATTTGCATGTGTGAGTATATGTATGAGTAAGTTTTTGATGACTGTCGGTGTGTAACAGAATGAATAGGGGTATCACTACATATGATGAGTGAGTATATGTATGAGTGAATACATAAAACTGTTGGTGAATGTGTGAATTTGTATATAGATGGTGAAATTACTGAATTGGTTGTTGTAACTGGTATGGGTATATCCACTTTTTTGTTAATGTTAGTTTCTATTTTTGAATATGTGTTTCAAAGGTTACTTTACAGTGAAAGGAGGTCTGTCACTGTGTCACAAGGATGGTGTCATCAGTGATGTCATGAGTGATGTCACTGAGCATGTCATGAGTGATGTAATATGTGATGTCATCAGCAGTGCATTGCACGCGCAAGTTATAGTGAGTCCGACTAACTATAACGTGGGAATTTCAATGGTTTTATATCAGTAAAATTTCCAGCTAACTATAACTGGTGTGAAACCTATGGTTTTTTCAGTGAATTTCATAGGGTTTTTAAATGCTAATTCCTTTCTATATCGAGTTTCTAACCTTTTTTTTTTTTTTACAATTTGCTGTTTTTTTGTAAGTATTCATTTTTTTTTTATATAATTTTTTTTTTTTTGCGCTCTGGGTGCGCGCTCAGGGAAGCTTTCAGCTAAGCTCTCCGGTAAGCTTTCCGGTGAGCTCACCTGAAAGCGCACCCAGAGCGCTACTGTCGTTCGTGAAAAAAAATATGAATGAAAATTTAATAATAATGCAAAACATTTCGTACCATACAAATAAAATCAGTTTTTTTTTATAAGGAAAATGATTATGCATTTCTGTAAAAGTTTGATGACGTCACTTCGGCGCGCAACGTAAGTGCCCTCGAAGCGCCTACGTTCGCGCCGCGTAAAAGCACCCAGAAGCGCCTTCGATCGCTCCACGTTTGCGCCCCGGAAGCGCCTTGCGTTTATCGCGCTGCGTAAACGCAACCGGAAGTGCTCCGGAGCGCGCAGCGTAAACACGTCGGGTCATGTGACCCTAAAATAACACTTTTCATTGGTTGCTAACAGTTTTGTTTACAATGAATGAAATCCCCACCCATTTCCTTCACTTCTTCTTTCACTTTTGTGACTGAAAGACCTGTTTTTTGCACCTGGATCTTTTGTGATTTACCATGGCTGCCAGAGAATCCAGCAGTGAGGATGAACCTGAGTTCATCAATGAAGAGCCTCCTACTCCAAAGGTGAAGGAACATTTCATATGGAAATTTTTTAAGATTCCAGCTGACCAGAAGAAGGTGAATGCACCAAAAGTGGAGTGCAGGATCTGCAAACAGGTCCTGTCACGGGGTGACCCCCAAAAAAAGTACTCTTTTGGGAACTTTACGATGATCCGACATGTGGAGAGGAGGCACCCCCAGAATTTTGCCCGGGAAAGTGTCAGGGCTCTGGCACAAGAGGTTCCCAGAGATGGGGCCTCTACATCAACCGGAGGAGCAACTTCTTCTGGGAGAGGGCAATCGCAGGAGCAGGTGCCAAACATACAACCTGCTTTTAACCATGGTGTCCTCAGATGCAGATACTGCAATCAACTCCTCACCTATGGGGAGCAAAGTGTCCAGCTCATGGTTCGAGCATTGGAGAACCATCGCTGCCCTTCCCACCCCTAATTTTTTTTGTTTTATTTTGCTCCTGTTGAGCAGTTTCCATTCCCTGTTTTTGTTCCTGTTTTGAAAAAAGAAGAAAACCAAAAGTTCTTTTCAGAACTACCTCCAATTCTCATCAAAGAGCTATATTCTTAAAAAAATGAAGAGTAAGTGAAATATAGTGCATTGATAATTGAAAGGAGAATGAGTAAGAAAGAACAGAAAGGTATGAGAGGAAAAAAGAAGTGAAGTAGGAGGAATGAAAGAAGGTGAGTGTTAGAAAAGAAAGTTATGAGAAGAAGAGTGAGTATGGGGAATGTTGATATTCAATGAAAATGTTGAAAAAGAACAGGAGTGTTGAAGGATAAGAAAAGATGCATTGCTGGAGTTGAAGGTAGAAGGCTTCATTTATGAAGCCATGCGTCACTTTAACGCCACCAAAGCATTACTTTTTGTGACACAACATTCCAATAAAAAATGCACCTTATTTATTCATATTTACAAAGTGGCGTTTCTTGGTAAATACATCACTTTGTAAACCCCTGTGCCACATTATTCCTACGTCAGGTGTAATGTATGCAAAAGGGACGTATTGACGCAAGAAAGGGTCATAGAGGTGACACAGTGAATAAACTGGAGGCCTCATTTCTGAAAAGTGACGCATCGCTACGTGAAAACAGCGATGCGTCACTTTTCTGGACGCACTCCTTATGACATTGCAGATATGTCATATTTAATATATGACTAATCAATTCGCAAGGAGTTACAGATATGTCAGTATTTCTGACGTATCTGTAAACACAAAAGTAACGCATTGCTGGAGTGCGTCACAAAAGTGACGCAACTCCAGTAATGTGTCCTTTCACATGGAAAAAGCACCATGTGAAAGGTCTGCTGTGAAGCAGGCGCAAGATTTTGACGCAACAGCATCCTAAAAGTGACGCAGTGAAATCTCAAAGATTTCACTGCGTCGTTATTACCAAGCTTTTTGCGGGGGAACACCCCCTCTGCATGCATTATACCTGACGCAGATATAATGTGGCGCAGGATTTTAAAAAGTGACCCATCTACCTAGATGCGTCACTTTTTAAATATAGCGCAACGAGGCGCATTTATTTACACCACTGGTGCGATGCGTCACTTTTCTGTGCGCACTCCTTATGACATTCCAAGTAACGCATTGCTGGAGTGCGCCACAAAAGTGACGCAACTCCAGTAATGTGTCCTTTCACATGGAAAAAGCACCATGTGAAAGGTCTGCTGTAAAGCAGGCGCAAGATTTTGACGCAACAGCATCCTAAAAGTGACGCAGTGAAATCTCAAAGATTTCACTGCGTCGTTATTACCAAGCTTTTTGCGGGGGAACACCCCCTCTGCATGCATTATACCTGACGCTATTTTTAAAAAGTGACGCATCTAGGTACATGGGTCACTTTTTAAAACTCTGTGCCACATTATATCTGCGTCAGGTTTAATGTATGCAGAGGGGGCATTCCCCCGCAAAAAGCTTGGTAATAACGACGTACTGAAGTCTATGAGATTTCTCTGCGTCACTTTTAGGATGCTGTTGCGTCAAAATCTTGCGCCTGCCTTGCGTCACTTTTATGTTTACAGATATGTCAGAAATACTGACGTATCTGTAACTCCTTGCAACATGATTCGTCATACATTAAATATGACACATCTGGAATGTCATAAGGAGTGCGCACAGAAAAGTGACGCATCGCACCAGCAGTGTAAAAAAATGTGCCTCGTTGCACTATATTTAAAAAGTGACGCATCTAGATAGATGCGTCACTTTTTAAATATAGCGTAACAATGCGCATTTTTTTACACCGCTGGTGCGTCACAAAAATTGACGCACAGGCGGCGCAAAACTGGCAGCGCAAGGCCTTCATAAATATGGTCCTGGATTTTCCCCGTGCTTCGCTTCCCGGTGCGCGTACCATGCGCTTCCCCCGCGCAAAACAAAAATAAAAATAAAAAATTTAATGCCCCGCAGGACCCTATTTTAGCCCCCACATCAAACCTAGGGGGTCAGAAGGGGTCTACTCTTCCCCCTTATGGTCATTTGCCCCTTTTTTTTTCAAACCCCTTGTGTCTCGATTTTACCGAGACACAAGATGGTGGCCACTCCAGACTGTTTAGAATGTTTACAGACACCCAAGAGCCAATCAGCTTTCTGCGCGCAAGTCGCGTGTCGCGCCAGGAGCGCACTCCGGTGCGCGTACCAGGGCGCGCCTATAGATATATATATTTTTTTGAACCTAAATTACTCAAAATCCACTGGAGCACATATCTTGAGACATAGCAAAGGCACATCGGGCTACCAGTCCCTACAATTTTGCCAAGTTTGATGGAAATCCATTCAGCCGTTCGAGCTAAAAGTGAAATCGACCGCCCTATGGAAATTAACATGGGGAAAACGCGTTTTGGGACCCCCCTTTTATCTCGGCCCCCACTTGACGTATCCCCCCCCAAACTTTCAAGGAAGAACCGGAGCTCGACGAGGCCATTTTCAGGAAATTTTCAGGCAGATTCGTCAACCGGTGCCAAAGTTATTCCAAATAGAATTTTGAGATTTAACATTGAAAAAAATCCTAACTATAACTACCTACTGGCGACCGCCAGTAGGTAATATGTATATATATATATCTATCTATATATATATATATATATCGCCACTCCACTCCCACGAGCAGTCGCTTGCGCTTTTCTTCCAGAAAAAAACGTGGAGCACAGACCCAGATAAGTGCTTAAGATCTTCTTTTTATTAGCTGTTTAGGATGCCCCCCATTACGTTTTCGGTACACAACGTACCTTGATCACATGACACGAAGTATTGTCACCTGATCCCTTAAATGCCAACAGACCACTTTTTTTCTATTTTGGTGATGCAGTGTTAAAGTGACAGTGCTCTTTTGTACATGGAAACAGTACTACTTGGTAATCTTGGTGGTAACAGTATCGGTCTAGTGCCTTAATTGACCAGTTTCTTACAGTATATTCCCTAGAAACTCTTATATATTGGTTATATCTTTGACAAAAATAACTGTGCAAGTAGCGCATTACAGTACATATTTTTGTGCAAATCTCTGCTTATAGCCGCCATTTACAATGTGCAATGTGCAAATTAGGCTTTTCTTGTAAACAAACTACATTTATATGTGCAAATTTACGTTGATGTGCAAGGCTAGCATTTGAGTCATGGTATAAATACCCTATGTGCAAAATCATGCTGTTTTGTTCAAACTTATGCCTTCATTATCATGGTGTAAATACCATATGTACAACCAATATTTTTCTGAGCAAATGTACAACTGTATGTTACAAGTATTTCATATGAAGTAAAAAAAATATATATATACTAAAACATAATATCCTCTATATATATACACACTTAAAATCATCATTGTACATTTATCACATGTATTAGCACCAACTTGGTCTTTGTTCTATTTCAACTGCCACTCACATCTCGATAACATTGTTACCATTATGTAGCTACATGTTTTACCAACCAGAAGCATCTGTTGGTAATGTGGTGTGCCCTCTAAAAACTTACGTGAGAAAAAGGTGTTTGTTTTAAAAAAAGTGAAGTTGGATTAAAAACATTGTTTTTGTACAAGGATCACTGGTGGTAAGCTAAGAATAAAAAACTTTTTTGTATTTAATTTAAAAAGATGGTATCAAAAAAGTTTCCTAGTTTTTGTTTATTCCTGCTTTTTCCAATGCGTGAGGTCTTTGTTTATGTGGACTCAATTACACAGGTGTTGGTGTATCTCCCCAAATTTTTTTAACATTTTCTGACTGGGGAGCGTGTTTTCCACCTGTTTTATCTAAGTATTCTTACCAGTTTAGAGACAGGTGTACAGGTCTTCGGTAGCGTTCAGACCATGCGGATGTTTAGAATCTAGATCCAGGATATACCTGGTCTCTAGTCTATGTAGTTTTTCATCCCTGTCCCCCCCTCTCTTACTTGGGGGTATCGTGTCTAATAAAAAATACTTAAGTAGCTTTACATCGCCTTGATGTTTCTCAATAAAATGTCGGGCAAATGGGTACGTGGGATCTTTAATCTTAATTGCACGGATATGTTGTAATATTCTTCTATGCCCCTGCAGCTTTGTACTTCCCACATACCTCAGCTTGCAGGGGCATTCCAGAACATAAATTACATATTCCGTTTTGCACGTTAGCATTTGTTTTATTTGGTGTTCACCCTTGCCAAATGCTAGTTCAACACTCTTTGTGTTTACCCCATTTAAGCACGCTTTGCACACTTGACATTTATAGAACCCTTTTCTTTGGTTAAACCAATTCTTTTTAGGGAGTTCTATAGGATTGTTTACCACCAATCGATCTTTCATATTTGGTGCCCGCCTGCTAGTGACCGTTGGTTTACTAGGGAGGTGATTTTCCAATATTGGGTCATTTTTTACTAGAGACCAATTCCTCTGAATTATACGTTTGATCTCTCTGTGCTGCTTGTTATATCTTACAATCATCCTGAAGTTCTTATCAGATTGTACAGGGGGGTCAGTTGTCTCATTGGTCGTCGGTGTTTGTGCTAGAGCTGAGTGTAAGAGTGTTGATCTCGTTATTTCATTGCTTTTTCTAATAGCCATGTCTATGCATGATGTTGTGTACCCTCGCTGCAGAAATCTAATTTTGCTGGCCTGTTGTGCAATTTCTAATTCATGGAATGTGCTGCATATGCGCTTCAGTCTGAGCATTTCCCCATAGGGGATGCTTTGCACTAAGTGTAAGGGGTGATGACTGTTGGCATGCAGTATAGAATTTACTGCAGTGGGCTTCCTATGGATTTTTGTTTCTAATTTCCCACTTTCTATATATAGCTCCACATCCAGGAATGTTGCATTTGTTGGGCTTATTTCCGAAGTAAAATGCAAGTTAATTTCATTCTGGTTCAAGTTATCAATAAATATTTCAGCCTCTCTCTTTGTGCCCTTCCAAACAATAAATAAATCATCAATATATCTCCACCAACATCTTACATGTTCTTTAAGTGTATTTTCAAATTTTCTATGGAGGACCAGTTCCTCCCACCATCCCAAATGGAGACAGGCGTAGCTCGGGGAGAAACTGGCCCCCATAGCTACACCCCGTATTTGTTGGTAAAGAACATGTTGAAATAGGAATATATTATTGTGCAGACAGAAGTCCATCATATCCAAGAGCATTTTACCTCCTACACACGATCTTGATCATAATATATACGCATATGTATTTATTACCTACTGGCGATGGCAGTCGCCAGTAGGTAGTTATAGTTAGGACGTAGTTTCCATAGGAGTGTTTTTTGATTTGCCAATAACTTTGGCACTGTTTGGCGAATATTCACGAAATTGCGTAAACTAATGGGTCAGTCACGCCAGCTGCTGTCTTAAAAATATCAGGGTGATCTGTCAAGTGGGGGCCAAGAAAAAGGGGGGTTCCAAAAACTCTTTTTCTCCATGTTAATTTCCATAGGAAACGTTTGAAGTGGCTAAAACCCAAACTTCTTAACAAAATTACACCAAATGTGTTAGAAAGGCAGCTCTTGGTCCAGAAAGCACCCTTTTTGTTAAATGGTGCAAATCCATTCAGTAGTTGCTGAGAAATTGAAATATTGTTCAGATATACAGACATCTTCTGACTCGATTGAACTTAGTCACAAGAAAAAACATTTTTTTGAAAAAGAAAACAGGGCAGGGTAGGAACATCCTGACTCCCTAGGCCTCTAGTGGGGTCCCACAGGGCCCAAAAAAGCTTTTTGTTATAAAAAATTCGGTGGGGGTCACGTTGAACCTGCGACTCCGAACAAAATAAAATAAACCTAAGTGTGGGCTTCCATGCTTCATTTAATATAGGACCCCGGGTGGGCCAGGTCCCAGGGACATGTGTAAATAAGGTGGATGGGGGTGCATGGGGACCCCTTCCTAGAATGTCTAAAGCCTCAGGGACCGCCACCTCCTCCGGGCATCTTTCTATATTCATGCAGAGGTTACCCTTGTAGCAACCCATGCACCCTAAGGACCGCTACCTCCCCAGGGCTAGACATAACAGAAATGTGAGGGCGCTCGGCCCCCACTGCCCCACAGACCACCACGTCATCAGGGGTAAATATGATTATTGTATGTACTCCAGTCCCTCCGCAGCCCCGGGGACTACTACCTCCACGGGACACACAATTCTTTTTAAAGAACTGTGGGGGAGGCCTTATGGCCTCCCCTACTGCTCCAGCGACTGGCACCTCTGCAGGCCACATACATTGTTGAACAAATATTGGGGAGTCTGTACGGTCTCCCCCACAGCCCAAGGGACCACCACCTCCCTTGGGCACAAAAACTTTAATGAAGAGGGTCCATTGCGAACCCTGATCCTTGGGACCCCCACCTCCTTGGGGATTTAATAATGAAAGGAGGAGATCCATGCAGGACCCCTTACAGGAGCACTAGATCGCCCTGGGGACAACCACCCCCAGGGCCAGCATTAGCAATGTTCCAGGGTGCCCACCCCATGGACATTGTAGTTTGTTAAGGCTTGGCTTGCACACCGCTCCTGCCAAGCCATAACAAACTCTTCTTCCAGCAAGTGATAGCAGAAAATATTATCGCTGCTGAAAGCAGGGCAGTGTTTGTTTTCCTGCCTGCTGTGAAGCGAGCAGGGAAACAGACACATTGCTTTGGCATCCAGAGAGCTGCAGCACCCTGGATCCCAAAGCAATGCTGTCTCTTGCAGGAGGTAGGGAGCTGGTAGGGACTGCCGGGACCTTCAGCATCCCCCGCGGTCCCCAACATTGGCAGTTGGTGCTCAGGGTTAGGACTAGGGCACCCACACTACAGGCTGGGTCCCATGGGATGGGGTCCCTAGGGCCAAAATCAGCCCGAGAGGTGGGCTGCTCTGCCCCCTCCTATGTTTTGAAAAGAAATGGGGCAGGCACAGGCAATGTGGTCCCTGGGGCCAAAGATAGCCCGGGAGGGGGGCCACTTGGCCCCACTCCCTTAAAATATACATATTTTTTGAATGAACAGGCTTGCCATCTGGCAATGGGGTACCCTGGGCTGAAAATGGCACAGAGAAGGGGCGGTCACACGGCTCCCTTCCTTTTTAAAAAGAAGCAAAATAATAAAAAGAGAGAGGTGGGCTGGGATGTGGTCCTCAGGTCGAAATCGGCCAAGGAAGTAGGCCGCAAGGCCCCCCAAATTTAAAAAAAAAAAGAATGGTCAATGGGACTTTATTCCCCTACTAGTAGTGCACCAGGAAGCATGTTTTCAGAGTGGTGGGAAAAGGGGCGTGGCCTCTGACAACTTCTTAGCAATCCAGCTATGCAGATCTTACTGGAGGTAACAGGAGGACTAGATAGCCTCCAAGGACCCTCATGAGCGAAGGGGACTTCATCCCCCAACTAGTAGTGCACCATGAGGCATATTTGCAGAGTGGTGGAGAAAGGTGGGTATGGCCTCCTACCAGAACTCAGTAATTCTGCTCTGTGGGACTTACTGGAGGTAACAGGAGGGTAATTGGCCCCCTATGACGGCCTTGGGGGTCAACTACCCTCTTGTTTTCTCCAATAAGTCCCACACAGCGGGATGTCTAGGAGATCTTTGGAGGCCACACCACCTTTCTCCACCACTCTGCAAACGTGGCTTGTTGTCCACTACTGGTTGAGGCATGAAGTTCCCTTTACTCCTGATGGACCTTGGGGTCAAGAAGCCCTCCTGGTAACTCTTGTAAGTCCTACATAGCTGGATTTGTGAGAGCTGGGTGGAGACCCAGCCTGCTTTCTCCACCCCTCTGCAAACGTGACTACTAGTTAAAAAAACATAAAAATTCACATTAAAAAATGAAAGATTACAGGGATGTTATAGTTAGGTATTAGCATTTAAAAATCCTCAGAAATTCACTGAGAAAACCAAAGATTACAGGGATGTTATAGTTAGGAAATGGAATTTAAAAAACTTCAGAAATTCACTGGAAAAACTAAAGGCTTCAGGGACGTTAGAGTTAGGCTGATGTTTCACTGGTACAAAACCAGATCAATTCAAATGTTATTTTAGTGAGCTAACTATAACTTGTCCCCCTGCAATGCACTCTTTATGACCTTGTATATTACATCACTCATGACATGGTCAGTGACATACCTGATGACATCTCAAATTACATCAATGATGACCTCATCTACAGAATATCCGACGCACCAGCTCACACTCTAATATAACCTTCCATACACCCACTCCAATTTCCACAACGCCATTCTCAAAACCATTGACACACCCATGCCAGTATTTACACACCCATTCACTGATTCACAGGTCTACACACACATCCACTCAGTCACCCATAGAGCCACTCATGCACCAACTCACTCACTAATACAGCCATTGATACATGTACTGATACACCCATACAACCACTCACACACTGTTAGTCACCCATAGAGCAACTAACACACCTATTTATTCACCCATAGATTCAATCACACAGCCACTTACTCACATATACAGTTATACATGCACCCACTCACTTATTCATACAGATACTAACACATGCTCACTCATCTATAAAGTCACTGAGACAAGAACACACTCACCATACAACAACTCTCACAATCACTCACTCGCACATACAGTCACTCATAAACTCCAACACTCACCTATACTGCCTTTCACATATGCAGGTACTCACCCATATACCACTGACACATCAATTCACTCACAGATACAGCCATACATATACTCAGTCACCCATACGGTCACTCACTAACCCATGTAGCCACTGACTCACCCACTCACTCACCCATGCAGGCAGTTACACCGACCCTCACCCACCCACACATACACTCATACACCCATACAGGTACTCAGACAACCAATCAATCACCCATACAGCCACTCACATACCTACTCACCAACCCATACAGCCACTTATACCCCAACTAACAGACTGATACAGACATTCACACAACCTAGTCACTCGCCTGTACCTTCACCAAGACACATAATCACTCACTCATACAGTCATGCACACACTGAGTCATCCATATGGGTACTCATACACCCACTGATTCATCAGTAAACCTTGGTATCTATATTTAGCATTCAAAAACACTCACAGTTGGGGGGCATGGCTAGCTGTCGAATATGGCAGTCACAAGCTTGTACGGCTCCCGTAGCCCCATTTTAATCTGACATCAATCCTGCTGTTACATCACAAATCCCTTACCATAAAAACCACTGTAAGAGTGAGGATCGCCAGAAGCAGTGGATACGTCGATTAGGCTCTGCCGCGCTGCGCCATATACCCCGTGACTCGGCGCCGGACTGGAAGCAGTGTGGTCTGCAATGGGAGACCCGGGGCTGAAGCTAGCAGTGACGATAATAGGCTGACCCACCGTGGGCCCTAGTGCAACAGCAAGACCCGCGTCTGGGTGGGGAGTTGCCCCAGTCTACACGAGACAGGGCGAATCCCCCAGCCAATCCGTGCCATATTCTTTGCCCCCCAGTGTGTTTGGTGGAAGACTGAGCCACTCCCTGGGGTGGCGGCAGAGCTATGAAGAAGAACAGGAGCAGGCGGTTGGCCATCAGCTGAAGAATGAGAACAGGCCGCCCTCTTCTGTGATGGAGTTGGTGTGTGGCAGTGTCCCAGTGCAGACAAAGTGTTTGGACCTGTGGCCCACAGTAATAGGTGGCACGTGGTCACAGGCCCCACTCCGCCTATAATTTCCACTAGAACATTGGAAGAAAACATACAATTAAGTGCAGTCTACAGAAGAGATAACCCCATGGGCAGTGGCAGCCATAATCACAATGACCCGAGGGTCGGGCGGCCGCCCTCATATACACCCTCCTTGACAAGTCAGTTCACAGCCAAATTGGTGAATAGGAGCACAAGCACAATACCTAACTTCCCATCTGGAGTGAGAAGGGAGCTGTTAAAGGTGGGGGTGCGGCACACCTGTGGAAGTGGCTAGACCAAATTCTGTGCGGCCTGTGGATGGGGTGGGCTCCATGTGGACTCCCCATGGAGCAATGCTCTTGCTCCTGCCCCTGGACTGAAACATCAATCACGCACTGCCAGGCTTGTGGTGATAATATGGACTCCACAGAGAATTCTGGGGTATTACCCAGCCGGTACACCCCTAACCATTCATGTCAAATGATAAAAGCATGGTCTTGACTGCACAAGCGACAAATCTACTGGTCCCAGACTGTGGCACTGCTTGTCGCCTGAATAACATTCCAGAGAATGCAGCACTGCTTGTGGCCATAACCCAGTCAAGAGATGCCCTTGATGCCAAGATTGAAGCAGTCAGGTCAGACTTTATGCTGCTGCACCAGGACTTGCACAGTGTGGTATGTCGAATCACACAGGCCAAGACCAGAGTGTCTGGTGTGGAGGAAGTGATCACGACCCTCCTTGGCAAAGTAAATACTGTGGAGAAACTCACACAGTGCCTGGCAACCTAAGTCGAAGATGCTGAAGGCAGGGCCCGTAGGAACAACTTACATTTCGTGGGGCTCCTTCAGGGCTGCAAGGGTAAGGATGCAGGCACCTTTCTGACAGCACAGCTTAAATTATGGATACCCAAAGAATCATTATCAACTTGCTTCGTGGTCGAGTGCGCCCACAATGTTTTGCTAGCAAAACCACCACCGGGAACCCGACTGCGCCCGGTCATAGCATGATTTGATTTCTTCATTACCACGACAGGGACACCATCCTACGAGTGGCTCGCACAAAAGGCACATACAACTCCCACCATGTGATGATTTTCCGGACTACACTAGGATTGTGTAACAACAATGCCAATCATTCACCATGGCCAAAGCTCGACTCAGAGACTCACAAATTTCATACATGCTACTATTTCCAGCACGGTTGATAGTCAGTTATGGCGGCCGCACTCTGTTTTTTGATACTCCAGAGGAAGTCTTTCTGTGGTCCGATGAAGTTAGACAAGAAAAACCACATACACCTCCACTGAGAGACTCTAACTCATCAACCAGTGACCCGCACAACGGCCACAATTCTATGAAAGAAGCTTGCAGACACAGATCATGATCATCCTGGCATTTTAGATCAAGAGCTAGGAAACTGGAGGAATGTTGTGACTTTAGTTCTAATACTAAGCTTAGGAATACATTGGAGAAACCACATGTCAGCCCCCCCATTGGGGCAGATGCCGTCATTCACCCATTACAGATACTTCACTGTTCTCTGATGATTTGGGGAAGGGAGGTGAAGAAGGGAATGGGACAGGAGTTTTGTTAGTTAACTTGTTCTGGTTGCATTACACGCTGTAGTTTAGTTCCTATATTCCCAATAGGCTCTGCGCATTGGAATATTATACCTATAGATATGACATAGGACTGAGGTCAGTATGTCTCTATCGAATATACTAAACTTAATTGGAGGAGCCAGCTAGCTCAGAAGTCACTAGAATTTTTCTCGAATACACAAGAAGGGATCAGTTTCTGACAACCGCATAAACATGACAACTTTGTTTCCCATGAATAAAATGTATCTTCAGAGTCGTGGAAACAATAGATAACTATTTTACTCAGTCAATCGTGCATGCTTCGTTTCTACAGAGTTGCAGAGAAAATAGAGAGACGGGTGTTTCAATAAAAGGGGTTTATTGAACAGTCCTCTTTCTCATGCAAGAGAGGTGAACTGCTTCAATTGTTAGACAGAATGCAAAGTATTATGCATACAGTATAAACAGTAGTATAACATAATACTGTAATAGCATTGTCTGGTGCTATGACATATAAAAATACATAAATAAATAACACAGGCTAAAATACTCAACTGGTGCTTCTAAAATACGCCTACCCCAATGTACCTAACCTAGGTCTAGTATGAGGGAAGAAGTAAGTGTGGTCTTTAGCATAGGTTTAGTTTTTGCCAAGAATTGCCAAAGGTTTCTCTAGGTTGTAATCAGCTCCATACCTTAGAATGAGAGAGGTTGGTATCTCTTTCACAGACTCGATTTCCCAACACCCCGCAAGGGGAGTCAAAAACACTGGAGCTGGATTCTCCGCAGAGGAGGACTGCTACTGATCAGTGCTTCATTTGGAGAGTTGGTTTCCTTCGGCACTTGCTGTAGCGAGCTGCACAGTGCAAGTAGGTAGTCGAACTGCACCGAACCAAACCGTGCTTTGCTATAGCAAGTGATGGTATATTTTTACCTTGGAGGTGTTTAGGAATGCCAGCTTTGACGTAAAGTCGGGCATATGAACATCATGGATAAACCCCTAAGGACTAAGGAATAGTTGTTCATGCATAATAATGAGTTTCTTGGAGAAATCAATATTCAAGCAAGGGGGAGTCCCTAAAGGCTTAAGAGTCTGGTTTTCCGAGAAATCATTGTGACGTAGACGAACGGATAGAAGTAGCCATGCCTGTATTTGGGCAGCATGGGCTATGCCTAAATAAGGACTGGATTTCTATGCCTATATAAGGGCAATGTGAATTGTACCTTTTGTCCATCCCCCAATCCACCCCAATCTTTGCCATCCACCAGGAAGTGGGGATGGGATATGCGACCGACTTAGTGAGTTTGGCCCCCTTGGTTTGCTGGATAAAAACTTGGCTAAACCCTGAACTCACGTTGAACCACCAGATCTTAAGGGATTGTGTTGCTTTAGACAAAGCTAGCGAAATTCAGTGGTTGTCATATGTCAAGGATATGTTTTTTAAACTTGGGCGCCCAGACATTTATTATTTATTTCGTTGGGTATTTTTCCAGGATGGTGTAAACCTGAAAACTCAGCCCAGTGTAACTGTGACAGCTTCTAAAATCAGGATACTATGCACTTTATAATGTTCTGTGATTTTTACACTGACATTAGGAAGAAGTTTTTAATTCCGCTCCTGAGAGGAAAGGGTTTTTTTCAGGTCAGACCAGCCCTAATGTACCTTCAATTGTTAGATACCTGGGACATTTTTAACATCGCCAGTTTTCTTGTTGCTGCTGTTCGCCTTAGAAGAAAAAGTTTCCCATTGATGATGGAACCATGAATTTTTTCTGAATTTTAAAATACCATGACATTGCTTTATCTGATATATCTTTCTAGTTTTAAATTATTTATATATATTTGTGTAGTAATGGTTTACATTTTTGTATCGCCCATATGTACTGTACTGTCTTGTGTTTTGTATCTGTACTTTCATGATTTTAATTAATCGAATAAAGTGGTTTTTGACTGATTGACACTGCAGCTGGTGAACCTTGCAGGTGGCAGGATAAATTGTTAGAGGAACCATCACAGGCCCCGTGTAAGTTTATACCCTGACAAAGGAGAGAACCGCTTAGTGCGTTTTCACAGTTTTTCCCACTAAGAAACACTTCACGTCCCCCACTCCAACATCTATGTGTGTACGGTAATTCCCAGGATGTCTTGATGTATTCTTTACCCAACCTTTCATATGTACCTGCTGGTTTGTGTTTTAGGCAATATTGAAAATGGAAAATTGTAACAGACAGATTGATTGTTCCATGTATTATCCATTCAATAGCTGTTTTTTCTGCTCCTGTAAGTGGCAATCCAGTTTTTCAATGCTCAGCACCATATAGTCTGCTCCCCTTTGTGCCAATTTGATCTGTTTATTAGTGAGATTAAATTCTGAAAACAGTGACTATGTATTGATTAAACACCAAGGCACATAGCCTGAACAAAGGTTTTGCAACATCCAGCCTAATAGCATGATAGAACGTAATTGCGACTGACCATGTTGTAACATGACTAAGTCCTGTTCCATGATGTCTATGGCAGAAGACACTATGCTGTCCAATGAATATATCCTGGATGACAGAATCGTTAACCCATTGTCAACCACAGAGAGAGTTTTCTCTAAATGAATAAGATCAATTTCTCGTATCCTTTCTGCAGTCTCTGCTTGAGTAATCGTCCATGCTTCATTATAAGCAGCATAGATACCGGCAAATATAAAATGTTTATGACGCAGTGTTCTTGGTCCTAGCAAGAATTCCCTAAGATCAGCTCCATCTTTTAGTAAAGAAAAGTGTTGCTTTACATCCTTAAGTGTAGATCTTTTCAGCCAATCAAGGCATAGCTTCCCTATATTATATGTTGTTACTATTCCTGGATGCTATCTTTGAACATATCTTGGGTCTGGCCTAGTGAATGTGAAACCCTGTGTTTTGTTCAGGAACCTATCTTGACAGTTGTTTGTGTCTCTGGGCCAGATTAACCATTTATTCCAACCTCGATTTGTTCTGTTGTGATACAAAATAATAGTATGTACGTCAACCTTCCCCTCTAAAGTGTTACTGCTATCAGGTGTAGGTATGAACGGATTGTTCAAGTCTTTTATCTTGGCTAACCCATGGTAAGACGTTTGTTGGACAGTGTCATTCAAAAACATAATTTGCTCAGGGATGATACAGGCTCTAAACAAACCTTCTATACCCTGGACCTGCCAATCTTTTGTGCGCCAGACAGTTTTCGTGTCAATGTTGTCTTTCCAAAAGTCAAAACCTAGTTTAGACAGTTGGGCATAAAAGGCTGCAGAATAAATATGTTTGGTATTTGTCATTATACCTTTCATTCCTGTCTTGTTTACATTCTTAAGGTAAAATGATTCTGGATTGGATACATTGAACTCTCAAAAGTACGGAAATTTCATAGTAAATGTTTTTGAGCTACGCTTTGGTGGCGTAGGACAATGTTCCCATCGGTTATACATTAATATATTTCTAGAATTTGCAAATTTGTGCAAGAAATGATGACCAAAATGATTATAACAATACATTTGTTCATAGTCTGATGAACCTTCCAAATATTCACTATTTATGAATACTGAAGACATTTCTAGGTCTGACATCATATTATTAACAGTCTTGAAGTCCCAATCATCAGAAAAGGTACTAGATGAAACAAAGTCACTTAATGAAATCTTGAATAAGGGTGGAATCTTCAACAGCTCCGACAGGCCAAAAATGTAATAGTCAGTTCTGTCCCAAGCTATACCCCCAGGTATAGAAACGGCTGTGATTTTCACTGATGACAAGTCTCTTTTTTCACGATGGGATGATTTGTATGGCTTGAGTAGTAAGTTGACGTTCTTACTTGCTGTGTCCATTTTGACATGTCTTCCATTTATCAGCATTCCCAAAGTTATTACCAGAGTAAACCAAAGTAGAAGAAAAAGCACACTCAACACAATCCAAAGTTTAATCATTAGTGAAACCAGATAAGTATTTTCCTGGTGATGAAAAAGGTCTGTAGCTTGTTCTTTCAAAGTTCTTTTTACTGGCGTTGTTTCAGGCTCGCTGGGATCCTCAGAAAATGTATCAAAGTTAATTAAATATCCAGAGGCAGTTCTGTCAATTGTTGGGATCGCATCAGGATTCTGAGAGATTGCTGGAGCCACTTGATCACTTGTTACATTTGTGTAGTCAGATGCTACTTCAATGCAGACAGGCGTTTCTTGACGAACTGTTATTTGGGTCTCAAGAGGTACAAGTTCCATAGCTTCATTTTGCACTGCAGATTCTTCAAAGGTGATGAGTCTCTCAGTTTGAACCTCTTGGATAGAAGCTAGGTCTGCTATATTGGCGGAGTCCACTTTTCCTACTGCTTATTATCGGCCACATGATGTGATTTGACCAGGTCGATAGACACAAACCTGTGCTCCTTTTTTCCAGCAAGGGGGGGCAGTAATACTGTTCTTGATCCATGGATTGCTAGGACAGGTACTGGTTGTCTGTAAGAAGGCCCAAATTCCTTCTTGTCCGCGATCTTTTCTCTGACTAGATCCCCAAGCTTAGGAATCCAGACAGGCCTTGCTGGGACGGTCGTTTTTTTTCCTCAGTGGTGGTGTTTTTCAGGATCATGTTACTTTGTTTCGTTCTTATTTCTTTTAAGTCCTGTAAAACAGCCAAATGATCTTTGATATCAAACGTTTTTTGTTTCACCACTGATGTCTGACAATCAAGGTCCGCAATCAGCATCCTAGTCCCAAAAAGGACCTCATATGGAGTGATACCCCCTAGAGAACTTCTTGGCAAGTTATTAAGACTACGTTGGACACTTAATTGTTTGACCTACCTGTCACCCGTACCTAATACCCTAGCTGTTATAGATTGCTTTATGTCCCGTTTTTTTCTCTACAAAACCGAATTTCCCTCAGGATGGAAGTACTAGAGTACCCAATTTGGCCATGGCCTCCTTGTATGCTCGAGAGCTAAACGCAGGACCCTGGTCAGAATTGTAGTGTTGCTTAGGCTATGTACCTTTAAGTAGCTCGAGCTATATATCTGTAAGTAGCTCGAGCTTGTAGATAGAATGTATGTATGTCATTGTAGGATTCTAGATAGGTCATTCTTGTGTGAACTGGAGATCGTTTGATACCTATTTCTCTGGCGTCCTCAGATAATTATGAGTGGATTGAAGACCATTTTGAGAATAGTCAGTTACAGTCGGAGTTGGCTGGTGATTGTGGTGGTGTTTCAAGTGCTAAGCAGATTGTTCCTTCTCATTTGGAAGCTGGTTCTTCCTCATGTGGTGAGGGGGGAAGGTTTCTATGTAATAACGTTGATAGTGACATCCATGTTGGTAATGATATTGACATTCATATTGGTAATGCCAACAAATTGCCTGACAAAAGAACTAGAGTTCTACCTGGTTGGTTAAAGGGATTTTGTAATGTGAATAAGGGTTACTGTGTTCTACTCTTGTTTCTTTATCCTTTAGTGCTTGTTTGTACATAGCTGCTTTTTTTATTATCATTTATTTTCCTTTCTTTCCTTATTATAACGGGGGGGATGTGTAGTGTTGCTTAGGCTATGTACCTTTAAGTAGCTCGAGCTATATATCTGTAAGTAGCTCGAGCTTGTAGATAGAATGTATGTATGTCATTGTAGGATTCTAGATAGGTCATTCTTGTGTGGACTGGAGAACGTTTGATACCTATTTCCCTGGCGCTCACCTGTTGCTGAATAAACCTTACATCTACAAGTAATTATGCTACTCCTGTATATCATTCAACTCTACAAGAATGTAGCGTGCAAACTGCGTATGTGCCCATAAAGACTTGCAAATCTTTTATAACAGTTCGAGCGTCAGCCGAGCGCTGAGGTCACATCCAAATGAACCTTGTCTCAATATTTATGGGACCGCATTCGTCCACATGGATGCCTGCGTGTAGAAAGTCTATTGCTGTCTAACACTGGTGTCTGTACTGGGCTGACTAGCCTATAGTCAGGTATCTGGCGGCGTTCTGTGATGCGATCTCTATTGCAATCTATGTAGTTAATTACTAATGTGTGAATGCGTGCATTCATTGCTGGTCACCAGTACATCTCCTTTAATTCCAATATTGTTTTAGAGATCCCCTAATGTATCAGACCCTCTCCCAAAGGTGCTTCGTAAATCAAAGCTACTCTACGTTTCCTGTTTGAAATTACCCTATCCCCCACTCCAGGGATTCGAGCAAAAAGAACAGAGTTTGCATCAATTATATATAAGTATTTGAGTGGAAACTTATTAGGTAACGCTGCACCGCTGCCTTTGCTCATGGCATTGACAGCTAGCATTATTTCGCCGTCTATTTTAGTTTTTGAATGAGTGATTGCAGCTACGGAAGCCGTTTGCACAGCTGCCTTTGCGGCTTCATCAGTCAATGAATTCCCTGCAACGTGAACGCCATCACGTTAATGACTCAGCGTATGTATCACGAGAGTGTTTTGTAATCCTTGTTGTAACTGAACTACTTGTTCCCAAAGCAGTTTATGCTTGATTGTGCCACCTTTTGCAACTGTATAACCGTTTTGAATCCAGTTTTGCAAGTATTCATTGTAAGATTGAACACAATAATATGAATCACACACTATGAGTGTGGGGAATTCGCGGTCCGTACTTTCTAGTGCCATCTTGAATGCCTGTAGTTCAGCTCGCTGAGCTGTACAATCTCCTAATGATTGCATTTTAGTGATCATTGATTGGAATTTGCCATCGCCCCAGCGACCTTTAATGATTGCACACACTGCACTATAGGCTTGTTTATCCTCCGTAGCGGGTTGAGCTGATCCATCAGTATAAATTATACATTCATACTGCTCTAGAGGCAGAAAATCAGTAGACAGAGGACATTCTTGTTCGTATTTTAGAAATGCTTGTGTTTTCAAATAAGGGTCAAAAACGTATTCAATGTCTGTTGCAGCAAGAGAATGAACCCATGGAATCCATCTCGGATGTAAAGCTTTAGCATTTGAAATGCTCGCTTTTGTCACTGCCTCTAAGGCAGGTACAGGTGTAACAACTGTAATGCGCTTACCCTGTGCGACGGCTCTCTCTTTTGCTACAGCAGTTTGAGAAGCTGACAGAATTTTTTCTGTTAAAGTGAATTTAATTTCTGCTTGTGTGTACAAGTGTGATTTGTAAGCTATTGGTACTTTTTCACCTTCGTTGAAAGTTAAGTATGTGAATCCGCATTGTCCTGGTCATCGTCTGTCAGATCGATGTCATCGACATATGACAATGCTTCGTCATCATAAGTTTGTAGTAACTCTGTTACCCTTGATGAGAAACCCAGGACTATTCTTGAATCCCTGAGGGAGATGACAGAAGTGACGCTGTGTCCCCATAATTGAGAAAGCGGTCAGATACCTACTTTCTGGTGCAATATTTTGAAAGAAAAACCGTTAGAAATATCTAATGTTGTTTTATTTTTTTTACGCACAGTGTTATTCATTAATGCTGTACTATGTGCATTTTGCACTGTAAACGTTTTGCAACAAGAGTTTAGATGTCTGTAATCCAATACTAGACGATATGTGTTGTCAGGTTTGGAGACAGGAAACAAAGGATTGTTCATTGATGAGGTGCATGTTTCAATCACCCCCTGGGATTCAAGTTGATCTAAGATCTCCCTGACCTGTTTTTTAGCTTCCTGCTTAACTGGATAATGCCTTTCTACATGATTTTTGTATAATGCAGGTGCTTGGGCAACTGTCCATTTCCTGGCATAGGTATATTTTAAATGAATTGGAATGTGGTTGGAGAAGGCTGGCATATTGATGTCCTCGCCATGTGGGCACTTCCAGACCAATTCTGGTGGCAAGTCTTGTTCAGTTGGAAGAATGTCATAACCCTTAGAGAGTCGCTCCCTAAAGACTGCTGTTATCTTTCTTGGTATGTCTCCCTCCATCTGGAGTATTATTTCATATAACTTATGTGGAGAACTAACTCTTCTATCTGCAGTTTCAACGTGAATTACTTCATTCAATTCCCCTGTCTCCAGATGATCCTTCAAGCTCTTGCTAGCTATGGTGACTTCTGCTGCACTGTCCAACATTGTCTGAATCCATTCTCCGTTCTTGAGTTGTGTCCTCAAGATCCTCGACATGTCTGATTTTTAGAACTGCTACCTTCTTTTTGGTGAATTGAGGTTTCTTGTTTTTCTGAATGTGTTGATTGTCTTTGGACTTAACGCTTTCTTCCTTGTTTTCTGACCGTCCTCTTCTTTTGGATTTCTGTGATGAAGTCTGAATGGTACGAGAGGAACGTGTATCAGTATCCTGATATGTATCAGGTTTTCTCTAATTATCCCTATTCCTGAGGTGGTACCTCCTTTCAGAGGGCTCCTTTTGAGGAGACCTACCTCTGGAATGAGAACGCTTCTCTTTAGAAGTTTGTTTAGTGTTTTCCCACTTCTTTTTAGAAGGAGTAGGAGTGTTTTTAGTAAAGATCATTTCAGGACTTTCAGACAGTTGGGGTTTAACTGGTTACCCACCCAGACTGTCTCAGCCTAATTCTTCATAGGATTTATCAATTATTCTGGCTAGTTCTTGTGGTTGCTCAGTTACATCAAATTCCCTTAATTTCTGGCGGATCGACACGGACGCTGCTTCATCTTTAATATTAGCTAGGATCATAGCAGAGACCTGTTTGAAATCTTTCAGAGGTTCCATACCCAAATTTAAAGCAGGCTCTGCTCCGTATCCATTTTGAATCTGTTTCAGGACATCAGGTATTACCGCCATGGATGGAACACTGTGTGTTTTAGTGTAGATTGCAGCAAAGACTGTACCCCAAGTGGTGCAGTCCTCCAGATGTGGTGTGATCCCCATTGGTATACAGATTGTTAAAATTCTGTGTTTCTTATGAGAGTTAGTATTGGAAAATACGGCTTCGATTTGAGTAATCTTTTGAGCTATCCAGAATGGAATCTGTTCCCACTTTGCAGGTAATTTACCAATGACTGAGTTTAGAGTCTGTGGTGTTATTTTTAGTGTGTTCCCCTGGTGAAGGGTATGTGGAGGAATCATTATTGCAGGTTGGACTGTGAGAGTCCGCATAACATATTGAACCAATTGTCTATAGATTTTGATTAACTCTTTAAGTTGAGTTAGTAAATCCTCATCTGACATTTCTTCAATGTCAGGATGTGGTGTATAGTTGGCTAAGACCGGCCAGATTGCTCTTGGTCTACCTAGTGGACCGAGCCTGGTAATGTGATTTGAAAGGTTTAGGGAGCCTTTAACCCAGAGCTCATGCTCCTGGTAAGTTAGTGGAATTTCTATATCCTCGAAAGGAATATATTCCTCTGGTGGTTCATCTTCTTTGTAAAAGTGAAACATTTGTGTTACTGGATTTGCTTCAGGGAAGACTATCCACAAATAGAATAACTCTGTCTGGGGATATTCATGTGCCTCTATCACAAAAACTATCCTGCCACCTCTCGATGTTAGGCAATTTTTTAATAAGTTTTATAGTAATGGCTTTCCTTAAATTCATAGGAATGCATAGAGCATCAGCGTTGGTTTCTTGGAAACCTATAAAGTTTGAAGCTGCGTCGGCTGGATCAGCCGCAGCTCCACCATTCTCAGTGTTGTTGCCATTATTCGACATTGGGTAATGAAAATTTGCAGAGCAAGTTTCAAGGGAACAAAGATAAGGTGCACAATATTTTGTAACATTGTATCCTTCAACGTTTAACGAACTAAAAAGCTAACACATAGGATTTTTTGTCCTTCTCAGCTATGGCAGATTTTATCCCTTTACCGACTCCAGACATCTATTGGAGTATTATGGAAAAAGGGGTCTCTGAGAAAAGCATGATTGAGTTACTTTAGTATCCAGCATTAAATTAGTGCCTTACCAAACGTTGGACGCCATGTAGTGTAGTTCCTATATTCCCAATAGGCTCTGCGCATTGGAATAATGTACCCTATAGATATGACAGAGGACTGAGGTCAGTATGTCTCTATCGAATATACTAAACTTAATTGTGAGTGCCATCTAGCTCAGAGGTCACTAGAACCTTTCTCGAATACACAAGAAGGGATTAGTTTCTCACAACAGCATAAACATGACAACTTTTTTTCCCAAGAATAAAACGTATCCTCAGAGTTGTGGAAACAATAGATAACTATTTTACTCAGTCAATCGTGCATGCTTCGTTTCTACAGAGTTGCAGCGAAAATAGAGAGACGGGCGTTTCAATGAAAGGGGTTTACAGAACAGTCATCTTTCTCATGCAAGAGAGGTGAACTGCTACAATTGTTAGACAGAATGCAAAGTATAATGCGTACAGCGTAAACAGTAGTATATCATAATACTTTAATAGCATTGTCTGGTGCTGGATTTCTATGCCTATGTAAGGGCAATGTGAATTGTACCGATATACGGGCAATAAACAGGAAAATGCATACAGAATCTAAATCACCACACAACAACGCATCACTGCAGACACACCCTCACATACAGATCCCACGTAAACATAACCCTCTGTACATATAGCAACCTCGTGCAACCCAAGATCTATTGATCATCTCAACATAATCACCTGGAAAGTCTGAAGCATATTAGATTAAATCAAACGGGTGCAATGCTAAAACAAGCAAAGCGCTTGGGCACAGATATATTACTTTTACAAGAAACCAAGATGCCCTGTCTAGCAAGATTTGGATACATACATATTTTCCATTCAGCGTTTGACAGAGGGTCCAGTGGCACAGCCATTCCGATTCATCAACAAGTTCCATTCACACATATTTAGACATGGGTGGATACACAAGGAAGATACATTTTTATCTATGGGCAAATCGGGGCTGAATTTATAGTGCTGGGCAGTGTATATGCACCACCCCCCTCTCATACATGTTTGTAGAGCGTATAGTGGATCTGTGGACATCTATACCTGAGGGGTTAGCCATAATAGATAGGGAATGGAATGACACTCTCTGCCACAAAAAATAGATGGAGACACCACTCCGCACCTGATGTTCCCAGGGTTTCTAGGTTGGGTCCCAGGGTGGATCTTCTGGGATGGTCGGGTCGGGTGTATGGCGAGCAGTACACCCGACACTGGTGGGGTATATCTACTTCTCAACAACCCAAAACTCCTTCTCAAGACTAGACTATCTTTTCACCACTCAGGAACACACTTCTGAATGTTGAAGGCTGATATTTTGCTTGCGGCCAATTAGATCACTCCCCAGTACAAGCAAAATTATCACTAGGCTCAATGAAAACCCCTGTTTCACTGGCGCCTTTCCACATGGCACCATGCCCACATGGAGTAGTCCAGGAATACTTTTCTCTTAATGAAGGATCAGGCTACTGAGACTATAAAACCCACCATCCATGGTTTTGATGTAAGTTATTGGTCCTCAGAAAAACATCACCAAAAGCAAAAACTAATATAATTGGAAGCTCAAATATTAGACACAAAGAGACAGAGTCAAAACAGGGATGGGGCCGGCCCCTGGCAACAGTTGACTTTGTTACAACAACAGTATGGGGCAGAACTACTGAGTGATTCTAAGGGTATATGGAAGGCTACACAGAGCAGAATCTATCTATAGGGAGATAAGTTGGGTAAACTCCTTCATAGATCATGCCAATATTCTCTGAAAACAGTCCAGATTCCCATGATTAACTCTAACACAGGCCACTCTTACAGATTCAGCTACAATTGCTCAATATTTTACCACATATTATCAAACCCCATATATGAAGTGAGAAAGTATCACCAATTCCCAAATAGAAGACTTCTTTGGGGATATTCCTTCAAGAGCTATATCACAATCTACCCAAGATTCCCTGGAGACGTCCATTACCCTAGGAGTTAGCATCAGCTGTGCAGGATATTACTCCCTCTAAGGTGCCTGGACCCAATGGGTTCCCGTGCGAATATTTGAAATCATTTATCACTATACTGGGTTCCCACTGTCTGTCCAAAGCCCTGGAGGATCGACAATTGCCCCCAGACTGGAGGCATGCCCAGATCGTAGTCTTTCTAAAACCCGGTCGCCCACCGGACTTACTTTAGTCATATAGGCTGATATCACTACTCAATATAGAGGCAAAAGTCTTGGCCAAAATATTGGCAAACAGACTCATGCCACTCATGCCAGACTAGTTCACCGGACCAGGCTACCTTTATGTCAAAGCAGGCAACCAGACATATTATACAGCGGGCAGATAATGCGATTGCAGCGGTTGACCGACTTGATCGACTGGCAGCACTGCTTTTAGCTGATATCAACAAAGCATTCGACTCGGTCACCTGGCAATATGTGTTGACTATGTTAAAATATTTAAATATGGGCCCCACATTTTAAGCCCTTATACAGCTTCACTACACTGATCTTATTGCTTCTGTAAGGTTCCCGGGGACGGCATTCCAGTGGTTCCTAATCGGTCAAGGCACTCAGCAGGGCTGCCCTCTCTCCCCTCTACTTTTTGTTTTACTTACCGAGCCATTAGCAGCCTGGGTCCGACGGGACACAGTAATGTACGGATTTGAATGAACACCCAAGATATGAGATTGCCTCGCACTTTATGCGGATGGCTTCCTTTCTTTTTTTTACAGACCTGCATAGGTCCAGACCAAGGATTCTCCATATGATGCAGACCTTCAGGGAGACCTCCTGGCTGTGTATAAACATTCAAAAATTCATTGTGTTGCCAATTCAGGGCTCCTTAGGGCATGTACGCTGGATTCAAGAGGTAACTCTGGTTACGAACAGGTTCAAATATCTTGGCGTATTTCTGGCGGATGCAAAATCTCTCTCCTGGGACTGAAACATTGGTACCCTTACAGAGCAGGTAAAGGCAGAAGTTAAGGCATGGTCCAGTTTCCCATTATCGCTGCATGGTCGATCAGCTATCTTCAAAATGGTATCCCTCCCTCGCTTTCTGTATCAACTACAGTCTCACCCCTATCCAATCTCACAATGCTGGTTCAAACAAATTGAGGTGATCCTGAGTCAATTCCTTTGGGGGGGTAGTATTGCTAGGGTAGTGCTCTGCACCTGCTTTCAATCAACATACTGTGGTGGAATAGCTGCAGCAGATATCCGATCATACCATGCTGCCGCCCATCTCCTGGTGCAGAAGGAGTGGTGGTATGGCCCCAGGTCAGACCCAGCTTACAAGGTAGAGCAATGGATAATGGATGATCCTTCTCAATATTCCTACCTGTATAATAGATTGACCCCAATGACACTTCCTCCCGCAACAAGAGTAGTGTTCCTTGGTTGGTGACAATCCCTTCGGAGGATGTGGTGGTGGGAATGAATTACCAGGAAGACCTCATTATGGCACAATTTTCTATTTCCACAGATGGCAATGCTACAAGGCTTTGAGCAATGGGACCGTACATGGATATTATCGGTTGGAGATATGGTATGAGGGATGGTTCTTAAATCATTCCAAGACCTACGGGGTGAATATGTGCTACACCGTAGGCAATTTTATAAATATCTACAGCTCCGTCATGCCATACACCCATACATACATGACCTATCTGAGATCCTGGAATTTAATCCGATAAAAGGTAAACTAACCATGGGTGGCCTAGTAGAGCACAAGATCACCACAATCCATCAGACCCTAACCACAAATAATCCTAGCACCATAAATATACTACGGAGTAAGTGAGAGACAGATTTGGACCCTTGGATGAAGAGGACTAGACAGAAGCCCTACAATCACTAAGAGGTGTGGCCATATCCAGACACCTAAGACTCATACAGTTCAAATACCTTCACAGAGCATAGTACACCGTTCTCAAGCTATGGAGAGCCGGACTGATTACATCCCCTCAATGCCTCCACTGTAAACGAGAGGAGGGGTCCTTCCTTTACACCACATGGTTCTGTATGGTACTGAAACGCTTCTGGTGGGGAGTCCCGAGATCTCCAAAGTTTACAATGTTAGACTGTAGGGAGGAAATTAGGGCCAATATCTACATGCAACACCTGTTGTTTCTAGGGCTCACAGTGGCTAAACAGGACATTGCCATAATGCTAAAGGCTGAAGCACCGACAGGTATCGGAGCTTGGAAACGAGGCATGGACTTTTTTTTTTTAGTTTGAAATAGCTCAAACTAGACCAGAGAAACCTGGTATCAGAGCACTTTACATGAGCACAAGTTTCGTTACAGATTGACACATTCATATTTTTTGTTAGGCACCACAAGATTAAGTGATTTGCCCAGAATCACAGGATGTTAAGTGTTGTTGCTGAGAATCGAACCCGACTCCCGAGCTTCAAGGTCGACCGCTCTAGCTGTAAGGCTACATCCTCTCCCCATTAATTTATTATGGGGCTGGAAATTCCAGTGTTCATAGCAAGTGGATGCCCCCGGAAGCATCAAAAAAATTGGCAGAGATGGGCTGACTACAGAGGTCTGCCATTAGAAGCACCGAATAAAGCTCACCGGCCATCGGATGACAGGTATATGGTGTGGGAATGCATATCTACAGATAAAGGACAAACCATGATTCCTACTTAATGAAGACGAGTGGGCTTTGACAAGGGGGTTGGGGGTGCTTGGATGCAAATTGTGTTTTATTAAATGTCGATAAAATGAGTTTTGAAAATAAAAAACACTCACAGTCACTGGATGATGTCATGAGTGATGTCATTTGAGATGTCATCATTGATGTCACTGACCATGTCATGAGTGATGTAATAAGTAAGGTCATAAGCAGTGCATTGCAGGGGCAGGAGCTATAGTTAGCTCCCTAACTATAACTGCTTAAATTCCATTGTTTTGTAGGAGTGAAACGCAAGCCTAACTATAACGTCCCTGTGACCTTTGTTTTTTATATATATATATATTCACTGAAAAAACCATAGGTTTTACACACGTTATAGTTAGGAAGTAGCATTTGAAAAACCTATGAAATTCACTGAAAAAACCATAGGTTTGACACCAGTTATAGTTAGCTGGAAATTTTACTGACATAAAACCAATGAAATTCCACGTTATAGTTAGTTGGACTCACTATAACTTGCGCGTGTAATGCACTGCTGATGACATTACATATTACATCACTCATGACATGGTCAGTGACATCACTTATGACATCACTGATGACAGACCTCCTTTAAGTGTAATGTAACCCTTAAAACACATATTGGAAAATAGAAATTAACATTTTCAAAAAAATGGAGATACCCATACCAGTTACAACAACCAATTCAGTAATTCCACCATCTATATACACATTCTCTCATTCACCAACAGTTCTATATAGTCACTCATACATATACTCACTCATCATATGTAGTGATACACCTATACATCCTGTTACACACCGACAATCATCCAAAAGTTACTCACACACATACTCACACATGCAAATAAACTATTGAACATCCATGTATTTGCATATAAAACTATACACACTCAACCACCCATACAGTCCTGCACATATGGTGTCTTCTAAACACATACAAAGAGAGAGTTAGTCATTCATGCATCTATGTGATTAGTAATACCCCCATAAAACCATAGAAACACTCATACTGATACTAAAAAAACATCTAAGAACCCAAATACCTACACATGTAGGTACTCATCAATCCATGCAGCCAGTTATTCACAAAGTGAAACACTGATACATATATTTAAATATTTAAACATTACTCGCTAATATATGTATTCACTAAGGTACACTTAATAAGCCAGTTATCCAATCATTTCTTTTTGAAAAAAACATTCATTAAGACAATAATTTAAACATTTATTCTTCCCTCGACCTTTACATATACATATATAAAACATATTTATTTTTTAGAAAGACACACATTCACTGGATGGTGTCATAAGTGATGTCACTGACCATGTCATGAGTGATGTAACCATGTCATGAGTGATGTAATATGTAATGTCATCAGCAGTGCATTACACGCGCAAGTTATAGTGAGTCCAACTAACTATAACGTGGAATTTCATTGGTTTTATGTCAGTAAAATTTCCAGCTAACTATAACTGGTGTCAAACCTATGGTTTTTTCAGTGAATTTCATAGGTTTTTCAAATGCTACTTCCTAACTATAACGTGTGTAAAACCTATGGTTTTTTCAGTGAATTTCATAGTTTTTTTGAATGCTAGTTCCTAAGTATGTAATCACGTTCGTAAATAGATAGTGTCACCGCCTACACGTCCTGAGAAGCGCATGTAAAGTCATGTGACTTGAAAACAAAACTTCCAATTGGTTATTAGTAGTTTCTGTTCTGGAATTTACATGAAGCACTCCACCCACTTTCCTCACAATCTTTTCTACTCTCAAGAGACAACAACGTCGAGCATCTTCCGGAACACTTTGCTGAAATGGCTGCCCTACCGCATTCATCTTCCGAATCTGAAGGAAATGAGCGACCACCGTTAAGAAGAAAAAAGGAATCTTTCATTTGGCAATTTTTCACTTATCCTGAAGATCAAAAGAAAGTGAATGCGCCAAAAGTAACCTGCACGATATGCAATTCGGAGCTCTCAAGGGGAAATCCAAATAAAAAATATTCCTTTTCTATACACACCATGCAGCGGCATGTTAAACAAAGGCATCCTGAGCATTATGCAAAAGCATCGACAAGAGCCCTGGCCACGCTATTACCATCAGAGGTGGCCAGCACATCTTCTGGTGGACGACCTGTATCTCCATCGAGTGCTGAGATGGACTTGAGACCATATCTTGCGAAGGTGCATATGAAATGCAACAAGTGTGGAGAAATTCTTTTGTATGGAGAGCAGAGCCTCGTTCTTATTAAACTCAAAATTGACAGTCACAAATGCCCCAAGAAAAGATAAATTTCTTCACTTCATTTTCAAACTATTACATACTGAAAAATGTAGTAGCAACTTTAAGAAATCGAAAGCATCATAACACTTCTTTCCCAAAAAAAAAAAAAAAAAAAAAATCTTTTCAGAACTAACTCTTTCTACCAAAACGTGCTCCAAGAGCATATTATAAGATATTTTTTCGCCGCTTTATTTTAGTGCGAGACCGGGTGCGCGCACCCTCCTATCGCGTACAGGACCTGACACTTGCATGTGAAGTCATGTGACTTCTAAACAACACTTCTAATTGGTTCTTGGTAGTTTCTATTCTGGAATTTACACGCAGCACTCCACCCACTTCCATCACTTTCTTTTCTACTCTCAAGAGAAAAAACGTCGAACATCTTCCCGAAGACTTCGGTACAATGGCTACCGTTCCGCATTCATCTTCCGAATCTGATGAAAATGAGCGACCACCTTTGACAAGAAAAACGGAGGCCACGCTATTACCATCAGAAGTAATCAGCACATCTTCCGGTGGACGACCTGTATCTCCATCGAGTGCTGAAATGGACTTGAAACCATGTCTGGCGAAGGTGCACATAAAATGCAACAACTGTGGAGAACTTCTTGTATACGGAGAGCAAAGCTTTACTCTAATTAAACACAAAATTGAGAGTCATAAATGCTCCAAGAAAAGTTAAATTTCTTCACTTTATTTGGATAGTATGACATACTGAAAAATATCGTAGCAACTTTAAGAAATCAAAAGCATCAAAACACTTGTTTCCAAAAAAAAAATTAAAAAAAAAGTTCTTTTCAGAACTAACTCTTTCCACCAAAACATGCTCCAAGAGCATATTATAAGATGTTTTTTCGCCGGTTTATTTTAGTGCGAGACCGGGTGCGCGCACCCTTCTATCGCGTACAGGACCTGACACTCCCATGTGAAGTCATGTGACTTCTAAACAACACTTCTAATTGGTTCTTGGTAGTTTCTATTCTGGAATTTACACGCAGCACTCCACCCACTTCCATCACTTTCTTTTCTACTCTCAAGAGACAACAACGTCGAACATCTTCCCGAAGACTTCGGTACAATGGCTACCGTTCCGCATTCATCTTCCGAATCTGATGAAAATGAGCGACCACCTTTGACAAGAAAAACGGAGGCCACGCTATTACCATCAGAAGTAATCAACACATCTTCCGGTGGACGACCTGTATCTCCATCGAGTGCTGAGATGGACTTGAGACCATATCTGGCGAACGTGCACATGAAATGCACGAACTGTGGAGAACTTCTTGTATACGGAGAGCAAAGCTTTACTCTAATTAAACAAATAATTGAGAGTCATAAATGCTCCAAGAAAAGTTACATTTCTTCACTTTATTTGGATAGTATGACATACTGAAAAATTTCGTAGCAACTTTAAGAAATCAAAAGCATCAAAACACTTGTTTCCCAAAAAAAAAAAAAAAAAAGTTCTTTTCAGAACTAACTCTTTCCACCAAAACAAGCTTCAAGAGCATATTAGCTGATATTTTCTCGCCGCTTTCGTATAGTGCGCGACCGGGTGCACGCACCCATCTATCGCGTACAGGCGTCGAGACACGCATGTGCAGTCATGTGACTTTAAAACAACACTTCCAATTGGTTCTTACTAGTTTCTATTCTGCAATTTACACGGAACACTCCACCCACTTCCCTAGAAAACCAGTTTATTGTAAAACTTTTAAAGCCTCCTCTTATGAAATATTCGACATCAATCACATAGCAGAGTACTAAATAGCACTATATACACTCCGTCCCTTAATTATAAGAGACTTATTGCTATGTAAAAGCAACTTTTGTTTTCCAAGATAATGTAAAATGCTGAGCCTATTACATAATTTTATTTCACATATATGTTACTATTCTCCTTCGAGTACTAACACCGTAGAAAATACCAGCAATAGCGGTGATATTTTTTACACCGAGAACGGGCGATTTCTATCGCTTACAGTCCTTACAATTATAAAGTTTTATTTCCTAAGTCTCTGATCTCCAACTGTGCAACGTAGCTCCCCTGTGTGTCGTAATAAGGTCCATAAACAAAAACTACAGGGCCAGCATTATAAACATACACAGAACCACAAAACGACAAGAGCCACCATGCTGATATATATCCTTAATATAATAAACCTCTGAGAATAAATACATATTTCCGTGGCACCCCATAACACAAATGTGGCGTTCTCTGACTCTGCTCCATTACCAAACACCGTAACTCCCCGCCCCCCTCACGTTTCACTAAACTCCGCACTCCACCCAAGCCGAACCCCCTATTACAAACCCCCAACCTACCCTCCCTGCCTAAACCCACCATGAACCTCAAACCGCCCCTAGAAAACTTATAAGACACAGGATTACTAAAACTCAAAGAATACGCAACAGGCAGATAATGTAAATAGTACATAAAGGCACATATTTTTTCCAAAATACTATTTAAAAACATGTTCTATTTTTTATAAATCTATCATGCATCTGACCCTCTAGAACTGCTTTCAAAACGTGAACTATAAACCTCTACTTTTCATTTTCAAACCATACACTTTCATCTGACCCTCTAGAACTGCTTTCAAAACATGAACTATAAACCTCTACTTTTCATTTTCAAACCATACACTTTCAATTACATTATTTTTTTTCCACAATTCATGTAATGTTACACACCTTTCTAAAATACACCAGTCCGTATCATTTATAAGGATTTATTTTCAGTCTTCATCAGTAACACTTTCTTCACATATAATAGAAATCACTATAACTTTTTAAACGACAATGCTAACGCGGTAAAAATAACCCTTCATTTGCTTTCCTTTAAGAATGCACACTATGTACCCCACGCATGCGTTTCTTAATCTTTGTATTTGGCAGCGAATACCGACCTTGAATCGGAAGACATGAACATGAGCGCCATTGTCACATTTAAAACTGAACGTTGCATCTGCTCACACACATATCTTTCACTAAGCTAACATTCACAGAAAACAGCATTGATGTAAAAAAAATTGACCTTGCTTTACAACTCCCTCAAATCACTCCCTTATTTTTTAACGCATCCTCCAGTTCAAAAAAAGCTACTTTTTTAATATCCACTAAGCAATATATAAGTGACTAGACTCCTAGAAAATGTATCAAGTCATTCTGCTCCTCTCCACTGCATAGCCGGCGACCTAATTCTGTGGAGTTGATATACAACCGGCAGTGCTGCGCCGTTTCCTGTACCATCTTGGGAAATTCAAAATGGATGTCCCTCCTGCCTTCGCAAACGAGCCGGGCCACTTAGAACTATTTCGACAGAGAATGCTTCTATACTACGGCACCTTACCACTCTCAACTTTGAATACTTCATATCGATTATCATTTCGATATTCGTATTTCACCTGTGTGCAGCCTGTATTTCATTGCCTGAGCTGTGATTTCACGTGGGCCCTAGATTTATGTCTCTGCAATTTGGTACCTCCTGAACCGAATTACAATCACCTCATGAATCCGTTACTTGATCATGAACAGCTTTGTTACAACGGAGGGTTTATGGCCTTTGCAGCGATACAAGGAGTTCTGGGTCATTGGAATATATTCGCAGCGGCGCAAGATTTCCTAACAGAGAGCTACATCGAAAACCCACCGAGCTGCCCTATGATGGTAAAAGACGCCCCAATAATGACAGATCATGAATGCTCCTTTCATCTTCTCAATTGGATGGCTGACATGTTTTCCGATGATAACAATGATTTCATGTTAGAGGCACTTGCTGCATACTTTGCCTACACAATGGACGGTTAACTCTTTCCTAACAGCGAGCTACATCGAAAACCCACCGAGCTGCCCTCTGATGGTAAAAGAGGCTCCGATTATAACAGATCATCAGTACTGCTTTACTCTTTTCCATTGGATAGCTGACATAATTTCAAATGATAAAACTGATTTCCTGTTACAAGCAGAAGCTACCTATTTTGCCTAAACAATGCTTCAATAACTCTCAAACAAGCCATTGACGTCCTCATTTCCTTTTGGTTTTCTATATTCTTCACGTTATTTTCCATATTTTCTTTTGAAGAACAGACCTATTTTCTTTACTAACAGTGGACATTATGATTTCGTGTTGTTAGACAGCTGATTCATAAAGTAATGATGTATAACCACTTGCATTTTCATATATCGTTCCTAAACTGAAAGGCCAGACACCTTCTTCCATTTATTAAAATATAATATACTTCCTTATAAGAGTGTACAATGTTTTTTTCCAACTATATTCATTTTTCTTCAACTATAGCGTTTGTATTCCATGTACTACTGACAATACCAATTACTGTTTTTTTTGCAATTTCTGTACTCATATTACATAATGATTTGCCTTTAAAATAGTACATTTCTAAATAAACATTTCAAATATTCACGGTTTCTCTTTTAATCCATAATCTCAACTGAAATGATTTCATATTGAAAAACTATTCATGGGTTCCACATAACCTTAACTGTAGACACTGAGGACCTTATTTATGAAGACCTTCCGCCGCCAGTGCCTCATTTTTTAAAATGGGAAAAAGTAACGTACCGGTGGCGCAAGGCCTTCATAAATAAAGTCCTGAATGTTTTCTTTTCTCGACCTCACTTACTGATACTAGAACCTGCAAGCCAAATACGGCCCGTGAACTCTTTCTTAGTAGGTCGCGCACCGTAAAGACAGTTATACCACTGTTAAAATTTTTTTTTTACTGTTACTAAGCACCGACACAGTTCCGCTTTACTCAGAGTTAATCACTGCTCCCACGCTTCTACAGGCCAGACGCTATGTCGTATTTCTCTCCTTATCACCCTTTCATGTCCACAATAACAAACAGTTGTCCGCCAGCCACCAGAGAACAGACTCAGATGCAGAGGCACCAAAGAGTGAACCCATCACCAACTGCCATCTCCGGCTGTTTCCATGGTTACACCTCATTCTGCACCTTGCTGAAGGCAGAGGTCAAAAGTTCATGTCTCAACGTTCTACAGCAAACTAAGAACACTGTTTTCCCTCCAGAAACACCTGCCAATCCACAACTCTGTTACATGTCTTGTTTTTTCACACCCAATAGTACTTTTCGTTTAACATAAACATTAACCTGTTCAATCTCCACTTGTTACAATCAACCAATCATTTTTATTTTTTAAACCACACCCAGCCTCTTCCTTTTTCTTTATTTAGAATTTCAACTTCTAACTACCATTCCACTTCCAGAACCGATCGGAGGACAACTACAAATCCCTTGAAAATGAAGGTCTGGCTAATAGGACACAGTTATATTCACTGGAGTGAAAAATATGCAGTAAGCAGACGAATCTGCAACCTCAGCTTACCAAATGTACACATAACATGGATTTCCAAAAGAGGATTGAAATGTCACCAATTGATTCCATTGGTGAAAACTTTTATGCATCTCCCAGAACCAGACCTTATAATTGTGCACTGTGGTGGGAACGATCTAGGCACAATCACTGGGGTAGGTCTGGAAATGCTTCTAAAAGACACCTTTCGACAATTGATGACACTTTTTCCTCGATCTGCCTTGGTATATTCCAATATATGCCAAAGACAGAAATGGAATTGGTCCAATCACCATTGTGCACAATTTGAGAAAGCAATGGATGTAAATAAATCTGTTTCTGCATTCCTCAGAGATTATAGCATGGGTTCTATTTACCACAACAACTTGCGATACCACATGCAAGACGTCTATAGGAGAGACGGTGTTCATTTCACGAATGAGGGAAACAGAATCTTCCTCTGCAACATCAGACTCTGCATCGGTACTTACTTATAAATGCAGAAAACACTCAATTAACACAAGGGCTCTTTTCAGAGCCACCTTATATCTAAGCACTCAAACTTCTGATTTACCTCCATTTTCACACTCTTGTAAATAGGTGTGCGCGACCGGGTGCGCGCACCCCGTATTTCTTTTTCGGGGAAAAATTATATCTTTTTGCGTTTAAGGGCCTTACTGCACACCCCGAGAAAAGCTACGCAGCAACACAATCTCTACCTTCTCCCCTTTCCACGTTTCAACGCTTTGAAATGAACAATATATTTACTCGCAGTGACAAAATGGCGGACAAAACTTCCTGATTTCCTTCGAATCGAACGTTAACAGACGTCACGCAGCAAAAAAAAATTCCGCTCACGCGCAGCCGCTTGAGTGCACGCACGCGTGCGCGCCTATAGATATATAATTGGCTTTAACTTTAATTTTCTCAACAACTACTGAACGGATTTACACCATTCCAAAAAAAGCGTAATCTGCGAACAAGACTCTACAGTTTTGGCAAATTTCTTATAAATTCATTCACCCGTTCGAACTGTAGCCGAGTCTAAAGGTCCTATGGAAAATAACATGGAGAAAACACGTTTTGGGACCCCCCTTATATCTCAGCCCCCACTTGACCAATCCCCCCCAAACTTTCAGGGAAGGAGCGCAGCGGACCTAGCCATCTTCTTTGAGAAATTCGCAAAGACTCATCCACCAGGGCCAAAGTTATTCCAAATAGAATGTTGAGGATTTCCTATGGAAAACAATCCTAACTATAACTACCTACTGGCGACCGCCAGTAGGTAAAAACTGATGGTAATGAGCGATATATATATCACACGAACATGAGAACGCTGTTTCCTCCAATAAAATGTCTTGAACAGACTCGCTGAGTGGAGTGCGTTTCTAAGCAGTTGGACACCTTTGGTGAAATGTTAGTATGCGGCACGTCCAAGCCGCAGGAAATTGCACCGCCATCAAAATTAATGATGGATCTGCCGGGACTCGAACCAAGTCGGGCCAGTTGACAGCACTACAGCGTTTATGAAAATTGACAGCGCTCACATGCCTGGAGCCCACTGGAGGGCTAAAAACAAAAAAATTAAAGCTGCAGAGAAATCGGAATCCCACCAATGGGGAAGTCATGCTGTGAAAAGAAACCACAAGTCCCAACATGCTTAGCGACTCACCTGGAAGAAGAAAACGCCCATTGAAGGACCACACCCACTGAGAGTCACTGAAATAGGAGAAGCATGCTGCCTTTGGGTTTCACAGACGGAGATGGCCGATGGTGCTGCGGACAAGCCTATGAGTAAGGAGCAGGAGGCTCCGAAAACGGTCAGGCAAGAGACAATGAACACACGGGCATGAGAACACTGTTTCCTCCAATAAAATGTCTTGAACAGACTCGCTGAGTGGAGTGCGTTTCTAAGCAGTTGGACACCTTTGGTGAAATATATATATATATATATATATATATATATATATATATATATATATATTCCCACGTTATAGTTAGATGGACTCACTATAACTTGCGCGTGCAATGCACTGCTGATGACGTCACATATTACATCACTCATGACATGGTTAGTGATATCACTCATGACATCACTGATGACACCATCCAGTGAATGTGTGTCTTTCTGAAAAATAAATATATTTTATATATGGGTATGTAAAAGTTGATGGAAGAATAAATGTTTAAATAAGTGTCTAAATGGATGGTTTTTAAAAATTGATTGGTTAACTGGCTTATTAAGACATCATCAGCAGTGCATTGCACGCGCAAGTTATAGTGAGTCCATCTAACTATAACGTGGGAATTTCAATGGTTTTATATCAGTAAAATTTCCAGCTAACTATAACTGGTGTGAAACCTATGGTTTTTTCAGTGAATTTAATAGGTTTTTTAAATGCTAATTCCTAACTATAACTGGTGTGAAACCTATGTTTTTTTCAGTGAATTTCATAGGTTTTATAAATGCTAATTCCTTTGTATATCGAGTTTCTAACCTTTTTTTTTTTTTTACAATTTGCTGTTTTTTTTAAAGTATTCATTTTTTTTATATAATTTTTTTCTTTTGCGCTCTGGGTGCGCGCTCCGGGAAGCTTTCAGCTAAGCTCTCCGGTAAGCTTTTCCGTGAGCTCATCTGAAAGCGCACCCAGAGCGCAACTGTCGTTCGTGAAAAAAAATATGAATGAAAAGTTAATAATAATGCAAAACATTTCGTACCATACAAATAAAATTAGTTTTTTTTAATAAGGAAAATGATTATGCATTTCTGTAAAAGTTTGATGACATCACTTCGGCGCGCAACGTAAGTGCCCTCGGAAGCGCCTACGTTCGCGGCGCGTAAACGCACGCAAAAGCGCCTACGATCGCGCCACGTTTGCGCCCCGGAAGCGCCTACGATCGCGCTGCGTAAACGCACCGGAAGTGCTCCGGAGCGCGCAGCGTAAACGCGTCGGGTCATGTGACCCTAAAATAACACTTTTCATTGGTTGCTAACAGTTTTTTTTTACAATGAATGAAATCCCCACCCATTTCCTTCACTTCTTCTTTCACTTTTGTGACTGAAAGACCTGCCTTTTTGCTCTTGCATATTTCTTGGATAATCATGGCTGCCAGACCATCCAGCAGTGAAGATGAGCCTGAATTCATTGATGAAGAGCCTCCTCAGCCGAAGGTCAAAGAGCATTTCATCTGGAAATTTTTTAAGTTTCCAGCAGACCAGAAAAAGGTGAATGCACCAAAAGTAGAGTGCAGGATCTGCAAACAGGTCCTGTCACGGGGTAACCCCCCAAAAAAGTACTCTTTTGGCAACTTTACCATGATTCGCCATGTGGAGAGGAGGCACCCCCAGAATTTTGCCCGGGAAAGTGTCAGGGCTCTGGCACAAGAGGTTCCCAGAGATGGGGCCTCTACATCAACCGGAGGAGCAACTTCTTCTGGGAGAGAGCAATCGCAGGAGCAGGTGGCAAACATACAACCTGCATTCAACCATGGGGTCGTCAAATGCAGATACTGCAATCAACTCCTCACCTATGGGGAGCAAAGTGTCCTGCTCATGGTTCGAGCATTGGAGAACCATCGCTGCCCTTCCCACCCCTAATTTTTTTGTTTTCTTTTTGCTCCTGTTGAGCAGTTTCCATTCCCTGTTTTTGTTCCTGTTCAGTTAAAAGAAGAAAACCAAAAGTTCTTTTCAGAACTACCTCCAATTCTCATCAAAGAGCTATATTCTTAAAAAAATGAAGAGTAAGTGAAATATAGTGCATTGATAATTGAAAGGAGAATGAGTAAGAAAGAACAGAAAGGTATGAGAGGTGAAAGGAAGTGAAGTAGGAGGAATGAAAGAAGGTGAGTGTTAGAAAAGAAAGTTATGACACAGTGAATAAACTGGAGGCCTCATTTCTGAAAAGTGACGCATCGCTACGTGAAAACAGCAATGCGTCACTTTTGTGGACGCACTCCTTATGACATTCCAGATATGTCATATTTAATATATGACTAATCAATTTGCAAGGAGTTACAGATATGTCAGTATTTCTGACGTATCTGTAAACACAAAAGTAACGCATTGCTGGAGTGCGTCACAAAAGTGACGCAACTCCAGTAATGTGTCCTTTCACATGGAAAAAGCACCATGTGAAAGGTTTGCTGTGAAGCAGGTGCAAGATTTTGGCGCAACAGCATCCTAAAAGTGACGCACTGCGTCATTATTACCAAGCTTTTTGCAGGGGAACACCCCCTCTGCATGCATTATACCTGACGCTATTTTTAAAAAGTGACGCATCTAGGTACATGGGTCACTTTTTAAAACTCTGCGCCACATTATATCTGCATCAGGTATAATGAATGCAGAGGGGGCATTCCCCCGCAAAAAGCTTGGTAATAACGACGTACTGAAATCTATGAGATTTCTCTGCGTCACTTTTAGGATGCTGTTGCGTCAAAATCTTGCGCCTGCCTCGCGTCACTTTCATGTTTACAGATATGTCAGAAATACTGACGTATCTGTAACTCCTTGCAACATGATTCGTCATACATTAAATATGACACATCTGGAATGTCATAAGGAGTGCGCACAGAAAAGTGACGCATCACACCAGCAGTGTAATAAAATGTGCCTCGTTGCACTATATTTAAAGGACGCAACAGCATCCTAAAAGTGACGCAGTGAAATCTCAAACATTTCACTGCGTCGCTATTACAAAGCTTTTTGCGAGGAACACCCCCTCTGCATGCATTATACCTCACGCAGATATAATGTGGCGCTTGATTTTAAAAAGTGACCCATCTACCTAGATACGTCACTTTTTAAATATAACGCAACGAGGCACATTTTATTACACCACTGGTGCGATGCGTCACTTTTCTGTGCGCACTCCTTATGACATTCCAAGTAACGCATTGCTGGAGTGCGTCACAAAAGTGACGCAACTCCAGTAATGTGTCCTTTCACATGGAAAAAGCACCATGTGAAAGGTCTTGCGTCAGTCTAACACCTGCTGTAAAGCACGCGCAAGATTTTGACGCAACAGCATCCTAAAAGTGACGCAGTGAAATCTCAAAGATTTCACTGCGTCGCTATTACAAAGCTTTTTGCGGGAGAACACCCCCTCTGCATGCATTATACCTGACGCTATTTTTAAAAAGTGACGCATCTAGGTAGATGGGTCACTCTTTAAAACTCTGTGCCACATTATATCTGCGTCAGGTATAATGTATGCAGAGGGGGCATTCCCCCGCAAAAAGCTTGGTAATAACGACGTACTGAAATCTATAAGATTTCTCTGCGTCACTTTTAGGATGCTGTTGCGTCAAAATCTTGCACCTGCCTCGCGTCACTTTTATGTTTACAGATATGTCAGAAATACTGATGTATCTGTAACTCCTTGCAACATGATTCGTCATACATTAAATATGACACATCTGGAATGTCATAAGGAGTGCGCACAGAAAAGTGACGCATCACACCAGCAGTGTAAAAAAATGTGCCTTGTTGCACTATATTTAAAAAGTGACGCATCTAGATAGATGTGTCACTTTTTAAATATTGCGTAACAATGCGCATTTTTTTACACCGCTGGTGCGTCACAAAAATTGACGCACAGGAGGCGCAAAACTGGCAGCGCAAGGCCTTCATAAATATGGTCCTGGATTTTCCCCGTGCTTCGCCGGTGCGCGTACCATGCGCTTCCCCCGCGCAAAACGAAAAAAAAAAAAAAATGTAATGCCCCGCAGGACCCTATTTTAGCCCCTACATCAAACCTAGGGGGTCAGAGGTGGTCTACTCTTCCCCCTTATGGTCATTTGCCCCTTTTTTTTTCAAACCCCTTGTGTCTCGATTTTACCGAGACACAAGATGGCGGCCGCTCCAGACTGTTTAGAATGTTTACAGACACCCAAGAGCCAATCAGCTTCCTGCGCGCAAGTCGCGTGTCGCGCCTGGAGCGCACTCCGGTGCGCGCACCGGAGAGCGCCTATAGATATATATATTTTTTGGCACCTAAATTACTCAAAATCCACTGCAGCACATATCTTGAGACATAGCAAAGGCACATCGGGCTACCAGTCCCTTCAATTTTGCCAAGTTTGGTGGAAATCCATTCAGCCGTTCGGGCTAAAAGTAAAATCGACCGCCCTATGGAAATTTACATGGGGAAAACGCATTTTGGGAACCCCCCTTTTATCTCAGCCCCCGCTTGATGTATCCCCCCCAAACTTTCAAGGAAGGACCGGAGCTCGACGAGGCCATTTTCAGGAAATTTTCAGGCAGATTCGTCAACCGGTGCCAAAGTTATTCCAAATAGAATTTTGAGATTTAACATTGAAAAAAATCCTAACTATAACTACCTACTGGCGACCGCCAGTAGGTAATATATATATATATATATATATATATATATATATATATATATATATATATATATATATATATATATATATATATTCACTGAAAAAACCATAGGTTTCACACCAGTTATAGTTAGGAATTAGCATTTAAAAAACCTATTAAATTCACTGAAAAAACCATAGGTTTCACACCAGTTATAGTTAGCTGGAAATTTTACTGATATAAAACCATTGAAATTCCCACGTTATAGTTAGTCGGACTCACTATAACTTGCGCGTGCAATGCACTGCTGATGACATCACATATTACATCACTCATGACATGGTCAGTGACATCACTCATGACATCACTGATGACATCTCAAATGACATCACTGATGACATCGTCCAGTGAATGTGTATCTTTCTGAAAAATAAATATATTTTATATATGTATATGTTAAGGTCGATGGAAGAATAAATGTTTAAATAAGTGTCTGAATGGATGTTTTTTTTAAAGAAATTGATTGGTTAACTGGCTTATTAAGTGTATCTTAGTGAATGCATATATTAGCGAGTAATGTTTAAATATTTAAATATATGTATCAGTGTTTTACTTTGTGTACAAGTGGCTGCATGGGTTGGTGAGTAGCTACATGTGTGTGTATATGGGTTATTAGATGTTTTTTTTAGTATCAGTATGAGTGTCTGTATGATTTGGTGGGGTGTTACTTACCACATAGATGCATGAATGCAAAACTCATTATTTATATGTGTTTTGAAGACAGCATATGTGCAGGACTGTATGGGTGGATGAGTGTGTATATGTGTGTGTTAGTGAGTGAATGCCTCTCTCACTAGTGTCTTTATGAGTAACTACATATGTTTTAATCTTGTATATATGAGCATTGATGTATATAAATAAGTATATGTGAGAGTGAGAGATTGAAAGAGTTCCTGTTTAAATAAGTATGTGTTTCTGTAAGTCATTGTTTAAGAGAGTAAGTATGTGTAAGTTTCCTTAGAAGTAATGTGCTAATGTGTGTATAGTTGTATATGCAAATAAATGGATGTTTATTAGTTTATTTGCATGTGTGAGTATATGTATGAGTAAGTTTTTGATGACTGTCGGTGTGTAACAGAATGAATAGGGGTATCACTACATATGATGAATGAGTATATGTATGAGTGAATACATAAAACTGTTGGTGAATGTGTGAATTTGTATATAGATGGTGAAATTACTGAATTGGTTGTTGTAACTGGTATGGGTATATGCAATTTTTTGAAAATGTTAGTTTCTATTTTTGAATATGTGTTTCATGGGTTACATTACACTGAAAGGAGGTCTGTCACTCTGTCTCAAGGATGATGTCATCAGTGATGTCATGAGTGATGTCACTGACCATGTCATGAGTGATGTAATATGTGATGTCATCAGCAGTGCATTGCACGCGCAAGTTATAGTGAGTCCGACTAACTATAACGTGGGAATTTCAATGGTTTTATATCAGTAAAATTTCCAGCTAACTATAACTGGTGTGAAACCTATGGTTTTTTCAGTGAATTTAATAGGTTTTTTAAATGCTAATTCCTAACTATAACTGGTGTGAAACCTATGGTTTTTTCAGTGAATTTCATAGGTTTTTTAAATGCTAATTCCTAACTATAACTGGTGTGAAACCTATGGTTTTTTCAGTGAATTTCATAGGTTTTTTTAATGCTAATTCTTAACTTTTTATTCATACTCATACCTATGTGTTTTTTAGTGAATTGCTAAAGTATGTTTTTGTAAAAATGAACACTATAATGTATATTGAGATAATATTTTTAATTTAAAATATTTTTTTTTATATTTCGCTTTCGGTGCGCGCACCGGTGCGCGTACCGTCAGCGCACTAACAAAAAAAAAGAAAAAAAAAATGAAGGAGGGACTGTGTAATAGATAGTAAGACAGATAAAAAGTGTAAAAGGAAGTAACTGAGAAAAGAAAAATGAATAAGGGAGCAAAAGAAAGAAGAAATAGGAAGAAGACTAAAGCAGAGGTTAAGGGAGATTGTAAATGGATGTTGAAAGTAAAAAAAAGGACAGTTAAGTATGAGAATGTCAGGTAGTGACGGAATCAGAGGAAAAGAATAGCAGTGATTGAGGGAAAGTAAATATCAGTGAATATAAGTAAAGAGGGGTGAAAGAGGGTACATGTAAGTGAATAAGGGTAACACATGGGGAGTAATAGAGACAAAGAAGAGAGAGAGTAAAAGAAGGACTGTCACAAAGGGACTAAGTGAACCAGTAAAAAAGGTAAGTGAAGGAGTGTGCATAGGCAGAAGTACTGAAAAAAATTGAATGTGGTCGGAAGTAAACATGGAACAAAAGAATAAGTGAGGGAAGCAAAGTAAGGAAATAGGTGTGCGGTAGGGTGACAGAAAAATAGTGAAAATAAAACAAAAGGTGATAACAAAAAACATTTTACAAACACACTTACCATATAATCTATGCAAATTTGTATCTGTGAAAGATAAAGGAAAAAACATGTTATAATTATATAAAAATGTATAATAAAATAGAAGAAACAGTTCATGAGGTTTAAAAATCTACAAAAGTTTACTTAGAAATGAAGCAATAGTGAAGGATACAAAAACAGAAAGAAAGTAATGTAGAAAGAAAAAAAAAAGGAAAAAGAAATAGTTGGAGAACAAATTCCTAAAGGTAAAAAAGATACTAAAAGAATGTAAAATATCAAAACAAAATGAGTAAAGATAAGAAACTAAAAGAAAAATGATTGAAAAGCAGAGAAGTCAGATCGATAAACTATAAATAAAATAGAGGAATAGAAGATGATTGAGAGTGAGTGAAGTGAAGTCACAGAGTGAAGGGATGAAAGAAATGAAGTTATTATAGAACGATGGATAAAACAGGAGTGAGAGAGTAAGTACACAGAAAGACAAAAGGAAGAACTAACTGAACTACAGTACAATGAGTGTGAAAGAAAAAAAAATGGAGAAAGAGAAAGAGTGTTAGGAAACTAAAGCAGAGGTACTAAGAGAATATGAAAAAGATAAAAAGTGGTGGAAGGAACAGAGGAAATGCAGATAGTTCCTATCAGATTAAGAAGTTGTGAATGAAGTGCAGTAAAGAAACAGCGATGAAAAAAGAGTGTAAATTAGTAAAGAGAGTTAAATAAGGGTGAAAAAGAAAATGAGTGTATAACAATGTGAACACAATATAAATTACACAATGCAAACTACACAATAACTTCTACAATATGTTACATTATTTATTTTTGCTGTTCTCAGAATATATTGAATTCCACTTAAATTAGTGAGTTCAAAGTCTTCATCATATAACAGCGGGGAAAAAAAAACACAATCTAAAAGATTGTGTTTAAAAAAACCCATTCAAACATACATCTCATATATGTACACTAATCTTTGATTCACTTACTTTTCCATGAGGCCAAATAGAAGATAGTGAAGGTCCTTTTGGTGGAAAAAAAGTCTGCTGTTCCTTATAAGTTCCATTTCATCGACTTCCTTTGAAAAAAGATCTGAAAACATCATACCTTACACAATCCTCACGGCCAATTTGTGTCAGATATATCAGTATTTTTTACTTTGAGATCCACTTAAAGTATCTACATGAGATAAATAATTTAAAATATTAGATTAACTAACTAACTAACTAACTTTTATTAACTATTCCCGTCTTCAAAGGCCAATTCCCTTTACTAAAACTTTGGTTTTAAAAACACTAGATAAGAATTTGTAGAGTCATAAGGCAAACGTTGTTTATAAGTTAAATGAGAATCATTGCAGTAACTCCATCCATTTTCAGATTTTAAGTAGCATGTATAATGTCCTGAGGTGGTCGAAGATCCATCATGATAAATAATAGCTTCAGTTGTAAAGGTCCTTCCAGAAATTGATAACTGAGAAGCCACAAAATTTTTGATAGAAGTTGTCAATTTAGTTCCATCAGGTCTACATCGTTGGAAAACTAAAATAATATACTGCCCATAACTTTGTATAAATAATGAGGACAGCATTGTACAGTTACATTGGGTACACACCATATTATGATCTGCTGCTTTAACTAGATTTTTAAAAGACACTGATTTACAGTCTGGTAAAGTCAAATATATAAATCTTTCAGTGTCTATTCTAGTAGTACTTGATAAACTACAATTGTGGCAGTCATGCTGCCATTGATAAGAAAGACTGAAAAGATTATCTACATCTACACCTTCATCTTCCAAAACACCAAACATATACATTAAAAATTCCTGACAATCCTGCTGAATGTTCTGTGAAAATTTTTCTTGACCAGAACACAAATCTAAAATATTTCGAATTTCTGTTACACTTTCTATTTGTGCTGTACCACTGCTACATTTCTGAAACACAGAATTCATTAAACCACACAATCTTTGATCCCGATTTTCAACAATCTGTTCTTGTAAACTTTTAAGAAAAAAAACAACATTAACCACTACATTAGCATAGCAGTTGACACCAGAACTATTTTCAAACTGAAATCCAACAACATTTTCTCCACAATTCTTTTTCTTCCTGTTTTCAATTATAGTTTTCTCTACTTTTTGTCTTTTTGCAACTACCTCACTACAATTATCCTCATTTCTTCTTTTTCGGCCTACCACACGTTTTTCAAACAGAGGATATTGAGGCAAATGTGGAGCATACTCTCTTCTTAACCTATTGTATTCTTTAACACAATCTAGATCGGCAGAAATCTTTGTCTCATCACACGCAATCAAGTACAATCCTGATAAAGTTCTGACTCGAGATAATGCCACATATGCCATACCCTCTTTAAACACAGATCTTCCAATGTTCACCAATGCACTATCTACACTTAAACCTTGAGATTTATGAATTGTCACCGCATACGCCAAACAAACAGGAAACTGTTTTCGGCGAACATATAAGTCTTTTACAAGTAAAAATCTAGCAGAACAACGACTTATTTGTTGTACTTGTTCAATGCCATCAAATTTTATTTTTAAAAATTCAATTCCATCTCTATTTCTGTAATTCACAAAATCAACAACATAACCCATTGCTCCATTTACCAGACCGCTTTCAACATTTAAATTCCTTCTCAAAATGATACGACAATTTAAACACACATTCAGAGTCTTTTCAAAACCAGCTGTTTTTGAAATACTTTTCTCCAATGAATGCAATTTTGTTTTCAAATTTTCAGACAAAACAATTGTTGCACCCATATGCTCTATTTTATCTATTGCTTCCAGTTTCACAATCTCTTCATTTTCTAAGTCTAACATTTTTTGGTTGAAGATGGAACATTCTTGCAGAGTTGGCATCAAACATATCCCAGATTTCTTCTCAGTCATTTTTTTAAAAATATTCTCTGGAAGAATGTTTTCATTTGGATACAAATTTGAAATTAATCGACTATGCAAAGCTTTTTTCCCTTTCTCAGTCATTTTTCCAATTCTTACATCTTGTAGAATATTTTTATAATCTTCATCCTTGGCCTGTCGCATATTTTGAAGCAGTTCAGCATATTTAAAATTTAGCCATATATTAACATTTCCAATGCTTCCAAGGGACTTCCTGGTATCTTCATGCGTGAGCATTTTAAACACTGGTTGTCCTTTTACTGGAGTCAACTGCAATAGATCTCCAAAAACAATAATGTGTTTTCCTCCAAATAACACATCATAGTCTGTTTTAAGAATTTCTTGCATTCTCAAATGCACAAAAGCAAGCATTAGATTTGAGACCATGCTTACTTCATCTATGATAAGAAGTTTCATTTTCTTCAAGACTCTTGAAACTTCAGAACACGCATCTCCAGATAGCTTGTTGTAATGCAATTTATTATCATGTTCAACTGGCAGCATCAATAAACGATGTAGAGTAATCCCTTTAATGTTATGTGCTGCCAGACCAGTTGGAGCAGTTACAACACAAGACAGTGGTGAATCAGTCCTTTTCTGCAGATAACTTGCAACAGCTTTAATTAGAAAACTTTTTCCTGTCCCCGCTTCTCCACTTACATACAGTCGGACAGGGTCAAATAATATACATGAGCACTCTTTTTTCTCATGTCTGAATCCATGTTCAATCTGCTCTGTGACTTCATCATATATCTTTTTCTGCTCAATGTTTAGTTGCGTTACCAAATCTTCTAAGTTAACTCCATCCTCTTGAGCTTGTTCCATAGCTCTTTCCACCTCATCCATGGCAGTGGCAGCTTCATTTTGGATAATTGGTCCTCCTAGTGGATCCTGGCTCAATGAAGTAGAACTCTGACTATCTTGAGAACTGTTTCTAGCTATCTCTTCAGCAATTGTGGTTTCTTGCTCCATTTCTTCATTCAACATTTGCAGATAATTTAGAAAAATAGGACATTCTATGGTATCCTTAGTTGCATTAAAAGAGTCTTCATAACAGAGAAAATCTCCAAGTAGTTCCTCTTCTGTACGCCATGGCTTAAAGAGTTGCAAAAGAGCTAAATAGTAAAATTCTCTTTTGTCTGGAACTTCACAACTCAATTTTCGATGATTAATCAAATGGCCTTTTTTCTGCTTCACTAGACATCCTTCATAGCCAATGAGTGCATATTTTCCATTATTGATATCTTCTGTGATGTTCCTCTTATAACTGTAGTTTTGAAGAACTTCATACAAACATGTGTTCTCAAGGTGAGTACTTCTATTTGGATAGTATGTATCCAACATATTTGTCTTCAAAATATCTGTACTGTTTGGTTCTTTTTCCGCCAAATATTCAATTTCTTGTACAGATTTCAAAACTCGGTTTCGTGTTGCAGCAAGACCAAGACTCACCCAAATGATTGTTCTTGATTTGGCATAGAGACTTGCTGATGATAACCGATCAGAACATTCATATGCTCCAATTTCTCGATGCGACAACATCTTCAGACTGAAACTGTATAATTTCTTGCTTAGACTCTTTTCATGTGAAATGTCCTCCCACATTTCCTTCAGTTCTGTCTTTTCTTTTTTGGTGATGTAAGATGTCACATATCGAGCCACAGCAATAGAGTTGTCAGCAACGAACTGAATATCCATGTTAGCATTCCACATGGACAAAATCACTGGGTTGTAATCGTTGATGTACTTAGATTCTTCATTTCTTTTCAAATTATATGTGTTTTTGGGAGATTTTCTCGTCACAGTATGTCGTAGAGATGACATCAAATTATTTACTCTTCCTTTAGAAATCACTGGTCGAGGAAATGCAAAACGACATTTCGTGTAGTACTTTTCCTTGTTTTTAAATTTTCGACGACAGTACTTTCCACAACGATGAGATTGAAAACGTAAAACTTGTTGCCTTAAATTGTTTTCTTCAGTAGATTTTGGAACAGCACATGTTGAATACTCTTCAATGAAACTCATCACTGTTTCATCTGAATCTGATCCAAATTTGGGTGCATCTTTAATCCACAACAACATATGTATATGAGGAGCACCTCTCGCTTGATATTCCTTCCTCCAAAAGAAATCCAAAACCTCTCCAAGGGGAGGATTTTTTTTGTTGGTAATAAAAGACATCATAGCTTCAAATCTATGATTAAAATATCTGCAAACATTCACTGGATCTAAAGAACACAGTTCTCCTGGTGTTTTCAATTCTATATTTGGTATGTTTTCATTTGCCTCTCGTAGAAATTGAAGTAAATCGTCCCATGCATACTCAGCACAGCTAAGAGTGAGGAACCATGTAGGAGTTCCTAAGTTTCTTAGCATACATTTCAATTCTCCATGACGACGAAACCAATACTCGTTGGTTCCACGTTGACATGCCATGAGATTGATTAGCTGAGATTCCAAAATACTGTCTTGCAGATTAACTTTCTCCATAAAGTCCCTTGCACATACATTTTGCAAATGAGGTCCACTTTTTAATATATGATTAACTGCATAAGAAAGCCCAGACAAATCACTTTCAAACAGTAGATGAAATAAATATGGAATGCATTGACGAAACCTTGGATCTTCTGCATATAATCTTAGAGTCCGGTATTCAGCTGCAGGAATTTGAACTGGTCGATCATCATATCGTCCACCACAACCTGTTGGAAATAATTGTGGAAAACAACGAGCTTCCAAACTTTCTTCCCATACACTAATGGGACTTCCTTTTGCTGCCTTCATTTGAAACAAGTCAATTGCATTTCCCATTACTTCTTTGGAATGCAAAGGATGAACAGTATAATGTTCATATATTTCTTCAGTTCTAGACACATCAACTTTTTCAATTTGACCAACTGAAGAATCACTATCTTCTTCTGTAGCTGTTTCCTCTACTCCAACACTTACATGTTTGTAGTACTCATTGTTTTTAACTAAATACAACGTTGCCTTCTTAACTTTTTTAACATCCACTAAATCTTGCCAAATTTTCTTACTCTTTGTTGGAACCCCATTAACTAGAATAACTAAAGGATCTTCTTCTACTCTTTCTACACCAATTGTATTAATATTTTTCTTTACATCTAGAGGCAAATAAACAACTCTTCCCTTTAATCCTCTCAGTAAATCTGATGGAGGCAATTTCCCTGTCTTAGGCTCCATGCGTACAATAGCCTGAAAAGGATGGACACATTGAATCAAAATAGATTCATAAGTATTTAGATCCATCAATTCAGAAGGAATATCTATCAACTGAAGATTATTATGAACTGCTCTAGCAGGCATTCTATTTTCATTTAATTTTTTCAAACAATAAGTGCAAATACGCTGATCCAAACTCAAATCAAAAGAATTCTCCACCAACAAATAACTTACAAAATCCTCCCATTCACTATTATTTTCCAATTCACTTTTTGCATATAAATCAACTAACCTAGTCTGAATTTTATAATGAGTCCGTCGACAACACACACAAGTTACATTAGGCCTCTCACTTGATTTCACCTTAAACTTGATAATTTCCTCATCAAACTTTTCAATACTTGAAATTTGTCCATTATCTTCTGCATTACCATCCATTACTATATCTATTTCTACACTGTCCTCTTTGTTCCCAAAATAACAAAACTCAATTTCTTCACAAATAGTCTTCACATCTACTTCAGATCCATGCAAAAGAGCACTATTTAACTGTTTAAGCTTAAGTGCAGGACTTTTTGCATAATACAACTTCCTCACTAATTTCCTTACGTTATTATGATGCACTGCTAACATCCTAAAATGATGAAAAACACTCCGACAAACTTTTCTAGAAAGACATGCTAGTGAATGCCCTTGCAAACCTGTGCTTTCTCTCACTCTGCAAGGATCTAACTCTTGCAGGATCTTCATTTTTTGTTTGAGACTTTTTTTACTATATGTACGTAAGAAATTTCGAAGCAAATCAATTGATTCCTGTCGCACACTACAAATACTACTGCATTTCCATGTGTACACTGAACCCTTAGTACGTCTCCCTAAAACTTCATCAGCTAACACCTCTTCTGCATCTCTAGATACAAGTTTCTCTTTTTCAATCACACAACTATCTTTCACCTCATATGCACGACCACTGGTGTCAACTGCATGCACCAAATCATTTTCCTGAAAGTAACTCTCCTCATTAAAAAAAGGCTCAGAACTTGAACTATGCATCCATTCACCAGAAAATACTTCACAAAAATTACTCCGATTAATAATTCTTTTCCATCTACTGTTCGATTTGAAAACATCCATTGCCTTATTAAGTATCCTAATTCTATTGATTATTAAAATAAATAATTTTTTCTTAACTTCAAAAGCCTGATCAACAATCTTTTCTACACTTTTCTTTTTCTTGTAAAAAGCAGCTTTTAGTTTACTTTTCTTTTCATTTTTTAGCAAATTTAAAACTACCCTATTGCGAAACATTCGCCTACGAATGTCCCTAAAAACATTTACCCTTCTATTGCTAACCATTCTCTTCTCTCCTGGTCCAATGGAAACATTTTTTGTGGGCTTCTCTTTCCTTTTTAGATTTGTTGACTTTTTCTGTATATTCACATTAGCAATTTCATTTTTTTTCCTACGACATATGTTGCGAAGAAAAGACTTAATTGGCTTACCAGAAGCTTTTCTGGTGTTTTTTGAAGTAGTTGTTGAAGAGGATTCCATAAACTCTGTTGTTGATGTTCTCCTTTTCCGTATGGTATTTTTGATATTTCTTTGCCTTGAAGGCATTTTTGCTTCCTTTTCAGAAGTTGATTTGAATCTGTTGTTCTGTTAAAAAAACACATGAAAGACCACTATTAGCAAACAACAAAGTAATGTTAAAAAGCAAACAATATAAACAATAAATTGCAACATATTTAAGTTTATACAATAGCAACTCATGGCTTTATTTTTAAAGGCCTTGCGCCACCAGTGCGTCACTTATTACCCATGTTTAAAGTCAAGCATCAGCTGCACATGGCATTCATAAATAAGGGCCAAATGCAAATACCAATCAATTGCACCCAAAAATCGATTTTTCAATAACATGTAAGAAACACTGCGCAAAACCTAAGTACAACCACTCAATATCATCAAACAAAGTCAGGGTCTGATTTATAAAGGCCTTGCGCCACCAGTGCGTCACTTATTACCCATGTTTAAAGTTTTGCATCGGCTGCACATGGCAATCATAAATAAGGGCCAAATACATATACCAATCAATTGCACCCAAAAATCGATTTTTGAATAACATGTAAGAAACACTGTGCAGAACCTATGTACAACCAATCAATATCATCAAACAAAGTCAGGGCCTTATTTATGAAAGCCTTGCGCCACCAGTGTGTCACTTATTACCCATGTTTAAAGTCATGCATCAGTTGCACATGGCAATCATAAATAAGGGCCAAATACATATACCAATCAATTGCACCCCAAAATCAATTTTTCAATAACATGTAAGAAACACGGCGCAGAACCTATGTACAACCAATCAATATCATCAAACAAAGTCAGGGCCTTATTTTTGAAAGCCTTGCGCCACCAGTGCGTCACTTATTACCCATGTTTAAAGTCATGCATCAGCTGCACATGGCAATCATAAATAAGGGCCAAATACATATACCAATCAATTGCACCCAAAAATCGATTTTTCAATAACATGTAAGAAACACGGCGCAGAACCTAAGTACAACCACTCAATATCATCAAACAAAGTCAGGGCCTTATTTATGAAAGCCTTGCGCCACCAGTGGGTCACTTATTACCCATGTTTAAAATCATGCATCAGTTGCACATGGCAATCATAAATAAGGGCCAAATACATATACCAATCAATTGCACCCAAAAATCGATTTTTCAATAACATGTAAGAAACACGGCGCTGAACCTAAGTACAACCACTCAATATCATCAAACAAAGTCAGGGCCTTATTTATGAAAGCCTTGCGCCACCAGTGCGTCACTTATTACCCATGTTTAAAGTCATGCATCAGTTGCACATGGCAATCATAAATAAGGGCAAAATACATATACCAATCAATTGCACCCAAAAATCGATTTTTGAATAACATGTAAGAAACACGGCGCAGAACCTATGTACAACCAATCAATATCATCAAACAAAGTCAGAGCCTTATTTATGAAAGCCTTGCGCCACCAGTGCGTCACTTATTACACATGTTTAAAGTCATGCATCAGCTGCACATGGCAATCATAAATAAGGGCCAAATACATATACCAATCAATTGCACCCAAAAATCGATTTTTCAATAACATGTAAGAAACACGGCGCAGAACCTAAGTACAACCACTCAATATCATCAAACAAAGTCAGGGCCTTATTTATGAAAGCCTTGCGCCACCAGTGCGTCACTTATTACCCATGTTTAGAGTCATGCATCAGTTGCACATGGCAATCATAAATAAGGGCAAAATACATATACCAATCAATTGCACCCAAAAATCGATTTTTGAATAACATGTAAGAAACACTGCGCAGAACCTATGTACAACCAATCAATATCATCAAACAAAGTCAGGGCCTTATTTATGAAAGCCTTGCGCCACCAGTGCGTCACGTATTACCCATGTTTAAAGTCATGCATCAGCTGCACATGGCAATCATAAATTAGGGCAAAATACATATACCAATCAATTGCACCCAAAAATCGATTTTTGAATAACATGTAAGAAACACTGCGCAGAACCTATGTACAACCAATCAATATCATCAAACAAAGTCAGGGCCTTATTTATGAAAGCCTTGCGCCACCAGTGCGTCACTTATTACCCATGTTTAAAGTCATGCATCAGCTGCACATGGCAATCATAAATAAGGGCCAAATACATATACCAATCAATTGCACCCAAAAATCGATTTTTCAATAACATGTAAGAAACACTGCGCAAAACCTAAGTACAACCACTCAATATCATCAAACAAAGTCAGGGCCTTATTTATGAAAGCCTTGCGCCACCAGTGCGTCACATATTACCCATGTTTAAAGTCATGCATCAGCTGCACATGGCAATCATAAATAAGGGCCAAATACATATACCAATCAATTGCACCCAAAAATCGATTTTTGAATAACATGTAAGAAACACTGCGCAGAACCTATGTACAACCAATCAATATCATCAAACAAAGTCAGGGCCTTATTTATGAAAGCCTTGCGCCACCAGTGCGTCACTTATTACCCATGTTTAAAGTCATGCATCAGCTGCACATGGCAATCATAAATAAGGACCAAATACATATACCAATCAATTGCACCCAAAAATCGATTTTTGAATAACATGTAAGAAACACTGTGCAGAACCTATGTACAACCAATCAATATCATCAAACAAAGTCAGAGCCTTATTTATGAAAGCCTTGCGCCACCAGTGCGTCACTTATTACCCATGTTTAAAGTCATGCATCAGCTGTACATGGCAATCATAAATAAGGGCCAAATACATATACCAATCAATTGCACCCAAAAATCGATTTTTCAATAACATGTAAGAAACACGGCGCAGAACCTAAGTACAACCACTCAATATCATCAAACAAAGTCAGGGCCTTATTTATGAAAGCCTTGCGCCACCAGTGGGTCACTTATTACCCATGTTTAAAATCATGCATCAGTTGCACATGGCAATCATAAATAAGGGCCAAATACATATACCAATCAATTGCACCCAAAAATCGATTTTTCAATAACATGTAAGAAACACGGCGCTGAACCTAAGTACAACCACTCAATATCATCAAACAAAGTCAGGGCCTTATTTATGAAAGCCTTGCGCCACCAGTGCGTCACTTATTACCCATGTTTAAAGTCATGCATCAGTTGCACATGGCAATCATAAATTAGGGCAAAATACATATACCAATCAATTGCACCCAAAAATCGATTTTTCAATAACATGTAAGAAACACGGCGCAGAACCTAAGTACAACCAATCAATATCATCAAACAAAGTCAGGGCCTTATTTATGAAAGCCTTGCGCCACCAGTGCGTCACTTATTACCCATGTTTAAAATCATGCATCAGTTTCACATGGCAATCATAAATAAGGGCCAAATACATATACCAATCAATTGCACCCAAAAATCGATTTTTGAATAACATGTAAGGAACACTGCACAGAACCTAAGTACAACCACTCAATATCATCAAACAAAGTCAGGCCTTATTTATGAAAGCCTTGCGCCACCAGTGCGTCACTTATTACCCATGTTTAAAGTCATGCATCAGTTGCACATGGCAATCATAAATTAGGGCAAAATACATATACTAATCAATTGCACCCAAAAATCGATTTTTCAATAACATGTAAGAAACACGGCGCAGAACCTAAGTACAACCAATCAATATCATCAAACAAAGTCAGGGCCTTATTTATGAAAGCCTTGCGCCACCAGTGCGTCACTTATTACCCATGTTTAAAGTCATGCATCAGCTGCACATGGCATTCATAAATAAGGGCCAAATACATATACCAATCAATTGCACCCAAAAATCGATTTTTGAATAACATGTAAGGAACACTGCACAGAACCTAAATACAACCACTCAATATCATCAAACAAAGTCAGGGCCTTATTTATGAAAGCCTTGCGCCACCAGTGCGTCACTTATTACCCATGTTTAAAGTCATGCATCAGCTGCACATGGCATTCATAAATAAGGGCCAAATACATATACCAATCAATTGCACCCAAAAATCGATTTTTCAATAACATGTAAGAAACACTGCACAGAACCTAACTACAACCACTCAATATCATCAAACAAAGTCAGGGCCTCATTTATAAAAGCCTGGCGCCACCAGTGCATCACTTATTACCCATGTTTAAAGTCATGCATCAACTGCACATGGCAATCATAAAAAAGGCCAAATAAAAATACCATTCATTTGCACCCAAAATCGATTTTTAAATAACATGTAAAAAACACTGCGCAGGACTTATATACTAACATACAATTTCACTTCTAAAACATAACTATCTGCTTCCAAATATTCTCCATAGAGAAAATAAATCTCTATCTAAATTAAATGAATCATTACTTACCTTTAGAAATGCTTTTGGAGATTGAAAACAGTGTCAGACACACACACCAATTTTTCTTTAGCAGAGGAAAAGGTGTGCTCTCAATACACTGAAACCAAGACTGGCATAGAAAATCTCTATCTTTGTACACATATGCCTTAATTCAACCAATGAAAACTCTTCCCTCACTATTTTCAAACCAACACCCATCCCCCTCTCAAACCTTTCTATCTGTTACCATAGCAACTCCCTCCTAACTGAACTGTAAGGTTCAAAAGTTTATCTTACAATGTTGCAAATTAACTCAGCAAGGATGTTTGACCTGTCAATACAGCAGCCTATACAGGGTATTTTTGCTTTTGGTGACTTTTTTTAAACCATTCAAATTGCTTCTTTCACACAACATAACCATACACCCTAACTTTCAGTTTTCAACTATCTGAATCCACCAATCATTGCTAGTGATTCAAGAGCACAGAAACTCCACAATTATTTTTTTGTGAACTCCTACTGTTCCAACTGCCATTTCATTCCCACACTTCATCTGACTGGACCAGAACCTTCTCACATCATGTACTCTGTTTGGGTTATTGGACATAGCTACATCCACTGGGCTCAAAGGTATGCAGCTAGCAGAAATTTTCATAACCTTGATTTATCAAATGTGGAAATCAAGTGGATTGGCCACAGAGGATTAAAATGTCACCAATTGATACCATTGGTGAAAACCTTTTTGCATCTGCCAGAACCTGACCTTATAATTGTGCACTGTGGTGGAAACGATCTAGGCACATTAACTGGGGTAGGTCTGGAAATGCTATTAAAGGACACCTTTCATCAATTGATGATACTTTTTCCCCACACTGCCTTGGTATATTCCAATATATGCCAAAGACAGAAATGGAACTGGTCCAACCAATTTGGTCCACAATTTGAGAAAGCACGGAAACATGTAAATAAATCTGTTTCTGCTTACATGAGAGACTATGGAATGGGTTCATTATACAATAATAACTTGCGTTACAACATGCAAGACATCTACAGAGGAGATGGTGTGCACTTCTCAGATGAGGGGAATAGAATATTCCTCCTGAATTTAAGAATGTGTATTGGAACCTACTTGTAGGTACCTAAATCAACCACAGAACCCAAAAGCTCTTTTCAGAGCTACCCTAACTCTGATCATTCAAAGCGTTTATTTTTTTCTAACTTTTTTCACTATTTTTCACCAAAGTACGCTTTCGGGTACGCTTACAGGTGCGCGCACCAGGCGCTACCCCCGCGAAAAATTAAAGATTTTTTTTTTTTTTAACGTTTATGAGCCTCCTAAGCCCCCCTAAGAAAACCTAGAGGGTCAAGAAGTCTCTACAGTTCCCCCTTCTATCCATTCCGAACATTGTTTACCCTCCATCTTGTGTCTCGATTGTTCCGAAACACAAAATGGAGGACTCCCGTAACGCTGCCGGTGCGCGTACAGGAGCGCGCACCGGTAAGCGCTCGTTAAAAAAAGGTGGGAAAGTAATTTACGGAAAACCCAATGGAGACACTTTCATCAAATATAGAATACGCCCTACTACATAGCAGTCCCTACCATTTGCCCAAATTTGGTGAAATTCCATTGAGACATTTAGGCTACAGGCCTGTCTAAATATCCTGAGGTAAATTACATGACAAAAACACACTTGTAATGTTAGAATTTACAACCAATTAAAAAGTATCTCTCATTTTCTACGATTATTTCCTGACGTTTGATTGGTTAAGTACAACAATATATATAAAAGAAGAGAGGGAAACACAGCCATTTTGACTACTGCTTCCTGAAGTACACTTGAAAACAAATTTCACTGACAACTTCAACTAATTTCTCTAAGGTAACTTCTAATTATGGAAGTATATTGTACACGTTAAGTTTATTTCTTAAAAAATATTCTGTTAGTGATATGCTATCCCTCTTTAATAGTTAGAGATAGAGATAGACTTCTCTGTAATAGTTATGGATTGAGTTAGGCTTCTCTGGTATACTAGCTCTACTAATATAGTTAATTTATATGCAATTTTCAGAAAGAAAATGGAAGGAGAAAATAAGGCAAATGATACTTCTATCAAAGTAAAGGTGGAAAAACCAGAAGATGAAAAAAAAGAAGTTGATTTCATGGATGACTCTTTGGATGAACAGTTTATAGAATGTTTGGAAGAAATTGAATCATGTACATATAATTATGAGGAAATTCCGGACAATATTATGTTAGAAATTTTATTAAATTATGAAAAAGAATCAGAGGAATAAATTTATCTTTAATAATTTCAATTGTTTCAGACAATATTCTTTTTTATATGTAATTCATGAAGTATTACCAAAAATGTTTAAAATATAAAGTGAGACTTATAGTATACTGTTCAACTATTTTTCTGTTACATAGTAAGTTTACTCATAGTTACTACCTTTCTCCCACTATATTATCTCATATGAATATTTTACACCTCATTTTCATAAGTGAACAGGACAGACTACTCATGATCCCCTAGAAATTCTCAGGGAGTGCTTAAAAGATCTGTTTCTCCTTTCCAGACAGACTATATTATGAATTCCATATACCACAAAAAATACAATAACAACATGCAAGATGTCTACAAAGAAGATGGTGAACATTAAATTTAAGTCTCTTCATTAGTACCTACATGTAGGTACTTACATAAAAAAAAACAATAAAAAAAAAAACAATTCATAAACATACAATTTTTGAAGTGATTATTTTTCCATAGTACCCTCCCCGATACGCTCCCCGGTGCGCGCACCAGGCGCTTCCCCCGCGAAAATCGAAAAAAAAAAAAAAAATTTTGAGGCCCCGCGGGGCCCTTTAATGGCCCCCATATCAAACCTAGGGGGTCAGGGGGGGTCTACCCTGCCCCCTTATGGTCAATTCCACCCTTTGTTTTTGCCACCTCTTATGACTAGATTTTACCGATAGACAAGATGGCGGCCGCTCCGGACTGTTTAGAATGTTTACAGACAACTGAGAGCCAACCAGCTTTCTGCGCGCAAGTCGCGTGTCGCGCCGGGAGCGCTCACCGGTGCGCGCACCGGAGAGCGCCTATAGATATATATATTTTTTTGAACGTTAATTTCTCAAAATCCACTGAAGCACATATCTTGAGACATAGCAAAGGCACATCGGGCTAACAGTCCCTACAATTTTGCCAAGTTTGGTGGAAATCCATTCAGCCGTTCGAGCTAAAAGTGAAATCGACCGCCCTATGGAAATTAACATGGGGAAAACGCGTTTTGGGACCCCCCTTTTATCTCGGCCCCCGCTTGACGAATCCCCCCCAAACTTTCAGGGAAGGACCGGACCGCCATGAGACCATTTTCCTGAAAATTTCAGGCAGATTCGTCAACCGGCGCCAAAGTTATTCAAAATAGAATGTTGAGATTTAACATTGAAAATTATCCTAACTATAACTACCTACTGGCGACCGCCAGTAGGTAATATATATATATATATATATATATATTTTTTTTTTTTCGTGGGCTGGTGGGAGAAGCACGTGGCCTGGGGGGGGTCCAACGAAAAATGGCTGGATAACATCATGATCTGGTCGAGATATATAGACGACTTGTTTGTCGTTTGGCGGGGTGACGTCTCCTCGGCTGAGGAGTACGTGGCAAGGCTAAACGACAACGAGTTAAATCTCAGATTTACCAGCACAATGAGCAAGACATCAATACATTATCTCGACCTAGAGGTCTTTGTCAAAGAGAAAACCCTGTGTACTAAGCTTTACCGCAAGCCTACGGCTGACAATACCGTGTTACACGCCACCAGCCACCACCCGAAGAGTATGGTGAGAAATATTCCCTTCGGAGAATTATTGCGCATCAAAAGGAATTGTTCAGATTCCAATGATTTCAGGCAGGTGCAGGAAGGGGCGGTAACTAGATTTAGAGAAAGAGGGTACTCTAGATCATTACTCAATGAAGCAACTAAGCGAGTAGATATCATTGACAGGAAAGACCTCTTACAAATTACCACCAAAAAGAAAACAGATGATGGCACCACTAGGATGATCACCAGTTACAACATGAGATCGAATGAACTGGTGCAAATATTCAATAAGAACTGGCACATCCTAGGCACAGATCCAACACTTAAGGGACTGATACCAGACAGACCGCCTATTACTTATAGACGCTGTCAATCTTTAAGTGACCATTTTGTGAGAAGCCACTACACTGACCCCCCCAAGAGTATGAGAAATAAGCCCATCAATGGTTTCTTTCCTTGCATGCATTGCAAGGCTTGCAAATTTAGCAAGAAAAGAACCAAATATGAAGGGAGGACGAACGACCCAAGGCCAATGAGAGAAATTAAGAAATTTCTGAACTGCAATTCAGAATTTGTAGTTTATTGCCTGATATGCCCATGTACTAAAAGATATATTGGCAGCACCATCAACCAAGCCAAAAAACGCATCCTGGAACATATGCGTGCCATCGCTAATAAGGATAAGAACTACCCGGTGGCACGCCATTTCGAGACCCATCATGAAAGCAATAGGGACCTATTGTCCTTCTACCTTATAGACCAACTTGATAGAAGGGAGCGTGGTGGGGACAGGATAAGACTTCTTAGGGCAATGGAGTCCAGGTACATCATTGACCTTCAAAGCATGCAGCCGAAAGGGCTCAACAATGATGAAGAACTTTGGGTACACTTAGAATAATCAACATCTACTCCCAGATTGGTTCAGGAAGAGAACACCTGTATTGCAATAAGAACAAGTGAGACCTGTAATTTGAAACATGTAATTTTTGAGTTAGCAGCACAAAAACTGGAATTATGAATTGATAAATATGGATCCTTGCCCATACAGGGCTCCATAATGCGTGTTGACAAAACAAGGCATACACATAAATTGTCCACCTAGCCCATACAGGGCTATGTTTAATGGGTGAATCTACTAACCATGTGAAAATTAAGACAATTTACATTTTCTGGAATTGTCAAAATGAAATCATGTTAAATAAGGTGGACACAGAGACAGAGAAAAAATATGTGTAAATATGTGAATGAATGTCCGTTGACAACTTGCCTTGACAGTCAACTACTTGTTTTTAATAATTTTATTATTATATGCACTTTTGCACTGGCACTTTTTCTAAATGTCATTACATACCCCTGTTAACATTGTAACACAATGCTACAAACGAATTGTGAAATTGCACGTTTGAATATGGCCGCCAAAAACCACCCAGGTGAGCAACAGTCCACTTTCTATGTTTGGGGAAGTGGTAGGGGATTTAATGACAGTGTACACAATGAATGGCTGACACTGAAGAAGCCAAATCGGTGAAACGCGTATGTCAGGGGGGAAGGGGGGTCTGCCAATAAACCACTTTTGGTGAAAACAACAACTTGGAGTGCCGTCCTTTTTTGACCTCCGCAAGGATTACGGAGGTGTGTGCAAACATGCAAACATATATATATATAAATATATATATATATAAAACCTACTGGCGGTCGCCAGTTGGTAGTTATAGTTAGGATTGTTTTCTATAGGAAATCCGCAACATTCTATTGGGAATAACTTTGGCGCCGGTTGAGGAATCTGCCTGTAATTTTCCTTAAATTTGCCTCGCTGCGCTCCGCTCCTTCCCTGAAAGTTTAGGGGGGATTCGTCAAGGGGGGGCCGAGATAAAAGGGGGTTCCCAAAACGTGTTTTCCCCATGTTAATTTCCATAGGGCGGTTGGACTCACTTTTAGCCTGAACAGCTGAATGGATTTCCACAAAACTTGGCAAAATTGTAGGGACTGGTAGCCCGATGTGCCTTTGCTATATCTCAAGATATGTGCTCCAGTGGAGTTTGAGTAATTTAGGTTCAAAAAAATATATATATCTGGGCGGATCCTAACCACACATCTGATCTGATTGGCTGTCAGCACTTCATCCAAGAAGTGTTGGCAGCCATCTTGGGACCAATATACATGATAGCACCTCATTAAAAAGCATTGTAGTTAATAGAGGGTTTTAGGACTTTAGTTACATTATAAATCATTTGTTGATGGCACCATCCTCATTTTAGGAAGTGTGGTGTGTTCTAAGGTGATTTTACCATGTGAAAAAGTCTTCTGCTGTGATATCATGAATCATGTTTGAATGAAAACTAATATCTCATGATTTTCCCACAGTGGTTTCGAAGGGGATCTATAAGCTAAACTGAAAGCATATTTTCTGTAAATTCACGTTATCTTTCTCAGTCATGTGAGAATGAAGTCTGACATTCTCAGTAAAACATGTACATCCAACAAGGACAGAGACTGTCAGTTGATTCCTTTGTGCTCTACTGCAGCCTCCTAGAGTGTTCTAAAGAACAACTAGAGCGCTAACTGTCCTACTTATTACAAAGGTATAGCACACCTGAAGCCATCGTGATGGGAATAAAGTGGTAACTCTTAAAACATTTAATTGAAAAAGGAACAAAATGAGGGGGTATATTATGCCATAGAAAGTATTATTAGTGCTGCAGAAAGAAAAATTAGGGCACATTTTGAGTGACTTCTCAAATCCTCTTCTATTTCATTAAAACATTCTGACATGCAGTCTCCCAAGATGGCCACCAGAGACAAAAGAGCCCAAATGTAGCCCAAATATCACCCAGATGTAGCCCAAGTATAGCCCAATGACAAAATGTCCCAGAGTGTTCTAAAGAACAACTAGAGCGCTAACAGTCCTACTTAATTCAAAGGTATGGCACACCTGAAGCCATCTTGATTGGAATAAAGTGGTAACTCTTAAAACATTTAATTTAAAAAGGAACAAAATGACGGGGTATATTTTGCCATAGAAAGTATGATTAGTGCTGCAGAAAGAAAAATTAGGGCACATTTTGAGTGACTTCTCAAATCCTCTTCAATTTCATTTATAAATTTCTGACATGCAGACTGAAACATGCACTTTGAATACCAGCAGCAGACTTCCCTGGTGAGCAGTAGCTTTACTACAGTGATCTAATGAGCAACTAGAGTGCTAACATTCAGAATTTATGGCAAATGTGTGACACATCTGAATGCCTTCTTGATGGAACCAAAGTAAACAAGCATTGAAAATGCAATAGATCTCGCCCCACGTTAAATTTAAAGCCATTCTGTTTGTAATGAGGTGGGTTTTTAGCTTTGCTTTTATTAGTGTTTTTTAAACTTTCATGTATATAACATGCATCTGTATGCATATTTGTATATGTATGCATGCATTTATATTTGTATTTATATATATACAGATTATATATGTTTATATATGTATGTATATATATATATATATATATATACATACACATACATATATATAAATGCATATGCATATATATGCATATTTATATGTGTATATGTGTACGTGTAGAGAGAGGTAGAGAGGTAGAGGTGTAGAGGTAGAGAGGTAGAGGTAGAGAGGTAGCAGTAGAGAGGTAATAATAATAATAATAATAATCCACATTTGTAAAGCGCACAATCACCCGTAAGGGTCTCTAGGCGCTGGGGGCCGTCGGGAAGATTAAGCAAGCTGTTGCCCAGAGTCACATGGTGCTGTGCTAATCTGCCGCCGGCCCTGGGGATCGAACCGTGATCCCCAGATTCCGTAGTCAGTCACCCTGGCCGCGGCGCCACACCTCTCCCAGAGACTAGTAGAGAGAGAAGTAGAGAGAGGTAGAGAGTAGAGAGTGAGTAATAGAGAGTAGAGAGTGAGTAGTAGAGAGTAGTAGAGAGCAGTAGAGAGAGTAGCAGAGAGTGAGTAGTAGAGAGTAGTAGAGTGAATAGTAGAGTGAGTAGTAGAGAGTAGTAGAGTGAGTAGTAGACAGTGAGTAGTAGAAAGTAGTAGAGAGTAAGTAGTAGAGTGAGTAGTAGAGAGCAGTAGAGAGTGAGTAGTAGAGAGTAGTAGAGAGTGAGTAGTAGAGAGTGAGTAGTAGAGAGAGAATAGTAGAGAGTAGTAGAGAGTGAGTAGGAGAGTGAGTAGTAGAGACTAGTAGAGAGAGAGTAGTGGAGATTGAGTAGAAGAGAGTAGTAGAGAGTGAGTAGTAGAGTGAGTAGTAGAGAGTGCATAGTAGAGAGTAGTAGAGAGTGAGAAGTAGAGAGTGAGTAGTAGAGAGTAGTAGAGAGTGAGTAGTAAAGAGTGAGTAGTAGAGAGAGAGTAGTAGAGAGTGAGTAGTAGAGAGTAGTAGATAGTGAGTAGTAGGGAGTGAGTAGTAGAGAGAGTAGTAGAGAGTAGTAGAGTAGTAGAGAATGAGTAGTAGAGAGTGAGTATTTGAGAGTAGTGGAGTAGGAGAGAGTAAGTAGTAGAGAGTAGTGGAGAATATTCCGAAGTTTGGCACAGCACCACTTGCACAATAAGTCCAATCAAATCATATCACTTAGAGTCCTTATTGAAGCGCTGAATCTTGGTGTATATTCAAATGCTTTTATTTTCCTTAAGTTTATGTACCACAGCCAGCCGAAACGTTTCGTTCTGTACAACAGAACTTCTTCAGGGCGTTCTTATTTCCTTCAAGTTATGTCGGTATCCTGTTGTCATATAACTAGATATTTCTTCCAAATGTTAGACGAGACGTAAGTACATTCTTATTCAAATTGACTCGGTATCAATTTTACCCACACAATTCAAGCAGACTTGAGTAATTCAAAGCATCCTCAAAGTCAGTCTTTCAAAAATTCCAAAGTATAGGACTTGATAATCCAAATCCGAATGTTTCTCAAGAAAAGTCATTTTCAATTGTTCGGAATATCGGTGTTTGGGCAGATATGACCCAGGGACCCCAGTATGCAAGGGGAATTAGTCCCCCCTCTGCAAACGCGCCAGTGGCCTGCGTTGCAGAAAGGTGTAAAAAGGGGCATAGCCTCATTACACCTTTGTGCAATGCAGCCCCCTGGTGCATACTGGAGGTTCCAGGTGGGCTAGTTGGCCCCCAGGGACCCCTAGTATGCAAGGGGAATTAGTTCCCCCTCTTCAAACATGCACGGGGGCTGCGTTGCGGAGAGGTGTAAAAAAGGGTGTGGCCTCATTACACCTCTCTGCAATGCAGCCACCTGGCGCATACTGGAGGCTCCTGGTGGGCTAGTTGGCCTCCATGGGCCCCCAGTATGCAAGGGGAATTAGTTCCCCCTCTTCAAACATGCATGGGGGCTGCGTTGCAGAGAGGTGTAAAAAGGGGCGTGGTTAATCAGTTTAATACTTTGCTCTCCATAGCAAATTGTCCTTCCACAAAATTTGCAAACAATTTTGAAATCTCCAAACTGGGTTTGGATGTTTGGGACCATCTTACTTGTCTCTGGACCCGATGGAGTGAGTTGCTTACTTTGGGAGGTGCTGGGTGAAGATTGGGGAGGGTTTCTGGTCAGTTCTGTGACCTCTGCCGCAGCATAGTTGTTTGGGTGCCGGCATTGCATGTGGCGAATCATGGTGTTGTTGTCAAAAGAATACTTTTTGGCAGGGTTCCCACTGGAAAGTACAGTGCCACAGATCAGACAAGTAACCTTTGGCGCATTAACTTTCTTGAGGCCCCTTGGGATTTTAAAAAACTCCCAGACAATGTGCTCCTTTGGCTTATTGGTGGTAGTATCTTCAGGCAGGTATCGCCTCTCCTCCTCCTCCTCTTCTTCTTCTCCACCACTGAGGTGTTGTGGTGGTCCTTGTGGTGGTGGTGGTGGTGGTTGAGATGCTCCTGCTGCTGCTGCTACTGTAGCCATTTCTCAGTACAAATAGGTACAAATAGGTCTGCAAACAGGTCTTCCTCAGTCAAAGTAAAAGTGAGAATGAGGAAAAAAGGTGGGGGCTTTCATCTTTTGGAAAACAAATCTGTCCTGAACCAATAAAAAGTGTTATTTTCATGTCACATGACACTGGCTTTATCATTTGGAAACCAAAACTGTCTTGAACCACTGAAAAGTGTTTTTTTCAGGTCACATGACCCGACACGCTTACACTACGCGCCTGGGCGGCCCCGGGGTGCGCCCGGGGGCGCTAACGTAGCGCAATCGTATGCGCTCGAGTACTTCCAGGTGCGCTTACGCCATGCGTATCACGCGGACGCGGCTACGCGATACGTCACAATGATGTTTTCGTTCGCGGCAATAGCGCTAACGGGACGCTCATCAGTACGCGCACCGGGGCGCGCCGCATGACTGCGCTTACCGGTGCGCTCATCGGTACGCGCACTGGGAGCGCTCCAGGGCAAAAAAAAAAAGAAAAAAAACCATGAGCAATATACATAGAAAAAATAGTGTTACATAAATATACAATATAGGATTCATTATAAAAAATATTACATTTCATAGCTATAGACATTTGCTATTAAAAAACCTTTGAAATTCACTGAAAAAAACATAGGTTTGAGGCCCTATATATAGTTAGGAGTTAGCATTTAAAAAACCTATGAAATTCACTGAAAAAACCATAGGTTTCACACCAGTTATAGTTAGGAATTAGCATTTAAAAAACCTTTGAAATTCACTGAAAAAACCATAGGTTTCACACCAGTTATAGTTAGGAATTAGCATTTAAAAAACCTATTAAATTCACTGAAAAAACCATAGGTTTGGCACCAGTTATAGTTAGCTGGAAATTTTACTGACAAAAAACCATTGAAATTCCCATGTTATAGTTTGTTGGACTCACTATAACTTGCGCGCCTGCAATGCACTGCTGATGACGTCACATATTACATCACTCATGACATGGTCAGTGACATCACTATATATATATATATTACCTACTGGCGGTCGCCAATAGGTAGTTATAGTTAGGACCTAGTTTCCATAGGAAATCCACAACATTCTATTTGAAATAACTTTGGCGCGGGTGGACGAATCTTCGTGAATTTCTCCAAGAAAATGGCCTACTCAGTTCCGCTCCTTCCCTGAAAGTTTGGGGGTGATTCGTCAAGCAGGGGCCAAGAAAAAAGGGGGCCCCAAAACATGTTTTCCCCATGCAATTTTCCATAGGGACCTTCAGCCAGGGCTACAGCCCGAACAGCTGAACGGAATTACACAAAATTTGGCAGGGAGGTAGAGTTTTGTTTGCAGATTGTGCTTTTTGTTAAATGGTGTAAATCCGTTGAGTAGTTTCTGAGAAAATTGCAAGTAAAATCATAGCGATATCTAGAGACGGAGTTCAGCACGCGTACGGAAATCTGTTCAATTACGAGCGCAAGCCGCTTGCTGATTGGCTGTGAAATGTCTGTCAACACTCGAAACCAGGAAGTGTTGGCGGCCATCTTGTGGCTCGCTAGAACTGAGTCACAAGAAAACAGTAAAACAAAGTTGAGAAATAAGGGAAGGGGGTAGGCTAGAGACATTCTGACCCTCTAGGCTTGCTCAGTGGGTCGTATATCGATGTTTAGGCTCTGTTTTAAATTTTTTATTTTTTAAAGAAAAATCGCAGCGTACGCGTATGGAAATACGTAGAATTAGGAGCTGGATGCTGATTGGCTGTCAATACTCCAAACCAGGAAATGTTGGCAGCCATCTTGTTTGTCGGGAGAGCAGAGTCACAAGAAAACAGTAAAATAAAGTTAAGAAATAAGGAAAGGGGGCAGGGTAGAAACATTCTGACCTTATAGTCTTGGTCAGGGGGTGGTACATGGATCTTTATGCTCAATCGTGCAGTACGTGCAGTACTTGTACGCGGTGGAAAAGGTCGAAAAAAATGTAAAATTTCATTTTATTCATTAGGTCCCGGGGGCAAATTACGGGGGCAATTTTTCTGCATAATGGGGGCTTGTAAGGTGCCCCGAGCACTGGGGAATGGTACTTCTCTGGTTTTATTTTGAAGTATGCAGGGGGTTACGGTCCTACTCCCCGCAGTCTCGGTGAGCGGCACCCCTGTTGTGGGAAGAAATCGATGACACCAGAATAGTTGAAGGATGTATTTATTATGAATGTAACAAGGGCCCACAGGGAGCTAGAAGATAAGGGTGCATTCTCAACAACCCCTCGGGTCTTTTAAAAAAAAATGTTTTGAGCTCTATCTCTCTCTTTCCCCGTACACGTCGCAGGGAACTCTACATTTCTGGGGCAGTGAAATGTAAAATGAACTTCCAGCTCCGGGTACCTGCATTGGCTGGAGTTTTTTATTACTGTTGGGAGGGTGGACTTGATAATACGTCCTTGTAAATTACTATAAAAGCCTATGTTCTGGTGTTAACATGGGCTTCTATGGGAAATAACAAGGCCGTATTATCAAGTTCATTATCGCCGTTTTATCAGCAGTTTCCTGTCAATAAAACGGTGATAATTTTAACACCGGTCCTTGATAATATGCACCTAAGTTTACTGGTCAAAAAAAGAGAGCAATGGGTCATATTATCAAGAAAAGGCAATCTGTTTTTATCGGCAGGAAACTGTCGATAAAGCGGCGAAAATGGGCTTGATAATATATCCTTTGAATTGCCATAGAAGCTCATGTTGGCACTAGAACTTGGGCTGCTATGGGAATTTACAAGGGCCTATTATCAAGCCCATTATCGGCGCTTTAGCAGCAGTTTTCTACCGATAAAAGCGGCGATAATGTATCGCCCTTTACTGATGATATTGGCACTGACGGGCATATTATCTAGGACCCGTGTTAAAATTATCGTTGTTTTATGGGCAGGAAAGTGCCGATAAAACGGAGTAAATGGTCTTGATAATACGCCCTTGTTAATTCTCATAGAAGCCCATGTTCTGGTTTTAACATGGGCTTCTATGGGAATTAAAAAGGGCATATTATTAGTTGCGGTGGGACAGGCGGGGCAGGGGAGGGGCAGAGTGGGGGGTGATAAAGAACGGAAACTAATTTCTGGCTATATTATCAACAACATAAGGTGAAACATTATTGCCCCTTTTATTGGCAGGAGACTGCCGATAAAGCGGCGATAATGGTCTTTATAATATGCCGTTGTGAATTGACATAGCAGCCCATGGTAATAGTAGAACCTGGGCTTCTATGGGAATTTACAAGGGCCTATTATGAAGCCCATTATCACAGCTTTATCTGCAATTACTGGCAATAAAAGTGGCGGTAATGGATCGCCTTTAGTTGATAATATGCCCCTTCATTTCTATGATAGTATGTAAAACTTTCTTTATTTTGTGTAGCAGTTGTACTCTCTACGCATGCGCAGCCTCGTTTCAAAGCTGACGTTTTTTTCTTTTTCTTCAAGTTCAACAAACAAACCTTTCTTTATATCAGGTATTACATTTCCCGGGTCATGTGTGTCATCCTCTGTTGTACTTTTGTAATATATTAATAATCGTATTTTATCTACATTTATTTGGAACGTAGTGTTGAGGCGCCAAAAGTTTATGAGGTACTCCGTCGACCGCCATTTTAGTAGTTTTTCACTGTTACTTTCATTTTATCGTCCTCCTATTTTCTTTGTGATCGACGAGATTTCGAGGTTTTTTAAATAATTATTCCTAACTGTAACGTGGCTGAAACCTATGTTTTTTTAGTGAATATATATATATATATATATATATATATATATATATATATATATATATATATATATGTATATATATATATATATATATATATATATATATATATATATATATATATATATATATATATATATTCACTGAAAAAACCATAGGTTTCACACCAGTTATAGTTAGGAATTAGCATTTAAAAAACCTATTAAATTCACTGAAAAAACCATAGGTTTCACACCAGTTATAGTTAGCTGGAAATTTTACTGATATAAAACCATTGAAATTCCCACGTTATAGTTAGATGGACTCACTATAACTTGCGCGTGCAATGCACTGCTGATGACGTCACATATTACATCACTCATGACATGGTTAGTGATATCACTCATGACATCACTGATGACACCATCCAGTGAATGTGTGTCTTTCTGAAAAATAAATATATTTTATATATGTATATGTAAAAGTTGATGGAAGAATAAATGTTTAAATAAGTGTCTAAATGGATGGTTTTTAAAAATTGATTGGTTAACTGGCTTATTAAGACATCATCAGCAGTGCATTGCACGCGCAAGTTATAGTGAGTCCATCTAACTATAACGTGGGAATTTCAATGGTTTTATATCAGTAAAATTTCCAGCTAACTATAACTGGTGTGAAACCTATGGTTTTTTCAGTGAATTTAATAGGTTTTTTAAATGCTAATTCCTAACTATAACTGGTGTGAAACCTATGGTTTTTTCAGTGAATTTCATAGGTTTTTTAAATGCTAATTCCTTTGTATATCGAGTTTCTAAACTTTTTTTTTTTTACAATTTGCTGTTTTTTTTAAAGTATTCATTTTTTTTTATATAATTTTTTTCTTTTGCGCTCTGGGTGCGCGCTCCGGGAAGCTTTCAGCTAAGCTCTCCGGCAAGCTTTTCCGTGAGCTCATCTGAAAGCGCACCCAGAGCGCAACTGTCGTTCGTGAAAAAAAATATGAATGAAAAGTTAATAATAATGCAAAACATTTCGTACCATACAAATAAAATTAGTTTTTTTTAATAAGGAAAATGATTATGCATTTCTGTAAAAGTTTGATGACGTCACTTCGGCGCGCAACGTAAGTGCCCTCGGAAGCGCCTACGTTCGCAGCGCGTAAACGCACGCAAAAGCGCCTACGATCGCGCCACGTTTGCGCCCCGGAAGCGCCTACGATCGCGCTGCGTAAACGCACCGGAAGTGCTCCGGAGCGCGCAGCGTAAACGCGTCGGGTCATGTGACCCTAAAATAACACTTTTCATTGGTTGCTAACAGTTTTTTTTTACAATGAATGAAATCCCCACCCATTTCCTTCACTTCTTCTTTCACTTTTGTGACTGAAAGACCTGCCTTTTTGCTCTTGCATATTTCTTGGATAATCATGGCTGCCAGACCATCCAGCAGTGAAGATGAGCCTGAATTCATTGATGAAGAGCCTCCTCAGCCGAAGGTCAAAGAGCATTTCATCTGGAAATTTTTTAAGTTTCCAGCAGACCAGAAAAAGGTGAATGCACCAAAAGTAGAGTGCAGGATCTGCAAACAGGTCCTGTCACGGGGTAACCCCCCAAAAAAGTACTCTTTTGGCAACTTTACCATGATTCGCCATGTGGAGAGGAGGCACCCCCAGAATTTTGCCCGGGAAAGTGTCAGGGCTCTGGCACAAGAGGTTCCCAGAGATGGGGCCTCTACATCAACCGGAGGAGCAACTTCTTCTGGGAGAGAGCAATCGCAGGAGCAGGTGGCAAACATACAACCTGCATTCAACCATGGGGTCGTCAAACGCAGATACTGCAATCAACTCCTCACCTATGGGGAGCAAAGTGTCCTGCTCATGGTTCGAGCATTGGAGAACCATCGCTGCCCTTCCCACCCCTAATTTTTTTGTTTTCTTTTTGCTCCTGTTGAGCAGTTTCCATTCCCTGTTTTTGTTCCTGTTCAGTTAAAAGAAGAAAACCAAAAGTTCTTTTCAGAACTACCTCCAATTCTCATCAAAGAGCTATATTCTTAAAAAATGAAGAGTAAGTGAAATATAGTGCATTGATAATTGAAAGGAGAATGAGTAAGAAAGAACAGAAAGGTATGAGAGGTGAAAGGAAGTGAAGTAGGAGGAATGAAAGAAGGTGAGTGTTAGAAAAGAAAGTTATGACACAGTGAATAAACTGGAGGCCTCATTTCTGAAAAGTGACGCATCGCTACGTGAAAACAGCAATGCGTCACTTTTGTGGACGCACTCCTTATGACATTCCAGATATGTCATATTTAATATATGACTAATCAATTCGCAAGGAGTTACAGATATGTCAGTATTTCTGACGTATCTGTAAACACAAAAGTAACGCATTGCTGGAGTGCGTCACAAAAGTGACGCAACTCCAGTAATGTGTCCTTTCACATGGAAAAAGCACCATGTGAAAGGTTTGCTGTGAAGCAGGCGCAAGATTTTGGCGCAACAGCATCCTAAAAGTGACGCACTGCGTCATTATTACCAAGCTTTTTGCAGGGGAACACCCCCTCTGCATGCATTATACCTGACGCTATTTTTAAAAAGTGACGCATCTAGGTACATGGGTCACTTTTTAAAACTCTGCGCCACATTATATCTGCATCAGGTATAATGTATGCAGAGGGGGCATTCCCCCGCAAAAAGCTTGGTAATAACGACGTACTGAAATCTATGAGATTTCTCTGCGTCACTTTTAGGATGCTGTTGCGTCAAAATCTTGCGCCTGCCTCGCGTCACTTTCATGTTTACAGATATGTCAGAAATACTGACCTATCTGTAACTCCTTGCAACATGATTCGTCATACATTAAATATGACACATCTGGAATGTCATAAGGAGTGCGCACAGAAAAGTGACGCATCACACCAGCAGTGTAATAAAATGTGCCTCGTTGCACTATATTTAAAGGACGCAACAGCATCCTAAAAGTGACGCAGTGAAATCTCAAACATTTCACTGCGTCGCTATTACAAAGCTTTTTGCGGGGGAACACCCCCTCTGCATGCATTATACCTCACGCAGATATAATGTGGCGCTTGATTTTAAAAAGTGACCCATCTACCTAGATACGTCACTTTTTAAATATAACGCAACGAGGCACATTTTTTTACACCACTGGTGCGATGCGTCACTTTTCTGTGCGCACTCCTTATGACATTCCAAGTAACGCATTGCTGGAGTGCGTCACAAAAGTGACGCAACTCCAGTAATGTGTCCTTTCACATGGAAAAAGCACCATGTGAAAGGTCTTGCGTCAGTCTAACACCTGCTGTAAAGCAGGCGCAAGATTTTGACGCAACAGCATCCTAAAAGTGACGCAGTGAAATCTCAAAGATTTCACTGCGTCGCTATTACAAAGCTTTTTGCGGGAGAACACCCCCTCTGCATGCATTATACCTGACGCTATTTTTAAAAAGTGACGCATCTAGGTACATGGGTCACTTTTTAAAACTCTGCGCCACATTATATCTGCGTCAGGTATAATGTATGCAGAGGGGGCATTCCCCCGCAAAAAGCTTGGTAATAACGACGTACTGAAATCTATAAGATTTCTCTGCGTCACTTTTAGGATGCTGTTGCGTCAAAATCTTGCACCTGCCTCGCGTCACTTTTATGTTTACAGATATGTCAGAAATACTGATGTATCTGTAACTCCTTGCAACATGATTCGTCATACATTAAATATGACACATCTGGAATGTCATAAGGAGTGCGCACAGAAAAGTGACGCATCACACCAGCAGTGTAAAAAAATGTGCCTCGTTGCACTATATTCAAAAAGTGACGCATTTAGATAGATGCGTCACTTTTTAAATATTGCATAACAATGCGCATTTTTTTACACCGCTGGTGCGTCACAAAAATTGACGCACAGGAGGCGCAAAACTGGCAGCGCAAGGCCTTCATAAATATGGTCCTGGATTTTCCCCGTGCTTCGCCGGTGCGCGTACCATGCGCTTCCCCCGCGCAAAACGAAAAAAAAATAAAAAATTTAATGCCCCGCAGGACCCTATTTTAGCCCCTACATCAAACCTAGGGGGTCAGAGGGGGTCTACTCTTCCCCCTTATGGTCATTTGCCCCTTTTTTTTTCAAACCCCTTGTGTCTCGATTTTACCGAGACACAAGATGGCGGCCGCTCCAGACTGTTTAGTATGTTTACAGACACCCAAGAGCCAATCAGCTTCCTGCGCGCAAGTCGCGTGTCGCGCCTGGAGCGCACTCCGGTGCGCGCACCGGAGAGCGCCTATAGATATATATATTTTTTGCCACTTAAATTACTCAAAATCCACTGCAGCACATATCTTGAGACATAGCAAAGGCACATCGGGCTACCAGTCCCTTCAATTTTGCCAAGTTTGGTGGAAATCCATTCAGCCGTTCGGGCTAAAAGTAAAATCGACCGCCCTATGGAAATTTACATGGGGAAAACGCGTTTTGGGACCCCCCTTTTATCTCGGCCCCCGCTTGACGTATCCCCCCCAAACTTTCAAGGAAAGACCGGAGCTCGACGAGGCCATTTTCAGGAAATTTTCAGGCAGATTCGTCAACCGGTGCCAAAGTTATTCCAAATAGAATTTTGAGATTTAACATTGAAAAAAATCCTAACTATAACTACCTACTGGCGACCGCCAGTAGGTAATATATATATATATATATATATAGTTATTCCAAATAGAATTTTGAGATTTAACATTGAAAAAAATCCTAACTATAACTACCTACTGGCGACCGCCAGTAGGTAATATATATATATATATATATATTCAATGAAAAAACCATAGGTTATAGGCCATATATAGTTAGGAATTAGCATTTACAAAACCTTATTTTACTCGCATAAAACCATTGAAATTCCATATATAGTTAGCTAACTATAAGCGCTAACTATATATCGCGCACCCGCAATCCACTGCTGATGATGTCACATATTACATCATTCATGACATGGTCAGTGACATCACTGATGACATCACTGATCACAACATCCAGTGATTGTATGTGTCTGTAAAGTTTAAATATGTTTCACATATTGAAGAATGAGTGGATGTATAAGTGTCTGGATGAAGAATTTAGTAGGTGCATGACTGACTGTATGAGTGAGTGATTAAATGTGTCTCACTGAGTACATGGGTTAGTGACTAAACTGTCTTAATTCGTGCATCAGTATGTTTGTTGTTGTGTAAGCTGCTGCATGTGTTGATCAGTAGCTATAAGAGTGGCCATATGGGTTATTGATTGGTTGCCCAAATATTTGAATGGGAGGCTGAGTGTGTGTGTGGGTGGCTGGGAGGTGCGTGACTCTGTGCATAGATGTGTGAGCAGTTGATTCACTAGATGTATGGTTTCAAAAGTGCACGTGGAAACAGCTATATGGGCGGTTGACTGTGCATGGGTGTGTTGGTGAGTGAATGGATTTCTCATTGCTACATGTGCAAGTAAGTACGTATGTAAAACACAATACATGTGAGAGTTGAGATATATAAATAACTGAACATAAGAGCCAGTGAATGTGTGAGTGGCTGTATCGATCACTGTGAGCTTGTATCAGGGATTATATAAGAGAGTAAATATGTGTTATTATATGTTTGAATAAGTAAGATGTGTATAACTGTATAGTTGAGGAAATGGAGGTGTGATTGATTCTTTGCATGACTGACTAGGTGTGTGAGTAACTCCATGGATGAGTGACAGTCTGTGAGTGTCTGTTTATACTGAGTGTATGTAAGGTTATATTAGAGTCTGAAGAGGTTCATTGTATTATCACATGAGTGATGTGATCAGTGATGACAAATGAGATGTCATCAGTGATGTCATTTGAGTTGTCATCAGTGATGTCATTTGAGATGTCATCATTGATATCATTTGAGTTGTCATCAGTGATGTCATTTGAGATGTCATCAGTGATGTCATCAGTGATGTCACTGACCATGTCATGAATGATGTAATATGTGACATCATCAGCAGTGGATTGCGGGTGCGCGATATATAGTTAGCGCTTATAGTTAGCTAACTATATATGGAATTTCAATGGTTTTATGCGAGTAAAATAAGGTTTTGTAAATGCTAATTCCTAACTATATATGGCCTATAACCTATGGTTTTTTCATTGAATTTTCAAGGTTTTGTAAATGCAAATTCCTAACTATATATCCACTATAACCTATGGTTTTTTCTGTGAATTTCATTGGTTTTTTAATAGCAAATATGAAAAGCTTTAAAATGTCAAGTACGTGATAGATAAAAACATTTTCGTATTTATGCACGCTGATGTGCTTTGAACGCTGCCCCCCCCTCCCCTCCGTTGTAATCCGTCGTACCTCCTTGTCTCTCCATTTGATTGATTGTTGTCCAAGCATTTACTGTTTTAGAATTGGTTCTCTTTGCATCATTCTCTATTTACAAACAAGCACAAAGTCGCAATACTCTGTTTAGTCTTTGCAGATAGTGAAAAATCGTGTAAAAAAAATAAAAGTAATCGAGCAAAATCAGTAGGCCACTAATTGGATCTCTTTTTGACCTCGCTAAAATAGAAATATTAGGAACAACCCTTCTTGAGAAATACGAAAATAGTGAGATGAACTGAGCTCCACACCATGAGGGCTGCAAGACAGCTCGGCTCCATCACCCATCCCGCACAAAATAATGACAAACCCTATGCAAATATTAAAAATATAGACAACACACCAGCAAAGAAACAGGGTAAAACATTTTATTAAAAAACTATTTACATAACGTTGGTTTATAAGATGATGTCAGTAGTGGACCGATGTGTGAATAGATCGAAAACAGCACAAGGCTCCAAGATCCGGATAGCAAGCTCCTGGATGTTGGGTGCCATAGTTTAGAGTTCTGAATTTCAGCCTTTTTCAATGCCTGTGCTTTGTTGAATCAAAATGGCGGCTTGACACAAAGCTGACTCAAGCGTTGCTACTGATGCTATGCAGACCAAAACTGGTTTTCAGTTTGTACATTTTTCTAGATTTTTCAATCCAAGTTTGGTTGACTTTGTAGAACGATGGCTTCAGATTTTCAACATACGGTGTGGTGGCGCTGACTGGGAGGGGGCGCTTCGCTCCTGCCCCCTCCCCAAGTAAGATTTTCATACGTGAAAGTACGTTAATGGTTTTGGTCCCTGAGATGCTTCGATGTCACTACCATTCTCAAATAGCATAAGTTCTAGATGTTGGGTGCCATAGTTAAGAGTTCTGAGCAGCGCTTGTAACACTGTCTGAAGCTTATTTCCACCTACTGCAGCTTCACTATTCTCAAAGTAAGTGAGTGTCGTTTGTGGACCTGACTGCATTAGAAAACAATGTAATATGTTACCTTCCTAAACAGCTTGACGGAGGCCCCTGAGGGACGCTGTGATGGCCATGGACTCGGAGAAGACGCTTGGCTCCGACACCCTCCCCAAGTCTTATAGCACTGGTGTAGCCTGAGATCGCCCCCGACATAGGCGGCCGGCTCCCGGGGTCCGGCGGTACTTTTTGCCTTTTGATGACTCTTCAATTCTGGACCTTGTCCCACAATCCGTTTGACCTGAAGACAAGCTGTAGTGGGGCGCCCCTTTATCGTTTTAGTTGCCATTCCGCCCGCTTTTGCTACACTGTGCCTCTTCCGCCATTCAGCTGTTTTCCGCCCGCTCTTGCGACTACAGCGTCTCGCTCACCATGTAGTTGAGATGCGCCCGCTCTTGCGGTGCAGCGATAGGCGGCTGCCACAGGACTCTCAAAATGGCGGCCGGCTCTTCGGTTTTGGGCCTGGTCCACTAAAATGGCCCTGGGACACCTTGGAACTCGGACGCTTGTCTGCTAGGGCTTGGGTCCCATTCTCGAAAAGCGTCCCCTCAGCCGTGAAGATTCTACAAAAGTCTTGGGGGCCTCCGACTCCCGCAGGATTCTGGTGGGGAGCGGCTGCCATGATTGCTCGTGGAATGGCCACGACGGAGCTACGAGATGGTAGTGGTCTCATGCTGACGCCAGCTTTAGTCTGAAACATCCAGAAACACTGTAGACTACCAATTCGATCAGTTCCGGTAGCGCCCCAACATGACCCGGAAGAGAAGAACTTGCCCTCCCCTCTTTGACTGATGGTTCTTGTTGCCTGTCCCCTCTGTTGTCATTTAACAGAACTTTTTGGACTGCTGAAAGGGGTTGTGTTCTGAACGCTGGTTGGTGGAGACATTTAGACTATATTCTTGACCTACGTTGTCGCGTAATGCGTTTTATGACACGCCGCGTTAGCGCACCCGGAAGTGATCCGAGGCGCGGCGCGCAGCGCGTAACGTAAGCATAACAGGTCATGTGACTTGTTAATAAAACTTTTCATTGGTTCATTTTACTTTTGTTAATTTAATGATGAAAAGCTTGGTCTTATGACCTAAAAATTACGCTTTTTATTATTTTCGAACAATATTTTTTTTTCAAACATATGTTATAATATTCCAGGCTAATGTACTTTCCCGGAAAATTTACAACTGTCTTGCAAGTAAAATATATTCCTTTTTCGAGAAAAAGGGCGTTTCTTCCTTCCATGACGGAGCCGTTGAGTAAAAGAGATTCGGCCTGCTGTCTTAGTCGCCGATACGCCTGATTATCAGATTCTTATCGATCACTTTATGTTGCAGACATGAAAAACACAACTGCCCTTGACCATTTATCTTTACTGCGTTCCTACATATTATACCTTTTATCCGTCATGTAATTGGACTGCTTTATTTCACTTGCCTTTTACTGATTCGAAAACAGTCACTAAAAGTAAAAACTTTACAAATGAAAATACTACTACCGTGTTTTGTTTTAAAAACCTTTATTGTGAAAATGTCAGTATACAAATACGGGCCTATAACCACGTGGGCCGGCCACGGAGCAAACTCAAATCGTATATGATGAGGAGACATTTACACTGTAGAAGAACGTAACGAGCGGGCCATTAGGTGACAAGAACAAAGGTGTCTAACAGTTGCGGAATCGGTGGACGTACATTTTGTAATTAAAATACGACAGGGCCACTTACAATAACATTTTCTAGATATACATTTGCGAGCAAAGAGTTACGAGTCCCATTTATACCGGCGCCATTTTGGGCGAGGCCGGGCAGGTCCAAGATATAGTCAAAATGTCTCCACCAACCATCGGCCAGACCAGAACCCCTTTCGGCCCTTTATGTTACAAGATGGTGTCTTCTATTCAGAAAATATTGGTGGCAGCATTTTGAAAGGAAACAGAAACAGCCGTTCTCCTAGTGAGTTTCACATTGTTACATTTAGGAAGAATGTTGAAGAGTAGTATGTGGAAAATCTGAAGCCATTTTTCTACAAACTCTCAATCAGACTTGGATGGAAAAAAAAACCTGAAGAATGTACAAACTGAAAACCAATTTTTGTCTGTATAGCACCAACAGTAACGCTTGAGTCAGCTTTGTGTCAAGCCGCCATTTTCATTCAATCAATAGCGTCCCCCTGCACACATTCAGGGACCTGGTCGTGTCTTCAGATGAAACGCATTGTAGGAAAAGAAGCAGAAAGGAAAAGGAAAAATGTTCCGCCGGACCTAGTGAAGCTGCAGCAGGTGCAAATAAGCTTCAGACAGTCTTACAAGCACTGCTCAGAACTCTCAACTGAGGCACTCAACATCCAGGACTTGCCATTCGGATCTTGGCGCCTTGTATTTTTGTTTTGTTTTTGATGGAGGGGAAAGAACAAAAAACAGACATTGAAAAAGGCTCAACAGTGCAGGGCGCCTTGTGCTGGTTCCGACCTATTCACACATCGGTCCGCTACTGACATCACCTCATAAACCAACGGGGCACCCCACGCCGACTTTCGGCGCAGCATTGTAGGATGGCCACACCAGTGCGGCAATTTGCTGGACACCACCTCGGTGCCATCCAGATCTCGGCGCGTTCATTCATTCAATAGCGTCCCCCTGCACACATTCAGGGACCTGGTCGTGTCTTCAGAAGAAACGCATTGTAGGAAAAGAAGCACAAAGGAAAAGGCAACAAGTTCCGCCGGACCTAGTGAAGCTGCAGCAGGTGCAAATAAGCTTCAGACAGTTCTACAAGCACTTCTCAGAAATCTCAACTGAGGCACTCAACATCCAGGACTTGCCATTCGGATCTTGGCGCCTTGTGCTGGTTCCGACCTATTGACACATCAGTCCACTACTGACATCACCTCATAAGCCAACGGGGCACCCCACGCCGACTTCCGGCGCAGCATTGTAGGATGGCCACACCAGTGCAGCCACTTGCTGGACACCACCTCGGTGCCATCCGGATCTCAGCGCGTTCGAGTCACTGTGCCGGAAGAGTAACCGGAACTCAGCTGAACACGCCGTCTTTCGGCGCAGCATTGTAGGATGGCCACACCAGTACGGCAATTTGCTGGACACCACCTCGGCGCCATCCGGATCTCGGCGCGTTCGAGTCACTGTACCGCAACAGTGACCGCAATTCAGCTGGACACGCCGTCTTTCGGCGCAGCATTGTAGGATGGCCACACCAGTGCGGCAATTTGCTGGACACCACCTCGGTGCCATCCGGATCTCGGCGCGTTGTGCTGCCTTCGGCCTATTCGCACATCGGTCCGCTACTGACGCCGCCTCACGTGCCAACGGATTTTCTACGCTTTTTGTAGCCCTATGTCGCATAACAGGTCATGTGACTTGTTTATAAAACTTTTCATTGGTTCATTTTACTTTTGGTTTCCTAAAGATGGAAGGCTTGGTCATATGACCTAAAAATAACACTTTTCATTGGTTTAGAACATTTTTTTTTCCCAAACGATGAAAGCCCCACCTTGTTTCTGGATCATTCAGACTGAAGCTGGCGTCAGCATGAGAGCACCACCATCTCGTGGCTCCGTCGTGGTCATTCCGCGAGCAATCATGGCAGCCGCTCCCCACCGGAAGCCTGCGGGAGTCGGGGGCCCCCAAGACTTTTATACAATCTTCACGGCTGAGGGGACGCTTTTCGAGAATGGAGCCCAAGCCCTAGCAGGCAAGCGTCCGACTTCCAAGGTGTCCCAGGGCCATTTCAGTGGACCAGGCCCAAAACCGAAGAGCCGTCCGCCATTTTGACAGCCATGTGGCAGCCGCCTATCGCTGCACTGCAAGAGTGGGAGCAACTCCACAACATGGTGAGCGAGACGCTGTGGCCGCAAGAGCGAGCGCAACTCAGCTAGATGGCCGCCACCTGGGGAGACCCGTTCACGCCGCCTCCCCCCCCCCCCCCGGGCCGCCGCACGCCAATTTTCGGAGCAGCATTGTAGGATACCAAAACCAGTGCGGCAGTTTACTGGACATCACCTGGGTGCCTGTCGTACATGTTGTGTCAGCCATGTGACACTGGACACAGACCGCTACTGACGAGGCCTCCCCCCGCACCACCCGGGACGCCCCACGCTGTTTTTCTGTGCTGCATTGTAGGATCCCTAAACCAGTGCGGCACCCAGGCGACATCACCTGGGTGCCGTCCAGAACTCTGCACGTTGTGCTGCCTTGGGACTATTCGCACAACAGACCGCTACTGACGAGGGCTCCCCCCGCCCCACCCGGGACGCCCCACGCCAATTTTCGGAGCAGCATTGTAGGATCCCTAAACCAGTGCGGCACCCAGGCGACATCACCTGGGTGCCGTCCAGAACTCTGCACGTTGTGCTGCCTTGGGACTATTCGCACAAAAGACAGCTTCTAACCATTGTTGCTTTTTGTGTTAATAAATGTTTAAATGTTTTTAGTTTTTGTTCTGTTCATTATCGTTAAAAGTTAATAAAGTTTTATAACCTTAATTTGTTGGAGTGTTATCTATTTTTTGAAAAACGGGTGAATGGGGCCTTGAATCGGGTTATTGTCATGTGTGGGCTTTGGAAGTGTGCTGCTGCAGGATCGGACATTTCAAACTCAAATGCACGTTCTTTTTCTTACCTTTCCGAAGCATGGAGCGCAATAGCAAGCAGAGAAAGAGTGATGCACGTGTTGAACACTACCTGACCTGGCAAGTTGCTGGCAGTGCCCCCCCGCCCGTTCCTGAAAGAGGGCACACACACACCGCCGCCCCGAGTACTTCACAAATCTTTAAAAGACCATGCGCTTGTTCATGAGGCTTAAATGGTTTATCACCTCTTCTAGAACCCCTACATCGACCCTCTGACGTTTCATGGAAAAATTACCATGTAACACAATACCAAGCCCTGTCAGCTGAAACCCCCAAGGAATCGTGGGGCATATTATCAAGGGGGTTTATCTCCGCTTTTTTGGCTTTAAAAACCATGAAAGCGGAGATAAAATTATTTCCCTATTATCAAGCTGTCGCTAACACCAGTTAGTGACAGCTAAAAGGAGATAGCGACCATCTTGGGCCCCGCTTTGCATGTCAGTGATACTTATCACTAATGACATGCAAAGTGGCGTGCCAAGATGTTAGCGACTGGAAACAGTCCCTAACATCGCTACCTTCTATTACCAACTTTTGGAGATATTCGCGCTAAGCGCGAATATCTCCAAAATCTAACACCTGCCCTGAGCAGTTCTTAGCCATGTTATCCAATGGGAGGTGGATAACATGGCTAAGAGCATTAGGTCGATAATACATGAATATCGCTGACTTTTCTGCGATAATAGCAAGGTTTATCTGCGATAAAAATCGCCGATGTGCGGCGATAATTTTTGTCTCTAAACAAGTTATAGACAAAAATTATCGCTAGTTGTTAGTAATATGCCCCCGGGTTTTTGCTTGCAGAAATCGGGAGGCGGGAGACTAGCACTGAAATCAGTACTCACACGCCTGAATCGGGAGGATTGCCATGTCTGAATTCTCTACAGCTGGGGCCATAAACTACATCCGCAGGGGTAGGTGATAGCCTGGGACCAGCCTGGCATCTAAAATGGCTGCCGTGCACGACAAAATTGTGGCATTCGAAAAAAGGCAAGATGGAGCAGCCGCTGGAAGAGATATATCAACATATATCAGCCTCCTCAGCCACCCTCAGGAAACATAGGGGATTAGGATATGTCTCCCGCACCCCCTTATACCTAGTACTTTAATTAACGAAGCACAAAATGGCGAATTCCCGTTTCGCTACCAGTTTGCGGCCCAGTTCGCGGCCCGTGAAGCGCTTCTACCGTGAAAAATCATTTTTTTTTTTATTTTCCCCACGGGACCCTTTAATAACCCCAACAACATTCCTAGGGGGTCAAGAGAGGGATACCTTGCCCCCTTTCATTAAATTCCCCCTTAGTTTTTCACCTTTTCTTCTCTCTCGATCCTACCGAGAGACAAGATGGCGGCCGCTCCGGACTGTCACGCAGCAAAAAAAAAAAAAAGCTCACGCACAGCCGCTGGAAGAGATGTATCAACATATATCAGCCTCCTCACCCACCCTCAGGAAACATAGGGGATTAGGATACGTCTCCCGTACCCACTTATAACTAGTAATTTAATTTACGAAGCACAAAATGGCGAATTCCCGTTTCGCTACCAGTTTGCGGCCCAGTTCGCGGCCCGTGAAGCGCTTCTACCGTGAAAAATCATTTTTTTTTTCTTTTCCCCACGGGTCCCTTTAATAACCCCAACAGCATTCCTAGGGGGTCAAAAGGAGGATACCTTGCCCCCTTTCATTAAATTCACCCTTCGTTTTTCACCTCTTCTTCTCTCTCGATCCTACCGAGAGACAAGATGGCGGCCGCTCCGGACTGTTTAGAATGTTGACAGACACCGGAGAGCCAATCAGCTTTCTGCGCGCAAAGTTCCGATAAGCGAAAAGTAAGCGGACCGGATCGCTGCCCAGAGCGCTGTTACAGATATATATCTTGATTTAAACGTTAATTTCTCAAAAACTACTGGAGCACATATATTGAGACCTAGCAAAGGCACATCGGGCTAACAGTCCCTACAATTTTGCCAAGTTTCGTGCAAATCCATTCAGCCGTTCGAGCTAAAAGTGAGTCCAACCGCCCTATGGAAAACTCAATGCAAAAAACGCGTTTTGGGACCCCCCTTTTTTCTCAGCCCCCCCTTGACGAAACCCCCCCAAATTTTCAGGGGCTGCTCAGAAACAAAATGTGCCATTTTCCTGAAAATTTCAGCCGATTCCGTCCACAAACGCCAAAGTTATTAGACATAGAATTTTCAAAAGTCCCATAGGGAATTAATCCTAACTATATATACCTACTGGCGATAGCCAGTAGGTAATATATATATATATATATATATATATATATATATATATATATATATTCAATGAAAAAACCATAGGTTATAGACCATATATAGTTAGGAATTCGCATTTACAAAACCTTATTTTACTCGCATAAAACCATTGAAATTCCATATATAGTTAGTTGCGCTAACTATATATCGCGCACCCGCAATCCACTGCTGATGATGTCACATATTACATCATTCATGACATGGTCAGTGACATCACTGATGACATCACTGATGACATCTCAAATGACATCACTGATGACATCACTGATGACATCTCATTTGACATTACTGATCACATCACTGATGATATCATTCATGTGATAATACGATGAACCTCTTCAGACTCTAATATAACCTTAGATACAATCAGTGTAAACAGACACTCACAGACTGTCACTCATCCATGGAGTTACTCACACACCTAGTCAGTCATGCAAAGAATCAATCACACCTCCATTTCCTCAACTATACAGTTATACAAACTTTACTTATTCAAACATATACTAACACATATTTACTCTCTTATACAATCCCTGATACAAGTTCACAATGATCCATACAGCCACTCACACATTCACTGGCTCTTATGCACAGTTATTTATATATGTCAACTCTCACATGTACTGTGTTTTACATATGTACTTACTTTGACATGTAGCACTGAGATATCCATTCACTCACCAATACACTCATGCACACAGTCAACCGCCCATACAGCTGTTACCACATGCACTTTTGAAACCATACCTCTAGTGAATCAACTGCTCACACATCTATGCACAGAGTCATACACCTCCCAGCCACCCACACACACACTCAGTCTCCCATACAAATACTAAGGTAACCAATCAATAACCCATATAGTTACTCATATAGCTACTTATCAACACATGCAACAGTTTACAGAACAACAGACATAATGATGCACAAATTAAGACAGTTTAGTCACTAACCCATGCACTCAGTGAGACACATTTAATCACTCACTCATACAGTCAGTCATGCACCTACTAAATCCTTCATCCAGACACTTATACATCCACTCATTCTTCAATATGTAAGACATATTTTAACTTCACAGAAACATACAGTCACTGGATGTTGTCATCAGTGATGTCATTTGAGATGTCATCAGTGATGTCATCAGTGATGTCACTGACCATGTCATGAATGATGTAATATGTGACATCATCAGCAGTGGATTGCGGGTGCGCGATATATAGTTAGCGCAACTAACTATATATGGAATTTCAATGGTTTTATGCGAGTAAAATAAGGTTTTGTAAATGCGAATTCCTAACTATATATGGTCTATAACCTATGGTTTTTTCATTGAATTTCAATGGTTTTTTAAATGCAAATTTCTAACTATATATGGTCTATAACCTATGGTTTTTTCAGTGAATTTCATTGGTTTTTTAAAAGCTAACATCTGTAGCTGTAAAATGTATTATTCTTTAAATCCCAAAATATATTTAGATGTTTATTGATAATTTTTTTTTTAATATTTTTTTTCTTCGCTTCTAGTTCGCGAACCGGGAAGCTTTCCGTTAGCTCATCTTGATGCCGCGATCTAGTCCGCGAACCGGTCAACGTTACGTTAGCGGAACAGTGACGCGCCGCGGAAGCGCGACGTATCACGTTATCGCGTAATGCGTCTAATGACGCGCCGCGTTAGCGCTCCCGGAAGTGCTCCGGACCGCGAACCGGAAGCGATCTGGGACGCGGCGCGCGCCGCGTAACGTAAGCGGAACAGGTCATGTGACTTGTTTATCAAACTTCTCATTGGTTCATTTCACTTTTGGTTTCCAAATGATGTATGACTAGGTCATGTGACCTAAAAATAACACTTTTCATTGGCTCAGAACTTTTGTTTTCCCCAAATCAAGTAAACCCCTCCTTATTTCCTCACTCTGACTTTCATCTTGGTGAGAGAAAGACCATTTATCTGAAGATCCACAATGGCTTCCATTGTTGCTGCAGCTGGTGCACCCCCACCACCACCTCCACCTCCCCATAAGAAGAGAGGACCACCCAGTCAAATTATGACTAACAGAGAGGAGGAAGATGAGGAAGAAGAAGAAGAGGAGAGAGAGGGACAACAATTTGTTGATGAGTTGCCCCGGGTTTCTAAACGAAAAACCAGTTTCATCTGGCAGTTTTTCACCATCCCTCCTGGAACCAAGAAAGTGAATGCAAAATATGCCACCTGCCTCATCTGTGACCACAGATTGTCGAGAGGCACAGAAAAGAAGTACAGTATGGGGAACTATACAATGCACCGTCACATGAGCAGGTGGCATCCCTTGAACTACAGCCGGGCTGAGTTAAGGGATCTTGTAGACAATCCGACGGCAACTCCTGTGGCAAGATCTACATCCACATTGTCTTTGACGGGAAGAGAGGCACAAGAGACTGTGCCAAACATCCAACGTAACTTCCAGCACATGAAGGTGTCTTGTATTTACTGTGGTGCTATGCTGTCATATGGCAACATGAGTGTCAACCTCATGAACATTGCATATGAAAATCATAAGTGCCCTAATGCACCCAAAAAGTAATTTTCTTTTTTTTTGCTCCAGTTGAGCCGTTTTGAAAGCCTGTTTTTTGTTGTCTCCCCTCCTTAAAAAACACAAAAAAAACATAAAACAGTTCTAAAAATACAAAAAAATCAAAAAATGTTCAAAAAATTACAAAAAAAACATAAAACAACAAAAACAAAAAAAAACAGTTCTTTTCAGAACTACCTCCCCTTTCAAACAAAATTGCTAGAATGTTTATCACTCTGGCAAGCTCTATTTCTTTTGGTTCGCTTCAAGTTCGCTGACCGGTTCGCGAACTTTAAGCGAACTAAAAAAAATATTTTTTTAAAAAAAAAGAAGAGTTAGTATAAGGGAAGTAAACAGAGAATAATGTAAAAAGAAAGACAGCTAGAGAGAGTAAATGAGAGATACTGTCAATGACATCATCAGCAGTGCATTGCGGGTAAAAAGAGTGGAAAACATTTACCTTATAATTCTTGTTACCTTTTTTAAATATTTTTTCATACTTTCAATCTGTAAAACAAAGAACAAACATTTCAAAAAATATTAAAACATGTATTTAAAAATTAGAAAAGACAAGGGAAAAGGTTCAAAAACAAACAGTTTTTCAACAACTTTGACATTTACAGAAGTCTCTGCTTCTCTACGTTCCCTACACAATCCTAAAGATATATATTCGAAAGAAACTGTATCTTGATATTGCTGAACTGAGGCCTATTTTGAAACATGATGTTTTTCTTGCACTGCTAATGTCTCACAATAGTGATGCAATAGCAGCGCAAAAAAGATGTAAAGTCATAATAAAATTGTGTCTAACATTGTAAATGATTGTTTTAGGATGCAAATAAGATGTGTGCTTTCAAGAGCTTTCTTTGAGGTGAGGCCTCTTTTTTTTATAAAAAAAAAACACTACCCAGAAGTACAGCACTCTAAGCATTAAAATTGATATTTACAGAACTCACCTTACCCATATGTACCACACATTTCTAAATGTATATCATAAGGACAAAAAGCATAACATTAATTATACATGTTAAATGGTTTATTTTTGCTGTTCTCAGAATGTATCAAATTTCACTTAAATCAGTGACTTGAAGGTATTCATCATGTAACAGCGGGGAAAAAAAAACACAATCAAAATGACTGTGTTTAAAAAACCCATACAACCTAAGAAATCTGATTTCAAAACTTCTTAAAATTAACTTACTTTCAATGACGTCGAAGGATCTCCTATAAACAGCATCCACTCTGTTGTGCTTTAAATATTTTCAGCCCGCCACTTTCTGAAAGAAAACCTCCATCGATACGTGAAATATGTTACATAGAAAAAAAACTTCTCTCATTATATCACATGTTTCCACTAGGCCAAATCATGTTGCCGCGATTCGCAAATCTTGTAATTCTTCCAATCAAATCCCGACATTTTCTATTTTCGCAACTTTCAAAAATAAAATATTTGAGATTATTTTCACAATCCTGGACTACTAATATCTTACTCTTCTTTGTCAGTCATGTTCTCCTTTTCCTATGACACTGATACTGCTTACTATGAAGCAGACTTACTTGCATTAGGTTTATATAGTTGAATTTTTAATCGAGACAGCATTGCAGACTTACATTCCCTCTACTTAAAATTTTGGTTTTAAAAACACCAGGTAAGAATTTTTAAGGTCAAACGGCAATTTTTTTTTGAACGTTACAACAGAATCATTACAGAATGACCAGCCGTTTCCAGACTTTAAGTAAGCTGTATAATGTCCTGATGTTGTTGATGGACCATCGTGATAGATAATTGCTACAGTAACAAAAGTCCTCCCTGATATTGACAGCTGAGAAGCCACAAAATTTTTTATTAAAGTTGACAATTTTGTTCCATCAGGCCTACATCGTTGCATCATTAAAATGACATACTGGCCATATCTACGTATAAATAATGTTGACATCATATCACATTTACATTGGCTACACTCCATGTTGTGATCCGCTGCATTTACTAGCTTATTAAAGGAGACTGATTTACTGTCTGGCAAAGTTAAATATATAAATCTTTCTGAGTCTACACTAGTAGTACTTGATACCATACAGTTCTCGCAGTCATGCTGCCATTGATAAGAAAGCCCAAACAGGTGATCTACATCTACACCCTCAACTTGCAATATATCAAGCATATACATTAAAAACTCCTGACAATCTTGCTGATTATTTTCAGAGAAGTCTGTTTGACCTGAACATTCATCTAACAGATAACGAACTTCAGACACACTTTCTACTTTTGTTCGATCACTGCTACATTTCTCGAAAACAGAATTCAACAAACAGCATAAAATTTGTTCAGAATTCAACAGAATCTGTTCTTTTAAACTCTCTAGTGAAAAGAGAACATTAACCACTACATTTGCATAGCAGTTGACACCAGAACTGTTTTCAAATTGAAAACCGACAACATCTTCAACAGAATCCACTTTCTTTCTGCTAACAATTTTCGGTTCATTGACTTTTAGTCTTTTTGCAACAACCTCCCTACTATTACTGCTATTTCTACGTTTGCGGCCTACCACACGTTTCTCAAACAAAGGATATTGAGGCAAATGTGGCGCATACTCTCTTCTTAACCTATTGTATTCCTTAACACAATCTAGATCCGCACAAATGTTTGTGACATCACAGTCAATCAAGTACAATCCCGATAAAGTTCTAACTCGTGACAATGCCACATATGCCATACCCTCCTTGAACACAGAACTGCCAATATTCACCAATGCACAGTCTACACTTAAACCTTGCGATTTATGGATTGTCACCGCATATGCCAAGCAAACAGGAAACTGTTTACGGCGAACATATAAATCTTTAACAAGCAAAAACCTAGCAGAACAACGACCAATTTGCTGTACTTCCTCAATGCCATCAAATTTAATTTTTAAAAATTCTATTCCATCTCTATTTCTGTATTTCTCAAAATCAACAACATTACCCATTGATCCATTTACCAGACCTCTTTCTACATGTAAATTCCTTCTCAAAATAATTCGGCAATTTAAACACACATTCAAAGTCTTTTCAAAACCCGCTGTTTTAGATATAGTCTTCTCTAATGAATCCAATTTTGATTTCAAATTGTCTGACAAAATAATTGTTGATCCCATATGCTCTAATTTGTCGATAGCTTCAAGTTTCACAATCTCTTGCTTTTCTAAATTCAACATTTTGTTGTTGAAGATGGCACATTCTGCAAGAGTTGGCATGAGACATATCCCGGATTTCTTCTCAGTAATTTTCTGAAAAATATTCTCAGGCACAATATCTTGTTTGGGATACAAATTTGACAGTAACCGTGCATTTAAAGCTTCTTTCCCATGCTCGGTCACTTTTCCAATTCTAATATCTTGTAGAATATTCTTGTAATCTTCATCCTTTGCCTGACGCATATTTTGATGCAGTTCTGCATAATTGAAGTTTAACCATATATTGACGTTGCCAATGCTCCCTAGGCACTTCCTGGTATCTTCATGCGTGAGTATTTTGAACACAGGTTGACCTTTTACTGGTGTCAGCTGTAGAAGATCTCCGAAAACAATAATGTGTTTCCCACCAAATAAGACATCATATTCAGTTTTAAGTACTTCTTGCATTCTCAAATGCACAAAGGCAAGCATGACATTGGAAACCATGCTTACTTCGTCAATGATAAGTAGTTTCATTTTCCTCAAAACTCTTGAAACTTCACAGCAAGCATCTCCAGATAACTTGTTGTATTGTAATTTGTTGTCATGCTCCACCGGCAGCATCAATAGACGATGCAAAGTAATACCTTTAATATTATGTGCTGCCAGTCCAGTAGGAGCGGTGACAACACAAGACAGCGATGACTCAGTCCTTTCCTGCAAATAACAAGAGATTGCTTTAATGAGGAAACTTTTTCCAGTTCCCGCTTCTCCACTCACGTACAGTCGGACAGGCTTCAACGACGTACACGAGCACTCTTTCTTCTCATGACTTAATCCGTGCTCAATTTCCTTGGTAACTTCATCATATATTTTCCTCTGCTCAACGTTGAGTTGTTTTTCCAAGTCTTGTAAGTTAACTGAATCCTCCTGAGCATGTGCCATGGCTCTTTCTACTTCATTCATAGCAGTGGCAGCTTCATTTTCGATAATAGGTCCTCCAAGTGGATCTTGACTCAATGAAACAGAACTCTGACTGTCCTGAGAACTGTCTCTGGCAATCTCGGCTGCAATCGTTGCTTCCTGCTCAATTTCCAAAGTTAGCATTTCTTGATATTTAGAAAAAGCAGGACATTCTATGGACTCCTTGGCTGCATTGAAAGAGTCTTCGTAACAGAGGAAATCTCCAAGCAGTTCCTCTTCTGCACGCCAAGGCTTGAAAAGTTGCAAAAGTGCTAAATAGAAAAACTCCTTTTTTTCTGGAGATTCGCCACTTAATTTTCGATGGTTTACTAATTGGCATTTTCTTTGCTTGACCAGGCATCCCTCACTTCCAATTACAGCATACACTCCTTTCTCAATATCTTCTTTGATGTTCCTCTTGAATATATAATTTTGGAGAACCTCATATAGACAAATATTCTCAAGGTGACTGCTTCGATTTGGATAATATGTATCCAACATGTTGGTCTTCAAAATGTCGGTACTGTTTGGTTCCTTTTCTGCCAAATACTCAATTTCCCGAACAGGTTTAAGAACTCGATTTCGCGTTGCAGCAAGACCAAGACTCGCCCAAACGAGACTCCTGGATTTGGCATAGAGACTTGCTGAAGACAATCGATCAGAACATTCGTAAGCTCCGATTTCTCGATGCGACAACATCTTCAGACTGAAACTGTACAACTTCTTGCTGAGGCTCTTTTCATGGGAAATGTCCTCCCACATATCCTTCAGTTCGGTCTTTTCTTTTTTGGTGATGTAAGATGTCACATACCGAGCCACAGCCATACAGTTGTCAGCCACAAACTGTATATCCATGTTGGCATTCCACATGGACAAAATCACTGGGTTGTAGTCATTGATGTACTTGGACTCTTCGTTCCTTTTCAAATTGTATGTATTCTTGGGTGATTTCCTCGTCACATTATGTCGCAGCGAAGACATCAAACTGTTCACTCTTCCTTTAGAAATCACCGGTCGTGGAAAGTTGAAACGACATTTGGTGTAGAACTTGTCCTTGTTTCTGAATTTACGACGACAGTACTTTCCACAACGATGGCTTTGGAAACGTAGAACTTGTTCTCTTAGACTTTTCTTCTCCGTTGCGTTTGGAACAGCACACGTAGAATACTGTTCGATGAAATTCATCACTAAGTCATCCGGATCTGTTCCAAATTTAGGTGCATCCTTGATCCACAGCAACATATGTATATGAGGGGCACCTCTTGCTTGGTACTCCTTTCTCCAGAAGAAATCCAACACCTCTCCAAGAGGTGGATTCTTTTTATTTGTGATGAAAGACATCATAGCTTCAAATCTATGATTGAAGTACCTGCATACATTCACAGGATCCAAAGAACACAGTTCTCCAGGTGTCTTGAATTCAATGTTTTCAATATTTCCATTTGCCTCTCGTAGAAATTCAAGTAAGTCATCCCAGCCATACTCGGCACAGCTCAGAGTGAGGAACCATGTCGGAGTTCCTAAGTTCCTCAGCATACATTTTAAGTCACCATGACGACGGTACCAGTACTCATTAGTACCACGCTGACACGCCATGAGATTAATTAAGTGAGAATCCAAAATACTGTCTTGGACATTGACTTTATGCATAAAGTCACTTGCCGAGATGTTTCGCATCTGTATACCACTTTTTAAGATGTGGTTCACTGCATATGACAGTCCAGACAGATCGCTTTCAAACAGGAGATGAAACAAATAGGGAATGCATTGCCGAAACCTAGGATCTTCTGCATACAATCGTAAAGTCCGGTATTCAGACGCAGGAATTTCACGAGGTCGCTCATCATATCTTCCTCCTTGACCTGTGGGAAATAGCTGTGGGAAACACCGAGCTTCCAAACTTTCCTCCCAAACACTAATGGGACTCCCTTTGGCTTGTTTCATTTGAAACAACTCAATAGCATTCCCCATCACTTCCTTGGAATGCAAAGGATGAACACTATAATGTTCATATATTTCTTCACTTTTAGAGGCCTCTACTTTCTCAATTTGGCCAGCACACAAATCGCTATCCTCTTCATCACTTACTTCCTCTTCTGCAACATATACATTCTTATAGTACTTATTATTTTTCTTCAAATACACTGTTGCCTTTTTGACTTTCCTAACATCCACTAAATCTTGCCATATTTTCTTATTCTTTGTCGGAACCCCATTAACCAAGATAACCAGAGGTTCCTCTTCCACTTTTTCTATTCCAATTGTGTTAATGTTTTTGTTCAAATCTAGAGGCAAATAAACAACTCTTCCCTTTAATCCTCTCTGTAAATCTGCTGGAGGCAATTTCCCTGTCTTTGGCTCCATTCTTACAATAGCCTGAAAGGGATGGATACTTTGAATCAAAATAGATTCATAAGTATTTAAATCCTTCAATTCAGAAGGAATCTCAACCAATTCCAGATTATTATGAACTGCCCTAGCAGGCATCTGGTTTTGGTTTAATTTATTACAACAATAAGTACACACACGTTGATCCGATCCCAAATCAAAATAATTTTCTACCATCAAGTATGTGGCTAAATCCTTCCATTCACTATTATTTTCCCTTTCACTTTTTGCATATAAATCCACTACCTTAGTCTGATTCTTATAATAAGTGCGTCGACAACATACACAAGTGAAATTAGGCCTCTCACTTGATTTCATCTGAAACGTGGCAATTTCCTTCTGAAAATTATCTGTACTGGAAACCTGTACATTATCTTCCACATTACCCTCTACTTCAGGGTCAATTTGAACATTCTCATCTTTACTACCAAAGTAACAAAACTCAATTTCTTCACAAAGATTCTTCACATCTATTTCAGAACCATGCAAAAGAGCAGCACATAACTGTTTAAGCATAATTGCTGGACTCTTAGCATAATACAACATTCTCACTAATTTTCTCACTTTATTATGATGCACTGCTAGCATCCTGAAATGATGAAAAACACTCTGGCATACTCTCCTGGAAAGACAAGCCAGTGAATGACCACGCAAACCTGTCATTTGTCTCACTCTGCAAGGATCTAAATCTTGCAACAACTTCATTTTCTGCTTCAAACTTTTCTTATTAAATGTCCGTATAAAATCACATAGCAAATTGATGGAAACCTGTCGCACACTGCAAATAGAACTACACTTCCAAATGTACACAGGACCCTTAGGACGTCTTCCTAAAACCTCATCACTTAGCGCCTCTTCTGTCTCTGTTGTCACAAGTAGTTCTTTTTCAACTGGACAACCATCCTTCACTTCATAAGCTCGACCACTGATGTCAACTGCATGCACCAAATCATTATCCTGAAAATAAGTCTCCTCATTAAAAAATGCCTCAGAACTTGAACTATGCATCCATTCTCCAGAAAAAACTTCACAAAAGTTAGTACGATTTACTACTCTCTTCCATCTACTTTTTGTTTTGAAATCAGAAATTACCTTGCTTAGTTTCCTAATTCTATTGATTACCAAAATAAACAACTTTCGCTTGATTTCAAAAGCATGATCAATAATTTTCTCTACATTTTTCTTCTTCCTATAAAATGCCGCTTTCTGTTGGCCTTTCTTTTTAATATTTTTCAATAAATTAACTAATATCCTATTACGGAACATTCGTTGTCGAATGTCCCTAAACTGTTGTTTCCTTCTACTATCATGCACAGAGTTATCTCTTCCTCTACCAGTAACATTTGTGATGGGTCTCTCCTTTCCATTTAAATTACTTCTCTTTTTGTTAAGAGACACATTTTTTTGAGCAAAATTTTTTTTACTACAAATATTTCTTAAGAATGATTTCGTGCTCTTACCCGGACCTTTCTTGGTGTTTTGACAAGTATTTGGGGAAGAGGACTGCTGCAATAAAACATCATCCTGCTGTCTTTGACGTTTTCTAGCCTTTCGTATTCGACTTCTGGAAGGCATTTTCCAAACTATGAAAGAATCTGCAGTTGAATCTGTGAAAAAATATAATATAAAATGTTATTAACCACTATTACCAAACAGTAAATAAATAACAGTCATCTAAAACTTAATGCTGTACTAATTATTTAACATAGCAAATATTTTCCACCAGCACTGCATCACAAAAATGACACTCAATGGTACAAAACAGGCATACAACACTCATAAATCACTCCCTAATATTTTAAATCATTAATTCAGGATGACGATAAGATGTAGCCTATCTAAAGGTTTGTTTAGGCCCAGATCTTTGGACTGGGGTGAATGTGTGTCATTGATCCACATTCAGTCCATCACCTGTTTTGTTTATTTGAGGTGAGGCCAACACATGGTTGCAGATAAGATTTTCACTGAAAAAAAACCAAGGTAAAAAAACATGTGAAGGCCTACCAATGAAGTAAATCATTAAATGAAAACCAATACATTTCTGGAAATATGCACTACTAGTGCTTCATAAGATGTTTTGGATCATATTTATAAGTTATTTGAGTATCTAGTATGCTATTTTACATTCTTCATGGTGCAAATTTATTGTAAATACGCTCCCACCTGCGGTTGGCAAATTTAGATTTTGATTATGGGAGTTAGATAGGCATGTTAATAATTTCCCAAAAATGGTATATAACCCCAAACAACCTTTGAAGCAAATGCTCTTAGCCATGTTATCCACCTCCCATTGGATAACATGGCTAAGAAATGCTTGCAAATGTGATAAAAAAAGGCCTGCAATGCATGAATAACGCAGAAAAATCAGCGATATTCATGCATTTTCCAACAAATGCTCTTAGCCATGTTATCCACTTCCTATTAAATAACATGGCTAAGAACTGCTCAGGGCACCATGAGGAACGCTTTCCATTTAAAAAGGGAAAAATAACATCAAAGACACTAAAATGCCTTCTAAATATGAACCCAAACAACCTATGAAGCAATGTGAAAAAAAACTGCCGCAATGCATGAATATAGCAGAAAAATCAGCGATATTCATGCATTTTCCAGCAAATGCTCTTAGCCATGTTATCCACTTCCAATTAAATAACATGGCTAAGAACTGCTCAGGGCCCCATGAGGAACGCTTTCCATTTAAAAAGGGAAAAATAACATCAAAGACACTAAAATACCTTCTAAATATGAACCCAAACAACCTATGAAGCAATGTGAAAAAAACGGCCACAATGCATGAATATAGCAGAAAAATCAGCGATATTCATGCATTTTCCAGCAAATGCTCTTAGCCATGTGATCCACTTCCTATTAAATAACATGGCTAAGAACTGCTCAGGGCCCCATGAGGAACGCTTTCCATTTAAAAAGGGAAAAATAACATCAAAGACACTAAAATGCCTTCTAAATATGAACCCAAACAACCTATGAAGCAATGTGAAAAAAAACGGCCACAATGCATGAATATAGCAGAAAAATCAGCGATATTCATGCATTTCCCAGCAAATGCTCTTAGCCATGTTATCCACTTCCTATTAAATAACATGGCTAAGAACTGCTCAGGGCCCCATGAGGAACGCTTTCCATTTAAAAAGGGAAAAATAACTTCAAAGACACTAAAATGCCTTCTAAATATGACCCCAAACAACCTATGAAGCTCTAACAGTACATATCCTGAAATTTAATTCATTTCAAAATTCGTTTTTAAACACAGCATATAAATCAATTGTATACCTGCATTCATGAAGAAATGACTAAAAATGTCCTTGAGACACATGAAAGTGTTTTCTGGAATGCCCTAGCACCATTTTTGGGACACTATTAACATGGCTAGGTAACTCCCATAATCAAAATCTAAATTTGCCAAGCACAAGTGGGAGCGTATTTACAAGACACTTGTCCCATGAGGAACACTTTACATTTTAAAAGGCGAACACAACATCTTAGACACTCAAATACCTTATAAATATGACCCAAAACAACCTATGAAGCTCTAGCAGTACATATCTAGAAATGTAATTGATTTCTTAAATCGTTTTTAAAAGCAACATATCTGTTTCAGCTTACATAACAGACCATGAAATGGCCTCCATGTATTACAATATCTTGTGTAACTGCATGCCAGAATGTTACACCAAATATGCAATTATAATTTCTCTTTGAAACTAATTCTATTAGTATATCACTAGAGACAAAACCACATTTTAAAAACACAGCTTTCTTCATCATTTTCTCCTTAAATCATACTATTCTCTATCTAAATTAAATAAATCTTTTCTCACCTTAGCAAATATTTTTTGAGTTTTGAAAACAGTCTCAGAAATACACCAAATTGTCTTCAGCAGAAGAAAAAGGATGCACTCCAAAGGCTGCAGCTATTGAAAGCACAGAAATACAGATATTCTTTTCACATATCTCTCATATTAGCCAATCATACCTCTTCCCTCACTTTTTTCAAATCAAAACCCTTCCCCCCTCTGCCCTGTCTGCCTTGTTTCCATAGCAACCACCTCCTGGAAGACCTCTCATGTTTGCAAATTCACACAACAATGTTTCAATTGAACTCTGAACTCTCAGTGCACCTGCGTATCCAGTGCAATCTTTCATTAAATGTTTCTTCCTTGACCATTCAAATTACATCTTTCAAAGAACACATCCATGCACCCTAACTTTCTGTTTTCAGAAATGGAAATGCACCAATCACTGCTAATGAATCATTAGCATTGTAAATCCACAGTTTTTTTTCTTTAGAAACTCCTACTGTTTCAACTGCCCTTTCATTACCACACTTCATCTGACTGCAGAACAACCTTCTTCCACCATGTTTAACGTCTGGATTGTTGGACATAGTTACATCCACTGGGCTCAAAGGTATGCTGAGAGCAGAAATTTACACAACCTCAATTTACAAGATGTGGAAATTAAGTGGTTGGGCCAAAGAGGATTAAAATGTCACCAATTGATACCATTGGTGAAAACCTTTATGCATTTGCCAAAACCTGACCTGTTAATAGTGCACTGTGGAGGTAATGATTTGGGCACTTTGACAGGGGTAGGTCTGGAAATGCTTTTAAAGGACACCTTGGAGCAATTAATGGCACTTTTTCCTCAAACTGCCTTGGTATATTCCAATATATGCCAAAGACAGAAATGGAGGTGGTCCAACCAATTTTGTCCACAAATTGAGAAAGCGAGGAAGCATGTAAACAAATCTGTTTCAGCTTACATGAGAGACCATGGAATGGGCTCTCTGTACAACAATAACTTGCGTTACTACATGCAAGATATCTACAGAGGAGATGGAGTTCACTTCTCAGATGAGGGCAACAGAATTTTCATTCTGAATTTAAGACTCTGCATTGGTACCTACTTATAAGTACCTAAATGTACCATAAACCCAAAAGCTCTTCTCAGAGCTACCCTACATCTGATCACTCACAATTATTATTTTTCTCTAACTTTTTTCACTAATTTTCCACAAAATTCGCTCCCCGGAGCGCTACCCGGTTCGCTAACCGAAAGCTAACCTCGCGGAATTTTTTTAAAAAAATTTTTTTTTCCGCACATATAAGCCTCCTCAGCCACGCTCAGAAAACCTAGGGGGTCAAGATAAGTCTACCATGACCCCTTCTACCCATTCTAAACATTATTTGACCTCCATCTTGTATCTTAATGCGAACGAAACACAAAATGGTGGACTCCCGTGACGCTTAAGGTTCGCTAACCGGGCAGCTTCCCGGAAAGCGGTCCTAAAAAAAGGCGGGAAAGTAATTTACAGAATAACGACTAGAAACACTCTCACCAAATATAGATTAGCTCATACTACATAACAATCCCTTCCATTCTCACAAATTTCATTGAAATTCCATTTAGCCATTTAGCCTGTAGACCTCTCCAAGTACCGTGAGGTAAATTACTTCACAAAACACATCTGAATTGTTGGAATTGACAACCAATGAAAATGTTACTTTCATTTTCTACTTTTATTACCTGACATTTGATTGGTTATATACCTGTATATATATAAAGGGAGAGAAGGAAACACAGCCATTTTGACTACTACTTCTTGTTGTACCTCCTATTTCAAAAGCTTCAAAAAACTTCAACTTCTTTGTGAAGGTAAGTTATAATTTAATATATTGTGCACTATGACTTAATATAGTAGACTTTTTCTGCTACATATACACTATCCCTCTGTAGTAGTAGTGTCTTGGTTAAATCACATACACTTTTTTTTAGTCCTATTTCCACTCTCATACTATACACTGCCAAAAGATAAATTCACTGATAAAAACTGCCTATCTAAAATTAATCCCAACAGTGCCCTATCTCTACTAATATATATTTTTTTAATCCAAATTTCAGGCAAAATGGAAGGCGAGCAGCAAGTTTCATTTTCGATTGAACTGAAGGAGAGCAGCCAAGACAAACTTGATGACTTTATGGATGACAGTAGAGACCACGAACTTCTACAATGTGTTGAAGCAGTAGACAACTTGCTTCAAAATGAAAAACAATTACACCCTATAATAAATTATGACATTTCTGACAATGAAATGTTAGAAAATTTAATAAAGTATGAAACACAATCATAATAAAAAAAATAAATAAATAAAGAAAACAAAAAAAAACAAGAAAAACAACAAACAATTAACATACAGTATTAGAAAAGTCTTTCATTCTTTTATCCATAAAGTTCGCTGCCCAGAAAGCTATCCGGTTCGCGAACTTGGCGCTTACCACGCAAAAAAAAATTTTTTTTTTTGGACCCTCCTAGGCCCTTTTAAAACCTCCACATAAAACCTAGGGGGTCAACGAGGATCTACTATGCCCCCTTATGGTAATTTCCCCCTTTGTTTTGGCCTCCTCTTGTCTCTCGATCCTACCGAGAGACAAGATGGCGGCCGCTCCGGACTGTTTAGAATGTTGACAGACACCGGAGGGCCAATCAGCTTCTCATCGCAAAGTTCCGTTACGCGAAAGGTTCGCGAACCGGATCGCTGCCCGGAGCGCTGTTACAGATATATATCTTGATTTAAACGTTAATTTCTCAAAATCCACTGAAGCACATATATTGAGACCTAGCAAAGGCACATCGGGCTAACAGTCCCTACAATTTTGCCAAGTTTCGTGAAAATCCATTCAGCCGTTCGGGCTAAAAGTGAGTCCAACCGCCCTATGGAAATTAACATGGGAAAAAGGCGTTTTGGGACCCCCCTTTTTTCTCGGCCCCCCCTCCACAAAACCCCCCCAAATTTTCAAGGTCTGCTCAGAAACAAAATGTGCCATTTTCCTGAAAATTTCAGCCAATTCCGTCCACGAACGCAAAAGTTATTAGGCATAGAATTTTCAGAAATCCCATAGGGAAAAAATCCTAACTATATATACCTACTGGCGACCGCCAGTAGGTAATATATATATATATATATATATATATATATATATATATATATATATTACCTACTGGCGGTCGCCAGTAGGTAGTTATAGTTAGGATTTTTTTCAATGTTAAATCTCAAAATTCTATTTGGAATAACTTTGGCGCCGGTTGACGAATCTGCCTCAAAATTTCCTGAAAATGGCCTCGCGGCGTTCCGGTCCTTCCCTGAAAGTTTGGGGGGGATTCGTCAAGCGGGGGCTGAGATAAAAGGGGGGTCCCAAAACGCGTTTTCCCCATGTTAATTTCCATAGGGCGGTCGATTTCACTTTTAGCCCGAACGGCTGAATGGATTTCCACCAAACTTGGCAAAATTGTAGGGACTGGTAGCCCGATGTGCCTTTGCTATGTCTCAAGATATGTCCTCCAGTGGATTTTGAGTAATTAAGGTTCAAAAAAATATATATATCTATAGCCGCGCTCCGGTACGCGCACCGGTACGCGCACCGGGCGCTTACCGCGACTTGCGCGCAGAAAGCTGATTGGCTCTGGGGTGTCTGTAAACATTCTAAACAGTCCGGAGCGGCCGCCATCTTGTGTCTCGGTAGGATCGAGACACGAGAGGTGGCCAAAACAAAGAGGGAAATGACCATAAGGGGGCAGAGTAGACCCCCCCTTGACCCCCTAGGTTTGATGTGGGGGCCATAAAAGGGCCCCGCGGGGCAAAAAAAAAATAATTTTTTTTTTATTTTCGCGGGGGGAGCGCCCGGTAAGCGCACCGGTGCGCGTACCGGGGAGCGTACCGGTGCGCGTACCGGGGAGCGTACCATGGGGGAAAAGAATGACAGTTTTAAAAGTAGCTGTTTAAAAAAAAAATGTTTTGTTGTTTTTTTATACATACACATACATATATATAAATGCATATGCATATATGTGTATATGTGTGCGTGTACAGAGAGGTAGAGAGGTAGAGGTGTAGAGGTAGAGAGGTAGAGAGGTAGCGGTAGAGAGGTAGAGATTAGTAGAGAGAGAAGAAGAGAGAGGTAGAGAGGTAGAGAGTAGAGAGTGAGTAATAGAGAGTAGAGAGTGAGTAGTAGAGAGTAGTAGAGAGCAGTAGAGAGAGTAGCAGAGAGTGAGTAGTAGAGAGTAGTAGATCGAATAGTAGAGTGAGTAGTAGAGAGTAGTAGAGAGTGAGTAGTAGAGAGTGAGTAGTAGAGAGTAGTAGAGAGTAAGTAGTAGAGTGAGTAGTAGAGAGCAGTAGAAAGTGAGTAGTAGAGAGTAGTAAAGAGTGAGTAGTAGAGAGTGAGTAGTAGAGAGTGAGTAGTAGAGAGTAGTAGAGAATGAGTAGCAGAGAGATTAGTAGTGAGTAGTAGAGAGTGAGTAGTAGAGTGAGTAGTAGAGACTAGTAGAGAGAGTAGTAGAGAGTAAGTAGTAGAGAATAGTAGAGAGTGTGTAGTAGAGGGAGAGTAGTAGAGAGTGAGTAGTAGAGAGTAGTAGAGAGTGAGAAGTAGAGAGTGAGTAGTAGAGAGTAGTAGTGAGTAGTAAAGAGTGAGTAGTAGAGAGTGAGTAGTAGAGAGTAGTAGATAGTGAGTAGTAGGGAGTAGTGAGTAGCGAGTAGTAGGGAGTGAGTAGTAGAGAGAGAGTAGTAGAGAGTAGTAGAGTAGTAGAGAATGAGTAGTAGACAGTGAGTATTTGAGAGTAGTGGAGTAGGAGAGAGTAAGTAGTAGAGAGTAGTGGAGAATATTCCAAAGTTTGGCCCAGCACCACTTTCACAATGAGTCCAATCAAATCATATCACTTAGAGTCCTTATTGAAGCGCTGAATCTTGGTGTATATTCAAATGCTTTTATTTTCCTTAAGTTTATGTACCACAGCCAGCCGAAACATTTCGTTCTGTACAACAGAACTTCTTCAGGGCGTTCTTATTTCCTTCAAGTTATGTCGGTATCCAGTTGTCATATAACTAGATATTTCTTCCAAATGTTAGACGAGACATAAGTATATTCTTATTCAAAGTGACTAGGTATCAATTTTACCCACACAATTCGGGCAGACGAGTAATTTATAGCATCCTCAAAGTCTGTCTTTCAAAAATTCCAAAGTATAGGGCATGATAATCCAAATCCAAATGTTTCTCAAGAAAAGTCATTTACAATCGTTCGGAATATCGGTGTTTGGGCAGATATGATCCAGGGACCCCCAGTATGCAAGGGGAATTAGTCCCCCCTCTGCAAACGCGCCAGTGGCCTGCATTGCAGAGAGGTGTAACAAGGGTGTGGCCTCATTACACTTCTCTGCAATGCAGCTCCCTCGCGCATACTGGAGGCTCCTGGTGGACTAGTTGACCCCAGGGACCCCCAGTATGCAAGGGGAATTAGTTCCCCCTCTGCAAACGCAGCAGTGGGCTGCGTTGCAGAGAGGTATAACAAGGGGCATAGTCTCATTACACCTCTGCAATGCAGCCCCTGGCGCATACTGGAGGTTCCAGGTGCGCTAGTTGGCCCCCAGGGGCCCCCAGTATGCAAGGGGAATTAGTTCCCCCTCTTCAAACATGCACGGGGGCTGCGTTGCAGAGAGGTGTAAAAAGGGTTGTGGCTTCATTACACCTCCCCGCAATGCAGTCCCCTGGCGCATACTGGAGATTCCTGGTGGGCTTTCAGGTCTTATATAGTTAGGAATTAGCATTTAAAAAACCTTTGAAATTCACTGAAAAAACCATAGGTTTCACACCAGTTATAGTTAGGAATTAGCATTTAAAAAACCTATGAAATTCACTGAAAAAACCATAGGTTTCACACCAGTTATAGTTAGGAATTAGCATTTAAAAAACCTATGAAATTCACTGAAAAAACCATAGGTTTCACACCAGTTATAGTTAGGAATTAGCATTTAAAAAACCTATTAAATTCACTGACAAAACCATAGGTTTCACACCAGTTATAGTTAGCTGGAAATTTTACTGACATAAAACCATTGAAATTCCCACGTTATAGTTAGTTGGACTCACTATAACTTGCGCGCCTGCAATGCACTGCTGATGACGTCACATATTACATCACTCATGACATGGTCAGTGACATCACTCATGACATCACTGATGACACCATCCTTGTGACAGAGTGACAGACCTAATTTCAGTGTAAAGTAACGCTTGAAACACATATTCAAAAATAGAAACAAACATTTTCAAAAAAATGGAGATACCCAAACCAGTAACAACAACCAATTCAGTAATTCCACCATCTATATACACATCCACTCATTCACCAACAGTTCTATATAGTCACTCATATATATACTCACTCATCATATGTAGTGATACACCTATACATCCTGTTACACATCAGCAGTCATCCAAAAGTTACTCACACACATACTCACACTTGCAAATAAACTATTGAACATCCATTTATTTGCATATACATTTATACACACACTACCACCTTACTTCTAAGGAAACTTACACATACTTACTCTCTTAAACAATCACTTATAGAAACACATACTTATTTAAACAGGAACTCCTACAATCTCTCACTATATATACTATACTCACTTATATACATCAATACTCACATATACTAGATTAAAACATATGTCGTTACTAATGAAGACACTAGTGAGACAGTCATTCACTCACTAACACACACATATACACACTCATCCACCCATACAGTCCTGCACATATGCTGTCTTCAAAACACATACAAACAGTGAGTCAGTCACCAACCCCTGCAGCCACTTATACACAAAGAGAAACACTGATACAAACATTTAAATATTTAAACAATACTCGCTAATATATGTATTCACTAAGATACACTTAATAAGCCAGTTAACCAACCAATTTTTTTTTTAAAAAACATCCATTTACACACTTATTTAAACATTTATTCTTCCATCGACCTTTACAAATACATATATAAAACAAATTTATTTTTCAGAAAGACACACATTCACTGGATGGTGTCATCAGTGATGTCATGAGTGATGTCACTGACCATGTCATGAGTGATGTAATATGTGACGTCATCAGCAGTGCATTGCAGGCGCGCAAGTTATAGTGAGTCCAACTAACTATAACGTGGGAATTTCAATGGTTTTATGTCAGTAAAATTTCCAGCTAACTATAACTGGTGTGAAACCTATGGTTTTGTCAGTGAATATATATATATATATATTCACTGAAAAAACCATAGGTTATAGACCATATATAGTTAGGGATTAGCATTTACAAAACCTTATTTTACTCACACAAAACCATCGAAATTCGCATATATAGTTAGTTGCACTAACTATATATCGCGCACCCGCAATCCACTGCTGATGATGTCACATATTACATCATTCATGACATGGTCAGTGACATCACTGATGACATCCTCCAATGACTGTATTTTTCTGTAAAGTTAAAATATGTCTTACATATTGAAGAATGAGTGGATGTATAAGTGTCTGGATGAAGGATTTAGTAGGTGCATGACTGACTGTATGAGAGAGTGATTAAATGTGTCTCATTGAGTGCATGGGTTAGTGATTAAACTGTCTTAATTTATGCATCATTATATCTGTTGTTCAGTAAAGTGCTGCATGTGTTGATCAGTACCTATATGAGTAACTATATGGGTTATTGATTGGTTGCCCAAGTATTTGTATGGGAGAATGAGTGTGTGTGCGTGGGTGGCTGGGAGGTGTGTGACTCTGTGCATAGATGTGTGAACAGTTGATTCACTAGATGTATGGGTTCAAAACTGCATGTGGAAACAGCTGTATGGGTGGTTGTCTGTGTGCATGAGTGTATTGGTGAGTGAATGGATATCTCAGTGCTACATGTCAAAGTAAGTACATTTGTAAAACACAGTACATGTGAGAGTTGACATATATAAATTACTGTGTATAAGAGCCAGTGAATGTGTGAGTGGCTGCATGGATCATTGAAAACTTGTATCAGTGATTGTAAAAGAGAGTAAATATGAGTTAGAATATGTTTGAATAAGTAAGGTGTGTATAACTGTATAGTTGAGGAAATGAAGGTGTGATTGATTCGTTGCATGACTGACTAGGTGTATGAGTAACTCCATGGATGAGTGACAATCAGTGAGTGTCTGTTTACACTGAGTGTATCTAAGGTTATATTAGAGTCTGAAGAGGTTAATCGTATTATCACATGAATGATGTCATCAGTGATGTTGTCAGTGATGTCATTTGAGTTGTCAACAGTGATGCCATCAGTGATATCACTGACCATGTCATGAATGATGTAATATGTGACATCATCAGCAGTGGATTGCGGGTGCGCGATATATAGTTAGTGCAACTAACTATATATGCGAATTTCAATGGTTTTGTGTGAGTAAAATAAGGTTTTGTAAATGCTAATCCCTAACTATATATGGTCTATAACCTATGGTTTTTTCAGTGAATTTTCAAGGTTTTGTAAATGCTAATTCCTAACTATATATGGTCTATAACCTATGGTTTTTTCAGTGAATTTCAATGGTTTTTTAATAGCAAATATCAAAAGCTGTAAAATGTATTCTTATTTTAATGGAAAAATATATTTTATATGTTTTTAATATAATTTTTTTATGTATATATTTTTTTTATTATTTTTTTTTGTTTCGCTACCGGTCCGCGCACCGGGTAGCTTCCCGTTAGCTCAATTTGGTGCCGCGACCCGGTCCGCGAACCGGGAAACGTTCCGTTAGCGCAACTGCCGTGCTAGAAAACAACATCGTGACACGTCGCGTAAACGCGACGTATCGCGTTGCCGCGTAATGCGTCTTATGACGCGCCGCGTTAGCGCACCCGGAAGTGCTCCGGAGCGCGAACCGAGGCGCGAAGCGCCGCACCCCGGAAGCACTCCGGGTGCGTAGCGGGACACGTAACGTAAGCATAAGAGGTCATGTGACTTGTTCATAAAAATTTTTATTGGTTCATTTTACTTTTGGTTTCCTAATGATGTAAGGGTAGGTCATGTGACCTGAAAATAACACTTTTCATTGGTTCATTACATTTTTTTTTCACAAATGATGAAAGCCCCCACCTTTTTTCCTCACTCTGACTTTCATTTTTATGAGAGAAAGACCTACTTTCAAAATTTTGAAAAATGGCAAGTGTTGTAGCTGCAGCTGCTGGAGCCACTCCACCACCACCACCACCACCAAAAAAGGATGGACCACCTCCTCAGGTCCTCCTTAATCAAGAGGAGGAAGAAGAGGAAGAAGAGGAAGAGGAGCAAGTGAGCAGGCTGTTTTTGCCTGAAGAACCAAGGAGGTCCCATGTGAAAGTAAATTACATCTGGCAATTCTTCACATTTCCCCGGGGCCAAAAAAAAGTAAATGCCCGTTATGTCACATGTCTGATCTGTGACAAAGAACTATCCAGAGGGACCGAAAAAAAATACAGCTTCGGGAATTACACCATGCATCGCCACATGGAGAGGTGGCACCCTATTAATTACAGTGCTGCACAGGTACTTGACCTGCAGGAAAACCCCCCTCCTGTGGCCAGTACATCAACTGAACAGGCAGTGACAGGACCAGAGGCAAGGGAGACGGTCCCAAACATACAGATGAACTTCGGGAACATGAAGCATACCTGTTTTTTTTGCGGCAAATTAATTTCCTATGGGGAGAAAAGTATAACTCTAATCAATATAGCTTATGAAAATCATAAATGTACAAAACGGTCCAGAAAGTAAATTATCTTTTTTTTTTGTTGCTCCTGTTGAGCCCTTTATAATGACTGATTTTCGTTTCCTCGCCCCCCAAGAAAAATATATAAAACCGTTCTTAAAATACAAAAAAAGTAAAACAATGTTCATAAAAATAATTTAAAACATTTAAAACAACAAAAACAATAAAAAAAGTTCTTTTCAGAACTACCTCCCATATATAAAAAAATTGTTAGAATGTTTAGCACTCTGGCAACCTCTTTTTCTTTTGATTCGCTTCCCGGTTCGCGCGCCGGTACGAGAACCGGAAGCGAAACAAAAAATAAATAAAAAAAAAGGAAGAGTGAGTATAAGGGAAGGCAACAGAGAGTAATGTTAAAAGAAAGACAGCTAGACGGAGTAACACAGAGATACTGTTTAATAGATCTATTTTCCAAAGAAAAGATGTAAGAGGGTATAATTGAGAAAAACAAAATAGATAAGGAAGTGAAAGGAAAAAAGGAGAGTAGAAGAATAATAACAAGAGTTACTTGGAGAATGTGAACTGAGAAAAGGAGTGGAAGGAGTGCAGTAAGAGAGTAATAGAAAAGGAATGAGGAGAAGCAAAGGAAGGGTACTGAGGGTTAAAGAAATGAAGCAGTGGAACTAATAGAAGTTAAATGTGATAGAGATGTAACGGAAAGAGTACTAAACACTTACCTTATAATTGTCGTTAACTTAGTCACTTGTTTTTTTTATACTTTCAATCTGTGAAAGAAAGAACAAAAATTTTAAAAATATTAAAACATGTATTTAAAAATTAGAAAAGACAAGGGAAAAGATTAAAAATCATCCAATTTTACAAAGAAATAAAGTTAAAGATAAACATGCAGAAAGAAAGAGAAAGAAACGGTGATAGACAGATAGAGACAAAAAAAAATTGTAATACAGTAAATTACTAAGAGAAAAAAAGGAAGATAGTTTCATTGACAGAAAAGAAGGATGAAAGAGAAAACTAAATTGAAGATGTGTAAGATACTAAAAGAAAGTGAGTAAGGTAAACTATATAAGGAAAGGGTGAATAATGAAAAAAGTGTGAGGGAGAGAGGAGACAGAAGAAGTGAAGGAGAGACTGTCAGATACAGACTGAGTAAGGCAAGAAAGAAAAATAAGTAAGTGAGGGTGAGTTATACTAACTGATTGCACCAAAAAAGGAGAACCTAAACATTTTTAATTTAGAAAACAAAGGGAGGAAAGATGGAAAAAACAAGCGAAACAGAGGATCTAAAAGCTGGAAAATGGTACAAGGGAGAAAAGAAAAAAGCAGAGTTAGAATAGGGAAACAATGTTTGAAAGATAAGTGCAGTTAGAGAACAAGGGTGAAAGAGAATAAAATAAAAGGCAATGTGAGTATCTAAAGAGGATTGATAGAAGGTAGTAAAAGATGAGTGAGCATGAGACAAGATGAGTACATATTAAAAATCACAATTCAAAGTACAGAATTAATTATACATATTAAATGGTTTATGTTTGCTGTTCTCAGAATATATCAAATTTCAGGGGGCGCTAGGTGGCGCCAAACCAAGATGGCCGCACTGTAGTGAGGCTCCCGCCGGACTGAGCACATAAACTATCCTTCTGCCCTTCCTGACCAGCATATCCTGCCCGAAACCTACATCACAGTGTTCTGGAGTGCCTGCGGAACGTATCGGTGCCAGCACATCTCAGGAAGACTGGAGGACGGCAGAGTGAGCGGAGCCGTAGTCTGGAGCGCCTGGGCGGTGAGCTCCGTGACCTGTGGTCCTGCCGGGAACTAACGCTGGGAGAGCTCGGGGCTTGGCGGCCTGTGAGACAAAGGCGCAGTGTTGGCGGCATTGAGGATCGGAGCTGAGGGACCTTGCCGGGGCTGCGGAGCCTACCCTGTACAAGCGGTGAGCGGGGCCGTCGGCACCCGGGGGGCGGGGACTCTGTCGCCTCGGAGACCGACGCAGCTGCGGGGCCGTTTCGGCGGTAAACTGGCCACTATCCCTGCCGCTTAAAATTGTGCCGACAATGCTGGGCGGGAGGACATAGGCCCAGGAGACACCCCCCCCCTTGCATCTCCACCAACACCATCACCGCACAGGGGATATTGCCGCCTCTCCCTCCCCCGCCTGCCAGTACCTGAGTGCCCCGTGGGGGGCCGAAGAAGCCTTGTATCTCCACCAACACCAACACCGCACAGGGGATATTGCCGCCTCTCCCTCCCCCGCCTGCCGGTACCTGAGTGCCCAGTGGGGGTCCGAGGACGTCGGAGGCTGCTGCACGACCCCGGGGATCGGGGCCTGAGCTGCGGAGTCTGGGAAGTCAATAGGCGGCCTGCGACGCGGCCGCGGCCCCCCTCCCCCCACCGCACTGCTGCCACATACTGCGAGACACAGCTCTGAGGACAACGTGCACAGAGGGTGCAATTGGCACGGTTTCAACACGCGCTACTGGGGCCTGCATGTACCCGGTGCTGGGGGGGGGGAAAAATAAAAAATAAAAAGGCGCCAAACACGTCGGACCAGTGCCTTGCTAACAGCATAGTTTGCCAGAAAGTGGTTTCAGGGGGACCCCCCTTCAGTTTACACCCCCCCGCTCCCCCCCCAAACCCGGACCATCTCGACACTGCCTTGGGCCCTGCAGTACAGTGTGCCTGCATTTAGCGTTTTCCACACAGCATAGAGAGGCTCCACTGCAAGAGATTTACAAGTATTTCATAGGAAATACTGACCCACTGCGGCTCACAACAGATTTGCCTCCTGGCTCGCGAATATCGTGCCACACACCCAGCGGCGATCATAGTACTTTACGAGGTTCGTACCTCATTAAGCACCTGACCTCTTCCAGTACTGCGACCACCAGCGCTACAACAGCAGTAGTGTCCGGCACCGAGATACCTGGTGGAGGACACCCCCTGGAGGTGCTGATACCTTGCCTACCAACCAGAACCACTCTCTCGAAGACACCTGCTCGCCACATCGCTACCACATTTCGCAAAGGGCACGAGGTTCATGAGATCCCGCCGCCCAGGCTGTCCCACACCTGCTTAGCCTGCCATATCTTGCCTACATCCTGGCTACTGCTGCCGCACCGGCCTTGCGAACGCCAAGACGCGACATGGGCCGCAACGATGCCAAGCAGTCCAAAATACCATTCGAAACAAGGAAAAACCCCAAGGGGTCGCAGGACCCTGAGACCAGCCCTACTGCCACGGCAGCCCCGGGAGACGACTGGAAGTCCTTATTGATAAACATGCAACAGAGCCTGTCGACCATTGACTCCAAAATCAACACCCCATAAACTCGCGCATGGACAGCGTTGTCACTAAATTGGAGCATCATGATACTCGTATCAAGGAGGCAGAAGACAGAATCTCCGAGTTGGAAGATGGGGCCACCTCTAACAAAAAGCAAGTAACTCAAATGGACAGGCTACTAAAAATTATTGCGGAAAAGAACGAGGATTTGGAAGCGAGGTCCCGCCGCAATAACATTCGCATTTTAGGCCTGGCAGAATCCACCAATACGGGGAAAATGGAGGTATTCATTGAAAACCTAGTGATTGAACTCTTTGGGAAAGAATCCTTCTCCCCGCACCTCGTAGTAGAGCGTGCCCACCGATCCTTAGCTGCCCGCCCACCACCAGGGGCCCAGCCGCGACCCATCATCGCGAGATTTCTAAACTACAGGGACCGAGACGCGGTGTTGAGACGTGCAAGAGAGATCGGCACGGTGGAATATTGCAACACTACACTCTCCTTCTTCCCCGACTTCACCCCAGCCGTACAGGAAGCCAGGCGGAAATTCGCAGGAGTTAAGAAGAAGCTGCAAGATCAAGCGTTGCCGTACGCCATGCTATATCCGGCGAAACTAAAGATCTCCCATCAAGGCAAGCAACATTTTTTTCAAACACCGCAGCAAGTGGAAGATTTCCTTAAACAACACAAGAAAGACACAGCCAGAGACCATGCAGAAAGGCGTCGATCCGGTTCTTCCTCACCAATGAACCAACAAGACTAAAGTGTGGCGTGAATCTTTGGACTTTATTCTAGGAAGACAGTAACGGGACTCCACTAGTTTGGTGAGGTACAATTTTATGTTACTATATGGTCAGGTCACTATTGCACTTCGTGCTCGGTCAACCACCTCCGTCCCACATAGAGAGACTAGGTACCTTCCTAGCTCCTAGTGGGTGTAAGTAGGGAGGTGGTTGGAAGGTTGGGCGCCCCTAGAACTGACCCCCAATGGGCGAGCCCCATCACCCCCACTCTGTTAGTAGAGTATGGGTTTTTGAGAAACTACTTCTGTTTTTAGGTTTGGTAGGGGAGGGAATGGTTGGGGGAGGGTGGGATTTATTTGCCCGGCGGATTGGTGTTGCCGGTGTGGGAGGGGTCTCGCTCCACCACGTTACTGGAGCTGCTGAACATTTTGAACTGAATTATCGTTGGTGGGGGGGCAAAGAGGGAAGTTGGGATTTTGGGTCTATATGTGGTACTAAGAGATATAGGAACATGGATGTCATAATCTTTTGCTACATACTGATGCTTTTATCCATTCCTTGTATACCAGTTTTGATGCGATACTGGGAAATGGAGGGGAGGTTTTGGAAGATGTTGATGCTTTTCAATCCGTTGCTGTCTGTCGGACTTGTGTTGATATACGTGCCAGCCTTTTTGACCTTACAGTGTGGGGATGGGTGAGGTAACAGGCGCAATGCCTGCGCACAAACTCCAATTGTTGTCATGGAATGTGCGGGGACTGAACAATCCTAGAAAGAAAAGACAGGTGCTGGGGTATTTGGACAGGCATGGTGTCAATATAGCTATGTTGCAGGAGACACACCTCGCGCCAAATTGCTCCCCCCTATTTGCTTCTCGATGGGCGTCATGTAAAGTTTTCTCGTCTTACTCGAACTATGCCAGGGGAGTCACTATCCTAATAAAAAAAGGGGTGGGCTTCACCCCGGCGGGATCGGATTCAGACTCGGAGGGCAGATATTGTATGGTCTGGGGGAAACTGTACTCTCTTATGGTGCTCTTTGCCTGTTACTATGGTCCCAATATTGATGATCCGACTGCGCTGCTCACATTGTGGGGCAAAATTCAAACCCTGGGCATCGCCCATGTCGTACTGGGGGGTGATTTCAATACTACAGTAAACCCTGCCATGGATAGGTCGCACCCACAGTCTCAACATTATACACGAACCCAACGCATGCTGCAGGGCTTCCTGGGGGACCACCACCTGACGGACTCCTGGAGACACTTACACCCCCTCCTTAAACAAGGCACACATTACTCGGCCGTCCACAATACGTGGGCCCGCATCGACTACTTTTTCCTAACTGCCGGCCTCGCTCCTTGGGTACTAAAAACTATACACTTAGCACGCACATTCTCTGACCATTCACCTGTCCTCCTTGCTTTACGCATCCCCCTAGCTGTCTCTCCTTATCTGAACTGGCGCCTCAACCCTGCGCACCTCACTGATTCGGCCTTCAGGGCGGACCTAGAGCAGGACATAACAGACTTCCTTGACCGTAACATTAATTCTGTATCGAGCCTTACTACTGTGTGGGAAGCTTTTAAAGTCACTGTAAGGGGATGGTGCATTTCTAAAGGTGGGGGGGTGCTAAAGTCCCTACGAGGCGAGCTGCGTAGGCTGGAGGCAGACATTCTTACCCTTGAGCGTGATATCCCCCACGGGGAGCAGGGACGCACGAGGCAAGCCCAGCTCCGGGACAAAATAAATGCATACACCGAGACTGCAGATAAGGAAAGCACATTTCTGGGGAGACCTTTTGCAGCGCGCATATATGGCGAGGGAGATAGGCCGGGGAAAGCACTGGCTTCGGCGGTTCGACCCCCCCGCCATCACAATTATGTTACCGTCCTGCTAGATAGCCAACAGGAGCCACAGAGGGACCTCCCAGGACAGCTGCGGGCACTCTCTGATCATTATCAGGCACTATATACCTCCCATAGGCAGTCACCACTAGACCTACATGCATATCTTGAGGATACCGCTATAGCATGGTTGGGCCCGTCACAACAAAAATTCCTACATCACGAACTAGAGCTGGATGAAATCAAGGACGCCATCATGTCCATGAAATCCGGCAAGGCTCCGGGATCGGATGGCCTACCGATAGACTTCTATAAAACCTACATCCACTTGCTAGCCCCCATTCTTAAACAAGTCTATTATGAGGCGCTGGAGGAAGGATTCCTGCCACCTAGCATGCGCAAAGCCCTGATAATCTCCTTGCTTAAACCAGGTAAACCCCCAGAACAATGTGACTCCTACAGGCCCTTGTCATTGCTAAATTCTGACGTTAAAATCCTTGCGAAGGTCCTGGCGACCCGCCTGAACCTCTTAATGGATCGGCTGGTTCTCCCGGACCAAGCTGGATTTGTCCCTAATCGCGCGACTTCCCACAACCTGCGCACCCTACAGGCGGTACTTCAGGACATTAATCCCGGGTGCGAAGCGGCTGCTGCCTTCCTGGATGCCACTAAGGCGTTCGATTCCCTGGAATGGGACTACCTACTGAAACTAATGGAACGGATGGGTACTCCCTTTAACTTCCTAGACTGGATCAGATTATTATACACTAAACCACACGCTTCAGTCCTTTTAAATGGTTCCCGGTCGGCCCCCTTTGACATACACAGGGGCACTCGCCAGGGCTGCCCTCTCTCCCCAGTGCTCTTCGCGATCGCTATTGAGCCACTCGCGGCCAAGCTTAGACAGCATCATAATCATCGGTCCTTGATCTATCCAGAGCGACAACTGCTCCTTTCATTATATGCCGACGATATGACGTTGTACATTCACAGACCGCAAGAAAATCTGAACCCACTCCTGCGCGAAATAACCAAATTTGGGGCCATTGCGGGGATACAGATAAACTGGACGAAATCTGCCCTCTTCCCCCTTACGGATAAGACGCTTCGGTTCCCCCTAGACTACCCACTGCTATGGGAAGATGATGAGATCAAATACTTGGGGATCACGATAACCAGAAACCGGGAAGCCATGATAAGGGCGAACTATGGCACTGTCCTGGACAAATTAACAGATAGCGTCACCAAGTGGATCCACCTCCCACTGTCCATGGCAGGACGCATATCACTGTTTAAGATGGTAATCCTCCCTAAGCTGTTATACCTATTCACTAATATTCCATACAACCCGGGATCTCACTTTTTCCACGCCCTTGATTCCCAGTTGTCGAGACTCATATGGGGGGGGGAAACAGGCGAGAATGAAGTTAGGAACACTAACGTTGCCGTACCACCAGGGAGGATTTGATGTGCCGAACTTTAGATTATATTACGACTGCGCACAGGGACACTTCGCCGCCTACTGGCTCCACCCACCTCCCTTTATGGCACACCTGGCCGTGGAAGACGGGTACATGAGACCCGAGAAACCATCGGGCTATCTCTACTCGGAGGTCCTTGCCTCTAGCCGTGACCCTTCCACAGTGGACTGCACGGTGATAGCCTGGCGTAGAATAGCAAAACGCATGGATGTCTCCTTTCTATATTCCCCTCGCATGCCCCTGGCATATGACCCCCGGTTGAGCATCACACAGGAAGAAATTGGCCGCAAATTGCTTACCAAGCTAGCTCTGCATACATGGGGGGACTTATACATTCAGGGGCAGTTTCGCAGCGCAGCCCAATTCTTTGGGGAACAAACACCCTCTATCATGGATACATTCCTGTACGTCCGCTTGCGACAAAACATTAAGTCCGCCACACCCTGCTTCCCTGACGAGCCGGAAGTCATGGCTCCCCTGCACGCTCTTCTGCAAAATGACGCTCCGACACATGTAGTCTCCATGCTATACAAAAATGCTTACGCGGCTCCCACACCCCCAGATCTTAGGGCAAGACGGGATTGGGAGGAAGACCTGGGTTCCCCACTCTCGGACGAGCAATGGGAGTTCAGCTGCGCACACACAAACTCAGTTACAGGGAATGCCCGGCTCAGATTGGTCCATTTTAAATTTTTGCACCGCTTATATTACACCCCTGCTAGGCTACTGCGCTTCGGTCTGCGGGACAATGACCGCTGCCTACGATGCAAACGGTCCGGGGCAGACTTCATTCACTTGGCATGGACATGCCCGGCAGTCGCTACTTACTGGATTGCGGTCTTCGAAGCCATGTCTGACATGATAGAGGTGGAAGTCGAGCCCTGTCCCAAAGTTGCCCTGCTCGGCCACTCCACTCCAGCGATCAAGACACACCGGAAGTTTTTTGCACTGGGATTTCTTCTAGCAAAACGCCATGTGGCATGTAGGTGGGGTAGGGGGAGGGCCCCCAAATTCAAGATTTGGCTACATACCATGGCCACATGGCAGGAACAGCTACACAGCTATGCCGAACTTTTGCCCCATAACTCACGCCCAAAGGACCTATGGGGCCCGCTCACGGCCTATCTGCTCCGGACCCAGTCAGACGAAGATTCCGTCCCTGATGACCGGGAGGGAGGGGGTGGCGCTGCGCTTCCCTCTGCGCCCACAGATACAGGCGATCCACACCCTGCGGCCCCCACTCTCTGACTACACTGCGCGACATAGAGTTTAGATACAAGTGGGGGAATTGTCCCTGACCCCGGGTACATGTCAGGGGAGTGCATGCCTGAGGGATACACCCGCTTTGAGTGTGCGGAGGGTAGAACGTCTGCCCTCATGACTCAGGCGGTATACCCACCCTGCCTTTGGAGACTAGCACGCACTCTGGCTTCTTGGCACTTCCGCTACTGCACAGACACGAGCACGGATTACACTTCTCCCCCTCCCACGACACGCTTCTGAATCAATACACTGCAGAGCACTCTCGCTGATGACATGAGTGGCCTCACTTTGCGGGCCACACTATGAACTTGCTCTGCGCTGGTCTGTCCTTTGCGCCACATACTATGTATGGTGGACTCATTGTGGGTGGGGAACATCCACCTTTGGATTTCATAATGTACTACGAACAGTTATAGTTCAGAAAAAATGATAAAATGAGACCTCAATTGTCCAATGTATTCTAAAGATTTGTTATTTTCCCGATTAAGGACGTTTCCTTTGACAGCTACAGACACCTTAAACCGCGGCCGGCCCTGATGGGTTGTAGGCGACATGCTGTGTTAGACAAATGTTCCTATAAGCAAGAACATCTGACGGGACCATCGCTTGCTGCTGAAGCTGCCGGCCTGACGCCTCAGGTTGTGGGCGACTAAGCTGTGTATTACTACTGTGCTCTCTCAATAAAGGTCTTAAAAAAAAAAAAAATATATATCAAATTTCACTAAAAACAGTGAGTTGAAGGTATTCATCATATAACAGCGGGGGAAAAAAAACACAATCAAAATGATTGTGTTTAAAAAACCCTTATAATATAACCAATCAGAAATCAGAACTCCTCAAAAGTAACTTACTTTCCATGACGTCAAAGGATGTCCTATGAACAGCTTATACTCTGTTGTGCTGTTATTATTATGTGCCCGCCACTTTCTGAAAGAAAAGCTCCATCGTTTCAACAAAAATGTGACATACAAAGCAATTTAAAACAGCACACTAAATTATATCAACACCTAGAATCATTATAGTCCAGTTACCTACCCTAAATTATCACTTCTGAAAACAAGTCAAAAGGCAACATTGCTTCATAGTCAAATGGTAATCATTGCAGAAAGACCAGCCTTTTTTACATTTCAAATAAGCTGTGTAATATCCTGATGTTGTCAAAGGACCATCATGTCATATAATAGCTGCAGTTACAAATGTTCTTCCTGAAATCGACGACTGTGTAGCCAAAACATTTTTAATTAGACTTGACAACTTATTTTCATCCGGTTTATATAGTTGGAATTGTAAAATGACATTTCACCCATAAGTTTCTATAAATATTGTGGACAGCATTGCAGACTTACATTACCTCTATTCCTTGTTTTGATCTGCTGCTTGAATTAGCTTATTAAAACAAACAGTTTTCGCTCTGTACTACACTTATCCACAAGGCTATATAGTGTAGGAGCCATTAGAACCTCTTGAAATTCCTCAGAGCAAATCCCGAGATTCCTTCCCTGAAATTTTGGTTGTAAGAACACCAGGTAAGAATTTTTAAGGTGAAAAGGCAATCTTTTTTTGAAAGTTAAAACAGAATCATTGCAGAATGACCAGCCGTTTCCAGACTTCAAATAAGTTGTGTAATGTCCTGATGTTGTTGAAGGACCGTCATGATATATAATTGCTGCAGTTAGAAAAGTCCTTCCTGATATTGACAACTGAGAAGCCACAAAATTTTTAATTAAAGTTGTCAATTTTGTTCCATCAGGCCTACATCGTTGGAACATTAAAATGACATACTGGCCATATCTTTGTATAAATAATGTGGACAGCATTGCAGACTTACATTAGCTACACTCCATGTTTTGATCGGCTGCTTTTACTAGCTTATTAAAGGATACTGATTTACTGTCTGGCAAAGTTAAATATATAAATCGTTCTGAGTCTACACTAGTAGTACTTGATACCCTACAATTCTCACAGTCATGCTGCCATTGATAAGAAAGGCCAAACAGATGATCTACATCTACACCTTCATCTTGCAATACATTAAGCATATACATTAAAAACTCCTGACAATATTGCTGAATATTTTGAGAGAATTGTGTTTGACCTGAACATTTGTCTAACAGATTTCGAATTTCAGACACACTTTCTACTCTTGTTCTATCAGCGCTACATTTCTCTAACACAGAATTCAACAAACAGCAAAAACTTTGATCCGAATTGATCACAATCTGTTCTTTTAAAGTTTCTAGAGAAAAGACAACATTAACCACTACATTAGCATAGCAGTTGACACCAGAACTATTTTCAAATTGAAAACCAACAACATCTTCAACAGAATTCATTCTCTTTCTGCTTACAATTTTGGGTTCATCAACTTTTGGTCTTTTTGCTACAACCTCCCTACTATTGGTGACATTTCTTCGTTTCCGGCCTACCACACGTTTCTCAAACAAAGGATATTGAGGCAAATGTGGCGCATACTCTCTTCTTAACCTATTGTATTCCTTAACACAATCTATATCCGCACAAATGTTTGTGACATCACACTCAATCAAGTACAATCCCGATAAAGTTCTGACTCGTGACAATGCTACATAAGCCATACCCTCTTTGAACACAGAACTGCCAATATTCACCAAAGCACTGTCTACACTTAAACCTTGTGATTTATGGATTGCCACCGCATATGCCAAGCAAACAGGAAATTGCTTACGGCGAACATATAAGTCTTTTACAAGCAAAAACCTAGCTGTGCAACGACCAATTAGCTGTACTTCCTCAATCCCATCAAATTTAATTTTTAAAAATTCAATTCCATCTCTATTTCTGTATTTCTCAAAATCAACAACATTACCCATTGATCCATTTACCAGACCTCTTTCAACATGTAAATTCCTTCTCAAAATGATACGGCAATTTAAGCACACATTCAGAGTCTTTTCAAAACCAGCAGTTTTAGATATAGTCTTCTCTAATGAATCCAATTTAGATTTCAAATTCTCAGACAAAATAATTGTTGCTCCCATATGCTCTATTCTGTCAATAGCTTCCAGTTTCACAATCTCTTGGTTTTCTAAATTCAACATTTTGTTGTTGAAGATGGAACATTCTGCAAGAGTTGGCATCAAACATATTCCAGATTTCTTCTCAGTAATTTTCTGAAAAATATTCTCTGGCAGAACGTCTTCTTCTGGATACAAATTTGACAGTAATAGTGAATGTAAAGCTTCTTTCCCACGCTCGGTCACTTTCCCGATTCTAACATCTTGTAGAATATTCTTGTAATCTTCATCATTCGCCTGACGCATATTTTCACGCAGCTCAGCATAATTGAAGTTTAACCATATGTTAACGTTGCCAATGCTCCCTAGGCAATTCCTGGTATCTTCATGCGTAAGCAGTTTAAACACTGGTTGTCCTTTCACTGGTGTCAGCTGCAGAAGATCACCGAAAACAATGATGTGTTTGCCACCAAATAACACATCATACTCTGTTTTAAGAACTTCCTGCATTCTCAAATGCACAAAGGCAAGCATGACATTGGAAACCATGCTTACTTCGTCAATGATAAGAAGTTTCATCTTCTTCAGGACTCTAGATACTTCACAACAAGCATCTCCAGATAACTTGTGGTATTGTAATTTGTTATCATGCTCCACTGGCAGCATCAGTAGCCGATGCAAAGTAATACCTTTAATGTTATGTGCTGCCAGTCCAGTTGGAGCGGTGACAACACAAGACAGCGATGACTCAGTCCTTTTCTGCAGATAACATGAAATTGCTTTAATGAGGAAACTTTTTCCAGTTCCTGCTTCTCTACTCACGTACAGTCGGACAGGCTTCAACGACGTACATGAGCACTCTTTCTTCTCATGACTTAATCCATGATCAATTTGGTTGGTAACTTCGTCATATATTTTCCTCTGCTCAACGTTGAGTTGTCTTTCCAAATCTTATAAGTTAACCGCATCCTCCTGAGCATGTGCCATGGCTCTTTCCACTTCAATCATGGCAGTGGCAGCTTAATTTTCGATAACTGGTCCTCCTAGTGGATCCTGACTCAATGAAACAGAACTCTGACTGTCCTGAGAACTGTCTCTAGCAATCTCGGCTGCAATTGTTGCTTCCTGCTCGATTTCTGCATTCAACATTTCTAGATATTTTGGAAAAACAGGACATTCTATGGACTCCTTGGCTGCATTGAAAGAGTCTTCATAACAGAGGAAATCTCCAAGCAGTTCCTCTTCTGCACGCCAAGGCTTGAAAAATTGCAAAAGAGCTAAATAGAAAAACTCTTTTCTTTCTGGAGATTCGCAATTCAGTTTTCGATGATTTACCAATTGACATTTTCTTTGCTTGACCAGACATCCCTCACATCCAATTACAGCATACACTCCTTGATCAATATCTTCTTTGATGTTCCTCTTGAAAATGTAATTTTGTAGAACCTCATACAGACAAACATTCTCCAGGTGACTGCTTCTATTTGGATAATATGTATCCAACATGTTGGTCTTCAAAATATCTGTACTGCTTGGCTCATTCTCCGCCAAATACTCAATTTCCCGTACAAGTTTCTGAACTCAATTACGCGTTGCAGCAAGACCAAGACTTGCCCAAATGATACTCCGAGATTTGGCATAGAGACTTGCTGAAGATAACCGGTCAGAACATTCGGAAGCTCCGATTTCTCGATGCGACAACATCTTCAGACTGAAACTGTACAACTTCTTACTGAGGCTCTTTTCATGGGAAATGTCCTCCCACATATCCTTCAGTTCTGTCTTTTCTTTTTTTGTGATATAAGACGTCACATACCAAGCCACAGCCATACAGTTGTCAGCCACAAACTGTATATCCATGTTAGCATTCCACATGGACAAAATCACTGGGTTGTAGTCGTTGATGTACTTGGACTCTTCGTTTCTTTTTAAATTGTATGTATTTTTGGGTGATTTCCTCGTCACATTATGTCGCAGCAAAGACACCAAATTGTTCACTTTTCCTTCAGATATCACTCATCGTGGAAACCCAAAACGACATTTTGTATAGAACTTGTTCTTGTTTCTCAATTTACGATGACAGTACTTTCCACAACGATGGTTTTGAAAGCGTAAAACTTGTTCTCTTAAACTTTTGTCTTCCTTTGTCTTTGGAACAGCACATGTAGAATACTGTTCTATGAAACTCATCACTAAGTCATCCGGATCTGTTCCAAATTTGGGTGCATCTTTGATCCATAGCAGCATATGTATATGAGGAGCACCTCTTGCTTGATACTCCTTTCTCCAGAAGAAATCCAACACCTCTCCAAGAGGTGGATTTTTCTTGTTCGTAATGAAAGACATCATAGCTTCAAATCTATGATTGAAGTACCTGCATACATTGACTGGATCCAAAGAGCACAGTTCTCCGGGTGTCTTGAAATCGATATTTTCAATGTTTCCATTTGCCTCTCGTAGAAATTCAAGTAAGTCTTCCCAGCCATACTCGGCACAGCTGAGAGTGAGGAACCATGTGGGAGTTCCTAAGTTCCTCAGCATACATTTTAAGTCACCATGACGACGGTACCAATACTCATTAGTACCACGCTGACATGCCATGAGATTAATCAGGTGAGAATCCAAAATACTGTCTTGCACATTGACTTTATCCATAAAGTCCCTTGCCGAGATATTTCGCAGTTGTACACCACTTTTCAAGATGTGGTTCACTGCATAAGACAGTCCAGACAGATCACTTTCAAACAGTAGATGAAAATAATAGGGAATGCATTGACGAAACCTAGGATCTTCTGCATACAATCGTAAAGTCCGGTATTCAGAAGCAGGAATTTGATCAGGTCACTCATCATATCGTCCTCCTCGACCTGTGGGAAATAACTGTGGAAAACACCGAGCTTCCAAACTTTCCTCCCAAACACTAATGGGACTCCCTTTGGCTTGTTTCATTTAAAACAACTCAATAGCATCCCCCATGACTTCCTTGGAATGCAAAGGATGAACACTATAATGTTCATATATTTCTTCATTTTTAGTGGCTTCTACTTTCTCAATTTGTCCAGCACACAAATCGCTCTCCTCTTCTTCACTTACTTCCTCTTCTGCAACACATACATTCTTGTAGTACTCATTGTTTTTTATCAAATACAATGTTGCCTTTTTGACTTTCCTTACATCCACTAAATCTTGCCAGATTTTCTTACTCTTTGTCGGAACCCCATTAACTAGGATAACCAGAGGTTCCTCTTCCACTTTCTCTTCTCCAATTGTGTTAATGTTTTTCTTCAAATCTAAAGGCAAATAAACAACTCTTCCCTTTAATCCTCTCTGTAAATCTGATGGAGGCAATTTCCCTGTCTTTGGCTCCATTCGTACAATAGCCTGAAAGGGATGCACACTTTGAATCAAAATAGATTCATAAGTATTTAAATCCTTCAATTCAGAAGGAATGTCAACCAATTCCAGATTATTATGAACCGCTCTAGCAGGCATCCGGTTTTGGTTTAATTTGTTAAAACAATAAATACACATACGTTGGTCCGATCCCAAATCAAAACAATTTTCTACCATCAAGTATGTGACAAAATCCTTCCATTCACTATTGTTTTCCATTTCACTTTTTGCATATAAATCCACAAACTTAGTCTGATTCTTATAATAAGTCCGTCGACAACACACACAAGTGAAATTAGGCCTCTCACTTGATTTCACCTGAAAGATGGAAATTTCCTTGTGAAACTTATCTATATTAGAAATCTGTACACTCTCTTCCACATTACCTTCTTCTACTGGGTCAATTTCAACATTGTTCTCTTTACTAGCAAAGTAACAGAACTCAATTTCTTCACAAATATTCTTCACATGTAGTTCGGAACCATGCAAAAGAGCACTGCTTAATTGTTTAAGCATAATTGCTGGACTCTTAGCATAATACAACATTCTCACTAATTTCCTCACTTTATTATGATGCACTGCTAGCATCCTGAAATGATGAAAAACACTCTGGCATACTCTTCTGGAAAGACAAGCCAGTGAATGACCATGCAAACCTGTTACTTCTCTCACTCTGCAAGGATCTAATTCTTGCAACAACTTCATTTTCTGTTTTAAACTTTTCTTATTAAATGTACAAACAAAATCACAAAGCAAATTGATGGAATCCTGTCGCACACTGCAAACACTACTACACTTCTAGGTGTACACTGGACCCTTAGGACGTCTTCCTAAAACCTCATCACCTAACACCTCTTCTGCATCTGCAGACACAAGTTTTTCTTTTTCAACCGGACAACCGTCTTTCACCTCATATGCTCGACCACTGGTGTCAACTGCATGCACCAAATCATTGTCCTGGAAGTAACTCTCCTCATTGAAAAATGCCTCACAACTTGAACTATGTATCCATTCTCCTGAGAAAACTTCACAAAAATTACTACGATTAACTACTCTCTTCCATCTACTATTTGATTTGAAATCATAAATTACCTTGTTTAGTTTCCTAATTCTATTGATTACCAAAATAAATAACTTTCGCTTAATTTCGAAAGCCTGATCAATAATTTTCTCTACATTTTTCTTTTTCTCATAAAATGCCACTTTCTGTTGACCTTTCTTAATATTTTTTAACAAATTGACAATTATCCTGCTGCGGAACATTCGTCTACGAATGTCCCTGAACTGATTTTCCCTTCTACTGCCATGCACAGAGTTATCTCCTGTTGTAGCAGAAACTTTTTTGACGGGCCTTTCCTTTCCCTTTAAATTGTCTCTCTTCTTCTGCACTAAAACATGTTCTGTAGTGGTATTTTTTTGGCTGCGGATTCTTTTTGAAAAATGATTTCATTTTCTTACCCGGAGCTTTTTTGGCGACTTGAAACGATTTTATAGTAGAGGACTGCTGCAAATCTTTACCAAGGTGGAGTGTAAGTCGCTTTGCTTCTTTTTTTCTCCTCTGCCTTGAGGGCATTTTTGAATTTTTCAAAAGATCTTCAGTTGAATCTGTGGAATAATTTAAAAAAAATTGTTATTAACCACTATTACCAAACAGTAAACCAAGAACAGTAGGCAAACAATTAACACACTAGTTGTCAATTCTACCTACAGTAATTTAACAACATAGACACATTTTAAACTCTCAAATAGTAGCAATGGAATGGAATGCTTCTACATATGACCTATGCTCTGTTATATGTTAATCTCAACTAATTTCGAGACTCTATTTCACAGTTATATTAAAGACACTTCATACAGGGTGTTTTTGAAAACTTTTATATAATTTTAATTCAACATCTAGAGATTGTTCCACATCTAGAGATTATTCCACATCTAGAGATTGTTCCTCATCTAGAGATTATTCCTCATCTAGAGATTGTTCCACATCTAGAGATTGTTCCACAACAGGCATTGTTGATGTTATTGTTATTGACTTAAAATTGCCAAGCACACATGAAGGCATATTTACAAGGCCCTTGCACCAGGGGGAAGTGACTTAAAATTGCCAAGCACACATGGGGGCGTATTTACAAGGCCCTTGCACCAGGGAATTGCCAAGCACACATGGGGGCGTATTTACAAGGCCCTTGTACCAGGGGAAAGTGACTTAAAATTGCAAAGCAGACATGAGGGCGTAATTACAAGGCCCTTGCACCAGGGGGACGTGACCTAAAATTGCCAAGCACACATGAGGGCGTATTTACAAGGCCCTTGCACCAGGAGGAAGTGACTTGAAATGGCCAAGCACACATGAGGGCGTATTTACAAGGCCCTTGAACCAGGGGGAAGTGACTTGAAATGGCCAAGCACACATGGGGGCATATTTACAAGGCCCTTGCACCAGGGGGAAGTGACTTGAAATGGCCAAGCACACATGAGGGCGTATTTACAAGGCCCTTGCACCAGGGGGAAGTGACTTGAAATGGTCAAGCACACATGATGGCGTATTTACAAGGACCTTGCACCAGGGGGAAGTGACTTAAAATGGCCAAGCACACATGGGGGTGTATTTACAAGGCCCTTGCACCACTTATGCGTCACTTTTAACATTTACAATGTGGAGCACCATGGGGCAAAAACAGCACAGATGCGTCATGCATCTGTTCCGCAAAAGCGACGCATTGCAGGAGTCACATCTCAAGTAAATAAATTCTCATAAATTTAAAAAGCATTCCTTTTCCTTAAAAACGATTTTCTGGTCATAATTTGAAAAAACAACACAGCTCCTATGTACAAGCACACCTTGTCAGTACTAATACTTCACATTATCTCCAATTACAATTTGTAAAAGAAGCAAAATCTTTTTGTAAAACATAATGCAAACACTTGACACAAGCACAAGAAGGCATATTTACAAGGCCCATGCACCAGGGGGAAGTGACTTAAAATTGCCAAGCACACATGGGGGCGTATTTATAAGGCCCTTGCACCAGGGGGAAGTGACTTAAAATTGCCAAGCACACATGGGGGCGTATTTACAAGGCCCTTGCACCAGGGGAAAGTGACTTAAAATTGCCAAGCAGACATGAGGGTGTATTTACAAGGCCCTTGCACCAGGGGGTAGTGACTTAAAATTGCCAAGCACACATGAGGGCGTATTTACAAGGCCCTTGCACCAGGAGGAAGTGACTTGAAATGGCCAAGCACACATGAGGGCGTATTTACAAGGCCCTTGAACCAGGGGGAAGTGACTTGAAATGGCCAAGCACACATGGGGGCGTATTTACAAGGCCCTTGCACCAGGGGGAAGTGACTTGAAATGGCCAAGCACACATGGGGGCGTATTTACAAGGCCCTTGCACCAGGGGGAAGTGACTTGAAATGGTCAAGCACACATGACGGCGTATTTACAAGGACGTTGCACCAGGGGGAAGTGACTTAAAATTGCAAAGCACACATGAGGGCATATTTAGAAGGCCCTTGAACCAGGGGGAAGTGACTTAAAATGGCCAAGCACACATGGTGTGTATTTACAAGGCCCTTGCACCACTTATGCATCACTTTTAACATTTACAATGTGGAGCACCATGGGGCAAAAATGGCACAGATGCGTCATGCATCTGTTCCGCAAAAGCGATGCATTACAGGAGTCACATCGCAACTAAATAAATTCTCATAAATTTATAAAGCATTCCTTTTCCTTAAAAACGATTTTCTGGTCATAATTTGAAAACACAGCACAGCTCCTATGTACAAGCACACCTTGTCAGTACTAATACTTCACATTATCTCCAATTACAATTTGCAAAAGAAGCAAAATCTTTTTGTAAAACATAATGCAAACACTTGACACAAAACAACATTTTAAATGCACAGCTGGCTTCCTTATTTCCTCCAAAAAGCATACTAGTCTCTTTCTAAATTAAAGGAATCTTTTCTCACCTTAGCACGATTTTTAAACACATCATGTAAGCAAATTAGTCTCCCAGATTCATGAAAGAAGTGACTTAAAATTGTCTAGGACACATAGGGGCGTATTTACAAGGCACATGCGCCAGGGGAAAATGACTTAAATTTGCCAAGCACTCATGAGGGTGTATTTACAAGGACCTTGCACCACCTTTAAAGTCACTTTTAAAGTGGGGAAAATGACGTGAATGTGGCTCATAAGCCTTGTAAATATACTCCCATGTTGACTATGTAACTTTTGCAGAACATATTGTGAAACCTAAATGACTTCAAGAAACGAGTTTTTAAACCGACAAACAAGCAAATTATTCTCCCATATTCATGGTGGGAAGTGAAATATTTATTTAAAGAAGCAGACATCATTTTGTCCTTCTCATAAATGTAAAAAGCATTTCTTTTTAAAAAAAAAACGATTTTCTGGTCATAAGCACAGCTCCTATGTACAAGCACACCCTGTCAGTACTAATACTTCACATTATCTCCAATTATAATTTGTCATAGAAGCAAAATCTTTTTAGAAAACATAATGAAAACACTTGACACAAAACAACATTTTAAATTCACAGCTGGCTTCCTTATTTTCTCCATAAACTATACTAGTCTCTATCTAAATTTAATGAATCTTTTCTCACCTTAGCAAATGCTTTTTGAATTTCAAAACAGTCTCAGAAACACACCAATTTCTCTTTAGCAGAGCAAAAGGTATGCACTCCAAAGGCTGCAACCAACAAAGGCACAGAAATGCTGAAATTCATCACACATATCTCTCATGTCACCCAATCAAAACTCTTCCCTCACTTTTTTCAAATCAACACCCTTCCCCCCTCTACCCTTTCTGCCCTTTTTCCATAGCAACTACCTCCTGACATACCTCTCATGTTTACAAGTTCACACAACAATGTTTCAAATGAACTCTGAGCTCTCAGTACACCTGCTAATCCACTGCAATGCTTCTTAAAATCATTTTTTCTTAACCATTCAAATTACATCTTTCAAAGAACACATCCATGCACCCTAACTTTCTGTTTTCAGCAATGGAAATCCACCAATCACTGCTACTGAATCATTAGCACTCAAACTCCACAGTTTTTTTCTTTACAAACTCCTACTGTTTCAACTGCCATTTCATTCCCACACTTCATCTGAGTGCAGCAGAACCTCCTCTCACCATGTTTTCTGTCTGGATTCTTGGACATAGCTACATCCACTGGGCTCACAGGTATGCTGATAACAGAAATGTACACAACCTCAATTTACAAAATGTGGAAATCAAATGGATTGGGCAGAGAGGATTGAGATGTCACCAATTGATACCATTGGTGAAAACCTTGTTGCATTTGCCAAACCCTGCCCTCTTAATAGTGCACTCTGGAGGAAATGACCTAGGCACTTTGACTGGGGTAGGTCTGGAAATGCTTTTAAAGGACACCTTTGAGCAATTGATGGCACTTTTTCCTCAAACTGCCTTGGTATATTCCAATATATGCCAAAGACAGAAATGGAGGTGGTCCAATCAATTTTGTCCACAAATTGAGAAAGCGAGGAAGCATGTAAATAAGTCTGTTTCAGCTTATATGAGAAACCATGGAATGGCTCCATCTACAACAATAACTTGCGTTACTACATGCAAGATATCTACAGAGGAGATGGTGTGCACTTCTCAGATGAGGGAAACAGAGTTTTCATACAAAATTTAAGACTGTGTATTGGTACCTACTTATAAGTACCTAGAACTTACACAGAACCCAAAATCTCTTTTCAGAGCTACCTTAACTATAATTACTCTTTAAAAATTTCGAATGTACCTTTTTTCACTAATTTTCACTTATGTTCGCTTCCCGGTTCGCTACCCGGTTCGCGTACCGGCAGCTAACCGCGCGAAAAATTCAATTTTTTTCCCGACATATATGAGCCTCCTTAGCCACCCTCAGAAAACCTAGGGGGTCAAGAAACGTCTCCCGTGCCCCCTTATACCCATTTCCCACATTGTTTTTCCTCCATCTTGTGATTAAATTCGACCGAAACACAAAATGGCGAACTCCCGGTACGCTACCAGTGAGCTACCCGGTTCGCGTACCGGGTAGCGCTTCTACCGCGAAAAATTGAAACTTTAATAGCCCCCACATCATTCCTAGGGGGTCAGGAGGGGTCTAACTTGCCCCCTTTCATTAATTTCCCCCTTCGTTTTTCTCCACCTCTTGTCTCTCGATCATACCGAGAGACAAGATGGCGGTCGTTCCGGACTGTTTAGAATGTTGACAGACATTGGAGAGCCAATCAGCTTCACTTTGCGAAGTTCCGTTACGCATCAGGTACGTGAACCGGGGCGCTAACCGGAGCGCTGTCACAGATATATCTATTTTTTAAAATGGTAATTTCTCAAAATCCACTGGAGCACATATCTTGAGACCTAGCAAAGGCACATTGGGCAAACCATATCTACAATTTTGCCAAGTTTCGTGTAAATCCATTCAGCCGTTCGAGCTAAAAGTGAGTCCTACCGCCCTATGGAAAAATGAATGGGAAAAACGCGTTTTGGGACCCCCCTTTTTTCTCGGCCCCCCTTGACGAAACCCCCCCAGATTTTTAGGGGCTGCTCAGAAACAAACTTTGCCATTTTCCTGGAATTTTCAGGCAATTCCGTCCACAAACGCCAAAGTTATTCGATATAGAATTTTCAGAAATCCCATAGGAAAAAAATCCTAACTATATATACCTACTGGCGACCGCCAGTAGGTAATATATATATATATATATATATATATATATATATTACCTACTGGCGGTCGCCAGTAGGTACATATAGTTAGGATTTTTTCCCTATGGGATTTTTGAAAATTCTATGTCTAATAACTTTGGTTTTGGTGGACGGAATTGGCTGAAATTTTCAGGAAAATGGCACATTTTGTTTCTGAGCAGCCCCTGAAAATTTGGGGGGTGTTCATCAAGGGGGGGCCGAGAAAAAAGGGGGGTCCCAAAACGCGTTTTTCCCATGTTAATTTCCATAGGGCGGTTGGCCTCACTTTTAGCTCGAACGGCTGAATGGATTTGCATGAAACTTGGCAAAATTGTAGGGACTGTTAGCCCGATGTGCCTTTGCTAGGTCTCAATATATGTGCTCCAGTGGATTTTGAGAAATTAACGTTCAAAAAAATATATATATCTGTAACAGTGCTCCGGGTAGCGCTCCGGTTCGCGTACTTTTCGCGTAACGGAACTTTGCGAAGCGAAGCTGATTGGCTTTCCGGTGTCTGTCAACATTCTAAACAGTCCGGAGCGGCCGCCATCTTGTCTCTCGGTAGGATCGAGAGACAAGAGGAGGCCAAAACGAAGGGGGAAATGATCATAAGGGGGCATAGTAGATCCTCCCTGACCCCCTAGGTTTGAAGAGGAGGTTTTAAAAGGGCCCCGCAAGGCAAAAAAAAATAAAATATTTTTTTATTTTTTGCATGGGTAGCTCCCGGTTCGCGCACCGGAAAGCGGTCCGGGGAGCGTACTATGAGGAAAAAAGAATGATTGACTTTCAACTTATTGTATGTTTATTGATTGTTCGTTTTGTTGTTTTTTTTTTTATTTATTTATTTTGGTTATACTTCATGAATTAGATATAACAATGAATAATGTCTCAAACAATTTTTAATTATTAAATAAAATTGTATTGGTCAGAATTTTCATAGTTCAATAAAACTTCCAGCATTACTTCATCTGGAATCTCCTCAAACATGCATGTTTCTATGTCTTGTAAGCATTCAATAAATTGTTCATCAAAAGACTGATCCATAAAATCTTCATCTAAAAATTCTTCATTTAAAATCTCTTCAGATGTAATGTCGAAGGAAACATTGATATTTTCCTGCTCCCCTTCCATTTTTTTGCTGTAAATTGCATAAAAAAACAATTATATTAGAAGAGTTAGGGCACTGTCGGGTTTAAGTTCAGACAGGTAGTTCTGTTTTTTTAACAGTGAAGTTAAAGTAAGTAAATTCATAATTATAGCAGAGAAGTGTAAGTCAATCAATAAATATAACAGAGGAGCCTATCTGTAGCTATAACTATAGCAGGGGGACAGTAAATAATTATCAAAAAAACGTTTTTACAAATTAATTTAAAGTGCCCCTTACAAATTATCAATTTACTTTACAGGGAGGTGAAAATGTTCTTGAAATGTAGTTCAGGAAGTAGTAGTGAAAATGGCTGTGTTCCCTCTCTTTCTTTATATATATTCAGGTACATAACCAATCAAATGTCAGGTAAAAAAAATTGAAAATGAAAGTAACATTTTCATTGGTTGTCAATTCCAACACTTCAGATGTGTTTTGTGAAGTAATTTACCTCAGGGTATTTAGAGAGGTCTACAGGCTAAATGGCTAAATGTAATTCCAAACAAATTTATGAAAAGGGTAGGGATTGGTATGTAGTATGAGCTAATCTATATTTGGTGAAAGTGTTTCCAGTCGTTTTTCTGTAAATTACTTTCCCACCTTTTTTATTGGAGAGCTTCCCGGGGAGCGTCCCGGTTTTGCGAACCAGCAGCGTTACGGGAGTCCACCATTTTGTGTTTCAGTCGAATTAAGATACAAGATGGAGGGCAAATAATGTTGAGAATGGGTAGAAGGGGGCACGGTAGACGTATCTTGACCCCCTAGGTTTTCTGAGGGTGGCTGAGAAGGCCCATATGTGCGGGAAAAAAACCATTTTTTTTACAAATTTCGCGCGGTTAGCTTCTGGTTCGCGTACCGGGTAGCGCTCCGGGGAGCGTAGTTTGTTGAAAATTAGTAAAAAAAGTTAGAGTAAAATAATAATTGTGAGTGATCAGATGTAGGGTAGCTCTGAGAAGAGCTTTTGGGTTTATGGTACATTTAGGTACTTATAAGTAGGTACCAATGCACAGTCTTAAATTCAAAATGAAAATTCTGTTGCCCTCATCTGAGAAGTGAACTCCATCTCCTCTGTAGATATCTTGCATGCAAAAACGCAAGTTATTGTTGTACATGGAGCCCATTCCATGGTCTCTCATATAAGCTGAAACAGATTTGTTTACATGCTTCCTCGACTTCTCAATTTGTGGACAAAATTGGTTTGACCACCTCCATTTCTGTCTTTGGCATATATTTGAATATACCAAGGCAGTTTGAGGAAAAAGTGCCATTAATTGCTCAAAGGTCTCCTTTAAAAGCATTTCCAGACCTACCCCGGTCAAAGTGCCCAAATCATTACCTCCACAGTGCACAATTAACAGGTCAGGCCCCAGCTGCTTTACACCCTCATTCTGCTCTCCCCGCTCCGTCCCCTCCCCTGTCCGCCGTGTGCATTTCTCGTCCCCCCCTTCCCCACACTAACGCCACTCACACATGCAACGCCACTCACATACGCAACGCCACTCACACACGCAAAGCCACTCACACACGCAACGCACTCACACACGCAACGCCACTCACACACGCAACGCCACTCACACACGCAACGCCACTCACACACGCAACTCATCCACGCAACGTCACTAATCCACGCAACGCCACTCATCCACGCAACGCCAATCATCCACGCAATGCCAATCATCCACGCAATGCCACTCATCCACGCAACGCCACTCATCCATTTGCAAAACCAAAAGGACAAACTCTTCTATTGTGTGACCTATTGCATTTTCAATGCTTGATTCTTTCACTTCCTTATCTATTTTGTTTTCCACAATTATATCCTCTTCCATCTTTTCTTCTGTAAATAAATTTATTAAACAGCATATCTGGTTTAGTCCCTATAGCTGTCTTTCTTTTAACATTACTCTCTGTTTACTTCCCTTGTACTTACTCCTTTATTTATTTTTTTTAAATTTGGGGTTAGCTCCCGGTTCGCGTACCGGCGAGCGAACCGGAAAGCGAACTAAAAAAAAACAGCTTGCCAGAGTGTTACACTTTCTAGCAATTTTTGTATAAAGGGGAGGTAGTTCTGTTTATGTTTTTGTTGTTTTATATTTTTTTTCTTTTTTAAACATTATTTGTTTTTTTTGTATTTTTTGAACAATTTTATGTTTTTTTTGTTTTTTTTGAAAGGGAAAGAACAAAAAACAGGTATTGAAAAGGGCTCAACAGGAGCAAAAAAAAAAATATTTCTTGTGGCGTTTAGGGCATTGGTGTTTTTCAAATGCTAAATTAACTAATTTAACACTCATATTCGCACATGAAAATAATGCGCCACAATATAAGCAAACAATTTTCATATGTACAAATTTTTTTTGAATATTTGGCACTGTATCTCGTTCTTCTGCAACCGACAGTGATATTTCTGATGATGACCTGCCCGTTGAAGTTGGAGGATTATCTTGCAGGTCATGCATCTCTGCCCGGCTATAATTCAGAGGATGCCACCTCTGCATGTGACGATGCATAGTGTGGTTCCCATAACTATATTTCTTTTCAGTGCCTCTAGATAATTCATCCTTGCAAATTAGGCACGTCACATAACATGCATTCACTTTTTTCTTTCCTGCTGGAATAGAAAAAAACTGCCAAATAAAACTAGTTTTTTTTTTTAGATACCCGGGGCAACTCTTTTAAAAATTGTGGTGCCTGTTCTTCCTCTTCTTGTTCTTCTTCATCCTCTTCCTCCTCTGGGTTTGCCAGGAACTGTGGAGGTGGTCCTCTCTTTTCAGGAGGTGGTGGTGGTGGTGGTGGGGATCCAGCAGCTGAAGCAACTAGTGAAGCCATTTTCCAAAATAGGTCTTCCTTTCTCAAAGTTGAAAGTCAGAGTGAGAAAAAAGGTGGGGGCTTTCATCATTTGGGAAAAAAAAATAGTTCTAAACCAATGAAAAGTCTTATTTTTAGGTCACATGACCTAGTCTTACATCATTAGGAAACCAAAAGTGAAATGAACCAATGAAAAGTTTTATGAACAAGCCAGATGATTTGTTCCGCTTACGTTACGCGCTGCGCGCCGCGCTCCGGTTCGCTTCCGGAAAGCTGCGTTTCGCGCCTCGTTCGCGGTCCGGAGCACTTCCGGGTGCGCTAACGCGGCGCGTCATAAGACGCATTATGCGGCAACGTGATATGTCGCGCTTCCGCGACGCGTCACGATGTTGATTTCTGACGCGGCAGTTACGCAAATGGAACGTTTACCGGTTAGCGGACCGGGTCGCGGCATCAAATTGAGCTAACGGAAAGCTTCCCGGTTCGCGAACCGGGAGCGAACAAAAAAAAATATTTTAGAAAAAAATTAATCATAAACATATAAAATATATTTTTGGATTTAAAGAAAAATACATTTTACAGCTACAGATATTAGCTTTTAAAAAACCAATGAAATTCACTGAAAAAACCATAGGTTATAGACCATATATAGTTAGGAATTTGCATTTACAAAACCTTGAAAATTCACTGAAAAAACCATAGGTTATAGACCATATATAGTTAGGAATTAGTATTTACAAAACCTTATTTTACTCACACAAAACCATTGACATTTCATATATAGTTAGTTGCACTAACTATATATCGCGCACCCGCAATCCACTGCTGATCATGTCACATATTACATCATTCATGACATGGTCAGTGACATCACTGATGACATCACTGATGACATCACTGATGACATCTCAAATGACATCACTGATGACATCACTAATGACATCTCATTTGCCATTACTGATCACATCACTTATGACATCATTCATGTGATAATACGGTGAACCTCTTCAGACTCTAATATAATCTTAGATACACTCAGAGTAAATAGACGCTCACAGACTGTCACTCATCCATGGAGTTACTCACACACCTAGTCAGTCATGCAAAGAATCAATCACTCCTCCATTTCCTCAACTATACAGTTATACACACCTTACTAATTCAAACATATTCTAACATATATTTACTCTCTTATACAATCACTGATACAAGTTTTCAATGATCCATACAGCCACTCACACATTCACTGGCTCTTATGCACAGTTATTTATATATGTCAACTCTCACATGTACTGTGTTTTACATATGTACTTACTTTGACATGTAGCACTGAGATATCCATTCACTCACCAATACACTCATGCACACAGTCAACTGCCCATACAGCTGTTTCCACATGCACTTTTGAACCCATACATCTAGTGAATCAACTGCTCATACATCTATGCACAGAGTCATACACCTCCCAGCCACCCACACACATACTCAGTCTCCCATACAAATACTTGGACAACCAATCAATAACCCATATAGTTACTCATATAGCTACTGATCAACACATGCAGCAGTTTACAGAACAACAGACATAATGATGCACAAATTAAGACAGTTTAGTCACTAACCCATGCACTCAGTGAGACACATTTAATCACTCACTCATACAGTCAGTCATGCACCTACTAAATCCTTCATCCAGAGACTTATACATCCACTCATTCTTCAATATGTAAGGCATATTTTGACTTTTCAGAAACATACAGTCACTGGATGTTGTCATCAGTGATGTCATCAGTGATGTCATTTGAGATGTCATCAGTGATGTCATCAGTAATGTCACTGACCATGTCATGAATGATGTAATATGTGACATGATCAGCAGTGGATTGCGGGTGCGCGATATATAGTTAGTGCAACTAACTATATATGAAATTTCAATGGTTTTGTGTGAGTAAAATAAGGTTTTGTAAATACTAATTCCTAACTATATATGGTCTATAACCTATGGTTTTTTCAGTGAATATATATATATATATATATATATATATATATATATATATATATATATATATATATATATATATATATATATATATATATATATATATATATATATATTACCTAGTCGTGGTTGCCAGTAGGTAGTTATAGTTAGGACCTAGTTTCCATAGGAAAAGCGTTTTTTGTTTTCCTGATAACCTTGGCGCCGGTTGACGAATCTTCCCAACATTTTCAAAACTAATGATCAGCTTCCGTCAGCTCATGTCTTGAAAGTTTCGGGGAGATTCGCCAAGCAGGGGCTGAGAAAAAAGGAGGATCCCAAAATATGTTTTCCCCATGTTATTTTCCATAGGAAACTTTAGACACAGCTACAGCCCGAACTACCGAATGGAATTACACCAAATTTGGCAAAAAGGTAGCCTTTGTTCTAAAAGAGTCCTTTTTGTTAAATGGTGTAAATCCATTCAGAAGTTGCTGAGAAATTCAAAAAATAAAAGTCTGAAAATCAATTTCCCATAGGAAACTTTAGCCAAGGCTAGAGCCTGAACTGCTGAACGGAATTACACCAAATTTGGCAACAAGGTAATGCTAGGTTCAGAAAGGGACCTTTCTTTTTAAATGATGGAAATCCATTCAGTAGTTGCTGAGAAATTAAAAAAATAAAAGTTTCGATATCTAGGGCAGTGGTGGGTTCGCAAACCCTCCAGAGCATGAGCTTAATTGTGATTGGCTGCCAGCACTCTAATCCAGGAAGTGCTGGCAGCCATCTTGTGACTCAGTAGAACCGAGTCACACAAAAACAGTGAAACAAATGCGAAACAGAAGAAAAGGGGCAGGGAAGAACACCCTGACCTCTTAGGCCTGCTCAGGGGTCCCACAAGGACCCTCAGGGCCACAAAAATTATGTTTTTAAAAATAATTTCGGCAGAATGAGCACTGGGGTCGCAAATCCCACCAAAATTATTTAAAAAAATGAAGCAGGCAATGTTATTAATACTACATCTCCTCCTTGACCCCTCCCACGCATTCCAGTGTTGGAGCATCTCCTCACCTGAGACCGCCCCTGCTTTGCCACCTGCTCCCACTCTACCGATTAATTTGATATTATATTTACTCGCCCGCTCCAGCATCTTGCCACCAGCCAGCCAAGCCTTCCAGCAGGGGCCAGGACTCGCAGCCCCAGAACACACTGCGCTACCACCTTCGCGCCTGGAGACACCTGTATTTAAACCCCTGCGGGCTCCCACAACGCGGAACGCACGTGGGCAGCGCCCAGGTGAAGCCTAGGCCAAGGGCGGGCCCGCTCTTGCCCAAAGAGGCAGGGCAGGGTCATTTTCCTAACACTCTGCTTCAGGACTGAATATGAATAGAAGTAACAGCAAGGTTCTGTTATTCCCGCCCTGGCATTTGTGATTAAGACAGCCCCTTTACGGTTCAGTTGCTGCTTGATTTAGTTTCATCGTCAAGTCGACTGGATGTTGACTTTGGTATATAGTGTTTAACGTATGAGTATATGCAATTGCCTTTTATTGTGCTTTTGTTTACAGCTACAGAGTAGCATAGGTAAACTAATGGCTACGACGTCATGGGGGAGGGACAGCAGGGAAGGGAAAGAAGGTGTAAAGGGCGTCAAAACAGCTAGCACACAAAGATAGTAATTGTGTTATGACACGTATTGATAGCCTAATTAGTGATTGTGAGGAGATTTTTGCAGCTTCCCAGGAAGTCGATTGTGGTAAGTCTGATGTGCTTCATACCTCCTGTCCCACTACCTTAAAGCCTGCTGTATCCATTCCCGATATGTTTAAGAAATGACTAGGGAAAGAGCCTTCAACATCTAATCAAGCAGGTTCCCCACAAATAGGGAGAACCCCCTCTGTATCCACATGTCCTTATACAGATAAGGTAAACCACATGTTCATTTAATTGAGTGTTCTAATAGATTTGCCCCCTTGAGGAATCTTAGTGAGGAAACCCCGGACTCCCTACTTAAGAAAGGGACAGGTTTAGCAGATGCTACACAAGCTGCAGCTCCTCCCTGTTTGTGTAAGAGTCTGTGTTCAGAACAATATACCAGCCAGATAATGGAACTTAAGGTCCAGGCGAGCACACTCACAGAGGAAGTTAACTCTCTGAAGATCATGATAGAAATGCTGACAGATTCACTGAAACCAATCACTTTTAACACTCATCACATATCCCCAACTAAGGACAGATTGCCCATTTCACATCACCCTGTGATTACAGAACAAATAGATGTTCGTACAGAAAGACCAGATAGCGATTTAGATAACAATATAGCAGACCATCAGTCAGCTAGTGATAATCAACTCTATATAGACCAGAGTAAGCTGTATCCCTTGGCGTACAATGCCCAAGAGAGGCAGTGGAGTCTACGTCCTCATACAAGGGACTAGAAAGTGATACTGACACTTTCTGACACATTCTTTTTGATTAATGTACCCAAACAAACTCCAAGTCTAATCAAAGAGGCTGAACAATCCTTGATTAATGAAAGTATTGAATGGATAAGACATGTGAGAAAGTGTAGATCGATCATTAGGGAGGACATGTATTCTGCCAAAAGGCACTCACTCACATGTTCTAGTACCAATTTTGTGTGCCTCACAATTGCATCAGTATACCTCGTAGATAACTTGGTGGCTTTTAATTTAAGAACTTCTCACCTGATTAAAACCAATATCAGGATAAAATACAATCCCCCCACTTTAGTCAATAACTATAACCCTAGCATATCAGTTTTAGTTTGTAATGAGGACTCCTCCCTTTAAAATATAGATTGATGTTTAAGGAACATCCCCTCCCTGACTTACATATCGAGGGGGATAGTGCTAGGATTGCCACTATCAGTGGAATAGGGGGTCAGGGCATAGTGGATGGGATGGCAAGACTCAAAGACAATATCCTGGCAGGACCAAACAGCCTCCTCGCCCAACAAAATTCCACCTAGCAGACATCTGTCATGGAGAATAGCACCATAGCCGTCATCAGTATCTTCTCTAACTTAGAGGCTCCTCCAAGATTGGCATATGCCTCCTGGAATATAGCGGGATTGCACTCAAAAACACCCTCTTTTGATTGATCAGCATTTAATGCAATATACCATGATCACTTAATGCAATATACCATCTAGGATATCAAAATTTTTTTATACCAGGAATTGGTGGTAGGAAAGGTAGACCCTCAGGCAGTGCTCTCAATATAAGATTGAGGAAGTCCCAATAGACAACTCCGATATTTTGGCTATACGCCTATGAATAAAATATCTTCCCCATGTTCTAGTCATTAATGTGTACGCTAGAGGCCTTGTGGGAGGCAAATGATCTGCTACAATTTCCATGCTTGACAGCTTCTTAGATACCTATAGAGGCACAAATATTGATATTAGGTGATTTTAACTGTACTTTTGAGAGTTTTGACCAGGAGGATGGTAATCTCAGTGAAGATGAAGATGCCCAATGGAGTATCCCATCCTTAGAACTGCCATCGATAAGGAAATAGACAGAGGCGGCTCTCCAACGAAAAAATTTAAGTTTGGAGAAGGGTATTAGAGCGGTGAATGGGCAAACCCCCTCAGATAGACAGAGCTCCCATACAAACAGTAACAGTTAGAGAAGTAGCCATATTGACTTGAGCATTGGTCTTTTCTTATCGACATGGTAGTGTGTGAGAGAAACAAATGTGACCATAATCCACTCTTATTAAAGATGCAGGTGTGAGGTCTTGTATTAGCTCAGCCGCAGATAACTGAGAGGGTGACTGTGGATGCTATCTTCTGTAATGATATGAGGAGGGTTAAATGGGCCAGGATTATCGAAAAAGATAGCTCCTGAGAGCAAATGAAAGCAGTTGTAGCGAGTACATTAACAGCCTTTCATAATACCACTTCACAGGGTGAACTAAATGCGATCATCACACAAGTCCATGAAGATATGTTTGACAAAATTAAATCCTTTTTTGTCAAAGCTCATAAACCTAATGGAAGAATCACTGTCAAGCATGGAAATTAGTATAATAAAGCCTGTAGACAAGCCTACAAGCAGCTGTCCCTAGCCATTAAATCTACAGATATGGCTTTTTTAAGTGTATGTTTTTGAATTATGATGTAATGGAAGCCAAATGAATTTGTGCGGGTTTCGGACAGGGAGGCTAGATTTAAGGTCATTAATTGCTTTTATAATTGTGTCTCTTGGGTAAATATTGTGTCTTATATCATCTTGTACCCAAAATCAGTTGCTGCTGCAGCATATTGTACATAAATAGGTTTTTAATTTATTGTTTTATAATGACATTGTTAATATTGTGTGTGTCTTTTGTGATCAATTTGAATGAAATTAAGACTGGAAAATGAAATACTATGTGGGAGGGCACGTGGCCCTCCCGCAGCCCCGGGAACCGCCACACCCTGGGGCTTGGTTTTTAATGTGTTGGGAAGCCTCCTAGGCTCCCCCCAACCCCCAAGACTGCCACCCCCGGGACTTCTCTTATATATTTGCGGGGGCAAAGCCCCCTTGCTGCCCCGGGGACCACCACCTGGGGCTTTTTCCTTACAAAAAAATAAACCTGTGAGGGGGGCTCAAGCCCCCCTACATGCCCCGGGGACCGCCACCTCCCCGGGGCATTAAAATGGAAATGCAGGGGTCTGTTAAGGACCCGCGAGCCCCTGGGACCACCACCTCCTCAGGGCTTCACTCACGTTGGGAGTGGGGCCGCGCAGCCCCACTCCTGGAGACCTTGATGGCCCTAGGGAACACCACCCCCCAAGGGGCCAGCTCCTGCAGTGTCCCGGGGTGCCCACCCTCGGACATTGCTGTTTGCTAGGGCAGGGAGGTAGTCCAGCAGCTCCCGCCCTGTCATAGCAAACACTGCTTTGGATTTTGGAAGCGAGAGCAGGGTTCCTGCTCTTGCTTCCAACATCCAAAGCACATTGCTTTTCCACAAGGGATTTGCATGTCAGCAGCTCCCTATGTGGAAAAGAAATGCTGGGTCCCGCAGGAGGTGGGGAGCTGGCAGGACCGTGAAGGCATTGGGGTTCCCCCCACGGTCCCCAACCATGAGGCCAGGTCCTGGGGGATCGGGTCCCCGGGGCCCAAATTGGCCGGCGAGTGGGATAATAGTCCCCCCTTCTCTGTTTAAAAAAAAAAATATATATATATATATATATATATATATTCACTGAAAAAACCATAGGTTATAGACCATATATAGTTAGGAATTAGCATTTACAAAACCTTGAAAATTCACTGAAAAAACCATAGGTTATAGACCATATATAGTTAGGAACTAGCATTTACAAAACCTTATTTTACTCACACAAAACCATTGAAATTTCATATATAGTTAGTTGCACTAACTATATATCGCGCACCCGCAATCCACTGCTGATCATGTCACATATTACATCATTCATGACATGATCAGTGACATCACTGATGACATCACTGATGACATCTCAAATGACATCACTGATGACATCACTGATGACATCTCATTTGCCATTACTGATCACATCTCTGATGACATCATTCATGTGATAATACGGTGAACCTCTACAGACTCTAATATAATCTTAGATACACTCAGAGTAAATAGACGCTCACAGACTGTCACTCATCCATGGAGTTACTCACACACCTAGTCAGTGATGCAAAGAATCAATCACACTTCCATTTCCTCAACTATAGAGTTATACACACCTTACTTATTCAAACATAGACTAACACATATTTACTCTGTTATACAATCCCTGATACAAGTTCACAATGATCCATACAGCCACTCACACATTCACTGGCTCTTATGCACAGTTATTTATATATGTCAACTCTCACATGTACTGTGTTTTACATATGTACTTACTTTGACATGCAGCACTGAGATATCCATTCACTCAACCATCAATACAGCTGTTTCCACATACAGTTTTGAACCCATACATCTAGTGAATCAACTGCTCACACATCTATGCACATAGTCACACACCTCACAGCCACCCACACACACACTCACTCTCTCATACAAATACTTGGGCAACATATCATTAACCCATATACTTAATAATTATGCTACTGATCAACACATGCAACAGTTTACAGAACAACAGATATAATGATGCACAAATTAAGACAGTTTAGTCACTAACCCATGCACTCAGTGAGACACATTTAATCACTCACTCATACAGTCAGTCATGCACCTACTAAATCCTTCATCCAGACACTTATACATCCACTCATTCTTCAATATGTAAGACATATTTTGACTTTTCAGAAACATACAGTCACTGGATGTTGTCATCAGTGATGTCATTTGAGATGTCATCAGTGATGTCATCAGTGATGTCATCAGTGATGTCACTGATCATGTCATGAATGATGTAATATGTGACATGATCAGCAGTGGATTGCGGGTGCGCGATATATAGTTAGTGCAACTAACTATATATGAAATTTCAATGGTTTTGTGTGAGTAAAATAAGGTTTTGTAAATGCTAATTCCTAACTATATATGGTCTATAACCTATGGTTTTTTCAGTGAATTTTCAAGGTTTTGTAAATGCTAATTCCTAACTATATATGGTCTATAACCTATGGTTTTTTCAGTGAATTTCATTGGTTTTTTAAAAGCTAATATCTGTAGCTGTAAAATGTATTTTTCTTAAAATCCAAAAATATATTTTATATGTTTATGATTAATTTTTTTAAAATATTTTTTTTGTTAGCTCCTGGTTCGCGAACCGGGAAGCTTTCCGTTAGCTCAATTTGATGCCGCGACCCGGTCCGCTAACCGGTAAACGTTCCATTTGCGTAACTGCCGCGTCAGAAATCAACATCGTGACGCGTCGCGGAAGCGCGACATATCACGTTGCCGCATAATGCGTCTTATGACGCGCCGCGTTAGCGCACCCGGAAGTGCTCCGGACCGCGAACGAGGCGCGAAACGCAGCTTTCCGGAGCGAACCGGAGCGCGGCGCGCGGCGCGCAGCGCGTAACGTAAGCGGAACAGGTCATGTGACTTGTTCATAAAACTTTTCATTGGTTCATGTCACTTTTGGTTTCCTAATGATGTAAGACTAGGTCATGTGACCTAAAAATAAGACTTTTCATTGGTTTAGAACTATTTTTTTTCCCAAATGATGAAAGCCCCCACCTTTTTTCTCACTCTGACTTTCAACTTTGAGAAAGGAAGACCTATTTTGGAAAATGGCTTCACTAGTTGCTTCAGCTGCTGGGTCCCCACCACCACCACCACCACCTCCTCACAAGAGAGGACCAACTCCACAGTTCCTGGGAAACCCAGAGGAGGAAGAGGATGAAGAAGAAGAAGAAGAGGAAGATCAGGCAACACAATTTTTAAAAGAGTTGCCCCGGGTATCTTAAAAAAAAAACTAGTTTTATTTGGCAGTTTTTTTCTATTCCAGCAGGAAAGAAAAAAGTGAATGCACGTTATGTGATGTGCCTAATTTGCAAGGATGAATAATCTAGAGGCACTGAAAAAAAATATAGTTATGGGAACCACACTATGCATCGTCATATGCAGAGGTGGCATCCTCTGAATTATAGCCGGGCAGAGATGCGTGACCTACAAGATAATCCTCCAACTTCTGCGGCCAGGTCATCATCAGAAATATCACTGTCGGTCGCAGAAGAACGAGATACAGTGCCAAATATTCAAAAAAAATTTGTACATATGAAAATTGCATGCTTATATTGTGGCGCATTATTTTCATGTGCAAATATGAGTGTTAAATTAGTTAATTTAGCATTTGAAAAACACCAATGCCCTCAACGTCACAAGAAGTAATTTTTTTTTTTTTGCTCCTGTTGAGCCCTTTTCAATACCTGTTTTTTGTTCTTTCCCTTTCAAAAAAAACAAAAAAACATAAAATTGTTCAAAAAATACAAAAAAACAAATAATGTTCAAAAAAGAAAAAAAAATATAAAACAACAAAAACATAAAAAAAAGTTCTTTTCAGAACTACCTCCCCTTTATACAAAAATTGCTAGAAAGTGTAACACTCTGGCAAGCTGTTTTTTTTTTAGTTCGCTTTCCGGTTCGCTCGCCGGTACGCGAACCGGGAGCTAACCTCAATTTAAAAAAAATAAAATAAAGGAGTAAGTACAAGGGAAGTAAACGGAGAGTAATGTTAAAAGAAAGACAGCTATAGGGACTAAACCAGAGATGCTGTTTAATAGATTTATTTACCGAAGAAAAGATGGAAGAGGATATAATTGTGGAAAACAAAATAGATAAGGAAGTGAAAGAATCAAGCATTGAAAATGCAATAGGTCACACAATATAAGAGTTTGTCCTTTTGGTTTTGCAAATGGATGAGTGGCGTTGCGTGGATGAGTGGCATTGCGTGGAAGATTGGCATTGCATGGATGATTGGCGTTGCGTGGATGAGTGGCGTTGCGTGGATTAGTGGCGTTGCAAGGATGAGTTGCGTGTGTGAGTGGCGTTGTGTGTGTGAGTGGCGTTGCGTGTGTGAGTGGCGTTGCGTGTGTGAGTGGTGTTGCGTGTGTGAGTGGCGTTGCGTGTGTGAGTGGCGTTGCGTGTGTGAGTGGCGTTAGTGTGGGGAGGGGGGGGGACGAGAAATGCACACGGCGGACAGGGGAGGGGACGGAGCGGGGAGAGCAGAATGAGGGTGTAAAGCAGCTGGGGCCTTTGAAGTGAAGCTAATCTTCACTTCAAAGGTGTGGGTGGAGTGCGGCTGAGGGAACAGACGGCGATTTGGTAATGTGCACACGCATTTTAGGTCAATGCACTTGACCTAAAAGCCACGGGCACAGCTCCAAATTTCCACATTTAGTTAAACTTTGTTTAAAGCTCTATAGTCTGAAGCCCTATAGTAGGTGAATGTGATAGAAATGTAACGAAAAGAGTAGAAAACATTTACCTTATAATTCTTGTTAATTTATTCACTTTTATTTTCATACTTTCAATCTGTGAAAGAGAGAACAAACATTTGAAAAATATTAAAACATGAATTTAAAAATTAGAAAAGACAAGGGAAAAGGTTGAAGGACAAACAGTTTTTCAACAACTTTGACATTTACAGAAGCTGCTTCTCTAGGCCCCCTACACAGTCCTAAAGATATATATTTTAAACTAACAGTATCTTGATGCTGATGAAGTGAGGCCTATTTTGGAACATGGTGCATCTTTTGCACTGCTGATGTCTCACAACAGTGATGCAATGGCAGCGCAAAAGAGATGTAAAGCCATCATAAAATTGTCCCTAACATTTTAAATGATTGTTTCAGGATGCAAATAAGATGTGTTCTTTCCAGAGGTTTGTTTGAGGTGAGGCCTACTCAGGTTTCAAAATAAAACAGTACCCAGAAGTGCAGCACTGTATGCATTAACGTTGACACTTACAGAAGCCTCAGTTTCTCCATGTCTACCTCACATTTCTAAATGTATATCATAAGTACAAAAAGTAGAAAATGTATTATACATGTTAAATGGTTTATTTTTGCTGTTCTCAGAATGTATCAAATTCACTAAAATCAGTGACTTGAAGGTATTCATCATGTAACAGCGGGGAAAAAAAAACACAATCAAAATGATTGTGTTTAAAAAACCCATACAACATAAGAAATCAGAATTCAAAACTCCTTAAAATTAACTTACTTTCCATGACGTCGAAGGATGTCCTATGAACAGCTTACACTCTGTTGTGCTGTTAATATTTTCAGCCCGCCACTTTCTGAAAGAAAACCTCCATCGTTTTGAAAAATATGTTACATACGATAAAAGACTTCTCACATTCTACCACATGTTTCCACATGGCCAAATAATGCTAGAGCGATTTACAACTCTTGGAATTCTTGTAAGCAAATCCCGTCATTTTCTATTTTCGCAACTTTCAGAAAGAAAACGTTTAAGATTACTTTCACAATCCTGGACTATTAATATCTTACCCTTGTTGCTCACTCATGTTCTACATTTCCTATGACACTGATACTGCTTACTATGAAGCAGAGTTACTTGCATCAGGTTTATATTTTTGAATTTTTAAAATGACATTATGATCAAAAGTTTGGATAAATAATCTAGACAGCATTGCAGACTTACATTCCCTCTACTCCATGAACCTCTTGAAATTGCTCAGAACAAATCCCGAGATTCTGTCCCTAAAAGTTTGGTTTTAAAAACACCAGGTAAGAATTTTTAAGGTCAAAAGGCAACTTCTTTTTGAAAGTTAAAGCATAATCGTTGCAGAATGACCAGCCGTTTCTGGACTTTAAATAAGTTGTGTAATGTCCTGATGTTGTTGTAGGACCATCATGAAATATAATTGCTGCAGTTACAAAAGTCCTTCCTGATATTGACAACTGCGAAGCAACAACATTTTTTATTAAAGTTGTCAATTTTGTTCCATCAGTCCTACATCGTTGGAACATTAAAATGACATACAGGCCATATCTTCGTAAAAATAAGGTTGACATCATTTCAGATTTTTATTGGCTACACTCCATGTTGTGATCAGCTGCTTTTACTAGCTTATGAAAGGACACTGATTTACAGTCTGGCAAAGTTAAATATATAAATCTTTCAGAATCTACACTAGTAGTACTTGATAGCCTACAATTCTCGCAGTCATGCTGCCATTGATAAGAAAGGCCAAATAGATAATCTACATCTACACCCTCATCTTGCAATACATCAAGCATATACATTAAAAACTCCTGACAATCCTGCTGAATATTTTCAGAGAATTCTGTTTGACCTGAACATTCGTCTAACAGAAAACGATTTTCAGACACACTTTCTACTCTCGTTTTATCAGCACTACATTTCTCTAACACAGAATTCAACAAACAGCATAAACTTTGTTCCGAATTGATCACAATCTGTTCTTTGAAAGTCTCTAGTGAAAAGAGAACATTAACCACTACATTAGCATAGCAGTTGACACCAGAACTATTTTCAAATTTAAAACCAACAACATCTTCAACAGAATCCATTTTCTTTCTGCTTATAATTTCAGGTTCATCAACTTTTCGTCTTTTTGCTATAACCTCCCTACTATTGGTCACATTTCAAATTTAATTTTTAAAAATTCAATACCATCTCTATTTCTGTATTTTTCAAAATCAACAACATTACCCATTGATCCATTTACCAGACCTCTTTCAACATGTAAATTCCTTCTCAAAATGATTCGGCAATTTAAGCACACATTCAAAGTCTTTTCAAAACCCGCAGTTTTAGATATAGTCTTCTCTAATGAATCCAATTTAGATTTCAAATTCTCAGACAAAATAATTGTTGCTCCCATATGCTCTATTTTGTCAATAGCTTCAAGTTTCACAATCTCTTGTTTTTCTAAATTCAACATTTTGTTGTTGAAGATGGCACATTCTGCAAGAGTTGGCATCAAACATATTCCAGATTTCTTCCCAGTAATTTTCTTAAAAATATTCTCAGGCACAATGTCTTGTTCTGGATATAAATTTGACAGTAAGCATGCATGTAAAGCTTCTTTCGCATACTCGGTCACTTTTCCAATTCTAACATCTTGTAAAATATTCTTGTAATCTTCATCCTTTGCCTGACGCATATTTTCATGCAGTTCAGCATAATTGAAGTTTAACCATATATTGACATTGCCAATGCTCCCTAGGCACTTCCTGGTATCTTCATGCGTGAGTATTTTGAACACAGGTTGTCCTTTCACTGGTGTTAGCTGCAGAAGATCTCCGAAAACAATGATGTGTTTGCCACCAAATAACACATCATACTCTGTTTTAAGAACTTCTTGCATTCTCAAATGCACAAAGGCAAGCATGAGATTTGAAACCATGCTTACTTCGTCAATGATAAGAAGTTTCATTTTCCTCAAGACTCTTGAAACTTCACAACAAGCATCTCCAGATAACTTGTGGTATTGTAATTTGTTGTCATGCTCCACTGGCAACATCAGTAGACGATGCAAAGTAATACCTTTAATGTTATGTGCTGCCAGTCCAGTTGGAGCGGTGACAACACAAGACAGCGATGACTCAGTCCTTTTCTGCAGATAACAAGAAATTGCTTTAATGAGGAAACTTTTTCCAGTTCCCGCTTCTCCACTCACGTACAATCGGACAGGCTTCAACGACGTACATGAGCACTCTTTCTTCTCATGATTTAATCCATGCTCAATTTCCTTGGTAACTTTGTCATATATTTTCCTCTGTTCAACGTTGAGTTGTCTTTCCAAGTCTTCTAAGTTAACCGCATCCTCCTGAGCATGTGCCATGGCTCTTTCTTCTTCATTCATGGCAGTGGCGGCTTCATTTTCGATACCAGGTTCTCCTAGTGGATCCTGACTCAATGAAACAGTACTCTGACTGTCCTGAGAACTGTCTCTAGCAATCTCGGCTGCAATCGTTGCTTCCTGCTCGATTTCCAAAGTCAACATTTCTAGATATTTGGGAAAAGCAGAACATTCTATGGTTTCCTTGGCGGCATTGAAAGAGTCTCCGTAACAAAGAAAATCTCCAAGCAGTTCTTCTTTTGCACGCCAAGGCTTGAAAAGTTGCAAGAGTGCTAAATAGAAAAACTCTTTTTTTTCTGGAGATTCGCCACTCAATTTTCGATGGTTTACCAAGTGGCATTTTCTTTGCTTGACCAGACATCCCTCACTTCCAATTACAGCATACACTCCTTTCTCAATATCTTCTTTGATGTTCCTCTTGAATATGTAATTTTGTAGAACCTTATATAGACAAACATTCTCGAGGTGACTGCTTCGATTTGGATAATATGTATCCAACATGTTGCTCTTCAAAATGTCGGTACTGTTTGGCTCCTTTTCTGCCAAATACTCAATTTCCCGGACAGGTTTTAGAACTCGATTTCGCGTTGCAGCAAGACCAAGACTCGCCCAAACGATACTCCTGGATTTGGCATAGAGACTTGCTGAAGACAAGCGGTCAGAACATTCGTAAGCTCCGATTTCTCGATGCGACAACATCTTCAAACTGAAACTGTACAACTTCTTGCTGAGGCTCTTTTCATGGGAAATATCCTCCCACATATCCTTCAATTCTGTCTTTTCTTTTTTGGTGATGTAAGATGTCACATACCGAGCCACAGCCAAACAGTTGTCAGCCACAAACTGTATATCCATGTTAGCATTCCACATGGACAAAATCACAGGGTTGTAGTCGTTGATGTACTTGGACTCTTCGTTTCTTTTCAAATTGTATGTGTTTTTGGGTGATTTCCTCGTCACATTATGTCGCAGTGAAGACATCAAACTGTTTTCTCTTCCTTTAGAAATCACCGGTCGTGGAAAGTTGAAACGACATTTGGTGTAGAACTTGTCCTTGTTTCTGAATTTACGTCGACAGTACTTTCCACAACGATGGCTTTGGAAACGTAGAACTTGTTCTCTTAGGCTTTTCTTCTCCTTTGCGTTTGGAACAGCACACGTAGAATACTGTTCTATGAAACTCATCACTAAGTCACCCGGATCTGTTCCAAATTTAGGTGCATCCTTGATCCATAGCAGCATATGTATATGAGGAGCACCTCTTGCTTGGTACTCCTTTCTCTAGAAAAAATCCAACACCTCTCCAAGAGGTGGATTCTTTTTATTCATGATGAAAGACATCATAGCTTCAAATCTATGATTGAAGTACATGCATACATTCACTGGATCCAAAGAGCACAGTTCTCCGGGTGTCTTGAATTCAATATTTTCAATGTTTCCATTTGCCTCTCGTAGAAATTCAAGTAAGTCTTCCCAGCTATACTCGGCACAGCTGAGAGTGAAGAACCATGTCGGAGTTCCTAAGTTCCTCAGCATACATTTTAAATCACCATGACGACGGTACCAGTACTCATTAGTACCACGCTGACACGCCATGAGATTAATTAGGTGAGAATCCAAAATACTGTCTTGGACATTGACTTTATCCATAAAGTCCCTTGCCGAGATGTTTCGCATCTGTATACCACTTTTCAAGATGTGGTTCACTGCATATGACAGTCCTGACAGATCGCTTTCAAACAGGAGATGAAACAAATAGGGAATGCTTTGTCGAAACCTAGCATCTTCTGCATACAATCGTAAAGTCCGGTATTCTGAAGCAGGAATTTGAACAGGTCGCTCATCATATCGTCCTCCTCGACCTGTGGGAAATAGCTGTGGGAAACACCGAGCTTCCAAACTTTCCTCCCAAACACTAATGGGGCTCCCTTTGGCTTGTTTCATTTGAAACAACTCAATAGCATTCCCCATAGCTTCCTTGGAATGCAAAGGATGAACACTATAATGTTCATAAATTTCTTCCTTTTTAGAGGCTTCTACTTTTTCAATTTGACCAGGACACAAATCGCTATCCTCTTCCTCACTTACTTCCTCTTCGGCAACATATACATTCTTATAGTACTTATTATTTTTTTTTAAATACAATGTTGCATTTTTGACTTTCCTAACATCCACTAAATCTTGCCATATTTTCTTACTCTTTGTCGGAACACCATTAACTATGATAACTAGAGGTTCCTCTTCCACTTTCTCTACTCCAATTGTGTTAATGTTTTTGTTCAAATCTAGAGGCAAATAAACAACTCTTCCCTTTAATCCTCTCTGTAAATCTGATGGAGGCAACTTCCCTGTCTTTGGCTCCATTCTTACAATAGCTTGAAAAGGATGCACATTTTGAATCAAAATAGATTCATAAGTATTTAAATCCTTCAATTCAGAAGGAATCTCTACCAATTCCAGATTATTATGAACCGCCCTAGCTGGCATCTGGTTTTGGTTTAATTTGTTACAATAATAAGTACACACACGTTGATCCGATCCCAAATCAAAACAATTTTCTACCATCAAGTATGTTGCGAAATCCTTCCATTCACTATTATTTTCCCTTTCAGTTTTTGCATATAAATCCACTAACTTAGTCTGATTCTTATAATAAGTCCGTCGACAACACACACAAGTGAAATTAGGCCTCTCACTTGATTTCACCTGAAACGTGGCAATTTCTTTCTGAAAATTATCTGTACTGGAAACCTGTACATTATCTTCAACATTACCCTCTTCTTCTGGGTCAATTTGAACATTCTCCTCTTTACTTCCAAAGTAACAAAACTCAATTTCTTCACAAATATTCTTCACATCTATTTCAGAACCATGGAAAAGAGCAGCACATAATCGTTTAAGCATAATTGCTGGACTCTTAGCATAATACAACATTCTAATTAATTTCCTCACTTTATTATGATGCACTGCTAGCATCCTAAAATGATGAAAAACACTCTGGCATACTCTCCTGGAAAGACAAGCCAATGAATGACCATGCAAACCTGTCACTTCTCTTACTCTGCAAGGATCTAATTCTTGCAACAACTTCATTTTCTGCTTCAAACTTTTCTTATTAAATGTCCGTACAAAATCACAAAGGAAATCGATTGAATCCTGTCGCACACTGCAAATACTACTACACTTCCAGGTGTACACAGGACCCTTAGGACGTCTTCCTAAAACCTCATTACCTAACACCTCTTCTGTCTCTGTTGTTACAAGTTTTTCTTTTTCAACTGGATATCCATCTTTCACTTCATAAGCTTGACCACTGGTGTCAACTGCATGCACCAAATCATTATCCTGGAAATAACTCTCCTCATTAAAAAATGCCTCAGAACTTGAACTATGCATCCAGTCTCCTGAGAAAACATCACAAAAATTACTACGATTAATAATTCTCTTCCATCTACTATCAGTTTTGAAATCATAAATTACCTTGTTTACCTTCCTAATTCTGTTGACTATCAAAATAAATAACTTTCGTTTAATTTCAAAAGCTTGATCAATAACTTTCTCAACTTTTTTTTTCTCTTATAAAAAACCACTTTCTGTTGACCTTTGTAAAAAAATTTTTAAAAAATTGCCAATTATCCTGTTGCGGAACATTCGTTTACGAATGTCCCTAAACTGTTCTTTCCTTCTGCTATCATGCACAGAGATATCTCTTGCTCTAGCAGTAACATTTTTGATTGGCCCTTCCATTCCATTTAAATTGCTTCGCTTTTTCTGGACTGAAGCATTTTCTGTAGAAATACTTTTTTTACTACACATTTTTCTTATGAATGTTTTCGTGGTCTTACCCGGTGCTTTCTTGGTGACTTGACAAGTTTTTTTTGTAGAGGTCTGCTGCAGTAATTGATGGACCTGCTGTCTTTGACGTCTTGTAGCCTTTCTAATTCGATTCTTAGTTGGCATTTTCAAATTTTGAAATAATCTGCAGTTGAATCTGTGCTAAAATATAATAAATAATGTTATTAACCACTATTACCAAACAGTAAATCAATAACAGTCATCAAAAACTTAACACCCTGCTTGTTATTTTAACATAGAATAATTTTTAGTGCATTGGCAAATTTAGAAATCACAAATAGTAGCAATTGCTAATTGTTTTACCTGTGTTGTTTTATATGTGATTGTGAACTAATTTTACGAGCATATTTGATTATTTTAATAAAGACACTACACACATACTATTTTTGAACTATTGTTTAATTTTAAATGAAATGGTTTACATTTTTACTACATAGGCTCAAGCAGATCTGCTTCCCACCCTATATCATACAATTCTGACAAATCAGCATTCTCATCATATTCTTCATCATCCTCAGGATTTAAATGATCTAAAGGATCTACTTCCACTGACGTTTCAATGACAAGTTCAACGATAAGAACGAGATCAACTGATTGCTCATTATCACTCATGCTTGATGTTGTCGTTATCTTTAAAAAAAGAGAACAACAATGAGATGTTGGAGACTAAGACACAAATCTCAGAAGCTAGAATAGTAAAATTGTTTAACAAGAGAATCATATTGCAGCTATTATTTAGCCATGTCCAGCGATGCTGAAGAGGTGAGGCCTATGTCTAAGTCTTCAGTAAACAGGACTTATCTCTTTTTAACCTAGGATAAGCCTCACCGAATCTGTGTCCCCTACACATACTTAAATGTATAGGGGCAGATTTATATTAACTGACACATCCCCAGGAATGCACCAGTTAATGTGCACCACTGCTCTGCTACTCATGGTGTGGCACATTTACATTGTGGAACACCATTGAATAAAAACAGCACAGATGAGTCACGCATCGGTGCCGCAAAAGCAACACATTGCACAAGTCACGTCGTAAACACGACATGTCTACTGCAATGCACAGGAGAAAGCCACACATTGCATGGTGCTTCACTCCTTATGCCTGTTTCAAACAGCCATAAGGATTTGATTCAGGAATGCTATAAAGCTGACTCAGTGAAATCTTCTAAATTTCACTGTGTTACTTTTACAGGGCTTTCATGCAAATGAATGCCCACCCTGCAACAAAACACCTATATGAAACCTGACACAAGTTTCATGTGGGACAGGACTTTACAGCATGACACATCTGTCTAGATGCATCAAGTTGAAAATATGTCGCCACATACCAAATCTTTTGCACCACCGCTGCAGAGTACAGAGGAGATAATACATGTGAAGGCCTACCAATGAAGTAAGTCATGTCCACTTGACTCTTGAACAAAGGCCAGACCTCTTTTGTGTCCGTGGACAGACCTAAACTTCATTTGCACAATGTTATTCATAAACTTAGGAAACACAGGTGATGTAATTGAAAAATGTGCAGTTTATTTTCCTCATTGCACAATCACATCACCTTTGTTTCCTCAGTGACTTAAAATGCCCCAAGACACATGAAAGTGTTTTTTTAAAGCCTTTGCACCATTTTTGGATCACTTTTAACATGACTATGTAAGTCAAATAATCAAAATCTAAATTTACCAAGCACAGGTGGGAGCATATTTACAAGGAACGTGCACCACAGGGAAAGGTCTTAAATTAAAATGGGAAAAATAACATCAGAGACACTTAAATGCCTTATAAATATGCCCCAAACAACCTATGAAGCTCTAGCAGTACATATCCAGAAATGTAATTGATTAAAAAAAAACGTTTTTAAACACAACATATAAATCAATTGTATTCCTACATTCAAGAGGAAATTACTTAAAATGTCCTTAAGACACATGAAAGGGGTTTTTGATTGCCCTTGCACCATTTTTTGGGACACTTTTAACATGGCTATGTAACTCAGAGAATCAAAATCTAAATTTGCCAAGCACAGGTGGGAGCATATTTACAAGGAACTTGCCCCACGGAGAAAGCTCTTCAATTAAAATGGGAAAAATAACATCAGAGACACTCAAATGCCTTATAAAGAAGCAGACACCATTTTTTCCTTGTGATAAATCTTAAAAGCATTCCTTTTCCTCAAAAACGATTTTCAAGTAAGAATTTGAAAACACTGCACAGCTCCTATGTACAAAAACACCCTGACAGTGCTAATACTTCACATTATTTTCAATTACAATTTCTCAAAGAAACAAAATCTATTTGTAAAACACTTTAGACAAAGCAACATTTTAAAAATACAGCTTTCTTCATAATTTTGTCCTTAAAGCATACTATAGTCTATCTAAATGAAATAAATCTTTTCTCACCTTAGCAAATTCTTTATGAGTTTCAAAACAGTCTCAGAAATACACCAAATTGTCTTCAGCAGAACAAAGAGTATGCACTCCAGAGGCTGCAGCTATAGAAAGCACAGAAATGCAGATATTCATTACACATATCTCTCATGTTAGCCAATCAAAACTCTTCCCTCACTTTTTTCAAATCAAATCCCTTCCCCCCTCTGCCCTCTCTGCCTTTTTTGCATAGCAACCACCTCCTGAAAGACCTCTGATGTTTGCAAGTTCACACAACAATGTTTCAATTGAACTCTGAACTCTCAGTGCACCTACGTATCCAGTGCAATCTTTCATTAAATGTTTTTTCCTTGACCATTCAAATTACATCTTTCAAAGAACACATCCATGCACCCTAACTTTCTGTTTTCAGAAATGGAAATCCACCAATCACTGCTAGTGAATCATTAGCACTGAAACTCCACAGTTTTTTTTTCTTTACAAACTCCTACTGTTTCATCTGCCATTTCATTACCACACTTCATCTGACTGCAGCAGAAACTTCTCTCACCATGTTTACTGTCTGGATTATTGGACATAGTTACATCTACTGGGCTCAAAGGTATGCTGAGAACTGAAATTTACCTAACCTCAATTTACAAGATGTGGAAATTAAGTGGTTTGGCCACAGAGGATTAAAATGTCACCAATTGATACCATTGGTGAAAACCTTTATGCATTTGCCAAAACCTGACCTGTTAATTGTGCACTGTGGAGGTAATGATTTGGGCACTTTGACTGGGGTAGGTCTGGAAATGCTTTTAAAGGACACCTTTGAGCAATTAATGGCACTTTTTCCTCAAACTGCCTTGGTATATTCAAATATATGCCAAAGACAGAAATGGAGGTGGTCGAACCAATTTTGTCCACAAATTGAGAAGTCGAGGAAGCATGTAAACAAATCTGTTTCAGCTTACATGAGAGACCATGGAATGGGCTCCATGTACAACAATAACTTGCGTTACTGCATGCAAGATATCTACAGAGGAGATGGAGTTCACTTCTCAGATGAGGGCAACAGAATTTTCATTTTGAATTTAAGACTGTGCATTGGTACCTACTTATAAGTACCTAAATGTACAATAAACCCAAAAGCTCTTCTCAGAGCTACCCTACATCTGATCACTCACAATTATTATTTTACTCCAACTTTTTTCACTAATTTTCAACAAACTACGCTCCCCGGAGCGCTACCCGGTACGCGAACCAGAAGCTAACCGCGCGAAATTTGTAAAAAAAAAAATGTTTTCTCGCACATATGGGCCTTCTCAGCCACCCTCAGAAAACCTAGGGGGTCAAGATACGTCTACCGTGCCCCCTTCTACCCATTCTCAACATTATTTGCCCTCCATCTTGTATCTTAATTCGACTGAAACACAAAATGGTGGACTCCCGTAACGCTGCTGGTTCGCGAACCGGGACGCTTCCTGGGAAGCGGTCCAATAAAAAAGGTGGGAAAGTAATTTACAGAAAAACGACTGGAAACACTTTCACCAAATATAGATTAGCTCATACTACATACCAATCCCTACCATTTTCATAAATTTGTTTGGAATTACATTTAGCCATTTAGCCTGTAGACCTCTCTAAATACCCTGAGGTAAATTACTTCACAAAACACATCTGAAGTGTTGGAATTGACAACCAATGAAAATGTTACTTTCATTTTCAATTTTTTTTACCTGACATTTGATTGGTTATGTACCTGAATATATATAAAGAAAGAGAGGGAAACACAGCCATTTCCACTACTACTTCCTGAACTACATTTCAAGAACATTTTCACCTCCCTGTAAAGTAAATTGATAATTTGTAAGGGGCACTTTAAATTAATTTGTAAAAACGTTTTTTGATAATTATTTACTGTCCCCCTGCCATAGTTATAGCTACAGATAGGCTCCTCTGTTATATTTATTGATTGACTTACACTTCTCTGCTATAATTATGAATTTACTTACTTTAACTTCACTGTTAAAAAAACAGAACTACCTGTCTGAACTTAAACCCAACAGTGCCCTAACTCTTCTAATATAATTATTTTTTTATGCAATTTACAGCAAAGAAATGGAAGGGGAGCACGAAAATATCAATGTTTCCTTCGACATTACATCTGAAGAGATTTTAAATGAAGAATGTTTAGATGAAGATTTTATGGATCAGTCTTTTGATGAACAATTTATTGAATGCTTACAAGACATAGAAACATGCATGTTTGAGGAGATTCCAGATGAAGTAATGCTGGAAGTTTTATTGAACTATGAAAATTCTGACCAATACATTTTTATTTAATAATTAAAAATTATTTGAAACATTATTCATTGTTATATCTAATTCATGAAGTACAACCAAAATAAATTAAAAAAAACAAAAAAAAAAAAAACGAACAATCAATAAACATACAATAAGTTAAAAGTCAATCATTCTTTTTTCCTCATAGTACGCTCCCCGGACCGCTTTCCGGTGCGCAAACCGGGAGCTTTCCACGCAAAATAATACATTTTTTTTTTTTCTTTGCCCCGCGGGGCCCTTTTAAAACCTCCTCTTCAAACCTAGGGGGTCAGGGAGGATCTACTATGCCCCCTTATGGTCATTTCCCCCTTTGTTTTGGCCTCCTCTTGTCTCTCGATCCTACCGAGAGACAAGATGGTGGCCGCTCCGGACTGTTTAGAATGTTGGCAGACACCGGAGAGCCAATCAGCTTCGCTTCGCAAAATTCCGTTACGCGAGAAGTACGCGAACCGGAGCGCTACCCGGAGCGCTGTCACAGATATATATATTTTTTTGAACGTTAATTTCTCAAAATCCACTGAAGCACATATATTGAGACCTAGCAAAGGCACATCGGGCTAACAGTCCCTACAATTCTACCAAGTTTCGTGTAAATCCATTCAGCCGTTCGAGCTAAAAGTGAGGCCAACCGCCCTATGGAAAACTCAATGTTAAAAACGCGTTTTGGGACCCCCCTTTTTTCTCGGCCCCCCTTGACGAACCCCCCCTAAATTTTCAGGGGCTGCTCAGAAACAAAATGTGCCATTTTCCTGAAAATTTCAGCCAATTCCGTCCACAAACGCCAAAGTTATTAGACATAGAATTTTCAAAAATCCCATAGGGAAAGAATCCTAACTATATATACCTACTGGCGACCGCCAGTAGGTAATATACATGCATATATATTTGTGCATGCCCTGGGGGATGGGGTCCCCGGGGTGAATGTAAATTAATGAAAGTGGATGGTTTAAAAAAAAAACTTGCGCTCCCTACAGTGCGGCCACCTGATGTGAATGCAGGGTTGCGTGGCTCCCAGCCCCACCTCTGTTGTGAATGCGAGGGGTGCGCGGCGCACAGCCTTAGTGTGAACGCAATGGGTGCGCAGCTCTAAGTCGCGCTGGGTGCGCGACTCCAAGCAAAAATAATTCTTTTTTTTTTTTAAACCTAGGTTATATGTTGGATTATTGGGTGGCTCTAAAAAGAGCCCTTGTGTTTATTATGAGTTTCTTGCATCTTCATTTAAGTGCAATGCAGAGCTTTAGGTTGTTGAGAAACACTCTGTTCCCTTCATCAGTGAAGTGTACTCCGTCACTCCTGTAGATGCCTCCATATGGAAATGTAGATTGTAGTTATATATGGAGCCCATTCGATGTTCTCTGAGGTAAGCAGAAACAGCATTATTGACATTTTTTCTAGCTTTCAATCGGAGGACAAAATTGATTGGACCACTTGCATTTCTGTCTTTAGTATATGTTAGAGTAAACAAAAGCAGTTTGGGGGGAAAAGCAACATCAATTCTGCAAAGGTGTCCTTCATTAGCAATTCCAGACCTACCCCAGTCAATGTGCCTAGGTCATTGTCACCACAGTGCGCAATCAAGAGGTCAGAGGGTTGGAGATGCAAAAAGGTTTTAACCAAAGGCATCAATTGATGCCAATGTAATCCTCTCTGTCCAATACATTCACAGGCACATGCATCATGAAATGAGTTTACGATTCCTTATTTGTGATTTTTAAGGAATCGCAAATAAGGAATCGCAAAACGCGATGCATCACAAATTCTGCAAAAAAATAAGGAATCGCAAAAAATCGCAGAAAATATTGCGATTTCTTGAAATTGCGAACTCGCAAATTGCAATTTTGCAAATTGCGAATTCGCAATTTCTGGGGTCTCACATTGATGCATGTTGATGATGTCAGAACCAGGAAGTGTGCACTCCAAGCCTCACTTTCAGTGCTTAGGCTCAGAGAGAGGAGGGAGCTGGCTCTGGGAGCAGGAGAGGAGTGTGAGAGAAAGATTGAGAATACCTGCAAACAACTGAAAATGAAACCTGCGCAAACAGCAGAGGACAGCCAAAGTGCCAGGAAAAGGAAAATACAATTCTCAGAAAAAGAAATAGAAACTCTGATTGAGGGAGTAGTGCACAGCCACGACAAGCTTTTTTGGAAAGCTTATCTCAAAGTACCTGAGCAGGAGAAAAGGAAGATATGGATACGGATCCAGAACAGAGTCAATGCCATTGGGGTGACTCACCGTACCATTGAAGAACTAAAAAAAAGGTGGTACGACCTGCGTAATCGGGCAAAGGTGCGCATTGCAGACCGTTTGAAGGAGGCAAAGAAAACAGGAGGGGGTACACCACCAGACACTGGAAACACTCCCTTGGAGGATTTGGTGGAGTCAACAATCCAGCCGGAAGCTGTTGTTGGTGTGACGCAGCTGAACACCTCAGGAGCTGCACACACGTCTGAAGGTAAGAGGAATGCATGTTTACATTGTCACAATTACTGAAGTCAGAATGTTAGCCCAGCACAGCGCAGGGGCACACTGTAAAGCATTTACTACTATTTCATTTCTATGGGAAGTGCATCATGGGAGTTGTAGTCAGGGCAAGTAGTTACAATGACAAACGCACACATATGTAAAAAACGATTTCAAATAGTGTAGCAGATGTTCAAACGTAAATGAAATTTAATATTTGTCAACAGTGACATAACCTGACAAGCATACATTAATGCTGTTTTGCACTGTTTAACCTCACAGATGCAGAATGTGGTGAGGCCGGGGATAGTGAGGTCCTGAAAATGCAGCACAACAGCGCTTCAGAACCTGAGGACACACCACCTCTGCCAACTACACAGTCATGTGTACCACATTCCCGTAGGTCACCTGTCCCCACACTGGTTCCCATGGCATCAGATAATGAGGCCGATGCAGCACCTGATGTCAGCATTCGTCAAAGTATTACAGCCACAACTACACCAACACAGATCCGTAGAGGCAATCACAGAGTGCAACGGAGAAGACGCAGAGCACGCAGACCACAGCAGGTGGAGCAGACAAATCAGGTCTGGGGTGACCTTGAGGGACAGATGCTCCGTTCACATCACCTGCAGGCCAAGAACACTCAAGTAGTGAAGGAGGAAATATCACAAATGTCAGGCAACAAAGCAGCACTTGTCAGTAGTGTGCAGGCATTGACAAAGGTCATGCAGGAGGGGCATGCATCGCACAATAGACAGCATCGGCAACTCATGCAGCAGCTCAAACTGCAAGTAAAGTCTAACAATAGGCTGGCCACCGCAACAACACTGCTGGCGCGTAGACCTGTGACAATGCAGACCGAAATGTGTCATTGGAGCGGGGATGTTGCCAAAGCACTAGATCAAGTTACAAATGCGGTTGAGATGATGAATGCATCTACTAGTGGAGGCAACATGTCGGCACAGGAAGAAAGTAGTGAGTGTGCCTCAAGCATGAGCAGTACAACAATGCCAGTTGCAAGTGCAGTGAAACGCAATACACGCAGTGCCACCCCATCCACTACCAACGTAAGGCAAGAAGCTGCTGCCGCTGACAGACGTCTGGGTCTTTGCGGGAAAAAGCGCTAGGCTCCCATGCACAACATGTACCTGAGATGGTGAATTAACCATTGTTACAATGTGACCTAATCACTGACTTTCAAGTAATACTTATTTTCATTTTTCATATCTTTTTTGGCAAGACTTGTGTGCCACTTGTCACTTTGGAAGTGTGCTTCAGTTCCCTGGTCACAATTTGTTTACATAAAGCTTGCTTTTCTTGTCATGTACTGTGTTTGTGTCATCATTACTCACCTTAGAAGTAATTCTGTGTAATCTCCAAACTGCGTCTGCGCCCTTCCGCTGCGCCTGATCCTTTTTGGGCAGGGTGGTGTTGGACTTGCTGGTTCCCATCCTCCGAGTCACTGTCAGACAGCTCCATTTCCAAACCACCCTTTGTCGCAATGTTGTGCAGCATGGCATATGCTGCCACTATCTTGCAGCATTGTTCAGGGTTGTATTTCATTGCTCCTCCGGTCTTATGAAGGCGTCTAAATCAACTCTTCAGCAGGCCAAATGTTTGCTCTGTCACGTTCCTTGTTGAGATATGTGCTGCATTGTATCTCCTTTGGGCGGCAGTCGTAGGATTGAGATAAGGTGTCATCAGGTAATTTCGCACAGCGTATGCGCTGTCACCTACATGTGAGGGATTTAAGGCTGTCAGTAGTTGTTTGACATTAACATTTGTACAATGAATGGAATGCTGTATTGCACATATTTACCTAGCAAATGTCCCTCTCCAAAATCTCCCCTTGCTAGACGGGTCTCAATGCCACTTTGCCTGAAGATATATGAATCATGTGCACTGCCAGGAAATTGCGTCACAATGTCCGTTATGATGTTTTTGGCATTACACACAACCTTGAGGGAATGATAACATTTCCTATTCCTATACAAATATTCCTGTGCTGCAGGGGGACATATTGCCACATGTGTGCAATCAATACAACCCAGTACTTGGGGGAAGCCTGCAATTTGGTAAAACTCCTGCTTGGTCTTAACAATGTCATGGGCTGTGGTAGGGAAAGTTATATGTGAGTGTATCCGGACCATCATGGCATCAAGGAACGCTTTGAATATTCGTGACAATGCATTTTGCGACACACCTCCTGCTACTGCAATTACTCCCTGAAAACTGCCTGACGCCAGTAGATGTAGGCAACATAAAATTTGTACATGCGTTGGGATTGTCTTGGTCCTATGAGTCTGTCGTTGCAGGATGGGGTCCAATTCATTGATTAGATCATGTATCATTTGCCCATTCAGCCTATACTTATCATATATCTCATCCTCCTGCTGTCCTAGCAAAGTTATGCGGATTCTGAAGATGCGCTCATTAATTCGCCTCCCTCTCTGTCGAGCAGTTTGCAGCCTCATCCTCCAAGCCATTGGGTACAGCCCTGCCATTTTGACTTCTGGAACCTCAATGTGGGTGTGTTTAAATCATTTTCTGTTGCTTTTCAGCTGTTTCACATTTGCACTCATGATTACCACCTGGTTGTGTCCCTTCTTAAATTGCGATGGCAATTTTGCGATTTCTATGGAAATCGCTATTTGCGATTTTTTATGCATTTCAATTGCGATTCCTTATTTGCGATTCTGTATTTCAGAATCGCAAATAAGGAATCGCAAGTGTTTTCACGGATTTAATTAGCGGTTCGTTATTTTTGCGAAAAATTAAGGTTTTGCGCAAAAATAAGGATAATGCATTGGAACACTATTATTTGCGATTGCAATTGCTCTATTTTTGCGATTTGCACGTTTTGCGATTTCTTAATCGCTTGATGCATGTGCCTGTCAATGTCTACGTTTTGCAAAGCTAGGTCTTTGTCAATACCGCTGCATTCAGCATACCTTTTGCACCAGAAAACATAGCTGTGCCCAACAATCCACATTGAAAGCATCTTGAAGTGATGTCTGTAGGCAATGAAAAGATGTCTGTAGCTGTGGCTTGGTAGAATGAGAGTTATCTAAAATGATGGACAAGATTCTGTTTTAAAGAAAGTAGAGATTTGATTGACTGTTTAAGAACATTGTACTTTCAAAAATAGAGTGCATTTTACTTTGTTTAAAAAGCAAGTTTCCTATTGGTTAGTAAACAATGTTTGAAAGGTACAGCAGAAGGATAAGGTCATATTTTGCAAAGCCAACCACACCTGCTGTTTGCATTTGCAACATTGTGTGGTGAACTTGAAAATATGTTGAACCTGTGACCTGTCAGCTAACTTGAATGTTTAAATGCCTGTTGCTATTGAAACTGCCATTATGCAGAAGGTGTGAAGCAGTCAGGTGAAACGGGTTATTATCTATGAACAATGGCAATGTGTTTTACAATTTGAAAATCTCTGGGAAGCAATGTCATTTGTTGCCTATGTGTATTTGTATGGAAAACAGAGGGAATACTTGCCATTACTGGTTTCACCTTGCAGAGTCTGGTGATTTATATTGGCTGTGTCTAAAAGAAAATCCTGTCTGAGTGTGTGAGATTTTTCATTCAACAGATTTATTTGCAAAGTGAGTTAGTTATATATTTTTGAGGTTTATTTAAAAAAGATTTTACATTATTCTAAAACTGTGTTGTTTGAAATATATTATTAAATGTAGAGATGTATATTGGAATTAGTTTCATTGTACTTGAAGTTTGTTTACAAAACAGTCTGTACAGTAATATGTATCTCTTTAAGTCTGTTCAAAGGTATAGTTGAATGATGCCTCATATTTTAGATAGTTGGTTTAAGATGCAGTACAAATCTGTATTTTGAAAGATGTTCATATAAGGTGTAATACTAATAATAATAATAATAGTGAACGTTATTGCATGATTAATAAAAATCTTTGCAATTTTCTCTTTAAATAAATGAAGGAGATACATGATCAAAAGTTTTACAAAGACGGGTAAAATCAGTAGAAAAGTTAAAAATGAAAAAGAAAGAACCGTGTAAACAGGTATAATACAGTGCATTTCTTTTTTTTAAAAACTATTAACATTTGCTGAGTCTTTGATAATCAAAAGAGAATTATCTTAAAGTGCGACAACAGATCTTTTTAAATCAAGTTCAATCACTAGCCGCTGGGTTTAGGGTTGTGTTAACTGATTTCATAAAGCACACTAGTCTACAGGCTAGTTGGATGTCTTCTCCCTTAAAGCTGATCAGCAGAGCTTGTCTGCGAGTTCGCACACCACTTTGATTCCAGAGTTGTGTTAATTGGCCCCTTCGGGCTCTATCTAGAGCTTTGCAGCTACATCACAAGTGCAGGACATCCTCCTTTGGGTTGTCGCAGAGCCTACACTTAGGGTTGGACTCCAAGCGTTTCCATGAGGGGAGATGTTCTTTTGACGGAATTACCCCCAACCTCAACCGCAGAAAATCTTCCTTCACCTCCCTTGAGAAGCAGGTGCTGAGGTATGACTGGGGTAAGGCGCTGGTATAACCTTGGATCACAAACCACCCATGGGACCTCCTAGTTAGTGCTGCTTTGTCTTCTTCCAAGGAAATTATTTTCACGGATTTGTTGACAAGGCGCTTAAAGCATTTGTGAGTACAACTCGAGTCCCAGAGGTCTTTTAGTACAAGGGACTTTATAGCTGTTTGGAGGTAGACCATTGCAGGAGATCCCTTGTTTGTCTCCAGCTCTTTCCAAAGGTGGGCATTCAGGGAGTATTTTTTAGCAATCTTTACTTTATGCCAACATTTTGCGTATGCGCCCTTGCGTGCAATTTGCTGCTTTTGTAAGCTGAACTCCAGCCTTAACTGTGCTGGGGAGGTGTACGGAGGGAGTGTAAAGAGTATTCCGAGTGTTTTACTGACCACGTTGTCTAAGGTGCCCTCATCTCTCCCTCTCATGCATTCACTGCCATATGTTATTGATGGAAGCAGTTTTGCGCGAAATAAGTCCAGCAAGGGGATTAAGTTTGGGCCCGCTATTTTGTTTTTAATGCTTTTTAAAACAATGGCCAGTGAAATCCCTCTGTTCTTTGTTGATGTTTCTTGTCGCTGGAATGAGCCGTTAGAGTGAAAAATTATCCCCAAATATTTGTATTCTTTGACTGTTTCCATTTTAAGGTTGTGAAGAGACCATTGAAATACTTGCTTTTTTTATTTTTGATTAAAAACCATCACCTTCGATTTTTCCGTATTTATACTTAGGCCGTTATTTTCGGAAAATATGCTTGTTGTGTTGGTAAGGTGTTGCAGGCCTACTGGGGTGTAGCTGATTAGTATCAAATCGTCCGCATATAAAAAGCTCGAGAGTGTAAAACCCCCTAACTTTGGGGCATGATGGTTGCAGTTGTCCAGATCTTTAGAAAGGTCAGACATGAAAAAGTTGAACAGGGTTGGTGCAAGGAGGCACCCCTGTTTCAACCCTTTTGTAGTCGGAATTTCTTTTGACAGACAGTTGCCAGCCCCCAGTTTTATTTGGATCCACGTATCTGAGTGCAGTAAGATCAATAAATTCAGCAACTTGGGATCCACCTCCCACTTTGAGAGTTTTGCCCACAATTTCCCTCTGCAGCTGAGAAATCGATATAGCACACATATAATGGTTTTTTATGTTTGATTGTGGCATCTATCAACAGGGAGAGGGCTAGGATGTTTGTCGAGGTCCCTAGATTTTTTTGGAATCCAGTCTGATTGATAGGGATTAATTTTTTGTATGATGCCCAGGAGGTTAGTTCTTCTAAGAGTAGCCCCGAAAAGTATTTGGCATTAATATCTATAAGGGCTATGAGCCTGTAATTCTTAGCCTCGCTCTTATTACCTTTTTTATAAATTGGTGCGATTATTGAACCCTTCCAGGAGGACGGAAATTGTTCGGCCTTCCAGATTTCTACGAAGAGCGGGAGCAGTTGTTCGGCCCAGTAAGTTGGATCTTGCTTATAGATGATGGGAGGGATTCCATTTGGGCCTGGGGCTCCCTCCTTCCGTCCTTTCGCAATTCGTCCCTTCAACTACTCAATCGAGCCTGAAAAGTTGGTCTCCTCAACTGGGGGCTTTATGACCGTCGCGATCGCCTGGCAGAAATCTGGATTTCGGTGGCCCTTGCCTGGCTCTTCGTCATTAAAGTGTTTAAACAGATAGTTTACCCATGTGAGCTCAGTGATGTGGAAGTTCACTCCAGGGGCGTATGGATTGTCTATTTTATTAACAGTTTTCCAGAATCTATAATCATATAAGGTGTCGTTTATTCGGCTTTATTTTTTCTTCCCTCTACAAAGGTATAATTTATTGATACTGCAGATTTATAGATAGTTTGGTAAAATGCAGCACAACTGTGCTGTTTGAAAGACGATCATATAAAGGGGTTTATAATTAAGTTTCTGGTATTAGTTTGTACAGAAAGTAAAGTTAAATGACGCCACATGTTTTAAGATAGAATGGTTAAATAAGGTGTTGTTAATTATGCTTCTTATTGTAGTCTGAGGAAAGGTATAGATTAATGATGTTGCATATTTCAAGATTTAATGGTGAAGTTGTAACTCAAAAGTAAACCACTACATATTACTCTTTCTGGTATGTTGTTCTTATCTATTTAACTAGATAGTATGTAATAACTCATGTATGTGTTCTGATTGTTTTTATATAGTTGTACGTATACTTACTGAATTATTGAGAGGTGCCTGGCTGATTACAGGAGTGCAAAGGTAGTGAATATGTGATTTTCTAAGTACACATGATATGGTTTACTGATTATATATTGTGCAGTGACTCAGTTAGTATGCACACACTACCCATGCATTCATGCAATGACTCATGCACTAACTCATGCAGTAGTAAAATCTCCAGAGCACTACACATGCATTCCAGCAATCCTCCTGTCACTCCCCGTGGACTCTTTTAATCAGTCTGCCATGTCCTTATCTAATCACTGTGACAAAACAGAAGCACTTATAAATTCATCATGCACTCTGCTTGCAGCACTCCAATCATCAAGTTGCTACCCATGTACTCATGCAATTACCCAGGCACTAACTCATGCACATCTACAATCCTTTAAGTGCTACCTATACAGTTTAGTGATCTCTCTGTTACTAGCTATGCACTCCTCCAATTACCAAGCCAGTCCCATGTCCTTATCCAATCACTCTGCCAAAATTTGAGCTCATAGAAATTCACTATGCACTCTCCTTGCAGCATTCTAAGTATTCTGTTGCGATCCATGTACTCATGCAATGACTAAGGCACTTACATATGCAGTGCTACAATCACATGTGCACTATCCCTGCAGTCCTGTAGCCAGATACACACTACTGATTCACTCCTCCAATTACCAAGTTAGTATCCATGCAGTTCAGAAATCATACTGTTGTTCTCATTGCACTCCACCAATCACCGAGCCAGTACCATGTACCAATCCAATCACTCTTTCAAAACAAAAGCACTTATAAATTCACAATGCACTCTCCTTGCAGTGCTCTAATCATCCAGTCATTACCCATGTACTCATGCAATTACCCAGGCACTAACTCATGCACTTCTACAATCCTTTAAGTGCTACCTATAGAGTTTAGTAATCTCCCTGTTACTAGCTATGCTCTCCACCAATTACCCAGGCAGTCCCATGTCCTTATCCAATCACTCTGCGAAAACATAAGTACTTAAGTTCACCATGCACTTTCTTTGCAGCACTCTAAGTATCCAGTTGCTATCCATGTACTCATGCAATGACCCAGGCACTTAGACATGCAATGCTACAATCACATTTGCACTATCCATGCAGTCCTGTAAACAACTATTGATTCACTCCTCCAATTACGCACCTCTCTTGTTTGTTTATGTATCCCTTTTGCATCTTTCTACACCCCAGTTCCCCCTTTTTGCATCTCTGTTGTTTCTTTATGCACTCCTCTTGCTTCTTTCTGCATGGCTCTTTTTTATTTATGCACCCCTGTTCCCTCTCTGCCCTCCCTCTTCCCTCTTTCTGCACTTCTGTTACTTCCTTCTGCACTATCTTGCTTCATTATGCACCTCACTTGCCTCTTTCTGCACCTCCCTTGCCTCTTTCAGTACTTCTGTTGCTTCTTTCTACACTTGTTTTTCTTATTTCTGGACCCCTTGTGACACTTTGTGCATCCTTTTTCTGTTTTGTTGCATGTGTATTGGTTCTTTCTGCACTGGTCTTCTCTCTTTGTGCACATCTCTTTCTTTCTTCTGTATCTCTATTGTTTTTACTACACTGTGCTTGCTTCTTTCTGCACCTCTGTTGCAATCCATTTGCTTACATGCCTTAAATGTCACTTTTGTCCTGCTGCTTTACCATTCTAGTAATGCTGAAAGTGTTTGGCCTAGGCAGATATAAAAAAAAAACGATAACATGTCTCTGGTGTAAGTCTTACCATATTTTAGGATGTATCACTCAGACACTGCCGAGTACTACTCCAATCGCCCATGAAGTACCCACTCAGTTCAGTTCATACGTCTTTATTTCGATGTATTTCATCATAAAAGGCATCATAAAAACTGTGTTCTAACTAGTTACAGCGTATACCATAAGAAAGTACATAAAAACCTACTTAACCATTAATACCAGAACACATCTCCTACCAGGAATAAATTACACATTTAGAAAAAATACAAAAAAGTTAATTGTTTAAGATACATAAAACAGGATTAAATTGATGGTTAAAGAGGTACCAAAAAATACATTACTATTTAAAACAATCAGTTAATCGACTAACAGATGTCAGATGGGTGCCTAGCTCTAATAACCCAAGTCCAACCCAAAAATTTTACTACAGCTATGGTTACGGGGACTGATGTAATTGTCCTAAGCAGCCATAGAGCCTCCTGTCCCACCCGAGTTCTCAAGTTATTGCAAATTGGTTTTAGCCATTTTTTCCGGGGGGGCAAGGTATGCGGGGCAGACAAAAAAGACATGGCCAATAGACTCTTTCTGATCTCTACACCACAGGCAGGTGTCCTTGGACTGACCCCGCCATTTATTTGTAAAGGATCTTAGTGGTAACGACCCAACTCTAAAATGATGGTAGAGCTTCCTGTCACTACTCTTAGTGATGACATCCCAGTAGTTTTCTAGCGAGGGGTCGAGCTTATGATTCAGAAACCTACCAGTCAGAGAAACTAAGTCAGACTGTACAGTAAGCTGGTTCCTTTGGGCCGCCCAATAAAGATCTTAAATGCCCTTTTAGGAGGGAATACATTATTTCCCGGGTCCAACCACAGAAGACTTAGGCCCATGTTCTCTAATATTGATTTAACAGTCTTAAACCATGGGAGATTACCAGAACCCACTATGGATCTAAGATCTTGAATTTCTTAGCAAAGGATGCGAATTCCGGGGTTGACCATATCCTCCTCCACAGGGCAACAGTCTTAAATCGTGCAACTTCTTCAATAGATTGGCAACCTAGATCCAATAACAAAGGTTTCATAGGGGTAGATTGGGGAAAACCAACCAGGCAGCGCAGAAATTTATTTTGTACTCTAACCAATGGGGACAAATCTGAGTAACCCCAAAGGTCCGCAGCGTACAATATTGCAAAGCTTATTTTGGCATTATATATTTTAAGTGCAGGACTTTTTGTTAGTGAGGTTCTCTGTTCCTTGTTAAGGCACCCAGTCAGATGGGCAAATTTCAGACCTATTCATATTTAAATAGGTCTGCCGGGATACAGTCCATGCCTAGGGCCTTACCAGATTTCATCAAACCCAGTGCGATCTCTGCATCTTTGGACTAAAAAACTGGAAGGGGATACAGCGACCTCAACAATGAGGCGCTCACCTCAGGGCCACAAGCAACCACTATTTTGGGACCCCTAAACTGGAACTCAAAATATACTACCCAGTCGTCCGCTGCAACATGATTTGAAGGAGTTTGTAATTCGGGGATACTTCCCCATTTGACAATCTGCCAAAACTTAGTCTGATTTGTAGACAAGCTTGCCTCATAAAGGTCCTGCCAATGTCGATAATCACATTCTCTCTTAGCCTCTCTCTGGATCTTTTTGTACTCAAGCCTTGCCTTCCTGATATCTTCACTAACATATGTTTTTAATGCTTTGATCAGGGAACTATGTGACTGCCGGCACAGTTTATTATACCATTTGTGCCCTGATTTCGCGGCCAAGATTTCCCCGGGCTTGGTGTTTCTGGAGAAAAGGGCTTTCCGAGTACCAAAGAGCTGCTCATGTAGTACACTTATATGCACCAAATTGTCCAAGGGATCGACCAGTGCCTGAATGGCATGCAATGTATTCGAAACTGTGTGGGAAATCTTGTCCAAAACTGCGGGGTCTTCCACTACCCTACTCCATCATCCTATCCTATCATTTGTTAAAATGGCCTCAGCTGTAGCACACTCGGTGGCTCTAGTGCTTACTGGGTTACATTCAAGCTTCAAACTGAGGACCAAAAGGATTATGATCACTCTCCGGACGGGCAAGAACTGACATGTCCACCAAAGATCAAATCAAATCAAGACATTTATAGAGCGCACTACCTACCCATAGGGTCTCGAGGCGCTTGGGGGGGGGGTGGGGGTGCCGCTACTGCTCGAACAGCCAGGTCTTGAGCTTCTTCCTGAAGGATAAGTGGTCTTGGGTCAGGCGCAGGTCGGCCGGGAGGGAGTTCCAGGTCTTGGCGGCCAGGTAGGAGAAGGACCTTCTTCCTGAGGTGGCTCTGCGGATGCGTGGGACGGCGGCGAGGGCGTGGCTGGCGGATCGGAGGTGGCGTTTGGGAGCGTAGAAGTTGATGCAGTTGTTGGGGTAGCTCGGGCCTTGGTCGTGGAGAGCTTTGTGTGCGTGGGTAAGGAGGCGGAAGGTGATTCTCTTGTTGACCGGGAGCCAGTGCAGGTCTCTTAGGTGTCCGGAGATGTGGCTGTGTCGTGGGATGTCGAGGATGAGTCTGGCTGAGGCGTTCTGGATGCGCTGGAGTCTCTTCTGGATCTTGGCGGTGGTTCCGGCGTAGAGTGCGTTGCCGTAGTCCAGTCGGCTGGTGACGAGGGCCTGGGTGACGGTCTTCCTGGTCTCTGTGGGGATCCACCAGAAGATCTTCCGAAGCATGCGCAGGATGTTGAAGCACGACGAGGAGACGGCGTTGACTTGCCTGGTCATGGAGAGGGAGGAGTCCAGGATGAAGCCCAGGTTGCGTGCATGGTCCGTCGGTTTGGGTGCGGTGCCCAGGGCGGGGGGCCACCAGGAGTCGTCCCAGGCGGAGGGCGAGGAGCCCAGGATGAGGACTTCCGTCTTGTCCGAGTTCAGCTTCAGGCGGCTCGTCGTCATCCACTCAGCTACCTCTCTCATCCCTTCGTGCAGGTTGGCTCTGGCGGCGGCGGGGTCGTTGGTCAGGGATAGGATCAGCTGGGTGTCGTCGGCGTAGGAGATTATGTTGAGGTTGTGTTGGCGTGCGATGGCCGCGAGGGGGCTCATGTACACGTTGAAGAGAGTCGGGCTCAGTGAGGATCCTTGAGGGACGCCGCAGATGACTTTGGTGGCCTCTGACTTGTACGGTGGTAGGCGGACTCTTTGAGTTCTTCCGTCGAGGAAGGAGACGATCCATTCCAGCGCCTTCTCCTGGATTCCGACGTTGCTGAGGCGCTGCACTAGGGTGCGGTGGCAGACCGTGTCGAAAGCCGCGGAGAGGTCTAGGAGGATGAGGGCCGCTGTTTCCCCGTTGTCCATCAGGGCTCGGATGTCATCAGTGGCGGTGATGAGGGCGGTCTCGGTGCTGTGGTTGGCACGGAATCCGGACTGCGATGGGTCGAGGGATCCATTCGTCTCGAGGAAGGTGGCCAGCTGTTTGTTGACGGTCTTCTTGATGACTTTGGCAGGAAACGGGAGTAGAGAGATGGGGCGGTAATTCTTGAGTTCGGTGGGGTCTGCTGTAGGTTTCTTCAGTAGGGCGCTGAGTTCGGCGTGCTTCCAGCTCTCGGGGAAGGTGGCGGTGTCGAATGAGGTGTTGATGATGTCCCGCAAATGGGGTGCGATGACAGCGTCGGCTTTGTTGAAGACGTGGTGAGGGCAGGGGTCGGTCGGAGATCCGGAGTGGACGGAGTTCATCGTGTGGACGGTGTCTTCGGTGTTGACCGGGGTCCAGGCGTGGAGGGTGGTGGTGGGTGGTGTTGCTGCGGTCGTGGCGTGCGTCGGTTGAGTGCTGAAGCTGTTGTGTATGTCCGCGATCTTGTTGTGGAAGTAGGAGGCGAGGGAGTTGCAGAGGTCTTGCGAAGGGGTGATGTCGTTGTTTCCGGCGTTGGGGTTGGAGAGCTCTTTCACGATGTTGAAGAGTTCCTTGCAGTTGTGTGCGTTGTTGTCCAGTCGGTTCTTGAAAGCCGTTTTCTTGGCGATGCGGATCAGTTGGTGGTGTTTCCGGGTGGCGAGCTTGAGGGTGGTCCTGCTGTCCGGCGTGGGTTCCTTTCTCCAGGCTTTCTCGAGGGCTAGGCAGTTCTTCTTGGAGCTCTTGAGTTCGTCGGTGAACCATGGGGCTTTCTTGCTGCCGGGTCTGCTGGGTGGGGTCCTCAGTGGGGCGAGTTCGTCCGCGCATTTGCTGATCCACTTCGTGAGGTTGTCGGCGGCCTGGCTGGGGTTCGCTGAGCTGGCCGGAGGGTGCTGGTTCAGGGAGGCGGCGAGCTGGTCGGCTGTGATCTTGTTCCAGCTTCTTCGGGCAACCTGTTGCTGGTGGTGGTGGGTCGTCGTTCTTCTGAAGGTGAAGTGGATGCATCTGTGATCCGTCCAGTGGAGTTCTGTGGCGTGGCTGAAGGCGATGTCTTTGCTGGATGAGAAGATGGCGTCGAGTGTGTGTCCGGCGAGGTGGGTGGGGGTGGACAACAGCTGCTTGAGTCCAAGGTTGGCGAGGTTGTCGAGCAGGGTGCCGGTGTTGTGGTCGTTGTTGTTCTCCAGGTGGAAGTTGAAGTCCCCCAGGAGGATGTAGTCAGCGGAGGGGAGGGCGTGCGGGCTGACGAAGTCGGCGATGTCCTCGCTGAATTGAGTGCGTGGTCCCGGAGGTCGGTAGATCAGGGTGCCTCTGAGGGTGGTCTTCGGGTCGGTGTGGATCTGGAAGTGCAGGTGTTCGGCGGAGGGTGGGGTGTTGTCGCTGCTGGTCGTGATGCGGATGGTGTTCTTGTGGATGATGGCAATGCCTCCTCCCACTTGGTTGGCGTTGCGGTCCCTCCGGGTGATCTTGTAGCCCTCTGGGATGGCGATGGCGATGTCGGGAGCTGAAGAGGCGTTCATCCAGGTCTCCGTGAGGAAGGCAACGTCAGGGGCTGTGGTGTCGACCAGCACTCAGCTTTGATAAGGATATAATCGATTCGACTCGTTCTGACACCGTTGTCGAATGAGGCCCTACCAATTTTATCAGAGAGTGATAGGCCATTAACTGCTCTCAGCCCCCACTCGAGGCAGAATCCTAACCAGTGTAATGCAGCCTCTGTCCCTTTCGGATCACTGAAATAATATCGAGGGACAAAATATCGACTTGCAAAAATATCGTGGACAAAATATCGACAGTCAAAATATCGAGTTTGTATCTACAAACAGGTAAGTACAAAAATATTGAGTACAAAATATCGTTTACAATAATATAGTTGTAAAAATATCGACTTTATTAAAAACAGTGACAATTAAATTAATTTAATATTCAAATTTTATTACTAAAATATACTTAAAAATACTAAAATTAACTTATAATAATTAAATAATAAATGAAAATAATAAAAATAATTTTTTACAATCTTATTTGTTAAAACATATTTATATAGTAACATACTATAATTAAATAAGATACTATTATATTACCGTACGATACCAGAAGTGTAAAAAATACTATTCCCACTCCAAAGAGTGCAAGCGTGGAAAGCGTTGGATAGCGTAGGGGTTAAAATTACTATTCCCACTCCAGTGGGTGCAACAGTTTGGAAAACTGACCCTGAACCCAAAAAATACCCCTTTACCCAAGAACTGAAAACTGACCCTGAACCCTAAAAATACCCCTTTACCCAAAAACTGAAAACTGACCCTGAACCCTAAAAATACCCCTTTAGTCAAAAACTGAAAACTGACCCTGAACCCTAAAAATACCCCTTTACCCAAAAACTGAAAACTGACCCTGAACCCTAAAAATACCCCTTTACCCAAAAACTGAAAAACTGACCCTGAACCCTAAAAATACCCCTTTACCCAAAAACTGAAAACTGACCCTGAACCCTAAAAATACCCCTTTACCCAAAAACTGAAAACTGACCCTAAACCCTAAAAATACCCCTTTACCCAAAAACTGAAAACTGACCCAGAACCCTAAAAATACCCCTTTACCCAAAAAACCAAAACTGACCCTGAACCCTAAAAATACCCCTTTACCCAAAAACCCAAAACTGACCCTGAACCCTAAAAATACTCCTTTACCCAAAAATAATTAATATTATTTAATTACCAATTAATTATTAATTAACAATAACAATAAAGTAAATATATTAGCACATTAGCTGTAATTAATTTAATTTAATAATTAATATTATTTTTTCCCAATTAATTAATTAACAATAACTAAAATGTATATATATAAATAAATTACTCTAATTAATGTAATTAACTAATTAATATTATTTAATTACCAATTAATTACTAATTAAAAATATGTACAAAATTATATTAATTAATTAACTAATTAATATTAATTAATTACCAATTAATTATTAATTAAAAATATATACAAACATATATTAATTAATTAATTATTATTAAATTACTCCCCACCCTTATCCCCTATTAACCCAACATCCCGCTCCTAAACATTAACTACAATTTATATTACTATTAATAATTTATTTATTTTTTTTAACCTTTTTTCTACATATTATCGATATTTTTTACTTTGACTATTTATCGATATTTTGTCTTGTCAATTTTTTGGAGTCGATATTTTTGTACTCGATATTTTTTTATCATTATTTTATTCGATATTTTGACCAACGATATTTTTGTTATCGATATTTTATTGTTGTCGATATTTTTAACTCGATATTTTGTCCATTCGATATTTTGGAGTCGATATTTTGTCTGTGCACCGTCCCTTTCTTCATAGGATTTAATTCAAGAGAAGGGACATTCCAAAGCTTGTCTTCTTCTGTAAAGAAGTCCTCCCCGCCCCCTACATAGGGCTCAAAGGTGCAATTAAGATCCCCAGCCACAACTACGAACTTGTCCCTCCCTAAAGAACTAAGTAGAGAATCAAGCTCATTAATATTAATCACCGGGCACCGCCCTCCAGGGATACCACAGGCATAAACATTAACAATAAAAATTGGTACCCACTCATCTACAAAATCATCCAGGTACTTCCTATTTTATGTTCTTTTGTAATCCCCCTTGCATTCATGCAATCACTAATTTTTTAGCTATACACTGATTGAATCACCCATGCACTATCCTTGCACTCCTCCAATCACCCTGTCAGGATCTATACACTCCTCCAATCACTTAGGTAGTACCCATGCACTTATAAAATCACCCAGGCAGTTACTATGTGTTCTTGTAATCCCTCAGATTTTACACCTCAACTTATGCAATCAACCAGACATTACGAATGTAGTTTGCAAAACATCAAGATATTATCTCTGCCCTCTTGCAATCACCAATGCATTAGCTATCCTGTAATTTAAGCACCCAAGTACTACCCTTGCACTCCTGCAATGACTGTGTCGGGATATATACATTCCTCCAATCACTTTGCCAGTACTCATGCAGTCATAAAATCACTAAACCACTATATATGCACTTATGCAATCACCCAGGCAGTACCCTAGTACTCCTCCAATCAGTCAGGCAATACCTTTGTTCTCATGAAATCACCCAGGCACTACAAAGTGTACTTCAAATTTTATTTGGATAGCAGAAGAGAAATATTTTAGTTGTGCTCTGTGGTTCTGTTGTATAGATTGTGATGTTTTCTAATTGTAGGAATTCTGCAGTGTCTGACATGCCTATGGAATACAAATAAAAACATTTTTGTATTTATATATGAGAATATTTGTATATAATTATTGTATTAATATTAAATGATTTACCGAAAGTATTTAAACTTTTCTTTCTTAGATACTCACCATTATTATTAATAAAGATTGAGTATGGCAAGAAAAGATAAAAAGAAAACAGTACTATTTAAAGGAAAGAGAAAAGGAGAAATTATATAAAGTACAACATGTGACATTGAAGAAAAAGGCTTCTGGTGAGAGAACTAGAGTTTTAAAGAAAGTAACGAATTTTCAAAATGGAGAAAAGAATAAGAAAAGTAGTACAACCATTCAGAAGGAAACGGAAAAAGGACATGTTAATAGCAAATCAGATTATGGGAAAGCAATCTATGTTGAAAGAAGGATGAAAGAATATAAAGACATTAGAAAAAAATGTATGAAATTAGAGTACTGCCAAATGTATTAAAAGATTTAAAAAAAGATAAAAGAAAATCAGCATTTTAAAAGAAAAAACGGTTAAAAGTGTAGTCGAAAACGCTTTTTAATTGAAAAGAAGATTGTTTATATTAGTACTGAAGAGAATGAAAACATTGAATAAAACAATGCGTTTTATGAAGGAGAAAAGTAAAAGAAAAAGACTGGTTAATAGAACTAACTTTTGCCAATTTTTTGGGTGAATGGAAGCACACTTTTAGTTCAGAACCTTTTTTAATGAAGAAAGCTATTTTGTTTAAAAAACATTAGTTCACGCAGTTGATACCAATGGGCATTCCTATGAGGTTAAAAATGGTTGTCCAATTAAAAAAGAAAAGGTGGTTGCTAGAAATGTGGAAGAAGTAATAGCTGAAGAAGTGCAAGGGAAACGTTCACAAGCTCCAGTGCATAGGTGGGAATGTAATAGTATTTGTAGTATACAACAGGAATCTGTTGCCATTTTTCAAAATTTGTTACGAATGTATGGTAAAAAAGGTGTTAAACAGAAGATTGAGATATTGCAATGACTAGATCCTTGTAAAGTGAGAAAAAATACTGGCTTGCAGGGTCATTCTCTGGCTTGTTTTTCTAGAAAAATGTGTCAAAGTACTTTTCATCATTTGAGAATTTTTAGCAGTACATCACTCAGGAATGAGTAACTTACTAAGATGATTGTACTATGTAAACAGTCATGCATTATATTTCTGTGAAATAAACACTGCTCTTTTGCGAGGTTCAGTGTTGGATGTAAAAAAAGTTTATGATGCAATAGAGTTTTGTTTCTTTGGTACTGAAGAAGAGTGTAGAGAAAGTGAGAGTTTGATAAGTGTAGGTGTTGAAGAAGAGGTGGAAGATCGTACTAGTGAGAGGTTTGTAGAAGAAATTACGAAGTTTAAGGTAGTTTGTCATGAAAAACCAAACTATGCGGCCCATTAGGATGGCCGGCGGATTGCCCCCGTCAGGCTGGCGGTAGCCACCGCCGGCCTGGCGGGGGCAATCCGCCCGCCATCCGCACAGAAATGACCCCCCGCCACATTAGGATGGCTGGGGGGTCCGCGGCGGATAGAAAGACGGTCCGCCACTTTTCTGCCTCGGTCGCCTTGCGCCCGGGCCGGAAAAGGTCTAATATGGTGTTGGTGTCTATCAGACACACACAACGATGATGGGATGGGCTTTGGGAAATGCCTTTACATGGTGGCACTGCCGCCACGGAAAGGCATGCAGAGACTTCCTGTGGGGGCCCGTTGCGGGCCCCCTGGGACTCCGGGGGGTGGGGGGTGCACATGGGGGTACCATATTTCAAAGTGCAACATGGCAGGCACCATGCAGTACCGGTCATGTTGTGCTTTGAAACGCACAACATGCTTTTTTAGCATTGCGGCGGGCGGTGCTTTCAGCTCCGCCAGCCGCAATGTTAAAAATGTGGGATGCACCCACCACTGTGAACTCCCGCGAATTTACCGAGAATTCGCAAATCCGCGAGCGGCGGATCCTGGGGCAAAAGTTGAAGCCTGGCCTATTGTAACTATTTTACGATGGCGCCGGCAAGCTGCCAGCGCCATCCTAAAATAGTTACTAAGTTAGCTTCAACAGGAAGCTCTAATAGATAAAATAAAGCAGGTGCTCGATTTTATCTATTAGAGCTTCCTGTTGAAGCTAATTTAGTAACTATTTTAGGATGGCGCTGGCAGCTTGCCGGCGCCATCGTAAAATAGTTACAACAGGCCAGGCTGGTGTCTTTTTTTTCCCAAATGTACCGTGGAAAATCAGCTGTGATGCTGGATAGAGGCTTTTGCATCCTTCACTTTCACGAGCGCAATACTTGTGCTGTTCCTGTGACCAGGAGCTTTTTCTCTTCATCTGCTGAACTGATCTTTCTCTGACCTTTTATGCACACAAGAGGCATGTGAACTCGCATGGAAGCCCCGCATGTTTGGCCCCGCGCACACACTTGCGGTTTGCACCGTCTTCCCGCCATTCGCCCACTATGATGGACAGCTCACTCAAGGGACCCCTGCGCCCTTCGGGGCGATTGCATAGTAACACACACATGGTCGCTCAAACTAGTTGATGCTCAAATTCAGTGACTCATTCATTAGCCCAAAAACAATCGTGAGCGTCGTCGAGGCTGGACAGGTGTGCCTTTTTTCCCAACTCTACTGTGGAAAATCAGCTGTGATGCTGTATAGAGGCCTTTGCATCCTTGAATTTCACGAGCACAATACCCGTGCTGTTCTTGTGACCAGGGCCGTCTTTCTCTTCATCTGCTGAACTGATCTTTCTCTGACCTTTTATGCACACAAGAGGCATGTGCACTCGCATGGAAGCCCCGCCCCAAATCCGCGGATCCGCAAATCCGCAAAATCCGCGGATCGTGGATCTGCAAAATCCGCCCATGCCTATATACGAAATGTCATTTTGGATCCCCAAGTCCAGTAATTTCGAAAAGGAAGAGTCAACAGTTTCATGTCAGCAGTAAGGCATTCTATAACTCGGAAATCTCCAAAGAATACTTACAATATAAAAAGAAGTGAAGATTCAAAGTATATTAATGACTTCAATCCAGTGATTTTGATGGTGTGGAATGCAAATATGAATATCCAATATGTTGCAGATAATTCGATTGCTGTTGCTTCTGGATAACCTCGCCAACCTCGGACTCAAGCAACTGGTGAGCACCCCCACCCACTACGCCGGCCACACGCTCGACCCCATCTTCTCCTCCAGCAAGCACATCTCCTTCAGCCACTCAACCGAACTACACTGGACAGACCACAGCTGCATCCACTTCAACTTCAGGAGAACCACGACCCACCACCACCCGCAACAGGTTCCCCGCAGAAGCTGGAGTAAGATCACCGCTGACCAGCTCACCACCGCCCTGAGCCAGAACCCGCCCACCAACACGACAGACCCCAACGAAGCAGCCCACAACCTCACACAGTGGCTCATCAACTGATCCGACAAACTCGCACCACTGAACAATCCTCCCAGCAGACCCGGCAGCAGGAAAGCCTTGTGGTTTACCAACGAACTCAAAAACTCCAAGAAAACCTGCCGCACCCTCGAGAAATCCTGGCGCCACGACCAGACAGCAGAACACATGACCGCCCTCAAGAACGCCACCCGCAAACACCACCAGCTGATCCGCACCACCAAGAAGACAACATTCAAAGAACGACTGGACAACAACACCCACAACAGCAAGGAACTCTTCAGCATCATTAAAGAGCTCTCCAACCCCAGCGCCTGCAACAACGACATCACCCCCTCGCAAGACCTCTGTGACTCACTCGCCTCGTTCTTCCACTGCAAGATCGCCGACATACACAACAGCTTCGGCATGCTGACCATGGACCCAACCACCGAACCAGCACCCCCCACCACCACCCTTTGCACCTGGACCCCGGTCAGCACCGAAGACACCACCCGCCTGATGAACACCATCCACTCCGTGTCCCCTACCGACCCCTGCCCACACCACATCTTCAACAAAGCCGACTCCATCATCGCACTCCAACTCCGGAACATTATCAACAGCTCCTTTGCATCCGCTACCTTCCCAGAGAGTTGGAAACACGCCGAGTTGAGCGCCCTCCTGAAGAAACCCACCACAGAACCCACGGACCTGAAGAACTTCTGCCCCATCTTGCTCCTCCCCTTTCCAGGCAAAGTCAATGAGAAGACCGTCAACAGACAACTCTCCACCTTCCTCGAGACCAAAGGATCCCTCGACCCCTCTCAGTCCGGGTTCCGAGCAAACCACAGCACCGAGACCGCCCTCATCGCAGCCACCGCCGACATCAGGTCCCTGCTCGACAATGGGGAAACAGCTGCCCTCATCCTCCTGGACCTTTCAGCAGCCTTCGACACCGTATGCCACCGCACCCTGATTCAGCGCCTCAGCAACACCGGAATCCAAGGAGCGGCCCTGGAGTGGATCATCTCGTTACTCGACGGAAGAACCCAGAGAGTCCGCCTCCCCCCGTTCCGATCCACGGCCTCCAAAGTCATCTGCGGTGTTCCACAAGGTTCCTCACTCAGCCCCACCCTCTTCAACATCTACATGAGCCCTCTCGCAGCCATCGCATGACAAAACAACCTCAACATCATCTCCTACGCCGACAACACCCAGCTGATCCTCTCCCTCACCAACGACCGCCAAAGCCAACCTCTAGGAAGGAATGAAAGACGTCACGGAATGGATGAAGATCAGCCGTCTGAAACTGAACTCAGACAAGACGGAAGTCCTCATCCTCGGACCTTCCTCCTCCGCCTGGGACGACTCCTGGTGGCCCCCTACTCTGGGCACTGCACCCAAGCCAACGGACCACGCACGCAACCTGGGCTTCATCCTGGACTCCTCCCTCATGATGACCAAGCAAGTCAACGCCGTCTCGTCATCCTGCTTCAACACCCTGCGCATGCTCCGAAAGATCTTCCGTTGGATCCCGACCGAAACCAGGAAGACGGTCACCTAGGCCCTCGTCACCAGCCGTCTGGACTACGGGAACACCCTCTACGCTGGAACCACAGCCAAACTCCAGAAAAAACTCCAACGCATTCAGAACGCCTTAGCAGGACTCATCCTGGAAATCCCTTGCCACAGCCACTTCTCTGCCCACCTGAAAAACCTGCACTGGCTCCCCGTCAACAAGAGGATCAAGTTCAGACTCCTCACCCATGCACACAAGGCTCTCCACGACATGGGTCCGAAGTACCTCAACAGCCGCCTCAGATTCTACACACCCACCCGCCAGCTCCGATCCACCAGCCTCGCCCTCGACTCCATCCCACGAATCCGCAAATCCACCGTCGGAGGAAGATCCTTCTCCTACCTGGCAGCCAAAACATGGAACTCCCTCCCCACTCACCTACGGCTGACCCTGGACCATCTCTCCTTCAGGAAACAACTCAAGACCTGGCTGTTCGAGCAGTAGCGAACCCCCCATAGCGCCTTGAGACCCTAACGGGTGAGTAGCGCGCTATACAAATTCTGCTGATTGATTGATTGCTTGCTACATTATATCATATATAACCAAATCTGAAAAGACGGAGTTGAAAGAAATGTGGGAAGAAATTTCACAAGAGAAGACTCTTAGTAACAAATTGCACAGGTTTGGCTTGTAGATGCTTTCCCATTGAGAGATTGGTTCCTATGAATGTTTGGCTCGGTTGACCTCTGCAAGTTTATATTTGAAGTCAAGAGGAATCATGTGGGTAAGTCTAGGTCTTGCTGCAACACGAAATCGAGTATTGAAATCTGTACATGAAATTGGATATTTAGCTTTGAATGAGCTGGAAAGTACAGATATTGTAAAAACAAACATGTTGAATACTTACTATTCCAAAATGAGTCCACATCTGGAAAACGTATGTCTCTATGAAGTACTGCAACATTACAGCTTTTAGAGAAATGTTACAGAAAATATAAATGATGAAAAATATGCAGTAATTGGATGTGATGGATGTTTGGTAAAACATGCCAAAGGAAATGTTATTAATCACAAAAAACGCAGTTGTGATACTCCAGATAAAATTAGTTTTTAATTACTTCTGCAACTCTTCAAGCCTTGGCATAGCGAAATAGAATTACTTGGAGATTTTGACTGCTATGAAGATTCTTTTAATGCATATAAAGATAGCATTGAATACAGTTTATACCAAAAAATACAAATGTTGAATGAATAGATTGAACAAGAAACTGGTATTGCAGCTGAAATCACTAGAGACAGTTCTCAAGATAGTCAAAGTTCTACTCCACTATGTCAAGATCCACTAGGGCAACCAATTCTAGAAAATGAAGCAGCAATAGCTATGAATGAAGTAGAAATGGCAATGCAACAAGCGCAACAGGATATTATGGAGTTGGGAAACCTGGAAGAACAACTAAATATTGAACAAATAGAAATATATCAGCAGGCTACACACAACACTAAAAATACCCCTTTAACCAAAAACTGAAAACTGACCATGAACCCTAAAAATACCCCTTTAGTCAAAAACTGAAAACTGACCCTGAACCCTAAAAATACCCCTTTACCCAAAAACTGAAAACTGACCCTGAACCCTAAAAATACCCCTTTACCCAAAAACTGAAAAACTGACCCTGAACCCTAAAAATACCCCTTTACCCAAAAACTGAAAACTGACCCTGAACCCTAAAAATACCCCTTTACCCAAAAACTGAAAACTGACCCTAAACCCTAAAAATACCCCTTTACCCAAAAACTGAAAACTGACCCAGAACCCTAAAAATACCCCTTTACCCAAAAAACCAAAACTGACCCTGAACCCTAAAAATACCCCTTTACCCAAAAACCCAAAACTGACCCTGAACCCTAAAAATACTCCTTTACCCAAAAATAATTAATATTATTTAATTACCAATTAATTATTAATTAACAATAACAATAAAGTAAATATATTAGCACATTAGCTGTAATTAATTTAATTTAATAATTAATATTATTTTTTCCCAATTAATTAATTAACAATAACTAAAATGTATATATATAAATAAATTACTCTAATTAATGTAATTAACTAATTAATATTATTTAATTACCAATTAATTACTAATTAAAAATATGTACAAAATTATATTAATTAATTAACTAATTAATATTAATTAATTACCAATTAATTATTAATTAAAAATATATACAAACATATATTAATTAATTAATTATTATTAAATTACTCCCCACCCTTATCCCCTATTAACCCAACATCCCGCTCCTAAACATTAACTACAATTTATATTACTATTAATAATTTATTTATTTTTTTTAACCTTTTTTCTACATATTATCGATATTTTTTACTTTGACTATTTATCGATATTTTGTCTTGTCAATTTTTTGGAGTCGATATTTTTGTACTCGATATTTTTTTATCATTATTTTATTCGATATTTTGACCAACGATATTTTTGTTATCGATATTTTATTGTTGTCGATATTTTTAACTCGATATTTTGTCCATTCGATATTTTGGAGTCGATATTTTGTCTGTGCACCGTCCCTTTCTTCATAGGATTTAATTCAAGAGAAGGGACATTCCAAAGCTTGTCTTCTTCTGTAAAGAAGTCCTCCCCGCCCCCTACATAGGGCTCAAAGGTGCAATTAAGATCCCCAGCCACAACTACGAACTTGTCCCTCCCTAAAGAACTAAGTAGAGAATCAAGCTCATTAATATTAATCACCGGGCACCGCCCTCCAGGGATACCACAGGCATAAACATTAACAATAAAAATTGGTACCCACTCATCTACAAAATCATCCAGGTACTTCCTATTTTATGTTCTTTTGTAATCCCCCTTGCATTCATGCAATCACTAATTTTTTAGCTATACACTGATTGAATCACCCATGCACTATCCTTGCACTCCTCCAATCACCCTGTCAGGATCTATACACTCCTCCAATCACTTAGGTAGTACCCATGCACTTATAAAATCACCCAGGCAGTTACTATGTGTTCTTGTAATCCCTCAGATTTTACACCTCAACTTATGCAATCAACCAGACATTACGAATGTAGTTTGCAAAACATCAAGATATTATCTCTGCCCTCTTGCAATCACCAATGCATTAGCTATCCTGTAATTTAAGCACCCAAGTACTACCCTTGCACTCCTGCAATGACTGTGTCGGGATATATACATTCCTCCAATCACTTTGCCAGTACTCATGCAGTCATAAAATCACTAAACCACTATATATGCACTTATGCAATCACCCAGGCAGTACCCTAGTACTCCTCCAATCAGTCAGGCAATACCTTTGTTCTCATGAAATCACCCAGGCACTACAAAGTGTACTTCAAATTTTATTTGGATAGCAGAAGAGAAATATTTTAGTTGTGCTCTGTGGTTCTGTTGTATAGATTGTGATGTTTTCTAATTGTAGGAATTCTGCAGTGTCTGACATGCCTATGGAATACAAATAAAAACATTTTTGTATTTATATATGAGAATATTTGTATATAATTATTGTATTAATATTAAATGATTTACCGAAAGTATTTAAACTTTTCTTTCTTAGATACTCACCATTATTATTAATAAAGATTGAGTATGGCAAGAAAAGATAAAAAGAAAACAGTACTATTTAAAGGAAAGAGAAAAGGAGAAATTATATAAAGTACAACATGTGACATTGAAGAAAAAGGCTTCTGGTGAGAGAACTAGAGTTTTAAAGAAAGTAACGAATTTTCAAAATGGAGAAAAGAATAAGAAAAGTAGTACAACCATTCAGAAGGAAACGGAAAAAGGACATGTTAATAGCAAATCAGATTATGGGAAAGCAATCTATGTTGAAAGAAGGATGAAAGAATATAAAGACATTAGAAAAAAATGTATGAAATTAGAGTACTGCCAAATGTATTAAAAGATTTAAAAAAAGATAAAAGAAAATCAGCATTTTAAAAGAAAAAACGGTTAAAAGTGTAGTCGAAAACGCTTTTTAATTGAAAAGAAGATTGTTTATATTAGTACTGAAGAGAATGAAAACATTGAATAAAACAATGCGTTTTATGAAGGAGAAAAGTAAAAGAAAAAGACTGGTTAATAGAACTAACTTTTGCCAATTTTTTGGGTGAATGGAAGCACACTTTTAGTTCAGAACCTTTTTTAATGAAGAAAGCTATTTTGTTTAAAAAACATTAGTTCACGCAGTTGATACCAATGGGCATTCCTATGAGGTTAAAAATGGTTGTCCAATTAAAAAAGAAAAGGTGGTTGCTAGAAATGTGGAAGAAGTAATAGCTGAAGAAGTGCAAGGGAAACGTTCACAAGCTCCAGTGCATAGGTGGGAATGTAATAGTATTTGTAGTATACAACAGGAATCTGTTGCCATTTTTCAAAATTTGTTACGAATGTATGGTAAAAAAGGTGTTAAACAGAAGATTGAGATATTGCAATGACTAGATCCTTGTAAAGTGAGAAAAAATACTGGCTTGCAGGGTCATTCTCTGGCTTGTTTTTCTAGAAAAATGTGTCAAAGTACTTTTCATCATTTGAGAATTTTTAGCAGTACATCACTCAGGAATGAGTAACTTACTAAGATGATTGTACTATGTAAACAGTCATGCATTATATTTCTGTGAAATAAACACTGCTCTTTTGCGAGGTTCAGTGTTGGATGTAAAAAAAGTTTATGATGCAATAGAGTTTTGTTTCTTTGGTACTGAAGAAGAGTGTAGAGAAAGTGAGAGTTTGATAAGTGTAGGTGTTGAAGAAGAGGTGGAAGATCGTACTAGTGAGAGGTTTGTAGAAGAAATTACGAAGTTTAAGGTAGTTTGTCATGAAAAACCAAACTATGCGGCCCATTAGGATGGCCGGCGGATTGCCCCCGTCAGGCTGGCGGTAGCCACCGCCGGCCTGGCGGGGGCAATCCGCCCGCCATCCGCACAGAAATGACCCCCCGCCACATTAGGATGGCTGGGGGGTCCGCGGCGGATAGAAAGACGGTCCGCCACTTTTCTGCCTCGGTCGCCTTGCGCCCGGGCCGGAAAAGGTCTAATATGGTGTTGGTGTCTATCAGACACACACAACGATGATGGGATGGGCTTTGGGAAATGCCTTTACATGGTGGCACTGCCGCCACGGAAAGGCATGCAGAGACTTCCTGTGGGGGCCCGTTGCGGGCCCCCTGGGACTCCGGGGGGTGGGGGGTGCACATGGGGGTACCATATTTCAAAGTGCAACATGGCAGGCACCATGCAGTACCGGTCATGTTGTGCTTTGAAACGCACAACATGCTTTTTTAGCATTGCGGCGGGCGGTGCTTTCAGCTCCGCCAGCCGCAATGTTAAAAATGTGGGATGCACCCACCACTGTGAACTCCCGCGAATTTACCGAGAATTCGCAAATCCGCGAGCGGCGGATCCTGGGGCAAAAGTTGAAGCCTGGCCTATTGTAACTATTTTACGATGGCGCCGGCAAGCTGCCAGCGCCATCCTAAAATAGTTACTAAGTTAGCTTCAACAGGAAGCTCTAATAGATAAAATAAAGCAGGTGCTCGATTTTATCTATTAGAGCTTCCTGTTGAAGCTAATTTAGTAACTATTTTAGGATGGCGCTGGCAGCTTGCCGGCGCCATCGTAAAATAGTTACAACAGGCCAGGCTGGTGTCTTTTTTTTCCCAAATGTACCGTGGAAAATCAGCTGTGATGCTGGATAGAGGCTTTTGCATCCTTCACTTTCACGAGCGCAATACTTGTGCTGTTCCTGTGACCAGGAGCTTTTTCTCTTCATCTGCTGAACTGATCTTTCTCTGACCTTTTATGCACACAAGAGGCATGTGAACTCGCATGGAAGCCCCGCATGTTTGGCCCCGCGCACACACTTGCGGTTTGCACCGTCTTCCCGCCATTCGCCCACTATGATGGACAGCTCACTCAAGGGACCCCTGCGCCCTTCGGGGCGATTGCATAGTAACACACACATGGTCGCTCAAACTAGTTGATGCTCAAATTCAGTGACTCATTCATTAGCCCAAAAACAATCGTGAGCGTCGTCGAGGCTGGACAGGTGTGCCTTTTTTCCCAACTCTACTGTGGAAAATCAGCTGTGATGCTGTATAGAGGCCTTTGCATCCTTGAATTTCACGAGCACAATACCCGTGCTGTTCTTGTGACCAGGGCCGTCTTTCTCTTCATCTGCTGAACTGATCTTTCTCTGACCTTTTATGCACACAAGAGGCATGTGCACTCGCATGGAAGCCCCGCCCCAAATCCGCAGATCCGCAAATCCGCAAAATCCGCGGATCGTGGATCTGCAAAATCCGCCCATGCCTATATACGAAATGTCATTTTGGATCCCCAAGTCCAGTAATTTCGAAAAGGAAGAGTCAACAGTTTCATGTCAGCAGTAAGGCATTCTATAACTCGGAAATCTCCAAAGAATACTTACAATATAAAAAGAAGTGAAGATTCAAAGTATATTAATGACTTCAATCCAGTGATTTTGATGGTGTGGAATGCAAATATGAATATCCAATATGTTGCAGATAATTCGATTGCTGTTGCTTCTGGATAACCTCGCCAACCTCGGACTCAAGCAACTGGTGAGCACCCCCACCCACTACGCCGGCCACACGCTCGACCCCATCTTCTCCTCCAGCAAGCACATCTCCTTCAGCCACTCAACCGAACTACACTGGACAGACCACAGCTGCATCCACTTCAACTTCAGGAGAACCACGACCCACCACCACCCGCAACAGGTTCCCCGCAGAAGCTGGAGTAAGATCACCGCTGACCAGCTCACCACCGCCCTGAGCCAGAACCCGCCCACCAACACGACAGACCCCAACGAAGCAGCCCACAACCTCACACAGTGGCTCATCAACTGATCCGACAAACTCGCACCACTGAACAATCCTCCCAGCAGACCCGGCAGCAGGAAAGCCTTGTGGTTTACCAACGAACTCAAAAACTCCAAGAAAACCTGCCGCACCCTCGAGAAATCCTGGCGCCACGACCAGACAGCAGAACACATGACCGCCCTCAAGAACGCCACCCGCAAACACCACCAGCTGATCCGCACCACCAAGAAGACAACATTCAAAGAACGACTGGACAACAACACCCACAACAGCAAGGAACTCTTCAGCATCATTAAAGAGCTCTCCAACCCCAGCGCCTGCAACAACGACATCACCCCCTCGCAAGACCTCTGTGACTCACTCGCCTCGTTCTTCCACTGCAAGATCGCCGACATACACAACAGCTTCGGCATGCTGACCATGGACCCAACCACCGAACCAGCACCCCCCACCACCACCCTTTGCACCTGGACCCCGGTCAGCACCGAAGACACCACCCGCCTGATGAACACCATCCACTCCGTGTCCCCTACCGACCCCTGCCCACACCACATCTTCAACAAAGCCGACTCCATCATCGCACTCCAACTCCGGAACATTATCAACAGCTCCTTTGCATCCGCTACCTTCCCAGAGAGTTGGAAACACGCCGAGTTGAGCGCCCTCCTGAAGAAACCCACCACAGAACCCACGGACCTGAAGAACTTCTGCCCCATCTTGCTCCTCCCCTTTCCAGGCAAAGTCAATGAGAAGACCGTCAACAGACAACTCTCCACCTTCCTCGAGACCAAAGGATCCCTCGACCCCTCTCAGTCCGGGTTCCGAGCAAACCACAGCACCGAGACCGCCCTCATCGCAGCCACCGCCGACATCAGGTCCCTGCTCGACAATGGGGAAACAGCTGCCCTCATCCTCCTGGACCTTTCAGCAGCCTTCGACACCGTATGCCACCGCACCCTGATTCAGCGCCTCAGCAACACCGGAATCCAAGGAGCGGCCCTGGAGTGGATCATCTCGTTACTCGACGGAAGAACCCAGAGAGTCCGCCTCCCCCCGTTCCGATCCACGGCCTCCAAAGTCATCTGCGGTGTTCCACAAGGTTCCTCACTCAGCCCCACCCTCTTCAACATCTACATGAGCCCTCTCGCAGCCATCGCATGACAAAACAACCTCAACATCATCTCCTACGCCGACAACACCCAGCTGATCCTCTCCCTCACCAACGACCGCCAAAGCCAACCTCTAGGAAGGAATGAAAGACGTCACGGAATGGATGAAGATCAGCCGTCTGAAACTGAACTCAGACAAGACGGAAGTCCTCATCCTCGGACCTTCCTCCTCCGCCTGGGACGACTCCTGGTGGCCCCCTACTCTGGGCACTGCACCCAAGCCAACGGACCACGCACGCAACCTGGGCTTCATCCTGGACTCCTCCCTCATGATGACCAAGCAAGTCAACGCCGTCTCGTCATCCTGCTTCAACACCCTGCGCATGCTCCGAAAGATCTTCCGTTGGATCCCGACCGAAACCAGGAAGACGGTCACCTAGGCCCTCGTCACCAGCCGTCTGGACTACGGGAACACCCTCTACGCTGGAACCACAGCCAAACTCCAGAAAAAACTCCAACGCATTCAGAACGCCTTAGCAGGACTCATCCTGGAAATCCCTTGCCACAGCCACTTCTCTGCCCACCTGAAAAACCTGCACTGGCTCCCCGTCAACAAGAGGATCAAGTTCAGACTCCTCACCCATGCACACAAGGCTCTCCACGACATGGGTCCGAAGTACCTCAACAGCCGCCTCAGATTCTACACACCCACCCGCCAGCTCCGATCCACCAGCCTCGCCCTCGACTCCATCCCACGAATCCGCAAATCCACCGTCGGAGGAAGATCCTTCTCCTACCTGGCAGCCAAAACATGGAACTCCCTCCCCACTCACCTACGGCTGACCCTGGACCATCTCTCCTTCAGGAAACAACTCAAGACCTGGCTGTTCGAGCAGTAGCGAACCCCCCATAGCGCCTTGAGACCCTAACGGGTGAGTAGCGCGCTATACAAATTCTGCTGATTGATTGATTGCTTGCTACATTATATCATATATAACCAAATCTGAAAAGACGGAGTTGAAAGAAATGTGGGAAGAAATTTCACAAGAGAAGACTCTTAGTAACAAATTGCACAGGTTTGGCTTGTAGATGCTTTCCCATTGAGAGATTGGTTCCTATGAATGTTTGGCTCGGTTGACCTCTGCAAGTTTATATTTGAAGTCAAGAGGAATCATGTGGGTAAGTCTAGGTCTTGCTGCAACACGAAATCGAGTATTGAAATCTGTACATGAAATTGGATATTTAGCTTTGAATGAGCTGGAAAGTACAGATATTGTAAAAACAAACATGTTGAATACTTACTATTCCAAAATGAGTCCACATCTGGAAAACGTATGTCTCTATGAAGTACTGCAACATTACAGCTTTTAGAGAAATGTTACAGAAAATATAAATGATGAAAAATATGCAGTAATTGGATGTGATGGATGTTTGGTAAAACATGCCAAAGGAAATGTTATTAATCACAAAAAACGCAGTTGTGATACTCCAGATAAAATTAGTTTTTAATTACTTCTGCAACTCTTCAAGCCTTGGCATAGCGAAATAGAATTACTTGGAGATTTTGACTGCTATGAAGATTCTTTTAATGCATATAAAGATAGCATTGAATACAGTTTATACCAAAAAATACAAATGTTGAATGAATAGATTGAACAAGAAACTGGTATTGCAGCTGAAATCACTAGAGACAGTTCTCAAGATAGTCAAAGTTCTACTCCACTATGTCAAGATCCACTAGGGCAACCAATTCTAGAAAATGAAGCAGCAATAGCTATGAATGAAGTAGAAATGGCAATGCAACAAGCGCAACAGGATATTATGGAGTTGGGAAACCTGGAAGAACAACTAAATATTGAACAAATAGAAATATATCAGCAGGCTACACAACAGATAAAGCATGGTTTACTGCATGAAAAAAAGAATGCCAATGCTCATCATTTACACCTATTCAAAATGGAAGCCATTGATTAAATGGACACGAATGAGTTACTATTCTTCTCTCAGAGAAGTTACATTCAAAATTGAATTCTTTGGAAAAGTCTGTGTCGAAGACTGCCAGATTAGAAAAGACTTTATATGTATGTGAAAACTGTCGGGTAAAATTATGGCGTAATTTTGATGTAAAAAAAGGTTAGTGAATGGAGCAATGGGAAAAGTTGTTGATTTTTTTAATTATCAGAACAGAGATGGAATTGAATTTTCGAAGATGACATTTTATCAGATTGATGAGGTAACACAGATTGGACATTGTGTTGTTCGTTTTCTGCTTGTAAAAGACTTATATGTTTAAATATATTCATAACTGCAAGCTGTTTCTCTTTACCTTTTCACTGCATATTGTTTTATTTCTGATTCTCACACCTCCCTGCCTGCGTACCGCTGCCCCGTTTGTTGTTCATCATATCCAGCCCTGTTTCCTCCCACTTCTTTGCCTACATATGCCAACATCTTATTTAACTTCTGGAAACTGAAGGGATTCTGTGGAAATCCATGTGCACAGAGAGTGACTGTGGGGTGGGGTTTCTCCTTGGTTTTCACTTTTGTTTTGCAAATGTCATGCCTCACATTAGTTCTAGCTAAAAAAGACTAACTTTTTAGGTCTCGCCTTCACCTCCCTCTTAATTTCATCTCTCTTTATCTTACCCTTTCTATCATTTTTGCCATCTATACCTTACCTTTCTCTGCCTCTCGCATGCCTCTTTCTGCCTTACCATTCTCCCTTCCCCACCTCTCATACACTATCTAGCCTCTTAATTTACCTCACCTAATGGCCTTCTATGTCTCTCTTTTTATTGATGTCCTCTTTCCCTCACCTTTCCCATTATTTTATTTCTTTCTCTCTACAATACCCTCTCTACCTCTTCCACTCCATCTATCACTCCCTTTGCTTTCAGCTCTCTTTCTATCTCCTTCACTGTTCCAGTTCACACTCTCTGCTTCCAATGTCTCACTTGTTTAATACATCTGTCTTACCTCTGTCTCTCTCCCTCTTTCACCATTCCCTACTTCTCCCTCACCCTTCCTCTGTATTAGCCTCATCTCTCTACCTCATCTGCACCTCTTTTCTCTCTACTTCTCATATCTTTCTATTTTTCATCGCACAGCTCTACCTGCCTCTCTGCCTCGCTACTTTGTTTACCTGACCTGTCATTCTGTGCTTCACCTTTCTATTTGTGCTATCTCTTTATAACTCATCTCTCTTCCTATCTTATTTCTCTCTAGACCTTGCCCCTCGAGTTGGCACCTTTCTTACCATCCTACATTTAAAACTGCATGCCAGGCCTCTAAAACAAGCATTGGTATAGCCATTAGGTCTAGCCTTTGGGACCTTATACGTTTTTAGCCATGCAACAGTTGATGTTATTGCACCAAGGATATTGTGCTGCATCACTAAATACTTATTAGGTCCCAAAAGCGAGACCAACTGGCTATGCCAACGCTTGATTCAAATACTATCCATGCATTATTGTGTATAATTAGGCACAATTATCACACTATTGCCATCACCCAAGCACTATCCAAGCATTTGTGGATTCACCTAGTCTGAATCTATATACTTATAATATCACCCAGGCACTACATTTGTACTCTTTCACTTACCCAGGCACTACTGATTCACTCCCCAATCCACCCAGGCATTAGCTATGCACTCCTGAAACCAGTCATGTACTATCCATGTAGTCTTTTAATCAGCCAGTCTCTATACATGCAGTCTTCAAATAATACAGACACTACTGCTTTATTCATATAATTACTTAGGCAGCATTCATACACTTATAAAAACATGCAGATTTCAGACACTACCTATGCACTCATGCAATCACCCAATCACTACCTATAGCAGTCTTCCAATCATCCAGGTACTACTCCTCACTCATGCAATTACCCTCCTACTATGTATGCACTGCTTGAATCATGTAGGAACTACCCAGGCAGTCCTACATGCAGGCAGGCATTACCCTCGCACTCTTCCATGCACCCAGGAATTACCCATGAACTCCTTCAATCACCCAGACATTACCCTTATACAATCACAAAGGCATTATCCATGCACTCCTTCAATCACTCAGGCACTACCCCTGCAATCATGCAATCACCCAGGCACTACTTATGCACTTGTGCAATCATCCAGGCACTACTCTTGGACTCCTCCAGTCATCATTGCACTATCCATGTGCTCCTTCAATCACCCAGCCACTACCCATGTACTTGTAAAATCATCAAGGCACTACCTATACACTCATCTAATCACTCAAGCAGTGCCCATGCACTACTTTAATCACTCAGGCACTACCCCTGCAGTCACACAATCATCCAGGTACTACCTATGCACTCATGCAATAACCCAGGCACTACCCTTGCACTCCCCAGTCATCCACAGACCATCATGCACTCCTCTAATCACTCAGACACTCCTATGTTCTTATGAAATCATCAAGATACTACCTATACACTCATTTTATCACTCAGCTGCTACCCATGCACTCCTCCATTCACCTAGAGATTACACCTGCATTCATGCAATCAGCCAGGAATTATTCATGCATTCCTTTAATAACTCAGGCAGTGCACATGTAGATATACAATCACTCAGGCACTACTTATGCACTTGTGCAATACTCCAGGTACTACTTTTGCACTCCTCCTGTCATTCTGGCACTATCCATGCACTCCTCCAATCACCCAGTCACTATCCATGCACTTATAAAATCAAGACACTACCTATGCACTTATATAATCAGTCAGGCAGTACCTATGCAGTATGCAATCATCCAGGCACTACTTATGTACTCTACTCATGCAATAACCCAGGCACTACCCTTGCTCTCCTGCAGTCATCCAGGCACCATCTATTCAATCCTCCAATCACCCAGACACTAACTATGCACTTATAAAATCACCAACGCACTACCTATGCTCTCATCTAATCACTCAGGCACTACCCATGTACTCCATTATTCACCCAGGCATTATTCCTACAATCATGCAATCACCCAGGCATTAGTCATGCACTACTTCAATCAATCACTAAGACACTGTGTATACACTCATACATGTGCTCAGGAACTTCTGAAGCACTCATACAATCAACCAAGCACTACCTATGCAGTCATGCAATGACCCAGACACCATTTAGGCACTCATGGAATAACACAGGTACTACCCTTCCACTCTTCCAGTCATCCAGGCAGTATCCATGTACTCCTTTAATCATCCAGCCACTACCTATGCACTTATAAAATCACCAAGGCACTATGTATACACTCATCCAATCACTCAGGCACTTGCCATGCACTCCTCCATTCACCCAGATATTACCCCTGCATTCATGCAATCACTGAGGGATTATCTATGTACTCCTTCAATAACTCACACAGTGCCCATGAAGTTATACAATCACCCAGACACTACTTATTTACTTCTACAATCACTCAAGCCCTACTCTTGCACTCCCCCTGTCATCCAGGTACTATCCATACGCTCCTCCAATCACCCAGGTACTACCTGAGCACTTATAAAATCACCAAGGCACTACCTATACACTCATCTAATCACTCAGGCACTTCCCATGCACGCCTTTGTTCACCCAGACATTACTCCTGCATTTATGCAATCAGACAGGTATTACCCATGCACTATTTCAATCACTCAGGCACTGATCATGGAGTCATACATGCGCTCAGGCACTTCTAGTGCACTCATGGAATTAACCAACCACTACCCATACAGTCTACAAGTCAATCACGCACTATTTATGCACTTGTGCAATTACCGTGCTAGTACTTATGCACTCCTCCAATTACCCACAAACTACCCAGGCAGTTCTACATGCAGCCAGGCACTACCCATGCACTCTTCCATGTACCAAGGCATTACTCATGCACTCCTTTAATCACACAGACATGACTCCTGCACTCATACAATCACACAGTCATTAGCCATACACACTTTCAATCACTCAGGCACTACCCCTGCAGTCATTCAATTACCCAGGCACTAGTTATGTACTACTCCTGTTGTCATGCAGTCATGCCGGCACTACATATGCACTCATGCAATAACCCAGACATTACACATACACTCCTGAAATCACCCATATATTACCTCTGCACTCATACAGTCAGTCTGGCATTACTTATGTACCTACTAAATCACCACACACTACCCTTGCACTCCTCCAATCACCCAGGAACTACCCTTACACTCATGTAATGACTGTGGCATTACTAATGCACTCCTCCAATCACCCACACATTACCTCTACACTAATACAATCACTCAATTACTAGCTATGCACACCTGCTATCACTCAGACATTAGTCCTGCTGCACTCTTGCAATCACCCATGCACTACCTATGCACACATGCAAATAAGTCAGACATTACTTATGAAATTCTTTAATCATTTAGGCAGTGCACTTGCACTCCTGCAGTCACTTAAATATTACCCTTGCCCTTGTGCAATCACGGAGGCACTATCAATGCTCTCATGCAATCACTCAGGCGTCACCTATGTGTTTCTTTATCAATCAGGCAGTACCCATGCACTATTCCAATCAGCCAGGCACTACCCATGCATTCAAGCAATCACCAAGGCATTACTCATACATTCATGCAATCACTCATGCATTACCCATGCACTCCTACAATCACCCAGACATTACCTCTACACTTACAGAGTCAGCCTGGTGGTACTCATGCACTACCATTGCACTACTCCAATCACCCAGGCACTACCCTTGTAGTCATGCAATCAATCAGGCATTACCCATGTTCTCCTTCAATCACCCACTCATTACCTCTGCACTCATGCAATCACCCAGGCATAACCCATGCACTTACAAAATCACAATGCACTACCATTTCACAACTCCAATCACCCAGGCACTACTGTTGCACTCATTTAATCACTCAGGCAGTAGTCATGCACTCCTCCAATCACCCCCAGATTACGTCCGTGGTCATGCAATCACGCAGGAATAACCCATTCATTTAGAAAATCACCATACACTACCCATGCACAACTCCAATCACCCAGGCACTACGCTTACCATCATACAATCACTCAGGCATTACGCATGCACTCATCCAATCACCCACACTTTACATCTCCACTCATGCAAACCCTCAGGCACTGACTATGCACTCCTGCAATCACCCAGACATTAGTCCTGCACTCTTGCAATCACCCAGGCATTACCCATGCACTCCTTCAATCAAATATACTCTCCATAAATTCCACTTACCACAGTTCATACAACACTTACAAATTTTTCTTTTCTAAAAACAAGTGGGCGGTTCTGACAAGAACCATTTTTTTCTTTTATATTTTTTTGGTTTTTAAACTCTTTTTCACTTTTTTTGGTGTTTTTAATAAAAAAAAGAAAAGAAAAACAGCGAAAATGATCTAATAATCATGCAATTAGGATGTCACTGCATTAGAGAAAAAAATTTAACATTGTGGCTCCAAACAATAAACAGGATGGGATCCACTGATTGCTCACCAAAACATAGAGTTTTGCGACATTTCACGCAATGCTGCTCCAGCCTACCAAAATCAGGAATTACGTTGGGTCTGCTAGTTGTGTTAGAACCAGATTATGTGCTTGGTCCAGCAGTGTTGCCTTTATTCTTCTCTTTTCTTCCTCTCGTTAAGGCTGCTCCCTTGTGAGATGCCGAGGATGGATAGTTTGTAAGTGTTTCAGCATCAATGATGTGCCGCAAGAGTATTTTTTTCAGAACCACGTGACAAAACATTCTTGCAAACGGTGCAGGTAAATTTTCGGGCATTGACTTTTTTTTTCTCCTGGTGGTATTGAGAAAAATGCCCACACAATACTTTTGTATCTTTTTTCACTGGTTCCTTCAGCTCTTTTTCTTCCTCTTCAGGTGAAATTTACTGTGGATCATTTGTAGCTTTCATTTTTAAATTAGTGAAGTAAACACCAAAAAAAAAGGCAAAAAAGAGGATCAGAAAACAATAGGTGTATCCTCTAAAATGCTCTGGAAGGAATGAAAAGAATGGGTGGGGTCCTTCAAGTTCTAGACAGAAAATGTTCTTAACCAATCAAATTGTTTCTTTTGAAGTCACATGGGATTTGCATGCCCGGCTCGTCTTCCGAAAAATATATTTATCAATAATTTATCATTATTTCAGTTACAAATATATGGTTTTTATAATTAGTTTAAATAATCTCTTGCTATAATATACATATTAAACTTATATAAATATACTTTTAAATCTTAAAGATTTGCGATGGATTCGCACACCCGGCCTGACCCCCGGAACTGTGTATGTGATGTTACCCAGGGCGGAAATTTACACACCCGTCCCTTACGAAACGCGCATCCTACACGACTTAACCAATATGACGGCTTGGATTTGCAGACCCATCGAGACAGGTACACAATCGGTATGCAAACTATTTTTATAACAATTAAAAAATTAAGAATGTTTTTTAACATTATACTTTAAATTAGCATTTATAAAACCAATGAAATTCACTGAAAAAAACATAGGTTTCAGTTATGTTATAGTTAGAAATTAGCATTTAAAACACCTTTGAAATTCACTGAAAAAACCACAGGTTTCAGGGAGGTTATGGTTAGATATAAGCATTTAAAAAAGCATAGAAATTCACTGAAAAAAACATAGGTTTCAGGGACTTTATGGTTAGAAATTAGCATTTAAAAAACCTTTAAAATTCACTGAAAAAAACAAGGTTTCAGGGACGTTATAGTTAGAAATTAGCATTTAAAAAACATGGAAATTTACTGAAAAAAACACAGGTTTCAGGGACTTTATAGTTAGTTGGACATTTCACTCTTACAAAACCAGAGAAATTTGTCCATTATAGTTAGTTGAGCTAACCATAACTCACACCCCCCAATGCACTCCTGATTACATCACATATTACATCACTCATGATGTGGTCAGTGACATCACTGATGACATGTCAAATGACATATCAAATGACATCACTGGTGATGTCATCCAGTGACTGTGTTTTTCTATACACTTTAAATCTTTTATATATATATATATATTGGCCAAGGTGTATTGAAGAATGAGTGGGTGTATGACTGAATGGATGATTTAGTAGGTGTGTGACTGACTCTATACGTTTGTAGGAATTACTTTTTTAGAATGTTCATGCCAGACCTTTAGGAGCCAAACCCAGAAAGGGCAGGCAAGTAGGCATGATGATGCCAGCCCACACAAAGGCTGGCAATGGGGATGAAAGGTGGCATTCTTGAACCCAAAATTAGATCACTTCTGGACCTGTGCAAAACTCAGAAGATGGACTGCCAGGGCTGCACTGGCCTAACCGGGCAAAGGGCGTTTTCCCGGTAATCTGGTTATCTGGAGGCTAATTTTCATCTGCTGGGTCTGACATCACCGATGGCTTTGGTAAGGGGCAGTAACTCCTGGTCTAAAATAACCACCCCCAGCACAACCTCACCGAGCAGCCTGAGACTGTGTCTCACAGTGTCTCCTCGCTTCAATACTGGCCTGTCAGAGAGGTCTGGTGAAGTAGGGTTGGGCCTGTCGCCTCACTACAAGTCATCTTGCTGGAAACAGACATTTGTAGAGCTGAGAATTCACATAAGTAAACATTCAGTTGTTTATGATTTTTTATTTAAAGAAAAATAAAGAATACGTTTGAACTGGGAAGCTTTACATGTTTGCCTCATTGAGCAGCAGGGCTGTGATATCTAAACGAGCACAGTGTGCATTTACATAGACTCAGACATTTCTTGTGGGTTCCCCAGGCCCTGTTGTCCTACATACCTGGGCAAGAGAAGGCATACTGTAGACATACCCTTTATGCATACAAACAAAGCACCTCCTGTCACTTTAGGGCAGCTAGCTTTCATTGTTCCTTCTTCATGTAGAAAATACATACATACTATCTGTACAGTCTGCTGGTTTTCATGCTCCCTGCCCTTCCATGTCATATGAGACAGCCAGGAACCAGAGGGCTCCAAGACCCTATGTGACAGACACTATATAACTTTTTAGGTCTGGCATTGGCTAAGATCTTTTGATCCACTAGTCTGTTGTGCCGTGTCGTCCACCCACTACAGCATAAAGCACAGGCAATGGTGCAGGCTACTTAAGCCAGTGGTTAGCCTCACTTTAAGTTACTGCATTTTGCTCTCTCACAGGGCACACATCTGCACACTAGCTAGTTCCATTCAGTGGCAATTTTGTTTTAATTTATATTTACTTTAGTGTTGCCTTTATGTTTATTTGTGGATCCACATTCCATGTTTATCAGATCCAATCTCCTGATAATGCTGTTGTAAATTCCTACTGGAGTATTTCGTTTTTCTGAGTATTACTATCTCACAGTATACCAGATCAGATTGTGTTTGTTTGAAGATGGTCTGTATTAGGTGATGCTCGTCTTTCTTTTTATTTCTTTCTTTCTTTCATTCTTTCTTTCTTTCTTTCTTTCTTTCTTTCATTCTTTCTTTCTTTCTTTCTTTCTTTCTTTCTTTCTTTCTTTCTTTCTTTCTTTAAGGCAAGAGGCTTGCAGCCAATGCCAGAATGATTGACTTTCTTAGGTCTGTGTTAGCCAAGACCTGTTGATTTTAGTAGCATATCACATCTTTCTTCCATCCACACCAGCATGCATTAAGGGACAATGTGTCAGCCCACTTCAGCAATTGCCTGACCTCACTATAGCAAATCCCCCGCTCTGAAAGAACACATTGACACACAAAGAAGTGCCCTTCAGTGCAAAGGAGTATTCTAAGAATGTGTGTGTTTTTAAGACCCCAAAAACATTTGTTGTGCTGTAGCAAACAATTTCCTGTTTTTTTGATTGATCTGGGCCCTGAATATTCTGAAACAATAAAGGTTTACATAAACCATGACTGACAAAACAAAACAAGAATTGCCAGAAGGCTGGCGTCCAATGCCTGATCTATTGGCTTTGCCATGCTTGTCTACAATGGACTTCGACTAAACTGGGAAAGAAGATTTTTTCATTTGGAAATTAGTCATGAGTGCCAGAAAAAGCCTCACCATCTGCCAACAGACTAATGGACTAATTCGGGTCTCAGAAATTTAATTTTTACAGAAAAAATAATCGATTGATTGATTGATTGATAGGCTTTATTTCGGTATACAAATACCATAAAAGCAATACAAACACAATTTATAAAAAATATCATACAATCTATTATACACAATTACATAAAAGCAGATACAATTGTTAACAGATAAGTTAAAACAAGGATTAAATTGAAACAGAAAGCCTTCTATTGCGAATCAACCAAGCCCATTTCAAAAATTTTGACACAGCACATACAATTGCGGGGGTTGTGTCAGTCATTAAAATACGCATTACTACTATACATTGGCGAATGCCCAGCAATCTACAAAGTGGTTTGAGCCAACCGATACGCGGGACACAATAGTCCGGGCATTCAAAGAAAATATGGGCAACTGAATCTACGCGAGTTGGGCATGATGCACAAAAGGGTGAGAGTTGCTGAAGCCCCTTCCAGCGGGCAACTAGCTCCCCTACTGGTAAGGTCCCCACACGAAACTTAAAATACAGAGTGCGGTCAAACGGGATGGTGATAATGTCTAGATAGGGTTCGTATGCCACCACATCCTTAATTCTCACGAAAGCTACTGTTGTATTGGAATGGCGTGAGTCTTGATGTAATTTCGCAGAAACCCAGTTCCCATACAATTTTTTAATAGTGGCCTTAGGTGGGGCAGATTTTGTAGACCAAGCATCAGGTAACCCTATCTCCGTTATTAATCTTTTGACATCCCTCAACCATTTGATCCTAGACCACCCTGCCCTATCCATGACCTCAGACAGAGCCCCCGCATAGGAGGCTAATTCGGGCACCCGCCACAACCTTGTCCAAAGAAGTAATGGGCAAAGTTTGGCTTGATCCCCAATAGGTCTACAGCCTAGATCCAATAGCACTGGCACAGTTCGAGTGCTTCGTGGCAGGGCCATCAGGACTTTTAGAAACATATTCTCTGATTTGACTATTGGATCCAAGTTGCAGGTACCCCACAACTCTGCCCCATATAAAGCGGCACTGACCCCTCTCGCTTTATATATATCCACCACTGGGGCAATGGGTTTACAAGATGAGGAGCATTGTTTCTTAAGAAGGGCTCCTCCTACCCTTTTGTGACCCAGTAGCATTTTATAGATATGAGCTTTCCAGGACAGGGAGTCATTGAGGCGGATACCCAAATAGTCAAACTCGGAAACTCTCTCTAGTGGCTCTGAGTTCAGGGTCAGGAGTCTGCCAAGTTTCCTAGGTGGGTTCATAACCAGAAATTTAGTTTTGTCGGTATTGATTACTAACCCTCTCGATAGGAAAAACTCATGGAAGCTATTTAAAAGGCTTTGCAGAGCCATAGGGGACTTTGAAATGAGGAGAGTGTCGTCCGCAAAAAGCAGGGTGGGGATCCGTTTGCCTGCAAAGGAGGGAGCGTCCGAGGGAGTGCAAAGCAGATGTTCAACCACTCCGTTTACATAGAGCGAAAACAGAGTGGGCGCCAGGACACATCCTTGTCGGACTCCCCTACCTACAGGAATTCTTTCTGTTTTTTCGCCCTTCGTGCCCCAACGCACCTGTGCAAAATTGCCATCATGAAATTTTAACAGCAGGGAGAGAATGTAAGAGGGCAACCCTAAGTCCACCAAGACCTTCCATAGTTTCTCTCTGGGAACCAGATCGAAAGCGGTTTTTAAGTCTATGAAGGCCAGGTATAGACTACCCCCTCCCAGCACCACCACCTTCCAGTGGAGAAGAGTTAATCTGAAGGCCTGCTCGATGGTCCCGGTACCAGATCGGAACCCAGCTTGGAGGTCCGACAGAATGTTGTTGTCGTCCATCCATTCGAGCATCCTTCGCAATATCACCTTCCCTGCCAGTTTTTGGGTGGAGTCAATTAAACTTATTGGCCGGTAGTTGGCAGGGTTGTCCCGACACCCCTTCTTGTATATTGGGACAACCTCTGCCCCCTTCCAGGATTCAGGTATGATGGCATTTAACAGAGAGGATATGAGAGTCCCCCACTCCTTGGGGCTTGCCCGTATTATATCACCTGGTAACCCATCAGGCCTGCTGCTTTTAGTGGAACCAGGGTTTTCATTGCGTCCAGCACCTCTCTTTTAGTAAAAGGATCGATCTCTAATCCCGTTGTAAGAATTCCTGTGGGAGGTGCATTGTTAATAGGTGGGTCGCTTACAGGGTAGAGGGATGAAAAGTGGTTAACCCAGCTCTGTGGGGGGATATTGCACGTCATCAGTGTGCTGTCTGGCCTCTCTCTGGATCTTAAAAGGGTCCAAAAACCTCTTGCATCCCTATTCAAACTTGCTTTCCTCAGATTCTCCGAGAAGCAGTCCTACGGCCATAGGGTTTGGTGGTAAGATGCAGCAAAGGGGTCAAAACTAGAAGTTGGAAAATTGTGGTAACAACTTACTTCTGGGGTAGTACCGAAATGAATGCCCACTGTTCTCAGGTAGAAGAAGGTCAGATCGACTACTCCAATGCCAGCACTACTAGTGCCTAGATTCTGGTTAGAAATCAACTGAGCTACCCTGGGATCCTTAAAGTTAACAACCACGCAGTCCCCCTCAAAGCACTTGTGACTACTGCCTACCCAGCCTACCCTTCTGACACCATGAATCAACCCATCGATTTCCCTGGGCAGTGGTCTATTAGTCCTTAACCAGTGCATGGTTTTATTTTTTTAGCATCTGGAAGGATTCTTGCTGCCCAACCAACAATGGTGGTATGTTGGTAAGGATGGCAACAAAAGGATGACAGTCTGGAGGCAGATTCATGGGAGGAATTCTACGGGGCACTTTGGGAGGAACTGGGTCGAGCTGGCTAGAGGGGAGAACGACGGGACAAGTCAGTGTGGATTGGACTAAGGGGTTACGGTTATTACGGTTATTAGGTCCAGGGTTCCCAGGTGTAGATCTAACAGTGGTGACCATAGCCTCGCTAACAAAGCGCTCCTTGGGTTGGGATGTGTTTGCCCGGGAGTGGTCTAAGGGGTGGGGGTTAGTCTTTTGGGATTGACCTGAAGATCGAAGGCCCCCCTTGGCAGTAACAACAGCAGAAGGAAGGGATTCTAGGGCAGGTACCCCGCTAGACAACCCCCTTGTATTGGAAGAATCTTGTAGAGTGATAGAGGTAGTTGTAACCGCATGCCCCCCCCCCCTATGTTATTGATCCCAGTCCTAGAGTGTGTTTTAATTAAGGATTTTGTTGAGAAGAAGTTGTCTAAGGTAGCTTGTTCGAAACTGTCCAGACGGTCCGCTAACCTTTTGACTCGTTCAACAAATGGGGGTCAGTAGGGCTTTCATCAGTTTCTCTATCTGTACGAGTAAAGGTGAGTCTGGGGGAGTAATATTGGCAGGCGCCATCGCCAGAGTGTCATTTGGGTTACATGGTGGATCGCCAGTGGGCGTCCCAACCTTAACAGCTTGAGCCCCACCTAGACCAGCCCTTTTAGGTTTATAGGAAGTTCCCGTCACTAAACCAAGTTTCCTAACTTTCCTGGGGTGTTTGGGGTGATAACCTTTTCGGGGGCTGGTATTCCTTTTTCTTTTAGTATGGTGATTTTTAGATGCTGCATGCTTTGATACACCTTGTGAAGCAGGAAGTTCCTCGTCAGTTGATGGGATAATTGAAGCCGTAGGCATGGGGGTAGGTAGGTTGGTTGAGACTGCGGACAGTGGCTCGGTCCCGGTCTGGGAGTCAAAACCCAATGTACCTGCCACCCTGACACAACTGGGAGACAATGGTGAGTCCTGGGGCTTTTCCCCTGGGTCTGGCACGGTTAACGGTGGAGATGGAGGGACCAATGCCAGAGAACCAAGGGGTGCAACCCCAACCGAGGACGGGAAGGGATTCAAAGGGGAGGTAGTTGGGGTTGAAGACATGCTAGCGGTCCTTATAGCACAAGGGATAGGTTGGAACACTGTAAACCGCAATTAGACCACTCTAAGTACAGGAGATAACTTAATATTAATGTCAATCAACAAGGCTACAGGGTGTAACAGTTCGCTCCAGCTTACAAGGACTTGTCCAGTGAGTGATGCTAGTTCACAGATGACAGAGAGTGGGCCCAGCCCAGCCTCCTGCATCCCCTGATGGCCACAGACGGCCCGCCCTTGTCCAGGGCTTCTCCCGGGACGCTCCCGTGCGCTCCCGCACAGCGGTATACTAATCCTGTTATATGGGGTTGGGAGAGGGCGAGGGGCGTGGCAGCAGGGAGAGTGGACCAGGTGTGCTAATGGTCAATGCAGGGACTCCAGGGATACGGAGTCCCTGCTACGCTGCTCGCAGCCCTGCTGCAGTTCTTGTCCCTAGCGCTCCACACTGGAATCAGGCAACACCCTCCTCAGGCTGCAATGCGGGACCCGCGAAGCGGGTCCGGTGAGCAGTCAAAGCACCCAAGGAAGGTTACAGCAATAAGGGGGTCCAAAGGCCAGCTCCTCCTCCACAAACGATGCAAGGCTCCAAAGTGTCCCACAAGGGCTGGGAACGCCGCTCCTCTTCAGGGCTCGTGGGCGGGGGCGTGGCAGCAGGGAGAGCGGACCAGGTGTGCTAATGGTCAATGCAGGGACTCCTGGGATACGGAGTCCCTGCTACGCTGCTCGCAGCCCTGCTGCAGTTCTTGCCCCTAGCGCTCCACACCAGGATCAGGCAACACCCTCCACAGGCTGCGATGCGGGACCCGCGAAGCGGGTCCGGCGAGCAGTCAACGCACAAAAGGAAGGTTACAGCAATAAGGGGGTCCAAAGGCCAGCTCCTCCTCCACAAACGATGCAAGGCTCCAAAGTGTCCCACAAGGGCTGGGAACACATCTCCTCTTCAGGGCTCGTGGGCGGCGGGCGTGGCAGCAGGGAGAGCGAACCAGGTATGCTAATTGTCAATGCAGGGACTTCTGGGATACGGAGTCCCTGCTACGCTGCTCGCAGCCCTGCTGCAGTTCTTGCCCCTAGCGCTCCACACTGGGATCAGGCAACACACTCCTCAGGCTGCGATGCGGGACCCGCGAAGCGGGTCCGGCGAGCAGTCAACGCACCCAAGGAAGGTTACAGCAATAAGGGGGTCCAAAGGCCAGTTCCTCCTCCACAAACGATGCAAGGCTCCAAAGTGTCCAAAATAATCAAGCTATTTAAACAAAATAAACCAGACAGCATAATCATTTTAATTCACTATTCATCTTAGTAAATATCAGTCAAAATATTTTGAGCTTGTCTAAACTGAAAATGTGAATTCATTTCTCATTTGGTTTCGTTTTTATTTAAGAGGAACCACAAAGCACACAGACACAGGAAATACCAAACTGGTCTCTGAACATGGCAGTGCCCTCATGTTCACATAATAATTGAAATCATATTTCTGTTTGGACAATCTGAATCAGGACAAATTTGTGGACATCCAGAACCTTTCAACCTGTACTATCAGCACCAATATTTTACATTGTTAGGCTATAAAGCACTTCAAAGTGACTGGAATGGGGCATGTGGTTTGGCACAAACCCCAAAATAAATAAAGGAAAACATTGATGATTCAATAATGTTTCAAGGCAGCCTTAAGGGAGTGAACTACTTCTTCAGAGCATCAGCTATGTCACTCACTTGCTAAGATGCTTTGATTGCTCTGTTCATATCTAGCCTCCGGAGTTACTCCTGCCTTTAAATCCTTTTCCTTGCATAATAGGGACATCATTGTTCATATTTCCGGCCTGCTCAATATTTATCAGACGTTAAAATTGCATATTGCATCCCACTTCCTGCTCAAGTACCTCTGGGGTTATTTGCTTGTGCATTTAAGAGTAAGGGAGGGAGAAAAGGAAGTAAGGTAAGAGGCAGAGATGAGGTAAGGTGAGAAGGTGATAATATATGAGAGGGAGCAGAAAGGAAGAAAGTAGGGAAGGAAAAGTAGTGGGAAAAAGGGTAAAAAAGAAGAAACTGGAGCAAGAATGAGAAAGAAGCGAAGCTTGGGAGAAGATTACACAGAATGGGACATGAGGGACGAAAGTGAGTGGAGAAAGAAACAGGCGTTGTGGAACAGAAGACAAAAGTGAGAAGAGGGAGTAGAAGAAAGGAGTTACTGAGGGGTAATCACAGAGGTCTGATGATTCGACAACAGGAGGGGAGACATAAAGTTAAACAATGATTAGACAGAACAAAGGAATAGTGAGCAGGGGAAAGAGGATGCAAAGAAAAATTGGAATATTATGTAAATTTGCTGAGAAATGCACTATTTTCTCAATTTAAATTAAACCATGAGGCGAGACACTTCAAAACAATACTCTGCAGTGGTTGGGCTCTCTCTTATCGTTTGGTCACTCTGTGCAGTATGAGGGCTAGTGTACCAGTATGTGCAAGGGCTTATTTTGGTTCCCACTCTGACCCTGAGGACTGCCCTGCTGCCTGCTGCCTCAGGAAAAGAGACTCGACCTGCTCCTTGATGACTCCAAGGACTAGCAGGCTAGCATCCTGCATGAGCTACAGGGATGAAACAAGCTGCAGAGACCATGCAACCTACCTGCCTGCTACTGCTGCTCCCTACTTGAGTGAGTACTAGACTACAAGTAGTGACCCCCATAGGTCATGAATCCCTTGTGTGTTGATAAAGCGGCTTCCTTTTACTAAACCCCAAATCCTGGGACTTCGAAATTTTTCCAAACAAACTGCTCCGAGAACCCACCGGAGATCGGAATCTACCTGGAAGCTGATACAACGAAGGTGTATCAACAGTGGGACTGAATTCGCCTCAGCTCCTGCTACACTCTTCTCCGCAGCAGCAAATCCTCTTCAGCTAAACTAGCTGAAATTCGAGCTCCCCAAAAATGTCTAACTCCAAAATTAGAAATCTTCACTCGGCTCGAGAAAGACCAGCATCGTAATGACAATGACAACTGCCTTGGCCTGAATATCCAGTTTTTCCCACTCTGAGCATTTCCCACCATCATTGACAGCTTCACCGAGACTTGAACCGGTGACTCCCCATCATAAGTGACCTCTTCTTGGCTACAGCCTGCTGCCTGGTCGCACTGAGAATTCTACCTTCTCCAGAAAATCAACAGAATGTCTTCTAATTACTAGAGTAACTCTTGACTGGGGTGAACCTGGTACCTCTATACAACTTGCTCTCCATTGCAGTTGGCCTTAACGTCTGACTTTGTTCCAGTCTCGAGTGACTAGATAACTTTGGTTCTATGGATTGCATTTAGTTTGTTTTGGTGTCAATTTATGTATGAAAATGTACTATATTTTTCTCAAATGTTGTGAGACATTTCTTGTTTCGTGTTTTTACTTTATTACTGTTTGTGTGGTGCATAAATAATTTACACATTGCCTCTAAGCTAAGCCTGTTCACTTTTGTGCCAAGCTACCAGAGGGTGAAGCACAGGTTAATTTAGTGACTTTTTGTGGTTCACCCTGACAATGATTGTGTTTATTATTTGAGAGGGGACACTTGTAACTCAATTTCTTACAGGATAAATGGTGAATGGAGCAGGTAGACCATAAAGATGAGAAGATACATTCTTTTCATGTCATTTTATTAAGTTTGGAGACACTTAGCAAGCAAAAGCTTAATAATAGCTCCAGATCAGATATTTAGCAATAAGCAGCATTTATGGAAAACATAGAAAAGAGCTTTCTATGCTTCACTAGGCACAGAGGGAACCACCAGTTGAGCTTTAGGCAAGTCAGAGATACAGTTAACAACAGGATAATATCTGAAATACATTAAACATAATATGTGCCAAATATCAACCTAACTGATACAACTTTGTTTCCTTACACCCCCTTAAACGTCACTACAATATTAAAGTTCCCCAAAATAACTCATTTTTCTCTGAAACCTCGTTCCTTTACAGCCTTTTACCTGCTCCAGAGCCCTAAAATTGCTTTATCCTCTGCTAAATGTTTTCTTCTTCTCCTCTCTATTGTTTCCTTGGAAGAAATGCTGTCCACACCCAAGCTGTCTCTGCCCATTTCTGTTGCCATAACTTTAAGTCCTCTTTCATCATCTTTAGAAAAACCCTGAAAGTTGAAGAAGATAATTTTTATCTAAATATTATACTAACAAATCTGGACATCCCATACTAAAAACTAACCCAGCTGACATAGGTAAACATTTTCCACTATGCATCCCATATTTTCTTCACCATGTTACCTCTTGTCTGTCACTGAGTACCCCAAAGAAAGCCCATGTATTTATTCTTCTGCATATTTTGTTGTCCATCGTGCCGGATAATGTCTAATAATCCATGTAACAGTTTTAGATGCCAACGGAACTTAAACACAACCCAAAATAAACAAAGAATAAGAAATGTTTTTTAAATTGAAATATCAAATTCATATCAATATTTTCTGATGTAGCAGTTATTTTTTCCATCTCCTTACATGTTTAACAAATGTCTCTTTTAATCCTAAACGGGTTGCTGCAGTTCCCACTCCATTTATGATAGAGTGAGCCCCATATATTCCTGGTAGCACACCTAATACACTCAACGCTTCTCTCAACACCCTTAATAGTTTAGAAGCTGTTGTCTTACTTACATTCTATTGGCAAAAGATTTCATCAACACATACACCTGGCCATTCAACAAATGATCTCCAAGATAATACTGGACAACAATCAGTATTTACATATACATTTAATCACATCTACCTCCGTCCAAAAGTCGAATCAGTTATGGACCTCTTCAACTAAATACTGAACCTATTTTCTCCTTCCTGAAAATCGTATCTCTTAACACCATTAACACATTTTGAATCCAATAATTAGGCAATTGAAATGTCAAAAAAACATCCATAAACTGCATAAATTGAACACACTTGCCTCAAACGCATCTTAACAACAACTTGATAAAACTTTCAATAATTCTTGTACTAACTCAAACGTTATTAGTTCCTTCACTCTTTTGCTCCCACCTGTATCTCATCAGCATCCAACAAGAACTCTCCTCACTAAATCCCCTTCTGTGGGATTATAACCAAACCATAGTTTCTCATAGAATTAAACCCCTGCTAGTTTACCTGTGGTGGTCACTTGAGAAAGCCCTTTGTTCATTAAGGTTAAAAAAGTCCATAAGTTCCTCTTTACTGATTTCCTTATGTCCAGAAGCCTCATAACCTGATCTTCCACAATAATCTACAAAACATCTCCCATGCTTTCTAATAACTTTCTCTATTGGTTCCAAATATCGATTGTTGAACCAATTCCTCATTTCTCATACCTTTAGCACTCAAACATCTTGTGGGAATACTGTATTTTTCCTCTCTGCTACTGGGGTCAGTTTTCAAAACCTTTCCTATTGTGGATGAGATATAGAGCCAGCAATATTATTTTTTACACCTGGCCCATGGGCCAATATTCTATTGTAAACACTTTAAGATGAATCACCCCTCTGATTGTTTGTTTTTGTTTATTGACAAGATCTGCCACTGTCATATTATCAACATTAAACAACTGTCCCATTAGATATTTGCTTGTCCCCAGATTTCAAGAGCCACCAAGAATGGAAAAAATGCTGGAAAAACAATGATGCTTGCTTGTGGTAACGAGTCTTTCACCACCGCCGCCTTCCCCCAAAGTACCGAAAACATTTTTTGTACATGCATTAGAAAATATTTGAACTTGACAAATTATGGCATCTTCATCAAAGTACACATATTCACCATTTAAATTATCCAAACATTGCATCCGTATGTATTAATCAGATCTCAGTGACTTAATCATTCTCATCCTGTTGTGCAGTAAAGATGCACCACCATATCAAATGCCAACCTCCTACAAAATGCCCTACCTGCTTTAAGACCTACATGCCAAGTTCATGTAGCCTAATAGTTTTATCACATGTTTAAGTTCCAGACATTTAGCACTCAATGATTTGTTTTAAAAATACCCTCTCACATTTGAACTGGCAACACTACTATTATTTGAGTTTTTTTCCAATTTAACCCCCCAAAAAAATAGTATTTGACTTCAGCCTTTTCAGGAGCTAGTTGAATACAAATTTCTGTTGTTAAAATATGAAACTCCCTTAAAAACGTTGAAGCTATCATTTGTTTTGTCCTGGTCAATACAAATATAAATCATCAAAATAATGCATAACTAATATATGTTCTGTGTTTAATTAAACTGCCCATTGAAGAAATTGGCTGAATGTTTGAAAAAGCAAACAAGATATAGTACATCTGTTATGAAGTAATATGTCCAAATCAAGTACCAAATCTAATTGCAGGCCCAAGGCTGAAAAATCTAAAGGATGCACTGGCATATGCAAAAAGCTGATTTAACATCCACATAGTGCCAGTTTGAAACCTTCTCATACCATAGCTACCCATTTAATAGTATTATCTACACTTGCAAACTGTACACTAGTATCTTCTTGTGATATAAAGTCATTAACAGAAAATCCTTCAGCCATAAAAAAAATCATGTAGTAAACAGTATTCATATGTTCACTTTTTTTTAACAATAACCCCCAAAGGAGATAGAATTACATCTTGTAAATGCCATTCATGTTAGGGGCTCATAATCCTACCTTCTCCCACTTCATTTTTCAACTTTGAAACCACTATTTCTTTTAATTCATTTACCGATTTCAAATTCTTAGCCTTTCTTTGCTCTCGTGGTTCCTGACACCTACATAAACTCCTTTTGTAAATTTGTATAGCAATTTATATCCCCATTCAAGGTATGGACTTCATTGGCTATTCAGATTAAGTCATTAACTCTAAAGTACTGTCTAAGAGCTTGTAATGGTCAAGCCAAGTCCTACTCCACTGGGAAGCAAACCTTCAATAGGGTTGGCCACTCCTCCATCTTAAATCACATCCTAATAGAAGTCAGAATGTGGGACTGTTGAGTTAGAGCTGCCTGTTGCAGGGGAAAATACAGACTCCAACATGCTAGCAGTTGGTAGATCATTACTAACCATTGACAGGAGGAAAATAAGATGAGCGGCGATTGAGCAATCACCTGGAAGACTTGCTTCCCTGTATGAAACTGCTATACCGCGTATATTGGAGATACAAAATAATTCAAATGCTGTTGGCTCAGTAAACCATGTAACTGAAGTTGCAAAGATACATGAGGCATTATCAGCCAATTTGGTGGATATATTTTGGCCAGCAGGTTTTAGGGGGGGGGGCAAAGATGAAGCTGTCTTGGTTTGATTCAAGCTGTCGAGAAGACAAGAGGGCTCTGATAGAGGCTATAAAAACCAAGAACAGAATTCAAATACAAAAAATGAGGACATCTATAGAGACACCATCACTCTAGCAAAAAAAACCATCGGAAATGGATCAATAGGCTTCATTTAGTTGGGGATCTCTCAGGAGCTACCTGTTAACCGACACCCCCGATACTTGATGAAGCACACTGTGAAGTTGTGGCGAAATGTTTCATCGAAAGAGTTGATAAGACAACTATTAACAAGGAACAGCACATAATTAATTCATCCTCCACTCTAGACTGTAACAACCCAGTCGGGCCCTCTGACTCGGCTTCTACAACGAAAATAACAAAGTGACAACTCATAAACTCTTTGTCCTTTAGTACTATTTTAAACAGTCTTAAATCAAGCTTTCCTAACGACCCACTTCCAGTCAATATTCTTCAAAAATTAAAACTCCTCCGCATTAAAGATCGTTATGGAGTTACTTAATCCTTACTGACTCAAAGAAGCCATCCTACCAGCAGAATGGAAACACGCAATGGTTCTTCCTCTTTTGAAGAAACCAAATGCGGATCCAGCTGAACCTTCCAACTTCCAACCGATTTCCTTACTCCCTGTTTTTTCTAAGATCTTGGAAAAACTTGTGAACCTACAGCTTACACAGTTTGTGGAATCAAATAACATCTTACACTGGTCCCAATCAGGCTTTAGAGCCGGATACTCCACAGAGTGCACCCTTTTAGGAGTCACAGAAACAATACGCCAATATCTGGATAAAGGAGAAACTGTGGCACTCATCCTATTAAATTTGAGTGCTGCCTTTGACACAGTGTCTCATCTCCCCCTTCTAAAAGCACTCCATGTCCTGGGGATTGCTGGCGCAGCTCTAGATTGGATTAAAAGCGTCCTTACCGATAGGACTTTTCAGGTCTTTTCCCCATCGGCCTGTTCCATGACCTATGCATCTCCTTATGGAGTACCACAGGGCTCGATTCTCAGCCCTATGTTATTTAATCTTTACGTTTGCCCTTCAGCTACCATCACAGAAGAGGCTGGGTTGTCGATCTTCTCTTATGCGATGACACCCAGCTTCTCTTTTCATTATCCACCAATGAAAACTCAAGATTTTCACCCTTACTGGTAGGGCAGTATGAAATTGCCAACTGGATGCGTACAAACTGGTTAAAGCTAAACAGGGTAAAGACAGAGGTCTTGGTCTTGGGCAAAGATAAAAATCTCTGGGGCCCGCACCATTGGCCGCCAGAAAGGGGTGAACTTACTAAACTGGTGCAAACTGTACGTAATTTGGGTATAGTGATTGATGATCAGCTAACTATGAAAAAGCAAGTAGCTAAGACCACATCTATCTGCTTCACTATTCTTAAATGACTCCATAAGATACTATGGATGCTGCCTGAATCTACTCAAAGAACAGTTATCCAGGCCTTAATCATGTCGAGGCTAGATTATGGCAACATCCTATATCTAGGAGCAAATAAGGAGTTTGTAGGTAAGCTGCAGGTGGTGCAAAAATGCTGCAGCGAGGCTACTATGTCATGTACCTAAAACATCCTCCATCACAGGTACTAAGCATGACCTTCACTGGCTCAGGATCGAGCACCGGACTAAATTCAAGGCTTTATGCTATATGCATAAGATTAAACTAGGCACCGAACCCCATTATCTATGTTCCCTAGCCCAGACATATCTTCCCACCACCTTCTCTGCTCCTCATCCCAAGCTAATTACCTACAGCCTGATTCATCAAGCCGAAATCGGCTCGCAAAGGGTCAGATTCTGAGAATCTGGCCCTTTGCGAGCGCTATTTTTGCATTTGGGATTCATCATCCCAAATGCAAAAATCGGTAATTGCTAATTAGCTAAATTGCGAGGAATTACATTTAAGGAATCTCTATTTGAGATTCCTTAAATGCAATTCATCAACCATTTTTAAATTGCTAATTCGCAATTTCGGGCCGCTATTTACCGAGAGGTCAGACCTCTCGGTAAATAGCAGAAACTTAGAAAAATGCTTTTAAAAGCATTTTTCTAAGTTGCATGTTGCACACACACATGTCCTTTGGACATGTGTGTGCGCAACACCTGTTTCAATTTGCATTTAAGGGGTGCTACAGGGTGTCCTTTGGACACCCCTGGCACCCTTTAAATCGCTATCTTATTTGCGAGTAGCAAATTGCTAATCGCAAATAAGGAATACTCCCCATTCATTCCTATGGGCCTTTTGGCCCATAGGAATGAATGGGGAGTTATTCCTTATTTGCGATTAGCAATTTGCTACTCGCAAATAAGGATTGTGTAGGAATCGCTATTTATTTAGCAATTCCTACATGAATCCCGTTTTGCAAGTCCTTAATAGCGATTCCTTATGAATCGCTATTAGGGGCTCGCAAAACGGGAGATTGATGAATCAGGCTGCTAGTTCCCACATTTAAACGTTCGCGCATGAGTGGACACTTGTTCTCCTATCTGGCCCCTATGTTGTGGAACTCACTACCCTCCTCACTCCGCCATGAAGTCAGCCACAAAAGCTTCCGCAAAGGCCTTACGAACTGGCTATTCAACCAGTAAATACTGTCTTCTCTGCTCGCAACCTGTCCTGGGTGCAGGGAAACCTCGGGGTATCTGTGCGCCTTATCAATTTAATTTAATTTAATTTAATTTAATTATATTAATAATAATTGAAACAGGCTTCATCAGCAAAAGACATAAGAGCTTTTTGTAATAGATTTAGTACTGCCTGTAGAGATGGAAAGCAAGCCGTAGAGCCTAATATAGCGGCTGATTGATTAAAAGAAGATTTCCAGGTCCTATACTTTCATTCTGCAGGAGGCTGTGTACATCACTGTGGCACCAGTGTTGAAGCCACCACAAAACACATATACACACAGGACCCCGTGCTGACTTTCTCTGAAGTAACCAGTGCCATAGGCAAAAAAAACCTGAAAAAACCCCAGGTTTGGACAAGGTACCAGGGGACCTTTTTTGTAGTGAGACAAAAATTCCAGAGCCATATTTATGGGTGGTATTTAATGCCATACTGCAAGGGATGGCAATCCCTGCAACATTGGCTGGAGCTCATATTTTTCCTGTGTATAAAAAAGGGTCCCCACTTTTGCCTATCGATTATAGACCTAGCAGTCTAATTGGTGTAACCCAAAATCTTTTTGCTCAAGTAATGTTGGACCACCAGCAGATATGAATGGTAGAACAAAATATCATGAGCCCATTTGAAACTGGTTTCTGAAAAAAAATATCCACTATTGACCAAATATTTAGGCTCCAACTCCTCCACTCGAAAACAGTGTATTTGGGGGGTGGTAGTTTTTATTTGGTCTTTTTTGACCTGATGCCAAGGGATGTACTTCTAAGTGATCTAGGTGTTCCCCACTATCTTCTCAATATGTTAAAAAGGTTACATGAACAGACAATGTCCAATTTAGATGTGGGAAGCGTGTGGAACTGACTGCACCAATCTCTGTCAACAGAGGAGTCAGGCAAGGTTGTGTGCTAGCCCCTACTTTGTTCTTTCTATACATCAACACATTGGTTGATGTATTGAATGGGATGAAAGATATAGATGCTCAGAAGCTAGCGCACAAAAAAGTTCCTGCAATGATGTTTGCCAATGACACTCTGATGCTTTCTAAGCCTCCAATGGCTGATTCTTTTTTTTTTTGTAATTTTTTTTTTAAACAGTCTCGACATGAAGGTACAAATAATAGAATCAATTGGGGATCACAGCAAAATCAGGTTCCACTCAATACAGTGACATACTTCATTGACATTTACGGGGATGGGGGGTCATCATCATCGGCTTTGCGGGGAGGTGCACAAATATCTCCTCGGTATGCATTCCAGGGGGCCCAAACCTTAGACCATTTGCGGGTACAACCCGAGCCACATAAACAGTTTTCTCTCTCAGCATACACCAGTCTAGATCTTGCTCCCAGGCTACGACCGTGGGTGGGTGCGGGGCTCCCTAGAGCTGTGCGATATTTCTGGCGGTGATCATGCAACCAAGCATGACCCATTTTGTAGCATAGGTGTTGAGGCCGGTAGGTTCCCAGATGTTAATGAAGCATCTGGGTGCTTCCAGTCTGATTTCTAGCCCCAACACTTCACTCATGACCATATAGATTTTGCACCAGTATTCTTAGATTTGTTCACAGTTCCATAGTATATGTATGAATGTGCCCAGTTGTGTGCATCCCCTCCTACAAGAGCCGTGTGTAAGCCCACCCATGTGCACTAGCTGGGGACCAGTTATCTAAGTTCAGTGGAGGATCTTCAATTGCACCAGTCTGAGTCTCGCTGGGATAGCGACCGTCCTAGGAGAGGAGACCACTTCCTGCCAGGTTTTGTCATCTAATTCTATTCCGTCATCAGTCCATTTGTCTCGCAATTTTGATAGGGGGTTGTCAATATTGTTAATGAGCTTCCGGTATGTTAGGGACATTGCTTTGTCAGGCAGGTGACCATCCAATAGTCTGTCCTCTAGTGGGGAGGTGTCTGGCGGTGTCGTACCCTCTGGAATAGCTGTTTGCAGCAAGTGTATGATTTGTAGGTACCGATAATATTCGGCATCTGCCAGAGCATATTGAGTTTGTAGAGCGTCAAATGGTTTCACACCCCCAGCGCACCAAAGGTCTTTAACATGGGAAATTGCTATTAAGTCCCATCTAGCAAATCCTTTAGTGTTCCTCATGTATCCTAGTTTTTGTGAGTCCCACAAGGGTGTGGACATCATCAATTTGTTTTGCCAGCCAACTGATTTAGTAGCAGAGTGCCAGATTTTAACTGTATGTGCAGTGGGCCCAGTGAGCGGGTACTTATTTGGTGTTGAGTATAGAGCTCACGAGAAGGTCCCTTTGGGTAATAGCCAACGATCCATCAGGAACCTCGGGTTGTCAGGGTGTCCATATGTGCAATGGTTAATAGGTGTTAGATGCGCAGCCCAATAATATTTATTGATATCAGGCAACCCAATTCCCCCATCATACCAGCTAAGTGTCAGTTTTTTCATAGCGATTCGTGGTCTCCGTCTCATAGGAGGTCTCTCAGGAGCCCCTCAAGATCTTTAAAGTACGAGTTCGGGACAAGTTCAGCTGAGTTATGTGCGCATTTAGGAAACGGGGCAAAGACATCATTTTAAATAGTGCTGTCTTGCCCAAAAGCGAAAGTGGGAGGGACTTCCAGTGTGTTATGCCGCTTTTGAGGCGTTGCAGTGGGGGAGCAGATTGCGGGCATGTAGAAACCGATGGATCTAAGGATATAAATATGCCCAGGTACTTGAAACCGTCTGAAACCACTGGGATCAGGCAGTTTCAGGGCAGCGGGGGAGAAGTTTCCCAGAGGACATACAAGAGTGATTTTTGCCAATTGACTCGAAACCCAGAGTACCTCCCAAAAATATCTAGTATGTCAAAGGCTGCTATTAGGGATCTCTTAGGGGACGTGACAGAAAGGCAATGGCTGAATCTTGATGGCTTTGGAAACTTTTGTTCAAACCGGTGGCTGAAGATCAATATACAGAAGACACAGTACATGGTCTTAAATCCGGCTGGTTCGACCCATCCCAATCCATGTATGAATGATGTCCAAATCGAGAGGGTATCGTTTTTTGATTATATAGGTCGAACCCTAGCTGAAAATATGAGCTGAGGTCTCAAACGGATAAATCGAGCCATGAGCTTATGCAGACAGCAGGTGGGTTGGCCAAGCTATACAGGAATTCATTTCACAAGCCTGTAGGACCAGCCATGAAGGTTTCTAAAATCCAACTTAGGGGTGCTGTTATATGGGACTGAATTGTGGGGTCACTGTCATTCCAAAAACATCATTAAGGCTCACAACAATTTTTTTGAGGCAACTTTTTGGCCTCCCATTGACCGATTGTGGAGGAAAGTGGTTGTAGACCCTTGACATTTTGGCGGCGCTGTAGGTGGCCCCAAAACAGGCCGAATTCAGGACAGAGTTAAAAAAAGGTTCTGGGACTTCCAGGTATAAGAAAAGTGTCATGGTTTGCACACATTAAGGAAGGCTTTCGTAGTATAGTTAGAGAGAGCCTATGGAGTAACCCAGAGATAGCCTGCCCTGCAATATCCCATAATCAACTAGTCAGGAGCTATAGGAGGGAAAACGTGCCCATTGCATGAGAGCCCTGTCGCCGGCCTCCATAGAAAGGCTGGTGGGGATTTGCTTTGTGGCCCCCCTCTGTGGGGGGTTTAGGGATGCACTGGGGGTACCCATGGTACCCCCTGCAGTTCCATGCACCGGATGGTGCCTGGCACGGAGTGCAAGGAAATGTTGTGCATGCTCTTTTACCATTGCGGACGATGCTGTGGCCAGCGGCACCATCTGCAATGGTAAAAGGCCAGGATGTGCCCACCAGTATGGCGGGCGCATCCTAATTGCACTGGTGAGACCGCTGCTCATCCGGCGGGCAGTCCCATCACCGTTATGATGTTCACCCACCATCATAAGGAGCCCCTTAGGCTCAAGGTACTGTGAAGATACTTATAGACTACTGAAATATAACACCCAAATCCCAATTGTATTTGCTGTCTCTCGCTTTTTAACCTCTATGTGGTGGGCACGCAAGTCGTTTTCAGAAATCAACTAATGGACCTAATTTTCTTTGACTCTTTTATTGTGTTTTGTCCCACACACATTTGATATGGTTTTAGATGTTTTTTTAAACCTTTTTTACATGTTTTATGTATGGTATGGATATTGCACATGCATTTTAAGTACACTAAAAAACAAATTTTCAGCAGCTTGCATATCTGGATATGTCATCAGCCAGCCTTTTAATATTTCAACTTTAACTGGTGTATATGTAATTTTATAAAGGTTGTACAGCGAAAGATCACCCTCTATTCCCTCTCCAGTGTTCACCTCCTGTCCCCATTGCAAAACACTGCATGAAAGAGTGCCCACCAGCATATTTTTAACATTTGTGTCACGCACATAACCTTTACTGTAACTCCATCATGCTCCTGTTGACCAAATATGACCACCCCTCTGTACATATTCCACACTATGCTGGGCGTGGTGCCCAGGAAAAGATATATACAATATAGGTAAGTTGCCAGCTGTATGTGTCTTTGTGCTGACCTCGTTGTTACCATCCAGTGTACAACTAATTCAGAATCCTCTTCCCCTCAGAATTCCTCTGTTTTCAGGGTAAGAGCCTGATGTAGAGTTCGACAGATGGGTTACTCCATCACAACTGTGATGGATATTTCATACACTATATTACAAAGGCCATTTGATATAATACACTTATAAAACGGTAGACAGATTATCTGCCACAGATGTGATGGAGTAACTTATTCACTGAACTCTAAATCAGGCCCTCATCAAGCTCTGAAGTCTTCACCACATCCAAACTATGCAAAACCTCCAAAATCAAACTGTGCTTTCCTTGTAATGTCCATATATTTAGGTAGCTACTGCCCATTCAGCATGGTTTCAGAATATATATACCCCCATAAATTAGGAATGCTGATCTCCAAGTATCAATGTTTATCACATCTCTCTCAGAGATTACAGGCAGGCTAGTTGGCGAACAGGAACCCTCATGAGGCAAGGGGACTTCATCTCCCAACCAAGAGCATGCCAGGATGTGCGTTTGTAGAGTAGTGGAGAAAAGGGGCGTGCCCTGTGTCCACCTCACAGCAATCCCACTGTGTGGGGCTTACTGTAGGGAACATGTAGGCTAGTTGGCCCCTAAGGACCCCTACAAGCGGAGGGGACTTCAACCCCCAACCAAGAGCGTGCCAGGAGGCGCACTTGCAGAGTGGTGGGCAAAGGGGGCATGGCCTGCTATGAGAACTTAAAAATCCTGATGTTTGGGATTTACTGGTGATAATAGGCGTGGTAGTTGGCCCCCAAAGATGTCCTTGGGGGCCGACTAACCGTCCTGTTACCTGCCGTAAGTCCCACACAATGGGATTGGTAAGAGGTGTTCAGGGGCCATGATTCTTCCACCACTCTCCAAATGCGCCTCCTGGAAGACTATGGATTGGGGACGAAGTCTACTTTACTCCTAAGGGACTTTGGGGCCAAGAAGCCCTTCTGGTACCTTCTGTAAGTCCTACACAGCGGAATTCCTGAGCACTGGTCAAAGGCCCAACACACTTTCTCCACCACTCCTCAAACGCGACTATTAGTTAAAGAAGCATTTGCAATGTAATAGGTTTCGCATTTATGAGAGTTAGAGCTATTGGCATTGTAAATGTAAACGTTTTTTACTAATGTTTTTGTGGTGGACTGGATGTATGTTGTGTGTAGTGGAATTATGTGGTATGTTGTGCAGTGAAATTATGGGATAGAAAGTATATGGTATTTAGTGTATAGGAATTATGTAGAGTGGAATTATGTGTTATGGAGAGTTATGATGTGGTATGGTAGTCTGTGTTGTGGAGTGGTAACCTTTGGCTTAGTCTTCCTCATTTCCATAGAAGCTAAACAATGAACTCAATGGGACAATAAAGAAGGAATCACTGAGGAGCACTTTTGGACCTAGTCAGAGGTATGAGCAGGGCCAGTAGAATTATGCAACTGTTTGGCTGCTCCGACTTTCAAACAATTATACATTTTCTGCATTAGCCACATAATCCATTATCAGCTGCCTAATCTGCAGATGTGAACAAAAAAGCCTTGTTTCTAGCTCAAACGGCTCAAACTTTACCAAAAATACAGTGACAAGTGTTACAGAGAGTTAGAAGGTCCTTTGTAAACCTAGAATGGTCACCTGTTACTTATTGCTAAATGTAGGTGTTAAATTGGTACTAATGGTGTGCAAGCCTCTCTTGCTTCTTTCTGTGCCTTTCTGCATTTCTGTTGTTTCTTTCTGTACTATATTTCTTTTTCTGCACTTCTCATGCCTCTTTGTGTACATCTCTCCTACTTTCTGCACCTCTTTTTTCTCTTTCTGCAGCCCTGTTGCCTCTTTCTGCACCTCACGTCCTTCTTTGTGCATCCCTCTTGCCTCTTTCTGTACCTCTCTTGCCTCTTTCTGCACCCCTTATCCCTCTTCTTGCACCCCTCCTGCATCTTTCTAAATCTCTGTTCCTTCTTTTTGCACTTCTTTTGTTTCTTTATGAACCTCTCTTGCTTCTTTCTGCACACCTATTGACTCTTTCTCTACCCTATTCCCCCTTTCTGCATGTCCATTGCTTCTTTATGTACTTCATAGGCCTCCTTCTCCACCCCTCTCCCATCTTTCTGCATCTCTGTTGTATCTTTCTGCATTTATCTTGCTTCTTTCTGTACCTCTCTTGCTTCTGTCTGTACCCCTTCTGCTTCTTTTTGCACCACTCTTCTCTTTCTGCACTCCTCTTGCCTCTTTCTGTACCTCTGTTCCTTCTTTCTGCCCTTCTTTTGTTACTTTCTGCATGTTTCTTTGCTTCTTTCTGTACCCCTCTTGCCTATTTCCCCACCCCTCATCCCTTTCTGTACATCTCATCTACTTTCTGTGCTTCTTTTTCCTCTTTCTGCACCTCACTTCCTTCATTGTGATTCCCTCTTGCCTTTTTCTGTACCTCTCTTGCATCTTTCTGCACACCTCCTCCCTCTTTCTGCAACACTCCTGCCTCTTTCTGCACCTCTGTTGCTTCTTTCTGCACTTCTTTTGTTTCTTTCTGCACTTCTCTTGATCCTTTCTGCATCCCTATTGCCTCTTTCTCCACCCATCTTCCCCCTTTCTGCATGTCTGTTGCTTCTTTCTGTACTTCTTTAGCCTCTTTCTATACCCCTCTTGCCTCTTTCCGCAGGTCTGTTCCTTCTTTCTGCACTTCTTTTGTTTCTTTCTGCACTTCTCTTGATCCTTTCTGTATCCCTCTTGCCTCTTTCTCCGCCCCTCTTCCCCCTTTCTGCATGTCTGTTCCTTCTTTCTGCACTTATTTTGTTTCTTTCTGCACCCCTTTTGCCTTTTAGCGAGTTAGAAGGTCCTTTGTAAACCTAGAATGGTCACCTATTAATTATTGCTAAATGTAGGTGTTAAATTGGTACTAATGGTGTGCAAGCCTCTCTTGCTTCTTTCTGTGCCTCTCTTGCCTTTCTACATTTCTGTTGCTTCTTTCTGCATTATATTTATTTTTCTGCACTTCTCCTGCCTCTTTCTGTACATCTCTTCTACTTTCTGCACCTCTTTTTCCTCTTTCTGCAACGCTGTTTCCTCTTTCTGCACCTCACTTCCTTCTTTGTGCATCCCTCTTGCCTCTTTCTGTACCTCTCTTGCCTCTTTCGGCACCCCTCTTCCCTCTTCTTGCACCCCTCCTGCATCTTTCTGAAACTCTGTTCTTCTTTTTGCACTTCTTTTGTTTCTTTCTGAACTTCTCTTGCTTCTTTCTGCACACCTCTTGACTCTTTCTCTACCTCTCTTCCCCCTTTCTGCATGTCCATTGCTTCTTTCTCTACTTTTTGTGCCTCCTTCTCCACCCTCTTCCATCTTTCTGCATCTCTGTTGTATCTTTCTGCATTTATCTTGCTTCTTTCTGTACCTCTCTTGCTTCTGTCTGCACCCCTTGTGCTTCTTTTCGCACCACTCTTCTCTTTCTGCACTCCTCTGCCTCTTTCTGCACCACCGTTCCTTCTTTCTGCCCTTCTTTTGTTACTTTCTGCACGCTTCTTTGCTTCTTTCTGCACCCTTCTTGCCTATTTCCCCACCCCTCATCCCTTTCTGTACATCTCTTGCATCTTTCTGCACACCTCCTCCATCTTTCTGCACCACTCCTGTCTCTTTCTGCACCTCTGTTCCTTCTTTCTGCACTTCTCTTGATCCTTTCTGCACCCCTCTTGCCTCTTTCTCCAGGCCTCTTACCCCTTTCTGCATGTCTGTTGCTTCTTTCTGTACTTCTTTTGCCTCTTTCTCCACCCCTCTTGCATCTTTCTGCACCTGTGTTCCTTCTTTCTACACTTATTTTGTTTCTTTCTGCGCCTCTCACTTCTTTTCACACCCATTTTGCCTTTTTCTGTACCCCTCTTCCTTCTTTCTACGCCCCTCTTGCCTCTTTCTTCACCTCTGTTCTTTCTTTCTGGACTTCTTTTGTTTCTTTCTGAAACTCTCTTCATTCTTTCTGCACCCCCTTGCTTATTTCTCCACCACTCTTCCCTGTCTCTTCACTCATGGTGCCTCTTTTTACATATCTGTTCCTTCTTTCTGCACACCTTTTGTTTCTGTCAACATATTGCTTGCTTCTTTCTGCACCGCTCGTGCCTCTTTCTGTACCCCTCTTCCCTCCTTTTACAACCCTCTTTCTGACCTCTGTTGCTACTTTCTGCACCACCTGTGCTTCTTTCTGCAGCCCTCTTACCTCTTTCTGCACCCCTCTTGCCTCTTCCTGCACCTCTGATCCTTCTTTCTGGTCTTCTTTTGATTCTTTCTGTACCTCTCTTCCTTCTTTCTGCAACCCTTTTGCAACTTTCTCCACCCCTGTTACCCCTTCTTGCATCTCTGTTTATTTTTTCAGCACGTCTCTTTCTCCACCATTTATCCCTCTTTCTGCATCTCTGTTGTTTTTTTTCAGTACTTATCTTGCTTCTTTCTGTACCTCTGTCCCTTCTTTCTTCAACCCTTGTGCCTCTTTCTGCACCCCTCTTTTCTCTTTCTGATCCCCTCTTGTCTCGTTCTACACCTCTGTTACTTCTTTCTGCACTTCTTTTGTTTCTTTCTGCACCTCTCTTGCTTCTTTCTGTGCCCCCCATGCTTCTTTTTCTGCTCCCCTCTTCCCTCTTTTTACACTCCTGTTGTCTCTTTCTGAACCTCTGTTTCTTCTTTCTGTACTTCTTTTGTTTCTTTCTGCACTGCTCTTTCTTTTTTCTATACCCATCTTGCCTCTTTCTGACCCTTTTTCCCTCTTTCTGCACCTCTCTTGTTCCCATCTGCATACCTCTTCCTCCATCCCTCTTCCCTCTTTCTGTACTTCTTTTGTTTCTTTCTGCATCCCTCTTGCCTCTTTCTGCACCTCTGTTCCTTCTTTGGGCACTTCTTTTGTTTCTTTCTGTAGCTCTCCTGCTCCTTTCTGTACCCCCTTGCCTCTTTCCCCATCCCTATTCCCTCTTTCTTTCCACACTTCTTTTATTTCTTTCTGCACATCTCTTGGTTCTTTCTGCACCCCTCATGCCTAATTCTGCACCCCTCCGCCTTCTGTTTGCACCCCTTTTGCCTCTTTCTGCACATCTGCGGCTTCTTTCTGCACTATTCTTGCTTCTTACTGCACCACTCGTGCTTCTTTTTGCAGCCCCCTCTCTTTCTGTTTCTGGACCCCTCTTGCCACTTTCTCCAACCTTGCTCCCCTTTTTGCATCTCTGTTGCTTCTTTCTGCACTTCCCTTGCCTCTTTTTCCACCCCTCATCCCTCTTTCTGCACCACAATTGCATCTTTCAACACTTATCTTCCGTCTTTCTGCTCCCCTCTTGCCTCTTCCTGTACCCCTGTTCCTTCTTTCTGCAATTCTTTTGTTTCTTTCTGCAGCTCTCTTGCTTCTTTCTGTATCCCTCTCGCCACTTTCTGAAATGAATTGAAAAAACATTTATATAGCTCAATAGCTACTCTGAAGCAATCCAGCTCTGCAGACAAAATGTAGACAAACAGAGAAAGCCCAGTAGTTAAACACAGTTGTTAAAGGGCAGTGTTTTTAGAAGTTTGCAAAAGGGCAGCAGATTAGGTGTCGTCCAAATGTGTGTAGGCAGATCGTTCCATAACTTGGCGGAGTTATAGGAGAAGGAGAACCCACAACATCTAGCTATCTTTATTCTTGGGAGTAGGGCGGGTGAAGAGGATGCTGAGCGGAGGTTCCTCCTGGGTTGATAAGGAATTATCGTAGATTGGCTGATTTCTGGGCCATTCCTCCAGAAGGTCTTATGTGCAATACACATGGCTTTGAATTGGATTCTCTCCCTAACAGACAGCCAATGAAGGCTTGTTCCCCCTTTTTTCATTTCAGTTGCTTTTTGCACCCCTCTTGCCTCTTTGTTTACCTCTGTTTCTTCTTTCTGCACTTCTTTTGTTTCTTTCTGCACCTCTCTTGTTTTTTTTTGGTATCCCTCTTGTCTTTCTCTACCCCACTTCCCCCTTTCTGCATCTCTGTTGCTTTTTATGTACTTCTCTTGCTTCTTTCTTCACCTCTCTTGCTTCTTTCTGCACCCCTTATGCCTCTTTCTGCCCCTCTCTTCCCTCTTTCTGCACTCCTCTTGCCTCTTTCTGCACCTCCATTGCTTCTTTCTGTACTTCTTTTGTTTCTTTCTGCACTACTCTTGCCTTTTTCTCCACCCCTCTTCCTACTTTCTCCACCCTCTTCTCTCTTTTTTATCTCTGTTTCTTCTTTCTGCACTTCTTGTGCCTCTTTCTCTACCCCTCATCACTCTTTCTGTACCTCTGTTGCTTCTTTCTGCACTTCTCGTGCTTATATCTGAACCTATCCTGCTTTTTTCTGCATCCCTTGTGGCTCTTTCTGCACCCCTCTATCCTCTTTCTGCACCCCTCTTGCTTCTTTCATGAGCCGCCTTCCTTATTTCTGTACTTCTTTTGTTTCGTTCTATACCTCTCTTGCTTCTTTCTGCACCCCTTTTAGCTCTTTCTGTACCCCTCTTCTCTTTTTCTGCCCCCTCTTTCCTCTTTCTGCACCTTTGTTCCTTCTTTCTGCACTTCTTTTGTTTCTTTCTGCACATCTCTTTCTTCCTTCTGTATTTCTCTTGCCTCTTTCTGTACTCAAGTGGGAAGTGAAAGCTGTAAAGTGTAAAGCTCTGTGTGCTCTTGTGACTGAGGTATATGTCTACTTATATATTTATTCTCACATGTGTTATGCATCTAAAGGGGGTAGCTTAAAAGTGGGTAGCTTCTTCTATAGGTCATTACATTTTCTCAGTTCTGCTCTGTCATTCAGTTACACAGGCAGACATGTCTTATGTTGTGTTATGGAACCCCTCAAATATACTATTGAATACCCTTGTGCCCTGTATTATGAGCAGAAAGAAATACATATGCTGTTTTGTACACATATTTACAGAGTCTGCTGTTTGAAAGACAGGTATTCAAGTATTTCTATGTTTATATTTATGTAACATGTCACTCAGTAAAAGCAGAGAGATTGTTATGTTTGGTAGATAGACCTAACATTCTGAGCAGTCGATTAATAGTGAACCTTTAAGAAAAAAGTGAGGTTTAAGACATCTTGGGAGAGGTATTAGTGATTAGGATACTTTACATGTGTATGTTGTAAGGTACAGTTAAACTAGGCCTCTTTCTGCACCTCTGTTGGTCCTTTCTGCACTTCTCCTTCTTCGTTCTGCCCCTTTCTTCCTCTTTCTGCTCATGTCCTACCTATGTAGGCATATTTAGAAATTAGCATTTAAAAAACCTTTGAACTTCACAGAAAAAACAGAGGTTCCAGGGACGTTCTAGTTAGAAATTAGCATTTAAAAAACCTTTGAAATTCACTGAAAAAACATAGGTATCAGGGACGTTATAGTTAGAAATTAGCATTTAAAAAACCTTCGACATTCACTAAAAAAAAACTCAGGTTTCATGGACGTTATAGTTAGTTGGACATTTCACTCATACAAAACCAGAGATGATGTCACATATTGCATCACTCATGACATGGTCAGTGACATCACTGATGACATCTTAAATGACATCACTGATGACATCATCCACTTAATATTTGATGCACCTCCTCACACCCTAATATAACCTTTCATACACCCACTCTAAAATACAGACCACCATTCTCAAAACTATAGACAGAGTAATACCAGTTAGTACATATCCACTCACTGATTCATAGGTCTACACACATCCACTCACACACCGATAGAGTCACTCATACACACAGTCACTCATCAATACAGCCTCTGATTATTTCACTCATACACCAATACAAACACTCACATTCTGCTACCCATCGAGAAAGATACTCACACACCTAGTCAGTCACCCAAAGACTCAAGCATACTATCATTTACTCACCAAAACAGTTATTTAAACACCACCTCATTTCTTTATACAGATACTAACACATACTTACTCTCTTATACAATCACTGACACAAGCATACACTCATTCATTCAGCCACTCTCACAATCACTCACTGTCACATATAGTGACGCATATACTCCAACATTCACATATACTGTCTTTCATATATGTAGTTACTCACAAATATACCACTAAGACATCTATTCACACATACAGCCCCTGCAGATGCACTCATGAACCCATACACCCACTTAATCACCAACTCACACATCCATAGAGGGAGTTACACCTCCCTCCCACACAGACACTCAGGCACCCATACAGATAATCAGAAAAACAATCATTAACCCATATAAACACTCATGTAGCTACTCACCAACCCATGCAGCCACTTACATACTAACTGACAGACTGATACAGACATTCACACAGATTAGTTATTCACCCATACATTGACTAAGACATGTTTAATCTCTCACTTAGACAGTCAGTCACACATCCACTAAATCATCCATTCAGACACTCATACACCCACTCATTCTTCAATACACTTTTGTGTATCTATAATTAACATTCTTAAACTTTTAAAAATCAGTCAGCCTGTGGATGATGTCATCAGTGATGTTAACAGAGATGTCATGTGTGCTGTCATCAGTGACGTCACTGACCATGTCATGAGTAATGTAATATGTGACGTCATCGGCAGTGCATTGCGGGGTGCAAGTTATAGTTAGCTCAACTAACAATAACTGCAAATTTCTATGGTTTTGAACAAGTGGCATGTCCAAATAAGTATAACGTCCCTGAAACCTGTGGTTTTTCAGTGCATTGCTAAGGTTTTTTAAATGCTAATTTCTAACTATAAAGTCCCTGAAATCTATGTTTTTTCAGTAAATTTCAAAGGGTTTTTAAATGCTAATTAGTAACTATAATGTCCCTGAAATCTCTACGAGGTACATTTGCTCAGTGGTGAAGGGAGGGGGGGCTGAGGTGACATGTGTGCAAACACGCCCTGTGGCCATTTTAAATTGGAAGATTATTTACCCTTAAGCTTATTGGAGGTACCTGGTGGGGTTGTTGGCCCCCTGGGACCTTGAGGATTGAAGAAGAATTAATTCCCCAACTTGAAACACACCACAGGGCATGTTTGTACACATGTCACCTCTGGCCCCACCCCTCCCTTAACTATTGTGCAAACGTGCTCTGTGGTACATTTTAAGTTGTCGGATTAGGCCCCCTTGAATGCTGAGGGTCCCTGTGGTCCAACTAACCCACCAGGTACCTCCAGTAAGCGCAACAGAGTGTGCGTTACAGAAAGGTGTAAAAAGGGGCATGACCTAGACCACCTCTCTGCAATACAGCCCAGTGATGCTTACTGGAAGCCCCTGGTGTGTTAGGTGGACCCCGGGGGCCTTCAGGATTGAAAGGGTATGAATTCCCCAACCTTAAGCGCCCCACAGGGCGTGCTTGCACACATGGCACCTCAGGCCTGACCCCTCCCTTCACCACTGTGCAAACGTGCCCGTGACATGTTTTAAGTTGAGGGATAAAGTCCCCTTCAATCCTGAGGGTCCCTGGGGGCCAAGTAGCCTACCAGGTACCTCCAGTAAGCGCCACAGAGGTACATTACAGAGAGGTTTAAAGGGCCGTGGCCTGGACCACCTCTCTGCAACGCAGCGCAGTGGCACTTACTGGAATCACCTTGTGGGCTAGTTGGCCACCAGGGGCCCTCAGGATTGAATTTGGTGTTATTCCGTTCAGCAGTTCGGGCTGTAGCCGTGTCTGAAGTTTCCTACGGGAATTAACATGGAGAAAACAAGTTTTGAGACCCCCTTGTTTTCTCGGCCCCCGCTTGCAGAATCACCCCAAAACTTTTTAGATAGGAGCTGACCTCGCACTGCGCTGCTACAGCCTAAGAAAGTTGCACTCAGGATATATATATATTCCATTACGCTGCCACAGTTGTAGGTGCACGAAATGGCAGGCGAACTCAGCCACCACGGTTAAGTCCTTTATTGAGGCACAATGGGACACAGCGCTGGATATTTCATTAAGCCCCAACGCGTTTCGGAGCTCCTTATGCTCCTTGCTCACGGGGCGGACATGCAGCGGCAGACGTAGGAAGAGAACAAGTCCCTGGTTCGTCCTGTTTAATAGCAGTTATTGCTGACGTCATCTTTGGACTTCTGGGATTCGTAGTCCTCTAACCACCATATGACCCATGTTGGGCTCTGCCTCCTGCAAGATAAAATCAAACCCTTAGTCGGGCCTCCAAATCTGTGTCCATTGAAAGTTAAATGCACAAAACCTGTCATTCTGCAATACGGTTTCTCAATTTTTCGAATCCTGCAGTCCACAAACATTTTCATGGTGTTGCTACATCCCTGACCTGGCTAGGCCGGTAAATATGTTCCATCACGCTGCCACAGTTGGAGGTGCACGCAATGACAGGCGAACTCAGCCACCACGGTTAAGTCCTTTATTGAGGCACAATGGGACACAGCGCTGGATATTTCATTAAGCCCCAACGCGTTTCGGAGCTCCTTATGCACCTTGCTCACGGGGTGGGCATGCAGCGGCAGATGTAGGAAGAGAACAAGTCCCTGGTTCGTCCTGTTTAATAGCAGTTATTGCTGACATCATCTTTGGACTTCTGGGATTCGTAGTCCTCCAACCACCATATGACCCATGTTGGGCTCTGCCTCCTGCAAGATAAAATCAAACCCTTAGTCGGGCCTCCAAATCTGTGTCCGTTGAAAGTTAAATGCACAAAACCTGTCATTCTGCAATACGGTTTCTCAATTGTTCGAATCCTGCAGTCCACAAACATTTTCATGATGTTGCTACCTCCCCGACCTGGCTAGGCCAGTAAATATGTTCCATTACGGTGCCACAGTTGGAGGTGCACGCAATGACAGGCGAACTCAGGCACCACGGTTAAGTCCTTTATTGAGGCACAACGGGAGACAGCACTGGATATTTCATTAAGCCCCAACGCGTTTCGGAGCTCCTTATGCTCCCTGCTCATGGGGCGGGCATGCAGCGGCAGACGTAGGAAGAGAACAAGTCCCTGGTTCATCCTGTTTCATAGCAGTTATTGCAGACATTTCAAATCTACAGATGTATGCATGCACATTCATTTCCTGTACATGTCATGAAACTATAGAGTAATAGAATTAAACATTTTTTACGGCACTTTCGAGAGTCCACATAGATGGAGATGACATTCACTTCTATTGTTAATATGCAATTATAGATGTACATGAATTTCTTCGTCCCCATTCAGACCTTGAGGGATTTTGGTTTTGAAGCGGATGATCAATTTCGACTCCAAGTGTCTTAGTTTTTGGATTTGATTACCTACTCTTTCATGCTCCATTACCATGGCCAAACCTGAATATTTTATGTTTTGACATGTTTTGTTGTTATGGCTGATCATGTGTTTGGATATGGCATATAAGGTGTCTTTATTCTGAATAGCTCTAATATGTTCAATAATTCGTTTTTTTTGAGCGCAGATTGGTGATCCAATATACCATTTCCCACAATCACATTCAATAAGATAGACCAAAAAGTGTGATTCACAAGTGATCTTTGTTGTTATTATAAAAAAAATTGTCCTTTGGGATCTTTTATAGATTTCAAATTCCTTCCTACCTTGCATGCTTTGCATGACATGCATTTAGTGAATTCTCACTGCCACTTTTGCAACCATGTTTCTGCTTTTTTGGTAGTGAAGTGACTGTTTACCAACGTATCCTGAATAGATGGTGCTTTTCTATATGAGATCAATGTTGATCTCCAATCAGTTTTCCAATGTCCGGGTCCTTTTTGAGCACATTCCAATATTTCAGTAGTGTTTTCTTAATTTGAAAACTTTCTTTTGAATATGTTAAAATCAATCGAGGTTTATCCTCATCGTTTTGTTGGTCTGATTTGTTCTTGACAATCAGTGTCCCGCTCTTGTTTTCATTCTAGCTCTTTGTTCTCCACAAATAATATCCCTGTTCTTATAACCTCTCCTAGAGAAATGTGTTCTGGTTTCTTTGAACTTATTCTCCATTTCAATTGTTTCTGAGCAATTTCTTTTCATTCGGAGAAACTCTCCGTATGGGATACTTTGTTTTAAGGATCATGCCTGAAAACTTGTCCTGTGCAGGATACTATTCGTTGATGTTTTCTTGCCAAATACAGTGTTTTGCAACTTGCTGTCTCTTTTGTACACTTTTGTGTCCAAAAGTCTATTTCTCTTTGTTGTATATTGAATGTGAACTTAAGGCCAACTTCATTTTCATTCAAAATTGCAATATATTCCAGGAGTTTTGATTTTGTACCTTTCCACAGAAGGAAGAGGTCGTCAATAAACCTTAACCATAGTACCTCATGTGAAGTATATGGATTGTTTTCCTCTCTCCAAGCTATGCATCTGTCCCACCAACCCATGGTGAGATTCGCATAGCTTGGAGAGAAGGAAACTCCCATAGCTGTTCCACGCTTTTGTGAGTACATTTTGTTATTAAAGGTGAACACATTGTTGGTTAGACAAATTCTGATCATGTCTATAATCATTTTTGTATGTTGGCACTCCCCAATTGGTGTTTGCTTTAAAAAGTATGAGATTGCCTTTAGACCAATTTCGTGGTCATTAGATATGTATAGGGACACAACGTCGATTGTTACCAACAGGTATTCTGTTTGCCAAGCTGTGTCCATCAAGATCCTTAGAAAATCGCCTGTGTCGTTTATGAAGGAACTCAGTGTAGGTACTATGGGAGCCAGAAAGAAATCGACATAAGATGCTATATTTTCAAATAATGAACCGCAACTTGATATTATTGGACGTGCTGGCGGTTTGTGGAATATTTTGTGTACTTTTGCTAGAAAATATATAGTCGGAGTTATCTGATTAGTTACTGTTAGGAAGTTTTTCTCATCTTGATTTATTAATCCGTTTCCTTGTCATTTCTGGAATTGGATTGCCTGGTATTATTGTATAGTTTGTTTTGTCATTTAATTGTCGATTGGCCTCCTCTATATAGTCCTGTTTGTCCAGAATTATAATATTTCCACCCTTGTCGGCTGGTTTGATTTCAATGGTATTATTTTCTCTTAGGGCTTGTCGTTCATTCCATGAACGATTTTCTTGCTTTGTTTTTATATTTTTCATGGCATCCAATTCTGCAACTACTAAGTCATGAAATACATCGATGCAATTTCCAGGGTGGAGTGCTGGGCAAAACTTTGATTTTTTTTAATTTGGTCCCGGGACGAATGTCAGATTCTATTCCCATATCTGTTAGGACTTGAGTGTCTGTTATTTCAGTTTCCTCTACTTGGTGGGCCAGTTCATATGCTGTACTCAGGCTTGGTATTTCAGATATAACCAATGTTTGTGACTGATCACTTGAATTAGTGTGTTCTTCTGAAGTTGTCATTGTCGTTCTTGTGGGCACTTTGGCGAATAATTTCTTAAGCTTGAGTTTGCGGATATATTTATACATGTCTATTCTCGTTTCCACACTGTCCTGATGTTTTTCTGGTCAAAATGTAAGCCCTTTGTTTAGCAATTTTTGTTCTGTTTTTGAAAGATTATAGCTGGACAGAGTGATAAACAGATTTTGTTCCATGCCATTTTTCTTGTCAGTGTTCATTTCCTTATCACTGTTCGGTTGCGCAATTGATATCTTTGTTTTTCCTCCTCTTCTGGTTTTACGCTTTGATCTCAGTTTCCGAATTGACCCCTTCCATGGCCCCTGATATGTCCTCTGCCTCGACCTCTTCCTGTCGCTTTTGGGTTCTGTTGATCTTGATAAAGCATTTCCATCCCGTCTAAAAAAGAGTATTTCTTAGTTGCTGTTGTAATTGCTGATCTCTGTTCTCCCTCACTCACATCAGATTCGGTTTCACTTGGTATCGTGTGGGTGGATGGTTATGTGTTTGCCTGCTTGGTATTTGCTTGTTTCTTCAGAACATCAAATCTTTTGGCAAAAGTAAATATGGTTCCGTTTTCGTAGTCTGATTCATCCCTCCTGAATTTTCGTTGTTTTCTCTCCTCTATTTCACTCTCATGCTTATCTAGATTATTCTCCACCATTGTCCGGAATTTATTAATTTCTTCCTCCTCCTGTCCTGTGGCTTTAATAAGTTGTTCTATTTCATTGATTTTAATATGTAGTTCCTCTACATTTTTCTTCGCATATTTAATTATGATTTGTATCATTGTGTGCGAGCATTCCATATTCTTATGTCCCCATTCTTCGAGCATTTGTGGGCTCGTATCTGGATGGTTCAGCAGGGTAAATATGCATAATCCACATGGTACAAGACCCAATTCCAGTTATTTTTTTCGGGGTACTGATTTCCCATCCACAGGATATTTCCTTGCGAAGAAGTTTCTCTAATTGTAAAAATAGTTGTTTCAATGTACTTGCCACAGGATTAGAGGCAGTTGTTTTTGATTTAGTTGCCGTTGTGTTAGGCTGCGTTTTCAAAAACATACTTTCTGCTTTCTCTAAATGCTTCGCTGCTCTTTTTCCCATTGACTCGATTTTATTTTATATATTTTGGCTTGGTTGAATTTAGGCAGGTATCTATTATTTCTCAATTTCTAATAGTCTCAATCAACTGATCAGATTGACAGACTCTGACTTGTTTTGCAAAAAGTGTAGGCAGATTATATTTTTAGCCGAAGAATGGCCACATGGGTCAAATATATTTGTATCCAGAATAGTACTCAGACTTCATTAGTCCATATCTCTCTCCGTTTTCTCGTGAAAACAGCCGAGTGAGTTGCACTCGCTTTCAGAACACAGCACAATGAGTATTAACTTTACTGGCAACTATATCGTTTGTTTTACTTACCCAGAAGACTCCCGACCAGCTCGATGTCCTCTGACAACTCGCGCCGACGCTCAACCGGGTGTTGCCAGGTAAGATCCCTCTTTGTTGTTGGTTCTTGGCAATCCGTATTTGGCGAGGGTTTGGTTGAATTCCAGGCTCACGACGATTAATTGTTTTGGAATAGTTCAATCACTTGTCGGCGTTGCTTTATACCGCACACTCCTTTTACAGCTCCAAGGTTCGTACACCGGACTGTTTGCGCTGGACTCTCCCCGGACCACAATGTGAATACAGCAAATGTCCCTTACGAACCCACTGATGAAACAGCAAGGAGCACATGATTAAGGGTCATAGGACTCGAAACGCCTAATGCCAGTCTTGAAATAAAGAATCTCTTTTTAAGCATGTTTGGTGTGGCTCGTGCTGCGTTTTTGAATGAATGCTGTTTTCTTTTGGATATATATATATAGAGAGATATATATATATAAAAGCTCCAAAGTTCCCCACCGGAACAAAGACGCACTCAGACATCCGCTAGCACCAGGCTTTTAAAGGGTAAGAACAGCACCGGCATGCCGATGCAAATAACAGCTTTCGTGTCGAGTTATGCATGCCTGACGCATTTCTGTGCTGCCGCACTTCATCAGAGGCTTCGACAGTCTTTCATGCTGTTCTGACCCATACACACACAAGGAAAAATTTCACCCTTCGATGGGCTGCTCTGATGAGCATATTGACTTGTGGGTGTTGTAGTCTGGTTCAGCAAACTCTACCCTATTGGGCGCACGTAAATATTGCTGTTGCCAAAAAGTTCTGAGCCCACAGATGGGCCTCCGCATGTGGGTGCCGTTCAATATCCCAAGCAAATGTCCCACATAATGGCTCTGTGAACTACAGAGCCCATAGCCCTCAACCTTAGTAGGGTGGTGCATCCTTCGTGGCCGGGGACACCGCGTAAAATGAAAGCTCCAAAGTTCCCCACCGGAACAAGGACGCACTCAGACATCCGCTAGCACCAGGCTTTTAAAGGGTAAGAACGGCACTGGCATGCCAATGCAAATAACAGCTTTTGTGTCGAGTTATGCATGCCTGATGCGTTTCTGTGCTGCCGCACTTCATCAGAGACTTCGACAGTCTTTTGTGCTGTTCTGACCCATACAGACACAAGGAAAAATGTCACCCTTCGATGGGCTGCTCTGATGAGCGTATTGACTTGTGGGTGTTGTAGTATGGATCAGCAAACTCTACCCTACTGGGTGCACGTAAATGTTGCTGTTGCCATAAATATATATATATATATACCTACTGGTGGTCGCCAGTAGGTAGTTATAGTTAGGACCCAAGTTTCCATAGGAAGTTCGCAACATTCTATTTGGAATAACTTTGGCGCCGGTCGACAAATCTTCGCGAAATTCTCCAAGAAAATGGCCTGCTCCGCTCCGCTCCTTCCCTGTAAATTTGGGGGTGATTTGTCAAGCGGGGGCCGAGAAAAAAGGGGGTCTCAAAACTTGTTTTCTCCATGTTAATTCCCGTAAGAAACTTTAGACACAGATACAGCCCGAACTGCTGAACGGAATTACACCAAATTCAATCCTGAGGGCCCCTGGTGGCCAACTAGCCCACAAGGTGATTCCAATAAGTGCCACTGTGCTGCGTTGCAGAGAGGTGGTCCAGGCCACGGCCTTATTAAACCTCTCTGCAACGTACCTCTGTGGCGCTTACTGGAGGTACCTGGTAGGCTACTTGGACCCCAGGGGCCCTCAGGATTTCCCCATGAAATTTTCCATTGGACCTTTAAGACGGGCTACAGGCTGAACTGCTGAAGGGAATTACACCACATTTGGCAAAAAAATTAGAGTTTGGTTCGCAGATTACGCTTTTTGTTAAATGGTGTAAATCGGTTCAGTAGTTCCTGAGAAAATCAAAAGTAAAATCATAGATATATCTAGAGATGAAGCACCGTACTGTACTCTGTACCTTCCAGAGCACAAGCTTTATGCTAATTGGCTGTCAACACTCCAAACCAGGAAGTGTTGGCAGCCATCTTGTGCCTCGGTAGAACCGAGGCACAAGAAAGCAGTGAAACAAACGTGCAAAACACGCAAAGGGGGCAGGGTAGAAACACCCTGACCACCTAGGCCTGCTCAGGGGGTCCCACAAACACCCCCAAGGCCCCAATTTTTTTTAAATCGCGGGATATGCGTAGGTACCCGTACCCCGTGAAAAAAAAACATGGTCTGCTTTTTTTTAAAATTAGCCCCCTAGGGAACCAAATCCAGGGGGCTTTAATAAAAAAAGCGTGGGGGTGGTCCAATCCCCCCCACACTGCCCCAGGGACTTCCACCCCCAGGGCAAAGTAAGTATAGTAGCGGGGCACAGGGCCCCCCACAGCCCCAGGGACCACCACCCGCCCAGGGCTTGCATATGTATGATGGGGGGCCTCTAAGGCCCCCTGAGCCCCGGGGACCACCACCCCCGGGGCTTCCTTATATAGTATGCGGAGGGGCTTTAGATGCTCCCCATGCAGAAAATCAATGCCGGCTCCTGCAGGATGCGAGGAGCTGGCAGGGACCGTGGGGGGCTTAGGGACCCCCCCTATGGTCCCCAACAGAGAGGGCAGGCCCCGGGGCATGGGGTCCCCGGGGCCATAAGTTGCCCAGGAGGGGGGCAGCGCATTTTAAGTTGGGGAATCAATTCCTCTTCAATCCAGAGGTCCCCTAGGGGGCAGCTAGTCCAACAGGTATCTCCAGTTAGCGTCACAGAGCTGTGTTGCAGAGTGTTGTAAAAAGGGGGCGTGCCCTCTGAACAACTCTCTGCAATGCAGCTCCCTGGCGCATACTGGAGGTACCTGGTGGGCTAGTTGGCTCGCAGGGGACCTCAGGATTGAAGAGGAATTTATTACCCAACCTAAAACGCACCACAGGGCGTGTTTGCACACATATTACCTCAGGCCCGCCCCCTTCCTTCACTATTGAGCAAAATATTCTTCTAAAATCAGCCGAACTACGAATTCCGATTTACTCACCTGTTATCACAAGAGACGTCAGTGCAGCATCCTTGAGCGCACTACTGATCCTGATAAGTAATTCTAACCATACTTACAGTAACTTGAATTTCCTTCCATAGGCTAACATTGACTGGTTTCACTTGGAAATTCATTTTAGATGTCAAGAGAGATGTCATGAGTGATGTCACTGACCATGTCATGAGTGATGTAATATGTGACGTCATCAGCGGTGCATTGCGGGCGCATGACTTATAGTTAGCTGAACTAACTATAACAGGGGAATTTCAATGGTTTTGTATGAGTGAAATGTCCAGCTAACTATAACATGTGTGAAACCTATGGTTTTCTCAGTGAATTTCTAAGGTTTTTTAAATGCTAATTCGTAACTATAACGTGGCTGAAACCTATGGTTTTTTCAGTGAATTCTAACCTGGCTGAAACCTATGTTTTTTTCAGTGAATATATACATTCACAGTTTTTTTGTTTATAATTATGCACGAATGTATTCACTTTGTATGTAAACAAACCATCATTTCCTTGTTCTTCGCCTCCCCCAATGCGGACAGTCAGACCTGCAATGAATATAATTGCACGGATACAGAAATACCATTATTGCAGTCGTAATTATTTCAAGATCTTTCTTGCAAATGTTTATAATTATAAAATGAACGGGATGTTTTACATTTGGATGAACATTGAATTCAAATTGAAAGAAAGAATATATTTAACGTGGTATATCGCACGCCGTACATGACATACCTTTTCCATGACGATCAGTGGGAGGGGATTCACCATGGCAACCAACCCATGACACGAACAAGCTCCTAAAACTTTGTATATATTGCACGCCGCGCAAAGTGTTAAGATGTTGTGAACAAGGCGGATCCCCGCCGAAACGCGTCAAGCCACTTCGTTTTTAAATAAAACAACACTTCTTTGGTAACGGATTCCCACGGTGTCAGCGCCTTCTTTTAATAAAGGGATTAAGGATAGGACTGTATATATATATATATATATATATATATATATATATATATATATATATATATATATATATATATATATATATATATATATATATTCACTGAAAAAACATAGCTTTCAGGTCATATATAGTTAGGAATTAGCATTTAAAAAACCATTGAAATTGCTCCTATATAGTTATTTGTACTAACTATATTTCGCGCACCCGCAATCCACTGCTGATGATGTCACATATTACATCATTCATGACAAGGTCAGTGACATCACTGATGACATCACTGATGACATCACTGATGACATCTCAAATGACATCTCAAATGACATCACTGATGACATCATCCATTGACTGTGTGTTTCTGTAAAGTTTAAATCTTTTACATATTGAAGAATGAGTGAGGAGTGGATGTATAAGTGTCTGGATGAAAGATTTAGTAGGTACATGACTGACTGTATGAGTGAGTGATTAAATGTGTCTTACTGAATGCATGGGCTAGTGACTAAACTGTCTGAATGTGTGCATCAGTATGTCTGTTGTTGTGTAAGCTACTGCATGTGTTGATCAGTAGCTATATGAGTGGCTATATGTGTTATTGATTGGTTGCCCGAGTATTTGTATGGGAGACTGAGTGTGTGTGTGGGTAGCTGGCATATATAAATGACTATACATAACAACCACTGATTGTGCGAGTGGCTGTATGGATCATTGTGTACTTGTATCAGTAATTGTATAACAAAGTAAGAATGTGTTAGTATATGTTTGAATAAGTAAGGTGTTGTGTGTATAACTGTATAGTTGAGGAAATGAAAGTGTGATTGATTCTTTGCATGACTGACTAGATGTGTGAGTAACTCCATGGATGAGTGGCAGAGTCTGAGTGTCTGTATAAGTGTTTGAGTGCAGATGATAGTGTTGTATTGCTGAGTGACTGTTTGTATGAGTGATTCTATGGTTGAATGAGTGAATGTGTGTGTAGACCTAGCAATCAGTGAGTGCGTATGTAGTACCTGGTATTGGTGTGTCAATGGTTTCAAGAATGGTAGTCTGTGTTTAACACTGGGTGTATCAAAGGTTATATTAGAGTGTGAAGAGGTGCATCGTATTATCAGATGAATGATATCATCAGTGATGTGATCAGTGATGTCAATTGAGATGTCATCAGTGATGTCATTTGAGATTTCATCAGTGATGTCATCAGTGATGTCACTGACCATGTCATGAATGATGTAATATGTGACATCATCGGCAGTGGATTGCGGGTGCGCGAAATATAGTTAGTAAAACTAACTATATAGGAGCAATTTCAATGGTTTTTTAAATGCTAATTCCTAACTATATATGACCTGAAACCTATGTTTTTTTCAGTGAATTTGCAAGGTTTTTTAAATGCTAATTTCTAACTATATATGACCTGAAACCTATGGTTTTTTCAGTGAATTTGCAAGGTTTTTTAAATGCTAATACCTAACTATGTAAGGCTTGAAACCTATGGTTTATTCAGTGAATATATATATTTAATATAATATATATATAATTTTTATTTTCAAGTTTTTTTTCATATGATTACCGGGGCCGCTCACCGTGAGCGTTCCGTAAACACACCGTAAACGCTCTGAGCTCTTACACCGACAAATTTTTAAGGTTTCTAAAATATAATATGTACGTTTTTAACGTAGATTTTAAAGGTAGACAATATCTGCTTAAATGTAGAAAAGTTTTTTTAAAAACTTTTAACAACAGTATATTACTTTTTGGAGTAGTAACAAATCTCGCGAGGGTACGTCGCATGTGCACGCAACGTAAGAGCACCATCCGCGCACCGTAAAAGCTTCGAGCTCTTACTCCCGAAAGTTATATAAACTTTAAATCGTGATATCTATGTATTCATTGCACAATATAAAGGTACACATTATCTGGGATAATAAAGAACATGTTAGTTTAAAATTTTAAAGACCATATATAACTTTAGGCAATTATAAATCTCGCGAGGGTGCGTAATACGTAAACGCATCGTAAGATGACGTCAGCGCTCCGTAAATAGAGCGTAAACGCAACATAAGCTTACGCAAGCGCTCCGTAAACGCAACGTAAGCGCTCCGTAAGCTTACGTCCAACCATGTGACCTCAAAACAAAAGATTTAATTGGTTTATAATACTTCCTACTCCAATTGTTAAAGACCCCTCCCATGTTCATCATTCTTCTTTGGCTTTCAGAGAAGCAACACCTTTTTTCTACAGCTTCTAGCTACAGAAAAATACTTCCAAATGGCTGAACATCCAGACTCTGACCATTCTTCTAATGAAGACTTTGTTGAAGAGGACCCTCACCCAAGTAAGAAGAAGGAGTCCATAGTCTGGAAGTTTTTCAGCTTTCCAGAACATCAGAAGAAAGTAAATGCACCACTTGTCACCTGCAAGATCTGTGACACAGTGTTATTTAAAGGAAATCCTAATAAGAAATATGCATTCGGAACCCACAGCATGGAACTCCATGTAAAAAATATACACCCCAACAATTGGAGTAGAGCTGTGGTGCAAAGATCTCAGGAGCAGGACTCTTCTCCTAGTACATCTACAGCAAGAACCGGAGTACCACCAATGCCATCTTCAATGGTGGCGAACATTCAGCCAGAACTGAAAAATTTAATGATGCAATGCATACATTGCAATAAATTAGTAGCCTTCGGACAACAGGCCATTGAAGTAAGTTTGCAGAAGAACAGGAACCACAGATGCAGCACATAATTTTTTTCTTTCAATTTCATAGTTTGTTCCTGTTGAACAATTGTTTTGTGTAAAAAGTTCATTTTTCTAAGTTTTTCCAGCAAAAAAAAGAAAAAAAAAGTTATTTTAAGAACTACCTCTACTGGTTAAAAAAAGAACTAAATTTCTATGTTTGTATGTAAAAGTTTGTCATAGTGAATGTCAAAGTGCAAAACTATAAGGATGTGGTACAGCATTAATCTATAAGGTGTTTACCTATAGTATACTGTATTATTTCTAAAGCACTGAAATGTAACATATCTATATAAATGTCTTACAACTCTATGGGCCAGATATAGGTAATCTCGATTTACCTACTCTTAAATACTGCATCATACCAATTCAATATTTAAGAGTAAGTAAATGGGATGTAGGTAATTTCTCTTTTGAAATTACCGAATCTGTATAATTCAGTCATTTTACCGAATCGGTATTTGATTCCTATAAATGTTGAGACCAATAGGAATCAATGGCAATTACCGAATCAGTAAATACTGAATCTGTAAAATTACCGAATTGTCAAGGGAGACAGGTTGTCACTTTGACACCCTGTTGCACCCTTGATTCTGATTTGTGTGCCATGTCACACACATACATGGTTTTAGGGCATGTATGTGTGCCACGTGGCACAAATGTACATGCACAGATATGCATGTACACAGGAATTCATTATTTACCTCCGAAAGTTTTATAAACTTTAAATCGTTATATCTACGTATTCATTGAACAATATAAAGGAACACATTACCTGGGATTATAAAGAACATGGTTATTTTAAACTTTTAAACAACATATATAACTTTATTTAAACAATTATAAATCTCACGAGGGTGCTAAATCATTATATCTACATATTCATTGTACAATATAAAGGAACATATTAACTGGGATAATAAAGAACATGTTTATTTTAAACTTTTAAACAACATATATAACTTTATTTAAACAATTATAAATCTCACGAGGGTGCGTACCACGTAAGCACATCATAAGATGACGTAAGCGCTCCGTAAATAAAACGTAAACGCAACGTAAGCTTACGTAAGCGCTCTTTAAACGCTCCGTAAGCGCTCCGTAAGCTTACGTTCAACCATGTGACCTTAAAACAAAAGATTTAATTGGTTTATAATACTTCCTACTCCAATTGTTGAAAGACCCCTCCCATGTTCATCATTCTTCTTTGGCTTTCAGAGAAGCAACACCTTTTTTCTACAGCTCCTAGCTACAGAAAAATACTTCAAAATGGCTGAACATCCAGAGTCTGACCATTCTTCTAATGAAGACTTTGTTGAAGAGGACCCTCGCCCAAGTAAGAAGAAGGAGTCCATAGTCTGGAAGTTTTTCAGCTTTCCAGAACATCAGAAGAAAGTAAAAGCACCACTGGTCACCTGCAAGATCTGTGACACAGTGTTATCTAGAGGAAATCCTAATAAGAAATATTCATTCGGAACCCACAGCATGGAACGCCATGTAAAAAATATACACCCCTACAATTGGAGTAGAGCTGTGGTGCAAAGATCTCAGGAGCAGGACTCTTCTCCTAGTACATCTACAGCAAGAACCGGAGTACCACCAATGCCATCTTCAATGGTGGCGAACATTCAGCCAGAACTGAAAAATGTAATGATGCAATGCATACATTGCAATAAATTAGTAGCCTTCGGACAACAGTTCATTGTAATTTTGCAGAAGAACAGGAACCACAGATGCAACAATTGTTTTGTGTAAAAAGTTCATTCTTCTACTTCATCTTCAGAAGAGTCTGTTCCTGAAACCCCTAGAACACAGAGAGAGTCCATAGTACGGAAATAAAAAAAAAAAGAAAGGAGAAAAATGTAAATGCGCCTTTTGTCACATGTAAAATCTGTCACACAGTACTTTCAAGAGGTAATCCACAGAAACAGTACAGCTTTGGAACTTATAGCATGGAATGCCATGTCCGGAATATACACCCAAACAATTGGAGTAAAGCTGTAATAAAAAGATCATAATAGGAGCAGGGCTCAGCTCCCAGCAGTTCTTCTGAAGCAACAGCACCACCAATGCAAGCATCAATGGTTGCAAATATCCAACCTGAACTTAAGAATTTGATGATGCAATGCATTCGTTGCCAGAAAGTAATAACCTTTGCACAAGAGTCCATTCAAGTTATCCTGCAAAAAAACAGGAAGCACAGGTGCATTACCAGGAGCATTTTTCCTTTTCTCTGAAGATTGTCTTCTGGATGAATCTTCAAATTCATACCTCTTGATTGATAAAGCTTGCTTATAAACTCTTTGTTTGCGGTTCTTGGTAGGCATAATCTATTATGACTCTGTAGATATTTACAATCTGTTGAAAAGAAAAATATAACATATGATAGACCACTACTAACATAGCACATAGCAATTACATTAACTAAACAATATAAATACTAGTTCACACCTCTCTTTGTGTGTCTCATATCACTCTCTTCCTGCACCATATCCCTCTTTGCATGCCTCATCTCACTCTCTCCTTCCACCATCTCTCTGTTTGTATGTGCGTATCATCTCAATCTCTGCCTACACCATCTGTCTGTTTGTGTGTGTGTTCATCTCACTCTCTGTGTCTAAAACGATTTACCATTCTAAATGTTTTTTGGTTGAAATGTCTGGCTTTAAGTTTTTTGACAAACAACACACTGAGCGTGTATGTGAATTAAGGAATTATATTTTCATCTTTTTCAATAATGTTAGCTGTGTGTGCTCACAGTTTGTATCTTTTACCTTACAGGGTAGACTTCTTTTTAAAGTGTTCCTCATGCTTGGATTCAATGCTGGTACAGAGATAGTGCTAATAGTTTAATTTGGCTTGTAAATATGCTCCTTTTTTACAAACGCCTTGCGCAACCTTTAACATGGGTGCAAGCAGTGAATATATGGAGAGGGATAGGAATAGCAGAGGGAAAACAATATGAAATGGTGTGGGAGATGCATAAAGGATTTTACTAATGGCATCAATTGAGATGGAATATAAGATAAAGAGGGGCATATTTACAAGCCCCTTGCACAATGTTTAACATGGGTACAAGCAGTAAATACATGCAGAGTGATAAAATTGGCACACAAACAAGAATATGAAATGCCTTGAGAGATACGTAAGGGATTTTACTAATGGCATAAATTGAGATAGAATATACAAAAAAGAGCGGCATATTTACAAGTCCCTTACGCAATGTTTGACATGAGTGCAAGCAGAAAATGCATGCAGAGTAATAAAATTGCCACATAGACAAGAATATGAAATGCCTGTGAGAGATGCATAAAGGATTTCACTAATGGCATAAATTGAGATATAATATACAAAAAAGAGAGGCATATTTACAAGCCCCTTGCGCAATGTTTGACATGGGTGCAAGCAGAAAATGCATGCAGAGTAATAAAATTGGCACACAGACAAGAATATGAAAATGCTGTGAGAGATGCGTAAAGGATTTTACTAATGGCATAAATTGAGATAGAATATACAAAAAAGAGAGGCATATATATTTTCTTTTTTTTAAAAGAGAGGCATATTTTTAAGCCCCTTGCGCAATGTTTGACATGGGTGCAAGCAGAAAATGCATGCAGAGTAATAAAATTGCCACACAGACAAGAATATGAAATGCCTTGAGAGATGCGTAAAGGATTTTACTAATGGCATAAAATGAGATACAATATACAAAAAAGAGAGGCATATTTACAAGCCCCTTATGCAATGTTTGACATGGGTGCAAGCAGAAAATGCATGCAGAGTAATAAAATTGCCACACAGACAAGAATATGAAATGCCTTGAGAGATGCGTAAAGGATTTTACTAACGGCATAAAATGAGATACAATATGCAAAAAAGAGAGGCATATTTACAATCCCTTGGCAATGTTTGACATGGGTGCAAGCAGAAAATGCATGCAGAGTAATAAAATTGGCACACAGACAAGAATATGAAATGTTGTGAGAGATGCGTAAAGGATTTTACTAATGGCATGAATTGAGATACAATATACATAAAAGAGAGGCATATTTACAGCCCTTGCACAATGTTTGACATGGGTGCAAGCAGAAAATGAATGCAGAGTAATAAAATTGGCACACAGACGAGAATATGAAATGCCTTGAGAGATGCGTAAAGGATTTTACTAATGGCATAAATTGAGATACAATATACAAAAAAGAGAGGCATATTTACAAGCCCCTTGCGCAATATTTGACGTGGGTGCAAGCAGAAAATGCATGCAGAGTAATAAAATTGGCACACAGACAAGAATATGAAATGGTGTGAGAGATGCGTAAAGGATTTTACTAATGGCATAAATTGAGATAGAATATACAAAAAAGAGAGGCATATTTTAGTTTTTTTTTAAAAGAGAGGCATATTTTTAAGCCCCTTGCGCAATGTTTGACATGGGTGCAAGCAGAAAATGCATGCAGAGTAATAAAATTGGCACACAGACAAGAATATGAAATGCCTTGAGAGATGCTTAAAGGATTTTACTAATGGCATAAATTGAGATACAATATACAAAAAAGAGAGGCATATTTACAAGGCCCTTGCGCAATGTATGACATGGGTGCAAGCAGAAAATGCATGCAGAGTAATAAAATTGGCACACAGACAAGAATATGAAATGCTGTGAGAGATGCGTAAAGGATTTTACTAATGGCATAAATTGAGATAGAATGTACAAAAAAGAGAGACATATTTACAAGCCACTTACGCAATGTTCGACATGGGTGCAAGCAGAAAATGCACGCAGAGTAATAAAATTGCCACACAGACAAGAATATGAAATGCCTTGAGAGATGCGTAAAGGATTTTACTAATGGCATAAAATGAGATACAATATACAAAAAAGAGAGGCATATTTACAATCCCTTGGCAATGTTTGACATGGGTGCAAGCAGAAAATGCATGCAGAGTAATAAAATTGGCACACAGACAAGAATATGAAATGCTGTGGGAGATGCGTAAAGGATTTTACTAATGACATAAATTGAGATACAATATACAAAAAAGAAAGGCATATTTACAAGCCCCTTGCACAATGTTTGACATGGGTGCAAGCAGAAAATGCATGCAGAGTAATAAAATTGCCACACAGACAAGAATATGAAATGCCTTGAGAGATGCGTAAAGGATTTTACTAATGGCATAAAATGAGATACAATATACAAAAATGAGAGGCATATTTACAAGCCCCTTACGCAATGTTTGACATGGGTGCAAGCAGAAAATGCATGCAGAGTAATAAAATTGCCACACAGACAAGAATATGAAATGCCTTGAGAGATGCTTAAAGGATTTTACTAATGGCATAAATTGAGATACAATATACAAAAAAGAGAGGCATATTTACAAGCCCCTTGCGCAATGTATGACATGGGTGCAAGCAGAAAATTTATGCAGAGTAATAAAATTGGCACACAGACAAGAATATGAAATGCTGTGAGAGATGCGTAAAGGATTTTACTAATGGCATAAATTGAGATAGAATGTACAAAAAAGAGAGACATATTTACAAGCCCCTTACGCAATGTTTGACATGGGTGCAAGCAGAAAATGCATGCAGAGTAATAAAATTGCCACACAGACAAGAATATGAAATGCCTTGAGAGATGCGTAAAGGATTTTACTAATGGCATAAAATGAGATACAATATACAAAAAAGAGAGGCATGTTTACAATCCCTTGGCAATGTTTGACATGGGTGCAAGCAGAAAATGCATGCAGAGTAATAAAATTGCCACACAGACAAGAATATGAAATGCTGTGGGAGATGCGTAAAGGATTTTACTAATGACATAAATTGAGATACAATATACAAAAAAGAAAGGCATATTTACAAGCCCCTTGCACAATGTTTGACATGGGTGCAAGCAGAAAATGCATGCAGAGTAATACAATTGGCACACAGACAAGAATATGAAAATGCTGTGAGAAATGCGTAAAGGATTTTACTAATGACATAAATAGAGAAACCTGACTCATTTTCAAAATACAACAGTAATGAAGCCCAATATGCTTGTTATGCTTCCCAATACTGCAAACAGCACTCTCTCTATATTAAATGAACGATTACACACCTGTAAAATCACTTTTGAAAATGTAGAACAGTGTGAAACACACACCAAATGTTCTTAAGCAGAATCCTTGAACTGCAGCTCAGACACTGGAAACAGAAATGGCACAGTTTCCCACTCATTCTTCTCACTTATTTCTGCTCATAACCAATGAAATGTCTTCCCACACTATTTCAAAACTAAACTAACATTTCAATTGGTTCTACATTTCCACACTTTCAAACTCACATAATATTCACCCATCCCCCTACTGCTCATTCAACCTGTTACCATGGTAACTCCCACCTAAGGAAGAACAGAGTTTAAAAGTTCATCATACGATGTTGCAAATGAATCCAGCAAGGTAGTTAGAGCTTTCAATATAACAGCTAATCATGTGCAATGTTCCTTTCAATGACCTTTTCTGAACCATTCGAATTGCTTCTTTTAAAAAACAAAACTATGCACCCTAATAAGCTCTCTTGCATTTTCAGAAAGCACCAATCATTTCTTAAGCTTAAAGTGCAGTGAATGTCCTTCTCATTTTTCTAAACTGCAAGCTTTCCAACTGCCATTTCATTTACAGCCCTCATCTGAGTACAACCAGATCGGACTTGAACATGCTTTCAGTATGGTTTGTAGGACACAGCTTTGTATTCTGGTCTAAAAGGTATGCAACAAACAGAGGAATTTTAAACCTTGATTTACCAAAATGTGGATATTTTATGGATTGGCCAGAGAGGATTGAGATGTCACCAATTGATATCATTGGTGAAATCCTTCATGCATCTCCCACACCGTTACCTCATAATTGTGCACTGTGGTGGAAATGACTTATGCAGTTTGACTGGGGTTGGTTTGGAAATGCTATTGAAGGACATCTTTGGACAATTGATGTCACTTTTTCCTCAAACTGCCTTTGTCTATTCCAATACATGCCAAAGTCAAAAATGGAATTGGTCCAATCAATTTTGTCCGCAGATTGAGAAAGCAAGGAAACATGTAAATAAATTTGTTTCTGCATACATGAGAGACTATGGAATGGGTTGTATATACCACAACAACTTGGGTTACAACATGCAAGGCATCTATAGGACAGATGGTGCACATTTCACTGATGAAGGGAACAGAGTCTATCTCTGTAACATCAGACTCTGCATTGGTACTTACTTGTAGGTACCAAAAAAACACAATGAACACAACAGCTCTTTTTAGAGCCCACTAACATGTAAACACTCAAATATGATTTTTAACTTTATTTTTTTAATTCATTTTTACCCAGGTCTGAGCACCGAGCACTCACCGAGCACTACCCCTGCCAATCGTGTTTTCTGTTATTTTTTAAAAAATAAACATTATTTTTAACCTTAGAAGTCCTTGAAGGACCCCCTGAGAAGGCCTAAGGGGTCAGGGACACTCTACCCTACCCCCTTCCCACGTTTTTAAGTTATATTTTTCACTCTCTTCTGAAACCACAAAAAGGCGGCGATAGTGCTCGCGCACCGTGCATTTACCGAGCACTCACGGTGCGCGGACCTATTGGCATTTTTTTAAAAAACAAAACTAAATGGAAATGGACATCGTCTCCTCTGTAGATACCTTGTATGTTGTAATGCAAGTTATTGTGGTATATTGAATCCATATTGTAGTCTTTCAGGAAAGCAGAAACAGATTTGTTCACATGATTCCTTCCTTTCTCAATGTGTGGTCAGAATTGGCGTAAGGGGTCATGAGTTCCTACTCTGGTGAAACACACTTTCTGTTCTATATACTTACTTATGTTGTAAACTAGTGAATCAGAGACAGTCAGTGAAAGAAAGGATGCAGGACATGAAGAACACAAAATTGTATCACTTTGCTACTACCTCATAAATTACATTTAAATAAGTATAATTTTCAAAACAATTTTTCTTTACTAAATTAAAATTTATTGATCAGATTTTTCAAAATCTAAAAGAACTTGTAGCATTTCTTCATCAGGAATTTCATCCGTCAAAGTGTCTGAAAATGATTCGTCAAACTCAACAATGTCTACACATTCCATTAATTCCATATCTAGTGTTTCATCAAAAAAATCTTCCATGGTATCTCCTTCATGTTCTTCATGATTTGTTTCATCTATAGGATCAATATACACCACAGAATAAGTTGCCTCAATAAACGTTGCTGATATTTCAAAGATGTTGGTAGGCTCCTAATTTTCATTCATTATTTTATGTTAGTGTACTATTAAAAGAAAGAGAAACAGCGCTTAGCAAGAGTGAGATAGGGCAGGAAAAAACTATTACATTCTATTAGAAGAGTCACTAATGGGGAAATCTCACACCAGAAATTGAACACCAAAATTTCCTCACAAAACTACCTCAGACACTACAGTCACAAAATGGCCATGTTTCCCTGGACAGTGTATAGTATCAAGCAAGAATTAGAAATATAAAGCACTGCATCTGATGTTGCCCTACTCAATCCATAAGTATAACAGAAAAACATTAAATAACTAACAGAAAACATTTTTCCTATTAACTTAAAGTGAACAACAGAGTTCTCCTTACAAATTAACAACTCACCTTCTAGAAAACTGTTGAACAGTAAATTCTGTCTCAATCTCACACCTCAGAAGTATACCTCAAACACTAAAATCTCAAAATGGCTGTGTTTCCTTCTCATTTTTCATACATATTCAAATACCCAGCCAATCACATTTTATCACACACAAAATCAAAACCAAAGTAACATTTTAATTGGTTCAAATTATCAACACTTTAAAACTCACATAACGTTCAACCTACCCCCAATGCTCTCTACCAATTACCATACTAACTCTCCACAAAACACCTACCTAAGCCCAAAGGTGAAAGAGTCATCACTCAATGTTGCACTCAACCAACATCTAAACACTGAAACTTGTTATTTTATTGTATTTCTCTTTTGTCTTTTTGAGCCGAAGTCCGCGCACAGTGCGCGAACCTCCCGATTTTTTTTTTTTAATTTTTTTTTTTTTTCAACCTTCAGGGTCCTTTACAAACCCCATGACAAAACCTAGGGGGCTCAGGAATCTCCACCCTGCCTCCTTGTCAACTATTACACTTCTGTTTACAACCACTATCATCTTCCACAAAAACAAGATGGTGGACAACACTTCCCCATTTCGACTGACTGGAATGTTGACAGACGTCCAACAGCCAATCAGAATTCTGCACGCACACGCTAAGGTCCGCGCATGTGCAAGGACAGTGCAAGGACGGTGCAAGCCCGTGCGCGCACCGTGTCCCGCCCATAGATATATAATTTGAAAAAAGTTGATTTTCTCAACAATTACTGAAGGGATTTTCACCAAATATACAAAAGGCACTTCTGCATACCAGGCTCTACCATTTTGCCAAGTTTGCACTAATTCGTTCGCCGTTCGGGCTGTAGCTGTGTCTAAAGGTCCTATGGAAAGCTGCATTGGACTCAATTTCACATTCAATTTTCTCAAAAACTACTGGAGGGATTTACACCAAACATACAAAAGGCACTGCTGCATACCAGTCCCTACCATTTTGCCAAATCTGGTGTAATTTCGTTCAGCCGTTCGAGCTGTAGCCTTGTCAGAATGTCCCTATGGAAATTAACATGGGGAAAACATGTTTTGGGACCCCCCTTTTTTCTCAACCCCCGCTTGACGAATCCCCCCGAAACTTTCAGGGAAGGAGCGGAGCGCAGCAAGGCAAATTTAAGGACAATTACAGGCAGATCCCTCAATCGGCGCCAAAGTTATTCCCAATAGAATGTTCGGAATTTCCTATGGTAACTAGGTCCTAACTATAACTACCTACTGGCGACCGCCAGTAGGTAATATATGTATATATATATATATATATATATATATATATATATATATATATATATATATATATATATATATATATATATATTCACTGAAAAAAAACATAGGTTATAGACCATATATAGTTAGGAATTAGCATTTACAAAACCTTATTTTACTCACACAAAACCATTGAAATTTGCATATATAGTTAGTTGCACTAACTATATATCGCGCACCCGCAATCCACTGCTGATGATGTCACATATTACATCATTCATGACATGGTCAGTGACATCACTGATGACATTGTGGTAAATTAAATATTACCCTGTCATATTTTCTATACTTAAACAAAGGGTCATGCATATAATGAGAGGCAGAGTCCGTGGTGTCCGATTCAAAAGGGCTTTATTTCAGTAACTCGAGTTAAGGGAGAATCGGGTTCCATCACCACTAAGGTTCAGGAAGGGTCTTCGGAACTTTATTCACAGAGTACAATATTTATACATTGAATATACATTGAATTGCAAAGAGAAGGAGGAGCGATCCAGGCAGAGCAAGAGAAAGAGAGAGATAAGAGCATGTGGGCGTGCAAGAGGGCGTACATGTGGGCGTTCACTTGAGGAGTCATAGGTGAGTCATAGGTGGGTGGATACATGGAGGGGGTCTGCATGGCCAGCTGGAACCTTTGCCCTACTTGTGTGCGCAACTTGGTCATGACGTGCAATTGACGTGTAACTGGGGGAAGCTGGGGGGAGCTGACTTTCGATCTAATAGAGAGGCCTTCAGTGTCAGGACGACCTGCACGTCTGGTATTATCTGATATCTTAAGTTTGGAGGATGTATTATCTGAAGTAAAGGTCGCTCAAGCAAAGGTTGCTCATCACCAAGAGCCAGTGTGGGCATATATTTCTTCGTGCATTGCGTGGGGGCCATGGGCTTTCTATGGATGCAAGCTCTGTAAATCACTTAAACTGAGACAGAAAAGCTAGGCCCTATCTCTGCAGACGGGTTCTGTTTACCTTCTTCACTAAGCAGGAATGTGTTTCTGTGGAGCAAGCAGATAACTGTGTGCAAAATACTGTCTTGGCACCCCGTGCTGGGCCCTTCTCAGCTGAGCCAGAAGTATGCGAGAGGTCAGGGATACGTAGCTGAGCTGCAGCTTTCAGAGTGTCTGGAGGCAGGGAAAAACCTTAATTCGGGTCCTGGCTCAGGCTGAGCCACAAAACGGGTTCATCTTGATGTTAAACGTGCACAATGCAAATACATTGGCAACATGGGCCTCAGTGCAGAATTAACGTTTCTTTCATGGGGGACTTAGTGACTGAAATTCTAATGTGGGACGGATATGCAGAGGCATCATTATTGCAGACATGAGAGGGAAAATGCATGGGTGACATGCACATACATTAAACGTGGGGTACAAGCAGGGGACACATTGACCATGTAAACTTTCTATTTCCTCATACCCTCCTTGTCCCCTACTTTACCCTTCAGGACACATCTATATTCATGATACCATATATCTGATCATACAGCATCATTTGTTCATCTTTTCTCTTTTGTATACGTGGATGGGGAATACAGGCAGTGGCACACAGGCCGCAAATCGCCGGGCCACACTGCAGACAGAGACAGCAGCCGAATATCATAAGCAGTATCATTCCTAGAAATGACAATACTTTCCATCCCCATGCCGATATTACACCCCAGAGCCAACCGGACCAAGTCCATGTGCCTGGGTCTTGGTGTATATCATGAGCAATTTTGTGGATCCTTGTTATTGCTGCGTACACAGATGGCGCGTTATTCGGAATGAAAACGCAACAACTGGAGCCAATCACTCTACAAGCCCCGCCCCTATCTGCCAGGATGACGTCAAGAACAAGACGGTTCTGAAGAACAACAAGTCTCATGGCAGACTGCTCCTGGGTCAAGTTAGCTAGGGCAGATGCAGTCTCATTTACTACTGCTTCTAGAGTTCTTGTTAACCTGCGTATGAGTTTACTGTTTTGGACGGGACCTATGAAGAAAAAGAATCCTCTATTGAAATCAATCACGGAGGAATCGGTCTCTCTCCGGTGTCTAACATGCTCTAGTCGTGAATCTGGATGATAATGGGATGGGGCTAGAAAGACAGGTGGCAGTAGGAACGCTATATAACACGTCCCACTCCAGTCTAAAGGCAGATGTACATAGGCTGTCTGACCGCAAATGAAATATGTATGGCGGGAAGCTTTGAAAGAAGACTTTCCTTTATCATTAAACTCGACTACAGCATTACACTCGCTGTGTCCCATATGTACTGATCCTTTCTTGCTAACACACAAATCACCTTTAACAGGTAGGACTGTAATAGTCGGTGGACCTGTATTTTGCTTGGGCTGAACATTCAGAATCATAAAACTAAGGGAAGCATTTCCTTGCTCGTACTCTTCATTTTCTAGATCGGTCCCCTTCCTTTGGGGGAGACCGTCATTGTCTGGAAAACATGCCTCATTCATTACTTTATTCAAGTTTCCCCATATCCAGTCGCCGTTGTAAACTGTGGACTTTCTGTCTAGTGATGACATTAAAGCAAACCATGCTCTGCACGAACCATTGTGGGAGAACGGAAAAGGGAAGAAGGGCAGTACTCCCTTCGTTTTTTGATAAGGTGGAAGCTGGCCACATACCCAGCAATCTGTTGCATTGCTGGTCTGATGAGAACGGTGCAACATACGAATAAAAGTATTGTTGCGCAGGGCTAGTCGATATGACAGTTCATGGGGAGGCAGATCACTGAATGTATGCTCTACAGTGTCATTAATGGATAAGTGTATATGTGAGGCAATAGGAGGAAAGAAAACATGTAGCGTCAGGCTGATACATATTATAGTGATGCACAGAAGAGACTGAAAAATCAGAGTTACTATACATCTACTGCGTAATATCTTGCAGTATTTCTCTCTCATTTTACTCTTTTTGCTATTCTGGTCTACGATCTTATACATGTCAGGAACCTGTCTAACCGATTCACCACCTAGTGGACTTAAACAATTAAACGCTGTCTGACTTACTAGACCATAACTTGGACCTGTACTCTTGTTGCGGAGTCTTTTCTAGCAAAGGGGGCTTAAAGTCTGTAATGTCTTAACTGTCCTTTGTCTTTATCAAAGTTCCAGAATCTCCATAGTACTTCCTACAATGGTGGGCGTGAAGCCATCCTTTTCTTCCTTCGACCTTGACGGCTGTCCTCGTGGTGAGCAATACTAATTTCGGTGTCTTCCAGCGTGGCTCAAGGGGGCTTGATCGATCAAAGTTCCGCACATAAACACAATTTCCAGGGACTATGGTATGCTCCTTGACCTGGGTGTTGTCAGGGAACGCGGCGGCAACCTGTGAACGACAAGATAGTAGTGCAGACATCAAGGAAGCCAGGTAATCTGTCAGCATGTTACTGTCAACATCAGTTATTTTCTTAGGCATAGGCGTACCCCACATATTCGGTGGTCTACCGAAAACCACTTCATAAGGAGATAGGCCTGTTCTGGAATGAGCTACCATACGCATGTAAAAGAGGGCAACCGGCAAGGCTACCATCCAATCCACGCCTTTTTCTGCACAGATCTTCGCTAATTTCGTCTTAAGTGTCTGATTATGGCGCTCTACGAGTCCTGCTGCTTCAGGGTGTCGTACACAATGAAACTTCCACTGGTATCCTAACAGAAGGGACACTCGTTTCATTAATTCAGAAGAAAAAGGCTGACCATTGTTTGAGTACACGACACGGGGCAATCCATATCTGGGGAAAAATTCACGCACCAATTGCCTGGCGGTGGTCACAGCAGTATAGTCTGGGACTGGGTACGCTTCTGTCCATCTAGATAGTACACACACAACTACCAGGACATACTTATAACCTCTACATCTGTCCATTTGGATATAATCCATCTGGAGGACCTCAAAAGGATGGTCAGGAGGATGAAATCCGCCTTGTCCCACCGGAATGCCTTTGCCTGGATTGAACTGGCAACAGATCATACATGTACGTACTTTCTGTTTCGCTGCTGCACGTAGGTGCTTGTTAAACCAGATATTCTGTAAGCTGTCTAGCATTGCCTTTTCTCCCAAGTGTGCTGGACTATGTGCTGTGTTTATGATCACTTGTACCATAGAGTCTGGGAGAAACCATGTAGCTTTGCCTTTAGTCATCCAACCTTGGTCAGTCTGGACCCCTCCTTGTTCAGTCCATTTCTTTATTTCGTCTGAAGTGGCATGTGTCTGTATATCGTGTACATCCTGAGAAGGATCCCTGACTGTCATACTTTTTGTCAGTAATGGTACCTCTATCTTTGTCATGTCTGTTGGTGTCTGGGCTGTAAGTTTAGCAGTTCGGTCTGCCAGGTCATTACCCTGGGAAATGATGTCTGTAACTTTAGTGTGTGCTTTGCATTTCAGGATAGCTATGGCTGTAGGTAAATGTATTGCTTCTAACAGAGCCTGAATAAGCGGGCCATACTGAATTTTAGTCCCATGAGAGGTCAAGAAACCTCTCTCCCTCCACAGGACTCGGAAGTCATGAACTACGCCAAATGCGTATTGTGAATCTGTATAAATGTTTACTTTCAAGTGCTTAGCTCTTATGCAGGCTTGTGTCAGAGCGATAAGCTCTGCTGCTTGTGCTGACAGAATGTCTGTTCTTTGTGTCTCTATGACTTCAGTAGCAGTGGTCACGGCATATGCGGCCACTAACTCTCCCGTGCTTGTTCTCATGCATGAACCATCTACATAAAGTGTCAGGTCAGGGTCTGGCAGTGCAATATCTGTCAGGTCTTGTCTTGGTTTTGTTACTGTATTCATTATTTCCACACAGTCATGTGGTGCAGTGTCTACTGTACTTGAGGGCAAAAGTGTAGCAGGGTTGAGAATATTGCATCGTCTAATCTCTATGTGTGGCTGAAATAACGTCAGTTCATATCCTGTCAGTCTCGCTACAGTTAAGTGCTGTGTCCGTGTCCTGTTCAAGAGAACTTCCACTGCATGTGGTACCTGTACTGTCAGGGGATGTCCCAGCACTATGGATTTAGAAAAGGGGGTGGTGATGAACAGAGTGTCTGAGTTAAACAGCACTATGGAGTCACTTTGTCTTATGGCTAGGGCTGTTGCTGCAACTGATTTCAGGCACGCAGGCAGAGCCTGGGCCACTGGGTCCAGTGTACTAGAAAAATGAGCACTCGGCTTGTGTTTTCCTGCTTGATCTTGTGTAAGGACAGATAATGCTGTTCCATCTCGTTCAGTGACGAAAAGCATAAAAGGTTTGCTGTAACAAGGAGTCGCTAAAACTGGTGCTTGACATAAGGCTCTTTTTAATCCTTCAAATGCCAAGGTATGTTCATGTGTCCAAGGGAGGACAGTCGAAGACGCTGCCTCCTGTGTTGTCAACTGTATGAGTGGTTTGGCTAGATAGGCATACTGGGGAATCCATTGTCTGCAGTATGAAGTGAGGCCAATGAAGGCCCGTACTTCCTTTTGTGTCTTGGGCTGTGAAAGGTTAGCAATTAACTGAATACGTTCTTGTGTCAGCTGTCTACCCCTCTTGGACAGCAAGTGTCCAAGGTACACCACTTGCTGTGCACAGAATTGCAACTTCGAAGGGGACACTTTGTGCCCCTTGTCTGCCAGAAAGTGTAAAACTGTCAGTGATGCATTTTCGCAGTCTGGTTCTGATCGTGCTGTAATTAGGATGTCGTCTACATACTGGAGCAGTGCAGTGTTGGTAGGCATATTAATACTGTCTAGCTGTCTTTTTAATGCTTGTCTGTAAATGCTAGGACTCTCTGTAAAACCTTGGGGAGCTCTCGTAAATTTAAAGCTACGTCCATTTAGACTGAATCGGAAGAGATACTGACTATCTGGATGATTCGGAACGCTAAAGAAAGCATTTTTCAAGTCAATAACAGTAAAGAACGTTGCCTCAGAATCAATAGCAGTCAGTAATGAAGAAATGTCTGGGACCATTGGGTATTGAGGGACTACAATTTGTTCAATTCTCGAAGGTCAACAACTAGTCTGTAAACTGGTGGTGCATTAGGGTCTGTTCGTTTAAGAATAGGAATAACTGGCGAGTTGCATACATTCGAGTCAGTCTCCACTACCACCCCTTGTGCAATGAGCTCGTCAACAATTTTCAGTAAGGCTACTACGGCATCAGGTGGTAACTTGTATTGTCGGATACGTGGTAGCACTACTCCTGCTTTGAGAGTGACACGGTATGGTGTAATGTGCATGTAACCTACGTCAGTTGGACCTTGTGCCCATAGGTGCTGTGGTACATTCTGGAGTCTGTGGTCAAAATCCTTCAACACATAATGTCCCTTAAAATCACGTAAGAACAGTCGTACTCCTTCTGGAGAACAACATATAACTGCTCCTAGTTCTTTTAATGTCTTTATACCAAGCAAGTTTTCTGGACATGACTTTGTAAGTAGCAAGTCTGTGGTACGTGACAACGGACCAACTCCTAGGGAAACTGGTTTCGATACTTCGTTAACAATAGGCTTTCCTGAAAATCCCAGGGAAACATTCTGTGAGCCTGAAAGGGGTGCCCCTGGAACCTCGTCATGGCTGATGGTAGTTCTGCTCGCCCCTGTGTCAATCAGAAATTTTCTGTCTTGTCCCAATACACGACTATGTACATAAGGACCCTCTTGATCTACAGGAACCTCAATAAGGGGCAAGCCAACTTCCCTCTCTAGGCTGTTTCATGAGAACCGTTGGTATTCTGGATAGTCTGACTGCGTGTACTGATACATTTGTGTCGGGGCATTAACAGGTGGCGGTGGGGGTGGAAAATTCGCTACTGTCTGTTGCGTGTTCTGTGGGGTGCTATTCTGCCTAGGAACGTGTGGTCGTTCTTTGGTTCTGCCTGTAGCTATATTGTGTTTCAGGACAGCACAATCTTTTACAAAGTGACCTGGCTGTTTGCAATAATTACAGTTCCCTTTAACAAGTGTCGTGCCATTTTTGTTAGTATTTGCCGGCACCGTTTGGGCAGCCAGCACTTTCATCTTTGTCTCTTTCATGCGTCTTTTTTCATGATCCTGCTCTTCTCTAATTCTGTTCTGGTGATATTGTAACATTTGCAACATTTGGGAAGGGCTGTTTGCTTGCCAAGTACTCTCAACCTTCAGTACTCTATTTTTGATCTGGGGTAAGGAATTCTCTACTAATTTGCTCACGAAAAGATGAGGATATGACTCGCTACTGGGCTTAAGACCACTATTAATAGAAAAACATTTCTCGAATCTAGAATGGAAATCACTTGTGTCCTTGTCTTGTTTCTGTTTACAGGCTGAAATAGCATGCCAGTCTTCCTTTTTAGTAATCAATAGTCTCGGCAAAACCTGTACCAGGAGTTCAGGTAGTGCTTTAGCTTTGTCGCCAAGACCAACCCCCTGGTGCCTGCCTTTATCCTCTGTTTCCAATTCTGCCCAACTTATCTTTTTCTCTCCCACCTCCCAGTCTTTTTCCTTAAGCTTTTCGTAAATACCAGCAGGTAACAGTACTTTCAATAATTTCAGAATGTCAGCGTACGTGTAATCTCCGATGCGTAGAATGCCTTTTAACTCTCGGTGAAACCCCCCCCGGGTCTTTATCATGGCAGGGCAGCATCTTTTTCATTTCCAGTATTTCTAATTTCGTCAAGGGTGTGTAAACATACACTCGTTGAAGCTCACCCGCTGCATTTTTGACGGGATGTACCTCTCGTAGGGGGTTCTGTCTGTCTATGTATAGGTTCTTTCTGTCGTGGTGTGGGGCGGGAAGCATGCATGTGGTCAGAGAATTTAAGTACTTATGTCGTTGATCCAAAATGACATTAATTAAATCAGTACCTAGGCCTGTCCATCTTTCTAGAAGTATATCGTCCAGTAATTTATACAAGTGACCAGGATCAGAATATTGACTCTCATACAACTTTATCAAATGTTGGACCATGTAAATACCGGCCAAACGCTGTTCGTTCGGCGGAAGGCTCAAGAAAGTCTGAGCCACTATATCATTACTATATATATTGGAATTGGACACCCACTGGACAGCTGACCGGACCAATTCCTTTTCGTGTGGGGTGTGGGATCGCTCGCTCTCTACCCGTCGTTTCAGGGCCTTTTCAGTAGCTTGGAATAGATTTTCAAGGGAATATCTTTCTTTTATAGCCTGTCCCTGTTTACGGTAGTCGAGGCACTTGGGCCTATCAAACTGTCGTGCTTTGCCCACATAATTCATTTTGTCCTTCGCCTCATTTTCTGGCTCTAAATCTTCCGTTAATGACTCAAACTTCCCGTCAGACTCTTCACTGTGTATTTCTAATATTTCTTTCCGTATTTTTCTGTACATACTTTCCGTCTGTCCCTGTCTATCATGCCGACCGGCATCTATGTTGTCACTCCATTCTATCAGACCTCGCTTTACATCTCTGTCTGGTTGGTCTTGTTCCCTGATCAGACAATTAATCATAAAACGTAGGATGTAGTTCTTAACCTCCACCTTTCTGTGTTCCATGGCCTTTTCTATACTCTCGGGTCCCTCCCCCGTTCTAATGAAATGGTATATTTTATCATGGTGTTCCTTCATGCCTGGTAATGTGACCAAATAGTCGACGGCTTTTCTTAATCTTAGTGAGAACACGAGCATTGAACCCTTTCCTGGTACTGGATCGTATATGCAACGTGGAATTGTTACATCTACAGAAAACTTAAATGGCGTTGATGACGTTTGTGGCGTTCGTGGCGTTGGCGGTGGCCCCACTCTCCCTACGGCCCCGGGCCCTACGTCGTCTTTCACGATCTGCTGGAGCTGTTGGAGCTGAGCCTCTGATGGGGGTGGAGGGAAATCTGCGTTTACGTAATCAGGTGCGGGCTCTTCTAGATAGGAGGAAATAAAAGCTTCAGAGGCTGTCGGCTTCGTTCTACGTACTCTAAAGGGTACTGGTGGTGGCGTACGCGACCTACGGGGTATTTCTGAGGGGGTCACTCTAGCTAGTTCTTCTGAGAGGACGGGATAAATACCAGCAACAAGGGCATTTCTTTCTCTATCTGCCTGTTCTGCCATGACCCGTTCCCCCTCTTCCCGCAGTTCTTTTTCTTTGGCTTTTTCCGCTGCTTGTTTACTTCTCTCTGCTTGGTGGAATTCTTTCTCTGCTCTCCTATGCGCTTCTTTATGCCATAACTCAATGGCATCTTTTTGAGACGGTCTTACTTTCCTTTTCCATAGCGCTTCCTCTACTTTCATAATGCATTCAGAATCCCAGGTTCCTGAGGCAGGCCATCTGTACTTCGCATCTAAATCCTTCGTGTAATCTACCCATAAGTCTAAAAACAATATGGCATCTAGCCCGTGTTTGTTATACATGTAATGACCAGGTGTGTCTCTAGGCGGGACGGGAACTGACTCTTCGAGTATTCCTTTCCTGGTCCCTATCTGACGTAATTTCGAAAACAGTGGCATGTTGAAACTGACTTAATGAACAACACAATAAACACAAAAATACTCTGACTGAAACAATCATTCACACTACAACACTAAAACAGATACATTCTAACTGATACATGGGGAAAAACATGAACTTGAAAACAGTTAACTTTATGCACTGGAATTCAGTACAACCATACCGGTCTCGTAAAGAGACACGTCTTTACCGTGCCCACGTTTACCGTGGACCCGTCTTTAACGTGCCCACCGAAATGGACCCGTCTTTACCGTGCCCGTATGAACGAGACACGTCTTTACCGAGCTCAAATAAATGAACCCGTCTTTAATCTTTATGCATTCCCAATAGCGCTACTCACCGGGAAGCAGAACTTGAAGGCCTCGGAAACTTGATACTGCGTGAACTCGATACTGCGCATGCGCCTCGAAACAGGTGGGCCTCTGGAAACCTCGGACCTTGCTCTCTCACGGCTTGGGCTCTGGTTGGGATGATCCGCGATCCTCACCGCCTCGTGTGGATGCCTGGTCGCAGTCCGTCTCCTCCGTGGGCCTGAGGGAGTAAGCAGGAAATCCCGCTGTCGTGTGCACTTTGAAGTCCGTCACGGCTGTAGAAGGGGGCAAGGGCTGGACCTACATCGCCGGCGCGTGGGGAAAGGGATTTGTCCCTATTCGGGCGCCAGAATTATGTGGTAAATTAAATATTACCCTGTCATATTTTCTATACTTAAACAAAGGGTCATGCATATAATGAGAGGCAGAGTCCGTGGTGTCCGATTCAAAAGGGCTTTATTTCAGTAACTCGAGTTAAGGGAGAATCGGGTTCCATCACCACTAAGGTTCAGGAAGGGTCTTCTGAACTTTATTCACAGAGTACAATATTTATACATTGAATATACATTGAAATGCATAGAGAAGGAGGAGCGCTCCAGGCAGAGCAAGAGAAAGAGAGAGATAAGAGCATGTGGGCGTGCAAGAGGGCGTACATGTGGGCGTTCACTTGAGGAGTCATAGGTGAGTCATAGGTGGGTGGATACATGGAGGGGGTCTGCATGGCCAGCTGGAACCTTTGCCCTACTTGTGTGCGCAACCTGGTCATGACGTGCAATTGACGTGTAACTGGGGGAAGCTGGGGGGAGCTGACTTTCGATCTAATAGAGAGGCCTTCAGTGTCAGGACGACCTGCATGTCTGGTATTATCTGATGTCTTAAGTTTGGAGGATGTATTATCTGAAGTAAAGGTCGCTCAAGCAAAGGTTGCTCATCACCAAGAGCCAGTGTGGGCATATATTTCTTCGTGCATTGCGTGGGGGCCATGGGCTTTCTATGGATGCAAGCTCTGTAAATCACTTAAACAGAGACAGAAAAGCTAGGCCCTATCTCTGCAGACGGGTTCTGTTTACCTTCTTCACTAAGCAGGAATGTGTTTCTGTGGAGCAAGCAGATAACTGTGTGCAAAATACTGTCTTGGCACCCCGTGCTGGGCCCTTCTCAGCTGAGCCAGAAGTATGCGAGAGGTCAGGGATACGTAGCTGAGCTGCAGCTTTCAGAGTGTCTGGAGGCAGGGAAAAACCTTAATTCGGGTCCTGGCTCAGGCTGAGCCACAAAACGGGTTCATCTTGATGTTAAACGTGCACAATGCAAATACATTGGCAACATGGGCCTCAGTGCAGAATTAACGTTTCTTTCATGGGGGACTTAGTGACTGACATTCTAATGTGGGACGGAAATGCAGAGGCATCATTATTGCAGACATGAGAGGGAAAATGCATGGGTGACATGCACATACACTAAACGTGGGGTACAAGCAGGGGACACATTGACCATGTAAAATTTCTATTTCCTCAACATCACTGATGACATCTCAAATGACATCACTGATGACATCTCAAATGACATCACTGATGACATCACTGATGACATCTCAAATGACATCACTGATGACATCACTGATGACATCTCATTTGACATTACTGATCACATCACTGATGATATCATTCATGTGATAATACGATGAACCTCTTCAGACTCTAATATAACCTTAGATACAATCAGTGTAAACAGACACTCACAGACTGTCACTCATCCATGGAGTTACTCACACACCTAGTCAGTCATGCAAAGAATCAATCACACCTCCATTTCCTCAACTATACAGTTATACACACCTTACTTATTCAAACATATACTAACACATATTTACTCTCTTATACAATCCCTGATACAAGTTCACAATGATCCATACAGCCACTCACACATTCACTGGCTCTTATGCACAGTTATTTATATATGTCAACTCTCACATGTACTGTGTTTTACATATGTACTTACTTTGACATGTAGCACTGAGATATACATTCACTCACCAATACACTCATGCACACAGTCAACCGCCCATACAGCTGTTTCCACATGCACTTTTGAACCCATACATCTAGTGAATCAACTGCTCACACATCTATGCACAGAGTCATACACCTCCCAGCCACCCACACACACACTCAGTCTCCCATACAAATACTTGGGCAACCAATCAATAACCCATATAGTTACTCATATAGCTATTGATCAACACATGCAGAAGTTTACAGAACAACAGACATAATGATGCACAAATTAAGACAGTTTAGTCTCTAACCCATGCACTCAGTGAGACACATTTAATCACTAACTCATACAGTCAGTCATGCACCTACTAAATCCTTCATCCAGACACTTATACATCCACTCATTCTTCAATATGTAAGACATATTTTAACTTTACAGAAACATACAGTCACTGGATGTTGTCATCAGTGATGTCATCAGTGATGTCATTTGAGATGTCATCAGTGATGTCATCAGTGATGTCACTGACCATGTCATGAATGATGTAATATGTGACATCATCAGCAGTGGATTGCGGGTGCGTGATATATAGTTAGTGCAACTAACTATATATGCGAATTTCAATGGTTTTGCGTGAGTAAAATAAGGTTTTGTAAATGCTAATTCCTAACTATATATGGTCTATAACCTATGTTTTTTTCAGTGAATATATATATATATATATATATATTGTCACTCCAGGTTGTCCACCTCTTGAGTAGCACACAAGCAGCAGCTTAATTTATGTGTAGGTGAGGACGGGGATCCGCTTGTAGATGCCGCTCCGTAATGGATCTGCCCGACGCGTTTCGAAGCTCCATCTGCTTCTCTTCAGGGGCTTTAACGGAAGCGGTGTGCGCACCCGCTGACACACTTCTCCAATTTCCATATGACATACCTGCCGATGGGAGGCTCCGATGAGACTGTGCATTATGGCAAGTGTGGTGCGGAAAGCACACAATCAAGTCCTGTATGGACCCCACAAGCTGGCCCGTCCTCAATCCCATGTACGGCTGCTGTTTCACTTCCGTGACTCCCAAGGGTAACGGGGTGGTGCATACTCCGCAGCTGGACTGCCGCATGTAAATTGTCACTCCAGGTTGTCCACCTCTTGAGTAGCATACGAGCAGCAGCTTAATTTATGTGTAGGTGAGGACGGGGATCCGCTTGTAGATGCCGCTCCGTAATGGATCTGCCCGACGCGTTTCGAAGCTCCATCTGCTTCTCTTCAGGGGCTTTAACGGAAGCGGTGTGCGCACCCGCTGACACACTTCTCCAATTTCCATATGACACACCTGCCGATGGGAGTCTCCGATGAGACTGTGCATTATGGGAAGTGTGGTGCGGAAAGCACACAATCAAGTCCTGTATGGACCCCACAAGCTGGCCCGTCCTCGATCCCATGTACGGCTGCTGTTTCACTTCCGTGACCCCCAAGGGTAACGGGGTGGTGCATACTCCACGGCTGGACTGCCGCATGTAAATTGTCGCTCCAGGTTGTCCACCTCGTGAAGCAGCAGCGGTACATGGAATCGAGGGCGGGCACTCTTGCGGGGTCCATACAGGACTTGATTTGTGCTTTCCACACCATACTTCCCATAAACGCACAGTCTCATCTGAGCCTCCCAATGGTGGGTGTGGCATATGGAAAATGGAGAAGTTGGTTGGCGGTCATGCACGCCGCTGACGTTAAAGCCCCTGAAGAGAAGCATATGGAGCTTCGAATGGAAACTGCTCAACAGGAGCAAAATAAAACAAAAAAAATTAGGGGTGGGAAGGGCAGCGATGGTTCTCCAATGCTCGAACCATGAGCTGTACACTTTGTTCTCCAAAGGTAAGCAGTTGATTGCAGTATCTGCATCTAAGGGCACCATGGTTAAAAGCAGGTTGAATGTTCGGAACCAGCTCTTGTGATCTCCCCCTCCTAGAAGAAGTTGCTCCTCTGGTGGATGTAGAGGCCCCATCACTGGGAACCTCTTGTGCCAGAGCCCTGACACTTTCCCGGGCATAATTCTGGGGGTGCCTCCTCTCCACATGCCGGATCATCGTGAAGTTCCCAAATGAGTATTTTTTGGGGGGTCACCCCGTGACAGGACCTGTTTGCAGATCCTGCACTCCACTTTTGGAGCATTCACCTTCTTCTGGTCAGCAGGAATCTTAAAAAATTTCCAAATAAAATGTTCCTTCACCTTTGGGGTAGTAGGCTCTTCATTGATGAAATCAGGTTCATCCTCACTGCTGGATTCTCTGGCAGCCATGGTAAATCAAGAAAGATCCAGGAGCAAAAAACAGGTCTTTCAGTCACAAAAGTGAAATAAGAAGTGAAGGAAATGGGTGGGGATTTCATTCTTTGTAAAAAAAACTGTTAGCAACCAATGAAAAGTGTTATTTTAGGGTCACATGACCCGACGCGTTTACGCTGCGCGCTCCGGAGCACTTCCGGGTGCGTTTATGCGGCGCGATCGTAGGCGCTTCCGGGGCGCAAACGTGGCGCGAACGTAGGCGCTTCTGGGTGCGTTTACGCGGCGCAAACGTAGGCGCTTCCGAGGGCACTTACGTTGCGCGCCGAAGTGACGTCATCAAACTTTTTCAGAAATGCATAATCATTTTCCTTATAAAAAAAAACTGATTTTATTTGTATGTTACGAAATGTTTTGCATTATTATTAACTTTTCATTCATATTTTTTTCACGAACGAAAGTAGCGCTCTGGGTGCGCTTTCAGGTGAGCTCACCGGTTAGCTTAACGAAAAGCTTACCGGAGAGCTTAGCGGAAAGCTTCCCGGAGCACGCACCCAGAGTGCAAAAGAAAAAAATTATATAAAAAAAAAATACTTACAAAAAAACAGCAAATTGTAAAAAAAAAAAAAAGGTTAGAAACTCGATATAGAAAGGAATTAGCATTTAAAAAACCTATGAAATTCACTGAAAAAACCATAGGTTTCACACCAGTTATAGTTAGGAATTAGCATTTAAAAAACCTATCAAATTCACTGAAAAAACCATAGGTTTCACACCAGATATAGTTACCTGGAAATTTTACTGACATAAAAACAATTGAAATTCCCACGTTATAGTTAGTTGGACTCACTATAACTTGCGCGTGTAATGCACTGCTGATGACATCACATATTACATCACTCATGACATGGTCAGTGACATCACTCAGAAATCCCTATTCAAAAAATCCTAACTATATATACCTACTGGCGACCTGTGCAAAAATACAAAAAAATCAAAAAATGTTTACAAAAGCAGTGCTTGTAAGACTGTCTGAAGCTTATTTCCACCTACTGCAGCTTCACTATTCTCAAAGTAAGTGAGGGTCGTTTGTGGACCTGACTGCATTTGAAAACAATGTTATATGGTACCTCCCTAAACCGCTTGACGGAGGCCCCCGAGGGGCGGTGTGATGGCACGGACTCGGAGAAGACGCTTGGCTCCGACCCCTTCCCCAAGTCTTATAGCACTGGTGTAGCCTGAGATCGCCCCCGACATAGGCGGCCGGCTCCCGGGGTCCGGCGGAACTTTTTGCCTTTTGATGACTCTTCTATTCTGGACTTTGTCCCACAATCCGTTTGACCGGAAGACACGCTGTAGTGGGGCGCCCCTTTACCTTTTTAGTTGCCATTCCGCCCGCTTTTGCTACACTGTGCCTCTTCCGCCATTCAGCTGTTTTCCGCCCGCTCTTGCAACTACAGCGTCTCGCTCACCATGTAGTTAAGTTGCTCCCGCTCTTTCGGTGCAGCGATAGGCGGCTGCCACATGACTCTTAAAATGGCGGACGGCTCTTCGGTTTTGGGCCTGGTCCACTAAAATGGCCCTGGGACACCCTGAAACTCGGACGCTTCCCTGATAGGGCTTGGGTCCCATTCTCGGAAAGCGTCCCCTCAGCCGTGAAGATTCTACAATCTTACCCTGACTCCTGCAGGCTTCCGGTGGGGAGCGGCTGCCATGATTGCTCGCGGAATGACCACGACGGAGCCACGAGATGGTGGTGCTCTCATGCTGACGCCAGCTTCAGTCTGAATCATCCAGAAACAAGGTGGGGCTTTCATCGTTTGGGAAAAAAAAATGTTCTAAACCAATGAAAAGTGTTATTTTTAGGTCATATGACCAAGCCTTCCATCTTTAGGAAACCAAAAGTAAAATGAACCAATGAAAAGTTTTATAAACAAGTCACATGACCTGTTATGCGGCATAGGGCTACAAAAAGCGTAGAAAATCCGTTGGCACGTGAGGCGGCGTCAGTAGCGGACCGATGTGCGAATAGGCCAAAGGCAGCACAACGCGCCGAGATCCGGATGGCACCGAGTTGGTGTCCAGCAAATTGCCGCACTGGTGTGGCCATCCTACAATGCTGCACCGAAAGACGGCGTGTCCAGCTGAGTTCCGGTCACTCTTGCGGTACAGTGACTCGAACGCGCCGAGATCCGGATGGCACCGAGGTTGTGTCCAGCAAGTTGCCGCACTGGTGTGGCCATGCGCTTGTTCATGAGGCTTAAATGGTTTATCACCCTCTAGAACCCCTGCATCGATCTTCTGGTTTCCTGGAAGAATTACCACGTAACACAATACCAAGCCTTGTCAGCTGAAACCCCCGAGGAATCGTGGGGCATATTATCAAGGGGGTTTGTCTCCGCTTTTTTGGCTTTAAAAGCCAAAAAGCGGAAATAAAATTATCTCCCTATTACCAAGCTGTCGCTAACACCAGTTAGTGACAGCTAAAAGGAGATAGCGACCATCTTGGGCCCCGCTTTGCATGTCAGTGATATTTATCACTAATGACATGCAAAGTGGGCGTGCCAAAATGTTAGCGACTGGAAACAGTCCCTAACATCGCTATCTCCTATTACCAACTTTTGGAGATATTCGCGCTAAGCGCGAATATCTCCAAAAGCTAACACCTGACCTGAGCAGTTCTTAGCCATGTTATCCAATGGGAGGTGGATAACATGGCTAAGAGCATTTGCTCGATAATACATGAATATCGCTGACTTTTCTGCGATATTCATGCATTGCGGCCGTTTTTTATCGCATTTGCGATAAACCTTGCTAATAGCAAGGTTTATCTGCGATAAAAATCGCCGATGTGCGGCGATAATTTTTGTCTCTAAACAAGTTAGAGACAAAAATTAACGCTAGTTGTTGGTAATATGCCCCCGGGTTTTTGCTTGCAGAAATCGGGAGGCGGGAGACTAGCACTGAAATCAGTAGTCTCACGCCTGAATCGGGAGGGTTGGCATGTCTGGATTCTCTACAGCTGGGGCCATAAACTACATCCGCAGGGGTAGGTGATAGCCTGGGACCAGCCTGGCATCTAAAATGGCTGCCGTGCACGACAAAATTGTGGCATTGGAAAAAAGGCAAGATGGCGCAGACAATGTTTATCAATAAGGATTCATTTATTACAAAATATTTTATCGCAGTGACAAATTGGCGGTCAACACTTCCTGATTTCCATCAAATCGAACGTTAACAGACGTCACGCAGCAAAAAAAAAAAAAAGCTCACGCACAGCCGCTGGAAGAGATGTATCAACATATATGAGCCTCCTCAGCCACCCTCAGGAAACATAGGGGATTAGGATACGTCTCCCGCACCCCCTTATACCTAGTAATTTAATTAAAACGAAGCACAAAATGGCGAATTCCCGTTTCGCTACCAGTTTGCGGCCCAGTTCGCGGCCCGTGAAGCGCTTCTACCGTGAAAAATCATTTTTTTTTTATTTTCCCCACGGGACCCTTTAATAACCCCAACAACATTCCTAGGGGGTCAAGAGGAGTATACCTTGCCCCCTTTCATTAAATTCCCCCTTCATTTTTCACCTCTTCTTCTCTCTCGATCCTACCGAGAGATAAGATGGCGGCCGCTCCGGACTGTTTAGAATGTTGACAGACACCGGAGAGCCAATCAGCTTTCTGCGCGCAAAGTTCCGTTTCGCGAAAAGTAAGCGAACCGGACCGCAGCCCGGAGCGCTGTTACAGATATATATCTTGTTTTGAACGTTAATTTTTCAAAAACTACTGGAGCACATATATTGAGACCTAGCAAAGGCACATCGGGCTAACAGTCCCTACAATTTTGCCAAGTTTCGTGCAAATCCATTCAGCCGTTCGAGCTAAAAGTGAGTCCAACCGCCCTATGGAAATTAACATGGGAAAAACGCGTTTTGGGACCCCCCTTTTTTCTCGGCCCCCCCTCCACAAAACCCCCCCAAATTTTCAAGGGCTGCTCAGACACAAAATGTGCCATTTTCCTGAAAATTTCATCCGATTCCGTCCACAAACGCCAAAGTTATTAGACATAGAATTTTCAAAAATCCCATAGGGAATAAATCCTAACTATATATACCTACTGGCGATAGCCAGTAGGTAATATATATATATATATATATATATATATATATATATATATATATATATATATATATATATATATATATATATATATATATATATATATATATATTACCTACTGGCGGTCGCCAGTAGGTAGTTATAGTTAAAACCTAGTTTCCATAGGAAATCCATAACATTCTATTTGGAATAACTTTGGCGCTGGTGGACGAATCTTCGCGAATTTCTCCAATAAAATGGCCTGCTCCGCTCCGCTCCTTCCCTGAAAGTTTGGGGGTGATTTGTCAAGTGGGGGCCGAGAAAAAAGGGGGGTCCCAAAACGTGTTTTCCCCATGCAATTTTCCATAGGACCTTTAGATAGGGCTACAGCCCGAACAGCTGAACGGAATTACACAAAACTTGGCAGAACGTTTGCAGATCACGCTTTTTGTTAAATGGTGTAAATCGGTTCAGTAGTTCCTGAGTAAATCAAAAGTAAAATTATAGATATATATTGGAGGTGTTACGGTAAGCTTACTGTAAGCTTACTGTACTCTGTACCTTCCCGAGCATGAGCGAAATGCTAATTGGCTGTCAACTGTCTGTCAACACTCTAAACCAGTGTTGGCAGCCATCTTGTGCCTCGTAGACTGAGGCACAAGAAAGCAGGGAAACAAGGTGGAAAACCCGCAAAGGGGGCAGGGTAGAAACACCCTGACCCCCTAGGCCTGCTCAGGGGGTCCCACAAGGACCCCCAAGGCCCCCCCCCAATTTTTTGGGGGGAAAATGGGAAAAATCGCTGGGTTCGCGTAGGTACGCATACCCTTCCGATAAAAAAATATTGCATTTTTTTTTTACGTGGGGATTCCAACTCGGCATACTTAGGCTCAATTAAAACAAAATATTAATAAATGAGCACGGAGGCCTGTAGGTCCTCAGAGCACGGTGGACATCAACTGAGCAGGTGTCAACAAGCTGGAGGGGGTGATGAGGGGTATCGGCAGGAGGAGAGCCCGGGGCATCGTGCGGAAGAGAGAGGAGCTGAAGGGGTTCAACTCCTTAGAAGATCTCCTGCATGTGAAGGGGATTACCACCCGCATTCTGGAAATTAACAGTGACCGCCTGATGGGCCGGAAGAGGCAGTGCAGTGGTGATACTGGCCGGGGTAGCTGCTCGCACAACAACACACTGCCAAGGCTATCCAGTTCTACAGGAGATGCTTTGATTGGCAACGTGTCTCAGGAACATTCCAGAGGCACGGGCATATAGGAGGAAGAAGAGTCAGAGATTCAGGCCGTTTGGGGGGAGGAAGAGGAGGATGAGTCGGAAGAGTCTGACCGCTGTGGCGTGCGAAGAGAGGATGAAGGGGAGGAAGAGAGCGAAGATGGAGAGGATGACAGTGACGTCTACCTCTATTATATGATGGATGAGCACTGGATTGATTATCTGGAGCGTACTGAGGAGGGGAACCTCATTCGTCATGTTCGGCCCAAGATGAAACGAAAGTCTGAGAATGGTGTCGATGTGAGAGCCCTATCTCCTGGAAAGAAGTTATGCAAAGACTCAGAGTACAGCAGTTTTAGGTCATTAGCACAATGCATAAACAGTGCCACAGCGTTTTGGGACCTGCGAAATGCCAACCACCATCGGCATCAGCGTCAACGAATCCCTTCCATCGCCCCTCCAGCAGAGCTGCAGGACTGGCTGCGAACCTTTCAGAAGTGGACCAGTCCCGAGAGGTTGCTAACATTGGATGAGCTCATCAATCGCTGTGAACCATCTCAAATCAAGTATATGATGCAAGTCATCGAGCCACAGTTCCAACGTGATTTACAATGTTATGCAAATGCTGGCCACTGAGGCGGAAACAATATGTAATTTGCACATTGTTATTAGTTTGTATATGATCCTGCATTAGGTATTTAGTACACTGGATATTTTTACCCACTAGGGTCAAATAAGCTGCTAGCTAAGCAATCTCGATCAGTAGTGTATTTGATTATTGTTATATGTCTAAATATCCAGACAGTGTCACATGGTAGGCTATATTTTATAAGTTTTTATTATGGCCCACTTGGGCGTATCAATCATATGTTTACTGAGAGGTTCACTGGTATGTTTAGGTGTTTACTCATATCGGCTGTACCCACTTGGGTAGCATGCTTGTAAACCGGTTTATATTGCCTATCTGACTGCTTTTCATGTGAACGGGGGCGTAGCTCAACCAGTACGTGCATCTTTTGCCGTGGGTTTCAGCTACTCACCCGAGACTTTTTTGATAAAATTTCACACTAATTCATTATTACTATTATTTTTGGGCGCAAATGAACTTATGATGCCACACAACAAGGTGATCATATACCGTAAACTATTTATGTGTTTTCTTTATGTATTAGACGCCATGACATTCAGCAAGCCAATGATTTGTAAACATTATATTTACTTTTTGTTTGCAGCACACATGTGTTTATTATTATATTTGCACACGTTTATAATGATGATGATATGAAAATAGGAGGCTCTCTAATGAATATGAAACTTAATGCCACTTGTTCTATGGCCCAGAATTTGAGACATTCCCACCGTCTTTCATGTTCTTTCTCCGTATGTTTCGCTATCGCATTGGATTTCATCTCTTTACTACCCAAAGAGCTTGCCCTGTACGTACTATCCTTCCTACAGCCCTGGGACCTTCTGCGAGCCGCTCAGACCTGCCGCTACTGGAGGATCCTGGCTGAGGACAATTTGCTATGGCGGGAAAAATGCAGAGATGAAGGAATTGATGAGCCCCTCAACCTGAGACGGCGGAGGATGCTGACACCTGGTTTCATGTACAGTCCATGGAAATGTGGTTTCATGAGGCAGCACAAGATATATATGAACTGGCAAGGCGGGACATCAGGCCCCCTAAGGTGCTAAAGGGACATGATGATCACGTCATAACTTGTCTTCAGTTCTGTGGGAACCGGATAGTTAGCTGGTCTGATGACAACACGCTAAAGGTTTGGTCTGCTATCACAGGAGAGAGTGTTCAGACATCGGTGGGGCACACAGGCGGCGTCTGGTCCTCTCAGATGAGAGATAATATAGTGATTAATGGCTCCACAGACAGGACGCTGAAGGTCTGGAACGCAGACTCTGGCGAGTGCATCCACACCCTGTACGGGCATACATCCACAGTGCGCTGCATGCACCTCCGCGCAAGCTGGGTTGTTAGCGGCTCACGTGATGCCACCCTGCGGCTCTGGGACATTGAGACTGGACAGTGTCTGCATGTACTTATGGGTCATGTGGCTGCTGTTCGCTGGGTGCAGTACGATGGCAAGAAGGTGGTCAGCGGTGCTTACGATTACACTGTGAAGGTCTGGGACCCGGAGACTTGCATTCACACTCTGCAAGGACACACCAACAGTCTACTCCCTGCAGTTTGATAGGGAGCATATTGTGAGCGGTTCCTTGGAGACCTCTATCCGTGTCTGGGATGTGGAAAGTGGAAATTGTTTGCACTCGCTTATGGGTCATCAGTCCCTGACCAGTGGGATGGAGCTGCGGGACAACACCCTCGTCTCAGGAAATGCTGACTCCACTGTGAAGATCTGGGATATAAAGACAGGACAGTGCTTACAGACACTGCAGGACCCCCAGAAGCACCAGAGTGCTGTCACTTGCTTACAGTTCAGCTCGAAGTTTGTGGTAACAAGCTCAGATGATGGTACCATTAAACTTTGGGACCTGAAGACAGGCGATTTCATCTGTAACCTGGTGGCTCTGGAAAGCGGTGGTAGTGGAGGAGTCGTATGGCGAATCCGGGCTTCCAATACTAAGCTAGTGTGTGCAGTTGGTAGTCGAAATGGCACACAGGAAACAATAATAAATGTGTAAGTTGACTGCCAAATTCCGTTCCTTGTGCCTCTACTATTGTGACCCCGTCCCTCTCTGCTGTCACTCCTAGACCACCAATTTTCGATATCCATCTGGCCACAATTTAATTAAATCAATGACCAGCACTGGGAGTCGGAGCCGAAATATCTCTCATCGCATTTCTGCATCCAATCTCTCTAACTCAAACTTCCAATCATCTCTCAACCTGAAGAGGGATACGTCAATCTATCCGGCATTGTTTGCATTCCAAGCCTCGCTATCAAAATTAGAGCAAATCTCATTGGCCAAACGTCACCAGTGAAGAATCTCGTTTGCTGTACTTTCTAGGGGGCCTGACCTCTGTCTTTTTAAAATGGCGCTGCTCTGAGTTTTTCAGTAAATGCTAGAACTGTAGCCCAGTGTTGCCAGATTCGTTGTCTGTTAGTTGTGAAGTGTCTGTAGGTGTCTTCCAGTGTGTATGCACAGCCCTGTGCAGAGTTTGAAGTGTGCCATGGGGGTCTCCGTCTGTCAGCCCACCCCATAGCTCGCTAGCTCTGTCCTAAACCTGTCCTGACTCCTGCTGCGGACACCTCTCCTCTGATGCAGACACGCTCTCCTCTGGTGCTCTGGCAAACATGGGCCTCTGTCAGAGGAGTGCCCCTCAAAGAGAGCTTTGTGACAGTATCATGACATACCGTAACCAGGTGTAATGATTCCCAGCCTATTTACAACGGAAGGAGGAAGGGCTGAGACAGTCATTGCCAGATTCAGGCTTGACATCTGCAGACCACAGTGAGCCCTGAAGTCACTGAGTGCTATTGCCGGATTCAGTCTTGTGATCTGCACTCCCGCCACAGTGATCACTGAAGTCATCGAGTGACATTGGTGGATTCAGTCTTGTGATCTGCAGGCTACAGTGAGCCCTGAAGTCAGAGTGATATTGCTGGATTCAGTCTTGTGATCTGCAGGCCACCGTGAGTCCTGGTGTCACTGAGTGATATTGCCGGTTTGCACTGAAGTCCCTTGTTTGCCTGCTTTAAATGGGCTGGTGTTGTCAGACACTGGGTGCTTCCAATTCTTTAGTTTGAAACGGAGAGTTTCACCTCTTCACTGAAGTGACACACTACTTTGAATTGGCGACTACTGGCACCTCTCAATAGCGATCAGACCCCCTGGGACACCAAGTGCTGGCGCTGTTACATTTCTGCTTCAGCCTCGGGGTCTCAGCAGCACTGCTGAGTTTACCAGCTCACCCACCCTGTCAGGCCAGGAAGATACAGTACTACTTTGAACAGCATCTCAATGCTTCCCTTGCTGACCTCCTTCGGGTCAAGTAGTTGCCATTCTTGCTTCTCTCTGCTATCTTCTGACCAGGTCAGGAATGTCCCTTTGACCTCCTTGTCACACGTTTCAATTCCGGCATGACCACTCAGCCCTTCATCCTTCCGAAGTCGATAAAGTAAGTGAGTACCACCTCTGATACTCGGCACCAAGATGCCCCCAGGGGTTAGCGTGCCGCACTCTATCTCCTACCTCCCATCCTTCACAACTATACAGAACTGTTGCATGTTTGAAAATCTGCAAAACTGCTCTCGCATCTTTACAAACTCTTTCTACCCCTTCTCAACTTCATAGCACTTCCCCATCCTTCAAAAGTGTAGAGCATACTTCCCATCCATCGCAAACCTACACCTTCAAAATATACAGAAATTTCCTCCCATGTTTTACAACTATGCATAACTCCCCCTAACTAATTTGCAGAATGTCTTCTGTTTTCCCACATCTGCTGCCTTTTATAGCTCTTGAGTCACCTCCATTTGTTCATTTTCCTTAACAGTTGCACAGAATTCCCCCATCCCTCGCAACTCCACAGAACACCGTTAGCAGCTTTCTTGAGCTCCTCTTGCATCCTTCCTAGTTCCATAGACCTCGCTTCTATTCCTCACAAATCCAAATTCCTCCTCTCACATCTTTCACAACAATACAGAAGTCACTCGTGTGCTTTGACACTACAGAACTTGGCTCCTATCCTTCAGCAACCTACAGAATTGTTACACTCTTAACAATTCACAGAATATTACTTCCACGCTGCATACAAGCTCCTAATGTTGCATACATCCTCCACAGCTTTCCAGAACCTCCACTATCATCCACAGTTTCATAGAATATCCCTTTGTTAAAAATGTTGTCCATCCAATCTCTCATCTGAGGAACATCCTACTTGTACTTCGTTACTTTTCAGACTTTCTCCATATTTCACAATGATGTAAGACTAAACTCTTATCCATCCTGATTCTTTAGATAGTTGCTCCACCCTTTGAAAGTCTTGGTTTTGGGCTGCCATCGATTATGAGTCGTTCTCCTCTCTGTTCTTGCACTACCTGCTTTGTGCAGGGGCTGGTCACTACGTGCAATCTTACATTTTCACCTCTCGCCTTCGCACCACCTAGTATACAGCACATGTGGACATAGGCTGTGTGTTTCTACACACCAAAAAGGTGATGCTGCTACCGTTAAGAACGTTTTTCACAAAGAACATAAGCAGGCACGGTCTTAGGGCATTCTCTGGGTCACAGCAGAGGCACAACAGTGAGAAAACGTAGAGTGAGTTAACAGTGCACAGGCTAACATTGACTGGTTTCACATGGAAATTTTTCTAATTGTGGAGTTTTGGAAGTTTAAAAAATTCCTGTAAAATCAGCCAAACTACGAATTCTGATTTACTCACCTGTTATCACCAGAGACGTCAGTGCTGCATCTTTGAGCCCAGGACGGACCCTGAAAAGTAAATGTAACCATACTTACAGTAACTTGAATTTCCTTCCATAGGCTAACATTCACTGGTTTCCCTTGGATTTTTTTAAGTGTGGAGTTTGGGAACTTAAAAAAATTCCTCAAAAATCAGCCGAACTACGAATTCCGATTTACTCAGCTGTATTGAGGAGAGACCTCATTGCTGCATCTTTTAGCCCACTACTGATCCTGAAAAGTAATTCTAATCGTAGTTACAGTAACTTGAATTTCCTTCCATAGGATATCATTGCCTGCTATATTGTTATTGTTATTGTTATCTGGGTTTTGTATAGCGCCAAAACACCGTCAGGTCTCTAGGCGCTTCTGACAGATACAGCAACAAGAGTTTGGTAGGTAAGCAAGGAATTCAGATTATAGCAACCTAACTCAAAGAGAGCCGAAGGTGTCTCTAAATAAAAGTGTTTTCAAATAAAAGTGTTTTCAAATAAAAGTGTTTTCAAATAAAAGTGTTTTCTCTATAAAATATATATAAATTAAAAATATATATAAAAAAATATTACAATTTCAATATTTTTTAAAACATTTATTTTTCAATTTATATAAAAAATATGTAATGTAATTTAAAAAATAAAATATATAAAAATAAATAATTTTAAAAAATGTAGTAAATCAGTATAAATAACTATAACAATTAATACATTTAAAAGTTATCATTTACAAAACCTTTGAAATTCACTGAAAAAAACATAGGTTTCAGCCACATTATAGTTAAAAATGAGCATTTTAAAAACCTTAGAAATTCACTGAAAAAACCATAGGTTTCACCCGCGTTATAGTTAAAAATTAGCATTTAAAAAACCTTAAAAATTCACTGAAAAAAACATAGGTTTCACACACATTATAGTTGAAAATTAGCATTTAAAAAACCTTGTAAATTCACTAAAAAACCATAGGTTTCACACATGTTATAGTTAGCTGGACATTTCACTCATACAAAACCATTGAAATTTCCCCGTTATAGTTAACTATAACTCACACGCTAGCAAAGCACTGCTGATGACGTCACATATTACATAACTCATGACATGGTCAGTGACATCACTCATGACATCACTGATGACATCTCAAATGACATCACTGATGGCATAACTGATGACATCATCATTGTGAAAGAGTGACAAACCTCCTCTCAGCGTAATAGCGTAATATAACCCTTGATGCACACATTCAAAAATAGAAACTACAATTTAAAAAAAAAATGGAAATACCAATTCCAGTCAGAAGAACCTATTCAGTAATTCTAAAATCTACATACACATCCAGTCATTCACTAACAGATCTATATAGGCACTCATACATGTACTCACTCATCATATGTACTCATACACCTATACATCCTGTTACACACCGACACTCATCCATAGAGTTACTCACATACATACTCACACATGCAATCTCAAATGACATCACTGATGACATCATCCTTGTGAAAGTGTTGCAGACCTCCTCTCACCCTAATATAACCTTTGATACACACATTCAAAAATAGAACCTAAAATGTTTTAAAAAATGGAGATACCAATACCAGTTACAACAACCTACTCAGTAATTCCAAAATCAACATACACATCCACTCATTCACAATTAGTTCTATATAGTTACTCATACATTTACTCACTCATCATATGTACTCATACTCCTATACATCCTGTTACACACGTACATTTATACATAGAGTTATTCACACATATCCTCACATATGCTGATGACGTCACATATTATATAACTCATGACATGGTCAGCGACATCACTCATGACATCACTGATGACATCTCAAATGACATCACTGAACATGTGTCTTTCTGAAAAATATTTTTTTTTTATATATGTATATCTAAAGGTCGATGGAAGAATGAATGGGTAAATAAGTGTCTAAATGGATAGTTTTTTGTAAGAATGATTGTATAACTGACTTATTAAGTGTATCTTAGTGAAAACATGTATTAGCGAGTAATGTTTAAATATGTAAATATCTGTATCAATGTCTCATTTTGTGTGTAAGTGGCTGCATGGGTTGGTGAGTAGCTACATGAGTGTCTGTATGGTTTGGTGTGGGGTATTACTTAGCGCATAGATGCATGAATGAGTGACACGCTGTTTGTGTGTGTTTTGAAGACAGCATGTGTGCAGGACTGTATGTATGGATGAGTGTGTGTATGGGTGTTTTAGTGAGTGAATGACTGTCTCAATAGTATCTTTATGAGTAACTACATATGCTTTAAACTAGTATATGTGAGTTTTTATGTATATAAGTGAGTATATGTGAGAGTGAGATATTGGAAGAATTCATGTATAAATAAGTATGTGTTTCTATAAGTAATTGTTTAAGAGAGTATGTATGTGTACGTTTCTGCAGAAGTGAATGTAGTGGTGTGGGTATAGCTGTATATGCAAGTAAATGGATGTTTGATAGTTTATTTGCATGTGTGGGTATGTGTGTAAGTAACTCTATGGATGAGTATCAGTGTGTAACAGGATGTATAGGTTTATAAGTACATATGATGAGTGAGTACATGTATGAGTGACTATACAGAACTGTTGGTGAATGAGTGGATGTGTATGTACATGTTGGAATTACTGAATAGGTTGTTGTAACTGGTATTCGCATCTCCTTTTAAAAAGAAAATGTAGTCTCTATTTTTGAATGTGTGTATCAAAGGTTATATTAGGGTGAGAGGAGGTCTGCCACTCTTTCACAAGGATGATGTCATAAGTGATGTCATCAGTGATGTCATTTGAGATGTCATCAGTAATGTCATGAGTGATGTCACTGACCATGTCATGAGTGATGTAATATGTGACGTCATCAGCAGTACATTGCGGGCACGCAAGTTATAGTTAGCTGAACTAACTATAACGGGGGAATTTCAATGTTTTTGTATGAGTGAAATGTAACTATAACATGTGTGAAACCTATGGTTTTTTCAATGAATTTGCAAGGTTTTTTAAATGTTAATTCCTAACTATGACGTGGCTGAAACCTAAGGTTTTTTCAGTGAATTCCTAAGGTTTTTTAAATGCTAAATCCTAACTATAACGTGGCTGAAAGCTATTGATTTTTCAGTGAATTTCAAATGTTTTGTAACTGATAATTTTTAAATGTATTAATTGGTATATTTTTTTATACTGATTTACTACATTGGTTTAAAGTATTTATTTTTAGATATTTTATGTTTTAAATTACATTACATATTTTTAATATAATTTGAATTTTTTGTAAAAATTTTTGGGGAAATTGTAATATATATATATATATATTTAATTTATATATATTTTATATAGCAGGCAATGATATCCTCTGGAAGGAAATTCAAGTTACTGGTATGTACGGTTAAAATTACTTTTCAGGGACAGTAGTGAGCTGAAAGATGCAGCACTGACGTCTCTCCTGATATTAGGTGAGTAAATCGGAATTCGTAGTTCGACTGATTTTAAAGGATTTTTTTAAAATGCCAAAACTCCACACTTAGAAGAATTTCCAAGTGAAACCAGTTAATGTTAGCCTATGGAAGGAAATTCAAGTTACTGTAAGTATGGTTAGAATTACTTTTCAGGATCAGTAGTGAGCTGAAAGATGCAGCACTTAGGTATCTCCTGATAACAGGTGAGTAAATCAGAATTCGTAGTTGGGCTGATTTTAGAGGAATTTTTTAAAGTTCCAAAATTCCACACCTAGAAGAATTTCCAAGTGAAACCAGTCAATGTTAGCCTATGGAAGGAATTTCAAGTTACTGTAAGTATGGTTAGAATTACTTTTCAGGATCAGTAGTGGGATGAAAGATGCAGCACTGAGGTCTCTCCTGATAACAGGTTAGTAAATCGGAATTCGTAGTTCGGCTGATTTTAGAGGAATTTTTTAAAGTTTCAAAACTCCACACTTAGAAGAATTTCCAAGTGAAGCCAGTCAATGTTAGCCTATGGAAGGACATTCACGTTACTGTAAGTATGGTTAGAATTACTTTTCAGGATCAGTAGAGGACTCAAAGATGCAGCACTGATGTCTCTCCTGATAACAGGTTAGTAAATCGGAATTCGTAGTTCTGCTGATTTTAGAGGAATATTGTGCTCAAAATTGAAGGAAGGGGGCGGGGCCTGAGGTGACATGTTTGCAAACATGCCCTGTGGAACGTTTTAGATTAGGGAATTAATTACTCTTCAATACTGAGGTCCCCTGTGAGCCAACTAGCCCACCAGGTACCTCCAGTATGCGCCAAGGAGCTGCATTGCAGAGTGGTGTTCAGAGGGCATGCCCCCTTTTTACAACACTCTGCAACACAGCTCTGTGGCGTTTACTGGAGGTACCTGTTGGAATAGTTGGCCCCTAGGGGACCTCTGGATTGAAGAGGAATTAATTCTCCAACTTAAAACGTGCCACAGGGCATGTTTGCACACATATCACCTCAAACCCTGCCCCCTACCTCCACCGCTGTGCAAACACGCCCGGTAGCATGTTCTAAGTTGGGGGATTAAGTCCCCTTGCATACTGGGGGTCCCTGGGGGCCAACTAGCCCACCAGGAATCTCCAGTATGCGCCAGGGGGTTGCGTTGCAGAGAGGTGTAAAAAGGGGCGTGGTCTCATTACACCTCTCTGCAACGCAGCCCCCTGGCACATTTTCAGAGGGGGAACTAATTCCCCTTGCATACTGGGGGTCCCTGGGGGCCAACTAGCCCAACAGGAACCTCCACTATGTGCCAGGGGGCTGCGTTGCAGAGAGGTGTAAAAAGGGGCATGACCTCATTATACCTCTCTGCAACGCAGCCCCCTGGTGCATTTGCAGAGGGGGAACTATTTCCCCTTGCATACTGGGGGTCTCTGGGGCCAACTAGCCCACCAGGAACCTCTAGTGTGCGCCAGGGGGCTGAATTGCAGAGAGGTGTAATGAGGCCAAGCCCCTTTTTACACATCTCTGCAAGCAGCCCACTGGTGCGTTTGCATAGGGGGAACTAATTCCCCTCGCATACTGGGGGGTCCCTGGGGGCCAACTAGCCCAACAGGAACCTCCACTATGTGCCAGGGGGCTGTGTTGCAGAGAGGTGTAAAAAGGGGCATGGCCTCTTTACACGTTTTAAAAATCCCGGGATAAGCGTAGGGCACGCGTACCCTGCCGATCTCCCAAAAAAACATTAAGGCTCCACTCTCCAAAAACGCCCCCCTGGTGTGTTTGCAGAGGGGGAAATAATTCCCCTTGAATACTGGGGGTCCCTGGGGGCCAAGTAGCCGAAAACTGAACCTCAAGTAGGTGCCAGGGGGCTGCCTTGCAGAGACGTGTAAACAGGCCACGCCCCTTTTTACACCTCTCTGCAAAGCAGTCCCCTGGTGCATACTGGAGGTTCCTGGTGGGCTAGTTGGCCCCCAGGGACCCCCAGTATTCAAGAGGAACTAGTTCCCCCTCTGCAAATGTGCCAGCAGGCTCAAGAAGGACACGGGGAGCCGTCTGCGATCGTGGGGGCATTGGGGCTAAAAAGAAAAAAAAGTTATTTTTTACAACTAACTTTATTGGTCAAAAAAAGAGCAATATGTCTATGATAGTATGGAAAACTTTCTGGGTCTTTTTGTGCACCAGTTGTACTCTCTACGCATGCGCAGCCTTGTTTCCAATCCCACGTTTTTTTCTTTTTCTTCAAGTTCGCCAAGCAAACATCTCCTCATTTCAAGTATTACATATGCCGCTTTCTTTTCCCGTGCCTTGTGTGTCATCCGCTGCTTTACTTTTGTAATATATTATTAAACATATTGTATCTATGCTTATTTGAAATGTAGTGTTGAGGCGCCAAACGTTGATTACATACTCCGTACACCGCCATTTTAGTAGTTTTTCTCTGCTGTTTTTATTATCTGCATCGCTGCGGCGGCTTTTCCTGCTGTGTGCAGCTATTTTCAAAATACCGCGTTACATGACGAGCTCAGCTCGTCATCAGCATACGAGCGCCGTACTGATGACGATCTGAGCTCGTCATCAGCAGCGAAGGGGTTAAACCTGTTACTTTCATTTTACTCTCCGCTTATCTTCTCCAAGATCCATGAGATTTCCTGGCACAGACACCACAGTGTTTGTCCTTGGCCTCTGATCTTATGACTTGGTCACACGTATACCTAAAAACTGATTTGAAGGACGCCACCTTCCTGGGGCATTAATATGTAAAATGACCTTCCAGACCCGGGTACCTGTACTCCCCGGGGTTTTTTAATGTTGGGAGGGGGTCGCGCTGCCCACTCCTGGAACCCTTGGTGGCCCTGGGGTCCACCATCTCCCAGGGATCCGTTCTTGCAGTGTCTCGGTGTGCGTACTTCTGGGACACTGCTGTTTGGTATGGTAGGGCGATACCATCGCCGCTTTTACTTTTCCACAGGAAACCGCTTTCCTATTTGAAAAAGATAGCAAGTTAATTTGTTCTCTCTTTCAAGAAAGCAGATTGTTTTTCGAAAGAGAGAGCAGCATATAAGGTGATGTTTCTGATAAAACAATGCGGGCTCACGAAGGATGCGGGGAGCCGTCTGCGATCGTGGGGGCATTGGGGCTAAAAAAAAAATAGTTATTTTTAAGAACTAACTTTACTGTAAAAAAAAGAGCTATATTTCTATGATAGTATGTAAAACTTCAGGTTTTTTTGTGTGCACCAGTTGTACTCTACGCATGCGCAGCCTCGTTTCCAAGCCCATGTTTTTTTCTTTTTCTTCAAGTTCACCAAGCAACTCATTTCAGGTATTAAATTTGCCGCTTTCTTTTCCCGGGCCGTGTGTGTCATCCGCTGCTATACTTTTGTGAAATATTATTAGACATATTGTATCTATGTTTATTTGAAATGTAGTGTCGAGGCGCCAAATGTTGATTACATACTCCGTACACCGCCATTTTAGTAGTTTTTCTACGTTATTTTTATTATACCTGTTACTTTCATTTTACTCTCTGCTTATCTTCTCTAAGATCCATGAGATTCCCTCGCACAGACACCTTGGTGTTTGTCCTTGGCCTCCGAACTTATGACTTGCTCACACGTATACCTAAAAACTGATTTGAAGGATGTAAGCCATAGCCATTACAACGTGTGTTCATCAACACAAAGATATTATTAAGATTATGCGTTTGTCATGCGTGGTAAATGCATACTAGTTGTAAAAGCATGTGTGGTAAAGCCATCTACGTGCTAATGGCTTCATGGTGATGATCACGCGTGGTTATGACCGCGTTGTAATGGCTGTTTCCCCCCAGGACACTGCAGGAACCGGGTCTGGGCGTGGTGGACTCCAGGGCACCAGGCGGAGGGCACTCAGCCCCTCTCATACAATATAGAAATCTTTGTGGGGTGATTGTTTTCATGGTATGAGGGGCATCCATAAGGCTCACACTTAATTTTGTAGGGTGCTAGGTTTGCATGGGAAAATGTCGCAAGAGGTTCGTAAATGTAGTACACATTGTTTCGTATTAATTTGATTTCTTTACCATGTTGTAGTGTACCCAGAGAAAATATAACTAGTACTTTTCAATCTTACTCTTGAACATCTTACTATAGTTATTCAACATTATAAATATTATTTTTATTGTGGATCGTCAACCCCCCCCCAAAAAAAAGAAGTATGTAGTTTTTTTATTAACTTTTATTAAAAGTTTAACTGTAAATGAAACTCAATGCTAACTATATTATAAAGAACTAGAAAAATAACTTTAAAAAAACAATATTATAAACAAATTGTGAAGTGGACTCCAAAGGACGTTTGATTGGTAATCTGCAAAATAAAAAATAAAATTAGAGTTTAGAATTATGTAGATGTGAGTAAATGAGATGAAGCATTACAAGTCAAGGTAACAGTACGATTTTACGTGTGCAGTGTGGCTGGTGCATTTTACTTCTGTTATAGTGTTGCGTTCAAGTGGTGTCTATATGGAAGTGCCTACAGCGTCACTGACACAAAAGCGGCACAACGGGATTGTAAATATGGCAACTTATTTCTAATACATTGTAATGAAGGCATTGAATATCTAGGCCTTTGTGCTTACCGCTGTATAAACACTGCGGCCAAACACTGCGGCCAGTGGAATTTACAACTTAAAGACACCTTTGCTTCTACACGTCAAAGCAGACAGCATTTTCTATAAGTTTAAAAGAGAAAGAGAAATGATGTCACAGAGAGTGAGAGAGAGAAAGAGAGAGAAAACAACATTAAAACTGTCTCGCAGAGTCTGGAGCAGATATTTTTTCTTGAAAAGTTAGACGTAGATTTACAAGCTGCTTGCGTCACTTTTCCCATGTTAAAAGTGAGCCAAAAGTGGTGTAATAAGCTTGTAGATCTGTTTGTCAGACTGTTGTAACCTATCTGTTGTCACTGTTCAGAGGTAATTATACATTTCAACACAGTCAAGCTGGTGTACCCACTGTCTCCTTTCACAAATGAAGGTAACATTACAGTTTTACGTGTGCAGTGTGCCTAGTATATTTCAGTTATTTTATAGTGCCACGATCAAGTGGCGTCTATATGGAAGTGCCTACTGCGTTACTGACACAAAAGTGGCAGTACGGGATTGTAGATATGCCGACTTATTTCTAATGCATTGTAATGAAGGCATTGTATATCTAGGCCTCTGTGCTTACCGTTGTATAAACACTGCGGCCACCGGAGTTGACAACTTGAGTTCAACTGTTCTTCTACAGGTCAAAGCAGACAGCAGTTTCTATAAGTTTAAAAGAGAAAGAGAAATGATGTCACAGGGAGTGAGAGAGAGAAAGAAAGAGAGAGAAAACAACATTAAAACTGTCTCACAGGGAGGAGCTTCGCGCGCATCCAAGATGGCCGCGTGAGCAAGGGGCTTCCGAGACCCTCTTACCCTCCCACATATATCCTGTCATTGATCCTGTCAGCTGTCGACATCTCTGGGTAGATGAACCGCAGGAGACCTGAATGCTGAAAACGGCGTCCCAATCAGACACCGGAGGCCGGAGTTGTGATGTGGTGAAGCTTGCGGCCTGTATCTCCTGGAGGCCCGGCGCTAGAGTTGGCATGGTGCCTGGGGTGTAATTGAACAACATCGGCAAGGCTCAGCGAGGGAGCCCGGTCCACCCACACTTTCACTTTCGATTTCGACAATTGGACCATCCTATACTCGGAAGACGCTTCATCGTTGCAGCGGCTCTCGCCCCTGGGCAGCATCTGCGTATCCTGGACAATATACGACGTTTCGTACCTCGACCTTGGGGACACTTCATTCTCCCCCCCCTCTGCCTGGGCTGATTGGAGTGTATCATTCGGAGGCCACTTTACAGTTTCTGTCTCTTACAGCTGGGAAAATAGGAGACATTGGGAGCACAACCTGGCATAAAGTCCTTATCTATTGCCTGCTGTATCGGAGACCAGCTCTCCCGGCTTGGACTCCGACTGGTGAGTGCTCTGAGATGGCGAGCAAACCGGAGGGGGACAAGCAGAAGTTTAAAACCACCAGAAGGGGTGTATATACCCAGTCCAATGTCATGGACTGGTATGCCCAGGTTAAGGGGTCGCCCAGCGGACTTGGCAAGTCGCAGGAGGAGGTGAAGGATCCGTCGGCTCCGGCGACTGAGTTGACACTGCAGGATGTTATGGCCACCATTGACGGTATCAGGTCGTCCCTTGGGAAGCAGATGGAGACCCTGGCGCATAAATTGGACACAGTGGCTATTGATCATGAACCACCTAAAGCCCAAGGGACTGAGGAAGTTCTTCATGGTGGAAAGAGCACACAAACTTCCTGGTGGAAGACCGAAAGTGGGTGCCCCGCCGAGGCCTATCATAGCACGGATTTTTAATTTCCGAGATAGAGATGCTGTCCTTCAGACGTCTTGAGCAAGTGGACCCCTGAAGTTTGAGAACTCAACTATCAGTTTTTATCTGGACTTCACACAGGCGGTTCAAAAACAAAGACTCAGTTTTCTGGGGGTGAAGAGGAGACTGCAGGACATGGGCCTCAAATATGCTATGCTTTTTCCGGCCAAGCTGAGGATTGAACATAATGAGAGGGCCTACTTCTTGTATAAACCCGAAGTGGTGGCCGACTGGTTGGACACTTTGCCAGCCCAGCAAGATTTGGGGGAACCATCTGGTGGGGCTGAAGGAGAACAAATGGCTCAGGAATGAATATCAACTCTCTTGTCTCCGGGGTTGCTAGGGTTTCATTGATAGTACGGTTCTGAACCAGAGTGTAGTTTTGTGCTGACAGTATAGGGGGGTGGTTGGGCTACTGGAGGGTCTCTCTCCTCCATAGCTTTCTTTTTGTAGATATGGGGGCGACAGGCACACTGCGAGTTGGGGTGGCTTTATGGTCGTAAGCAGGGGTGCAGGGTGGGGGGTGTTGTAACAGGGTGTTTGGGAAGGGGAGGTGGGGGAGTGTTGTTTTTCAGTTTCGTTCTCCAGCAAGGCACTATATTGCAAGACATTTTCATGGATGTTAAGGACTTTGGGAGGGGATGGGTTTTCATTCTGTTTCACGATGGGGGGTAGGGGGTTGAGGTTGATAAGTTGGAATGTGAATGGGCTGGGGGATAAGATCAAACGTGGAGTGGTGTTGCAACTTTTGAAGCAACACTCTCCGGATGTAGCTCTGCTTCAAGAAACTCATTTCGTGGGTAATACGTGTCAGGCGATGAATAGAAAGGAATACCGTCTGGTGGCCCATGCGGGGTTCTCGTCTGGGTCCCGGGGGTCGGAATACTCCTTAAGAACTCTTTTCCATTTGAAGTAGAATCCTCAGTCCTCGACGAGAGGGGCCGCTATGTTGCGGTTTCTGGAAGATGGAAGGGCCGTGTGCTTTCCCTTGTGTCTGTTTATGTTCCTCCTGGCCTGCAAACTACGACTTTTGCTTATCTGGGACGGGTTCTATTAGATCTTCCGGGAGGGTTTCTGATTCTGGGGGGTGACTTCAATGCAGTGTTATCTGGAGAATTAGACAGGCACCCACCTCGGGCTCTCACGGGGGCTCAGGGTTGGTTGCCGGACTTCATTAACACAATGGGCCTAGTGGACAGCTGGAGGTTGCTACACGCTACTCAACGACAATACACTTTTCACTCTGGTGCCCTTGGTAGTCTTTCTAGGATAGACTACGTGTTAGTGCCGGCTGCACAGGCGTCCTATATTGCTGAGGTCAGACATATGGCTCGTGGTATTTCTGATCACTCCCCACTTTGGTTTCGGTTTGAACTAGCATCTGGTTCTGGGGGGAGGGTAGCTCCCATCAACCCTTGGTATCTTCGGTATCCTAAGACTCGCAGTTCACTGATTAAGGCATTGAACCATTATTTTCATGAGAATGTGGGCTCGGTCTCTTCCTCTGTATCGTTATGGGAGGCTTTTAAGACAGTGATTAGAGGTCAAGCTCTCTCTTTAATAGTCGGTGTTAAGAAACGGAAGGGAAGAGGATGTGGTTAGAATGGAATCAGAGATAGCTGCGTTGAAATTGGAATTGGAGCAGGAGGTTACCCCCACCAGATTGCATGTCCTTCAATTAAAGCAGTCGGATTATAGAATGTTGCTAACTGATGGTGCGAAGGCTCTTAGTCATGAACAACAGGGGCGTCTTTATGATGTTGGTGATAAAGCTGGTAAGTTGATCGCATGGTTGGATAGGAAAGACAGAGCTGGTCGTGTGGTACCCGAAATTGAGATGGAAGACAGAACTCTGGTGACTGATCTGCAAGAAATAGTGGCAAGCTTTGCCAAACATTTTCGTTCTGTTTATTCTTCCGTGTCGAATAGACCGGAGGAAGATTCATGCTTGTTGTTGCGAGACATCGCGCTCCCGTGTTTGTCTGTAGAGGACCGGAACAACCTGGATAGTGAGATCACCGCTGACGAAGTGGCATTGGCAATGCGCTCCCTGAATTCAGGTAAAGCGATGGGTCCCGATGGTCTACCGATTGAGTTATATAAGCTGCGACCGGATAGGATGGACCCGTACTTAAGAGACATGTATCTGAAGTCCAGGGACCGTGGTCTTCTCCCCCGTAGTCAGAGACTGGCTTCGATAGTCGTAATTCATAAGGAGGGAAAACCGAAGAATAGATGTACCTCGTATCGACCGATCTCTCTGTTGAATTCTGAGCCTAAGATTTTAGCTAAGTTGTTGGCAAATAGGCTGATACAGGTTTTTAGCGATGAGAAATAGATAACCGGGATTGCCATTTATTCCAACGAGTATGGGAAAGAGGTTGTGAAAAAAGAGGGAGCAAAAAGGTTTTGGAAAGACCCTTAAACTTCTCCCATAGTTGTAGATAAGATAATATTGGACAAACCTGAAGCAACCGTGGGGGGGGATCCTAAGTGTTTCTTCAGACATTGTTGGAGTTGAAAGTATTCATAGGAGTTTTGTATTGGAAGATTAAATTCCTCACAAAGTTGAGAGAAAGTTTTAAAATCTCCATCATGAAGAAGTTGACCTGGGAAATAAATGCCGGCTTCTTGCCATAAAGGCCAGGATAAAGTGCGGCCATTGATACGAATGGCTGAGTTATTCCATAGGGGAGCTTTAATATGAATTCACGGATTTGAACTTAGTAGGCAATGACCCTTCTGCCAGGATATTTGCATGGCTGATAAGAATGGATTTTTAGGGTCAGAAGAAATAGTACCACTACAAAATATATATTTTTTTTAAGTTTGATTTATTGAAGAAATAGAGAAAGGGGGAGGTGAGGGAAGGGGAGCGGAAAGAGAAGAGTTGCAATGAGCAGATAAGGGAAATAAACAATGTGATAAAAAGTCCATAAAAGTAAGCATTACAAGCATGAAAAATTATGAACATATTATAAAAAATATAGAAATACAATAAGCAAAATTACATTATATAGAAATACAATAATTTAAGCAAGCAATTCGATAAAGAAATAACAGAGAATAAGAAAGTCATGGGGGGTTGCGAACTTCAACTGTTTCAGGAGTAGGTGAAGGGTGAACATGAGCAGAGGAAGATAGGTATGTTACCAAAGGAAGCCAAAGCAGGTCACGTTTGACAGCTAGGGAGATGGGGGATACATAATTGGTGTCTAAACGATGATTAAAACAGATTGCATTCCACCATGACTGATAGGAAATGTTAGCAGCCTGTTTCCAATTAGAAGTGATAATGTGGAAAGCTACAGCAATGAAAAGGCCAAGTAAAAGGTAATGATTGCGAGATTGAGGAAGATCTGATGAGAGGGAACCAAGAAAAACTAGTGAAGGTGAAAAGGGAACTTGGAACCGGAAAATCTTTTGTATTTGCTTCCAGACCGAGTGCCAGAACTGGGAGGTAGGAGGGCATTCAAACAACATATGATTAAGATCAGCAGAAGGGCAAGGGCAGGACCAACAGGAGGGGGAAGTGTCTGGTAAAAAACGAGATAAGGCAAGTGGAGTAAATAAAGTTCTGTGATAAATGAAAAATAAAGTTTGGGTAGTGTTAGCAGCCCTAGAGGTCTTATGGAGTTTGGACCAAATTTTATCCCAAAGAAGTAGAGGCCAGTTCTGAGAAAGATCCAGTTCCCATGCAAGTTCAATGCGAGATTTCAGTCTAACAGTAGTATGACGGAAAGAATTGTAGAGAGCGGATGCAGTAGGGGAAGTTTCTAGCAAGGGAAGTGGGTTTGTGGTCCACAGGAATGTCGTTGGATGGAGCAAGAGTGTGAAGATATGAGAGCAAGACTGGGTAAAGGGCGTTGTATTGTGTTCGGGCAGATGTGGGCAAAGAGAAAAGAGATTGAAGATCCTGGAAAGAGAGAGGTGTGTCATGAGAAAGTAATTGAGAGATCCAAAACAAACCTCGAGAGTGCCAAGACTTCCAATAAATGGTTCGATTTTGGATTTTGAGAAGAGAATTATTCCAGATTGATTGTTTGTGAGTGGAGAGAAGGGATGGATAAGATGAAGTTAAGTAAGGAGAAAGGAGAATGTGCGAATGTGAAAGAATAGGTGAACGAAAACGAGTCGAAGAGGACGTAAAGGACAAGAATTCATGAAAGGTAAAAGGAAAAATGAAAGACGATTCCATAGTTAGCCAGACAGGAGGATGATGAGGTACATTAGAGGATAACGAACGAATCGTTTGTTTCATGGAAAAGGCACGATAATATTGTTTAAAATGAGGAAAACGGACTCCAGATTGAGTTTTGTCTCTACGCAGAGAAGCAAGAGCTATTCGTGGTCGTTTACCGTTCCATAAGAACTTTAGTAATAAAGAGTCGATCTTCTTAAAGAAAGAAAGGGGGATGTGTAAAGGAAGCATGGAAATAGTATATAGAAGCAAGCGGGAAAGCATCATTTTTATAGAATTGAGACGACCCCAACAGGACAAAAAGAGTGGATGCCAACGAGTGATAGCTGTGTCCATTTTCTTATAAACATAATCAAAGTTTAGTTTGAGAGTGTCAGATAACACGGGAGCAAACCATACCCCTAGATATTTAATTTTGGATGGTTGCCATGTAAAACCTGTACAAGAAAAGAGATGTTTCTGACAGAGAGGGTTCAAAGGTAGAATCTCACATTTGTCAGCGTTGAGACGATAGCCGGAAACTGCAGAAAAAGATGATACTTGTTGAAGGAAAGAGGGGATGGAAGTAGCAGGATCAGAGCAGTAGAAAAGAATATCATCTACATAAACAGAGAGTTTAACTTGATGGGAACCGAAATGAAAACCAGAGATAGTGTCATCCAAACGAATTTTAGTAAGGAAGGGTTCTAAAGCTAAAATAAAAAGTAAAGGGGATAATGGGCAACCTTGTCGAACTCCTCTGTGTAAAGAAAAATAATCCGAAGACATCCCATTAACGAAAATAGAAGCTTGAGGATTAGAATATAGTAGAGATATAGTAGAAATGAATTTAGAAGGAATACCAATCCAACGTAAAGCCTGAAACATGTAATCCCAGCCAATCCTATCAAAAGCCTTCTCCGCATCAAGGGAGATAGCCGCGAAAGGAAGAGTAAGAGAAGAAGCTTTGCTAAGAATATTGAGAAAAACTCGGGAATTGTCTGAGGAGAGGCACCCCTTAACAAACCCAGATTGTTCTGGACCAATGATATCCGGTAAAAGAGGATCCATACTAATGCTAATATTTTCGCTAGGATTTTGTAATCAGTATTAACTAAAGATATTGGTCTATAGTTTTTGCATAAAGAGTGATCTTTATCTTCCTTTGGAATTAAGCAAATTAAGGCTTGTTGAAAGGAGCCACCAGAGGAACCGGCATCAGAGAAAGATTGTAACAAAAGTAGGAGTTTAGGGAGAAGAAGAGAGGCAAAGTGGCTGTAAAATTCAATTGTAAAACCATCGGGTCCTGGGGACTTACCATGGTGGAGTTTAGATACGGCATGGGATATTTCAGAAAGAGAAATGTCCAGTTCTAAAGTGTGAAAATCAACATGCGAAGTCGGGGGGGATGGAAGAGATTAAAAGTAAGCAAGAAGGTCATCAGGTGTAGGAACCTGTTCTGGAGTATACAGTGTGTCATAGAATTTAGCAAATTCCATCAGAATATCTTTATCTTTAAATGTAGATTCACCGGAGGAGGTTTTAATGGATTGGATTTTGGTGCGTTCCTTACGGATCTTTAAATAGTTGACTAAAAGCTTTCCCATTTTATTCTTACCCCCATAATATCTAGAGTTACATTTTAACAGGATATTAGAAGCGGCATCCGTTGTGAATTTATTGAAAGAGATTTTGGCATCGATAAGAGCCTTAAGGGAGGAGTCAGATTTAGAGGCGTAATAAGCGTGTTCTAAAGCCTTGATGTCAGCCAATATTTTCTCCGACTTGGCCTCTTGTAATTTTTTCCGTCGAGCTACATAGTTAATAATAAAACCCCTAGAGGCTGCTTTAAACGAATCCCAAACCATAACAAAGGGGGAATCAGGGGATTGATTTAAAAGAAAAAAATCCTTGGCAAAAGTGGTAAAATCGGTACAAAAAGTGGGATCTAAAAGTAGAGCGTTGTTAAATCGCCATCTGCCAGAATGTGGAGAAAATGGGAGTAGATCCAGGTCTACAAAAACTGGGGCATGGTCAGAAAGTAAAATGGAACCAATCTCAGAGCGGATAGCATGTTGGGATAAAGGTTTACTAAGAAAGATATGGTCAATGCGGGATTGGGATTGATGAGGAGGGAAGAAAAAACTATATTCTCGGACATCAGGGTTGCATAATCTCTATATATCTACTAAGGCATTATTTTGAAAGGAGTTCACGAATTGCGTGTGCATTCTGGAAGGGACAAAAGTAACTTGTGAGTGTCTGTCAAGGAAGGGGTCTACAATCTGATTACAGTCTCCAGCAAGAAGTATGTAATCTCCAGAGAGGGAAGACAGCTTGGAAGAGATAGCAGGCCAAAAGGATCTATCGATTGCAGTAGGAGCGTACACATTAAAAAGAGTGAGTGGTATATTATCAATGAGTAAATTAACAATAAGCCAACGGCCATCAACATCACATTCATGAGTAATTGAGGAAACATTTAACTTTTTATGTAACAAAAGTACAACACCATTCTTCCTAGATGTCGTAGGAGAGCAAAGAACATGACCTACCCAACAGCGTTTAAGTTTCAAAGCCTCCGGCTCAGTGAGGTGAGTCTCTTGGAGGAGGGCAACATCAGTTTTAAGTCTTGCTAGGTGTGAAAGAACTCTCTGTCTTTTAATGGGATTATTTAATCCCTTAACGTTCCATGTCGTTACACGGAATGAAACAATTCAGAAAAACAGCTAAAAGCAACATGCTTAACAATGCATAAAAAATATAATGGAAAAAATATGGAAAAAAGAGAAGAGAAGAGAGAAAAAATGGAAAAGTCAAGAATGAGAACAATGGTGGATCTAGAAAAAAAGAGATAGAAGCAGGGAAGAAGAAAGAGAAGAAAAGGCAGAGATGAAGAAGGGAAAAGTTGAGAAAAGGTCATGGTAGGAAGGATAGAAAAGAGGATAGGAACAATAGCAATTAGAGAGACAGTACATGTCCAGAACGAACGACTGAGAGACATACTTACGAAAATGAGAAAACCAAACCGAAATGGGGGATGGTAGTGGCAGGGGACGACGATGACAACATCAAGAGCGAACATCAAAACGTCAAATATCATGACATCAAAAAAAGGGTAGCACGAGGGAACAAGAGGGTAAAAACCAGGTGACGATATGAAGGGGAGAACCTGTTGAGAGAAGAAAGACATTAGGATAAACATATGAGCTCAAGAATAAAACAAGAAGGTAAATGGGGTGACTAAGAGGTATACAAATAAGATGAAACAAAGAAGAACAACAATGGTTATTTCAGAACATCAACATTGTGAACAGTGAAAGAATCAGAACTGCATTAGAATGCAAGTGAGACAAGAAAGGTAACAGGGCCATTCAACCGGGACTGGACATATCCAGGACATCAGGACCATGCCAACGAAGAAAAGCCTGTAAGGCTTCAGGATCCTCGTAGGTGGTTGCTTTGTCTTTATAAGTAACCTTGAAGAGGCATGGATGCAAAAGACCGTATCTAGCGTTAAGGGCTCCGAGTTGCGGCCGCATGTCCAAAAACTTCTTCCTGCGCTCCGCTGTGACTCTGGAAACATCCTGTGAAATGTAGAGACGGTGACCTTCCCAAATGATCTGTTTCTTGAGTTTTGCAGCTGAGAGGACCTGAAGAAGGTCGGTATATTGGAGGAAAAGCATAATAACACCTCTAGGCTTGGTACCAACTCTAGGACCAAGACGGTGAGCACGTTGAATGTTGATGGATGACAAAGCCGGTGCATCTAAGCTCTTGGCAAGAAAGGACTGGAAGAAGGCGGTGGGATTGGACCCTTCTGAAAGTTCCGGAAGGCCATAAAGGCGTAGGTTGTTTCTGCGATTTCTGTTCTCCAAATCCTCTGTCTGTCGTTTGAGTAGTAGAATCTCCGCCTCCATGGACGGGATATGAGAACAAGAGGATTGTAAGGAATCTGTGGATTGTTCCAAGGTGAGAACACGCGCATCCAGAGACAACCACTTCTCCTGCATTGCCAGCATATTTTTGGTGGTGGCTTCCATAAAAGGCTTGAAAGCACGAAGTTCCTCTAATATGAGATCCATAGAGGAAGGGGAAGAAGAACTCCCAGGCGAAGGTGGATCTTTCTTGAGACGTTTAGAAGAAACCAAAGAGGAAGCCGCTTTTCCCACGTTGGACGCCTTTGGAATGGCCCCATGAGATGAGTCAGATTTAGAGGATCAAACCTCCTCCATGTCTTGAATGGGAGAGTCAGCGTCTGAGCCAACCGGAACTTTAGGGGTATATACAAGTTTCAGATTGCGAAGTTTGCCCATGAAAGCTCAAATGATGAGGAGACAATGAATCCAATGTAAGTACGTAGGTATCCAGTCACCGGAAGTTTAGGCACTGCAGCAATATACAGAGAAAGATTCCTCAAAAAGCCAGGAATATCTGAGAGAAAAGCATAGCTCGCAATTTCATGTGAAATGTCACGTGAAAATCATAAATGGCATCATCCGGGTGAGCAAAGCTGAAAGAGTCATACCACAAAAGTACATTTGAGTGCCTTAGCATGAAATAACTGAAGAGTCATGCAAGTTGCAAAGCAAAGATGAGGGAAAAATAGCGTATAAATAGGCTGCCAGACTCAGAAAAGTCGTGTGACAAGGAAAGAAATTCCAGAAAAAACGGTGGTTGCACCCAGAAGAGGCAAGGTACAGCAAGGACGACTGAGCAGGTAACAGGAGTCACTGTACACAAAGGTTACCCTCTAATGTAGGACGAAGTGCAGGAGATGCAGTAAATATTGCAAGGTGCTAGAGCTGATAAGTACACCTCTCTGCCAACCGCCAAGTGAAAATTAGTATGCCTGAGAGGAAACTTATAGGGATCTACAAAATGGCGAGTGAATGAAAATAAGTCACTTCAGAGGCAAAAACGGGAGAGGAGCAAGCAGGCACAGCATACTGCAAAGCGAGGTCTCACCTCCGAAGGAATCCACGTTGCAGGAGGAATACTAGTCAGAGCGGCATGAAGAGCACCTCACAGAAACTTTCGCGCCGGCCGCAGTGTGGAGACGCGGCCGGCGGGCAAAATGGCGGCCGCTAATCCCAGCGTCGGAAACCTCCGCGTAAAAGTGGCTGAAAACGAAGCGGAACCGGGAAGCGAAGAGGGCGGGTGACACACCTCACGCTCCGGTCCGCAAGTCCAGCTTAGAGCATGCGGAGGGTCGCTGTAGAGCTACCAGATTAGACAAGGTGCTGAGGCTGGATGCGGAGCTCCTTGGTCACGCCTCCATCCTGGCTGGCGCTCAAGCCACGCCCCCGTACCACTACAATATAAAAGAGATAGTTCTGAGTTCTGCGATAGAAGATGATGTTCAACAGAGACCCATTGTGGAATGTCTTTAGATCCTGGCAGAAAATAAGAGAGTTGGGAAATGTGTAAGGCAAGTGAATAGTGTTCAATGGATGGAAGACCCATAACTCCATATAACTGGTGGGCGTTTAGTTTAGCCTGCAGCAAGACGTCGTTTAGCTGAGCCCCAGATAAAGAGCTTAATCTTGGAATCTATTGATGTAAGGGTAGCTACAGAATTTGGAGGGTGAGCATGCCTAAAACATAATTGAATCTTTGTAAAGTAACCATCTTGATAGCTTGAACTCTACCCCATAGAGATAATCCAAGAGCTTTATACTTATCGAAATCTCTCTGCATTTGAGAGAATAAAGGAGCTAAGTTATCCGCAGCCATATTTTCCAAACCTCTACTGACCAAAATTCCTAGGGATTTAAGATGTGAAGATTGCCAGTGAAAAGGAAATCCATATATTGCTGATTTCGTAGTGCCAACCGAAATAGGTAACACTTCACTTTTGTCCCAATTTATTTTATAACCGGAAAAGGAGGAGAAATCATTAATAATTTGAAGGAGGGCTGAGAGAGATCGGGGAGATTAGTAAGAGTAAGAAGAATGTCATCTGCATATAAGTAAATTTTAGAATGCCCAATTGGGAGGGGGACACCTGTAATGTCATCAGATTGTCGAATTGCAGCAGCAAGAGGTTCCATTGCTAAGAGAAAAAGAAGGGGGGATAACAGGCAACCCTGGTGTGTACCTCTCTGAATTGGGAATGAGGTAGATTAAAAACCTCCACAATTTACTTGAGCTGAGGGGTTATCATATAATAAATGCACTTTATTAATAAATTGGTCGCCCAACCCAAATCTGTGCATTATTGTAAAGAGATATTCCCACTCAATGCGGTCAAATGCTTTTTCTGCACCAAGCAAAAGGGACAGGGCGTCTTCTGGAAGATGTTTAACAGACCATAGTGTATGGGCCAGTGTACGGAAATGGTTTTGAGAGGAACGACCCTGGACAAAACCCACTTGAGAATTATGTATCAAGGAGGGCAGTACTTTGCGGAGACGGGATGCTAAGATACTAGCTAAATTCTTAATGTCAGAATTTAATAAGGAAATAGGGTGATAGCTACCACATAAAAGAGGCTCTTTGCCAGGTTTGGGTAAAACAGCAATAATTGTCTTATTAGAATGGGGCCCCAATGATGATTCTTTATCAGCCTCAAGAAATGCAGTTTGGAAGGTATCAATCATATTCTGACCAGTCCATCCATAAAATTCAGCGGGAAAAACATCCTCCCCAGGGGCTTTATGGTAAGGCAGAGCAGAGATAGCTGTAGAAATTTCATCTCTTGTGATATCACCTTCAAGCAAGGCTCTGCCATCATCAGAGAGCCGCAGGAGATTCACCGCTGCTAGAAAAGATGACATCCTATCTAAGTCAAGTTGATTATTTGGAGTATATAGAGATTGGTATAAAGAGGCGCATTCATTAACTATTTCCTGAGGCCTGGTGAGTATATCACCTTGAGCCGATCGAATAGCTGCAATAGCCATAGCAGCTTCTCTTTGACATAATTGTGCAGCTAATAATCGGCCAGCCTTTTCCCCTTGTTCGTAGTGTCTCCCTTTCATTCTTTGCAAAGCATACTCAGCCTTAGATGTAACGAGACCATTAAGGGACATGCGTGCTTGAACTAATAATTTGCGATTTTATATATTAGGGTCTGATATATATAATTGAGAATAATGCTGAATATCCCGATCTAATTCTGCTTGTTTTGCAATATTGTTCTTATTGATAAGAGCAGCATCCCGCATTAATTGTACTCTAATGGTGGCTTTTGATGCCGCCCATACTGTTCCCCTAGATGTAACAGAATCCTGATTAATAGAGAAATAATCTTGAAGGTGGGTTTGCAATTGAAGTTTACCCCCGGGTGTCCTATATTTCTGTATGCTCATACACCATGGTTTACGTCCCGGTTTATATAAACCTAAATCTAGAGATAAAATAACAGGAGAATGATCAGATAATGCTGCTTCCAGAATTTTAGAATCTGTGACTAGTTTAACCGCTTTGTGTGATAGAAGAAAATAATCTAAGCGGGAAAATGTGCCATGTAAGGAAGAAAGGAACGTATATTCCTGACTTGTGGGTGGCTGAGATGCCAGTGGTCAAACAAACCATTATCAGAGAGTATATCTTTTAAAATGGTCCAATCTGCTGCATTAACCCTGTCAAACTGACCCGTTTTGTCTAGGGTAGGATCTTGTACCAAATTCCAGTCCCATCAATGAGGTATTGTGAGGCATTAATCTCTGTAAGAAGACAATTCAATTGAAGGAAAAAGGATTTTTTAGTGCCAATCGGAGCGTAAATTGATCTAAGACAGATTGAAGAATTCCCCCTATGTAATTTAGCAAAGACATATCGACCATCAGGATCTGACCATGTCTTGGAAATCGTAATTGGAAGTGATCTCTGAATAAGAATTGCCACTCCACATTTACGGATAGGATTAGCAGTGGTAGAGTCATTTTTGTGAATGCTGCTATGAATGACCTTCCCGACCCAATCTCTACTGAGTTTGTTAGATTTAATCTCATTAAGGTGTGTTTCTTGCAATAAAGCTATGTCCACATGCTTGGACTGCAAATAAGAAAGGACTTTCTTCCTTTTAATGTAATGGGTGAGCCATACACATTCCATGTAATAACAGATAGAGGATGAGTATGAGTCATGATGGGATATATTCAAAAGATATTAATAGTTAATACGATAAACAAACAAAAATAAAAGGTTGAGAAAACTATAGGGAATAGGGCAGGATGGGAGGTGGGTTACTCTGGCTATTAAGAAACAAAAGAGGGTGCACTATCAAAACTTATAAGTTAGAAATGCAAGAAAGTAGGAAAAGAAGATGTATGAAAAAGGAAAGCTGCATAGAAATAGATAAAGAAGATCAAACAATATTATGCAATCAGAATAACTATACCTGTGAGAAATAGAAAGGAAAATCAAGATTTATGTAGGTCTACAGCCTACAACTTTTCACTTTGAACTGCTAACTGCAGGTCTGGGCTCACTGGAGCACCACCACGAGTATGAGCCCCCTCAGGAGAGTTGAGTATTGATATAAGTACTAGCCAAGACAATAAGGCAGAAAAACCAAAGAGAGCAGAAAAATCCTCCTAAGGCCTAAATGCATATGTGGACATGTATTAAAAGAGAAAATTCATGCATAACAAAGTATAAATAATGAGAGTAATCTAAAAGGTATGGTGAACAGTTAAAATTATCATTCACAAATATAATTAACGTTGCATACTTATAATAATTAACATTTAAAATAAACCACTAAAGAAATGAGAATTAATATTGTCTAAGAAGAGGTATCAGAAGCGTATAAATAAATAAAGAACCTATTCATAAAAGATGAATATACCTACTATTTAAAGCACGTATCATGTGATATAACAAATGATCGACACAGTATATAATTGGGAATTAAATTCTTCTGTTAAAAGAACTCAAATAGGAGATATATTAAATATAGTTACAGAACTAAATACTAAACAACATTTTATTATAAGCACCTATAATAAGTAGCGATGTTTGTTCCCCCAACTGAAAAATAAGTTACAGGTGGAACACAAGAGTTGAGTATTCGCTCAGCTCCATAAGCTAAGGGACCTGATAAAAGAGAATATTAACAGAGAATACAACTATGGCGATAACATGTGACAACTAAGTCTATTGACTATCTGATGTGGATTTCAAGGGAGTTCAAGACTTATCTATATGCTGTTCGTGCGCCAAAGTGACCGCAGGCTCCTGAATAGATGTTTGATCACAGTGTGCACGAAAAGGGTGACCCAAATCTCTACCTCTATGGCAAACTTCATCAATGTTGCGATGTCTGTTGTCTGTTAACTGTTGAGGTTGTGCAGATTAATCACAATGTTGATCATGAGAAACATGCTGTACATCCATATCCTGGATCGAAAGGCTGTCAAGAAAATGTTGTAAGTCCTCAGGGTTGTAGAAGTCTCTGGACTCACCATTTTTAGTAATGCGAAAACGCGCAGGATCGAAAAAACCATACTTAATGTCTAACTTCTGTAATTGTGGCCTCATTGACAAAAATAACTTTCTTCTGTAGTTGGTCTCCCTCAAGAAGTCTGCTGCCATTTGTATTTGATGACCATCATAGATGTAGGATCTCTGCGTGCGTGCTAGCATTAGTATCTGTCTGACTTGCTCATGTCGCAAAAAACAAGCAATTAGGGGTCTTGGTTGAGAATTTGGAGATTTACTAGTGGACCAATACGATGAGCACATTGGATTTCTAATGGTTGGTCAAAAGTGATACCAAGTAGCTTGGGAAGAAGGTCACATAGGAATAACCGAGCATTCTGGCCTTCAATTTTCTCTGGAAATCTGAAAAAGCGAATATTGTCTCTCCTACTGCGATCTTCCAAGTCAACAGGCTTACTACGAATAAATAGTAGGTCTTGGTCACTGCTTTGTATTAAGTCAAGTTTATTCTCTGCTACCTTCAATCAATGCTTTAGCCCTTCCGTTTTTTGATGGAAAAGCGCTATATCCGCTCTGATGGATTTGGTTTCAGATGTAAGGGAAGAAATGTTATTGTCCATCTCTGTCAAGCGGCAGCTAAATGATGAAATTTCCTGTACTATGCGATTCATAGTTTCCCCTGTCTCTGCTGTGGAAGTGACTGGAGGTGGACTAGCTGGTGATGGAGGTGAACCTTTAGCGGACCTTTTACGGGACTGTTTACGCGTGTCAAGCAAAGAAGACAGTTTGGAATTTTGATTGCCGTTTTTTTTATTAGACATCTGAAAATGCATCACTTCAATATACTGCACAAATTAAATATACTTGTAAATATAGGGATGAAAAAGACTACCACAGTTAATCTAAAGGACTGTTATGAATTGTATGAGGCGCAGTATAAGGCTGACAGAACGTTGAAAGCATTGAGCGGGAAAAATATACTGCATCGCTGAATTTCCTCACATAAAATATTTCAAAGGTAGAAAAACATTTTCCTTCATTAGATTGCGTAGAAGCTGTGGTAATAATATTGTGTCCTCATGAAAAAAAATGCCTCTAATAAATAATAGCATTCCATCTGAAGGCATTCTGAAAATGCGTCATAAATATACAGAAAATTATGACTGATTTAAAAAATTCCATACGCTATAGTTCCCATGTAATTATTGCCAAAGGAGAGCCGGAAAGTTGTTTTCAAAAGAATTAAAATAAGAAACTGTGACAGAGCAGATGTTAGCTGAAGCGCGGAAAGGCAACGTGTGAGGTACTGCAGTGAAAGCTGAGCTCCGAAGGTTGAAAAAGGCTGAAGGATATAGCATTAATTTCAGAGAAAATTGCCTTTGTAAAGGGTCAATAGTTCATAAGAAAGGCAGCAAGTGAAAGAGACCAGTTTCCGTCACTTCGTGGTGACGCAGCCCACTCAGGAATGCAGCAAGGGGGGGGGGGGTGCACTCCGGTTACTCGAGGTCCGAGGCTTTGTCACAGTAACAGGCCAAGGTGGAGCTTGCCGGAGTGCAAAATATTTCCTGTCAGAATTAACCCTTAAAAGGTTTATATGAGACCGAAAGTCAGCCACAGGTAGGAGCGCTGCAGCACAATGTCGTATCCATGACAAAGGGGGTCCTGGCTGGGGAATGAAGTGCACCGTCTCTGTCGATGGTTCTTCCCATAGCAGAGCTACACTTTCAGGTGGCCATCACCCTTTGTGGCCAGACCACGCCCCGCCTAGTCAGATTTCCTTTACACTTGGAGATGTACAGACTTTTCTTGACATCTTTGATTGTGCGGCTTATGCTATACATAACTCCTTACCTATAGAACTTTTACAGAGCTTCTGATGCTGACACATTTCTTGTTTCTTTGATTTAATAGGGTTAGATCTATATTTAGATTATTGTAGGGTTTTGCAGATGCTGCAAATCTTTTCCATGTATGGCGAGAAGGATAAAAATCATTTGACTAGTCATCAAATCATTTTTTTTTTCTATTGAGGACCCATGTTGTGCACCGCTTTGGTCATCCTTTAATAATTTTATACTTTTACAGTATGTTCCAGAGATTGATTTATATTAGCCTGGAGATGAGTTTGTATTAAATCTTTTATCTTCAAGTTACTGACTCAGACTTGTGGTGTGGTTCTAGTGATCACACTGTACCATAAGATTTAGACTGTTGTTAACTACTTTTCCTCTCAGGCTATTACAAAGGTTAACCAGAGTTGATTTGGAAGAATCGGCCCAGAGCTTTGTCACACTGAACTGATAATGGAGCTTCGTGCAAAGCTTCATTATCCTGTATTATGACGCAAAACAACAACCCACTCAACAGTCAAAGGGACTTGGAGCACCCTGCTGATACGTCACAGCTGAATTACCTCATGCATCATGGTCGATGTGGTTCAATGTTGCTCGCTTCACACACAGTTTTCACAGTTTGTTGGCCAGTGCCAGTACCAGTATTCTTTTCAAGTGTATCCCCAGACACGTGTTTCTAGATTCCTCTTTCATCAGGGAGGAAAAATGTTCATAGGTCGCTGGACATGCTCCGCAGTTTCCTCAGGGTTAGTGCCACTCTCAGCACGCAGGTGCTCACAGAGCTCGTCAGCTCACGGCCCACGGGAGCCATCTTAAACAGTCAAAGGGATTTGGAGCACCCTGCTGACACGTCACAGCTGAATTACCTCATGCATCAGGGTTGATGTGGTTCAATGTTGCTCGCTTCACACACAGTTCTCACAGTTTGTTGGCCAGTGCCAGTACCAGTATTCTTTTCAAGTGTATCCCCAGACACGTGTTTCTAGATTCCTCTTTCATCAGAGAGGAAAAATGTTCGTAGGTCACTGGACGTGCTGCCGCAGTTTCCTCAGGGTTAGTGCCACTCTCAGCACGCAGGTGCTCACAGAGCTCGTCAGCTCATGGCCCACGGGAGCCATCTTAAACAGTCAAAGGGATTTGGAGCACCCTGCTGACACGTCACAGCTGAATTACCTCATGCATCATGGTCGATGTGGTTCAATGTTGCTCGCTTCACACACAGTTCTCACAGTTTGTTGGCCAGTGCCAGTACCAGTATTCTTTTCAAGTTTTACCCAGACACGTGTTTCTAGATTCCTCTTTCATCAGTGGGGAAAAATGTTCGTAGGTCGCTGGACGTGCTGCCACAGTTTCCTCAGGGTTAGTTCCACTCTCAGCACGCAGGTGCTCACAGAGCTTGTCAGCTCACGGCCCACGGGAGCCATCTTAAACAGTCAAAGGGATTTGGAGCACCCTGCTGACACGTCACAGCTGAATTACCTCATGCATCATGGTCGATGTGGTTCAATGTTGCTAGCTTCACACACAGTTCTCACAGTTTGTTGGCCAGTGCCAGTACCAGTATTCTTTTCAAGTGTATCCCCAGACAGGTGTTTCTAGATTCCTCTTTCATCAGTGGGGAAAAATGTTCGTAGGTCGCTGGACGTGCTGCCGCAGTTTCCTCAGGATTAGTGCCACTCTCAGCACGCATGTGCTCACAGAGCTCGTCGGCTCACGGCCCACAGGAGCCATCTTAAACTTTTCTGCCGGTGTGGGTGCTTCGCTGTAACCCTCCTTGCTGCCTGCTGCCTAGACCACTCGCCAGAATGTTTCCCTGCTGCCACTGGCCCTGCCCTGTAGTCCCCCCGCCGCCGCTATTTACAACGAAGCGGCCGCCGAGCGGGGGACTACCTTTCCCAGCGGGCTGAGCAGGCGGACACGTTAGGCACACGCCAGGAGGCACTTTAAATTGACGTCATCGCCGGAGGAGCGGGTGTTCCGCCTCTGCTAAACTTTTCTGCCGGTGTAGGTGCTTCGCTGTAACCCTCCTTGCTGCCTGCTGCCTAGACCACTCGCCAGAACTTTTCCCTGCTGCCGCTGGCCCTGCCCTGTAGTCCCCCCGCCGCCGCTATTTACAACGAAGCGGCCGCCGAGCGGGGGACTACTTTTCCCAGCGGGCTGAGCAGGCGGACACGTCAGGCACGCGCCAGGAGGCGCTTTAAATTGACGTCATCGCCGGAGGAGCGGGTGTTCCGCCTCTGCTAAACTTTTCTGCCGGTGTGGGTGCTTCACTGTAACCCTCCTTGCTGCCTGCTGCCTAGACCACTCGCCAGAACGTTTCCCTGCTGCCGCTGGCCCTGCCCTGTAGTCCCCCCGCCGCCGCTATTTACAACGAAGCGGCCGCTAAGCGGGGGACTACCTTTCCCAGCGGGCTGAGCAGGCGGACACGTCAGGCACGCGCCAGGAGGCGCTTTAAATTGACGTCATCACCCGCATCGCGGGAGCGCCCGGGGCTAAGCCCGGGCAAAGGGCGGGCCCTCTGTGGCCCTCAGTGGCTGAAGTAGGCAGGGCTGGGCCTACTTATTTATATTTTTTGTTTGTACTGATATTACTTTTTGTTTAGTGTCATATAATGCACATTGTCTTATGACGATATAGACATTATCCCTCTGTGCAGGAAATCTCCGTGACTTTCCTCCAAATACTCATCTTTTTATTGCTTAATTGTTATTAACTACATTTATCGGGGCTACGGTCTCCCTCACTCTCCACGTGTAAGGATGACGGCAAAAAAGTTACGTTCGGGGAGATTATTGGGTGGTAGGCCTTGCATGAAGACAAGATCCATCCCTCTTAGAAACAAGGCTGCCAATAATGTATTATTAAAGGGCCAATGTCAGCTACTGCAATTGTGGGAAAAACCTAAGGATAAAGACTTGTTAATCATTGAAAACACAGCCTCAGACATAGTTTCTTCTTCTGGCACAGCCCTCATGGTGATCAAGAAGGTCCCTCTTGCGGTGAACGAAGAATACTCGGGCTCCCTGATTTCTGAGGAGCCTTGCCAAGTGCTTCCTGAAATGACTGGTGACATTAAGTGCGCTGTTTCTAGTTCTGAGGGTGTCCAACAAAATAAAGGGTCTGTAAACCCTATAGGAGGTTTACTGCCAAAGGTGGATGGTAAGGGGGACTCCCACTTGTCGAGTATTGATCTGGAGCTATGTGATCGATACCTAGCTGATGTTACCTCGAAATCTTCTGAAGCTATTAAGTCCCCAATCGGTGCTACTCCCTCTGGTCTTCAGCTTTATAGCAGTACTCCCTCCATAAAATCGCAAGACATTTCCTCACAGTTTAATATCTCAAAGAGCCCACTGCTTAATATATCCGGTATTGGTCACATTGGTCCCCCAGGCTTTGATAAATCTGAAAAACCGATTTCCGAATCCCTGATTGCATTGGAACATCTGCTGTCTTCTATTCTACTGTTATTGGGTAAATTTGTGGGAAGCTTGGATTGTATTTTGGAATTGGTCACACAGATACTAAATGCCCTACTGTTAAAGATTCCGGAAAAGGTCCCTGACTTAGATACTAAGGCTAGATTACAGGGGCCTGAGTCGGGTAATGGCCATCTACAGGGAAATGTTAACTCAGTCCAAGGTAAATTTGTGGCTATTTCTAAAAATGAGCTATCTTTAATACCCACACTTTCTACATCTAACTGTGTAAGAAATTCTGTCCTTGAAATTGAAGAAGAAAGTGTTGATGTTACCGCCCCAAAATTGGAAAAAGCGCTATTTCCAATTTTTGTGTCGGAAATTCAAGGGATAGGGGGGGAAGAAAAAGTAAATCCTGGAAAACACAGAAAGAACAAAGGAAAAAAGAGGAAACCAATCCGCAGATACAGGAAGAAAAGGCAGAGACAAATAATTTTTGAGGATTCTCAAATTCCTGATATCAATGAACCTATCACTGAAGAGCCTGTGAATGGGTCTTTGAGTCAGGAAGCTGCCATTCTTTCCTCCGATAATTTGAATCCTTCTGCATCTGGTATTAAAATCTCTTCCAATTGTTCTATCTTTCCCGTGGGAGGCCCTCCATTAGATGTAGGAGGACTGACGATCCCTATGCCCGTAGTAGAGACGAAAAGGTCAGTCCCTAGTTCATCTGTGGCTCTTAATCCCTCTGCTCCTGCTTTTCATGCCATAGGTGATGGTGTTGTATGGCCTCATCATTTGCCTATAAAAGTACCAGAAGTTTTTGTAGATACATTGACTGTGGATTTTCTATCGTTGTTTGATTTTGACCTGCCTTTAAATAGAGCATGGTTACTTAAATGCTTCAAAGAGATAGAGAGTTTAAAGTTAATTCAATCTAACGATATTGATCTAGTCTCCTTATCTGGTACAGTTGCCACGCCTTATGTTAGGGTAAAGTTCTATTCCAAACTTATAGCAAATCTAATATTGCACCAGGCTGAGAATTTCCAGTGTAGGGGAATTGATGTATTACCTGTTTTGTCTTCCAGAAGAGATAGGTTCCCTCAAAATAGACTTTCTAGCAGGGCATTGGTCATGATGGTCCCCCATCCACTTTTGATGATTTAAAAATATGGGTATCGAAAAGCACACGTCTGGTGACGCATGTAATGCCTGCCACGTTAATTCAGAACAGCCTTCCAATAGAAGATAACCAGCGGTGGAATTGGCTGCCCGGTGCTTTGTCTAGTAAAACCTCAGACAACCCTAAACTTTTTCAACATCTTTAGCAGTAATTTGAAAGTTCTCTCTTGGAACGCTGCCGGGATAAATAATAGTCCCGGGAAATTACAGTATTTGTTCTCGCTGAACGCTAGTGTGATTTGCATCCAAGAGACCTGGTGTACTAGTAGATTATGTGCTGGGAGAGATTATTTTGTCCTTGAGGCAGTGGCCTCACCTTCAATGAAAGGGCATGCAAAAGGGGGAATTGCGTGCCTCCTGACTAATAAACTAAAGTGGAACTTCTCCCATTATGTTGATCCAAGCAACCTCTTTCAGGCGGTGACCCTCAGTAGTTTAACCAGTATCGGAAATAATAAATCTCTGATAATCATAAACGCTTACATTCCCCCCGACAAATGTTTTAATACTATATTGAAGCAAGTCTTTTCATATATTAAACAGATTAAAGAGTTAGAACCTCCCCCATATGTGTTGTTAGTAGGTGATTTTAATTGTAAGGTTTCTAACTCCAGCTTAAAGCTATTCAGAAACAAATTTAAAGAAGAAGCCTATCTTATTCCCCAATCCCTCTTCTCCAATAAAATTAAAACTAATAAGAGAGGGAAACTGTTGCTGGAAGAACTTTCAGCGGCGGAGGGGTTAATAGTGAATGGCAGGCTTCCCTCTGATGTTCCTGCTAAATATACTCATAGATTTTCTCAAAGTGAGTCAATTCTAGACTATGTAATCACTGACTACTGTATTTTCTCCTTAGTGAAGGATCTGGTGGTCTCTCTGACACTATTTAGCGACCATAATGAGATTACTATAAGCCTCTCATTACAACCTCCTACGTCCGATTCATGGTCCCTTAACAATGATGTAGTTAACTTTCATAAGGACTCTGGAAGATGCTTCTGGAATTTTAAAGCCAGAAAGGGCCTGGAGTGTATTCTAGGTAAAACATTACTAGAACTGAATGATTGGCAGGGCTCCGAAATAATTCATTTTGAGAATTTTATGAAGGAGGTCATCCTCGTTGCTAAAAGGTCTAGCCCTTCTGTAAGAAAGATTTATGTCCCTAGACCGATTACCCTTTTAAATAAGGAAATAAATAAATTAGTGCAGGAGCAATTTTTGCATAGATCTATTGAATCAAATAATAAAATATATCTGTTAAAAAGAAGGAGAAGCAGAATTAGGAAGAAACTTAAAAAAGAAAAAGAAGATTCACTCTGGATAAGTCTACGGGAAGCTGCAGTTCATGGGAAAGTTAGACAATTCTGGTCACTCATTGGTGAGGGGTGTGGAGCAAGAGTTAGTCCTCTCCCTATTCTCATTGCTGAATCGTCATGGGTCTTTTTCATTTCCAACTTATATGCTTGGACTGGCAGGAGGGTAGAAGATAAGGGGACTATGAAAGAAGATGAGTTTCCTATTGACCCACCCTCAGAGAAAACCATTGAACTGGCCATTAAGGACATGCGTTCCTCGGGAGCAAGGGGCCTGATGAACTGCCCATATCAGTATTGAAGCAGGATCCTGTTACATGGAGCAAGATTCTTTTTCCATTATTTCGTTCTTGCTTCATTAGTAAAATTGTGCCCTCTTCTTGGAAGGGGAGCATATTGGTTCCACTATTCAAGAAGGGCGATAGGGACATTCCAATAAATTATCGCCAGATAGCCCTTCTTGATGCCATTGGAAAAGTATTTTCCAAATGTCTTCTATCGTTAATCACTGATTGGGTTGATGAGAATCAGATATTACCCCATTGAACAAACTGGCTTCCGTATAGGGCATGGCACATTGGACAATCTCACTGCCCTTCAGGTTATCTCAGACAAATATGTAAGAGTCCGCAGGGGAGGAGTGTATGCAGCTTTTATTGATTTCTCCACAGCATTCGACAAAGTTGACCGTCCCTTGCTGTGGAGAAAGCTATCAGACTTGGGTATGCCTCCTCCCCTATTAGACTTGGTACGGTCTCTACACACGTACACTTGGTGCCGAGTGCTACAAGGTGGAGAAAGGGGTTTATCGCGGGTTATCCCCTCCATTAATGGATTAAAACAGGGTTGCCTCCTGGCCCCATTACTTTTCTCCCTGTATATCGCTGACCTTCCAGCTTCGCTTTCGTCTTGTGTTGGCATAGCCCCGGTAATAGGGGGTTTTTCTATTTCCTGCCTACTATATGCAGACAATATCCTTATCCTGGATTTAACACCCAAGGGACTGGCTAATCGTCTGCAGGCTTTACATCTTTTTGCAAAGACCCACTACATGAGGATAAATGCCACAAAAAGCAAAATCATGTGCATTACAGGGATGAAAAAATCTAAATCGGAGAATTATGGTTGGTCGGTAGGTGGTCAGAAACTGGAGGTGGTTAAGACATACACCTTCTTAGGAAAAATAATCTCTGCTAACCTGAGTGAGAAGCCCCATATCGAAAATAATTCCCGTAAAGCTCTATCCCAAGGCAAAAGTCTGAGCGCCCTTTATTCCACCACAGGGAGAAGACATTTTGCTTGTTTACTGGAGGTTTTTAGGGCAAAAATTCCATCTACCCTCTTGTATGGAATGGAATTGGTTGACCTAAAGCATTGGGGTTTCTTACAGACGGTAGAAGGAAGATTGTTAAGGTCTATAACTTCTCTTAACCCCGCCTGCTCTGTGGCCGCTTGTAGACTTGAATTCGGTCTCCGTAGCAGTTGGGCGCAGGGCCTGTCTGCTTAATTCGATGGGTTGCTAGCCAGGTTAGAGGAGAAACAGGGTCTTTGAGATCCCTTCTTAAGGGGGAATTGCTGGGTAGCTTAAAAGAATACTCCCAAATCGTTAAGAACTTTAGAAAAGCTGTGGCACTTCTTGATTTGGAAGAGAGTACTCTTTTTACTATCTCTCCCTCCCAGCTAAAATCTCTTTTGAAACAGGCTTCATGGGATTTGTGTTTCACGTCGGACAAGAAGTCCATGCAAGTAAAGAGGGGAGGTGTTTTCCTTGTTCATACGTACTAAATCAAGCTTGCTCAACCCTATGTCGCTTGGAATTTACCACATGGTGTGCGGAGATTTTGGTTCCTTCTAAGGCAGGATTTGCTACCCCTAAACATTCTTTTGGCAAAATGGTATGGGTCCTCTCCTACATGTAACTTTTGTAATATGTCTGTTCAGGATCGTTCTCACGTACTGTTTATATGTCCTGCATTGCGCCCACTTCGGTTGAAGTGGTTAAGATTTATTTGTTTGCAATTGGGTATCTTTAATGTGAATTCCTTTTTATTGGCCCTATATACTCCCCCAAATGAAATGTTTTGCTTCAATATTTTTAACTTTTTTAAAGGATTTTTAGCTATTTATTGATGAAATATGGAGGTTTGTGCCGTTGATTATCTTGTTTAGTGGAAAATGTTGTAGTTGTCATTTTTACTTTTGAGAATGTGTATTTGTATTTGTGTATTTTGTTTTATGTGGACCTCTTCGGAGTGCCAAAACATAATAAATAAATTTGAATTTTTGAACTGCCATGCCATGTCTTCCCTGGACCGGAAACAAGCTTCCGAGGACCGGTTTCTGGCATTCCAGCCATCTTCAGCCCGGCTTGCGAGAATCCAGTGGCAAAGTGAGCAAGGGACTCACGTCTGAGCATACCCTGCCACACTTACTAAGAACGGTGATGGATTTAACCCAGATCTTTTGACTGGGTGTGAGTGTTTGATTGATTCAGATGCTCTGTCCATCACCACCCCCTTTTGTACTGCTTTTGGCCACTATAAGTGTGGCAGGGTATGCTCAGACGTGAGTCCCTTGCCCACTTTGTCACTGGATTCAAGCAAGCCGGGCTGAAGACGGCTGGAATGCCAGAAACCGGTCCTCGGAAGCTTGTTTCCGGTCCAGGGAAGACATGGCTTGGCAGTTCGGGCTGGACTGTTCCCATGAGGCACAGGGTCAGACTGATTTGCATATAGCCATGTCTGAACTGGGGTGGCAGAGTGGGCTAAAGAACGGTGATGGATTAAACCCAGATCTTTTGACTGGGTGTGACTGTTTGATTGATTCAGATGCTCCGTCCATCACCACCCCCTTTTGTACCGCCTTGTAACCCTGAGCACAATCCTAAAAAAATGAAGTTGGGAGGCTAACCAAGTAAGGCAATGTGCAAGTCACAATATGGCATGTGACATCATGCATGACGTTACAGGAAGTGGCAACACAACCATGACCTCAAAGAAAGTCAGATCATAAGAAGTGACATCAGATTTTCTGACTTCACACATATGTTTAGCAGGTCTACGATGAGTATATTAGAGCACATTACGTGATGTAACAAATGAAAGCTGATCAGTACTTAAACCTATTCTCTGTCTAAAGGAATTAACAGTCCAAATGTGGATGCAGTTTGGGGTGATTAACTACAATAGCTTTGCCTTTAAGTGCTACAACCTAGGCGCACACACTACCTCCAAAAGAGTGTAACCTCCACATTTGGCAGCAGATGTCTCTCATGTTCTTATTGTTGACATACCTATATCTAAATCACGCTCACATTCACCAGTCCACCCAAAGGGCAGCTCACCTTCAAATCAGTACCACCAGAATACCCACACAAAGAATGTCAAACAGTAAACTGACCAGCTTCACATCAAAATTCATGTAAGCCACTCAGTGTCCAATGATGAGAAGGAAATAGTGATAAAGTTAAATCCTAAGAATGGGGCACCTACGATTACAGTCCTGACTAATAACTTCAAGAAAATATTGTCCTTTGCAAGGAAATATTGCTAGTGTGCATAGTAAACCTACACTAGTGTGGAAATGTAGGAGCATTAAGAGACACCCGCTAATAAGAACTTTGCACATCCTGGAAATGTTAGTATTCTACTATGGCGCACTGTAGAATGTAGAATGCCTGCTTGTTTGCAGCAACACTGCCCTTTTGGCTTGCCTGTTAACTATAGCCTCATCCTGAAGGAGCCAACCCTATGTAATCACACATGATCTTGTATTTCATAAATAGCATAGCTCTGAAAAACATCAGCTTCCAGCCCTAAGAGCACCATAACAGCAAAGCTACCCGGTGTTATTGTGTTGCAATACAGTACATCACAAACTCTGCAACATTGAGCAGTATGCAGGGGTATGAAGGGCAAAGAACAAGACCAGCCATGCCCAGGCAGAGTAGCAATTTGGCAAAACTTAATATAGCCATACTCAGCTCTCTCGAATTTCCAGAGCTATCAAAAATCAACCTGTCTTCCTTTAAAAAAAACAGCTCTTCAACATTTAGGGGCTCATTAGGATGGCGGGCGGATTGCCCCCGCCAGGCTGGCGGTAGTCCCCGCCGGTCTGGTGGGGGCAATCCGCCAGCCATCATCACCTAAATGACCCCCCACCATATAAGGATGGCGGGGGGACCGCGGCAGACGGAAAGACCGTCCAACGCTTTTCAGCCTCGGTCGCCTTGCGACCGGGGCAGAAAAGATCCAATATGGTGGCGGTGTTTAATAGACACCGCCAGCCATATTAACATGGGCTTTTTTAGATGCCTTTCCGTGGCGGCGATGCCGCCATGGAAAGGCATGCGGTCTTCACTTTGGGGGCCCCCTGTGGGCCCCCAGAGTGAAGGAGAGGTGGGGGTGCACAGGGGGGGTACCTGTGGTACCCCCCTGCATTTGCATAAACAAAGTGGCAGGCACCGTGCGGTGCCTGCCGCTTCGTTTATGCAAATGCATACGTGCACTTTTAGCATTGTGGCGGGTGGTGCTGAGTGCACCGCCTGCCACAATGCTAAAAATGCTAAAAATGCAGGATGCACCCGCCACAGTGGCGGGCGCATCCTAATACCCCCCACGGTACCCCCGCCCTTATGGCTGGCGGTCCCAGTAACCGATAGGATGGTGGGCGGACTAAGTCCCCCTTAAAGTTTGGAACTGGTAAATAAAGCACATCATTTAAAATATTTGAAAATAATTTGTTGTTGTGATTTGAAGGATTTAGGGCCAGATGTAGGTATCTAAATACCGGTCGGTAACAGCCAAAAATACCAATTTTCGCCCGTTACCTACCGGTATTTGGATACTGAGATGTAGCTCATCTTAAAATACAGATTCGGTAATCTTACAGAATCGCTAATTTTACAGATTCAGTAAATTTACCGATTCACTAAATTTACCGAATCTGTATTTTGAGATGTAGGTGGCACTGTCAACAGTGCCACAGGGCTTTAAGGATTCGTTAGCTACCACAAACTATTAGTTGGTGGTAAATAACGAATATCTGTGTATATGCAAATCTGTGCAGGTACACCTGTGCCATGTGGCACACATACATGCCCTAAGGGCATGTATGTGTGCCACATGGCACACAAGCCCTAATCAGCGGTGCAACAGGGTGTCAAAGTGACACCCTGCCACCCTTGAATTATTCGGTATTTACCGAATCAGTAATTACCGATCGGTAATTGACATTCATTCCTATGGGCCTCCATGCCCATAGGAATGAACGGCAATTACCGAATCGGTAAATACCGATTTGGTAAAAAATACCGACTATTTACCTACATCAGATTTACTGATTCTAAAATACCGAATCGGTAAAATTCTGTATTTTAGAATCAGTAAAAATGATTTACCTACATCTAGCTCTTATATACTTCTGTACTTCTGCACAAAATCGAAATCTCTGGGTCATAGAGGAGGAAATAGTATTATGTGAGACAGTTCTTATTTGAAGGTTGAAATGCACAATTGTAGCATGGATTAGACAAAAAAAACGTGATTTCCAGAATAGATGCTGCAGTAGAGAACACATGATTTAAGAAACACATCACATAAAGCCTGTGTGTGGAAAACACATACTTGCTGAAGTCCAACACATAAAGCCTGAGAGGGGCATGTAGCTCTAACGCTGTGCCTTGAGGAGATCACTGTAGTCAATGTACCTGGTGATCCAAGCTTTAGGTGGGATGAAATAGGTGTGTCGACTCTAAATAGGACAATGGCAATCAAGTGTAACTAGGAATCCTTTCAAAATGGCTTGGCCTACATAATTAAAGAAGTGGCTTAAAACGTGAAAATTAAAATCCAATGGTTTACAAAGAATGCGTTTTGGCCAGTATTTGATTGCTTCTCTATGAATTATATGTTATTGCATCCAGATATATAACACAACATCTGACGTATGCCTAAAATCAAGCCAAACCTGGTGTCTTTGTCAATGTTTGTTCAAAGTATCAAATAAACGAGTGACAACAATATTTGTATTGTGAGTAATTAGAATTGCAATATTTCAATTATAAACATTTGAGAATAAATTAAAGATTGCTAAAATGAGTGAAAGGGGAGGGTGTCTCAATCACTTTTGTTCCCTTTTGCACCACTCAATTCTACTGTCTGTCACCAGGTTAAACACTTACTTTCATTTTACTCAACATCTTTTAGAAATCGTCCACCTGCATATCTCACACATCATAATTTTCCTCTTCACACTTTCTTGACACCCCTTTCTTCTGCTAGTACTTCACTATCCTACACACACACACACACGCAACCACACACACACACACACACAACCTATCAACAGCGCTTTAAGCACTGCATTTTATTTTCCTTTTTACACTGTCTATATATTGATGGCTGTGCATCTCCTTCACATACTTTGTCAAAAAATCTGAATTAAAGTTCCACATATGTGCCCTTCATTCTGTACTCGCAGCAGGGATGCCAAGGACAGCATGTGGTCCGAACACATTTATGACACACTAACAGATACTGTGAAAAATCCATACAACCTTCAAATCCTCTCCAGCTCTCGCGTATGCTCCATCATGAACATTCCCCCAGATGCCTAGTGACAGGAAACAAATTCCCTACAAAAAATGGAAGATGAAGTAAAATGTAAATGTAAACAAGGACTGCATTACTGTTAGAATACTCAATGCCCTCTACACACATGTGGAATTCGAGCATTGATTTTGCCTGTAAAGCATGTTAATTTAGGGCCAGATAGGGACCCATTTTATAGACAGTTTTTAATTACTACCCCCTTTGTGAACCGCCCCACTTAAAGCCCTGCAGGCAGCGCACTGATTTGGAGTGGGAGGTTGGCCCAGGCCCAATCATATCTGTGCCATCGGCCTTGCATGTGAATCACACACATCGGAGGTCAGTTTGCCATTCTTGAACCAATCTTAGAGGCTGGAGGGCCACCGAAGACGACCCAGATGCATGGCTCTGGCTCAGCTCGAGGTTTTCTTGGAACCTCGAGCCCAAAATGAGCTGAGATTTCATGTGACTTATGCCGCCCATCCTTGTCTAGCCTCATGCCCCATGAACAAGAATTACCAAAGAAGCATTGAGCTTTGATGAAAAAAAGGCATAGGAAAGAGATATACATCTAGTACCTGAATTGCACTAAGCACAATCAGAAAAGATGGGATCAATTTGGCCTTAAACGCTTGAAAAAATGGTGTCATCCTAGAAAAATATTTTATTTCACAGAGCCTTCATTACCACACGAGAGCACGTTAAAATGAGTGAACTTAGGAAGTGTGCTGTACAAAAACATCTTGCGTTTAATTTAGCAGACTATACTGTTCCTCCATCTCTAGTATGAATCTAGGCCACATATCAAGTGCACATGACAATTGAATTGTTGCTTATTTCACTCATGTTTCCAAGATGGACGGAAATTGTGAAATAATCTCAGCTACTGGTAATTACTTGGGGGTGAATCCTAGTCCATCGTTAATTTGTATACCCTGCCACCTCAATTTAAACCCAGCCATATCCAATTTAGTCTTGAACCTTCTCCAATAGGAAAAGTCAGCCTGAACTGTCATGCCCCATCCTCCCTAAACCGGAACACATGCAACCAAGTCTGGTTACACACTTATTACAGCTCATCAGTCCCACCTAGGGCATTGCACTGAAGTATGCAAAGAAGTGATGAAAGGAATGCTTGAATTAATCTCAGTCACTGGTAAGTACTTGGGCCTTTTGAGTTCTGTGCATATTGCACCACTGGAAGATCATGCTGGATTATACCCATTGGAGCAGAGTCAAGATTGATTTCCATATGGCTGGGTGTAAAATGTAATGGCATAAACTGGGATGTTGCCCGATTAATACTAGTAGCTGAGATTGATTCTAGCATTCCATCATCACTTTTTTTATACCTCCATGTGACACCATATATGGGATGGTTAAGCTGCAGACATGGGTCCCATGCACACTGTGCCACTGGAACCAAATTATACCCACCTGATGAGCTCTAATAAGGGCAAAAACTAGTCTTGCGTTGCTTGTGTTCAGGGAAGATGTGGCCTGCCAGTTCAGACCTGACAGCTCACATTTGAGCAGAGTCAAGACTGATTTACACATGGCTACCTCCAAACTGAGGTGCCTTGGTGTGTAAAATAATGTTGGACGGGGTGTGACCCTGAGTAATTACCAGCGGCTGAGATAAAATCATTTTTAGTTCAGTCTGATTTCACTAGTGACATTATCATTCAGGATGGGGGGAGCCATCAATAATTTTTAAGTTCGTGTTTTCAAACTATCACTTTTAAGAAATACAGTGATGTAATATGAAGTTGTAAGTTAAAATGCTTCCATGCATTACAGGAATAGTTTTTTTAAAATGTTGAGCAAATTTATAATATTCTTACATAAAGTTTGTTGCATGCTTTATTTACATGGCAAATATTTTCATGACTCTGGTCATATGGGGTTCCTTGAGCCAAGCCAGACCCTGGGCTCAGCTTTCCTTGTTAATAAAGTGTCTCACCCATCACTACCCAATCTGCAGACACGGTGATTTGATGTCACTGTGTTGTAACTTGACTGTGGTCGCACCCCCGTGCCACAGTGGAACGTCTTGTTTTAATTTCACACTACATAGTGAGAAAAGAGCACCAAGACATTTTGTCTGGCAATCTTTGGTAAACGTCACTGTAAAATATGGATGTAAATGCACTCGATCTCTCTGCTGTGTCCACACACCCTCATTTCCTAAACCAGCCAGGGAATCCAGGTATAGAATGGGATGAGTGGATTGAAATGTTTGACAATTACCTAGAGGCCTTGGATGCCCAGGATTACGCTAGTAGTAGAAAGAAAGCAATTTTACTTACTAACCTTGGGAAAGAAGGTCAACACATTTTTAAATATCTGCCTGTGGCTAATGATGAGAGAGGCCAGCCTATTGCTGATGTTTATGAGGAAGCACGAAAAAGATTAGAACTGAGGTTTGCAAGAGAAATAAACATAGCGCTAAGGAGATATAAGTTTTACACCCAGCCACAAAGAGTAGGCGAGTCTATTGATGAGTTTGTCACTAGACTTCGTGAACTTTCATTGAAATGCAGATTTGGACCTATGACTGAAGAAATGATTAGAGACCAGCTCATTGTTCAGTGTAGGAGTAGAAAAACTCAGGAACGTTTGTGGGCTGCCAAGGACCCATCCCTCAAGGATGCAATTGACATTGCAAAGATAATTGAGGAGTCTGATTTGTGCATGAAAGAAATGGATCGCAGGGATGTTAAGGTCAATCTGTCAGGCGAAAGCGAAACTTCTGTGGTGCAGGGTTGTGAAGGGGAAGTAGCTGCTTCAACGAGGTTTAGAGGCACAAGAAACGCCCCTGGGGAAAAGAAATTCCTCAACAGAGCCAGTAACAAAATGTGTGGAAAGTGTGGCAGCGCTTATCATGCGTCTGACTCAAGACAATGTTGGGCTATTGGTAAAGAGTGTTTAAAGTGTGGCCGCAAAGGCCATTTTGCGAGAATGTGCAGAGATACAAACAAGGGAAAGGTAGCGATGTTATCAGAGGAACCTGCCATTCTCTACAGACCAGACAGAATCTTGTGTGTGGAACCATCATTATATGATGGAAGTGAGAGTGATGAAGTCCTTTTCACAGAGTCTCATAAGTCAGATGTAAGGAGGAAACACAGGCCCAAAGCAGGATTTATCATTGGTGGAAAGAGCGTTGAACTTATGGTTGATTCAGGATCACTGTATACTATTGTTCCCAAAAGAATCTTCAAGCCGGAGTGGCCCAACATGAAGCTGATGCCCAAAGACATAAATCCTGGTGGGTATCAGGGTGAACAAATAGACATTTTAGGGTACATGGCAACTGATATTTCATTTAAAGAGAGATCTGTGAAGGGGAAGGTGTATGTGGCAGAGTCTGGACCCCCCATATTAGGATGGTATCATCAATTTGATCTCCATATCAAAATTGATCCACGTGCCATTGAGCAGGTTATGGTAGTTGATGACCTCTCAATAGGAGACATCTTGGAAGGAGGAAAAGGTGTATTTAGAGAACAACTAGGCAACCTTGAAGGTTATGTACACAAAATTAGACTTAAACCCAAGGCCATCCCAGTACAACACAAACTGAGAAAGGTCCCCATTGCAGTAAGGGGGGAAGTGAAAGTGATGTTGGATGAAATGCTATCCAGTGGAGTTATAGAGCCTATTGAATGTTCTTCATGGATTTCTCCAGTCGTGATTTCACAGAAAGCTGATAGTAGTCTACGCTTCTGTGTGGACCTCAGAAGCTTGAACCAGAACGTGATTCCTGACACGTTTCCCCTGCCAAATATAAACGAAATGATGGTTTTACTTAAAGGGGCGAAGTACTTTTCTAAGCTTGATCTTCGCCATGCCTACCACCAAATACGCTTACATGAATCTTCCAAACACTTGACAGCTTTCATCACCAACGAAGGCATATTTCAATTCACGAGGATGCCCTTCGGGTTATGTTCGGCTGCAAGTGTATTTCAACGGATGGTCACAGAGGTTTTCAAAGGCGTAAAGAATGTAATCTATTTTCAGGATGACATTTTAGTGTTTGGTGAGAGTGTGAGTGACCACAATGCTGCCTTAAAAAATGCCCTTGTGAGACTTCTGGAATCTGGCTTGACATTGCGCAGGGAGAAATGCACATTTTTAGCAACAGAGGTGGAGTATCTAGGGCACTCTATCTCGTCAGAGGGTGTGAAGCCAAAGAGAGACCTTTTGGCTTCAATAAAGTTGGCTCCTGTCCCTATAAATAAAGACCAGGTAGGCTCATTCATAGGGCTTATTGAGTACTATTCAAAGTTCGTGAAGAACTTTGCAAGCAAAACAGAACCACTCAAGGTGCTCTTAAGGAAGGGAGCAAAATTCAGTTGGGGGGATGAACAAGAGAAATGTTTCAATGAAATCAAATCAGAGATATGCAATGCTGGCATTCTAGTTCCCTTTTCTCTAAAGGAGAAGACCATCATTACAGTTGATGCGAGTGACACCGGCGTAGGAGCTGTGTTGTCGCAAAGTGATGGTAATAGCGAGAAAACAGTAGCGTTTGCATCTCGCACTTTAACTACTACTGAACGATGTTACTCCGTAATCGAAAAAGAGACATTGGCAGCCGCCTGGGGTGTAGAATATTTCAGAATGTATGTGTGGGGGCGTAGGTTCAAACTTCGCACTGACCACAAGCCTTTATTGAAAATTCTCTCTCCAGGTGGAACAGGAAAGGGATCAGCAAGGCTAGCCAGGTTAGCCTCAAGATTACAGGAGTACAACTTCGATTTGGAGTTCATTTCAGGCTGGCGCAACGTTCAGGCGGATTGCATGTCACGTTTGTCCTTAAAATGGGAGGATGTGGACAGAACAGGAGTGACTAAGAAGGAATGTGAAGGGGCTATCTCGTGTGTGAATGACGTAGTTCTGTGGAGTTGTGGCGCGGTCAGCAAGGAAGAGTGGGCAGAGGCCATGTCACGTGATGAGGTTTTGAAGAATGTTAAGGATCTCATCTCTAAAGGCAGGCGCAGGGAAAGTACCTTGCGATCAGTGTCCGGTCTTATAACGCAGTCATTGATGAGCTATCTATTGCAGGTGATCAGATCATCATGCGTGAAGACAAATTAATTCCCCCTGTTGATGTTCGAAAAAAACTCTTTGACTTGGCTCATGAAGGGCATCTAGGTCAGACCATTACGAAGAAAAGGCTGAGAAATGAGTTTTGGTGGCCTGGAATGGATGGTAATGTGGTTAGGTGGGTGGAGAGGTGCAGTGAATGCTGCGAATCTGAAAAAAGGCTTAGAGTGGGACCCCAATCCACCCCTAGTTCCATTCAAGACCCGGGTGTAGTGTGGCATAGTATATGCCTTGACTTTATTGGACCTATGCCTGGTGTTCACCCCAGCAAGAGATTTGGTCTAGTAGTTATGGATGTTCATACACGATGGCTCATTGCTTATCTCCTTCCAGAAATAACTACCTGCATTACTATCAAAGTTTTGCGTACCATTTTTAAGGAGGAAGGTTATCCCGCGATCCTTATCACGGACAACGGGACCCAATTATCCTCAAATGAGATGAAGGGATTCCTGAGTGAATGTGGAATAAAGCATGTTTTCACTACTTTGTACAACCCACAATCCAACGGGATTGTAGAGAGAGCCAATCGAATGATCAAGGGCGCGATAAGTTTGGCACTCACAAATGATCTTGACCTTGAAAGGACTCTTAACGAGTTAGTGTGGGCTTATCGCACAACAGAAAATTCCACCACAGGTGTAGTTCCTTTTGTAGCCATGCGGGGCAGAAAACCAACCTCAAAAATGGTGCCTCCGTGGATCCGGGAGTTAGTGGAAGGAAAGAATGACAGTGGGTGTGATGTGAGCATTCCCATGCATGTTTCAAGGAAGGTTCAAAGGATGGGAAAAAACTGGCCTAACATCATGGTTGGTGATTGTGTCAAAGTCCGGTCTGGACGTTGGGTAAGAGGGATGCGTAAGTTTCAAGGACCATTCAAGGTGAAAGAAGTGCATCCCTTCTATGTGGTATTGGAGAATGGAGATAAATGGAACTTACGCAGAGTGGCAAAGTACAGCTCTGGAAATCACTCTTATGAAACCTTTAATAGAAATGCAATCACCAAAGATACTTGCTCAGGGTACATGCTAGCTCAGGATCGCCTATTGCTTGACGGTGCCCGCACAGGTACAGAGACTAGGGCACCAGGCCCTGGAGGGGATAACTGGGGCACTGATCATAGAGGTACCAACTCATGCGATGCACCTCAGAACCTTCATGGGGCCCAAGCCCACCAGAGACCCTTGCGGATCAGACTTCCTCCACATTTGAATAATTTTCTTGTTGGCTGAATTGTTGTTTATCTCTCTCTCTCCGTCTTCCATCAATTCTGTACTTTCATTGTTTATCACCCTATTCCTTACCTGCGTGTAGAGGAAAGGGGGGTATGTTGTAACTTGACTGTGGTCGCACCCCCGCGTCACAGTGGAACGTCCCTTGTTGAACGTTCGAATGCGAGCGCCGCCGGTTCCAGCTCAGTGAGGCTTCGCTGACGGAAGCTACCGGGCGCGCTGGTGCTGTGCTGTACATATGAAATAAACCTGTTTAACCCCATGGTGCCTCCGGCCATTATTGAAGCGTCACAACACACTGTTGCTGCAGACTGTGGATCCGACTTTCACTGTCAGGCCAAGACCTGCCAAAAAAATTATTAAGGGGGTGTACCACCCCATACGCCTCCCCTGAAGCTACATCCATGTGAGCACACACAGGGCAGACTTTAAACAGCTTTCCGCTTTGCTACTGCCCAGTGCATAATCCTTACAGCAGTGTTGGAATTGGAAATGATTTCCTCTTGGAACCCATAATTTGGGGGGGTCAAGGTGTGGCAATTATAAGGGGGTGGAGTCACCGGGGGTGGGGGGGAGTCATGGAAAGCAGTCTGACGGCCAACTTTAATATTTATTGTTTTAAAAATCTGCCAAACACTTGGGCCGTTGCCAAGATGGAGGCGGAGTAGCACCATTTCCTTGGGGCTCCACTCGCCGAGGCCGATCCGAAGCATCCACCGGCAGTAACGAGACCGGGAAGGGGGCCATAAACGACCCAACGCTGTGTTGCTGATGGAGAGTGTGGCAGGCTGGTGAGCGGGTCTTGCCTACGGCGGTGATCGGCTGCGGCATCTGAGACGTGGTGTCCTGCAGCGCGAACTGTGGCAGCGAAAGAACGTCCCGGGGGACCCGTCTCTTGTGGAGACAACGCCGGTGGCGATGGACCTCACCCTTAAGGGAGCCGTGGGTCTCCTGTCTCCAGCCAGGAGTATGTTGGTGAGAGCAGAGAACCCAGGAGGCCCGCTGCCTCATACCAACAGCGAGAAGACCTGTCCGGGGCCTGCAGCCGGAAACCTCGAGGCGGCCATCGTGAGTGAGGCCGTCGGGCCAGGAGACATTGGCGCGGCCTCCCCTGAAACTCCTCCTGGCTGACAGCGATGGAGGTGCCCCCTTGGCCCTGAGGGCCTGGCCTGCGGTGGATTGCCTGATCTCAACATGGCGGCCCGGCGTTAGAAGGCAGACAACGCGGCATAGTGAAAGCGCGATTACTATCGCTACACTGCGGAGGAAATTGGCGAACAACGAACCGACTCTGCTTGGGTGACATTCGTGACAAACGGCGCTTTAGAAGTGTTTGGGCGCTATTGCGCGAGTGGCGGTCACCCTAAATCCTGAACACCCATACGGATGCCACACCATCCAGTCTAGGGTGGTCCATTTTGAAAAACACCTGTATTGAGTGTCTTTGACCTTAAAACGCCTGAATATCCATACAGTCGATGTACCATCTAGTTTATGGTGTCCCATTTTGATCCATTGGACTACCCGTCTATCCCAACACTGGAGGACGTTGGCAGCCCATTAAACTTGAGTGGACCAATTCGTTGAATAGCCTACGGTAAAAACGTGTGTGCAATCTTCGTCCTGAGGAAGACCCGCAGGTCGAGGCTCCAACTTGCCCATGTACCAAAAAGACGGGTCGAAACGTCGACGCCTTTCTTTTCATTTCAGATAGGACCACTTTTGAAAATCATTATACATGTCATTGCTTGACTGTATAAATGTATAAAACACAATAGTAATTAATTGTGGCTCTTTCTGTGAGAACAGCTGAATACTAAGTATCGCTGTATTTGTAAATAAACCCCCTTTTTTCACGTGTCACTATCTTCTGAGGCTTGCACCCTTTCGTCACCACAATCACGTTCTTTTCTTTCTTTTTTCTTGCACTACTTTAGAAGCTGCGTTGCTCTTCTTTTTACCGTTAAGTTGCAATTGTATATAAATTGTAAAAATGTATATAAAAATAGTGAATTGAAATGGAGTAAATCATTAAAACTCCTGTGTTCTTTCAAAATAAATCTGTGGTTTGTGTCAGGTTTTGTAAAAAAACTATGTTATGTATAGATTACATATAGAGTGGTAATTTCGATTAATTCAACTGAGTGGTTAACTTAGGAAGCTCACTAAAGGAATTCATTATTGTACAGATTTTTCTGTTAAGAAATTTTTTGGTTGGGACCATTGTTTTCAATATAACGTCATTTACCCAGGTCCCTGAACCTTATTGGGTTACCCCATTTTCATAATGGCTGCGGTGGATTGCGGCAGTGACTGGTGTAGGATCGCGGCCGAGGGATGGCACCACATGGTGAGGCCTGTACTGGGTGGGTGCACAGCCTGATCTGCACGCCGCAACAAAGGCCCAGCGGTAGAGTGAGAGAAGGGGGAGGAATGGCGCCGCAGCTTCCTTGGGCCAGAGTCCACAGGCAGAGGACCTGCGAGACACGGATCGGGGATGGCCCCTGGCCCAGCTCAAAACTGGTGAGTCTCTGAGGCCAATCTGCATACAAGGCCCCTTTCGGGAGAGAACCTGGACCCATCCTCAAATGTCCCTCTCGTGGGCAGTGGGGCCCTACTTAGGACTGTGCCTGAGCTGATCTGGACCTTGCTGTCTGGCCCCCATTCATCTCTCTGGTGTTGTGTGCTCCGAGTGGGCTCAGCAAGGAGCTGGGGTCTGAACACCAGTGCCTTTGACTGCGGGGGTGCACACCCTATGGCTGAAGTTAGAGGTGCCCCGCTCAGTGGGGGTAGCATCCAGGGTTTTTGGGAGTTTGCAGTGAGGTCTTGCAAGTAGTGTTGCGGCTGGGGCCTGATCTCATTCGACACCCACAATACTGGGACTCATCGACCCTCGACGGAGTTAGACCAGACATCTGAGTGAGTGGCGGTCAGCGGAGATCCTACCCCTGCACCTGGAGTTGTGAAGCCCTGGGCCCTGCCGGTGGTGGCAATTAAAACCCCTCGAGATAGGAGAGACACCATGAATAAGGATCCCTCCATTAAAGACCTGCTCCAGAAAACGGGTTGGAAAAAGTCCGGCGAACCAGGTAGGGGTTCATAGGCTGGCCAAGCAGCGGAACCCATCACAAAGGAATTCATGGAACAGCTCTTCAGCTCCCTTCGAGGTGACAAGAGTTAGCCTCCATCAAGAATTGGCCTCAGATGTCAAGCAGCTACGGATGAGCTTGGTGAAATTGGGGATGGAGTGGACACCCTGGAACACAACAAGGACAGGTGAGAGGAAGAGCTTACGCTCCAGGCCTGGGAACTCATCGACCTCTGCGAAAGAAATAACAAGCTGTACCTCAAGCTAGAAGACCTAGAAAATAGCTTGCAGCACTCTAATATTTGCATTAAAGGCGTGCCACTCTTGGCTGATGGCAGCAGACTGGAAGACTGTGTCCTTCGCCTCTTTAAACACATGGCCCTGGAACTGCGAGACAAGGAGGTCACATTGGACCACACGCATCGGGTTGGGCAGCCCGCCTCTGGCCCCGGCCAACCACGGGACATCCTGACCTGCCTACATTCTTTCCGACAGAAGGAAATCATCATGGCCACCACACAGGATTGCTTTACGGTGGATTTCAAGGGTCTCCAAGTGGGTGTCTTCTAGGATCTTTCGCCCCTCACCTTGCAGAGGCGCAGGGAACTACACCCAGTCACTTCTCTCCTTTGTGAGCAGGGGATTCAGTACCAATGGGGCACCCCTTCTGGGAAAGGAATGCCCTGCTCAGTCAGCTGCAGAGCCGGGAGAGCCCTGGAGACTGAGGCCAACGAGGGTTCTTGGTGGTTGATGCCCAGAGTCCTGATGCTGTCACAACTGCCTGACACATGGACCCCAGCACAATGGTGCAATCTGTCCCAGTTATACAACATCACTGATGCCTTTTTGTTCTCTTCATGCTCTTCTTCTGCTGCTTTCTTCTTTTTCCTTCTTTCCTTCTCCACCCATGTGAGATCTGCAGCTTATCCATGGTCTGGTAGGGAACGCCTTAGACTCTGGTGGTTAGGGATGTGGGTTGTGAATGGGGAAGATGGGCACATCTGGGGGAGGTTGTGATGGTTGGGCTCACTAGGGGCATGCTGCTTGTGCGTTCTCCTGGCACCTCTCCACCTCAGGTACACTAGACGCTTTGCTAGGTTCCCGGGATCTAAATTTAGGCACACACAGAGGGACATCCCTCCTAAGATGGGTGACACCCCACGGCGCTTCGTGGGGGGCAAGAGTGCCTGGATGGGAGTCTGGTGGTGAGGCGAGGGATGGGGAAGTGAGTACACAGTCACCCCTGGTTTCTCTTTGCTACCGGCTTGGCAGGTGCACAGATGTTCTTTCTCATACTTCACCCTTGACCCGTCTTAAAGTAGTTATCTTGCACTTCAATGTGCGGGCCTCAATTTACCCGCAGAGCGACGAGCGCTTCTTACCTTGTTGAGAGACTCTAAGTGTGACATCTGCCGTCTACAGGAGACTCACCTTATGCGGGCGGACTGGTGGCGACTTTGATCCAAACGGTTCGACAGACAATACTTCTCATCCGGACACGGGAAGAAGGCAGAGGTGGCAAGTCTCCTGGCCATGCACTTCCAGGGGGTGGTGGTAGGGAGTTTCGCGGAAGTCGCTGGACGCCTTCTAGCTTTGCGGGTGTTAATGGGAGATCGGGTGCACACAATAGCCTCGGTCTACAGTCCTAATGAGCTCCAGGAGGCTCTCTTACGTGATATGCTGAACGTACTCATGGAACCCCCGTATGAAGATTTGGTAATCGGGGGTGACTTCAACATAATCCCAGCCGTGGATTTGGGCAGGTCGACACTTAGGGTGGGACATACAGGCTCAATTTCAGCCACAACACTTCAGAGGCTGAAAGAAGTGGCCTTACGGACGCCTGGCACCACTGATTCCCCTCCGCACAGGAGTACACTTTCTATTCTGCGGCTCATCAAACGTATGCCCGCATAGATCTCTTTTAGACTTTGCCTAGGGTTACGGCTTCTACCGATGACATCTCTATTGGGGTAGCGGCTCTCTCGGACCACTCTCCGGTCATCTTAATGCTGACTCTCCCAGACGGTTCCCCGGGGTGACATTCCTGGTGTCTAAATCGCACCCTAATCACGTATGATGCTAATGTCACTGAACTGCGGGATGCTATTAAAACATATTTGGAACTGAACTACGTGGGCGCGGTAGAAGTGGACACACTCTGGGATGCTTTGAAGGCAGTCATCTGTGGGCGCTGGATCACTATCACGGCGAGTTGCAATAAGGACCGTAGAGGGAAGACGGGGGAAATGGAGGCTCAGATTCATGAACTGAAGGGGTTCACCCCCGGACTGGGACAGTTCAGACACGGTGAATAATTACGCATTGAGGAGACAATTAAGGGCCTTAGATCTGGACTGCTCTGAATATGTCTTGCTCCGCACCAAACAACGTTATTACGAGGGAGGGAACAAAGCGGGGAGACTCTTGGTGCATGCGCTTCGAGCCGAAACGGCAACGCGTTGGGTTGCGGAACTTGTGAATGTCCGGGGCGAAACATTGCGATTGGACTGGGACATTGTGTCTGAGTTTGAGGACTTCTACAAGGCATTATATTCAGCCAAAAGCCATTGCAGCTGAAGAGTACACGCAGACGACACCAGTGACTCCGCTGCCAGAAACCACAGCAAACACTTTGGAGGCGGACATCCGCTGGGAGGAAGTCTTACAGGCAATTCAGGGACTTTCGGCTGGCAAGGCTCCTGGCAAGGACTACCCAGTAAACTTTTAGAAGGTATTTGCATCTGACCTCACTCCTCTCCTTGCACGCCTCTTCAACACTTTCAGTAACAGGGGGAGACGTACCCCATCGATGTCCATAGCTAAAGTTGTTGTCATACCCAAACCGGGGAAGGACCATCGGGACTGCGCGTCATACCGACCCATCTCCCTGCTCAACGTGGACCTGAAGATTTTTACTAGCATCATGGCGGCTCATCTCGCCCCGCATATGCAGGGTCTGGTGGATCCGGACCAATAGGCGTTTATTCCGGATTGCAACTGTGGGGATGGGACTCGGTGACTGTGCCACTTATCAGATAAGACGCAGCGCACCCAGATCCTGGTGATACTTTTGTCGGTGGATGCAGAGAAGGCATTTGATCAGGGTCACTGGCCCTATTTGCGCCAAGTCCTATGCCGATTCAGACTCAGGGAACGGTTCCGGAAATGGATGAACTGTGTTTATCAAGGGCTGCAGACCCGGATGAGGGTCAATGGAGTGGTCTCCCAGCCCTTCCTGATTGAGCACGGCACAAGACAAGGGTGTCCACTCTCCCCTCTCTTATTTGCATTCTACAAGGAGCTGTTTTCTGAACGAATCCACCAACTCCCCGTGGTTACTGGAATCCAGATGGAGGATAGGGAGCACAGGATCTTGCTATAAGTGGATGATGTGCTCTTTTTCCTCTCCAACCCGAGGTCATCTCCTTACCCCCTGCTGGCGGAAGTAGCTGCCATTCGAGCTGCATCCGGGTTCAAACTTAACTTAAAGAAATCTCAGGCGTTGTGTCTCAAGATCCCGGCAGTGGACCTCCTCCAACTGTCGCATCTCTTTCCATTCTCCTGGGCGGTCAGTGATAGTACGTATTTGGGGCTCCTGGTTTTTTCGACCACCGCAAAGACGGCCCAGGTGAACAACTTCGAATCGCTGGCTAAGAAACATGCTCTTTCATGGCTGGGCAAGATAGCTGCTGTTAAAATAACAATTTTACAGTGTCTGCTTTACATAATGCAGATGCTTCCCTTATGTCCCCACCCACAATATTGGCCCAAATGCAACAACTAATTAAAGGCTTCATTTGGGGAGGGAAGAACCAGTGCATGGCTCTACATCTCACGTATCTGCAACAGGAGGACGGAGGTCTTGGGGTCCCCCACCTAGGCCGCTATTATGAAGCGGCGCAACTGCACTTGATGGTGGAATGGTACCTGCTAGAGTCCGAAAAGCACTGGTGTTTTATGGATAGGGGCGTAGCGGGGATCCACATCTTAAAAGTTCCCTGGCTTCTGCGGTCACACCGCCCACCAGGTGCATACCTCCCTCAAGTTTTGCGCGCTACCATGTCGGTATGGGATAAAGTGCAGGAAAGATGCCAGCTCTCTACAACTATTTCACCCCTGACCCCCTTCATTGGGAAACTGGACTTTCACCCGGCTTTCACGGGGAATACCTTCTTAAAATGGCAGGAGGCCAACTGTAAACGTATGGGCAACCTTTTTGATGTTCAGGGCATTTTGGACTTCCTCCAACTTGTAGCACACTACAGGATCCCCAAGGAGGCGTACTGGCAGTACCTTGCGCTGTGCTACTGGGTCACGCAGCCTCAGGTCCGTCCGCATGCAAGCCATATGTTTACGAACTTTGAGATCTGGTATATCACCCGCACCTTGAACAAGCATCTCCTCTTGGACATTTATCATTTTCTCAACAAGGCTAAGAATCACTCCAAGTCCCCAGCACAGCGTAGGTGGGAATTGGAGTTGGATAGGGAATTTTCCCCAAAAGAATGATCGGACATTATACACAGGGCCCGAGCATCATCGTGCAGTACCTCAGGGAAAGAGATGCTCCTAAAAATTGCTCACTACTGGTATTATACCCCGGCACAGGTTGCTAAATGGAGGCCCGCAGCAGAGATCTTTGTTGACACAATTGCGTTCAGGTGGTAACTTGGTCTAATATTCTTTGCCACTGCCCCGAGATACAGTCAATTCAATTCAATTCAATATTGCTTTATTTCGATTTTGGTTGCAAATCATAAAAGCATACATTACAAAACATACATATATTCATAAATAAATACAATCATATAACCATTTATAATACAATTAAAAAATACAATATTTACAAGCTAAAATGTTATTCGATTGGCAACCTGCAAGTTGAATTTTTACAAATGTCTAAGCATTACTTATTATACCATTAGAATTCAGGTTTCGATATTTTGTAGTGAGCACTCAAGGGTCAAACGATGGCGAACAACACATTTAAGGAAGTTCGCCACTAGGAAAACCAACCGCTCACCCTGTAACAATTGTAAAAAAAGCAATGCTGGACGATATTGTTTAAGACCAGTACTCCTTAGTATGGGTATAAGCCATTTTTTTCTAAGGTTGTGATAAAATGTACAAAAAAATAAGATATGGGGAGTGGATTGTAGCGAGAGACCGTCACAGGGGCAAGGGGGAAGTGCTTTTGCCCAGTTGTTTCTAGTAGGAAATGTGACCAATCTATAAAAGGAGTTCATTCTGAACCTTACCAACAGATGTCGTTCGTAACTCGTGGTGTTAAAAGTGAGGTATGGCTGTATTAAAGGTTCCATTTGTATAAGCAAGGCATGAGTAACAGAGGGTTTCGTAATCTCACTCGTTAACTCGTTAACTTCAAAGCCTCTAAATAAGCCAAACATTTCTTTTTTACAACCTTTCTCGGTACCTCACGAATTAGGGAGGGATTAGAGTAATATTGGTCCCAACCCAAATCATGGAAAAATCTCGCTACATATTGCAGCCACCTTGAGTTATTGCGTCATCCATTTTCAAGCAATCAGACAGAATAAGCTGGGTAAATATTGCCTTTTCTGAGGTTTAAATCCTATGCCACAGTAACAGTGGTTCGATTTTTGCTAGGTCCGTAATATATGAAAGACATAGCTCAATGTGACAGGCAAGAGTACCCGAGCTGCCAGGTACTCCTAGTAAATATCTTAGGAAGGAGTTTTCTACCCGCTGAATACTATCAAGTGCGACGAAACCCCAAAGACCCGCCCCATACAGAGTCACAGAAAGACATTTGGCTTTGTAAATCTTTATCATTTCCAAGGGCGCTCTCTGTCCCAGCTTTCTGGCAAAATTAGTTAGGGCAGCTGTGGTTCTTAAGAAAAGCAATTTGCGTGTATCCACAGCGGCTCTCCATGAAAGTTTATGGTCTATTGTTATGCCTAGATATGAATATTTATCAGTAGTCGCTATTTTTTCCTTGTTGAGGTAGATCCCCCTCATTTTGCTTTTGCGACTGGAACCCACCCTCATAACAAAGGTTTTACTGATATTTATTTTCAAATCCAGACCCGCCATAAACCTTGAGTACCTGTCCAGATTCTTTTGCAGTTCAATGGGGGTGCGGGCTAGTATTACCGTATCGTCCGCATAGAGTAATGCGGGAATTGGGCGGTTTTCCACCATTGGGAGGTCCTGGGAATCCTTCACCATCTCACTTTCCAGCCCGTTCGTATACAAAGTGAAAAGGAAGGGAGCCAGGACACATCCCTGCCTCACGCCTCTTTCTATAGGAAAGTCCTCCGTCAGCTCACCTCCCATTCCATAGTGGACTTTGGCTGTGGCATTGGAATAGAGTTCTCTCAGGAACTTCACTTTGATGGTGCCCCCATATCGATCAATAGGGACCAGAGTTTAGAAGGGGAGACACAATCAAACGCAGATGATAAATCCACATAGACCATGTACAGATCTCCGCCTTTAATGGAAACATATTTATCAATTAGGAGGGAGAGATTTAGGGCCTGCTCAATAGTCCCTAGACCGTGACGAAACCCATATTGTAGGTCTGAGATGATTCTTCCTTCCTCCGCCCAGTCTTGTAACAGTTCTAAAATGACTCGACCTGCCACTTTGCCAAGGGAGTCTAAAAGCGAGATTGGGCGGTAGCTGGAAACAGACCCCCTGTCCCCTTTTTTAAATATGGCAACTAGTAAGGAACGTGACCAGGATTCCAATACACCAACATTACAAGTTGCATTCAGGACTCTTGTGAGAAGGGGGGTCCATAAATCCATTTGGGCTTTGAACAGATCGATTGGGACGCCATCAGGACCAGGCGCCTTCTCATTTTTACTAGCTTTCAAAGCCTGTGCAACTTCTAGCGTTGTAAGCTGCAGGTTGATGGTGTAAGAACTGGGTAGATCAATGAGTCTGGGATCCCCTGAATTTTGAGAGTCCGAGCTATATGAAAAGATCTTAGTAAAGTGTTGAACCCAGTCTTTCTCTTCTATTGCTATCTCAATTTTCGGAAGCTTAATGTTGTCATTTAGAAAAGGGGATTTGACCACTTGCCAGAAAGCAGCTGAGTTCCTAAGACTGCAGCTTTCATGCAATTGGTCCCAGAGTTGGTTTTTTAGTTCCCTCTTCCTCGATTTGAGTGCTAGATTGTATATCTTCCGCAGTGTTTTTACCTCTTGGGGGTTCCTAGCCGACTTCCTAAGGGCACTTTTTAGATTGGAGTAAGCCACCGTACATGCATGATTGAACCACCCTTTTTTCTGCCTAGGTTTTTGTTTAATTTCAATCCAGAGCGCCTCTTTTATTGTTTTAAGAATTGCCTTAAAATTAATAATAATTTCTTGGTCAGATACATCCATACTAAGACATTTTATAAAATGTGGGAGAGCACTTACCACCACTTGCTTTGTTATTTCTGCAGGGTCTATTTTTCCCCACTTCAAAGCATAGCCATTTATTCTACTTAAGGCCAAGTTGTTTTGCGTTAAAATGGAGCTATATCCGCTCCTTGAGTTTTGAGACAATGGCATGGAGATGCTAATTGGAGTGTGATCACTCAAAGGGATTTTATGCAGAGTGAACACTGCTTCTGCCGACAAAGCACCATTTGAGACCAGAATATAGTCTATAACTGAATGATGTCCCCTCCCATGAAATGTTGGAGAAAGTAGCGAATCCTCCTTGTTGGCGTTGTTTGCTATTACTAAATCTAGATCAAACAACATTTCATTAAGGAGGTTGCCTAAGGTACAATGCCTGAAGTGTGTAATTAAATTACTAGCTTCATCTATTATACCGCAAATCCGTTACCCTCAGAAATACATGGACCCAGGTTGAACCCCCCCCCCCCCCCCCCCAATGATTGTCACATCCTTCTCGGTCTTTCTCATACAAGTTAATAGAGTGGATCGAGTCAGTGTTCCCACATTTACTGCATCTAAAACTGTGAGATTGTTGTAAAAATTAACCACGAGAAAGTTTTCCTTGTTGTTAAGGCATATCCAGAGGATCTGGAAATTTGGGTCTAATTTAATGGATTCAACTTTAGTCGTATTAAGGAGGCTTGAGACGTAGATTGTTAAGCCCCCTTTCGCTCTGCCCGAAGTGGAAGGTTTGGCAGGCGAGAAATAGGTCTTATATCCCTCCATATATATCACATCACATGCCCACGTCTCCTGAAGTGCTAGAATGTCAAAATTTGGGATAAAATCTATCCACTTATCATGGGTCACTTTTGCCCGCTGCCCTGCCACATTCCAAAATAAGACAGAAATACCATATTTGGTCTCTACCCCTTTATGTCCCCCAATAACTGGTTTTAATATATTGTCAGTTCCGGAGTGGCAATTCTGTTTAGATTTGGAAGCTAGGAAAGGGTAATTTTGACCTGCGATCGTAGTGGCAAGGACAATCGCTATGTCTCTCGGACAGGCCTGCTTAAGGCACTGAATAGACAGAATGTCATTTGGAAATTGTTGATCAGTGATCATGGGGGGAACCTTTTGTGGACTAACATAACTATTTTCAGAACTATTTTCAACTGTCATCCCTTGATCAAGTCAATCGATTCCCTCCATGCCTGACAATGCAGCGTAATGATTGTAAAGTGGGATTGGGTACTTGGGATGTTGATAAAACGGATACCTAGGATATTCTTCCAGATTCAGGGGCGGTTGCCTTAACCAATCAGTATGTCTTTGGATCGGCGGGTCTCTGTAATTTCCAATAGGCTGGGGCAATGGTCGAGCTTTATGTGCTAAAGGCCTAAGGCAACCTTCCAGATCTAGAGGTGGATGTCCTAACCAATCATTCTGGTTTCGAAATGGAGGTTCTATGTAATTTACAGTGGACTGAAACAATGATTGGGCATTGGATGCTGGGGCCGTTGGAATTCTAGGGTAGAAATATGTAAGGTCACATGTGTTTATGGTGTTGCTAACATTGTGTGGGATCCAATTAATAATGTCACCAACTGCCCTTTTATCTTTGAAATTTATTATTATTATGTCTCCCTTTATATCTTTTTTCCTATGTCCTATCCAGGGAAGGCGTGTGACATACAAGATTTTCCCATTTAAGTTTGGAGGGAGAGGACGGTTCTGTTTTAGCCAGTATATTACTTTATTCCTTAATTGATATTCGGCTTCATTGGTCCCCTCCTCCAAAGATGGTACTCCAGTTAATACCACCACAAATGGGACCGCTTCCGGCGGCAACTCCACAGTGAGCCTTTTCGATGGAATCTCCCTCGTAAGCTCTTTTACTTTTGGAGTGCCCCGGGGAGGATTCGATTCTCAGGTGCCAAGCCCTCCTTGTCTTTCTGCTTTGTAGTTATGTTAGTTGCTACTGGTTTGGGGGGAACTGATTTTACAGCTTTTGTTTTGGGTAGGTTCACAATTTTAGTTGCATCATTATTTGTGTTATTTGGGACTGGAACAGATTTCAGAAGAACAGGTATAGGCTTTTTTAGATCTTTTGTGGCCTCTTTAATTTCCCCCATGACTTGCTCCAAAATTCCCAATTGTAAGCCTAGTCTTTTCAACCTCTCTGCTATTGGTAGTATGAGAGATTTGATTTGATGTTCCATGTTACTCATTAGGTCAGTGGAAGACGCATCTTTTGGTGGTATATGCGGTGGTGTGACTACTACAGAAGCTAGTAATGGGTCATCCACTGTGCCTTTATTATTCCCAGAGCTAGTGTTAGTGATTTTGTTTTTATTTTTATTCTGGGCACTGCCTCTTTTTCGTCTTTTTTTCGGGTGCGGGCCTATAATAGGGGTTAATTTATTTTTCTTTTTTACCTTTTGGTTAGATTTATTTTTTGGTGGTGTAGTGTCTAACAATATTTCCACCTCAGGGGTTGAATTAACAGAAAGTGTTGAAACATTTAATGTTGGAGAACTGATTACTGGCAGAGTAGGAGATCTATCCTGAAAGATTAGTGGAATGCTATCTACGGGGGATACAACAAAACCCTCCTTTTTACAGATGGGATTAGGGACTGGGGAGACAGCCTGCATCAGCGCGCCCATAGACGGACGTTTGTTCTTAATTAGCTCCACTGAGCGGCGTCTATAGGCCCGGCGCTCAGCGAGCATTGTCTCCCTATCGGCATCATTACCAATCCTGAAAATATAGTTATCGAGCGGGCCTCGATTAGTTCCTCCTGAGGGAAGCGATGTTTCTTTTTGAGTAGCTGACATTATACTAACACAAAGTTAATGGGTAGGAGGACCGACTAGACTACCAATACAATTCTAGTAATAGCAATGATTGAACAGGACCAGTGTCAAACCGGGCATTTATGACAAGGATACCAAGTGATAGTTATGCTTGAGTCATCTTACTTCAAAGAGTATGATAGAAGTCTCTGTGCGTCCTAAGCGTCAGTTTGCCAGCCGGAGAATGAAAATGAGTGGGCCCAGCCCAGCCTCCCTCGGCCTCTGAGGGCCTAAGAGGGCCCGCCCTTTGCCCGGGCTTCACCCGGCGTCCCGCGAGACGGGTCTGCTGACGTTTTTAAGCGCCTCTTGGCGCTTACAGGTGATGCGGATCACCTCAAGGGCTGCTGGGTAATATAGTCCGCCCCTCGCCGGTCTCCTCTCGGCGGCCCCGCTCTGGATGGCAAAAGAGCGGCCGGGCAGCGGGAGACAGGCGGGCGGGTCCGCGATAGGGTCAGGGGGTCGGCAAAGGATTCGTGGCCAAGAGAATCTTCAGGCAGCAACAAAGGCAAGAAAAGTTCCCCCGCTCAATGGGTCTGGTGACGATTTTAAGCGCCTCCTGGCACTTACAGGTGAGGCGGATCACCGCAAGGGCTGCTGGGTAATGTAGTCCGCCCCTCGCCGGTCTTCTCTCGGCGGCCCCGCTCTGGATGGCAAAAGAGCGGCCGGGCAGCGGGAGACAGGCGGGCGGGCCCGCAATAGGGTCAGGGGGTCGGCGAAGGATTCGTGGCCAAGAGAATCTTCAGGCAGCAACAAAGGCAAGAAAAGATACAGTCATTTTGGTATTCCATATTGCCTTTAGTTGACCATATATACCAAACAGAACTACCCAGATTCCCCAGCTCTCTGCTCCTATAGAGGTAGGGCGATCACTTTGGCACTGGGAGCAGCCAAGCGAGTCCTCCTGGCGAAGTGGGGCACAGATGTTATCCCAACCAAGCTAGACTGACTGCCCAGACTGTGGGAGGGGGTCAGGATGGAACGGATCACTGCTGGGATACACCGCACGTTCCCTAAGTTTGACAAAACATTGGGGTCCACTGTGGCGTACCTCTCCTCTGAGTTCGTTGAGCTCACATGCCCTCATTATCTTAGGGTCTTGCGGTTTCCCACATCTTCCCTTTGCGGCCCCATCCTCTTCCCCGAAGGAAACTTAACCCTGACTCCCAACCAGGCCTTACTTTGAGCAGTGGGTGGATTTCTGTCTCTCCTTTCCCCAACTGATTTAGCTCAACTCTTTGCTTTACTCTGCTCTTCTTCGTCTCTCTCCTTGTCTCTTTCTTTCGTTTAACTCTGTGTTCAGTTCAATAAAACTTGAAGCAACTGTAAAGTTCTCCGCCGACCTGTGGTTGTTGGTGGGCGTATTGTTATCGTTTACAACAAAATTCAATAAAAAGATTTAAATCATAAAAATCTGCCAAAACGTTGGCAACAAGGAGAAATGTGACAGTAAATCTGTTCTGGCTTAACGGGTTGCAAAGGATGAATTTTAAAATATCTTACGGGTTAAGTCTCCTACTGTAGAGATCTTTGTATGCCTAGAAATACTCAGGGAATACTAGTAATAGTAATATAACTCTGGTGGTTCATGCACTTGCTGGACAGTTCTGTGTTCTGTCTAGCCATAGTTGTGACTCAAAGTAACATAGAGGGTTAATGTGTTTCCTGCAAAGCACATCATGTAACACGCAGATCACAGATTTTTATTTTATGTAAATCGGTAGATGGGTTACTGATTTTAACACAGAAATCCTTTTGTTACTTGCATTTCATAAATTGCAACCCTTCTAATATAGCACGTAGATCTATGACAGATGATATGTGATTCCTACACCCTGTAACCCTCGCTGTGTTATATAACACATCCTGTACATTGATTTACACACTGTATGATTTATTGTTAACTTAAAATGTGTGTGTGTGATGAAGAGCATTCAGACAACATACTTGGGATAAGTAGTGCTATAAAAGCATTGTATTTAAAAAATAATGGTATTTAAATGTTTATGCGTGTACATACTCGCACAGACCAATACATCTGACATTCTTCCAGTGCATGCATATAACTTATATGGCACAGTTGAACAAATTCAAAAGCTTGCCTTCAAATCCTACTTTCTTTTAAGTACTTTTGAAATGGTAACAAGTTGTGTGCCTTTGTTTACCCTCCATTACAATGGCACCTATGTGTGAGGCTCAGATAGCTCCCAGTCAGGATCATACTGAAACAACAGGAGAGCTGATTGGCCCTTAAGTGTTGTCTTTGTTTCTGACTCAGCCAGAATCTCTATCATAAAAGCCATCTCTCCGCCTGCAAGTTGCTGCTGGTAATGGAAAACAGACAACGTGCTGTGTGTTCAGGTGTTGGCATCCCAAGAGCTTCAGTATATATGATAACTGTTCAAGTTTTCCATTTCACATCCCATCAGGAGAAGCTGAGAACTCTGAGGAATCTTTTGGACCTTCTTCAGTCTCCTATGAGAAAGTGGTTGATGGCGCAGGGGGACATGGCAGCTGCACTACTTTTGATGCTTTGGGCTGGTCCGCAACTATATCATCTGGTGTACCATCTTCTTCGATTCTTGAATCAGATTACTCAGGACTGTGAGTTGTTGGTACCATTCCTACCGGAGGTAGTCCTCAAACTTTAAAGGTGGATGGAACCCAGCAACTTGGAGAAGGATGTGTCATTTTTTCTTCCCTGCCATTGATTGTCACAATGGTTGCAACCAGTCTGAGGTGAGAGATACTTTAAGGATCACTCACTCCAGAGTCTGTGGACAGCACAGGATTCCCACAACTCTTCCAACTGGAGGGAATTGGAAGCTACCTACAGACCTTTCCTTGGATTTTTCTCCACTGATTATGGAAAAGGCATAAGTGGTGTGCAAGGACAGTCAGGCAGCTTGAGCATATCTCAACTACATGGAGAGTATCAAAGTTTAGTCTTTGGCTCGTTTTGCAAAGAAGATCAGAATTTGGTCGGTGTCCAATTCAATATCCCTCTCAGTGATCTATCTTCCAGGGAGGTTAAATAGGCATGCAGATCATTTGAGTCACTCATTTCCTTTCTATGTAACAATGTTATTTAAACCATTTTCTTTTCCAGGAGATAGTAAAGAGGTATGGGGAGCCATATCTGTATCTCCTTGTCACTCCTCAAGCTGTCCAACATCCAGGGTTTGGCTCTCATCTTCCATCTCAGTGTACCTGGAGGGTGGAGGCAATGTGTCTCAATGACCCCGGGGTCTGTTGTGTGCCTTCCCTCATTTTCCTCCCATGAGCAAAGTTGTATCCAAGATCAAGTTGGAGAATGCATATGTACTGTTGGGGGTTTCAGCCTACTGCTACCGTCCGTGGTTTCTTCTTCTCCAGAAGTTATCATCCTATCCTCCATGGATTTTTCACCTATCTCCTCCCGCTCTTTCCCGCCTGTCCCTGGGAATTTGGAGTTTGAAAGGTTAAGGTAGGAAGCTTATGGCATTTCTCCAGAAATTATCTGGCAGTTCTGAACTCCAGAAAGAGGAGCTCATTGAAAATGTATGTGAGGAATTGGAAAATGTTTTCAAGATGGTGTGACAGTAACCAACTTCATCCTCCTCACTATGAAGGGGGATGAATCTTAGAATTTCTGAGAGATACATTCTTAGTAGGCTTAGTGATGTTCTCTCTCTGCAGCCAGTGGGCAGCAATCAAAGCTATTTGAGTGGATTATTTGCCCAATTTGACCCCTTAGTGTCTAGTTTGTTAAAAAGATTTTCTCTTCGAAGACCAGTACTTCATTCACCTGTACCTTCATAAGTCTTTCCTCTGGTCCTTTATATGTTACAAGATTCTCCTTTCAAGCCACCTGATTCCATTTCTTTATGGCTGTTGACATTAAAAGTATTTTAGTTTTAGTGGTAACATCTGGAAAGATTTTGGAAAGATTGGTGCTCTCATGTGTCATGAGCCATTTATTCGTTTTTTCTCAGAAAACATGGCCCTCTGTCCTGATACATCTTTTATTCTAAAGATGTATTTTTCTTTTCATGTCTCTCAAGATATTATTCTTCCTACTTTTTCCCCTCCCCTTCTTCTGTTGAGGAGGAGCTCTTTCATACTCTTGACCTATTCAGAACCATTTCTATTTATCTGCATCTTTCAGACAGGTTGGTTTTCTTTTTGTGACCTTTGGGCTAGCTGATAAAGGTTTTCACCTCGCTGCTTCTAATTTAAGTTGCTGGGTCCACACCCTTATTGCCTTGGCTTATCAAAAAGCGGGATTTGATTTACCTCAAGGGGTTTTAGGTCGCTCCATAATGGGACTAGCATCTTCATGGGTAGCCTTCAAGGGATGTTTACTGAACATTTGTTAGGCAGCTACATGGGCAACCCTCATTACTTTCATTTCTTATTATATGTTAAAGGTGGCAGATGTTTTTTCTTCTTCCTTTGGTTCAGCAGTACTATTAGCTGTTCACTCCTTAGAGTTACTGTTTTTCTGAATAAATTACACTGGGTGTTGCAAATCACCTGTTGGTTTATTGTTTTTCTTACAAAAATATATTATCTGCATGTGCTTGAATATACGGTCCATGTGTGAGCACTGGGACGAGGAAGATGAAGGCAGGTAATGACTTGGTTATCTTCATTACTCTGTGTCATAGTCTTCCTTAACTCAGTCCTCGGTAGCCTTCCTGGCGATTGGGAATTATTGCAGTAAAATGTTGTTTTGTTGTCCATAGAAGGATGGTTCCAAGAGCTTGTTGTAGCTTGACATGTTTGAGGAAGTTTGTTTGTAGGCCCCTTCTATTTGTTGCACAGATACATTCTCCCTGGAGAAGCCACATTGGGAGGGAGGGCACCCCACAAGCATTTGTTTAGCAAGATGAATTATGTGTATTAGATGACATCGCTTCATGGTTGAGGACTGGGGCAAGGAAGTCTATAACTCAAAGTAATGAAGATTATTGGTAAATAATCAAATAATTTTCCAAAAAGATATCTTCTACTATTTGACCACAAATGTAACAGCATCTTTGATACTTTAGGTCAATAGATAGCAGTCACATCTGTAATGAAATAATTCAAGCTAATGGAGGAGGGACAGGCTGAGAGTTATTATGAATGTATGCACTTTTTTGAAGTATTCACAAGCAATAAAACTGTGGCCCTCACCTTGATCTCATGGCTTTTTTGACAAGCTTATGGCTGTCTAAGTGCGTCCACAGCTGTCTTTCTGACCCTTTTTCTAACTCTGTGAACCTGTAGAGGTAAACAAGAACTTAAAGAGAAGCACAGCATCAAGGGGACCAGCGTGAGATAGGCTTGTAACTGGTCCATCAAACAAATACAGGCCTTTCTGCAGTTTATGGAGATCCCTGCCCAAATCAAAGACAAAGGTATTCTCTCTCCCCATGTTTCAGTCTCTCTACGGATCATAACATTGCCTCTGTCTCTCCCCCTTCATAGTCTCTACCCACCTGCCTCCTTTTATGTGTCACTATCAATGTAAGTTTATTGTTTACTTGATGAAAATCATAACAATTTATGTACAAAGCAATATAGTCACACCCATCCAGATACAACTGTTAAAAAAGAGTAGATCTTTTCTCTTCCCTTAAATTTGCTTCAAAAACTCAAGGTACGCTCTGTGACGAATGTAGGATGAGACTAACTTAGATTTAAAAAAATGAGTTGCTAAAACTCAAACGAGAGAAGGATAAAAGTAAGGTGCTGAGAGGTTACAGAAGACAGTACAAGGTGTTAGATTAGTTTATGGAAAAAGGATACTAAGTTGGGTTTGGGTGCCTGTGGGTAATAGCAGTTCTCCCCCTTGTGCCCATGCCGAAAGGTGACCATGGAATAAAGTATTTAGCAAGGCTCAGGGCAAGAGGACAGTGCATTGGTTGTTAAGAATGATGGCTTCCTCCTGGACAACAGACTTCAGAAAACCAACAATCATATTCCCGAATTTCCTCAACACTGGTGATGGGAAAGTATACCTTGTACATTTCATAAATGAAGAACCCCTTGCCACTTCACTGTCCCATTTTTGGTTTCTACATAGTTTTTTAGAGCGATAATGCGAGTCAAAAAGTGCTTCGTGCAGTAGGTGGACTGTGAGCCACTAGCCATGCTGATTCCCTGTTTCAGGGTTTCTGAGCCCTGGAGCCTTTTATAAGCTTTTTAGTAAAAGTATGTGAAAGGGAGCTAGTGGTTCAGTATTAAAAGTGAGTCCTGAGTTATTTAATGTATTTATAGCACCTCCTTAGAGTTCTTACATCGAATCGGAAAAAGCACAAAGAAGAGGCCTCCATTCATCAGATGGATTTATTTCAACAGGGACCTCCTGGCCACGTCAAGAGTGGTGCAGCAGCACAGGAGGTGAAACCACGGATCACGCTTGAAGTTGCATAGTCTGCTCACCCCCTCCATTCCTGGGGGGGCCGATGCTGGGTAAAGTTGGCCAGTGGCAGGTCAAGCAAACGCATACACAAGATGTCTGCACACACTAGTCTGTTGATGGCCTCTAAGTGGTATGGTTGAGGATTCCCTACAAGATAAGAGGTGTTCAGGGGAAACTGAATGCCTGAGGACTTTAGGGAAGCAATGTCCAGCTGAATTGAAGCTAGTCGCAGCTGCCTGTTGATTACCTTTTTCCAAGTCGGATAGGAGATGGTGTCAAGTTTTAACCCTGGTGCTTCAATGTGGAAAAATGTAAATGCTGCTTATAGTTGCTGAAACGACGGATACCCTGAGCTCTCAAGCGTATCTTTCAAGCAGGCCTTGAGTGAGTTTATGGGAACTTTCAGAGTACATCATAGTATTTCAAGGTGTCAGACTCGCAGATTAGAGTTTGACTTGACAGACCAAATTCCATGCAAGGTCTAGACCTGTAAAGATATCTGGGCTGTTGGAATACTTTCCGATACCCTGAGTACTGTGCATGCTTTAAACTGGGAGCACAGGACCCGGGAAAAGCCTGGTGCCTGTATTGCTGGCAGGAGGGAAGCCTTCATAACCTTGAAAATTGGAGCGGTAGAGGTGCTTTTGAAATTCTTGTTGAGTCAGGTGAGACGGAATGTGGTGGCTGCAGCTTGCATCTTCAGTGAGGCTATGTGAGCCATGGGTTTGAAAGTCTCTTTGAGCAAAACCCCCAGAGAGTTGCTCTTCATTGCTAGTTTAATGATCATGATCCCTGTTAGACCTGGCATCTTTTGGCGTGTTTCCCCTGTATTTTTGCTTTCTGACCTCTTGGTTTTGACTCTGCTTTTGCTGGTTTAGTGTCTCTGCGCACTTTCTCGCTGCTATTAAGTGTTAAAGTCAAGTGCTCCCATTGTAAATTGCATTATGGATTGGTGTTTCCATGATTTGCATATTTGATTTATTGGTAAGTCCCTAGTAAATTGCACTGAGAGTGCCAGGGCTTGTAAATTCAATGCTGCTAGTTTGCCTGCAGTATTGATTGTGCCTCCCACACTAGCAGCCTTTCAAAGGGTTCTAAGACCTGCCACTGCAGTGTCTGCATGCAGTTTTTACTGCCATGTCGACTTGGCATGTGCACCCACCTGCCAAGCCCTAACATTCCCTTTTATTACATGTGAGTCACCCCTAAGGTAGGCCCAGGGTATGCCTATGGGCAGGGTGCAGTGTGTGTGAAAGGTAGGATGTGTCCTGGTGTGTGTGACATGTCCTGAAAGTGAACCACAGTGTAATTAATTTTTTACCTCTGAAAGGCTATCCGTCCCACAGGATAGAATGGGGAATAATAGGTAATATTTGACTAGTATATCTCACAATTTGGACAAGATAGAGAAATTGAGTTTAGTATGCCTGAACTCAGGATGTAAAAATGCATCTTTTAGTAAAGATGAATTTTATATTCTGGGTTTTGAAAACACCACTTTTAGAAAATAGGTATTTTCTTGCTGAGCCATCCTGTTTGCCTCTGCTGAGTTGTGGATTGACTGTCTGGCTTTGGAGTGACAGGGGCTGGGAATGTGCAATCTCTTTAGACAGCCACTGGCGGGGTCAAGATGTGTTCTGCCTTTCCTGGATAAGTCAGGGCTGGGCTGAATAGAACTGGGCTGCATTTAGAGTAGTGGGAGGAGATTTCCTTGCACCTGAATGGGCCTGGTCTGCCTTGGAGAATGCTGTCTTCACCTCCTGCTGGGAAGCTGGGTCAGAGAAGACCAAACTAGTTTGGGCTGGGCACAGACACTCTGCTTGAGAGAACATAGAGAAATACAGTATAGATATTGTTGCCCAGACCCCATAACTTTAGAACTCATTTGGATCAAGGAACCTGCCAAGAAGAAAGGCTGAAAGAACTGCTAGGAGGAGTACTGCCCTGCTGCTGTGTTGTTGCTTTGTTGGGTTGGCCTGCAGTTGCTGCTTCTGCCTTGGACAGTGAAGGGACAGGACTGAACTTTCTTTACTTGTGCTGAGTATCTCCAAGGGCTTGAAATAGAGCTTGCCTCCTGTTTACAAAATCTCAGGGACAGCAAAGACTTCACTCATCTCTGGGTATCGCTTCTCGAACAGTGGGTTTTGGTTGCCACAGAGGGGGAAGGCAGCCGACTCCATTACAGACTCAGTCGCTGTCTCTGCGTCCTGAAGGCACTGCCACATTTAACACCGCAACCTTGGTCTCACCGACGACGAGCACCACCGCCGCCACTGAGCTGCTGCTTGCACCCTGACCTGTGGGTACCGCACTCCGCACCGCCTCGCTTCACTCCGCTGCCCTGGTCTCACCAACGACGTCACTGCCCACAACCGGCACTGTCGACTGCACCATGAGCTATCAGCACCACAACGAGCCCCATATCACTCCGCACCTCAGCCCTGGTCTCACATATGCCGCTGGATGACAGTCACTGAGCTGCTGCCTGCCCATGCCTCGAGGGCACCACAAGCTGCGCCTCTATGCTTCACATCACAACCGTGACCATGACCGCCCTCCCCAACGTGATCGGCTGCAGCGAAAAAGGTACTGTTTAGGAGTCTGCCAACACCACGACCAACGCGGTTGGGTACAACTGTTGGATTCTGTTTGTTTTCAGTTCCGCAGTAACCCTGGAAGGAGCTACCGACTGCAAGGAACTGCATTTTTAAGGTAATTCTTCCAACATGCCTATTTTTGTGTATTGTATGTGGGATTCTTATCGTTTTGGTCTTGTTTTGAATATATAAAGTTTTGGATATGTTTCTTATCTGGCGTGATGTCATTTTCTAGTGTTTTCTCTGTGATACTGTTGGTTATGTGCAAATGCTTTACATACTGCTTCTGACATAAGCCTGACTGCGCATGCCAAGCTACCAAGGGGGTGAGCAGGAGTGTATCCCCCATATCCTGATTAGAAGGAAGGGCCCCTATTTGGACAAAGGTGCAAACCCTTGCCAACTAGAGAGCACCATTTTTAACAGTCCCCATGATCCATGTTAGAAATGTCTTGTTCTTGTTCTTGTGATGGCCAAAAATTAGGACTTTGGTCTTATCTTGGTTGATCATAAGGTAGTTTCTTTAGTTGTATGCATGGAGACTACTCAATGCCTGCTGTAGGCCCACTTTGGTGTGGTCCATTATTACAATGGTGTCTGCATATTGCAGGAGGTGCACACTTGAATGGCTTACTCGTGGGGTAGCCAAACAGTTCCTCTCCAAGGCCTTGCCCAAATCCGCTGTGTATAACTTGAGTGGTAGGGGTGAAGGGAAACATCACTGCTTCAGGCCATTTTGAGTGGTGATTAAGGAGGTGACGGCACGTGGCCCAGTACTCACTTGGACCTATGTATGGGAGTAAAAAGAGATAATAGCCCCTAATAGTTTTGAGGGAATGCTCCATGTGTTTCATTTTCTCTATAGCATGGGACTGTCTACCTTATGAAAAGCTGCAATATAGTCGATGAAACAGCAGAAGAAAGGTGGTTGGTTGTTTTGGGCTGCTTGGTGGCTGAAGTTATCCATAGTTGACTTAACAGCTCTAAACCCTGTCTGGAGAAATGGAAGAACATCATTGTTCGTGGAGAAGTGTGGCTCAGGGGTTAGAGGCGGCAGACCCGGAAGCTGAGATCGGCCCTGGACCAGGGTTCAATTCCCCGCCTCGGCGGGTCTTGGGCTAAAAATTCCACGGACTCGATAATTCTCGCTCCGGTGCCTTCTCGACTCACGGGTTCACACTCTGCGACTCTGGGCAATAGCTTGCTTAATCTCCACAATGGCCCCTCGCGGCGGGATGCCTGGCTTTCACCTTGTGGATACCCTGCCGGGGTTATCTCACAGGGGAATACCAGGACGGGTTCCCTAAGCAAGCGCCGGGAAACCCACTGCGGGTAGCTGTGCGCTATACAAGTTCAAAACATTTACATTCATGACCCAGGCCTCTAGCTGTTTAAGTAGTGATCTAGCGTACATTTGGCTTCTAGATCTAGAAGGGCGATCAAACATTAATTAGCTGGATTTGCAAGGTGCCTTTTCTTGAATATAGCGATACAAAAGGGGGTGATCATGGACAGAGCATCTGAACCAATCAATCACTCACACCCAGTCTACAGATCTGGGTTTAATACATCACCGTTCTTTAGCCCACTCTGCCACCCCAGTTCAGAAATGGCCATATGCAAATCAGTCTGACCCTGTGCCTCATGGGAACAGTCCAGCCCGAACTGCCAAGCCATGCCTTCCCTGGACCGGAAACAAGCTTCCTAGGACCGGTTTCTGGCATTACAGCCGTCTTTAGCCAGGCTTGCTTGAATCCAGTGGCAAAGTGAGCAAGGGACTCACGTCTGAGCATACCCTGCCAACTTATGGCGAACAAAGTGGTACAAAAGGGGGTGGTGATGGACAGAGCATCTGAACCAATCAAACACTCACACCCAGTCAACAGATCTCGGTTTAATCCATCGCCGTTCTTTAGCCCACTCTGCCACCCCTGTTCAGACATGGCCATATGCCAATCAGTCTGACCCTGTGCCTCATGGGAACAGTTCAGCTTGAACTGCCAAGCCATGCCTTCCCTGGACCGGAAACAAGCTTCCTAGGACCAGTTTCTGGCATTACAACCGTCTTCAGCCAGGCTTGCTTGAATCCAGTGGCAAAGTGAGCAAGGGACTCACGTCTGAGCATACCCTGCCAAGTTATGGCGAACAAAGTGGTACAAAAGGGGGTGGTGATGGACGGAGCATCTGAACCAATCAAACACTCACACCCAGTCAACAGATCTGGGTTTAATCCATCACCGTTCTTTAGCCCACTCTGCCACCCCAGTTCAGACATGGCTATATGTAAATCAGTCTGACCCTGTGCCTCATGGGAACAGTCCAGCCCGAACTGCCAAGCCATGCCTTCCCGGTCCTAGGAAGCTTGTTTCCGGTCCAGGGAAGGCATGGCTTGGCAGTTCGGGCTGGACTGTTCCCATGAGGCACAGGGTCAGACTGATTTGCATATGGCCACATCTGAACTGGGGTGGCAGAGTGGGCTAAAGAACGGTGATGGATTAAACCCAGATCTGTTGACTGGGTGTCAGTGTTTGGTTGGTACAGATGCTCTGTCCATCACCACCCCCTTTTGTACCGCTTTGTTCGCCATAAGTTGGCAGGGTATGTTCAGACATGAGTCCCTTGCTCACTTTGCCACAGAATTCAAGCAAGCCTGGCTGAAGACGGCTGTAATGCCGGAAACCGGTCCCAGGAAGCTTGTTTCCAGTCCAGCGAAGGCATGGCTTGGCAGTTTGGGCTGGACTGTTCCCATGAGGCACAGGGTCAGACTGATTTGCATATGGCCATGTCTGAACTGGGGTGGCAGAGTGGGCTAAAGAACGGTGATGGATTAAACCCAGATATGTTGACTGGGTTTCAGTGTTTGATTGGTTCAGATGCTCCGTCATCACCACCCACTTTTGTACCGCTTTTCTTGAATATAGGGCACAAGATAGAGCCCCCTCCAAGGATCTTGAACCTGGATGGAGAGGAAAGCTTGTTTGAAGAGAGGAGTTAACAGCTTTGCCCAGTTCTCCGAGGCGTGTTTAAAAATGCAACCAGAAGGCTGTTAGGACCTGGTGCTCCATCATTTCTCAATGCCTTAATGAGCCTACAGACCTGGGCTGGCATTGTTAGATCCTTCTGGATCCCTATGAACTGATCTATGGACCCTCATTTGTCTGTGTGATCTGTTACCACTGGCCGGAGTATAGCACTTTTGCATGCTCACCCAGGCTCTTTCCGAAACTCCTTTTTCCCAATTTAAATTTGGCAATTTTAATTTATTGCTGTTATTTCAAAAGTGGGTTAGGCTTGTTTCCTCGAGCATTTGATATATCTTTAGCCATTCCTGTTCTTCGGAGGCTCTCTTTGCTTCCCACATTATTTTTTTGTGTTCTCTGCACAGGTTGATTATTTTCGTTTCAGTTTTAGCAGTAGGGTTAAACTTGTGGGTGTGCAGGGACCTTCTTCACGCTCTCCGTGCTGTGACAATGGCCTTGTGGTACTGTTGATTGAGTTGCTCTTTCCTTTTCACCCTTGAGTGTTGCTTGTGGCCCCCGGTTACTAGTAGGAAGTCTGTTAACTGCTTGGTAATTTTGCCCCACTTGTGGTTCATGTCTTCTGGGTTGATATTGGAGTCCATAGTTACCTTGCCACACCTCTTTGTCACAGTTGAGTAGTCTGTGGCACCCCCATGTGATCCTCCTGACTAGCCTTACTTCTTTGACACTCGTAGAAAATCCCACTATCCGACAATTTGCTGCTGAGGGAGCTCGAACATCACAGTTAGAATCAGGGAGTTGTGGTCACTTTCCAACCTGTTGGAATTTCAAAGTTGATGAGGTAACTCACTAAGGATTCAGACTAGAAGATGAAGTCAATTGTTGAGTTCCCTTTGAAGATGAAAGGAAAAGGAGACCGATGGTGAGGAGCTTGATCCTCGAATGCTTGTTCGGCAAAGATTAATTTGTAGGCGCTCTGGAGGTCGTTCTTTTTTGCCTGTTCTTTGGCCCTGCGGGCAGTGTTGCTGGCACTCCCCAGGCCCCTGATGTTGAAGTCCCCTGTGAGTTGAACTTTGTGTGAGGTGAAGTCCAGAAGGAGAGCCCTCTAAGCAATCGTAAAGATCACCATTTGTGGCCTGTTATAGGGCTTTGGGCACATTATGATACCAGTTTTTCAGGGGCAAAGTTTTTTTTTCTTACAATTTTTATCCCTGAAATTGTTGTAGCTTGCACAGCAGGAAAGTTTTGTTTAAGGGGCACAATGTCAATCTTGCCGGTATGCTTAACAAAGGAATGAAATACTTCTCGATGGGTGGCTTAATAAGTTGGGGCATTTGCTGGCTTGAAAAGCTTGTAGAAGCCTTGTAGAACTGTTTGGGTAAGCACCCACATCTCCCGTAGGCAGAAAATATTGCTTCTGTGCAAGTATGCCAGTGTAGATTTGCTTGTCAGAATTGACTTAAGGCCTGCCATATTCCTCAGTGTGATTGTAAATTTAGGCTCCATTATGGATTTCTGGGATTGTAGGTGACCTGGTAGGTGGTAGCTAGGAGAAGTTGTCATGGCTGCCACAGTGTAAGTTCCCCTGCTGGCTCCACCCGTCGTGTTCATTTCTTCTTATCGTGTATCTTACATTCTCTTCTGTGATCCTCATTTACCTCAATAATATATTCAGTGACACTTTTCTTTCCCTTCTTCTTCTGCCGCTCTCTTACGCTTTATTCTCTTCCATTGGCTCTCAGTTTGTCAGACTCTCCATCTCCACTCTTTCTTTCCTTAAATATTTTCCTCCTCACTCCTCGTTTCTTCGGCTCTGCTCCTTTCTGTCACTTCTGCTATGACCGCCTAACCCTTCCTCTTGCTACTTCTTTCTTCCAATGCCCTTCTTCCTTCTATTGCTCTCTGCTACTCCCCATTACTCTTATTTGAGTCTTGTTTATTTCCCATATCCTCTTTTCTCTACTTAACTCATTGTTAATGCTCACCTCACCCCCTCTTGTTTCTTACCATATGCAGTCATCTCCCCACCATTCCTTCTCTATTATCATTGTTTTCCAATTTCTTTTTTTCTCCCCTTCTTTCTTCTTCCATACCATCCCTAGTCATTCATCCTAAGCCTCCTTTTCCACTGTGTCTCCTCTTTCTTTAACTTAACTATTGTGTCCTGTGTTTATGTGTCTGAGGCTTTGTAGGGTCCTCGTCAGACTTATTAGAAGTATTACATAATCTGGTGGGTGTGACTGTGTGTGGTTAATAAAGTTTGTGATGCAGTGTGTTCAGTTAACGGTTGCATGCTGAAGAATAAAGATGTGCAAACCAGAGCTCCATATCTGACGTGGTCTGTTACATGCTCCCAGATTGGGGAGGACGCTGCGTTAACCTTTCTTTTCTAACTTCTCCTTTCTACCCTTACACTTTTGTATCTTTCTTTCTTACTATTATAAGGCACTGACAAGTAATGCTCATGTCTGTGAGCCCTGTACTTAAATTAGCATAGGTGATGCAGGAGACCGAGAAGGTCTTGAGAGTAAAATTCAGGCTTGAGCAGGTACACCTGATGGGCATATAAAACATTAAAAAAAAAAAGCTCGAAAAGGTGAAGCTAAAGCTGGAGACCATGTAAGGTCTACGAGCAAAGAGTATCATGTTTCCATGGGGCACTGTAGGAAATTTGGACGAACTCACTAACACCACCCCAAAACGACCCTGCGTCGCTATTGTCGCTATCAAAGTGTTTCAAGGTCATTTCCTTTGATGTCACTGTTAGGTTAAAAGCCATGAGGTGACACTTCTAGTACTATTTTCATCAATATGCTAATGAGCTTTTTTAAACTTTGAAAATCATACTTCTTTTTTGCTCATAGAATGTTGGCAAGTATAGACGCATAGCAGCCAGTTAGAGTGGACTTAATCCAACTGCTGAACATTTATTTTTTTCAGGACACCCACGACCATTCTGTGTTGCAATGTCCTGAACACAGTATCATCAGTTTGTCTCCCATTACCGCTTGACAACTACCGCCGCACACACATTTCACAGGTTTGCATTAGTTTCGTTCGAGGCCTATGTCCTCTGCCGATTCACTATCCAAGTCCAATTTTTCTTTCCATCGCTACTGAAAATGACAATTACATTTTAATTGCAGTTAAGGGAAATGAAATGCCCTCATTGCTCTTTAAAATTATTCATGAGATACAGTTCTGTGTATTAGATTTTTAAAAAGGTGGCTGTGGCCTGATCTGTCGAGAATAAACCTTTTAAAATTCTGCCGACAGTCTCCTCTGCATAATGTGTTTTCATATCAGCTTTTATTAATGCGTATTTACCTAACCCTTTGTTTTATAAAGGTATACCAAAACTAACTTTAGCTGTGTGTGAATTTGCGTTTTGTGCACTTAAGTTCAACATTCAAAAATAAATGTATTTTCGAGCGCAAAATCCCAATCTTGATTCACCAAATCAGATTGGTGGAATGTCATATTTGCAACTATTATTTGTCACTATGTACATTCGAAAAATATGTTGGAAATTCTGCATTCACATATTCAAGGTAGGAGCAGGGTAATGAGCGATTCAAAGTTGTACTTTCTTACTGTAAGTAAACACTCATTAAATTTTCAGTGTGTATTGACACTGCCAGGCATTTAGCTTCCTACGCTGGAAACACTCATACACTTAGTTCAGGTCAATGACTCGCAGAAAGCATTGTTGTAGGGTGGGAATGCACAGAGCACTATTAAGATGAATAGGGGGTAGCGGAGTGGTACAATAGTGGAGAAAATTAATTCGCCCGCAGAAAGAGAGTTAAATGTGTTAGTGCAATTCAATGTAGTTTTTATTTGTTACGGAACTCCTACGGAGGTCCACAAAAATACACCAATACAGTAAAAAAACATACTATAAATACTTTTTTTTAAATACACCTTTAAATAAAAACAGAGAGAAAGAAAAAAAAAGAGAAACATACTTTGTAACGAATACGCGATTCTACATTGGCCATCCAGCAAACATTACACATACCAACTAAACTCTTTTTAAACAAAAGAACATTTCCTAATAAATGGCCAAGAATGTTTTAAAAAATTGAAATATTCTATGGCAAAATTTCATTTGGTGGGGACAAGACAAAAGATTGAGCCTCCTGAACAGAATGAATAATAATTTTGATAAATGAGGGTCTTAAAAACATGCGCCTTGCCCTTAGAAGTTCTGGACACACAAATAGCACGTGATTAAGATCCTGTATTTGGGAACAGCACAATTCGCAAATTCTCTCCTCTCTAGGAGTTTTTTCCCAAATGCCCGTCACTTCTCTCAAGGGCAATAGGTTGGTTCTTAAACGTAGTATCAACCTTCTAATTCCATGTGGGACATTCCATGACATATAGGGCTGGGGTCTACTCCCCATCACACTCACACAGATCACCTCATTGCGGGCTTTAAGTTGACTTAAGGCTGTGTCTCTTACTGTACTAATTGTGCTTACTGACTTCTTTAGGAATGACTTCGGTACAGGCTTCGACATAGGTGAATCATGGTCGTAGCCCTTCCGACCGAATCGGTCATTGCCGGGTGGATTCCATTCTGACCGAGCCATTCCGATGGGCTCTGTCTGGGACTAATTTTAAATAAAGTAGTTTTTTTTAAATGCAGCTCGTTTTCCTTGAAGGAAAACGGGATGCAAGTAAAATAAAATGTTTTTGTTTCAATTTTTTAAGGGCAGGTAGTGGTCCTTGGGACCACTGCCTGCCCATAAAAAATATTTTCTCCTGCATTTGCAAAGGGAAAGGTGCCTGGCCATAAAAAATATTTTCCGCTTCCCATTTGCGAGTGCTTTTTCACCCTCTTAAAGAGAGCGGTAATCTGCAACCGCAATTGCGGGTTGGAACACGTTCTTACACAGGCCTCTGACTCGCTATTAGCGAGGGCCTCCTTTTAGAATTCCCCTTCCTAATAGTTTCTCGCAATTCCTATATAGCAAGTTGTAAAAAAATTGTGACTCGCCAAATAGGGAATGTACATGGCCCTTTTGGATTTTGCATGCGCAAACGGATCGTAAACCCATTTGCGCATGCAAAATAAGGTCGTACATCTGGCCCCTAAATCCTAAATCTCTTTATATTCTAACTTCTATTCATCCTGAGTATCTTTGATGCACCCTAATTTAAATTTTTTAGGCAAGGAGGTGGCTAACCTCTGATGTTTCCTCATTCTCTACACCTTTCCTTCCCAATTGTCTCACCTCCTTATTAGTCTCTTTTTTATCTGTTGTTTTTTGGATAGACACCTGAAAAAGCCAGATCCTCTCTCTCACCTCCTGTACCATCCTTTATACACATTCTCTCCTCCTTTTGCTTCTGCATCTCCCTCTCTTTTCCTATGTTTACGTCTTGCTTTTTATTCAATTTTTGTTGACTTTGCTCCCATGCCTTCCTAAACTCTTTGCCCCGCCCCTTCGCCTTTTTTTTTATCTACATGTATTTTTACCTTGTGTTCTAGCAGGCATGAATCCGTGGCCTTCACCTCTGGATCACAGTAGATATAGAAAAAGGCAACAGTATTTGGTCTTTTCTCTACCTTGAAACCCCTTTTCCTGGTTTGCTTTTAAGATCGATTCTACTGTGAATGTATAATACTTTAGGGACTGCACACACTTTTCCGGATTGCATATATCAATAGATATGGGTGCTTCTAACTTTCGTGCCTTTTGACAAAGCCGCACAAAATTTATAGCTCTCCTTGATTAATAGGCTCCCTTTGACCATGTAAAATTTTGCTCAGATCTCTCTGATTACAGGGGAAGGGGATACAAATTCTGCTTCACATTCACCCTCACACAGGAATGATTGCTCACTGTTACAGCAAGAACCTGTTGCACATAGTTACAGTAATCTTTGCTTTAAATTGCAACATTACTGAGTATAGTATAAGGGTGTAGACAGATTTCTCATTAAATTCGGGGACCCAAAATACTTAGAGAAAATCAAATTAAAAGCACTGCAAGCATTAGCTAGAATGTGGTACATTATAACACAATGATCAAAACTAAATTATTACTCCTTCTCAGCCCCAATCTTGGAATCTCTAGGGACACCTCAAAGATAAATTGGCGCTACCAATAAGAAATGCTGGGGTTATCATTTGGGGAGAGATTACTCAGGTCGGACAGTTAATATCATGGAATGAGTTAAAAGACCTCTCGAGGGCAAAATTTCAAGATTCAAATATATGTAGTTGAAGAGTTGGGAACAGAGCCGGTTGCTGTCCTTGGGTATTGAAAATTACTTGGAAGAGCAACTTGTTGCAAAACCCCCAGGAAAGAAAGAAGTCTCTTTCTAGTACTGGGAACAACAAGACACCATGGATGGAGACTTCACCCTGAGAGAGGATTTGTGGCAATGATGATTGCTGTGGGGCAATTTACAATATACGTGGCAACTATAGATGCGCACATAATATTCAATTTTGAAACCTGATTTCACTACACAGGGCATATATAACACCTGAGAAGTTGTTAAAGATAGGGAAGGGAAGACCGACGACATGTGCAAAGTGTGGTCTTGAAAAGGTGACCGATGAACATATGTTCAACCAATGCCAGAAATCAGGAGGTTTTGGGATGTAGTAGAAATGAGGTATTTTGGGGGTTCAAATGAAGGTAAACCTTTCAGTGATCGTTTTTGGAGTAATGGAAGGAGTGGTAGGAATTACTAGAGACTTGTTGTTTTATGCAATACTATTGGCTAGAAGAGAAATCTGTCGTAACTGGGTGAGAGAAACCCTGCCTCAACATCCAGAGTGGCTAGATTCCATGTTTAATGTGTCTAAAATGGGCTTATTAGGGAAAGGGTCCAAAATGAAAATATTTTGGGTTATGTTGCAAAATTGGGCAGGGGATATTGGAAAGTAAGGGTTATGGAGGAGATAAGTGATGTACGTTTTTGACCAATGATTACACCTGCATAACTCTCTGTTTTTGCTACAATGTCTCCCACCACCCACTGGTTTATCCAATGCAGCTGCCGTAAATCAGGCATTCTGAGAGAAATGTACCTGCAGGGGGAAAATGCCTAGCTCTGATGCCTTTTTGGGGTTTCACACTTAAAGGCTAAGGTACTAGACATTAGAAACTGAGTATAGGATCTAATTGTGCTTTGGTGTAAAGCCATACAGAGGTCTTTGAGATATTTGCATTACAAAAAGTATTTTTTAGGCTTTTAAAGGACTAATCAGCCCTGGAAATTCATGTGTTACTATGCAGGTCGGTTGCAGACCTAAGCTCACAAAGTTCTTGCAGATACCAAATTTAGAAAAAAAAAAAATCCCATTCAACAAGCAAGCATGTTCTCCCAAACTGCCAATGGCGGTTTGCAGAACCAAACCTGTGTTTGTGAAACCAAGGAGGTATGATTGGCTGACAGAAACTAAATCTTTGTTGTGGTAGCATTATGGGAAAGCATACTTCCTGGATCACGCAAATCAAGTTCCCCCCCTCTAAGTGTCAAACTATTATTAGGGTTTCTGGAAAGTCTCCAGGTTCACTGTCCCTGATCCACTTTCTTCTTTGGAGATCCCAATAGTATCACACTTTCGAAACCCCCCAGACTGTAGGATTGAACTTACATTTTGCCTGCCTACAAGGGATATTGCCTCATCAACTTGCCACTCCACCTGATCAGTGATGTGGCTGTTTTCATGCCTCAATAGCAGAGAAGTGAACACTGTAGATAGGATGTTGTGATTGATGGAACCTAGAAACTAAAATTCTTTATAAATGATGTCATAATCCACTATCACACTTACACTTACCAATCAATACCAGGCCCATAAACATAGAGAGTGAGGTGAATGGATACTATATGTTTGTTTAAGACATTCATAATAAACTATCTACAATAAACAAGACCAGCTTGTCATTTTAAAAAGTTTATTAAAACATATTTAAGAAAACTTAGGTTTGGAACTTTATTAAGCAAGCATTAGAAAAAGTCATATAAGTTTTATTCAGCATTTTATAAAGAGAGCTTAATTCAAGATAATATTATTAATTAGCAGAAATAAGTGGAAAAGAACATTTCCAAAACCTAACTGTCTATTCTGTCTCTACCCTCATCGCCTGAAAACAAAGTCTTAAAAAGTTACATTTCTTACGTGCAATCATCGGACAGCAGAACACGTCCTTCTGGAATCAAGAGCGTAAGCCAAAAGTTTGCAGCTAACGCCTATTCTTATACCCTAAAACAAGCTGAGCTAACTATTTTTCACATTCCAACAGCTGAATTCTGGCTCTCCATTGGCTGAATCACCTCACGCCACAGTAAACTGTGACATCTTCCACCACGAGACCAGGCTTTACACAGAGTCATTGTTCGTGCACAGAATCCTGGCAACAGTTCCATAGTCCGCTACATTTTGTAGCAAAAATGTTCAAGCAATACAAAATCTTGTCACGTCTCTTCCTTTTAGCCTTGAGGCTGACCGTTCTGAGCTTTCGTGGCACATCCAAACCCACTCCACAGAGTTGACTTTAGCAGTTCATTTTTTTGAAGCTTTCAAAATAAAAGTTTGTAGGCTTGTCATCTTTTTTTTTCAAAACAACTTTCTCCTGTGGCTTAGCATCAGTAGGCCTCTTTTAGAAGGCGTCAATTTTCTGCGCCACTTTTTGCTTGCGACCCTGCGCCACTTTCAGCCTGCGTCACTTTCCAGAAAACTATTATTTAAACAAACACAAAAGAATAATTAATTCAGGTAAAACAAATCCTTCTGTTACCCACCCTTTCCCTGCTAGTAATTAACCCATTAATAAATGACAACTAGCAAAAGCAAACAAATAAAGCAACATATATAATAACTACCATTCTTCACTTCATGTAGTCCAGCTTTATGTTTCTGAAAGAGTAAAAAGATGATTAAATAATACACAGACAGACAAACACAACATAGGACATACATGTAAGCACATATAAAAGCACATGCCATGAATGATCAGCTGCATATTAATAGTGACAAAGACAATAGGACAGACATAACAAACAGGACAATATTAATAATGTGTTACAAAAACAGACTTGCAAGTGCAACAAGAGCACATTTAATTAGTTTCCCGCGTGTTCATGTGTGGTGCAAACTTAATCTAGGTTGGATTAATCAAACAAATCATGCAAACACTTATTAATATATTAATTCAAATTATGAGAGTATGACATCACAAGCTTAAATAAAATATTTCTAAAGCTCGCTCTATCAACTCCCTCATCTGGTGATTTCAAAATCACCAAACAACACCCAAAAATTTTTAATTAAAAATGTTATCTATTGAACATGTTTCAGGCTTACTCTGGATTAGTATTTAAGCTCTAATTTCATCTATCTCGTAATTAGTATTGAGTCTTACATATTACTAATTCTGTATCCTTTACCCTTTCTTTATTCAGCTAAATTGGATCCTTTCCACCTTTGAATCCCCAACCCCAATGAATTTAGGTAACTAAGTTTTAAATTGCGTATCTACATTCTGAATTGCACCAACAAAACAAATATCAATCTGAGTATTAAAAAACAAAACAAAAAACAAAAGTAAATTTTTGAAAATTTTTGAAAAATGAGTACGAAAAATTAGTACATAGTATATACCCCCTCTTTTTTTTTTTTTTTTTTTTTTTTCAAACTAAAACATGTTTTCTTCGACCTAGTGTCTTACATAGAAGTGTTTCCAGCTAACACAATTTCTTCGACCTTGTGTCACCCTAACATAATTTCTTCAGCCTTATGCCAAAATAAACTTTAACTTAAAGAAAACTAACACAATGTCTTCAGCTTTATGCCAAAAATAAACCTTAAATTAAAGAAAACTAAATTTAGTCATTGTCACCATTTTCTTTCAAGACCACCTGACTGCTACTGCGCTCCTCAACTATTGGAGAGATAGTTAAGTAGGCCCATTCTGGAGACTTGTATTTTACATTTGGTCTCAATGGTCTTTTGCTTTTCCTGGCAAACATTTCAATCTTCTCTTCAGCTTGCTCTTTTTTGACTGAATCACTCTTCTGACTTGACACTTCATATTTGAACTTTAAATCTTTAGGCCAGACATCACCTTTTCTCAAGAGTTTCTTCTCAGGCTTGCTTTCTTTACATTCAGCTTTCCAAGCCCTTTTTCTGAATTTTCTTATCTCAGACTCTTCATCACTCCCATCTGTATCATTTTCTGAGACTTTAAATCCGTACCAAGGAACTTCTTTACTCAGCAGCTTCACTCCATTAGAAACATCATCCTTACAGCTGGTACTTGGTAATTCTTCCTCTTCTTCAGAGATCACCATTAGCTTCCCAGTTTCAGGATTCTTGTTCCCGCACACAGAGCTACTCTTCTGCTTTTCAATACTCTCCTGGACTTGATTATCTTCTTGCTCAGAATTTTCTGCTTCTGAATCTTCTCTTTCTGCTTGAGATTCTTTTTCTAGCAGATTTTCTTCGTTTTCAGAATCTAGAATCACAATCTCTAGATCTTCTTCATTCAATGTTTCATTCACATGGACATCATCATCCAGATGTCGACCATCTTGTCGATCTTCAATATCTGGATTTTTGACATCATCATCCAGATGTCGACCACCTTGTCGATCTTCAAGATCTGGATTTTCTTCAGGAATTTCTTTTTCAGAGTCTGAATCAGTTGTAGTCTTTTCACTAACTTCATCAGTGTTATCAGGTGCAGGTGCACAAAGGGTATGACTGGTATTCATCCATCTTGTATCTGTTGTGACTATGTTCACCTGTCTTGCCTTCTGCCACCTGGGCACTAGACAGTTTCTCCTCCAATGAGCCTTTGTTCTGACTAAGTCTCTTGGCAATAGATCATGAGCATGCTTATTTTCCACATCTGTTCCTAACTGATGGAATACAGAAACTGTATCATTTTTTCTTTTTGGAAAAGCTTCTAACCACTTTGAAAGTAAACAAATGATGACTAGAACATATCTCAGTTTGTTTTGTTGGGGCATTTCAAAGAAATCTATTTGAATTTTTGCAAATGAACCACCCTCCCGGCCTATGGTTCCCATATTCTCAAATATCTTTTGATCTATATCGTTTTTCTGGCATGTCAGATATGTTTCTCCGAACAGTTGAATTATTGTGTCTCTTGCTAAATGACCTGGACCATGGTACATCTGTGCCATGACAGCAAACATGCAATTGGGCATAACAGGTCCGCCATCTTTGTAAGCCCTTTCATCTTCTTCTCGCTGTCTGCAACCTTCTTTGAGCCATGTGTTTTTCTCCTCAACATGTGCCTCATCTTGTAATTGTTTTAACTCCTGCCATGTCTGAATCGCAAATATTAGTATGAGGATGCATGAAACATGTTCATTGAATTTTTCCCCTTTGATTGCAACCCACTCCTGAGCACTAATTTTAACAATGGTACCTGCGTGCTCATCGCCTTTTGAGACATGATCATTTTTCTCTCCAGCACATTTTATCTCCGCTATTTGGTCTAGAAGCTCAGATTCTTTGTTGAAGTCTGGCATGCCCTGAACAGGAGCTTCACTCAAACTCTTTTTAAATTGCTCAATGACTTCGAGCTTTATTTCTGTCAGGACAATTGGGTCTTTTATATCTGCTTTTGTCAGACTCTGCAATGGTTTTGCAAATACTGAGAAAGCACTAATCCATTGGCAACAGTAACCAAGCATGCCTAGGAGCATTCTTACCTGTTTTTGTGTCTTTGGGAATTCCATTGCTTCAATCATTTTAATTCTCTCAATAGTTACCTGTCTAGGAATTCTCTCTTGGAACCTGAAAGCAAAAATTATTTGACTCTCTGGGTGCGTTGGAACCCAATACCACTCAGTATCATGTGGTATCTGACAAAGGATCTCTACTGGTTTGGCCACAATAAGACAACACGGGATAACTATCTTGTTAACCTTTCTCAGGTCCTGTACTGTTTTGTACATTTCATCTGGCTTTCTAATTCTCAAATCTGATGAATCACAAAGACTGTTCTCAATCTCTTTTAGGACACCCTGCTTAATCAATGTTTCAATAACAGGGATTGTTTCTGGCCTAATCTTGTACTGCGGAACATTAGGAAATGAGTTTCCCTGCTTGTTTGCAATTTTAACTGGATCAGGTCTGTTTTCCTGAACTCCACTGAATCCTGTATCTGTATTGTATTTCTGCTCATTATCATAATTTGGAAATGGCGGCGAAGGTATCTCATTCTGCTGAATCACCACCTGTCGCTGAATTTGTACCTGTTCATTCAATAACTGTTGCTGCTTATTTATCTCATTCTGCATCTGTGGATTTTTACACTCACCTACAAAAGCTAAAGTCGCTTTTTCCTTCTCTTTTTTCTTCGTCCATTTTGTTTTCCATTTATTCAGACTACCCCTTTTTCTCAAAGCCCAAATTAAATCTTTTATATGGGCAGAGGCAAACCTACCTGTATTGTTCAAGCCTTCAATGTCCTCATCATCCTGTAATCTTTTTAATCTGTCTGTACTGATTGTATTATCCAGTAATTTATACTCACCAGGCAGGTCAACGTCAGTGTTTTCACTAGGTGAAACTAGAGTCATCACTCTCTCTTGCTGAGTTGGAATCATTACTAACTCATTTTCAGGTACATTAAAATAAAGTTTTTCAGCAAACTTTTTATTTTCACAATTCAATGGGACCGTTAAAGCTGTAGGACTAGTTTCATCTTTCCCAAGCACTAGGGGAACAGATCCAATTGTCACAGGAACTGTCACTGCTTCCATGTCTGACGTTAACTGCTCAATTAAATCATTTGTAGAATTTACATGATCAGGAATATTAATTCCAGAAGTACTAGGCATCTCATCATACCTACCTGTTGTGACACCTTGAGAAAGGGTCTGGACTGGGACTCCATTAATCTGGACTGGGACTCTTGGCTTTACATTAATCTGCTCTCTTGGCGTCACATTAATCTGTTCTGGAGATCTACTTTTATTTCTGTCCTGTTCTTTATTTACAACATAATTTTTACAATGATCAATAAATTCTACTCTGACAGGTTCATTATTTATTTTTGCTGATTTGGGAATTATTAATTTGCTCTCACATGTAGCAACAACCCTTTTAACCTTATTGAATATATTTTCCATTTTCTGATAGCAGAAAAATGTTTTCTTCTTCAAATAATGACTATCCATGTTTTAAAATACTCACCTTTAATAATAATTAATCTCAATTAGTAAATGCGTTCACTTAATTTGCCTAATAGCGTTTGCTGATCAACTAATTTAATTAATTTGACAAGGTCAGGTGAAGTAAAACTTTATAACCTGATCAATTTAATATAACTCCTAATTTGCCTATATCACTAATTTTAATGAACCTGGAAAGGAAAACATAAATTTGCAAAAACAATAACAACGCAAAATATTTATTTACAACAATAGAAACCAACATATAATCACATGTGTTTTAAATGTACTTATTTTTCACTTACACACCTTCTGCAACATATACCTGTAAAAAAATAATCCTAAACACTTTTTTAATGATGCTGTTTAATACTATAATTTTATTTGTAACTTTAAACAACTATTTTTATCTAATTTGTATTAATTAAATAATTAATATCCTTATTTTAATCACCTTTGCTATTAATATCCTAATTAGGGTCTTTATTGCTGTATTATTTACTAATTATCCGTGGTAAATATCAAAATAATTTTTTAATTTAAAGAATTAAAGCTTTGAGCATTAATAACATGGGAAAATCACTTCTGGGGAATGTAAACAATGTGTTGTGTATTTTGACCAATCACCATGTGGCTACACAACACTCAGCCAATGAGAGTGCCTATTGTCTCCTCCAATCCAATCACGGCCTCTCTATGACACTGCAGTGTCTCTAACCAATCAGGACACAGCTAGCCTCCAATGATACAACATGTGACTGCATACGTCACCACCAGCTTCCCCCTATCCCTCATGATGCACCTCGTCCCCACGGAGCCCCACCAAGCCTCCTCCCAGCCTCAGCTCGCTCCTAAAACCAAAACCTGCGCACTTCCTAACACACGCTCCTCAGAGCTGTCAAATTTTAATTTACTCGCGCTCACACAGCGCAATAGCAAGACCTCGCTTGGCTTCAATCACGAAGCCTCGTCCAATGAGAGCGCGGCTCTCCCGTGACGCGACGCGTCAGTAACCAATGAGAGCGCGGCTCTCCTATGATGCGACGCTCCAGCGCACAGAATTACACGGAAAGCGCGGCAAGAACTACAAGCGCATTTTTATTAAAACTTGGACAACAGCTGACGCGCTGCCAAGTGAAGTAAAGCTTCTCCTAATGGCGCCTACTCAACACACGGAGCTTCGCCGGCTCCTGTGGGCTCGACCGCCTCGCCCAATCATAGCGCGGGAGCTTCGCCGGCTCCTCTGTGGGCTCGTCCAGCCTCGCCCAATCAGAGCGCGGCCTTTGAATGACGCGACGGCGCGTTCAACCAATACCAGCGCGGCGGCTGACGCGCTGATAGCTCTTTTACTCGCTCCAGCCCCCCTCCTTCACAATGCTCGCGCTACACAGATTAGCTTTGTTTTAAAGCATTAGCGCATATCTAGCAACAAAATTAAAACGGGGATGTTTAGAAATGGAATTTAAAGCCCACAACACTACGCTTTACTCTCAGATTAATGATTAGTAACGCTCACCAGGACACATCAGCTGTGATGTGACCTGCAATTTAAGCAGTATTTTTCTAAATATAGCGCGATCTACAAAAGAAAGACAGAAGAACGCTTGCAACACTCGAGCATTTAATCGCTCAGCCAATGAGAGCGCTGCCTTGTCCGGACCCTCTAGGCTCATTAACCAATCAGAGCGCGTCAGGCTCTGACGTATGCAGCAGGCTGCAGCTGCAAAGTCTCCTCACACGCTTTCACTCCTCCAAACAGCCCCTCCCTTACAATTTTCGATCGGGGGACTTTTAAATGAATTTAAACAGCGCACAATGTTTCTAAATGTATTTAAGTGGCGCAAATCACTATATAACTCCCTAAAACAGCGTTTTCTTTACTCTAAGGCTCAAAAAACGTATCCAATCAATTTATAAAAACGCAATTAATAACAACATTTAAAACAAACCATTTGTCTGCTTCTCTAACAAAGAGATAGTTTTAAACATTCATTCAAGTATCCCTAGTGTGGAATAGACGACGCTATTCTCACAGAATAGTCTCATTCACTAGTAAGGCAATTCTTACCCCACCCTTCTAACAGGTAATAATCAAAAGAGTCTCATTTAAAAGCGGACACCTAGATCCAGCAAGTTCAAACTCAACCCAGTTGACATTACAAATCATTCACACACTTTCAAACAAAGAAAACCCTGTTCATACACACATGAATTCTTGGCAGGACTTGAACCAACCACAGAAAACGTCAGACGTTGATAAGAATAGACGACGCTTATTTCCTTCCTCAGGACTCTAACCTTGGAAGAGAAATCAACGCTTATTTTTCCTCCTAGGACTCTAACCTTGGAAGAGAAAACAACCCTTACCCTTCACACAAGCTTGGATATATCTACTACTCTTTTCACAAAAAGCTTTATAACAGGCTCACCAGGTCCCTCTGCTTTAATGTTACAATTTCATAGTCAATCCTCACTAAACATTTAACCATGCAATCTAAGGTCCCTAAACTTGTGTTGTACGCCCACAACACGTGATATATTCTATACCACAATTTTGAAACAGACAAATGCACTGTGTAACTCTTCTAGTCACACTACCTTGCCGGCCGGCAATTAACCAGGAATCTTTCACACTGCTGGAAAAATTCCTTAAGACTACATATAACAACCTGACAAAATCAAAACTTAACAGATGTTAAACATCAATCCTATGTCTATACCAACATATATGTAACATGCATGTCAAAAACAACATATAAACCATCCTCTGCTACCAAATTGATGGAACCTAGAAACTAAAATTCTTTATAAATGATGTCATAATCCACTATCACACTTACACTTACCAATCAATACCAGGCCCATAAACATAGAGAGTGAGGTGAATGGATACTATATGTTTGTTTAAGACATTCATAATAAACTATCTACAATAAACAAGACCAGCTTGTCATTTTAAAAAGTTTATTAAAACATATTTAAGAAAACTTAGGTTTGGAACTTTATTAAGCAAGCATTAGAAAAAGTCATATAAGTTTTATTCAGCATTTTATAAAGAGAGCTTAATTCAAGATAATATTATTAATTAGCAGAAATAAGTGGAAAAGAACATTTCCAAAACCTAACTGTCTATTCTGTCTCTACCCTCATCGCCTGAAAACAAAGTCTTAAAAAGTTACATTTCTTACGTGCAATCATCGGACAGCAGAACACGTCCTTCTGGAATCAAGAGCGTAAGCCAAAAGTTTGCAGCTAACGCCTATTCTTATACCCTAAAACAAGCTGAGCTAACTATTTTTCACATTCCAACAGCTGAATTCTGGCTCTCCATTGGCTGAATCACCTCACGCCACAGTAAACTGTGACATCTTCCACCACGAGACCAGGCTTTACACAGAGTCATTGTTCGTGCACAGAATCCTGGCAACAGTTCCATAGTCCGCTACATTTTGTAGCAAAAATGTTCAAGCAATACAAAATCTTGTCACGTCTCTTCCTTTTAGCCTTGAGGCTGACCGTTCTGAGCTTTCGTGGCACATCCAAACCCACTCCACAGAGTTGACTTTAGCAGTTCATTTTTTTGAAGCTTTCAAAATAAAAGTTTGTAGGCTTGTCATCTTTTTTTTTCAAAATAACTTTCTCCTGTGGCTTAGCATCAGTAGGCCTCTTTTAGAAGGCGTCAATTTTCTGCACCACTTTTTGCTTGCGACCCTGCGCCACTTTCAGCCTGCGTCACTTTCCAGAAAACTATTATTTAAACAAACACAAAAGAATAATTAATTCAGGTAAAACAAATCCTTTTGTTACCCACCCTTTCCCTGCTAGTAATTAACCCATTAATAAATGACAACTAGCAAAAGCAAACAAATAAAGCAACATATATAATAACTACCATTCTTCACTTCATGTAGTCCAGCTTTATGTTTCTGAAAGAGTAAAAAGATGATTAAATAATACACAGACAGACAAACACAACATAGGACATACATGTAAGCACATATAAAAGCACATGCCATGAATGATCAGCTGCATATTAATAGTGACAAAGACAATAGGACAGACATAACAAACAGGACAATATTAATAATGTGTTACAAAAACAGACTTGCAAGTGCAACAAGAGCACATTTAATTAGTTTCCCGCGTGTTCATGTGTGGTGCAAACTTAATCTAGGTTGGATTAATCAAACAAATCATGCAAACACTTATTAATATATTAATTCAAATTATGAGAGTATGACATCACAAGCTTAAATAAAATATTTCTAAAGCTCGCTCTATCATGATCATGATCAGTTTGCCCATAGAAAGGGATGGTTAATTCAACCGAGAGTGAAACCACTCATTAACTACCCCATAGTAATTTCGGTGTTTGAGTTGGGAGATTTCTTCTTCATATACTGATCTAAAAATGGAAGCATATAGGTTGAGAGCAAATTGCTGTGCTAATGTACATCTCTAAGGCCCAGATTCTTAGTCAGGTGGAATTAAATTACCACAAGGAATTTTGCTCCTCCTGATTCGGAATTGGTACATTATTTCAAACCTGTTTTTCTTGGTGTGGGGGAAACATGCCTGAATTTTCTGGCCTGTGTTTCTGGCCAGAAATATTGCTTGAGGCTTTGGCTGTAACAGTAGCCAAATCTCATTTCCCTTCTTTTTGACAGGGATAGTACAATGCTACCCTATGAGGAAACAAAAACCCTTCTCCTTCCCTTCCTTATTCCCCACCTTTCTCAATTAACCCTACCTCATTCACAGGTCTCTGCAAATATTTTCCACCTGCTCATGGAATTAATAATTGTGTGTGGTTGTACGGCCATCAAATTGAGTCCTACTCTGTAATTTCACATTTTCTATGGTTTAACTCATAATTGCACACTACTGGTATGGATTTCCTGCACAATTAAGTCAGAAACAGTGGTACAAGCAATGTGGTCTAACTAAAAGAGTGAGATTAAGAGTCCTCCTGTCATATATCATCTTTGAAAATAAAAAGCAACTTAACAATTTCAGTTTCCTGAATAGGGCCTAAGATTCAGATGTAAATGGAGAGTCAGTAGAAACAAGTTACCTACCTTCGGTAACGCATTATCTGGTAGAGACAATATCTAGCTGCTGATTCCTTACCTTTGATTTTACCATGCTTCAGACTGGATTCGGAGCTGTAAACCTTTGATTGAGCAGTTCTCCTGTGTGCTGTCAGGCTAGCTCCATTCGATCCGTGTGGCATTGTTTTTGTCGTTGGTACCAGATGTGATGTCATAGTTGCCTATATAGGTGCCACCCCGGCGCACGGACATCAATTTCTTTTCACGACTTTCCACGCCAGAAGTACAGAGCCATGAAGTGAACCGAAGAGTGTTTGTCCACACTAGGGCCCTGAAAAGGGAGAAACCTTAGCCCTATAAATATGTCCGCAGAACGGGGGGCATGGATGGGTCTGTAAGGAATCTGCAGCTGCAGCTGAATCCGAATCAGACGTCATAGGTCAGGAGGATTGGCTTTTTCTTACCTAGCACACGTCTATTGGAACAGCCTTCCCATCACCTTGCGAGAAATTTCATGCTATCAAATTTTCAGGAAACATCTAAAAGCCTTCCTTTATTAAGGTCCCCCCTTTCAGCTTTTTCCTAAGACTGTGTTCTAAGTAAGCGCCGAGATGCCACACGGTGATTCGTTGCACTATAATAAGAAAGCATAACATAACATAACATAACATAACATATTGTCTCTAACAGATAATGCTTTACTGAAGGTAATTGACTTGTTCATCTGATAGGTACTTCTAGCTGCAGATTCCTTACCTCTGAATATATACCCAAGCCATACCATCCTGGTGGTGGGCTGTGGACCAATTACTAGACTAACAAAGGCCAAATGTCTATCCCTGTGGACCTGACTATCCAGGCAGTAGAGTTTAGCAAACGTGTGCAGAGAAGCCCTGGTTTCTGCCTGACAGATGTTCAAGACTGGCATTCCGTGAGCTAATGCCCTGGTTGCAGATTTCCCTCTGTGGGAAGGTGCCCTGACGCCCTCAGGAGGCTAGTTTGTAGCCAGAGCATAGCAGATATTTATACAGAGAACAACCCAGTGTGAAATAAACCCCCTTTGTACTGCATGGCCTTTTTGATCTCCCACATAGCCTACAAAGAGTTGGTCATCCACCTGGAATTCTTTTGTCCTGTTAAGGTAGAACAACAATGCTCCCTTTTTCACCAGACAGTGGAGTCACTCCTCCTCTTAACAGGGATGTCAAGGAGCATAAAAGGTGGGCAGTGTGACAATTGACCCAAATGGTATGGGGTCACCACTTTAGGTAGGAACGAGGCCTGGGTGTGAAGCACCACCTTTTCCAGAAATATCATTAGATGGGGGGCTTGGATGATAAAGGCTGCAGCTCACTTACCCTCTGGGCAGATGATATGGCCACTAGAAAAGTTGTTTTGATGGTAAGCAACCACAGGGGGCAATTATGTAGCGACTCAATAGGAGCACACTTGAGGTAAGTGAGAACCAGGTTCAGACCCCTCTGAGGAATAAGGAAGGGCATAGGGGAAACATATGTGCAAGCCCTTTCAGGACCTTTTTGTAATAGAGGACTTGAATAAAGAGGGTTGGTCATGCAGCTATAGGAAAGGGAAACAGAGCAGAGAAATAACACTTAAAAAAGAGTGCCCAGAGCAGAGCCCTGCTGGGCATGGGTAAGAAGAAAATGAAGAATATAAAAAATAGAGGCAAAAAGAAGGTCTATAGACGTTTCTATACAATATTTTGAAATTTGTGCTAAAGGCAGACGTACAAAGTTTTGTTGGAGAGACAGCTAGCCACCAAAATAACTATTTAAACTTTGGGCAGAAGGTCAAAAGCCAACAACTGTCTCCACTTGATTTCCATGCAAGGCAGCGGGGAGTCAACAGGTTTGGATGAATGGAGAAATCTCTCCTCCGACAGAAGATTAGCCTGATCTGAGCATCAATGCTCATTTTCAGAAGCTCTGGATACCAAACTTCCCATGCTCAGTCAGGAGCCACAAGAATGACTTGGGCGATAGCAGCATTGCAAACTTCAACGCGTAACACTGCTGATCACTCCGCAGAGGAGATCAGTTCTTACCAAGGCTCTCCTCACTGCTGAAAGAGATTTCTTTACCACCTTCTGCTGGTGACATCATTTTTGATCTGCTAGGCATCGGCAGCTGAGTTCGTCTGCGCTGGCATTCAAAGAACCTGACAGGTGTTGAACCACCAGGAATATGCCTGGCTGTTCTAGCCATCTCTAGAAATGCAGGGACCCGTGACAAAGTGCCAAAACCCCACCCTCATCTGCTGGTTGCAGTGCCAGATGTGGGTGGTGTTGTCCGTGAACACCTGCACTAACTTCCCCTTGACAAAGGGAAGACATGCTTTCCATGCTAGTTGGATCACCTGGAGCTCCAACAAGTTGATGTGGAGTCCTGATTCCACCAGAGACCAGAGTTCTCTTATCACTACCTCTCCCAAATGGCTAGCCCATTCCAGGAGTGATGCATCTGTCACTACTGTAAGATCTGATTGGGTAAGGGAGAGGGGTCTGCCTCTGACCCAATAACAGTTTGTAAACCACCACTGCAGATCCTTTGCAGCTCCTTTCGAGATCTGGATCTCATCAGGGGGAGAATTCCCTGATGCTACGCCCACTGGAACTTCAGGTTTCACTGCAGAATCTGCAAATGCTATCTGGCATGATTTACCAGCAGGATGCAGAAGGCCATGAGGCCCAGGAGCCTCAGAGTCATTCTCACCAAACTAAAGGATAGAGGCTGAAACATCGGTTTCAAAACCTGAATATCTGGGACTCGCTGCACTGGAGGATAAGCCCCAAACTGCACTGTGTCCAGAACAGCTCCGATGAAATGGAGCATCTGAGAATGAGTCAGGTGTGACTTTGGCACATTGATAGTAAACCCCATCAAATACAGGAGCTCTGCTCTAGTCTGGAGGTGGGGAATGACAGTCTGAGGCAAGGACGCCTTGAACAGTCAGTTGTGTAGTTAAGGGCAGACTGAGGCCCCTAACCTGCTCACCCACCACAATTATCTTGGAGAACACCCTAGGGGTTCTGGTAATGCCAAAAGGTAGCACAGTCAACTGAAAGTGCCCATTACCTACCTTAAACCACAGGTAACGCCCATGGGCAGGCAGGATGGGGATGTGGAAATCCGCATCCTACAAGTCCAACGCTACCAGCTAGTGTCCTCGGTCTAGGGCAGACAAGACCTGAGCCAATGTGAGCATCTTGAATTTCTCCTTTTTGAGGAATAGATTGACAGTACAGAGGTCTACAATAGAACGAAGACCTTTGTTCTTTTTGGGTTTCAGAAAGAAGAGCGAAGAACAACCACTGCCTACTGCTGATATTGAAACCCTTTCTATAGCCCCCTTGTCCAGGAGAGCTTTTACTTCCTCTTGGAGCAAGATAAGATGATCCTCCACCTCTGTTCTTGAGATGGTGGTAAAGGGAGAGGGACGGTCTGGAAAGGGAGGGAGTAAGCGCTACAAATGATCTGCAAGACCCATTTGTCTGAAGTTATGGACTGCCAGTGGAAAAGATGATGTTGGATTCTCCCTCCAACTGAACAACCATGGTCTTACAGAACCAAACTAGAAGAACTTAGATCCTGCAGCTGCCGGGGGTTGATATCTGATGACTTTTGGTTACCATTCCCACAAGGCCAGAATGCACAGTGTCCTTGTCTTTGCACAACTTGATAAGTCTACACAGGACAGTGGCGGAGGTATGGCTGATGCATTTGAAAGCTTCTTCCATTGCTACAAAAGGTGTGAAAGGCAGACTGGGCACAAAGTGTCACTGAGAGGCTCAAGGACCTGGCCGTAGACCACTAGTCCTTTATGTGGTCCAGCTCCGAGTCCACCTTCTCTCCAAAGTGACATGGAAGGGCATGTCCATGAGGTTGGCCTGGACATCCCTCGAAAAGCCAGAAATTCTCAGCTAGGCATGTTGCTGCAAGGCCACCATCCAGCCGAGGTCCATACAGGTAACAGCTGTGGGAATACGTGGGGGGTTTTCGAAGGACAATGCTGAGGGAAAATGCATTATTTATTTAATATTCCCTCGGCATCGTCCCTCGAAATCCCCCCATGTGGCCTCACCATCCCACCGCTGTTACCTGTACGGACCGCGGCTGCCACCGTCAATGAAGCTGATCTGCCCAGCAAGTTAATCGTATCCAGACCACTCCTAATAGTGAACTATGCTGCATCTCTCCCATCTCTCACTGCTTGGGAGAGCTTGACCAGGGCCTCCTCTGGGATTTGTGGCAGTACTTACACAACCGTTTCACATAAGGAATGCAAGAAGCAGCCGAAAAGGCTTGCAGTGTTCACTGACCAGTATTCTAGGCTGGCAGAAGAAAATATCTTCTTCCCAAGTGTGTCCAACCTCTTAGATTCTCTGTCTCGTCAATCATCACTGATGAGATGAAGTCAAGTCCATCTAGACTTCTTCTTGTGCTTCTTCTCCAAGTGTCCTGAGGACCTCGAGTGTGAAGAAGAAGACTTGGGGCTCCTGGAGCCAACTCACAACTGTCTCATCGTCAAACTGGGACCAAGATCTCCTAGGAGTAGTGCTAGATGCTAAGCAGCTTCAGGGACTGCTCTCTCAAAGTTTTCAGCACCATGGCCCGGTAGTCCATGTATTACTTTGGTTTGTGGTTGTGTTCGAGACACAATAAGCACACAAGGTGTGTGTCGGTAACTGACATTACGCTGTGACAGGTGTCACACGGCTTAAACTCCCTTTCTAGAGGCCATCCCTTGACACTTAAAGAAAAAATCTTCAACACAAACTTCAAAATAATCTGTTAAAAAGAGACAGAGGAGTAGCTCTTCTCTGGATCAGCACTAACTGACCTCTGCGTGCCAGGGTGGTGGCTATAAAGGTGACTGCATGTCACATCTGGTACCAGTGATGCCGAAGACGTCATGCGGAACCAAACAGAGCCACCTACCAGTGCGCAGGGTTAGTTCTCATGCAAAAGTTTCCAGATCCAGTCGGATGCCTGGGAAATTCAAAAGTAAGCAATCTGCAGCTAGAGTCTCTATCAGATATACATTGTTATTGATAAGCAAACCATAGTGATCAGAGGGTGACTGATCAGCGTCAGACTAGGAAAAGAGTATACGTCATCCAGTATTTGCAACATCTGGAGAGAAACCCACCATTCTGTGCATCAAGGGCCAGGTATTCAGCAATCTAGAGTAGAAGTGAGATGTGGAACTCACTGTGTATTTCCATAACAACTCTTCAAATAGAGGGCCCCTCCGGATCCAGTGTGCCAAAAAGTGGCAGCTCCTCCACGAAGGCAGAGGAGCGTCGCTCCACGGGAAAAAAAAATGATAACAATGTTATAATCATTTTATTTTTCACTATTGACTCTTTAAAGGTGTTGGCAGGGCTGGGCTGTGCTGCCTGCAGAAAAGTGAAAGAGTGGTAGGCACTTTCCAAGTGTGCATGACTGTTTGGCCAGCCGTCTGGGGCCGGTCAAACAGTCATGCGCACTTGGCATGTTGTCCACTGGCTGTAATACACAGCCTAGGTGGAAAACATGCATAGCCTCCCAGTCTCTGTATGGGCATCGAACCACAGTGCTCAGACCAATCACAACACTGCTGTAACACAGCGTTGTGATTGTCTAGTGGAGTCAGGGAGCCTAGGTGCTTCCATCTTTGATGAAGAGGACGGAGAAAAACACAGGCCACCTGGAGGGTAAGTGGAATTTTCTTTCTTTTTTTCTCAGTTTATTTTTTTTAACCCCCACTTCTCTCCCCAACACTGCTCCCCAGTAACAGACACTACTGGTGCCAGAGGCTCCAGTGCCAGAGCAATAGCACCCTTGACTCATCTTTCTATCAAGTTTGACACTTTGAAATAGGACACTATTGACAAATACCTCAACTGTAGAAGGGTAACGTAGGGGAGTCAGTCAACTCTTAAACTCCATACAATGCACATTTTCTGTAAATTCTCAGTGTAAAGCAAAATTCCATGGAATCAAACAATTTTTCAGTGCCCAATGATCACATATCTACCAAGCAGTCAGTTTGTTAAGCCTTATTACTGAAATTGTAGAGTAGTCATAGGATCAGACTAGCGGACTTATGAATTATACATCTAGATTGGTAGGGATCTACCAAAGAAATCATCACTGGTAGTGCTGGAGTGAGAATCAGTTATTAAATATAGAGTTGTCAGTTTACCATCATCAGTGTTAATATTCAATTTATATTCAATTCAATTAAAATATTCTTTATTTCGAACATTCAGGTCATAAAAGTACAGATTTAAAAAGTTACAACTCTTTAAAACTTTTAAAAGGAGATATTTAAAGCCATTAGATAAACATCATAAATGAATTGCACTATACGAATGTCATACATTTGAGATATAAAAAATTGCTTTTAGTAGTAAAACTTTATCATGGGATGTCAATTAATTTACGCCTTCGAGACCACATAGCCATAAGGTACTTGGAGAGTGCAAATACGATCGAACTTGATGTATCAGTCTTTAAAATTCTAAAAGCAGACAAACAATTTTTGAATCCTAAGTTCCTGCAAAGTGGAGCCAGCCAATACTGCCTTGATTTGCTGTATGCCGGACAAAAAAAAAGCACATGAAGTTCATCCTCAACATCACAGCTACATCCTGGGCATGATTTGTTATCAGCCGCTGACCATTTGCTAGTGAATGCTTTGAGTGGCAAAGTACCAAATCTCCATTGAATAAAAAGTTTTCTTGCTAAAATAGGGAAAACACAGTCCATAAAATCTTCAAACATATAAGAATTTTTGAAGGTTAAAAAGGAATCAGTTAAAGTTCCATCATTCGGAGCACCAAGGGCAGAATTCAATTTTTTCTCCCTAAAAATCCTGGACAGAGACTTGCGCGATAGATCAAGACAGCCCCTTTCTGGGTTGTCCCACAAGTCAGATAGGCCTAGACACATAAGTTCGTGCTTCACAAATGCCAACCAGTGAATTTTGCCCGCACCGTTAACGCTCAGTACCTGTTTCAGCTCTTGCCTGTAATATAGCAGATCTACGGTTACCCATAACCTATGCCAAAACCTAAGAGGTTTTAATGCTGATTCATCTTCTATAGGAGAGAGACCCAAATCCAATCTCATAGGGAAAAGCGGAGTACTTTTGGGGAGTGACAACAACCGTCTAATAAATTTAGTTTCCAGCTTTACAATTTCAGAGACACAGGAGTGTCTCCACAACTCACCACCATACAGAGCTGAAGCCCTGGCTTGAGTCTTAGAAATTTCCAAAGCTGGGCTCACTGGCCTGAGTGTCGATGTATTTGGTACCTTGGAGATACCACCCACAAGCTGGGACAATTTCAGTCGGGATTTTACTTGTTGAGGTCCGCAAGAAAGATTTTCATGTAATGTTACCCCAAGATATTGAAATGTTGTGACCCTTTCCAAACTTACACGATCCAAAGTTGGATTTGGTCGTGTAAATGCCGGGGGATTGAATATCATATATTTTGTTTTATTGGCGTTTATCTCGAGGCCGCAAGATCGGCAAAAATCCCCGAAGCCATTCAATATCCATTATATCCAATAGGGGATTTGGAAAGCAGGAGAGTATCATCGGCAAACATAATTGCCGGGACTCTCCTGCCTGCCAGCCTGGGGGCATCATTGTTGGGGACACTGTCCAGATGTGAGATAACACCGTTGACATAAAGGGAAATCAGGATTGGTGCCAGGACACAGCCCTGTCTCACCCCTCTGTCAACTGGGAACCTAGATGACAGTGCCCCATTTCTTCCGCATCTGACCTGGGCGAAAGTCCTCTCGTGGAGCCTCATGAGGACGTTCAGTATTTGAGAAGGGACACCCAGCTCCTGGAGAACTTCCCAAAGTTTTCCCCGCAGGACTAAATCAAACGCGGACCGGAGATCCACAAAAATCATGTAGAGGCTGCCACCCTCGATCTTTACCGTTTTCCAATACAGGAGAATCAGGCGAAAGATCAGGTCCATGGTAGATGTGTTCCTCCTGAACCCCGCCTGAATGGGACTTAGAACCTCATGTACCTCTATCCATTCCAAAAGTCGGTCCAAAACAATCCGTCCAAACATTTGTTGGGGCACATCGATGAGGCTAATGGGCCTGTAGCTGAGGAGAACCCTTTTTAAATATTGGGACTATCTCCGCTCCCAGCCAAGTACAGGGAACCTCCATACCTCCTAGAATTGCATTAAATAGAATGAAATGAAATGAAAGCAAGATTTATAAAGCGCATGGCTGCCCTTGAGCATCCCAGCACTAGAATAATCAAGTAAGGGACCCAGATCCCAGGTTTGTGCCTGAATAGGTCCCCTGGGAGTTTGTCAAGACCCGGGGCCTTGCCCCTTGCAAGTTTCCCTAACGCCTAGCAAGTTTCCCTAATTTATATTATCCTGAGATGAATGAATCTTTGCTGTTGTCTTAGAGAATAGAAAAAACAATACATCAGAGAAAACACCATCCCAATCATTAGTCTATTTTCAAATCAATAAAGAGAGTTGATTTTATTTAAAGTGTTTTAGTTTTCGAATCTTTAAGAGATCATCTTTATTATGTCAAGATAAATTCATTACGTTTTAGTTATTGTTATCTTAATATCAATAAGCGATCAATATAATACAAGTATAATAAAAGGCTTATTGGTGTTCTATAAAGGAAAGAAATCCCTATTCTAAGAATACGAGAGAAAGGACTTAGACAAAATCCATAAAGAGTTCTAGCTCGAGTGAGTGATAGACAGCATAAAGCTTCTGCATTAAATCATCTCATACAGATCACGAAATTCAATGTAGAACTTCCCATAAAGAGAGGTCTAAAAGCAACTTGAAATAAGGGCAAAAGGAAAACGGGTAAGGCAGTAGTCTGGGTCTGCTCTAGGGACAAGCACTTATATAAACAACACATTTTATGAACTTCAGCAACTATTTTTTCTTCAGTCTTCCTTCATCCAATCAGCATTTAATGCTCTCATTGGAACAGGTATCATTCCTTGTCTTCATACCAAGAATAAAATAGCTCTTATAAAAGCAGTGTTTAATTTGCATTGAGTATACTTAGTGTGGGTCAGTTTCTCATTCAGATTCATGTTCCCATATTTTGCCTACACTTATAACTTTTAAAATATCTAGTTTCTATACAATGATCTATGTAGAATTTGAAACATTTATATAATGAAAAGCAAACATTTTGCAGTAAACATTCACTGAAAAGGAAAGACAGGTTAGTTAAAGGGTCAAGGTCAAGTTTGAATATTGATTCGACACTTAATAAACTTAATACTTAATTTCCCTATTAAAACTAATTTCTAATAATCTGCAACAGTGAGATTTGTGTAAGTAGAAACATTCCACGGAAATATAAGAACATTTATGAACCTTTTAAATGTTATAAAAAAACCTTCCATGTAGAGGACACGAGTTAAACATTTTAGTTATATCTACTTTCTGTTAGTTCTTGTTTAGGAATTACAAATTGTATGCATGTTTAAACCTTCTGAGCAATCAATTTTTGAAGACGTGTTACTTTAGTCATTTGAGGCCTAGTACGTATAATTATGATGGCTGTGTGCATTTTATCACATTTGTAAATGCATTTTCTGTCATTAAAGTTTGCATGTTAATCCTGCACATTAATTATGCACTATATTATTTTGTGTTTTATTTAAAATCTTTCTCAGTAGCATTATATTGAAAACAATGTTTGCCAAAACTTTTTTCCATAGTCAGAAATGAGATATGTCAGTTTGAAAAGTAGTCATAGGCCAGCTTCATGATCTTATGGACTAGGAAAGTGGTAGTGTGGTGTAAGTCTGCCAACAGAGTTCCCTCAGATATTGCATTGCAGAACAATCTCAAAAGCTTATCCCATGGGAGGTTAGAAGTTCAATTAATGAGCCATTGGGACCTAGCACTTTGCCTGACTAAAGCTATCTGGTTGACAAATTACTCTCTACTTCCATTTTGGATGAGTCTGAGCTGATATGGGCTCATAGAGATATTTATAACATTCAACAAAAAATGGGTAATGCTCACATCATTCTTTGCCTCCTTGAAAGTGCATTCTTAACCAGAGCCATACAACTTGACCTCATTGAGCTTTTCAGATGTGTCCCCCATTCTAGAGCTTTTTATACATTACTTTGTTTTTCATTGTGAGGTTTATGTATTGTTTTCTAAGATGCTCGAGGTGGCTGACCTTTTGCTTATTTGAAGATGCCTACAGTCCTATTCTGCTTCCAAGGTGTAGATCTACCTACGGTGTTCCCAAATCTTGTAGCGTAACAGCAACAAAAAACGTCCTTGGAGCACATTGTAAATGCTTTTCAGAGTGTTACCAAAAAAGTTACAACAATTCTATTTGCTTGGAAGAATACTCAGGTTCACAGGCATTCATTCTCCAAACCACCATTTAAATGGGCCTCTGTATAGTATACCCAAAGTCATTAGCAATGGGAAGTGGTTCAGGAGCACCCCTTATCAGTAAGTCAGTATTCTGCACTCGGAGGTTATCCACACTTTGAACAAAGGTGCGTTCTAATCAGGAAGACATTCCACATGCACATGAGTAGAATGAAACGTGTTTATTGTATGTATGCATAAGTATCCTTATATTCACAAGGCCCAAAGCACCTGCAAATTTAGCTCAGCGTGTAGGAACAGTTTTATGCCAGAATATCGACTACTGGAATATTGTGCGATTAAAATATTGAGCAAAAATATAGCCAATAAAACACAGCGAGGTAAGCATACATTCATGTTAATTATTTTTAACTCTGCTTTTAGGCAACTTCAAGATATATATATATATATATATATATATATATATATTTTATTTTTTTATTTTTTATTTTTATATATATATATATACATATATATATATTATATATATATATATATATATATATATATATATATATATATATATATATATATATATATATATATATATATATATATATATATATATGTATATGACGCTCCGATTCTTCTCTACTTTCTGAAAGCAGACAAAACAACACTCGAGGGATACATGTCAACCATGCAAGATTTTATTCACGGGAGGGCTCACACAGACGCGTTTCGGCGTGCTACCTTCGTCAGTGTGGATTACACAAGTAAAACAACCGGCATGTTTAATAAAGTTTTCATAAACCATGAAAAGTGACAAAGAACTAACACCACTCTAATCACAGTGGACGCCATCTTGGAGTTGTGTAAAATACATTGTATTAGTCCATATGGGATATACTTCAAACCCACAGATGGGTTGTTGCACATGGATACGAGCGGTGATTATGAGATTAGGAGATTTTCAATATAAACAAATTATAAAGCTGTGGATCGGCTAATGTCCTCTATCATTTCATGTCAATAATTTCACATATATACAGAAGTGCATATCTATCATATACCGAATTAGAATAAAGTGCGTCAAATATTGACAGTCAAGGTTGCATGTAAATTATACAGTTCAAACTCATTTCTGTGGTAAATCGATCTTGAATTCTAAATATAAGAGTTCTTTCGATACATCGATTAATTCCAATAGAAAATAAAAGGAACACATATACTTAAAGAACTGTATAAGGAAAACCCTTTGTGTGTGGCAGATTCATATATGCGACTGAATGAAACTGGTAAAATTTATGCTAACACAGTTGGTATGCGCAAAAATGTCTATCCAAAGATTCAAAGTTTCAGTGAGTCAAAAGTTCATGAGGTTACAAGTTACAGATCACAAAATAGAAAATGAATTAAACAGATAAATCAATCAGGCAACGAAACAGCCATTGCAGGAATAGGTTAGGGCTAGCTCAAAAAAGCACTACCATTTTCACTGCCTGCAATCTCTAGGTTGATTTTACATTCCTGTAGGATATATCTTATTTACCTAGGTGGAACGCCATTTCTTCCCCACTGTTAAGACCTTTCGGATGTTTCGTGGAAAGGTCTATTATGTACCTTGACTCCAATCTACGGAGTCGCCTCAGGCGATCACCGCCCCTTACATTTGGTGGCACGATATCCAGTCCAAAGTATTGTAGTTTGTTGCGGTCCAGCCCATGGACTACAGCAAAGTGGCGGGCCACCGGATAGGCCGGGTCTGCTTTGTCTATGGCCCTGAGGTGTTCTAATATTCTTAGTTTCAGCTCTTTGATTGTGCTGCCAATGTAGCGAAGGCCACAGGGGCAGTGTAAACAGTAGACAGCATACTGCGTACTACAGGTAATGAATTTCTTGATGGTTATTTTCTTCCCTGTTTCAGATATTATGTACGACAAGACCCTTTTGCTGCCTACGCAAGCTTTACAGCGGCCACAGGGGTAAAAGCCTTTTTGTTCCCATAAGGTATTTATTTTAGGTTCTGGTTTTTCCAAATGGCTCGTGACGAGCATGTCACCAACTGATCTTGCTTTGCTGAATGTCAATAATGGGTATGATGGTAAATCCTCCTTAAGCACATTGTCTGTTAGTAGAATGTGCCAGTTCTTTCTAAACATCATTCTGAGATATTTTGCCACTGATGAATATGGGGTGATAAGCCTGAATTTCCCTTTGCTAGTTGCTGCCTCTTTCTCATGTCCACCCCTAGTAGGTTTGGCAGTGAGTACAGTCCCTCCTGTGATCTTTATAACTTTTTTCAGTGTCTTTTGCAGCAAGTCATTGCCATATACCCTGATCTTAAAACGGGATAGGCATTCCGAGGCAGCCGCCTCAAAATCAGAATCCCTGGAGCAGTTCCTACGGGAGCCTTAATAGCTCCCCATAGGAAATACTGTTGATGAGTAGGGGGGATGACTACTGCTGGCAAAGAGTGTCGAATTGCCAGCAGTTTCCTTCCTAAATAGGGCTGTGTGTAGTCGTTCTCCCTCAATAAAAATTCTCAGATCCAAGTACTCCGCTGCCACCGGACTAATTGTACCCGAGAAATGCAGATTTAGATTGTTGTTATTCAATACCTTCACGTATTCCTCTGCTGTATTTCTTCCACCGTTCCATACGATGAACAAATCATCGATGTAACGATGCCAACACACTGTTTCCCCCTTCTCATGTCCAACCATGCAGCTCCTGGGCACCTGCTCCTCCCACCAGGCCACTAACAAGTTTGCGTAGCTGGGGGTAAAGCAGGTGCCATCACCGTCTCTGACCTCTGTAGATATAACTGGTCTTCAAATAGAAATATATTATGGGTCAGACAAAACTCAACAAATTCCAAGATCATGGTATTATGTCTTGCATTACGCATTTGACGCTGATCTAAAGCATGTTTGACTGCTTCTAGGCCATGACAATGTTCTATACATGTGTATAAACTGGTGATCTCCAGTACCAACAGCAGATATTCTGAATCCCATTGCAGATCTTGTATTTTCAACAGGAAATCCTTGGTATCCTTGATGTAAGATTTTAAGTTTAACACCAAGGGAAACAGGATATTGTCTACAAATCGAGACATATTTTCAGTGAAGCTGCCGATGGAAGAGATGATAGGACGGCCTGGAGGGCAGTCTCTGCTTTTATGTAATTTAGGGAGGTGATAAAATGTGGGGGTCATGGGACAGTTATTTCTCAAAAACAAGTGTTCGTCTTTGCCCAGCATCTGGAGGTTGTACCACTTCTGGATTAGTACATCATATTCTCTGATGCTTTGTTGGTAAACATCATTGGTACATTTCGTATAGAATTTCTCATCTGAGAGTTGCCTCAATGCTTCATTCTTATAGTAGTCCCTACTCATTAAAACCACATTCCCCCCTTATCTGAGGGTTTGACCACAATGTTCTTGTCTTCCATTAGGGTTTTTAAGGCAATATTTTGTTGATCTGTGATGTTATGGTCCCGATTGTGGTGGTCCGCTTTCCGATATTTCATAAGGTCATTGTTCATTGCCTCCGTAACTACTGTCCCAGGGAGACTGAGGAACAAAGACGGAAGTGGGTTTGAATCCACTTTCCTCCCTTTCCTGTTCAACACCTTGCAATTCTGCTCTTTGTGCCATGTCCAGTAGTTCATTGTCCAAGGATTGTTCCATTTCTAAATCCTCAAGGATCTCCACTGTTCGCAGGTTTCTACTACTCAAAGTATCTGTTGCAGTTATCCTTGTTCCTTTGTTGCTACGATCTTGCAAATGGGGACGCACTTTAAAGTATTTATGGAGTTTTAACTTCCTTGTGAAGCGAAATAGGTCAATCCTTGTTTGTGTATATTCCAACTCATTGTTGGAACAGAATATCAGTCCGAGGCTAAGAACTTCGGTTCCTTGATCTGTAAGTTCTCTTTCCGTAAGATTTACAACTGTTAGATCGGCTTGATCTTGAGAGCCATTGTGTACAAGTGGCATTATTTCTTGTTGCGGTTGCGGTTGCACCAACAAGAGGCTCTCACGCCTCCTCTGCCTCCTCTTGCCGCTCACTGCCCTCCTTGTCCTCCTGGTTCTCCTGATCCCACTGCTCCCGCATCTGGCGGTTTGTTCTTCCCGCAGCGGAGCCAGGATTTCTTGATTACCTCGAATTCCTCTTGAAAAGGGGTTCTCTTGCTTTTCCCAGTTTGGGCGGCTTGGGCGGCTCGGTTGTTGCCCCGTCCTTCTGGGTTGGGTTGATCATCTCCAGACTCGTTTTCGGTCACTTCTGACTCAGAAGTGACCGTGTCTACTGAGGCTGTTGCACCAGCAGTAACGCCGGTATTTCTCTGTAGAGCCTTGCGTGGAGCGTCGTATTTTTTCGCTTAAGTGAGGACGCGCCCTGTTAGATAGTCATTTGCGTCGCGTTCATATTTCTCCTGCTTGTGGAGCCTTATTTTTGCTTCATACTTAACAAGCCGAGCTTTCATTTGTTCTTTCATTTGCGAGATTGATGTTATAAGACCTGGATCAGTTTCTTTATCCAATTCTTTATTAATCAGTGCGATTTCCGCTAATGCCCTTTCTCTGCCGCTCCAAGCGTATTTTATCAGTATCTTAAGAGTCCCTTCACAATAGGCTGCAGTGTGTTCAAACCAGTCTGTCAATAGTTGTGGGTCCGGGTTTTCATATGATGGAACTGTATGGACCCTTAAGCCTTGGGGTACCCTTTCCCCCTCAACATAGTTGGTTAGGCTTGTTGCCTCCCACCACTTCCGTACCTCTCGCTCGTGAAGCCTCTCCAACTTAGTAATAGTAACAGTCAGTACAGTATTAGATGGCTCTGCCACCACCATGGTTGCTTTCTCTAACGGCTTTTCCCGCCGTTTAAACATGCTCTTTGCTGCCGTTTGGCGCTCGGTATCAGAAAACATGCGGGTAGATTTTGTGTCCCACGCTGTGCCTTGTATGCAACAAGGACTAATGTGGTCCCCCACTTAATTGCTGTTGACACTCTCTACTCTAACGTCCTGCAGTTATATCCTGCTATCTGGCACTGACATGCAGGCAATGAGGACAAATGAATTTTGATCGATGCTCACCTGACGGCGTCTTCCTCGGGAAGCTTCCGGCGAACGCCGGTCGGTTTCCTCTGTACTTCGTCCTCGCCGGTCAGCAGGGAATCCCCATAAGCGGCAACGGGTTGTGTAAAATACATCGTATTAGTCCATATGGGATATACTTCAAACCCACAGATGGGTTGTTGTACATGGATACGAGCGGTGATTATGAGATTAGGATGTTTTCAATATAAACAAATCATATTTATATACATAGTTAGGAATTAGCATTTAAAAAACCTTAGAAATTAACTGAAAAAACCATGTCCATGTTCAGTAAATGCATTTTTCTCCTTGAATATATGCTGTGCATTGTAGCATATATTGAAAGTGAAAAATGAGGAGAAGTGAAGACAATTTTCATTGTTGTGCTTTGCTACACCATAAGGAGGATGGTCCAGCATTCACAAACATGTCCAGATGTATGGTTTCTGATAAATCTGGGGATGTATCTTGTTCTATGAGTGTTCTGTGAAAACACGCACAGCAAAACCTATAGAACACCTTTTCAACGCAAAGTGCTATGTATGATGAGATTATATTTACATGGAAATGAAAAGGTATACAAAATGTCTTTTCCTCACCTTGTAAATAAGAAAGAGACTTAATGGCTACGCCAATTGTTATTATAGGAGTACATTTCTGTACTGGTTACAGAAAACAAGATACATTTACAACTACTTACGTTTTAGGGAACTGATAGGACATGTTTATATATTACTGAACAGAAGGGATGCAACCTAATATGACATGTGCAAAAACACTGAGTGATGTCGTTTAAGTTAAAGAGTTTCATTTCTTTTCATTCTGAAATTACCAAGACCTGCAAAACAAGCATATCAGTCTATTCTATACTAGTCAATTCAAGGCAAGTCAGAGACATTTTATATAGTGCACAAATCACATCCAGGGAGTCTCATGGCGCTTGCAGCAGTCTCTGACATAGGGGAACGCAGCTAGTTTGCAAAGAGCTAAGTCTTTAGTCCTTTGCGAAAATGGCCATGATCAGGGGAGTTACGAGATGGAACTGTATATTGTTCCATGCGGCCGGGCCAGAAACTAAAATGCTTGACCGCCGTTTCTGGAGGAACGTGTTCTCAAAGGTATCAGTAATAGTTAGTTTCTGGATCTGAGATTCCTTTGTGGCTGATACCATCTGAGCTTTTTGGACCAGTATTTAGGACCCTTTTCATACAATTGTCTGTGAACCAGACATAATATTTTGAAAAGGATACGCTTTTTTACCGGCAACCAATTTAGGTTTTTTAAAAACCAGCCGGGCTGCGGTGTTCTGGAGAACCTGAAGCCTCCTCAGATGGTGTTCATTTATAAAGGACAAAAGTGCGTTCCCGTAGTCCTTCCTGTTTATTATAAGGCCTTGGACAAAGGGTTTACAGGCCTGGATAGGGATCCACATGACGATTTTTCTCAAACTCCGCATTAGTCCAAAACAGGTGCCGACTATGCTGTTTATTTGGCTATTCATGGACAATTTGTTATCCAACAAAAAGCCCAAGTTACGGGTTGAATCCTTCGGTACTGGGCATGTGCCTAGCTTAATTGGCCACCAGTCTTCTGTACAATGTTCTGCCGCTTTACCGAAGAGCATAATTTCTGACTTGCTGCCATTTAGTTGGAGATGATTGATGGTCATCCATTCCTCAACTTGTACCAGGCAGCTTTGGAAACGTTGTTTGGTTTCATTAGGGTCAGAATCTAGTGTGACAAGGATCTGCGTATCATCGGCGTACGACAGAACATCAAAGCCATGGTCTCTAATTATGTTGACCAAAGGGGTCATATAGATATTAAAGAGCATTGGGCTCAGTATAGAGCCCTGAGGGACACCCATTTTAACAGGTCTTTCGTTTGCACAGTTTTTTCCAATTTGGACCGTTGTAGTGCGGTTGGACAAATAGCTAGAAAACCAATTTAAGGCATTTCCTCCGACACCAATCTCCCACAATCGATGGATTAGAATGCAGTGGGAGATGGTGTCAAATGCCACTGACAAATCGAGCAGGACGAGGATGGCTGACTGGCGCTTATCCAGGCCAGTCTGATGTTATCAACCACCTCGACCAATGCAGTTTCAGTGCTATGTTGTGCCCTAAAACCCAATTGCGAGGGATCTAAGAGTCCATGGCTTTGAAGATGATTCACAAGCTGCTTGTTAACAATTGATTCAAGCGTTTTCCTGAAGTATGGAAGCAGGGATATAGGCCGGTAGTTTAACAAGATGTTAGGGTCGGCCGTAGGTTTTTTCAGAATGGGCCTAACTTTAGCGGCTTTCCATATTGTCGGAAAATCAGCGTCCATGAAAGATTTATTAAAAAGGTCAGTGAGATGTTCCACCAATGCCGATGCAAGCGTAGAAAACAGTTTAGGGGGATGAGATCTGTGGGTGTCCCTAACTTGATTTTTAATCCGGCCAACATGGCCGCCTCGCAGTCACATTTTGTGAATTCCTCCATAATATGAGGGGGGTCTGATGGGAGTGTGCCCGGAGCATTTAGCTGCGTTTGGTCATGATGATTAGGAAAGGGGAGGTGAATGGCGGTAATTTTATCTTCAAAAAACTGGGATAATGCATTTGTCCATTCCAAGGAGTTCGGAATTTCTAACGCAGCATTAGGAGTGGTAAATTCCTTCATTATTTGAAAAAGTTCCTTAGAGGAATTTTGGGCTCTATCTATCCGCTCCGTGAGAAATGCTCTTTTTCTCAATTTTATTTTAAGCATATAGCTAGAGTGCAGAAGTTTAAATATTTTCCGACATTTCCGATCTTTGCTCCTCCGCCATTTCTTTTCTGCAGTTCTGCATTCCGATTTTATAATTCTTAGTTCCTCTGTGAACCAAGGTGCAGTTCTAATTTTGTGTTTAATTCTGCTCATAGGGGCAATTTTATTCAGCGCTGTCACTATAGCAAGATCAAATTGCATTGCCGCAGTGCTGGACCTTGAAGAGGGAGTATGTGAGATTAACTGAATTTTTTTTTGAAAAAGCGGTAAAGTGATCTTTTTTATACGTCTCTGTAGTCTTGAGCCATTTGCCGGTGCTATTTTTATTTTGACCATCGGGAAGGAAAAATTTACCAGATAATGGTCAGTCGAGAGCAATGGAATAGGAGAGGCTGCTTTCAGGTCAGAGGAATTGGTAAAAAGGAGATCCAATGTATGGCCAGCTTGGTGTGTAGGGCCTATGATCTTCTGATCAAGTCCCAGCGTGTTAATGCTAGACATTAGCTTTTCTGTATCTAAGTCAGATGGTATATCTGCATGATAATTGAAGTCCCCTACTACAAGAAATGTATCTGAGACAAGGACATGAGGTGCAATAATTTTGAGCAGAGTATTAGCAAAATCCCCTTTAATGCCAGGGGGACGATATATTAGGGCTCCTTTCCAAATCTTGTTTAATTTACCCTCAATCTGGAATATAATGGCTTCTAAACAGCTGGTTGCAAAGCTTTCTAGACTTAGCACGTTCAAGTTAATTTTAGAAGCAATCAGTAGTCCCCCCCTTTAGTTTCCTTTCTGTCAAGTCGAATTCATTTATATTCTGAAGGAAAGGCATTATACAAATCGGGAGTGGCATGCTCGTGTAGCAAGGTCTCGGTGATAAAACAAATATCTGGGGCTGCTGAGTAAAGCAAAGCCCAGATTTCTAAAGCGTGATTGAGGATTGAACGGGCATTAAAATATATGGCACTAAGTGTATCAGCTAAATTACCTGTGCTAAGGAGGCAAGGACCAGAAGAAAGGGGAGTTTCTGTCTGGTCGGTAGGATATGTGACCAGAGAAATTTGCGGACAGCTAGCTGAATCAGAGACTAGGATTCCAGTAGGTTTGATTTGTGTGGTATTCAACTCTCTTAGTTGTTTGCAAGAATAACTAAGCAGGGACATGGTGACCGAATTCTGAGTCAAAAGTAGTAGATACAGTACCTGACTGTAAAGGGCCAGGGGTGCAGGCGTTTGGCGGTGGTCAGGCTCAGACGGGCTCAGACAGGCTTGCCTTTGGCGCGCCGCTGCGCGCGTCCGCTCCCTGCTCCGCTCTAAATGGGGTTTGAGCGGGGGAAACTAGACCGCTAAACTACACTTCCAGTAATCCCACTGGAAGTGAACTGGAAATGCCTGAATATGACCCTCCGTTCAAGCGGCAAAAGCCGTGACGGACCGGGGTCGGATGGCAGTAGGCTGAAAGTTGCGGCGCAATTAAAATAACATGAACAGCACAGTAAGTTTTTTAAAAGCCCTATTATTGGCACATAAATCTAATTTAAAATACAGATGCTGTCACAGTGGTCTTCGAATTATTGCCCCAAAGGAAAAGCTTGTGAGTGCAAATACAGCAAAAACAGCGTCTACCTCAATCAGAGGTGCAGCTGCACGCGTCCGCTCCCTGCTCCACTCTAAATAGGGTTTGAGTGGGGGAAACTTGACCGCTAAACTACACTTCCAGTGATCCCACCGGAAGTGAACTGGACATGCCTGAATATGACCCTCCGTTCAAGCGGCACAAGCCATGACGGACCGGGGTGGGGTGGCAGTAGGCTGAAAGTTGCGGCGCAATTAAAATAACATGAACAGCACAGTAAGTTTTTTAAAAGCACTATTATTGGCACATAAGTCTAATTTAAAAAACAGATGCTGTCACAGTGGTCTTATAATTATTGCCCCAAAGGAAAAGTTTGTGAGTGCAAATACAGTAAAAATAGCGTCTACCTCAATCAGAGGCGCTGCTGCGCGCGTCCGCTCCCTGCTCCGCTCTAAATGGGGTTTGAGCGGGGAAAACTAGACCGCTAAACTACACTTTCGGTGATCCCACCGGAAGTGAACTGGAAATGCCTGAATATGACCCTCCGTTCAAGCGGCACAAGCCGTGACGGACCGGGGTCGGGTGGCAGTAGGCTGAAAGTTGCGGCGCAATTAAAATAACATGAACAGCACAGTAAGTTTTTAAAAGCACTTTTATTGGCACATAAATCTAATTTAAAATACAGATGCTGTCACAGTGGTCTTCTAATTATTGCCCCAAAGGAAAAGTTTGTGAGTGCAAATACAGCAAAAACAGCGTCTACCTCAATCAGAGGCGCCGCTATACCATATATCTTGCAGACAGGTGTTCTGAAGCTGTCCCCTATTTAATACTAGTCTGCTTTTGAATTTTCTGGCAGCAATCTAGTCCATCCACCTTCCTATTCTTCAACTGTGTAGAAACACAGTCCATTGGGCATTTTAAGACTTACTAAAACTTACCTCAACAGTAATACACGTAAAAAAGGTACACATTTAATTCACTTTTTTTATAATCTAAATGAAAAGAAAAAATAGTTATAACATGTAATAATACATTTTTAATAGCACATCATAATTTCTTTGCCTTTTTTGCTGTTCTCAGAATGTATTGAATTTCATTAGAAATAGTGATTTCAATCGAACTCATCACATAACAGTGGGCAAAAAAAAACCAATCAATTAGATTGTTTAAAAAAAAACAGCAATCTATCTATAGTAAAACACCAGATAATACAAATCACACATAAATAAAATGATTACTGCTAAGAAAATGTTATAACTTAAATTTATAAACACTATAAATAATGCCAGTTAAAATTATACTCCGAGACAATGTGCAACAAAAAGTCCATAATTCAAAGAAATACCTTTCCTTGAGGCCAAATTGTATTTTTGCAGTAATTTTTATGTAAATTGTCCAATGGTAGTCCCCTGAAATGATAATATTAAATTCCTCAGAGGTTGAATTATCTTCCTAAAACTTTGGCTTTAAAAATATTAGGTAGTAATTTTGTAATTTGAAAGGCAAACGTTGTTTGAAAACCAACTCAGCATCATTACAACGACTCCAGCCTTTCTCACTCTTTAGATAGGCAGTGCAATGTCCAGATGCAATTGAAGGACCATCGTGGAAGATTATTGCTACTGCTACAAAAGTCCTTCCTGATATTGATAGTTGTGTACCCACAAAATGTTTTATTAAAGTGTCCAATTTTCTTCCGTCAGCTGTACAACGTTGCATCATTAAAATTATATATTTTCCATATCTTTGTATAAATAATGTTGATAACATTTCTGATTTGCATTGGCTACACTCCATGTTTTGGTTTGAACTAGGCCTGGGCGGTAAATTCCGTTTGCGGAATTTGCGGAATTTGGGTAATTATGCGTTCCGCGGAGAACGTGAAATTGCCCAAAAGCCTGCGTTCCTCAACTTCGCAAAATTCTTTGCTTGTTCGCGTTCTCAAAATGCGTGTTCACGAGATATTTTCCCCCAAGCACACAAACAGCAATTGTGAACAGTAAAAAAGCATCCCGAACCAGCAATTCCGCGTGTTCGTGGAGATTTTTTACCGTTTTGCGGAGACTTGCGTAAGGCGATTACGCAAATTCTGCCCACCCCTAGTTTGCACCTTTAACTGATTTACTGAAAGACACTGATTTACAGTCCGGTAATGTCAAATATAGAAATCTTTCAGTATCTACATTAGTGCTACATGTATACATACAATTTTCACATTGCTGTTCCCATTTATAACAAAGGCAAAAAATATTCTCTATATCTACACCTTCATTTTCCAATACTGTAAGCATGTACAATAGAAATTCCTGAGCATCTTGTTGGATATTTTGTGTAATTTGTGTAGAACCAGAACATACATCCAAAAGAGTACGAACATCGGAAATGCTTTGTATTTTACTTTTATCTGTTCTCAATTTTTCATGAACAGAATGCAACAAGGAAAAAAATCTTTTTTAATGATTCTCCATACTTTGCTGTTGCAAACCTTCAAGAAAAAAAACAACATTGACCACTACATTAGCATAGCAGTTGACACCAGAACTATGTTCAAACTGATAACAAACAGTCTCTTCACCAGTGTCCTTTTTCTTTTTGCTTGCAATCACAACATTATCTTTTTTCCCCCTTCTCTACACCTTCAGTACAGATATTCTCATAGCTTCTTTTTCGACCAACCACACACTTTTCAAATACAGGATATTGACCTAAATTAGGAGCATATGTTCTTCTTAACATATTGTACTCTTTGACACAGTTGGCAACTGCAGTAATCTTAGAATCATCAAAATCAGTCAAAAACAAAACCAGATAATATTCTGATTCGCGACAAAGCAACATATGCCATACCCTCTTTAAACACAGCATTTCCAATGTTCACCAAAGCACTGTCAACACTTAAACCTTGAGATTTATGAATAGTCACTGCATATGCCAGAGAAAGTGGAAACTGTTTTCTAGAAACATATAAATCTTTAACAAGCAAAAAACAAGCAGAACGACCAATTTGTTTAACTTCTTCAATCTGATCAAATTTAATCTTTAAGAATTCAATACCATCTTTATTTTGATAATTAACAAAATCCACAACTTTGCCCATTGCTCCATTCACTAAACCGTTTTCTACATCCAAATTACGCCTTCAAATTATCCGACCGTTTCTACATGCATATAGACTCTTTTCTAAACCAGCAGTTTTAGATATTGATTTTTCTAAAGAATCCAATTTTGTCTTCAATTTTTCAGTCAAAACAATAGTGATTCCTTCATGCTCTATTTTATTGATAGAAAAGCGCCAATGCTGCTATTCATTATTTCTCAAATAATAACATCTACTCACAATTGATTTAAACATAGAGTATTTGGATAGGGTGATTTCAGAGGAAGCCCATTATTATAACAGACTCACCAACATACCCCAACTATCATTGGACAATCACCTATTGAACCTGTTCCAAGATGGCGGCTCCATCGGTAAAAATATCATAATTACATTGACATGAAACTCAAAATCGGTAGATCCGAGATCACATTGAGTTACAGTTGAGAGTAAATAAGTAAAATAGTACATTTGGATAAGGCGATTCCAGAGTAATCTCACCCATCATCATTGGAAAAATCGACTTTTGAACTTGTTCAAAAAAAAATTCTTATTTAAGTTTATAGTAGATTTAAAATCAGGAGATCCTGTCATAAATCTAATTTTCTACAACTGAGCCCAGATTCAACTATAGTTGAGACTAAAACAGTAAAACAGCTATAACACACTTCAAGATGGCACGACCCGGAAGTGATGTACATATGGTTCACAAACTCGGAAGATCCTGTACGAGTACCTGTGAAGTAAACAGACCCCCAGGAGCCGGCGCCCGAATGAACTAAGTCCTGAAACAAGGTAAAGACCTGGCGCTACATTTTTTAAACCCGAAATTATATGCTGATACGCTAGTGAGGGAAACAAAATGACCCGGAGTCATTTTTTGTCATTTCAGGGAATTAATAAACCACACGCCCCGGCTCCCAACTATGGCACTTCTCCTTTAAGGTAATGAGACATCGGATAGGTAATTGAGACAAATAATTCAATATGCTTAGTTCATTGGGGTGATTATATCTTTTACTATTACAGGAGAGAGCACTCCATTCTTAAAATACGATCACCTAAATGAAATATAGGTAAGATCGACCTCATGTCATTGATATAATTGTTTTGAGCCATTGTGAAATAGATAAACGTGTTTACTTAACAATGATCGCATTGTCCTTCCGCAGATAGGAGGTGTTAACAAGAAACACCGGTGAGTAAAGTCCTTTTGAATGTGAATGAGTGTATTATAAACATTTCTAGAAATAGCTCGGCTGAGCCTTTGTGTTTCAATGTTGTCTAGGTTGTCCCGCGCCGTGGGCCGGAGGGCTTCTACCAATTGAATTGATCATACTTACATAGAGGTAAGGGATAAGAGGCGGCTGTTGAGCCACGTACTAACTTTGAAATTTGGTCAGCAACTGAAGTCTAACCCAGGTCTCCCTTTCATTTTTTCAGTATATGGTCCTGACTAGAGCTCGATAACACGAAGAGTTCGAAACGCGTAGACCTCGTTTGTTCATGCCATAAGAAAGTAAAAAGAATACAGAAATCAGTTGTGAATATTTACAAATAGGTCAAAAACAAGATCTATGGCATTATAAAGAAATATTTGTTATGGATTAATCAATAAATGTCAAAATTGTATTATGTATTAGAGAGTGTATGTGAGAGTGTTTGATTGTGATTCACAAGTAAATGTATGTGTGAATGTCGTAAGGGGAGTATTTTAAATGTACATAATATGTTCCATATTTTGTATGTTATATGTTTTTTGAAATGAGAAAATTATCTTGAAAAATCAAAAAATTCAAATGAAGTAAAAAGTGAATAAAATCAATGATTGATTCAAGAGACTTAGATCCCCTCACTCTATGTTTAAATCAATTGTGAGTAGATGTTATTATTTGAGAAATAATGAATAGCAGCATTGGCGCTTTTCTATTTTTGATACATTAGGCTGTGACTTGGCCTTGCTGCTTGGGAGCCCATACCCAGTTGTCTTTTTTGCTATTTTATTGATGGCTTCCATTTTTAATATTTCTTCATTTTCCAGTTTCAAAAGTTGTTCTTTGAATATAGAAAACTCATGCAGTGTTGGCATTAAGCAGATTACAGATTTGTTTTCTGCAATTTTCATGTATATTTTCTCTGGAAGTACATTTTTATTTGGAAGCTAATTTGAAAGTAATCGAGTCTGCAAAGCTTGTTTGTCATTTTCAGTTAGTAATCCAATTGTTATATCTTGGAGAATATAGCCATAATCACCATCATTTGCCTGTCTCATATTTGAACTGAGTTCTTTGTATTAAAAATATGACCAAATGTTCACGTTTCCAACACTACCCAGAGACTTTCTGGTGTCTTCCTGTGCAAGTGTTTTAAATACTGGTTGTCTTTTTACAGGAGTCAGTTGCAGTAGATCTCCAAAAACTATGACATGTTTTCCTCCAAATAACACGTCGTACTCTGTTTTAAGAATTTGCTGCATTCTTAAATGCACAAACGCAAGCATTAAGTTTGATACCATGCTTACCTCATCAATAATGAGAAGTTTCATTTTCGTCAAGACTCTTGAAACTTCACAACAAGCTTCTACAGATAGCTTTTGGTATTCCATTTTGTTTTCATGCTTTACAGGTAGCATTAGTAAACAATGTAAAGTAATTCCTTTAATGTTGTGTGCTGCCAACCCAGTTGGAGCAGTGACAACACAAGATAAATGCAACTCAGTTGTTTTCTGTAGATAACTGGTGATTACTTTAATTAAGAAACTTTTTCTTGCTCCAGCTTGTCCACTCACATACATTCGGATAGGTTGAAATGAGGTGCATGAGCACTCTTTCTTTTCATGAAGTAATCCATGGTCAATCGGTTGTCTCACTTGCTCATATATTTGTTTTTGCTCAACATTTAGTTGTTCTTCCAAGTTTTCTAAGTTAGTTATATCTTCTTGTGCTTGATGCATTGCTGTTTCCACCTCAATCATGGCTATTGCTGCTTCATTTTCAACAATTGGTTGTCCTAGTGGATCTTGACTCAGCGCAGCAGAACTTTGACTGTCTTGAGAACTGTCTCTAGCAATCTCAGCTGCAATTGTAGCTTCTTTTTTTTACCCACTGTGGGTTGCACCACCATCTAACAGTACCACAAATGTCAATGGATTTAAAGAAAAATGTCCATCCAGAATCTGTTTGCTTTTGATCTTCTTTATTCAAATTTCATCGGGCAGCCAATGTGTTTCGTTCAAAAGAACTTCGTCAGGGCTGTAAAAACATTTAAAAACACGTATATAATAATATATACAAATATCAGTCCTTCAGTCCTAGCATTCATACTACCAGCACAAAAGGAACTTGCTTGTTACAAAATTCTCCAATCCTCTAAAACACTCAATTGTATAGTACAACATATATTGTGTATATATCCAAGTGTACAGCCATTATTTGCTGTCTTTTGTATGAATTTCCCCATTCTTATTTCTCACTGATTTCTATGGCATTTAGGACCGCTAAAACACACATTTTCTACTCATAGTTTTACTCTTAGTTGTATAGGCCAAAATATTTTGTATAATCACAAGCAGATAAAGGGTACTTGTTTCCCACCTCCACTAGTAGGACATGGGAATTTTATGCTCATCAAAGTCCTGTAATTGGCCTTGTTTTAGCATTTTTTCTCTACAGAACCCGGATGGCATGGTGTTTACCCTTTTTTTTTATTTACATTATCATAAACCGGCCCTACAGACACAATTATATCTTCGCCTCTAAATATCCAAAAAGTACAATAATCACATTTACATTTCCTCGAATAGTAATTTCTGAACACATGTTTAGATTGCATTGGGCAAGTTCTAACATATTATCACATGATCGGAATCTTGATACTATATACATTTCCCCTACAGTCTAGCACACAGTAACCTGTATTTATCAAATCATAGCACAAGGCACCATCTTGGAGAGTTCACATTGAAGTGTCAAATTTAATCCCTGGCTGGGTCAAGGAGGAGCGAGTGTTAAAAATATATATAATATAGGGCATTTGCGTACGTGGAGTGAGATCGATTCTTATTGCCAATTAACCTACAACTATATAAGCGACTCAGTTACAAGGTCAATGTTAAAAACTGATAGCTAGAATGGCATCTTACCGTGCTGACTGTGTCTTGATACACACAGACTTCTGCTTCTATCCTTCATGTTCGGTATCTGGTTTGCATGTGTTCGGCTACTGTGCCTATACAACAAAAATAATAATATTTGTCTCCCAATGTATACATTCTCTTTGTTTTAGCACCGCTAGGTCATTGTATAATACCTGGGGTGGTACACACTATACTACATATCCCTTAACAGCTGTAGTACAGTTTCTGAGCGACAGCAGTTTTTTAATTAATGATGCACCAACAACTTTTCTCCTACATCTACCCGACTTTACTGACAAACCCACATTGCCATAAATATGCAGTGTTTGCCGTACTGCCTGTTGCAAGTCTACATTTATTATGAGCAAGCCGGATACGGATTGAATCGGCCCGTTGGTGAAGCAACCCTACAAGTAAATGGCATAACCTTGATAATGTAATCTAAACCTCTCACGCTAATTCTCAAATATAGAGACATACCCTTCATTACACATCGCGTGATGGCCTAGCCTACTAGTCCTGTGTACATTTCTCAAGCCACGGGCATTAAGGCCTGTTCCTCCTCCCCTCGAGTGGAACAACATAAAGTAATATTAGCTGCGAGTCTCCTCGGATGTACCATATGAAAAACTGTGTGTAAGATTAGACATATAAATAAAGCGTATCATGATATAACATCCCGTATATCTAGTAATGAGCAACCCTTACTGACAAAGATTGTAAGGGTCTAAGGGTGTGACGGCTGCATGGTTGTGATTTTAACTGCAAACCAATATCTTTATGCTACATGCCTTACAAGCCTGATGCAATGTGTGTGCTCTTATTAATTATCACGCATTGCATCCATGCCTATGTTAGTTGTCCCCTCTTCCCTCCTTAGTGCTCAAGCCATTAGGCCTGTCCCTGTGCTCACCTAAGAAGCGTCGTGCTGCGGTGATATCAGGAAGCTTGTTTGAGTGTTCAAGAGGGAACGCCCGGAATTCGGCGCTTTTTGTATGGCGTGCAACGTGCGCTTTATCCTCGCGAAGCTTCTACCCCAAGGGAGTATCTCAAAATTCCCTCCCTCGGGATAGCCATAGTGTGGCCACTACAAGAGCAATAAAGCACTCGTTTTTTGAATAGTGCAAGTAAAACCCTGTTTCTTGAAACCTCTTGGTGACACATACCGTATTTACCCTTAATGACATAAGTTTATTCGGGAAGTGCGGCGAATTGCACAAACACCCTGTGACTAAGTTTATCACGATCCACTACAATATATAAATTGTATTTCTCAAATATATAGAATCCCCCTATTTAAAACAGATCCGCTCCTCATTGATCCAACCTGTACAGAAAAGTTCAATACGACACTGATAATAAGTGTGCTAAGGTGTAACCATAAGTTCAATACGACACAGATAGTAAGTGTGGCAAGGTGTAACCCTATGTGTAATCCAACAATACTAACCCAGTGTGTTAGCGCCATATGCATTGTCACATTATTCATTCAACATGAACCCAATGCCTCCCCATGAACATAATCACTCTTTACTTATTCTCCTGGGTGACCCATTGTTGTTTATAAGCTCGATGTTAGATGTGGCCTAATAACCTAATTCTATTGTTATGATGTTAATACATCAGTGGTGTCTTTCACAATGGGAGCCTCTATTATCCTCACTAGTTGGATACCTTGACCTCAGAGAAGATTGCCCCGCACTCCATGTGGGCCTAATTTAGTCGCAATCTTTTATTAGAGGAAATAATGAAGCTCCTCGTCAGTGTTGTGACCTTTGATAGTGCTTTGCAGTCTGCAAATCCAAACCGCTTCATTGCGTCTGAGGGACAGTTCTCGATTCCCCCCCTGGAGTTGGATTGGACATGGTTTATACCATGAAACCATATGTCTGTTCTTCTCTCATGATTCTCCTTCATATATAATGTCATGGGGTATCTCATGTCTTGATTGCGGATAGCTCGCACATGTTCCTGTATGCGAGTTTTCAAGGGGCGAATTGTACTGCCCACATAAATAATGTTACACGTGCAACCTAGCACATATGTCACATACGTACTTTTACATGTGATCATATGCCTGATAGTATATCTCCTCTTTGTATTTAGCCAAAGTCCTTTATTTTATTCTTGCCAAATTGACAGACATTGCAGTCCGTGCATGTGAAGAACCCATATGTTGGTCCCTGGAGTCATGTAACAGCATTTTTCTTTGATTTCGTCACATAGCTCGGGCAGAGCATCTCTCTAAGGGTCTTACCCCTTTTGTAGATAACCTTAGGTTTTGCTGATATCTCTCCCGTAATACCTGGTACATCTTGTAACAGTGACCAGTGTTTGACTAGGATCCTATATACACCTTGGCTGTGTTTATTAAATTTTGTCACTAGGCAGATGGCCATTCGATTCTTTTGCCTTTTTCTACTGGGCTTCTGCTCCAGTGTTGTTTCTCTACGTTTATTCAATATTTTGTTTTCCGCTGCATCTAGAATGCTCTGCTCATAGCCACGTTGTTTGAATCTTTTCTTCGGATCCTGTACTTGTTCCCTAAACAAGCCATCTTCACTACAATTGGGACGTAGTCTCACCATCTCTCCTTATGGTATGTTTGAGTTGGTACTTTTTGGGTGCGCACTAGTCACATGTAAAGTGCTGTTGCTTGCCGTTGGTTTTCGGAACAGTGTGCTCTGGATAGTGTCACCTCTAACAAAGCAGGTTACATCTGAGAAATCAATTTGTTCCGTTGAATGTACCATGGTCAGTGCCACATTAAAGGGACTCTGGTTAAGGTATTGGAAATAATCCTCCAGATGGGCAATAGAACCATTCCAAATTACAAGTATATCATCGATATACCTCCCCCAGAAAATGATGTTCTCAATCCAGGGGGAGGCATATCTACCCCATGCATGTTCCTTTTCCCAGTAGCCCATAAACAGTCCGGCATACGAAGGAGCAAATGTTGCTCCCATCGCAGTCCCCTGTAATTGATGGTACCACTGTTGGTCATGTAGAAAAAAGTTTTTAGAGAGTATGAGATTTGTCATCTCCAGGATCATCTCATTATGGGCCTACCATTCTGCCGCTCTTGTTTTCAAAAAGTGGCTCATGGCTCTCAAACCCCATTCTTTCTTAATACAGGTGTACAAACTTGTTACATCAAAGGATACAAAATGTAGCCGCTCCACCCAAGTCATGTCCTCTAATTTGTTGAGAATATCCTTGCTGTCTTGTATAAATGTTGGCAAGTTTTTTACCAGCGGCTGTAGAAACGTATCCACGTATTCTGATAGCCGTTCTGTGGGGGAACCAATGCCTGCAATAATTGGGCGACCAGGAGGAAAATTTCCCCCCTTGTGTACCTTTGGGAGGATGTAGATACAAGGATACCTAGGTTTAGATACATGTTAATATCTAACCTCTTCATCCATTAACAACCCTCTCTCTTTCCAATCCATAAGTCTTGCTTTGACATGTAAGGTGAGATCTGATATAGGGGTCTGTGCTACATGTTGATAGCATGCACGATCCCCAAGTTGTCTCATGATTTGGCCCAAATAGTCATCCTTCCTCATCACAACAACATTACCTCCCTTATCCGCTTCGTGGATTACTAAACTGTTGTTCTTACATAGTCCTTCCAAAGCTACATGTTCCCCTTTGGTTAAGTTACAGGGGCCACTGTCCCTGTGTACGGACTCATTCAGTAGTCTATGCAAGTCTGCTGTTACATTTGTTTTAAATAAGTCTATCTTGGGATGTGTATGTTGTGGTGTGAATTTAGATCTAATTCTTAGTCCACTGTCTATATCCTGTTTAGGTGATACCCCTAGTTCCTCATTTAAGTCCTCTAGATCAATACAATTATCATCATTAAGAGACATAATCAAATGAATGTTATCAACATCCCCAACTGTATAACCTGAGGAAGGCCCCCGCAAAACAGTGGGCTGGACACTTTTTTGATTGCAATGAAAGAAATGTTTTAATTTTAGTACACGTACAAACTTATACAAGTCCACAATGACATCAATGATTTTACACGTTTGTGTGGGGCAAAAACCAAGTCCTTTTTGTAGGACCGTACTCTCATCACCACTTAAACAATAATCAGGCTCGAGGACCAGGAAGGGAGGGCCCGGAGGAGCAATATCCGCGTGGTAGGTGTGCCGGAGGAAACGGAGGGGAAAAGTGTGGAGCTGTTTCTGGAGGATCTTATTCTCCACCACCTGAAGCTGAAGAGACTCTCAAAAATCTTTACAATTGAACGTGCCCACGAGCCCCCGTCCCTAAGCCCAAGGTAGGAGCTCCAGCCGAGAACGATAATCACCAAAATTTTGAACTAAACGGCCCGCGATGCCATCCTCCAGGCGGCGCGAAAACAAGGCGATCTGCAGTATGAGGGGCTACGGTCCGATTCTTTCCAGACTTCACTCTGCAAGTCCAGCAGGAACGGCGCTCCTTCCTGGGTGTAAAGGCGGCGCTCCGACAACGGGGCATCAAATATACGATGTTCTTTCCTGCGAAGCTTAAGATTATAGTGGGGGGCAAGTCCCTATTCTTCACCTCACCGGCATCGGCCCAGGAGTGGCTTGACACAGCAGCACCGGAGACACAGGCACGACAAGATCGTGATCAGTAGAGGGAGACCAGGGCCCCTTCCCCCGGGTCTATGGTGGGGAGGTCGGAAGGTGAGGAGCAGAGCCAACTATCATGGCGTTCCCGATCGAACAGCCCCCGCTGGGACTCGCCTGGAGATACATTTGCAAGATGAAGACGCAGGACGAGGGACCACGCCTAGCTGAACTAATGTATAAAGTAACTGTGTGAGTCATGTTTTGCGATACTGGTGTGGGGTAGCAGAATCGTCCGCCCAGTGATTCCGGACTATGTCACTCATCCTCAAGTGCTTCACAGAAGTAAGGGACATTCAGTCTGTGGGCAGCACTGGTATGGCGGCTGGAGTTGGGGCCAGCTCACAGACTCCCTAACAGAGTTCCTCGGGGGGGAGGCTCCCTCACTCCGGGGTTGGGGTTGGGCGAAACGCGCTCTGCTAATTGGGGCAGTGGGTAGTTTGAAACCTACAGAGCAGGGAGGGGGGTACAGGTTTGCGGGGCGGGAGTGTACGTTAAATTGGGTTGGAAAGGAAGGGGGTTGTGGGTCCACTGTACTATGTTACAATCTCTCCTTGCACTGTTTGGAAACGCTGGGGAGGGGGGAGGGGAAGATGGGGGTCGGGTTTTTTTTACGGTCATGCATTGAAATGTTGAACAGAGTTGAGGGACGCACCGGAATGCATAGACATGTCTTCTCACAGAGTAACGGATATGGCTAGGAGGTAGGACAAGAGTCTTAAGGTCCTTAGCTGGAATGTGAACGGGCTGGGTGATAGGCTAAAATGTACTATTGTCCTACAATTTGTTAAACGCCGACTCCCTGATGCAGTATTGCTACAAGAAACTCATTTGAAGGATAACATGTGCCAGGCCCTCAATAGATGGGATACACTCTAGGAGTTAACTCCGGCTTCACTTCTGGCTCCAGAGGTGTGGTAATCCTGCTACGTCGCTCCCTACCCATCCTCATACACCACACAGAGACAGACCCGCAGGGTCGCTTTGCAGCATTGTCGGGGAGGTGGGAGGGCCGCAGGTTGAATCTGATTTCTACTTACATCCCACCAGGTCTTCAAACCCAATCATACACGGACCTGGGTAAACTCCTACTCTCACTACCTGAAAGTCAGCTGATCAACGGGGGGGACTTCAATGCAGTGGTCTCGGGAACCTTAGACAGACACCCACCCAGAGACATGCCCCAAGGACAGAAATGGTTGGCTGATTTTTTAGAGGCCTTTGGATTGATAGATGTGTGGTGACTAGCGCACAATACCGATAAGCACTCCACGTACTACATACTGACTACACTTCAAAACGGTACAGTCATACAAGACGCCACACACCTGGCTATGGGTATCTCCGACCACTCACCAGTCTGGACACACATCACGGTTGGAACCCAACGAGAGGGCTGCATAACACCAATCAATGCCTGGCATCTAAAAAATGAGGAGCTTCGGAAAACACTGACCCTCTCTATAAGTCAATATTTGGAAAAAAATGTTGGGTCGGTCAGCGCCTCTATAACACTGTGGGAGGCTTTTAAAACTGTGCTTCGGGGAGAGGCCCTGTCGGCAATCGCCGGCCGCCGCAAAGACAAAGAGGCGCAGATTAATTCCGTTGAGGCAGACCTGGGGGCGCTGGAAGAGGCTGCACGCTCTGACTGTGACCCGGGGTGCAGCTTCGGCTGCACCTTAAGACTGCTGAATATAGGGAGCTGGTTACAGAGGCAGCACAATCCGTGGCTAGAGATAAGGCAGGCAGGATCTATGATTAAGGCGACAAAGCCGGCAAAAAACAGCAGGCTAATAAAGTCGTACCAGAAATACAGACAGCTTTTGGGGCTGTGGTGACGGAACCCAGGGAGATTGTCGCGGAATTTGCACGGCACTTTCAACAGGTTTACAGCAAGGGGTCAGATCGCCCGGAAGAGGATTCTGTAGCCCTGTTAGCAGACATCTGTATGCCAAGCCTCTTGGACATTGATCGGGACGCCCTGGAGGCTCCCCTTTGCATAGCCGAACTGGAGCGTGCAATCAAGGACCTTCGTCCAGGCAAAGCTCTTGGACCTAATGGCCTCCCAATTGAGCTTTACAAGCTACAACCCGACGCCATTAGTTTACACCTTAAGCACATGTTCGACGAAAGCAAAGCAGCGGGGTCCCTGCCGCGAGACCAACGCCTAGCCACTATTGTGGCTATACCAAAAGAAGGGAAGCTGAGGGAGTCCTGCGCGTCGTACAGACCCATTTCACTGCTTAACACAGAGCCGAAAATATTAGCAAAAACTCTTGCCAATCGGCTTCAATCGGTCTTACCCACTCTGGTCCACCCAGACCAATCAGGATTCATGCCCCATCGCAACACGGCGCTCAACCTTCGTCGCCTTCATGGTGTGCTGGGGAGGTGTCATACTCTGCAAGAGGATGCGGTGGTGGTTTTGCTTGACGCCACCATGGCATTCCACACCCTAGAATGGCCGTACATGATGGCGGTGCTCCGTAAACTGGGCTTCGGCCCGACCTTTATAGCATGGGTCCGTCTTCTATATGCTGAGCCCCTGGCCCAAGTGGTAGTAAACAACAAGGTCTCTGAGGTTTTTGTCCTGGAGAGGGGGACCAGACAGGGCTGCCCGCTCTCCCCCCTCCTGTTTGCACTCTCCCTTTAACCACTGGCTGCATGGATCAGGCAGGACGTATACCTTAAAGGGATACGGTGGGCGGATGACTGGGAGGACAAAATCTCCCTATATGCCGATGACATCCTCCTCTACCTGACACGACCCCGCAGGTCCATCACGGTGGCACTCGATATCTTAACGAGTTTCGGGAAGAACTCCGGGTTCCCGATCAACTGGAGCAAATCTCTTCTCTATGTTCTCCACGGGAGCCCCCCTGCACTTCCCCATACTTGCCCGATCACTCTCTCAGAGGACGGGTTCAAATACCTGGGAGTCTTCTTATCCACAGACAAGGCTAAGATGTACGAAAGGAATCTACTACCGCCTCTCAGGCGGCTCCAACGTGATTCCTCCACGTGGCAAAAGCTCCCATTATCCTTGCTGGGCTGCGCGGCCCTTTTTAAAATGATGGCCCTGCCAAGGTTCCTCTACGCCCTTCACAACTATCCGGACTGTATACCATATTACAGTAGTGCAATGGTGTTTGGGTACTGTAGAAGGTTGTGCTGGGGTGGATTTAAGGTTTAGGGTAGTGCAATGCTGTTTCAGTAGTTTAGCAGTACAAACAGGGGTGGTGATGGACGGAGCATCTGAACCAATCAAACACTCACACCCAGTCAAAAGATCTGAGTTTAATCCATCACCGTTCTTTAGCCCACTCTGCCACCCCAGTTCAGACATGGCCATATGCAAATCAGTCTGACCCTGTGCCTCATGGGAACATCCCAGCCCGAACTGCTAAGCCATTACTTCCCTGGACCGGATTCAAGCTTCCTAGGACCGGTTTCTGGCATTACAGCCGTCTTCAGTCAGGCTTGCTTGAATCCAGTGGCAAAGTGACCAAGGGACTCACGTCTGAGCATACCCTGTCAACTTATGGCGAACAAAGCGGTACAAAAGGGGGTGGTGATGGACAGTTTCAGTAGTGTAGGCAGTCGTGCTGGAGAAGTGTTTTAGGGTTTAGGGTACTGCAGTAGTGAATGGGTAGTGTAAGTGATCGTGCTGGAGGTAGATTAAGGGCTTAGGGTAGTGCAATGGTCTTTGTGAAGTGTAGGAAATCATACTAGGGATAGTTTCACTGCAAGAGTACATGTATTTATATGTCTGCAAACACATAAACCACCAAATCATTGTCTCTAAATTTCCCCGAATGGACCCTGACTCACAGTGTGATTCTAGACAAATACCAATATTTCTTATAAATGGAGTAGTGTAGTGGTCTTTGGGTAGTGTAAGGAGTCCTGATGTGATAGATTTAAGCTTTAGGGTAGTGAAATCATGTGTAGGTAGTGTAGGGAGTCATGCTGGGGTAGTGTTGGCAGTCTAGTGTTTGGGGAATTGACAGCCGCTGCACAGCAGGGCTGAGTGGTGGGTGGGAGGAGTCCTAGGCTTCTTAAGCAGGATGGAGCAAGCGCGCGGTAACTAAGATCTGTACCCTCATTGGCGGTGGGCTCAGAACGCCGCTCCGCTGTCTAGAAAATGTACTGTTTTATTGCTGATAGAACGATGTTAAATGTGATACCTTTGTAAATTTTAAATCTTTTTAAATTTAAGTATTGTGCTCTGTATTTTTTTACCTCACTCCCAGCGCCCTCACTTCCTTTTTTCTGCACTTCCTGAGAGTTGGCAGTCTAGTGTTTGGGGAACTGACAGCCGCTGAACAGCAGGGCTGAATGGTGGGTTTGAGGAGTCCTAGGCTTCTTAAGCAGTATGGAGCAAGTGTGCAGCGTGCATGCTTAGCGGGCGCACCGCAAGCACGCTGAAAGCGCGCCTAAGGCAAGCCCGTCTGCGCCCTTCCGCGCCTTAACCGGACCAGGGGCCAGGACCCCTGGCCCTTGCCTTCTATACTCCATAAGGGACCTGTGGCTTTTGAACAAAGGTACCACTCAACTTAATGATGAGGTAGCTACCAAACTGAGATCTATATGTTTATTATGACCCTACACTAACTGCCTAACTCACAAAATGCACCATCAGAGATCTACGCGGACTGATAACTCTCAAGAACTAAGGATTGCTACCCTTAACATGCGTTCACTACAGAAACATAATCATGAGGTCTTTTCGCCACTTCAAGACGACACTCTCGATATTCTAGGCATTACTGAAACTTGGCTTGAAGAATCCTCAACCGCAGACTTAGTTGCAGCCCTACCCCCAAACTATGCAGCACTTTGCTACAATCGACCCGGCAGCTCCAGGGGGGTGGTGTAGCTCTGCTGTACAACCATCAACTAAAAGCAGAGGTACTCTGTGCTGAAAGCTTTGAGGGGGCTGATGTGCTAGGGGCCAAGTACCATTTCAAAACAGCCTGTATAGCTGTCCTAGTAGTCTACCGTCCGCAACGTACACCACCTAGGCACATTGAAGGGTTCACCGAGCTAGTCAATAACTTCTGTTCCGGGTACCAAGGTGTGGTGGTGATGGGGGATTTCAATCTTCACTGGGAACAGACACCCAAAGATAGCCAGGCCGTGCAGTTGGAGGAGGCATTAATTGCCCTTGAACTCCTACAATTGGTACACGGGCCAACGCACAACAAAGGCCACACATTGGACCTGGTCTGGTCTAAGTACGGGCGAAATTTGCGAATTCGTGATCCGCAAATTCTTGCGAAAGCAAACTCGCAATTCGCAAAATTCGTGAATTCGTGCGAATTTGCGAATTTGCTGTATTTGCCAGTTCGTGAGGGTTTTGTACAAGGTCGGGAACGCGAACTTACTTGTGTGGTCACAACGGGTCGCGACCATGTTGTTTCTACGTGTCCAGCCTGTTTGCGACCTTGTGGTTCATCGTGGCCACCCTCCGGTTCATCAGTGCCACCCTCTGGTTCACCAATGCCACCCTCTGGTTTGCCACTGCCACCCTCTGGATCATCACTGCCATCCTCTGGTTTATCACCTTGTGGTTCACCACTGCCATCTTCTGGTTCATCACTGCCACCCTCTGTTTCATTACTGTCACCCTCTGGTTCGCCACTGTCACCCTCTGGATCATCACTGCCACCCTCTGGTTCATCACTGCCACCCTCTGGTTTGCCACTGCCACCCTCTGAATCATCACTGCCACCCTCTGGTTTACCAGTGCCACCCTCTGGTTCATAACTGCCAACCTCTGGATCATCACTGCCACCCTCTGGTTCACCACTGCCACCCTCTGGTTCATCACTGCTATCCTCTGGTTCATCACCTTGTGGTTCGCCACTGCCACCCTCTGGATCATCACTGCCCCCCTCTGGTTCATCACTGCCACCCTCTGATTTGCCACTGCCACCCTCTGGATCATCACTGCCACCCTCTGGTTCACCAGTGCCACCCTCTGGTTAATCACTGACACCCTCTGGACCATCACTGCCACCCTCTGGTTCACCACTGCAACCCTCTGGTTCATCACTGCTATCCTCTGGTTCATCACCTTGTGGTTCACCACTGCCACCTTCTGGTTAATTACTGCCACCCTCTGGTTCGCCACTGCCACCCTCTGGATCATCACTGCCACCCTCTGGTTCATCACTGCCACCCTCTGGTTTGCCACTGCCACCCTCTGGATCATCACTGCCACCCTCTGGTTCATCCCTGACAACCTTTGGTTCATCACCGCCACCCTCTGGTTCATCACTGCCACCCTCTGGTTCATCACTTCCACCCTCTGGTTGATCACTGCCATCCTCTGGTTCATCCCTGCCACCCTCTGGTTCATCACTGCCACCCTCTGGTTTGCCACTGCCACCCTCTGGATCATCACTGTCTCCATATGGTTTATCACAGCACCCTCTGGTTCATCACTGCCACCCTCTGGTTGATCACTGCCACCCTCTGGTTTGCCACTGCCACCCTCTGGATCATCAATGTCGCCCTCTGGTTTATCACAGCACCCTCTGGTTCATCACTGCCACCCTCTGGTTCATCACTGCCATCCTCTGGTTCATCCCTGCCAGCCTCTGGTTCATCAATGCCACCCTCTGGTTTGCCACTGCCACCCTCTGGATCATCACTGCCACCCTCTGCTTTACCAGTGCCACCCTCTGGTTCATCACTGCCACCCTCTGGTTGATCACTGCCACCCTATGGTTCAAGGCTGCCACCCTCTGATTGATCACTTCCATCCTCTGGTTCATCCCTGCAACCCTCTGATTCATCCCTGCAACCCTCTGATTCATCCCTGCCACCCTCTGGTTCATCACTGCCACCCTCTGGTTTGCCACTGCCACCCTCTGGTTCATCAATGCCACCCTCTGCTTCACCAGTGTCACCCTCTGGTTCATCACTGCCACACTCTGATTGATCACTGCCACCCTCTGGTTCAAGGCGTCCACCCTCTGCTTGATCACTGGATCCTCGGGTTCATCCCTGCCACCCTCTGGTTCATCACTGCCACCCTCTGGTTGATCACTGCCATCCTCTGGTTCATCCCTGCCACAATCCTCACTGTCCCCCTCTGGTTTATCACGGCACTCTCTGGCTCACCACTACCACCCTCTTGTTCACCACTGTAGATTATGGGGGGAAAGCAAAGCACACCTTCCCAGCCTCAACTGAGATGAATTCATTTGAGGCTGGTTAATATGTCACTGAATTTGAGCTTCAAGTCTGGCACCTGCTTCCTTAGGTGTAAGTGCTTCCTGTTGCAGTTTAATGTATGTATGTACGTAATGTAGAGCAATAGCTCTAGGCACTGAGTGCAGTCCTCTGAGTTGCCCTTGCTGTCTATTCCAGTCTTCCTAATAAGACTGGAATAGACAGCAAGGGCAAACCAGAGGACTTCACTCAGTGCCTAGAGCTATTGCTGGATCGAAGTTTTGTTTCACACCGTTTGCCGACTGGGCAAGCTTAGCTACCTACACAGACCGACTCATAATCGTAAATAGTAGTAGCACAGAGAGTGATGGTAGAGGCAGGATAAGAATGTAGGAAGTAATCTACATTAGAAGAAGATCAAAGACTATTTTGTAAAACATAGAATTATTAGGAAACAGTTTGTAATGAATAGGAGCTGTAAAAGTTAGGGAAGTATAAGTATTAATATAACAATAGAACAACTTACTGGGGCCAGCAGAAGAGCCTGCAAGGGACTGATCCTGTACATCTTCTTCCACCGGAGTCTCAGTCGACGTCGCTGCCTTGCCCCTGGGAGCTTCTGGTGAACATGAAATAAAGAAACACAACATGGATGATTGTTTTTTGGGAAATATTTGATTTCTTTGAACACAATCTAAAATTATGTCGGAGAAACAAATTAACAAAAATTGCATCTGATCTGGTCAACTAGGAGGATAGTAGTACAGTATTGCAGGATTCGCAGACCGTCTAATAGGAAAGTTATGTAATTCACTAACTACACCAACAACAAAAAGGTTCTAGTACGACTGCCATCACTCAGCAGCACGGGACGTCACGTGACATACTCAGTCTGTCATCATGATTGCAGACCACTAACAAATGTACTATAACAAGTAATAAATAATATACTCAACTTATCAATCCACCACTATCTCTTCAAAGTGGCAGCAGCAGAAGTACAAAGAAGGACTAGACTTGAGTCTACTGTCTCTACCATTACGCAGTAATGCTCTCAAATGAGTAAAAAGTTGCAAACAAGTAAGCATAGTAGCAACGCCAATAACCAGGCGAGCACCTGCTATGACAGAAGCTATTTAAAGATTAATATACCTGCAATGTAATCGAATCAGCAGCATTCGTACTCTTCAGGATAGAAATAGATTAGCAATATAAGAGAGCAAAAAAAAAAAATTGTTATTAAATAGCTACTTACCAAGGCCAGGGATCTCCAATCCTAGCAAGTCGAGCATGTCATGCTCCCGGTCCAGGTTGTCACTCCACCGGTACGTTGCTTGCTGGTAGGTGCACCGGACCCCAGACTCCTTCCGCATGCTCCGGCACACCTTCTCCCACCGCTGGCAACGCTCCCGGAGGCCGTAACCGGAAGCAATCCGCCCAACTGCTGCCACGGTTTTAGGGAGGGGGACTTGGACAAAAACTAGCATGGCGGCCACCTCCACCGTAGAGAAGATCTCCCTGGCCTGGACTAGCTCCCCCCTCAAACGCCCACAAGGGAGCCGGGTACGGGGTGCTCCCCCTTGCCTTTGTCGGCTCCCTGTGCCATGGTCCTGGACACAAGAAAAAGGAAAGAAGAATAGGTGTGAAAAAAGTAAGAGAGAGAGCGAAAGAAATAAAGTAGGTAATAAAGTAACAAAAAGTAAAAAAAAAAAAAAATATGGATGTAGGAAATTGTAGAGATAGATAATAAGTAAAAAAAAACAAAAAAAGTTCAGAAAAACATAGGATGACAAAGATGTAAGATGGATAGAAAGGTAGCATGCCCAAAAACCATAGCAATGAATGAAAAACAAGATGGCCGCACCCGTAGAGGACCGCGTGGGTAAGTTTGCACAATATTTTCCCCGCGAGCACGCAAAAACACAGGCAAACTCGTAATAGCGCGCCGCACAAAACGCGAGATTGCCAATAGCGCCCAGAACCGGAAATACGCAACGCGCACAAGATGGCCACGCCCATGTACGACCGCATGGGTAACTTCACGGTCGGTGCGCTGCAAGCGGCTTGTGAAGACACAAAAAACCCTGCGAACACGCAAAAAAAAACAGCTATTTTGCACAAATTCGCGGATTGCGAGTTCGATTTAGCGTGAATTTGCGCCCCGCGAATCTCGCGAAATTGCAGAAAAATGAATTTTGAAAAACTGAAAGCACTTAGCAGGTGCAAAAGTTCAAGCTAATTTGTAACCATTCCCTGTAGTGCTTCCTGAGGGGCCCCTCCATAGTTCAGTTGCTTACTTGCAACTATTCTCTGACCCTGCTCTGGCCCTCAAAGCAGGGTCAGAGAATAGTTACAAGTATGGCAAAATGCTCCTGTAAAAAATCCTTAATCTGCAACAGGAAGCACTTACAGCTAAGGACGCAGGTGCCAGATTTGAAGCTCAAATTCAGTGACACATTAACCAGCCCCAAATGACTTCATCTCAGTTCAGGCTGGGAAGGTGTGCTTTGCAATTCCCCCATAATCTACAGTGGTGAACAATAGGGTGGTTGTGGTGAACCAGAGGGTGCTGTGATAAACCAGAGGGGGACAGTGAGGATCCAGAGGGTGGCAGTGGCAAACCAGAGGGTGGCAGTGATGAACCAGAGGGTGGCAGGGATGAACCGAGAATGGCAGTGATCAACCAGAAGGTGGCAGTGATGAACCAGAGGGTGGCAGGGATGAACCAGAGGATGGCAGTGATCAACCAGAGGGTGGCAGCCTTGAACCGGAGGGTGGCAGTGATGAACCAGAGGGTGGCAGGGGTGAACCAGAGGGTGGCACTGGTGAAGCAGAGGGTGGCAGTGATGATCCAGAGGGAGGCAGTGGCAAACCAGAGGGTGACAGTGATGAACCAGAGGGTTGCAGGGATGAATCAGAGGATGGCAGTGATCAACAAGAGGGTGGCAGTGATGAACCAGAGGGTGGCAGGGATGAACCAGAGGATGGCAGTGATCAACCAGAGGGTGGCAGCCTTGAACCAGAGGGTGGCAGTGATCAACCAGAGGGTGGCAGTGATGAACCAGAGGGTGGCACTGGTGAAGCAGAGGGTGGCAGTGATGATCCAGAGGGTGGCAGTGGCAAACTAGAGGGTGGCAGTGATGAACCAGAGGGTGGCAGGGATGAACCAGAGGATGGCAGTGATCAACCAGAGGATGGCAGTGATGAACCAGAGGGTGCTGTGATAAACCAGAGGGGGACAGTGATTATCCAGAGGGTGGCAGTGGCAAACCAGAGGGTGGCAGTGATGAACCAGAGGATGGCAGTGATCAACCAGAGGGTGGCAGTGAGGAACCAGAGGATGCTGTGATAAACCATAGGGGGACAGTGATGATCCAGAGGGTGGCAGTGGCAAGCCAGAGGGTGGCAGTGATGAACCAGAGGGTGGCAGGGATAAACCAGAGGATGGCAGTGATCAACCAGAGGGTGGCAGTGATGAAGCAGAGGGTGGCAGTGATGAACCAGAGGGTGACAGTGATGAACCAGAGGGTGGCAGGGATGAACCAGAGGGTGGCAGTGATGATCCAGAGGTTGGCAGTGGCAAACCAGAGGGTGGCAGTGATGAACCAGAGGGTGTCAGTGATGATCCAGAGGGTGGCAGTGGCAAACCAGAGGGTGGCAGTAATGAACCAGAGGGTGGCAGTGATGAACCACAAGGTGATGAACCAGAGGATAGCAGTGATGAACCAGAGGTTGGAAGTGGTGAACCAGAGGGTGGCAGTGATGAACCAGAGGGTGTCAGTGATGAACCAGAGGGTGGCACTGGTGAACCAGAGGGTAGCAGTGATAATCTACAGGATGGCAGTGGCAAACCAGAGGGTGGCAGTGATGAACCAGAGGATGGCAGTGATGATCCAGAGAGTGGCAGTGGCGAACCACAAGGTGATGAACCAGAGGATAGCAGTGATGAACCAGAGGGTGGCACTGGTGAACCAGAGGGTGGCAGTGATGATCCAGACGGTGGCAGTGATGAACCAGAGGGTGGCACTGGTGAACCAGAGGGTGGCAGTGATGATCCAGAGGGTGGCAGTGGCAAACCAGAGGGTGGCAGTGATGAACTAGAGGGTGGTAGTGATGATCCAGAGGATGGCAGTGGCGAACCAGAGGGTGGCAGTAATGAACCAGAGGGTGGCCGTGATGAACCAGAGGGTGGCAGTGGTGAACCACAAGGTGATGAACCAGAGGATAGCAGTGATGAACCAGAAGGTGGCAGTGGTGAACCATAGGGTGCAAGTGATGATCCAGAGGGTGGCAGTGGCAAACCAGAGGGTGGCATTGGTGAACCAGAGGGTGGCAGTGATGAACCGGAGGGTGGCTGCGATGAACCACAGGGTCGCAAACAGGCTGGACACGTATAAACAACATGGTCGCAACCGTTTCGACCACACAAGTAAGTTCGCGTTCCTGAACTTGTACAAAACCCTCACGAACTGGCATAAACAGCAAATTCGCAAATTCGCACAAATTCGCGAATTTTGCAAATTGCTAGTTTGCTTTCGCACGAATTCGCGGATCGCGAATTCGCAAATTACGCCCATACTTACTTTTTATGCAGTAAACTAAGTTTGTCTCTCTGTTCCCTCTTTTAAGCTGTCCCTTGGCGCCTGGAAACCCTCTTTGGGTAGCTGTGCGCATTATAAATTAAATAAAATAAATAAAATACATGAATAAATAAATAAAATAGATATAGCTGAAACACAAAAGCACAATCTAAACTGTAAGTTACATGAAGAAGAAAAGGTATTTTTGAACATAGTAGAGAAAAGGAGACAGGATTTACATAGAAGGGCTACTGAACCAAAACCTCGGATACCTAAATGGGCTGAGAGAGAATACTTTATTGCAACTGGCAAGACTCATGCTGCTATGTCCCTGGACCTTGAACAGAAAGGGAAAATCTGCATCCAAAGGCTAAGAACACAGTATAATAATATATTTATTGGTTCCAGTGAATGTGCGCACAACTTTCTGATAACTGAGGGTTGGGGACTAAAAAGGGGAACTGATCCAGTATTTCCTGGAGACTAATATATTTGTGGAAATAAAGCTTGTTTTAAGCTGCCTGCCCACAGGTATGGGAATTGCTATTTCGGAATAGTTTCCCATAGGTGTACCATGTAAAAAGAATCACTGGAAGCAATGAAGAAAATAACAGACTAACACGCAAGAAAAGGGCAGAAATTGTAGGAGATATATTCAGTGCATTGATACCTTCCGTGGGAGTAATTCTGACTAGAATCAACAAAAAGGAGAGGGGGGACCAGGAGCTCATTAAGGTCCAGTGTCCATGCTCCTCAAATGCTAGTAAGATCAAATAGGACACTGTTCTGTGGTAAAGGGTGCGTGTATGTCACCCTAATTGGAAGGGAGGAGAAAGACTAGAATAGAGGAGAGGTAAGAAAAGAGGGTGAAAGAAGGAAAAGAAACAGATGTATATCCCTAGTTTCAAGGATCCAATCCCGAAGGGGAGGGCCAAGTCTTGCCTCTTATTCGCCCTCACACACCCAGAAGGATGTCATGCTTCATCAACTGGCTTTTTTTGTTCCTCATCAGGCTGGCGCTGCAATGCCTGACGGGCCCCCGAAGGGTCTCTTTCACGGATCTTTTTAAGAGAAAAAGTTGTTTGATGAGTGTGGGTGTGGGGGCAGGGAAAGAGCGAGGAGGGATCCAGAGAGAGGTGGTGGTATGGTGCATGCAATGGAGGTTAAAACTATCTAGGGTATCCACTATTGGGTGATTTATTCTTGTGGTGCCCCTGGTAGGCTACGAAACCAAAAGGTTGGTGAGTTACGTTAGGGCTCAATGTGCCAGTGTAACTAAACACAAGGCCAACATGTTTCACGCTATGAAAGACCTAGTGATCTGTAGCATTTCTTCAGGACCTAGAAGGGAGTGTAGGTGCACGTCAGTGAGGAAGAGGGGGTTCGATGTGATAACCCCTCCAGTGTGTGAGGTAGCTCGTAGTGGACCCTAGGAAGAAGTACCTATAAAAGTATAAAAGTCAAAAGATCTCTATAAGTAGATCTGTCCACATGATGCCTAGAAGGGGATAGAAATGGACGGAAGAAGAGAAAGAACACTCAGGTATCAATAGCCAGTAGGTCTGAAAATGCTCCAGGTATGTTGACCGGAAACCAGAACTAACAAGATGACCAGATAAAAACACGAACATGTACTGGTGTAGCAGTGGTTAGAAATCAATACAAACAGACAACCATATTACGGCAGCAGGCTAGGTCAAAATTCGCCATGTGCGTAATAAAGTGTAAAGGCGGAAGATGTCCCATATATGTGTATGTCAGAGATTATGGAGCACATATGCTATAGACAGCCATATTCATGTGGCGGGCCCAGGCATAGAGCGCCATATGCGCAGATGGAGTGATGGCAATCGTGCCCCAGGTATGCCCCACAAGTATGCCAACCTACTGCTCATCAGGCCATACCCCTTCAAGTCTGGGGGTGCAAAGTGTCAGGGGGCACAGAGCTCCCCGCGCACCCCGACCACATGAAATGGCATCTCCTACTGCCAAGTAGTGTGGTGCCGAGAAGGCGCATGTTGAAGCCGCACCAGCAGCTACCATGTGCACCCCCACTGGCCCAGTGGTACGGTCGGCAGCGTATAATTACCATCCTAAAAATACATCATCAAGGCACAGCACGTAACAAGAGTTTTTCAGCGTACCCTCTTAATGTAGGTTGGGAAGTCTCCAAAGGCTAGGCTTCGCTGGTTGTGCCCGCATTTTTGTGACTATGAATTAAATAGACAGTGCAGGCAAAATTATCAACAGGGACGGCCCCAGTCAGGCGGGTCTTCTGAATACACAAAGAATTTGTAAATTATCCTCAGTGGTGGATCGCTTATCAACTGACACTGCTGGAGGATTCTTAATGATCAATACTGAATTAGTTGCGGTAAGATCTATGTTTTGCAAAATCGACTTGCTCTCGATATATTATTGGCAAAAGTGGGTGGAGTCTGTAAAATGTTGAGGGCACAACATTGTTGCACCAACATACCTGATAAAAGTATAAAAATTGGGAAATATGTCAAAAATATCCCAAATTTGGAAGAATTGAAACCACTGGAAGTTGACAGTGCATGGAAGAAACTGGCTGATGGTATTTCTTCTATGGATAGTTGGTTATCGAATATAGGGAAAAGAATTGTAGGTAAAATGCTGTTGCCAATAATGGGTATTACTTTATTAGTTTTAACAATAATGATTTGGTGCAAATGCTTCAGGAAAAGAAAATGGCATGGAGTGAATGAGAAAGGAAAGAAAAGAAAATATGATGAAATTCAACTTGAAGAAATAAAGGAGATATTTACAAAAGAATGAAAGGCTTTCAAAAAAGAAAAGAAAAGGGAAATTCCAAAGTAAAAGATTAAATTGAATTGGGAAATTGCTAAAGTTGGCATCTGGTTCAGTAATTAGTGATGGCATAGAATGCCATCAAAGAGGGGATTGATGGAGCAAGGTTTCATACTTAAAGAAACTTGCTTGGACTCAACTCTCTCGAAATAACATGTAATAATGTAACCAACATGTTTGCTTTTACTAATAACTGCAATACACAACATTTTAGTTCATCTAGGGATAGCTTACCTATGTGCTTTACTGACCAGTAATCGGAGTGTCTAAAAATGGCTGATGAAAATGCTGGAACTCTTCTGCGTATACGTCTACTACATCTACGTAGTATGACGTCTTTCGCTTTTGGTGGAAATTCTTTGCAGCTGCGCAGTAGTACATAAAATGGGCGCTTTGAACCTGACATACTAATGCATATGCTTTTGCTCAAACTAAACCTTGCATGTTCTGCTAAACTATTAATGCATAGTTAAAATAAAATAATGGGATTAGAGTAGAAATAAGAGGTATACAGTGCATTCCTTTATTAATGTATTCTGACATGTTCTTCTTTGACTATAATATTAGCTCGTTTTTGGGCCTGGAGGGTGACTGAATACTCCATATTGTATGAATCCTACGCATGCGTAGCAAAACCCTGAACCTCCTGCGACAGTGACATTGAACCGCCAAGAACTGTCTTACACAAGCAATGCGCCTGAGAACTTTACCTCTTGACCCGGAGAGCGGAAGAAGATGCGAACAAATAAAATACATTGTATGAAAAGTAATATGAATGTTGCTGGGAGGAATAAAACTTGGGAAAATAAATTAAGTGCGGGATCATAGAACAATTAAACTAAAGAAGATGACTTCATATTAGTATGGTGTGATGACCTCTAACCATCCCATTGACCAATCAAATGCAGGGAATACACAAATATTGAAACATTGGGGGGAGTACAAACAGTGAGAATAGTATAACTAAGGTAGGCTTAGTTAGTTAGATTGTTCGACTTGTCACACACCTGTCACTGACCCAACGTTGCTGAAGGAGATCATAGATGTCACAGAAGCGCAGAGGGCTGGTCGGGCACTCTGACAGAAGAATCGGGAGATTGCTGAATGAGAAGAATCGATCCATCTAGAAGGAAACGAGAGTAGCACCAGAGAGGGGTGTAACGCTGGCGTTGCACTTAGAGGAGGTTACCTGTCCTGTCCTAACCTTTTGGCTCCTGATTAGTCGGGAGCCCTTTTCTTTTCCAGCCCATGGCCATGGGTTGGTCTTCGCACTATTCTAGGTAAATTTAAATCTGTGTGGTATGTCCTTGTACCGTTTTCCTTTTCCACCCTTCCCAGGTACCAATGTCTAGAGATTTTGCTAAGATTTTAAAGATTTTTTTTGATCATTAGTTTATCCTTGAGAAGCTGGTGTTTGACATGTATTGGTATTTGACTCACAAAATATTGCATAGATAAAAGTTTTAAAACTCTCCTGAGTCTTTGATCATTTCATCAAATAAGGTAAATAATTTGTTTAAGCCTATTATGCTAACAACCTGATTCATTGACGTGAATAAGTAAAAGTGACAAGGAATTGGTAAGTTATGGAAAACAGGTATAAGCCATTATAAGCTAAAATAATTCCTGATCGGCAGCAAATAGATTACCGGCTTATCGTGTGTATGCTTATGGGCCCAGGTGAGTATGGTGTATTATGAGTAACCCAAGCTGGTAATCTCGCGCCATCACAAGGTTTGGAGACCAATTTACAAGTGTAAAGTTACTACTAGTAACTTTAGATATGGGCAGAGGTCACTCTATTCTATGGGGTAAATATCACTCTACGGGAAAGTATAGAGCAAAGTAAAAATGTTTATTAACATTTTAAGAATATGGTAAAATTATTATATATTGATTAATAACATACATTAATGAACAAAATAAAAATGCTACAGCACTGTTAACTTACATTTGAATTACATATTTAATTAGTTGTAATATATTAAACTTAAATTACTTTTTTTTAAATGTTACCACCTGATGTAAAATATTTATATTTCCTTATCATGTAGTAAATATTACCCATGGTATGCATATTACCAAATTGATTCTGCGCTTTTATTTGCACTAACACTCTTTTAGGTATTTTTCTTCCCAACATTTCCATCCTATTAGGTGCCTTAATAATTTCATTATTTGTGACTCATGGACTCCTTCTTTCTATAGTGTTTGCCTTATACCAGCCAGTATGCTGATGACATTATATACAGACCCTTCTATGCATTAATGTATTGTAAGAAAGAAGGGCTTTATTCTAACTGATTTATTTATGATACCAACAACATGTATCACTTTTGTTGCCTGAGCACTTCTTCACGTCACTTTAATTCACCAACCACTGCAACTTTATGGTTTAAGAAATGTATCTATATTGTTTTAATACTTAAAACATTATTGTGTAGTGCAGGTTGCTGCTTTACCATTGGTTGACCATGCATGGTGCTGAACTTACTCTAGGTCTGAGTTGGAGTACATTTAGGACTGTTTTCGGATTTATTTGGCTCTTATACAGACAGAAGTGCAGTTTGTGGTTAGCAATGGCCCTACTCTTTTGTGGATCAGTTTTTGTCCTTTCATAAACCCCCCCCCCCTTAACCCTCTCTTAATCCCTCCTTACCCCATTTACTACAAAATTCAGAAGGAGATCTCTGCAATGAAAAGATACTTGAGGTGAAGGCATAGACCTCTGAATGTAGGTTTTTGGAAAGAATTTTGCATTGTGTAGTTACTACTATTGTAGTACTACTAAGCACACAATCAGAGCAAAAAATGTCAGCAGGAATTGTATCCAGATATGGGGCCTTACCTGGTCTCTTTTCTGCTATGGCTTTCGAGGGGTCATGAAAAGAAAAATGTATCAGTTGGCTCAGAGAAAATAATTGAAGACACTGAGTATGAACAATACGTATTGAATTCAAATAGGTGAAAGGTATTTCTGAATAGTCTTCGGAAACGTGTTGCAGCCAGAAAGCAGACTGAATTTAAGTCTCTGGTTTACTAGTTTTAATTGGATATGATATGCCAAAAGGCTCTCGCATCTTTATTTTTGACAGAGTCTAGAATATCTGTTCTTCTCATTATACCTTACTTTCTTTCAAAGTAGTTTTGTAAACAGATCTAGCATTTAGTTACAGCCAATTTATCTTTATTCTAATCAAAAGGTTCACCTTTGCAATCTAACAATGGCTGTCAAACCAAACAAATACAAGGAGACAAGGAAACACAAAGGTAATTCACTAGGGACCTTGGGCGGTAACTTATTATAGAGAACAGTGGACCCTAGTATTTGAAGGATCGAAGTAATGATAGGCATACACTACATAGTAAGTATGTCCTTTGTCCAGCCGGACAGGATTTTAATTAGTGAATATAAACAATAGCACAAAGATTTTCCATGAATGACAAGTGGGCACGACCCGTGACCCACAGTGAACAAGACAAAACGACGAAAATTCAGGCAAAAACGAACAAGGCGGTCTGTATACTTGTACTCAGTGGACAGACTTATTTATGTTTTTAAAACACCATTGCACAAGTCATTATTGGTCATTTCTAGTACATATGGTGCTAATTTGTCGACGACGTTCCGATGCCTAACTATAGATACAGGGCATCATCTTCAGGACAGGAAAATAGTACATGTTTGTCTTGAAAGCATAATGACATTTGCCTATTAGAACAAATGTCAGGATTCAGGTGGTTTATCGCCAAGGTTGGGAAGCGTGAGGATCAATCAGGTGCCTGCCAGCAAGCGGAGCGGGTTGCTCACTCTGGTGCCAGTTTAAGAGCGGGATAGCTCGTGTATACAAGGCCGGGCCAGTCGCGGCTCATTTTTTGCCGGTGCTCGATGGCATCCACGGTGTCGGGCGGGCGGGGATCCTCACATTTGTTCTAAAAGGCAAATGTCATTATGCTTTCAAGACAAACATGTCCGCCTTGTTCGTTTTTGCCTGAATTTTCGTTGTTTTGTCTTGTTTACTGTGGGTCACGGGTCGTGCCCACTTGTCATTCATGGAAAATCCTTGTGCTATTGTTTATATTCACTAAATAAAATCCTGTCCGGCTGGTCAAAGGACATACTTATAATATAGTGTATGCCTATCATTACTTCGATCCTTCAAATACTAGGGTCCACTGTTCTCTATAATAATATCAAACCAAACAAAGTCACATTATAGGAACACCTTCCATGGGGCTTGGTTTCGTTAATAAAAAAAGAAATCACATGCTTGAATAAATGACTGTGGGGGCCAATGTAATGCAACATGTCCCTTCCCCTTCTCACAAGGTGTGACATACACTTGATATTGTGTTTTCTAACTTGGAAACTTTACGCACAGAAGCCCCCATTGAATTGGTTTGGTTGGACCATTATCGGATCCCATTCTCCTTCTGCAGGGAGAAACCCTGTCATAATAGGGGTAGCCAATTTTTTATCAAAAGGAATTGGAAAAACCTGTCAGAAGCGTCCTTGGCCCCTATCTTACAGGTCAATCAGCCTAAACTCTCTTCCGATCCTAATGCAGATTCCCGGGCTCTGGATCATTGGATTTCAACAGCTGTTGAATCCATAGCACCGGCTAGAGCCACTAGGTCAGTGAGGCTCTCCCCCTTTGCCCCTTGGTTGTTGGACTCTCTTAGAGCGGCCAAGAGCAGGTGCAAATGCCTGGAACAGCAGTGGAGAGAAAACTATTGAGAGGCAGCCAAAACTACCTATAAGAACGCACTGAAAGATTTGCATAAATTAATCCGAGCTGCCAGGAGGGATCACATAGCTATCTGCATATTTAAAGCTGAAAACTCTACTAAAGAGGTATTCAAGGTGGTCAATTCTTTACTTAAGCCGAAAGCATTAGAGAACGGTGTACAACCATCCTCCTCTCTGTGCGAAGACATTTCGGACTTCTTTGACAACAAAGGCCAGAAGGTCTACCAGTCCTTCTCTGAGATTCGTGAAACAGAAAATTCTGACAGTAAGGCGGGTGGGACACAAGAGCCCTCACTCACGAATGTTAGCCCGATTCCAATACAGGAAGTGTTGGCGGAAATCCAGGGGTGTAAGTCTGGGGCACCAGATGACCCCTGCCTCCCGAAACTCTGGAAAGTGATGGCACACTCTCTGAAGTATGTGTTATCACACATTTGGAACTCATCCCAAGTGTCTAGCACTTTTTGTGACATATGGAAACATGCCACACTTCTCCCCTTGCACAAAAAAACAAACGGGGATCCTGGGGATCTAAATAATTACAGGCCTATCTCTCTGCTGCCTGCCCCAGGTAAGATGCTGGAAAAACTGGTGTGGAGGCAATTGACTAACTTCATTGAGAGCAATGGCAGCCCACATGATACCCAATCTGTCTTTAGATCGGGTTTCAGCACCGGGACAGCACTCTTGGAGGTGGCTGAGTCGGTGAGGCTGGCGAAGGACTCAGTGGCATCCGCTATGTTAGTGCTCCTTGATCTGTCCGCGGCATTCAACACTGTTGACCAAACTTTGCTGTCTCCGAGACTGTAGGAGACAGGTTTAGGGGGTATGGTACTGGCCTGGCTGAATTCCTTCCTAAGCAACCAGATGGTCTCACTACAGCCATTTGTCTCAAAGCCTAAACCACTTTGGTGCGGAGTCCCTCAGGGATCAGCGTTGAGCCCACCCTTGTTTAATCTATACCTGGCTCCGTTCTTTTCTCTGATAGCCAGCTGGGGGGTTAAAGCAATTTCATATGCAGATGACACCCAGCTGGTCTTCTCTTTTAAAGAGCAATCCGAGGACTCATTCCGGAGCTTCAAAGGCTGCCTAAGAGATATTGCGTGGTAGATGAATAACAACAAACTAAAACTCAATGCAGGAAAGACAGTGGTGATATTTTTCGGGAAAGAGTCACCTCCAGCACTGGATCTCTGGTGGCCTGGGGAAATGCCGCCCCGTCCCCTGCAGACAGTATAAAAAATGTTGGTGTGAAGTGGGAGTCTGACATGTCATCATCGGCTCAGATACGGCAGATGACTGCCACCTGATTCAGCAAACTCAGAAATCTGCCCAAATATCTGAATCTACTACCAGACGCATGCTGGAAAATCACAGTCCATGCCATGGTGACATCCAGGCTGGACTATGCCAACAGCCTATATTTAGGCCTTCCAAAGTACTCAATTAGACACCTTCAGATGGTCCAAAATGCGGCTGCGAGATTGAATAGGCAGGTCCCTTTCCGAGCATGTCTCTCCGCAAAAATGTAGCCTCCTCGCACGCTGATGACGAGCCCAGCTCGTCATGGAGCATGGGTTTTTTAAAATCTCAGCATAGAAGGAGAATTCAACTAGCGCGGATGTGGTTAAAAGAACTCCACTGATTACCCGTAGCTAAAAGGATCGAGTTTAAGGCACTGACGCTGGCATTCCGAGCCACCCATGGCAAATGCCCAAGCTATTTGAAACGAAAACTACCTAGCTATAAGCAGACGAGTTCCCTAAGGTCAAACTCACAAAGGCTGCTCTGCACACCCCGCTTCAACAAGGCCCGCATACGCAGTAGATCCTTCACAGTTGGGGCAGCTAAGTTGTGGAACTCCTTGCCTGTGATCTTTTCAACATAGAAGCAGAGCCTCTTTTTAGGAAAAAAGTCAAGACCTAGCTCTTTAGATCAGATGAATGGGTCCGAGGCCTTCCTTCTCGGTTCTCCATTCGGATACTGTTGATTGCTTAGTGCCGGGACACCTCTGTTTGATGTAGCTGTCGCGCTTTACAAGTGTCTGTAGTATTATTATTATTATTATTATTATTAATAACTAAGGTTATAGATAAAACAGCAGGGGACACAGTTTTTTTCTTATAAACAGATTATTATTGAATTTTAAACCAGTGGCACTGGTTAAACAGGAGAGCAAGTCACGCACCAAACAACACTGCAGAAGGTAAGTAGTCCATACAGGGCAAATCATTCTTTGAATGTTAGACAGTGCACTTCTGTAAAGCCTACCAGCATATTGATGGAACCCATTAAACTATCTGCCCAAGCCACTTCCCTCACAACCTTGCATGTTTCTGAGGGCACCCAGGTGCTTCATAGATCACCCGCTTCTACTGCCCACACCAGTCGACACCTATTCTCCATTTTGGCAGTGCAGGTGGTCTAGAGGCCATCCATTGCAAGGCGATATCGCTTTTCGCCACTAGGGGGGCCATATCTAGAAAGGAGAACCAACAGGGAGATATGGGAGCCTCCCTGCCCAGAACCTCTGACAACACCCTGGTTACACCAGTCTAGTAATGGAGTACGGCATTGCAGGCCCACATCATGTGATAAAAATTGGCTTGATCAATTCCTTATCGCATACAAGTGGAGGTGCATTGTAGTACCGCTCGGTGCAAACAGTGTGGAGACAGATAGACAGCAAATGTATTTATTTATTTTAAAAGTTTTCTATAGCTCGGACATGACCACTGAGAATATCAGAGCGCTTTACAGTTTATAAATCAAGTAAGGATACGAGGGGTAAAAACAGAACAACCAAAACAAAATACAATGTTAAAAGTCCTGTAGAGCTGGGCGCCCTAGGGAGCATTGGAAGCTAGGAATCAAAGGCAAATGTTTCTTCATCTGTATAATTTTTTCTTCCTTGAAAAAGGAGGTAGGTCTGATTCATAGCACTCTACAGTATAACAGTTGCGAACGGAATAGGCAGAGGTAACAGAGAACCAACAGATCCACCAGTCTTCACAGTCTTAAACCAATTAGGGTGTCCCCTAGCGCCTTGGAAACTCGATTTCTATGGAAAAAATGTATTCATCAGTATCACTTCAACTTTCTTTTTGAAAAGGGCAATAGAGGGATTCAACCTAATATCAGGGGGTAAGGAGTTCCATATCCTTGGGGTGATATCCGAGAAGGCTTGATTGTAGGTTTTATTTTATTGAATTTTTGTGGTTTGAGCAGTAATGTGCTGGCAGGTCTAGAGGATCTCGACCCACCTCAAAACTCCAGTTTTTGAGCGAGGTACATTGGGGTGTTGAAATGAATAACTTTATGTGCCTTACATGCAATTTTTAGTTGTATCCTAGCTTCATATGGGAGCCAATTTAGAGATATAAACTCTGGCGTGATATGATTGTTTCTTTTAGCGCCTGTTATGAGTCTTGCAGCAGAATTGAGGGCAGCTGTGAGAGGAGCCGTCTTCAATCTAGGAAGGCCACAAAGGGTTGCTCTTCCATCATCCAGCTTAGAGATCACTAGGGCTTGCACCGCAATCTTTAAGTCATGTGAAGGGCGGAGAGGTTTTATTTTCCTTAAGATGCAGAGTTCGAAGTTCGCTCCTTTGGTGAGTGTACTAATGTGATGTCTTCAGGGATGCGACCTTCAGGTAAAGTTGGGTATCATTGGCGTACTTGTGATAGTGAATAGGTTGAAGAGACTGGGTGGAAGCACGGATCCCTGTGGAACCCCGAGAGTGATTGGTGAAGGATGAGACAGGGACTGGTTCACCTTGAAGCTTTGGGTTCTATTGTAGAGCAATGAAGAGAACCAGTTTAGGGCCCCATCCTGTGCTCTAAGAGGTCAATTAGGTTGTCATGTTTAACAGTATCAAAAATCAGATGAAAAATTGAGGAGGATCAGTAGGCAAGATTCATTTTGATCTAGCAATCTTATTGCATCATCTACAATGCAAGTGAGAGCGGATTCTGTGCTATGACCCTGGTGAAACCGAATTGAAATTGGTCCAGGAGTCGGAATTGTTCAATGTGGTTGCAAAGTCGGGCATGCACACATTTCTCCAAGAGCTTTGCCAATGGGGAATGTTAGAAATTGGGCGGAAGTTGTCTATGTCGAGGGATCTGCAGATGGTTTCTTTAGAATAGGGGTAACCTGCCCAGACTTTAGGCAGTCTGGAATAGCACCTTGAAGAAGTGAGGCATTGACAATTTTAGTCCAGAGTCGGGAGTGGGAGTATGGAGGCTCTGATCTCAGAGAAGAAGTTTGAGGGCAAGGGGTCATTGAAATGGTTAGATGGTTTCATAGTAGCCAGCATTTTGCGTATAGTATTGAGTAAAGTTTTGAATATGCTCCAAGAGGCGTTGCTTTTGGGTGGGGGCAGAGCCGAACGGCCATAAAGGTAATTAATTTGAATGAGGCACAGTCTAGTGGAGGTGATGAGTTCCTGTGGTGCCATTTGTGCATCCCTCCAGTGATCGTTCTCTACAGAGACTATCCAGCCCTCCCACTGGCTGCTAAGGTTGTCCAGTGACCAGGGGGAATTGATAATGAGTGTGCCGCAAATCTGTGAAATCCCACCCCTGCCCATGTGCCCCATTAGTAGCTTGACTTCCAGAGGGTTAAATTATGGAAGGGTGTCCCTTGGGAGGGAGTGAGTGTACATGGCATGTCTGAGTTGAAAATATTTATAAAACTGGGTGTGTGCGAGCTTGTACGCCTCATGCAAATCGTGAAAGGACCGCATATGTGTCCCCCGACCATACATCCGCCATGATACCAATGAGGTCCCAGGAGCAAAAGCTTTTAAGAGATGCTGTTTCCTTTAACCAAGTGCCATGCCAAAGCAGTGTCTGTTGCATAAGTTTAATCTCCCGTTGCACATGCCGCAGGACCACCCTCTACACAAGGAACACTGCCCTGGCCACCGTCAGCACTGAGAGAGAGATCGGTGCCCCATAAACATGGCCTGGAAATGGAAAAAGTCTAGAAGAGAGAGTGCCACCCGGTACGCGGGGTCTGCCCACCCCCCAATTAATCAGTCATGAATGACAAGCAGGTGAGATGATAGGTAGTAGAGATAGAGGTTGGACATGCCCATGCCCCCTTAGTACGGCCCCTGTTGACAGTGAATAAGGGAGATACGTGGCCTGGAACTCCTACACAAAAATGATTTTGTGGAGCTGTCAATGGCAGAAAACCCTGTTTGGGTTAGCTGAAGTGGTAAATTCTAAAAAATGTAAAGGAATCATGGTAAGATCATCATTTTGTATAGGGTGATACAGCCTAAGATGTTGAGGGGAAGAGTATGCCACCTAGTGAGCTCTGACTTGGTCTTCCATACCGAAAGGTGGCGGTTCAGGGTCAAGGTGAGCTTGGGATGTAAAGTGACCCATACACCCAGGTATCTAAAGTAAAGTCTTTGCAGGGGAATCTTTGCCTGCCAGTCAAAGCAGTCCCTAGTTGATGCCAAGAGGAACAACACAAACTTAGAGGGGTTCATCCATAAACTAGATGCCAGTTTGAACCTCTCAAGCAGCCAGGGACATCTGGGGCCACTCACAGCTGGTTGGGTCAAGTACAGCTGGATATTGTCTGCGTACAATGCAATGTGGTCCTCCTGACCTATACCCCCATCTAGCCGGCTAGGGCAGAATCTGTGCGGATGAGTGAAACCAGGGGCTCTACAGGCAGAGCCAAAAGGAGGGGAGACAGGAGGAAACCCTGTCTGGTCTGCCGCTCTATGGGGAAGGCTTTGAAGAGAGCTCCATTTACCCGAACCTGGGCAGTGGGATTGGCATAAAGAGCTCAGATACTGCCCTGTAACCTGGACCTGAGTCCTGCTCGGAGCAGCACCGACTGGAGGTAGCCCCAATCCACCGAATCAAAGGCCTTCTCAAAATCAATAAGAAGTAATGCTAAGTCTGGGGGTAATTGATGACGTATGCCAGGGCCATGTGTAACCAGTGTTGTGTGCAACCAAGTGGTATGAAGCCACATTGGTCCGGGTGCACCATTCCTGATTCACTTTTTATTAGCTGACCCGCAAGGTTGGAGCAGGGTGAGCGACTTAGGCCCTTGCATGTGACAACTTTTCAACCCAGGACACTATGCACTTTATAATTTTCTTCGATCATTATAGTGTTATTCGTAGCAGGTTTTTACTTCCAATCTTAAGGGGAAAGGTTTTATACAGGTGAGACCTGCTTTACTGTCTCGTCAGTTATTGGATGATCCTTGGAAGATTTATACCATTGCAAGCTACTTAGTTACTGCTGTTAGACTTAGGAGAAAACGGTATTTCCTGACAAGTGTTCCAACTGTACCTGTATGACCAAATGATCTCCGTTTTAATTCTGGCACTTTGTCTCGAGTTGTTTTTTATTTCTTATCTTAGCTGCTTGTTACCATATATATATTAATGGTAACTCTGGTTTTTAGTGTGTCTATGAAATCTGACTCTGAAATGTTTTTAAGGTCGCCCATATTTATTAATGATTTGTATTTTAGATGTTTTTATTGTGTGGTATTATATGATGTATGTGTTATACCTTTATGGTTTTTATTAACCAAATAAAGTGGTTTTTATTGACTGACTGACTGACCTCACCTGCCCGACCTCTTGGTAGAGGATAAGAATGTCCTGGAATGCATGATAGTATTTAATGGGGAACCCATCCGGGCTTGGAGGTTTGCCCGGCGCCATTCTGGACATTGCCTCTCCAAATTCTTCTACTGAAATGGACTCGTCCATTACACTGGCCTCATGGGGAAGCAGGAGTGAGTCAAGAAAGGCCTGTGTTACCGCCATGTCTCAGGCCGTGGGTTTGGTGTATACGTTTTGGTAATAGTGGGCGAAAATCTGAGCTATCCCTGGGAGGGAATGCTGAGGTTGACCATGTGAGTCAAGGACTTCAGGGACAATCCTGTTGGCCAGCAGATTGGAGACCAACCACTAGAGTAGCTTCCCGTTTTTGTCCCCCCAGCCATATAGTCTGGCCATTGTGGCCCTCTAGAGGTGTTTAGCTGCTTCAAGGGAGTGTAGCCGAATGTCATTCCTGATTAGGCTCATCTGGTGAGTGGTGCCTGGCTGAGAGTCAGCTTCCAGCTGTTGCTCCAGCTGGAGAGCCTGTGCCTCCAGTAAAGCAACCAGAACCGACCGGTCTCAGCCCCTGATATCACTTTTAGCATAACCTCGCATTATAGGCTTACTTGCGGAAGTTAGCCTTCCCGTTGTGGCCACCGTGCCAGCATTGATTGTGAAAAAGGACCAGAGGCAGCATGTGAAGTCTTTGTCCTGGATTTACCAGGTGTTTATTATTATTATTATTATTTTTATGTTTCTTATATAGCGCCTGAATCGACCCCCGAAGGGGTATCTCCGCGCTTGCCTTGGGAACCCATCCTGGCTTTTCCCTGTGAGATAGCCCCTACAGGTCATCCCCAAGGTGAAAGCCAGGCATCCCGCCGCGGGGGGCCGTTGTGGATATTAAGCAAGCTTAATGCCCAGAGTTGCAGAGTGTGAACCCATGATTAGGTCAGGCACCGAAGCGAGAATTATCGAGTCCATGGACATTTGAGCTCAAGACCCTGCCGCGTCGGGAATTGAACCCTGGTCCCGGGTCTGACCTCTGCTTCAGGGTCTGCCTGCTCTAACCAGTGAGCCACACTTCTCCACATAGGTTACTAACCCACAATATGGGGACCTAGGTGCAGAAGTAAAGGTGAGTGATCTGAGATACCCTGGGCCAGAATATGGATCTGGGTCAACCTCTGGCAATCGGGGCAGACAGGAATACCATTTCTATCGGGAATGAGTATGGTGAGCCACTGAGGTTTGCGTAAATTGCTGACGATGAGGGTGCCAAGACCTCCAAGCGTTGCTAAGCACTCAAGTCACGGCCCAGTCGGTAAGACAGTGGGTGCCAATCACACGTGAAGCCGTGGAGGCATCGAAGCTGTCCACCTCAGGGTCAGGTACACCCTTAAAATCACCGCCAATCACCGTGAGTCCCTGCGGCAGGCAGGAACGAGATGGGAGAGGTCAGAGATATGGGCGTTATGGAGAAGCATACCAGTAGGACCACCTGGTCCTCTATTGTTATATGTCACCCCTGAGGGTCGCATATCAATTTTTTGACCACCATTGGAAAAGAGCAGTGCAGCAAGCTGGTGACCCCCCTAGGCCCCTTGGAGTACCCCGGGTGGAAGACACTGTCATAGCCCTTCCGAGGCTGGAATGGACAGAGATCCCCAAACGATTGGGTTTCCTGCAGCAACAGGACCTCTGGGTGGTGTCGGTGGGCAAAGATGAGCACTGATGCCCGTTTCTCCTGGCCTAGGAGGACACTAACATTCCATGACATATTTCGGAAGGTCAAATGGGCGTGAGATATGGGTTGGGGTGGAGTGCGTGCATCAATGCACCCCTATAGTGGGTGGTCTGCATGGCCCTGTAAGGCTCTGAAAAGTGTGCTAGTGGAGTGTGGTAAAGGAGTGTTGCCCCAGGCTTGTACAGTGTGTGCAAAATCTAAGGAGGGAAAGAGAGAGTTAATTAGAAAGGCAACTAACAATGTGCAAACATGACCCCCACCCCCAACTCCCCCAACACCCACCCCTCCCCATATTTCTACCCCAGAAGCATCTATTGCCCTGTAGAAAATGCAAACAATAAAAACCAATGTGCTTAATAACATTCTTTGGGGCATATTTACAAGCCCCTATCTCCACACAATGTCACTATTCAGGATGTTGTAGTGGCAATAGGGGCTTCACCTTACTTACAAGGCAGCGTCAAGCCACTTAACATGGCTTAACACCGCCTTGTATATAAGTCCCCCTTTCACTCTAAACTTACTGTGAAAGGAGTGGGCAATGGGTGTTATGGTGAGTGTTCCACCATAACACCCATTCATTTTGACGCTACCCCCTATCTATAAGGGAGGCACAATAGGAGGCAGCACCAAATTGAAGAACAAGAAAAACCTGGTCGTAACCTGGTGAAATGAGGAGAAATGCTTAATTTCTCTTCATTTTTGCTGTTTCCATATGTGCTGCATTGTGCAGCACACATCAAAACAGCAAAACGCCAGGTGTCCCTCCCTGCACATATTCAATCATTATAAAAAAACAGACATTTTGCAACTTCTATGTGTGCTGCATTAAGCAGCACACATAGTAGTTACAAAACACCATTTAAAGAGTATGAGCAGGAAGGGAGAACTTCCTGCATATAAACATTCTTCCCCTCAATACAGACACTCTTGCACTATGGTGCAAGGGTGTCTGCGTTGAGGCTAGGCTGCTCCTTGGTGGGTATATGAGCACCCCTGTCTTTACTTAGAAAATAGTCACAGTTCAACCAAAGTTGCAGTAAAGCAGGCAATTGGAGGCTGTTTAGCCATCAGGTGGGCTGTGTGGCCCAGAGGAGTCAGCACAGCCCCTTTGTGGATGAGCACTTGAGACAGTGTAAAGTTAGAAGTGTCATCATCAGGATCAGGTTCTCACCCCTGGCAGGCTGCAAGCATCCCAGGATTGGCGGCCAAGTCTAGAGACATGCAACCAGGATGGAAGCCGTCCCCCTCTCGAGCATCGTGCTGTCTGTGTCAGCCTTTAGACCTCCTCCTCAGACAGGTCGGGAACCCAACGGTGGAAGCGTACACAGTTTGTAAGCCTCCTCAATGTTGCTGTGCCAGTGCCTACAGGGAAGGGTGGAGTCTTTTTTAGGGCAAGTAGGAGCACAACCAGCTAGCTATTCAATGATGGGACTGCAGGACAGATCGGAGACAGAATGGAGGAAACCTAGACCAGCCATGAGGCTCCTGGCCCATTAGCCAGTATTTAATTCCCCTCCCCTCCTGATGGGGGGTTTAATGCTTGCCGGGGGGACAGAGAAGCATCCTGGGGGGACTCTGCAGGTGACAGTGATTGCACTCTCCCATGCTCCCTCCGTGACTGGTTGCTTTGTCTACATGGTTTGGGTAGATTATGTGTTCCCAGTCTTCTGGGTGCTTTTCGGTGCTGGGAGGAAGAAACAGCAGGACCATGTAGTGGGCGCTCCTCCGTAAGCCATTGCCAGGTGGATTCAGGTGTTATAAAAAATGGGATTTGTTCAGGTGGAGAACCTGAAGGCACGCTGGGAAAAGTAGGTGATATTGAAGCCCCCTCTCTTTTAGTTTCTGCTTGACCTCCGTATAAGAGCGATACCGATGCTGGACCTCACAGGTGTAATCTGGGAAGAGACTTACCTTGGCGTCTCCAAAGCAGAGGTCTGTTTGGAGTCAGGCTTCTTGGAGGGTACCATCCCTGTCCTGAAAGTTAAGGATTCTGGCAATAATTGGTCGAGGTGAAGCCCAGGGTGGCTGTCTTGGAATGGGGGCCCGATGTACCCTTTCAATGATGAACCATGAAGTAAGACTGTCTGCCGGTATCCAAGACTTTATCCAATTCTCCACCTGGTCCACCACTTGTCTGGGGTCATCCCCCTTTGCCCACCCCAGGACACAATCAGGCAGATGTGCCTGAGGAGATCTGTTCATGTGAATATAGTGGATACTTGTTTTTTAAGATTGAAGATGTCATCTTCTGTGGAGGAGATCTGGGATTCGGTTTCTGTAAGTCTTGCTGTGGCATTATGGATATCCTGGAACAGTAGGGTCACATCAATTCAAACCTGCCCTAGCTTGTTCTCCAACGCTGACTGTGAAGTCTGAATTGCCCATAGTATTGTGGTAAGGTCTGGAGTCGGGGGGCTGGGTCTGTTGCCCTCCGGCTGGCCTGAAGATTCCAGCGGAGAAACCAGCAGTAAATCAATGCATTTTCATCTGAGTCTGTGTGGTGCTGAATGGGCGAGCCTGTCCTTGCCCATCCCTGCAGAGGGTGACCTCGCTAGGCTGGAAGCTCAGAATTGGGGTAAGTCGTGCCAGGCAACCGACAGCCGCATAGGAGGTAAGTGTGAGGGGGGCGTGGCTACGCGCGCAGCGAGACTGGCTGCACCCTAGCGGAGCTCCGGCGTGATCCCGCAATCAGGGGTTAATTTATCCGGTTAAATCACCGCCTGGCCGGCCCGGACTTGCAGCGAGTGTCTAAGGGGCGCTGATACAGCACCGGACCGAACATCAGGGTCCAACGAACCCCGGAACCGCACCGGCATCAGTGAGGCCGACACAGCCGAGAAGGAGTCCACGAGCTCGGCGAGACCCAGCAGGAAAGTCCGGTGCTGCAACCGGAAACGAGGGCCGCACGGACGGGACCCCTAGGAGGCGCGAACAGCGACGGCGGCGCCAGGACACATTGCCGGAGATCGGCCCCCCGGCATACCACAGGAGGCGGGGGTGACCCGACCGACCACGCCAGGGAGACGAGGAAGTGGTGTACTGCAGAGGTACCGGGACCATCATCCGGGCAGTGACCGACTGAGGAGCGGGGAGGTGCCCATCCCCCCACCGACCTAAGCCAGTGAAACGGACCGGCGCCGGAGAAGGCGGACACGGACACCCGAAGGGCAGAACACCCACCAGGCTCCAGCGGTGCAGCAATCGGAGGCCCCGAGCACCCCCACAGGTCAGTGACCGGAGCCCCCGGCGCCACCGGCAACGGCCCTGCACGGTGAGCGCTGTGGCGCGAGGCGCAACTGAAACAGCACCCGCCTGAGCGCAGACCCGCCACCCCCTGCGACACGGAGCCCACAGACCCAGACCCGTGCGGCGCCACAAGCCGGGTCCGGCGGACAGGCAGCAGGGGCATACCCATCGGGAGGCACCGAAGGCCGCATCCGCAGCACGCACCGTGGGGTAGTGGTGGGGCAGAACCAGGGGGAGCCACAAACCGCCTGAGAGGCCTGGGACCCGACTGTCCGCACCACCCGCCACTGCCACAATCAGCCAGGGGGCCCCCGCTGCAGCCCACGTGCACGGATCTAGAGGGACAACCAAGAGTGGTGGGTGCCGCAGGGAGACTCTGCCTGCCGCCCGCTACACGCACTGCAACTGATCGCTACCGGACTTCGGTACCCTCAAAGCCAGGGCATAGCTGGACGCCCGACGCAACGGGGGGACGGCGTGGAGCCTAAATTACACTACACTGCAGAGGCGACACCACGTCACACGCTGCCTGGGCCAGAATCCGAGCAGAGCGGACTAGCTACCGCCACCGGGCCACGCTGCGATCTGCGCAGTTCAACCACGCGGAAGATTCCAAAGTGGGCATATCCTGCACTCCCCGACCTGGGAATATAGCCGGGGCCTCAACCAGTGGCTCTGACAAACAACGCGACCACGAACTACCACCACACAAGGGCCCTCCGCGAACCTGCGCCCGCCCATGTCCGGGGGTGCCGGAAAACGCACAGGAACGGGGAGCACGTCCCAGAAGGGCAAAATGGATAAGACGCTGAAGCAAACGGACGCGGATCCAGTGGCGACCAAACTGGACTCGGTGCTGGCGGCAATGGAACGCCTGGAACACTCCATCCAGTCTACCCGGACGTCCCTGGAGGCGAAGATAGATGGAGTCGCCATAGATCTCACGCACCTGAAGGAAGACCACAAGAAGCTGGCTGAGCGCACCAAAACCCTGGAAATCACGACGACGGGCATGGAACCTCGAGTCGCCCAGTCGGACAAGCAGATTAAAGATCTCCTCAACAGGGTGGAGTTCCTGGAGGACAGGGCAGAGGATGCAGAAGGGCGGGCGAGACGCAACAACGTCCGCATAGTGGGTCTGCCCGAAAAATGGGAAGGCAAGGATCCGACCACCCACATAGAAGAATGGCTACGCACCCTGCTGCCGGAAGGCACCCTCTCGCCATACTTCGTTGTGGAACGGGCGCACAGAGTCCCGACAAGGCCACTCCACACTGGCTCCAACCCGCGCCCTTTCTTACTCCGTATCCTGAACTACAGGGACCGAGATGCTGTCCTGCGAGAAACTCGAAAACTGGGCACCATACAAGTCGAAAACGCGAACATAATGTTCTTCCCAGACTACACGATCCAGGTGCAGCGCCAGCGGCAGTCGTTCCTAATGGTGAAGCGGAGGCTACGCCAACTGGGACTTACGTACTCCATCCTCTTCCCAGCGAAACTCAGGGTGGTAGCGAATGAAAAAACACACTTCTTTGACTCCTCGGAAGACGTGGAAGCCTGGCTGGACAATGGGACGGATAAGAATACTGAAAGATCAGGGCGCCCGGACAGGCCAAGGAGACGCAGGAGGTCCAAGAGACGACGCTGGGCCAGGTCACCCTCCCCGGCGGCCAGCAGCACCCAACACAGCGCGAGCCCACCGGAAGAGGAAATGCGCAGGGAACAGCAGGAAGCTCTGCGGATGGTCTCGGAGCTCAGCGGCTCCCCTTCACAACGCTCCCCGCCCGCCCACAGCCCCAGGGTGTCGCCAAGCGACGACGAAGCGATCTATGGACTACCGGACTCGCAGCTCTCAAATGGGCTGCCAGACATCACCCCACAAACGTCGGACCTGTTTGGTTAAAGAAGGAGTGCCACACCACGGGGACCCCAGCAATAGAAGCAAAGACACAGCACGGCCCGGTGGAGACGGACACTGAACACGCAGTAAGTTGAGTCAATGTCATACTTGCAGTAGCCTATCGCGGAGCAGCTGCCCGGTGGCACCCACTCCACATGGGCCGCTACATAGCGGGGTCCCTATGGGCGGGCGATGGTTATCAGCTCCAGGCTTGACCGGGGCAGAGGCCCCATGACTTTTGGGACACGCTGCTAACCAGGCGGTGGGCCGGCCTGACGGCCACTCAGGCCTCTACTTCACATCCCCCTGGGAGGGCATTCACGCCTTCCCACTCAACAGACACCCACTGGGCACTCGGACTGCGCGATGGGCAGCAACCCCCCAGAATGGACTGTTCGTACTTTTTGCAGAATGTTTGGACGGCTGCCCGTTTGGCAACCGACCCGATGGTATTCCCCCCAGTTAATGTTTACCCCCCTTTTCCCTACTATGAAACGCTGCATGCAGGGCCTACAGGGGTGCCCGCGAGACTTTCCTGGGTGCTGCTCGGATACAATTGGAGACGTTCTGACACTGGGTGATGGAGGGCCCCTTGAGGGGGCGCTTGGTGTGGGGGGGAGAATGGGTGTGTCTGACTTGTTATATGCTGATGGCTGAAGTCGTAATGTGTACCTGGAATGTACGCGGAATACACACACCCGCACGCAGGTACATGATTTACTCCTACTTAAAGAGACACAAAGTGCAGATAGCACTCCTTCAGGAGACACACCTAACAGCCCCTGAGGTACACACCCTGCGCAGGCGATGGCGCGGACAGATCTATGCAACTGGGTTCTCCTCTTACGCCAGCGGGGCACTGATATGGATAAGACCAGGGCTCCCGTTTGAGGTAGAGGACTCACACATAGACAAAGAGGGGAGGTTTGTGGCAGTGAAGGGACGCCTAGATGGGCGGCCGCTGGTGGTGGCGTCGCTCTATGCCCCTAACACGAACCAACAGGGCTTCCTCGAGACGGTGTCCACAACACTAGCACACTGGCATGGGATCCCCTGGATGCTGGGGGGGGATTACAATAGTGTATTGGATACCACACTGGACCGCTCATTCCCACCACTGCCCAATGCGCCAGTAGTAGGCGCCATGAAAGCTCTTATAGCCTGGGCCTCACACTGGAACTTGCATGATGTATGGCGCCACCGGAACCCTACGGCCAAGATATATTCGTACTATTCGGGAGCCCACACCCTACACACCCGATTGGACAGATTCATGCTCACAGATGATCTACTCCCGCTGGTGACGGACGTGCATTACATGGGTAGGACACACTCGGACCACAACCCACACATGTTAACTGTCTCATGGGCGAGTACTCGCCCCCCTGTCCCCACTTGGAAACTGCAGCCGGACCTCCTACTAGATGCGCCCTTCCGGGATTCACTGTTTGCACATATAGTGCATTACTTTGAGGAAAACGCAGGCTCAGCCACCTCTCTGCAAATGGAATGGGAGGCGTTTAAGGTGGTCATTAGGGGGCAGTGTTTAGGTACTCAGGGGAATCTCAAGCGTCAGGTGGAGAAGGACTTACAGAGGGTGGAGGAGGAACTGAGTCGACATGAACGGGACTCGGCGGGAGGGAACATCGCTGGGCTTCAACTTGCGCAGGCGACCCACGAACGACTATTGGAGAGGCTCCGATGTCTGAACTTTGCGGCACATGCGGCGCGCACGCACGATAGGGGGGACAAGCCCGGTAAGTTACTGTCGTGGCTCATCGCCAGGGAAGACCGGACGAAACCAGTCACAAAAGTGCTAGATGCGACGGGGATGCCCCTACACACACAGTCAGAGATTCACGGAGCATTCACTACACATTACAAAACGCTGTACCGCTCTTGCCTGCCCACACCCGCCCCGGACACGGAGGAATATCTCCGTCGGATACCGTTACCGGCGCTCACCGACGCCCAACGAACTATCCTCGCGGCACCCGTTGCCCCTGAGGAGCTCCGGGAGACCATAGCGGCGCTTTCCAACGGAAAATCCCCTGGCCCCGACGGACTCCCAGCGGAGTTCTATAAAGCCTACCAGGACCTCCTGATCCCTGAACTCGTTAAACTGTATGAAACGGCTCTGGAAGATTCCACCCTGCCCCCTTCTCTGAGCGAAGCCACGCTGGTCTCCCTCTTGAAACCGGGTAAAGAGGGGACGCTTATGGGCTCGTACAGGCCACTCGCCCTCCTAAACACGGACTATAAAATACTAGCCTCCACCCTCGCGAGGCGACTGGCCCAATATACACCCATCCTGGTCCACCCTGACCAGAACGGGTTCGTACCCACACGCAGCACATCGCTCAACATCCGCCGGTTATTCAGGGTGCAGGAGTACGCGAGAGACCCTTGGCCACGATTGGGTTGCATAGTATTAGACCTGGAGAAGGCCTTTGATTCGGTAGAGTGGCCGTATCTCAGAACGGTTATGCAAAAGTTAGGTCTGGGTGACAACTATCTGGACATGGTGGGACTCCTATACCAGACGCCTACCGTCCGGGTCCGGATAGGGGGCCTGATATCGGATGCTATACAGGTGAGGCGGGGCACGCGACAAGGCTGCCCGTTATCGCCCCTACTCTTCTCATTGGCCATGGAGCCACTGGCGGAGATACTGAGGATGCAGGGCGCCGTGTGGGGCATCCCATTGATAGATGGGGTACACGCGGTTTCCCTGTACGCCGACGATCTACTCCTCTACGTCAGAGACCTGACGCGGATACCCCCGGAACTCACCAGCGCCCTCTGCGAATTCACGACGCACTCGGGGCTAAGGGTCAACTGGGGTAAGTCTGGAGTCTTCCCCTTTCACCCAGATATGCAAGAGTGCGCAGTACAGCTAGGAAACACGACACTGACATGGTATGCCGGCACCTTTAAGTACCTGGGCATATATATTTACAGGAATGCGGCGGATATACTAGATGGCAACCTGGTTCGAGCCATAAACTCCTTGCGGGCACAGATCCGATTCTGGGGCACGCTCCCGCTTAACGTCCCTGCCAGGATCACCCTGTCCAAAATGATAGTCTTGCCTAGGCTTCTGTACTACTACTCGAACTTACCGGTATATGTCCCAGCTCGGGTCTTCAAAGACCTGGAGGCCTTAGCACGAACCCTTATATGGAGTACAGGGAGGCCGAGGGTGGCCCTGAAGAAATTGTATGCCCCGACGTCCTCGGGGGGACTGGCGGTCCCGAACCACGAGCATTACTATCTCGCCGCACAGCTTCAGTGGGTGGTAGCCTGGCTCGCGGGCAGAAACCTGAACGACACGGCCTCAACAGTCCCAGCAGTGACCCATGCGGAGGCCCTCGCACTGTTCTACCCCCTCAGAGGCGTGACGCACGAGACGCAACTACACGTAGCAGTGGCACTGAGATGCTACAAGCGTGCCCTAAAATTAACCAAGGAGACTACACCCTACGCCCCAGCATTACCGCTGGAGGGTCTGCCCAGGCCAGGGGGAGTGGTGACAGCAGCGCGCCTGCACGACTGGGCGCAGGTGGGGCTTGAAACAATGGCGGACCTGTATGACGACGGGACCCTGGTACAGTTCGAGGGGCTAGTGGAGAATCCTGGGCTGCCAGCGGGTCACTTCCTGATGCATGCATCGATGATACGGGTCCTCACGGAACACTGGGGCGACATGTCAGCGGAACCCGAGACACACCTCTTAATACAGTACCTACACGTCATGGGGGCGGGTGCACACGTTGTACACTGGCTAACGCAGGCGCTGAGGTCCCACACAACGAGCCCCCTGCAGTCGCTCAGGGACAGATGGACTACTGACAGGGGGGAGGACTGGTCGGATAAAGAGTGGGAAAGGATCCTAGAGGGACCACAACACATTCCCCGCAATTCGAGATTCAGAATCATACAGTTCTACATCACACACAGGGCATACCTGTCCCCGGACAAGATTAACCGCTACTTTGGCCTGGATACGTCCAAATGCCCACATTGCGCGCTACTGAACGCAGATCTCCTACATATGCTGTGGGCATGTCCCAAGCTACGGACGTACTGGCATGATGTCACCACGCTGTTGACGAAAGGGACGGGGCTAAGCGTTCGACACGACTGGGACACTTGTGTACTGGGCCTCCTTACCAGGACGAAACATAACAAGGCGCACATGAGGTTCTGGGATTTAGGGCTGATAGCCGCCAAAAGACTCATAACCCGCCACTGGAAGGCCACAGAACCACCGCTGACGAAACACTGGAGTGCCTCCCTCACCTACTGGGCGACCACAGAGGGCACAGTACTAAGTAGAGAGGAGACGGCGGGGCGGAGGGCCATACCGATAGCCCAGATATGGGAGGGTTTCCTGCGAACATTCACCAGGGCCTGCCATGACAGAGGGGCGATGTAGGGGGAGAGTAGTGAGAAAGGGGTGAAACAAGAGCCGCGCGCAGACGAACAAGAAATATCACCCCCGCGACCCACCGCCCCCCCCCTCCCCCCCCGCTCGCCCCCCCCCACCTCCCTTGTCCCCCCTCCCCCCCCGCTCCCCCGCCCGCTCCACCAAACCCCCCTCCCCCCCCCCGTCTGTCGATGGGAGCCACACACACAGGCGACTCCGCTAATGCACTCCCACCCCGGGATTCAGAGATATCACGCGCCACCCGTACCACCTTCCTGTGAGCACCACTGGGCGGCACCCTACGAGACCACTCCGCCCGAAACCTTCGAGACAGGGCCCGTACTGCAACATCCCCTCCCCAAGTTTGGGTTCTTACATCCTCATCTCCTTTCCTATTCTTCCCTAGATTGGAACAGTGGCACCCACGGCAGAGGTCGCCCCCCAGTTGACCACACCAGATCTGCCTTCCTACTCGCACCTTCACTTCTAGTACACAGCGCCTATAAACAGGAGTGCAGCACATTTGCAAGCCACTGCCGCAACCTTCCACCCCATGGCAACGACACCCTGAACAATCTAGCCGTCCACAGCACACGTACATGTCACCCGGAACCGGGCCTGGATGGTCATTCACACTGTCGGGGAACATCACACCTAATTACTGACCAGAAGGCTGCGGATGCCGGGGGGGCGGCCGGTCATCAGGCTGCCCACCTGGGCGGGCGAGGTTGGATGCCCTGGTGGGAACGGTACAGCGAGTTACACTGTGATAAAACAATGGAATGAATGGTCTGGGGCATGCAGTGTCCATCCATGAGACAACAGGTGGAGTTCTTTATATACATGTGCATTTATTGGATTTTCAACCATCGTCAACATTCGCTCTGATACTGTACGAGCCACTCCAATTGCTGTTTCCCCTTTGAATTGTGCACATAAAGAAATGTACCTGTATACCAAGAGTTTCAATAAAACAGATTTAAAAAAAAAAAAAAATAGGAGGTAAGTGTGAGAGGGGGCGTGGGTCCCAGGTATCCAAGCATTGGGCCAATCCACAGGGGTGGAGCCACAGTCAGTGAGGCAGGTCCCCTATCAGTCTGGGGGGATCCTCAAGGGCCCATTCAGTTACATTGGTCCCTGGGCCATGGAGATGGGAGCGGCATCAGGAGCAGCTACTCAGAGGTCAGGTGAGGTGGGTAATGCAGGTTCCGAGGTCCCTCACACAAGGCTCCAACCAATAGCAGGGAGGGAGGGCAGGGCCAAGGGCACCTCCCTGAGTCAATGGCAGTGGCGCAGGTACTGGGTCGTGATCGGCTCAGGAGTAGGGGTCCCTCATCAGGGTTAGGACTCAGAACTAAGTGTGGGCGTAAAATCCGTTTCGCTGGCAAATTTGCGGATATTTGACGATTTCGTGATCTGCGAGTCGTGTGAATTTACCCAATAATCCGCAAATTCGCAAGCTACGTATTATTCTGCTTGGTCGCGCTTGAAACATACAATATCGCGCGTGTGGCGTTGACTTACCGTGATTCTGAGTCCGCCAAGTTGTTTTTCTCCCGGTTTTGCGTGTGCTGTGCCATTTTCGATCTTGCTGTGTGATCGCGCGAGAGTTTTTAGAACGCAATTACATTATCGCGGCTTGCCATCTTGCACAGCGAGAGTTTGACAACGCAAGTACGTTATAAAGGCCCGCAATCACACCTTCCTGGAGTAAACAATGCCGAACACGTAGATGCGGCGCGCAGCTGATTTCCCGCGGGAGATTTGAACAGCTTGCGTTCCCGAAATTGCAAAAATTGCAATTCTGCACAAGAAATCCACCGCAGGAAGCATAAACCTTGTGAAAATGATGATTTTGATCAGAATAACTTTTCAGATTGACATTTGGCTGCACTTTTTGGTGCAGGAGTCCATTTTTTGGGGTGGGGTGGGAGGAAGGAAGTGCCCCAGAGTCTCCAACTTCCTGTTCCTGTCAAGCAGGCTCCTCCCAATGCTATGTCCCAGTCCTGGTCACTTTTTATCTGGCTGTGGAGCTGGAAGGATTACTTTTTGTGACTGCTGCTGGATATTTGTATTTGAGGACTTTTTAGACTTTGGAGTAAGCATGGGCGAATTTTGCGAATTCGCGATCCGCGAATTTGCGGATTTGCGAATTCGTAATCTGCAAAATTCTCAAATTCACGCGAATTTGCAGATTTTTTTTGCGTGTTCGCGGGTGTTTGCGGGGAACTTTGCGTATTCGCGGGGTGCTTTGCGTGTTTGCGGGGTTTTTTTTGCCTGGTTTATCACTGCCACACTCTCGTTTTTTATGCCCTTCTGCCCTCTGTACCACTTGTTTTTGTGCCTTTCTGCCCTCTGCCCCACTCTTGTTTGTGCCCTTTTGCCCTCTGCCCCACTGGTTTCTGTGCTCTTCTGCCCTCCGCCTAACTCATGCCCTCTGTCCCCTTTGTGCCCTTCTGCCCTCAGCCATAAGTCAGCTTCAACAGGAAGCACTAATAGATAAAGTAAAGCAGGTGCTTGAGTTGAAGGTCAAATTAAGTTACACAGTCATTAATCACCCCAAGTTTGGGGTGATTAATGATTGTGTAACTGAATTTGAGATTCAACTCTAGCACCTGCTTTACTTTATCTATTAGTGCTTCCTGTTGAAGCTGACTTTTGTAACTATTTTAGAGGCTCTGGCAGTTTGCCGGCGCCATTCTAAAATAGTTACAAACATTCAGCTTGAACTTTTGACCCAATCCGTTCCGCTCGCGGATTTTGCGGGAAATTCGCAAATCTCGCGGATTGCGAATTTACCAAAAATCCGCAAAATGCACGAGCTGAACGGATTTTCCACCCATGCTTACTTTGGAGTTTGGATCAATTTCGGACTTGAGATTTTACAAGTAAGTTGGTTTGGGGCATTGCAGTTGAGGCAACTACAGTTCTAAAACTTTTTTCACAACCTTAACAAAATATATGTTGTGGTGGGTAGCCACAGTATCCAGTAGGCCCAGAGTTAGTCATGGGTGCATGATACAACTGTTTCTGTGATTTTTTTATTAACTTAATTCTTATTTATGTCATGGAATTTTAGCTCACTGTTATATGTTGATTATTTTTTAAATTTTGGGGTGCCTGTAAAGCCTCACTAGCCAGTAGGCCCAGGTGTAGTGAGTGGTGCATGGGCCTAGTCTTTCTGTGGGGTGTCTTGAATTTAAACATCATTGAGGGCATGGATGGCATAGGATTGTGGTGATTTTTGAGTGTTTTTTTACTTTTTGGGGTGTTGTTCGGGCCCGGCCATGTGGGTGGGGGCCATTTTGAGGCCTGGTACAGGCAGGGCCTGGCCATGTGGTGGGGATAAAGGGGCCATTTTGAAGCCAGGCAGTGTGCTCAAGCCTGCACCCAGTTTGCCTTGCTTTCAACCAATATGCCCAGGGGTACTCAGAGGTGCATGGGCCTAGTCTTTCTGTGGGGTGTCTTGAATTTAAACATCATTGAGGGCATGGATGGCATGGGATTGCGGTGATTTTTGAGTGTTTTTCAACTTTTTGGGGTGTTGTTGGGGCCTGGCCATTTGGGTGGGGGCCATTTTGAGGCCTGGTACAGGCAGGGCCAGGCCATGTGGTGGGGGTCAAGGGGCCATTTTGAAGCCAGGCAGTGTGCTTAGGCATGCACCCAGTTTGCCTTGCTTTCAACCATTATGCCTAGGGGTACTCAGTGGTGCATGGGCCTAGTTTTTCTGTGGGGTGTCTTGAATTTAAACATCATTGGAGGCATAGATGGCATGGGATTGTGGTGATATTTGAGTGTTTTTCGACTTTTTGGGATGTTGTTGGGGCCTGGCCATGTGGGTGGGGGCCATTTTGAGGCCTGGTACAGGCAGGGCCTGGCCATGTGGTGGGGGTCAAGGGGCCATGTTGAAGCCAGGCAGTGTGGTCAGGCCTGCACCCAGTTTGCCTTACTTTCAACCATTATGCCCAGGGGTACTCAGTGGTGCATGGGCCTAGTCTTTCTGTGGGGTGTCTTGAATTTAAACATCATTGAGGGCATGGATGGCATGTGATTGTGGTGATTTTTGAGTGATTTTACATTTTTTGGGGTGTTGTTGGGGCCTGGCCATGTGGGTGGGTGCCATTTTGAGGCCTGGTACAGGCAGGGCCTGGCCATGTGGTGGGGTCAAGGGGCCATTTTGAAGCCAGGCAGTGTGTTCAGGGCTGCACCCAGTGTGCCTTGCTTTCAACCATTATGCCCAGGGGTACGCAGTGGTGCATGAGCCTAGTCTTTCTGTGGGGTGTCTTGAATTTAAACATCATTGAGGGCATGGATGGCATGGGATTGTGGTGATTTTTGAGTGTTTTTGACTTTTTGGGGTGTTGGTGGGGCCTGGCCATGTGGATGGGGGCCATTTTGAGGCCTGGTACAGGCAGGGCCTGGCCATGTGGTGGGGGTCAAGGGGCCATTTTGAAGCCAGACAGAGTGCTCAGGCCTGCACCCAGTTTGCCTTGCTTTCAACCATTATGCCCAGTGGTACTCAGTGGTGCATGGGCCTAGTCTTTCTGTGGGGTGTCTTGAATTTAAACATCATTGAGGGCATGGGATTGTGGTGATGTTTGAGTGTTTTTTGACTTTTTGTGTTGTTGTTGGGGCCTGGCCATGTGGGTGGGGGCCATTTTGAGGCCTGGTACAGGCAGGGCCTGGCCATGTGGTGGGGGTCAAGGGGCCATTTTGAAGCCAGGCAGTGTGCTCAGGCCTGCACCCAGTTTACCTTGCTTTCAACCATTATGCACAGGGGTACTCAGTGGTGCATGAGCCTAGTCTTTCTGTGGGGTGTATTGAATTTAAACATCATTGAGGGCATGGATGGCATGGGATTGTGGTGATTTTTGAGTGTTGTTTTACTTTTTGGGGTGTTGTTGGGGCCTGGCCATGTGGGTGGGGGCCATTTTGAGGCCTGGTACAGGCAGGGCCTGGCCATGTGGTTGGGGTCAAGGGGCCAATTTGAAGCCAGGCAATGTGGTCAAGCCTGCACCCAGTTTGCCTTGCTTTAAACCATTCTGCCCAGGGGTACTCAGTGGTGCAAAAAAAAGAGGGCATGGATGGCATGGGATTGTGGTGATTTTTGAGTGTTTTATGACTTTTTGGGGTGTATAACTGATGTTCCTCTGGCTTCCATTGCTTTTAGGTGCACAAGAGAACCACCAGTGCCAGGAAGAAGTCCTGCAGCTGTATGTGCAGCACAACTTCACATGACGTCACGTGTGGCCACAGACAAGACAACTCTGCAACTCGTGCAACTGCGGCCTGCTGTTCTGACATCTCAAGAAAATGGCCCTAAAGAAAGTTGGCCGTAGCGCCTCAGCGAAAAAAGTTGCCAGTGCCACTGCCAGTAAGAAGGAGCAGAAGAAGCAAGTGGCACCACCTACCAAGGAGACTGGTGTGCCCGCCAACACCTTGTTTGGGGAAAAAAAACTACGCCTGCAGCAGCTGCGGTGTCCGCCGGGGACCAAGCTGGAAGCAGCACCTCCGCTTCATTGGGCTCAGTGCCACCACGCCAACTTAGGTCCAAGACCATGAGTGCTGCTGAGGCAGCCACTTTAGTTTCTCAATCACCATCGACCAATGATGCTGTCTCATCACAAGAAGGTACCATCCATTCAACGCCGGGTGTAACTCAGCTGACGAGTGTTCAACAACCACAGCCGCAACGACAACCACAGGTGCAACTAGTACAAGCGCAAATACATGAGCAAGGAGAGGCGCAAGGAGAGGCGCAAGTAGAGCCGTAAGCAGAGGTGCAAGTAAAGCCGCAAGGAGAGGCACAAGTAGAGCCGCAAGGAGAGGCGCATGGACGGGTGCATGGAGAGGTGCAAGTAGAGCCGCAAGGAGAGGCGCAAGTAGAGGAGCAAGGAGAGGCGCATGGACAGGTGCATGGAGAGGTGCAAGTAGATCCGCAAGTAGAGGCGCAAGTAGAGCCGCAAGGAGAGGCGCATGGACAGGTGAATGGAGAGGTACAACTAGAGGTTCATGGAGCCGCACAACTGCCTACAAAGCTTGTTCTTCCAGAAGTAGGGGCACATCAGGAAATTGATATTCAAGAGGAGGTATCATCCGAGGAAGCCACTCCTCCTGATGATGATTATCCATTGTCTTCCAGATCCCCAGCAAGAAAATGGTCAAGGAGGGATACTACTACTACTACAAGTTCTTCTTCAAGCCCCCTTCCTTCTGATGACCTTGATCATGATTGGAACCCAGCCATGCAGTCTGAGAGTGAGTCACGCCATGAGCCGACAAAGGTAGCTAAGAATAAAAGGAAGGCTCCCGCAAAGCTTCGACTTATGGGTGATGACGACAAACAAGAAGTGGTGTCTTCTGCTGCTGATGAACAGTCTGACGCCGACCCAGTCATCACAGTCGTCACTCCAGCCCCAGCGGGCATGCAGCAGACACACATTTTGACCCTATCCCGAATGGCTGCTGAGCGGGATATGGGCGGCGTGGCACTGGGACCACCACGGTTAACTACAACACCAACACGGCCTACAGCTTCCATCTTTTTTAGTCAGAAGGGCCGGCATGGACCTCCATCCAGCTCGACCTCAAGTAGTAGTGCTGTAAGTGAACAACAGAAACAAATTCAGCCACGCCCATCCTCCACTTCATCTGGCATTGAAAGTTAAAGTAGCACCTCCACTTTAATCAGACATCACCAGTCCCCAATTTGGGACTTCTTTACTGTTAGCGCAAAGGCGGAAAACATGGTCGTTTGTTCGATTTGCAAAGCATGCGTTAGTCGGGAAAAGCTTCGTACCAACTATGGTAACGGAGGCCGGAGAGGTCATCTCAAGCAACACCACACTATCATTTGGGAAGTACACATGAGGAAGATCGAGGAAGGCAAAAGAAAAACAAATCCAAGTGTATCCATTGATATTGCATCTGATGTTGACGAGAGGCTGATTGTGCAGGGGGGAAGTGAAGAAGCGACAGACATTTTTTCTGGTACACCCAGTACCCCTGGCAGCAGCACTGCAGTGGTATCGCCCACACCCTCTACCCCTGCAACATCTATGAGGCACACTAAGAGTTTTGGAGAGACACCAATGAGAAAAACAACATCACTGGGCCTAACTGGTTTGAAGACGTCATCATCATCTCATCACGTAAAATGATCCAGCCCACCATTCACGGAATGTTGTGGTCGGAGGCGCCATTTGAACGCAACCACCCAACGGTACGTCTGTATAACGCAAAGCTGGCTAAAATGCTAGCGCTGGACCTTCTCCCTTTTTCTTTCATGGAAGGGTGGGGTTTCTAGAATTAGTGGCAACAGTCTGCCCTAAATGGAAGGTTCCTAGCCGGTCCAATTGTGCCAGAGTTGCGGTTCCAGCACTACATCAAGATGTGCTGGAGGTGATTGGGGCAACTTTGCAGACGAGTGCTGTTCACACTATCCACTTGACAACAGACATGTGGACCAGTTGCCAAGCCCTTGATTACATGTGCATCGCTGCACACTGGGTCTCTTTTGCAGGGTCTTTTGCAGGAGTTAGAGACAAGTCAAGTGCAGTTATTGACTTGGACACAGTTTTTCAAGCTACTAGGAAACATGCAACATAAGCCATGTTTGCCATGGAGAAAACTCATACTGCAAAAAACATTTTGGAGGAGTTTAACAGTAAGGTCTCTGAACGGCTGGCCCAAGAAATTGCATAGTTGGTTATGTTTTCACGGATAATGGCAGTAATATAGTTAAGGCCATGCAGGACGGTGAACATTTCAGAGTGCCGTGTTTGGCGCACTGTATAAACCTGGTGTGGAAATACAGTTTTTGTAATGGACGAAAGCTCCTCCATTTTGTGTTTCCCAGCCACCATTTTGTATTAGTCTCTTTTGCTTGCCACCTCAGCACATATGGTGTGGCTGCTTCATCGGCACAAGGAAATGTTAATACACCAGTTGACCCCAGAGCATATGTTTGCACGTCACTTTATGACGCACAAGTAGAGCAGGGTATTTTGCTTAAAGGTCAATGACTCATTTGCTCAGCTTTCCTATCCAACTAATCCCAAATGTATTACAGCTAACAAAAGACTGCTGATGGTAATGAATCATTGTTGACACAAGAGATGTGACCTTTGCTCTGTATCCGGATGACTAATCAAGTGGGCGCCTGACTCTGTAACCACAAGCTCGCCCATATTTATACTTGGCACAAGTTATGCATAGTTCTGCTTTATTTCTGTGTATCACAAGATTATTGATGACTGAAGGGGTTTAGTGAGTAACCTTTATATTTGTGTTCAGCAAGCCAAGTATACATATTTCCAGAGTCACTGGCCCTGACCAGTACGTGATATTGTTTGGAGATCATTAATCATCCTTGACAGCTGCTGATTTATCATATCCATCCCCACCTACGCTTATGGAGCACAAAAGTATATAAGGCTGTCTATGACTTTGTAAGTTGTCCACTTCCCTCATAGCCACATGGAGCTGTGAGGTGGTGTACCCGCTCGAGCGCAATAAATCTTTTTATGTTTCAGTTACCTCCCACTGCTGGTCTTCCTTTGTAAGCATACCTGGGCGAGGTAGAAGAAATCCACTTCGACAGCTGGCGACTCTGGTGGGACCTCTCCGTGGGACATCCAACGGCTACCTGAGTCCGTGGTTGAGAGGTGCGACTGAGGACCGAATGATCGTAGGGGCCCCTGCACGAAGGAGACAGCGTTTCTCCGCAGCAGCTGCCATCTGAAGTCCCGACTGGCCTCTTGACACAGGATTCCCCGGCAGAGGTCCACGAGCTGATCCCTTTTGAAACAGACGTGTTGTCCGAAGACCAACAGTTGGACGATTTAAAGGACACACCACAGATTGGTGAGATTGTTCTGTTGCATGTTTTGATAAAAAGAAGTTTTGTAACTAAGTTTTGAATAAATTGTGGTTAAAAGGGTAAAAGGATAGTAGTGTGGCTCACTGGTTAGAGGCGGCAGACCCGAGAGCAGAGGACGGCCCGGGACCAGGGTTCGATTCCCGGCGCGGCAGGTTTCTGGACCAGGGTCAGCGGACTCGATAATTCTCTCGCCTCGGTGCCCACTCTGATCAGCGATCACACTCGGCAACTCTGGGCATTAGCTTGCCTCATCTTCACTAACGGCCCCACCAGACCGCCGGGGATGCCTGGTCTCACCCTGGAGATACCCATTAAGGGACCATCTCTCAGGGAAGCCAGGAAGGGTTTCGCAGCGGTCGAAGCGCCTTGGGACCCTACGGGTAAGTAGTGCACTATATAAATGCCTATACATTTACATACATTTACATAACTAAAAATAATAGGAACAATGAAGAAATGCATTTCTAAAACGTTCTGTTGTGTAAGTTCAGGTTACCGGTTGGACGAAAGCGTCCCCAACCCTGTTGAAGACAGTCCTGATTGGATATTAATGATAAAAAAGGGAGTATCAGTGAACCAATACAATAGAATATGGCATGAGTACACAAAAAAAGATAAGGAATTACAATTTCCTATTGATGGTACCTTTGATTTAGCTAAATTACAGTATTTACAGCAATGTATGATGGAACGAAAAGTCCGACCTGCTATGTTTGAGACATTTCAAACATGGGAGAAATCTGCTCGAACTAGGGCCATGAAACAAAAACAAGACAGGGAAAAAGAAAAGAATAAAACAACTACGGCCAAGGTAGCAGAATATAATAGTATAAAGATAAACGAAAATATTGAAGAGCAGGACAGAGAATTTCGGATGAAAACAGAAAAGTGTTTTGTCGCAGTAGACAAAAGAAATTGTCCGCCTGTCGATGAGGTATTAGAGGACTTGTTAGACAAGCCTCCCCCATATAATATCCAAAATCCTGTTCCCCCAGGTCCCGGTATTGGGGGCCAACAACTTAACATTGTTGCCCCACCACAAACACAGCATGTGCTCCCTCCTGCTGTGCTGGTCCAACAAGCATCCGCCCCTGTTGTACCGGCTAAGGCCCACCAAACAGCCTCCCCTACTAATAGTTTGCAGGGCGCATATGGATCTGTACGAAACACCCCAGCAACACCGCCCGCCCCAACACTTTCCAGCGTGACACTTCCAGTATCAATGACGCCACTTGCTTCACAAAGTGATTCCCCTGCGGTAAATACACAAAGAGCAAACATTTGGCCGAATTCCCCGTGGCTTACATCACCAAGGACAAATAGACGAACACCAGACATGCACATTAGGCACACCCGATTAGGCTTTAATGAAAAAGAAACTATAAAAAAGATGGCACGAAAATGGATGGACCTTGGGGAAATAACAAAAATAGGAGCCTGGGAAACGTTTGAAGGAATGAAGTAACTGAGAGCTAAGAATCTTGTTATCAATAGTATGGTGACTAGATTGCTTGAATACTGCCAACTCTTGCTAGAGAATGGTACAGTTTCCTTCAGGGTACCAGTGTGGTTACACAAATTATGGAGGGAGAGCGAGAAATCCATATTAACAAACACAGAATGCGAAGATGCGTTTGATGCTTGTTATCACTACCACAAAGAGCTAGATATTATTACGCATAATGCCACCGGTCAACATATCTCCCAACTTTTTGGTCCAGAACACGAGCATGATACCTCAGCCTACCCTATGAGAGAAGTACACCCAATTCCTGACCCAAGGGGTGGAGCTCACCCCGCCATCCGACAATATGTGCACACTCCATGGACAAGAGCTGATTTATTGGCCTTGAAGAAGGAGTTGCCCGATCCTAGAAGTAATCCAAAAGTATTTTATGAACACCTTGAATCTGCTCTTAGTTTGACCCCTATGATATTGAAAGATGTCGATCTTCTGTTTGATTTTTTGGTACCGCAGGAACTATGGCGCCCAGTTAGGGATCAGGATTCGGCAAATATTAACTGGGGAGTCATAAGGGCTGCGGATACTCGTAGAGCAGCAGGAGAGGATGTGGCACAAGTTTTAAAAGATTTACCTGGACACATTATAGCACGCATGCAGGAAATTTTGCCTAGACAAAAAGTGGACTGGGATAAAATGACCGCATGTAAACAGAAAGAGGGAGAGGAAGTGACTGACTTTTTTAGCAGAATAGAAGAAGTTTTTAAAGGGTATAGTGGACAGGACATTCAGACAGTACAAGGAAAGCGCATTTTTGCTAACCAGTTCGTTAATAACATTTTACCTGACTTATCGGACAGTATAAAAACCTACGAAAGTACCTGGACTGCTAAAGATCCAGCTGAATTATTGACAATGGCTTGCTATTATGAGAATAAGAGAAACTCAGAAAAGGGAAAGAAGGATAAGCAAATGAAGGAATTTAAAACAAAAGCATTAATGCAGCAAGCTTTTCCTGACAGAGGAAGGTCAAGAGGACGTACAAGTTTTCAGAGGGGAGGTGGGCGTAGTCGTGGGGTTGGTCGAGCTGTTTCAGCTCCGACGCAGCAAAGAACAGGGTTAGGGTACAACCAGTGTGCCCATTGCTATGAGGAGGGACATTGGAAGAATGAGTGCCCTTACTTACAGGGCCAGGGTCAAACTATGAGAAATAATGCAAACACTTACAGAGGAAACTCAACTCCCCGTGTAGACAGGGGGAGAGGTAGAGGACAGCAAAGAAATTACAGTGACACTGAGCAGACAAATTATTTTGACAATAATAGGAGCAATGCGTATTTCACTCAAGATTATACACAATATGATGACAACGAGGACTGGACACAATAGGGATGCCCAGGAGAGGACAGGGAGCGAGTGCAGATACCAGTGGATTCTTCAGGCCCATATGTAAAAATGGTAGTTGAAGGTGAAGAGAGAAAATTTCTTCTAGATACTGGTGCCACTAATACATCGATTTCCCACCGCTTGCTCCCCCATGTTCCTCTCTCGGGAAGATTAGATAAGTCGGTGGGATTTTCAAATGCTGTTGTCACAAGCCCCATTTCGCGACCATTGGATTTCACAATTGGTCCTATAACAGGGAGTATGCCATTTGTACTAACAGAGAAATGTTCGCTAAATTTGCTTGGTTTGAAGGCTTTGAAAATGATGCATGCCACTATATACTGCACGCCGGATGGTGTCTATCTGACTTGTAAGAAACAAGGAGTGTCCAGACAATACATGGTTTCAGACAAAAATTACATACCACCCAAACTGCAGGATATTGATCCAAAATGATGGGCACATGGACCAAATGATGTAGGTGAAATGGATATTGAGCCAGTACATATTACATTAAAGCCAAATGTCAGATTGCCTCGCATTCCCCAATATAAAATATCAAAAGAAGGTGAGGAGGGTATTAGATTAGTTATATCAGACTTATTGCAACGTAAAATAATACAAGAAGTTACAAGCAGTCCATGTAACAGTCCCATTTTACCTGTGTTTAAACGTGATGATGGAACGGGACAGGTCAAATATAGGATGATTGTTGATTTGAGAGCCATAAACAAAATAGTGGAACCACAATACCCAGTTGTACCTGACATTACAGCAATGTTTTCATCTGTACCACCTTCAGCCCAGTGGTTTACTGTAATAGATCTGAAGAATGCTTTCTTAAGTATCCCTATACACCCAGACAGCCAGTATTTGTTCAGTTTTAGTTTCCAAGGGCGACCATATAAATTCTGTTGTGTTCCCCAGGGGTATACTGAAAGCCCTAGCATCTATAGCCAGGCATTAAAGAGACAACTAGATGACTGTGCTTTGCCACCAGGTACAGTATTACTGCAATATGTAGACGACTTACTGATCACAGCTGAGACAGAGGACATTTGTAAGCAGGCTACGCATGATGTTCTAGCATTTCTTGCTCTGCTTGGACACAAGGTTTCACCAGCTAAGTTACAATATTGTCGACAGGAGGTAACTTACTTAGGTCATCTCCTGTCGAAAGGCGGGAGGAGATTATCATCTGAAAGAATACAAACAGTGCAGAACATTCCCAGACCTAGAACCCAAAAAGATGTGCGTGCATTTCTTGGAATGGTCTCCTTTTGTAGGCAATGGGTACCAAATTTTTCTTATCTGGCCAAACCATTACTGTCCTTAACTCACAAAGATGTGGAAGATCCTGTTCCTTGGGATAAAGAACATCAAGATAGCTTTGTGGCTTTGAAAACTGCTTTATGCAATGCACCTGCTTTGGGCACACCAGATTACACTAAGAACTTTGCACTGTTCGTACATGAGAGAGAGGGATGCGCAATGGCTGTACTAACCCAGAAAAATGGAGAGAAGAATAGACCATGTGCCTATTTTTCCTCAACATTGGATCCGGTAGCAAGAGGCCTACCGAACTGCCTCAAAAATATTGCTGCAGCGGCTGCTGCAGTAAGACAGGCAGACTCTATTGTACTTGGACATCCAGTTATGGTTTACGTACCTCATTCAGTAGACATACTGCTGAATAAAACCAAAACTCAGCACTTAACTAATGCTAGGTTGACTCAGTATGAGCTAATATTAATGGCCACTAATGTGACCTTGCAGAGGTGTAACACCATGAACCCAGCTACTCTGATGCCTCTCCCTTCGGAGCAGGATGAAGTACAACATGATTGCGTGATTGTAACTGAAACTGAAACGAAAGGTCGAGTAGATCTGACAGACATGTGTTTCCAGGAATACGGCACTTTGTCCTATTTCCATCAGGACCCGTATTAATGTCATCTGCCTGGAATAACATCCTGATTTATGCAACAAATTGACCATCTCTGTGTTGCACACGCCAGGACTATAGGAATGAATGGAAGAATGAAAGTTGAATGATAGAATATTAGGTAGACTAAAAATCGAAAACAGTGAATATGAGAGTATGATTGAAGTGTGGTTTGTTACTGGGTAGGTCTTAATGTAGCATGAATTTCCCTCTCTTTCCCTCTCCCCACCAGTGTATGTCTTTTGATGTTCTAAAAATATTACGTGGATCGAAAATGCAATCTATTTTTGTACATTTTTTCTACCTCAACTCAAAGAATATAAAAAAATAAAAATATATATATATTTCAAATATTTTCTCTTGAGTATACTTGGATTGACTTTGTTTTTGTCATGTGCAGTGCCAGCTCCTAGACCAATCACCCCTTATATATTGTTTGGATCCTCTAGTTAGGACCATTATATCTCTAGGCAGGGTTGCTTTCTTTTGTTCTATTTTCAGATCTGACAGACATACCAATGCAAAAAGTCGATGGAACACTATTTGTGGATGGCTCTTGTCTAAAGAGACCAGATGGAACTACCTCCGCAGCCTATGCAATCACAACTAATAAAACAGTTGTTGAAACATGTAAAATAGAACAGATGTCTGCTCAGGCAGCTGAGTTGATTGCCCTAACTAGAGCATGTGAGCTTTCAGAAAACTTAGCCGTAAACATTTTCACCGACAGTCAGTATGCATGGGGGGTGGCACATAACTTCGGACGATTATGGGCCGAAAGGGGGTACATCACATCTGGAGGTGCGAAAATACAACACGACACCTTGATCACAAGATTACTAAATGCCCTTGCATTACCAACTAAGTTGGCCATCATGAAGTGTAGTGCACACAAGAAAATCACAGACCATGTAGGTCAGGGAAACGCCTTTGCCGATGAAACAGCAAAACACACTGCGTTGAATGAGTACACCTTAACATATGTAGCGTCAAAAACTGACGAGGAGGAGACAAACATTGATCCCTACAAAGAGATAAAGGACATTCAAGAATTTGCAAGTGAAGATGAGAGGAAGCAGTGGGTTAAGGAAGGATATTATTTTGACACGCACTTTGGGGCTTGGATGCACACACTGGGACATTTGAAAAAGTGGGTCCTGCCCGACAGTTTTCTCCTACCCATGCTTCACATGGTTCACGGTCCCGCACACTTGGGGGCTAATGGAATGACAAATACCATTGAAAAGATATGGGTCAACAAAAACATTAGGAAGACAGCTGTAAAGTTATCCAAGAACTGTATGACCTGTGCTCTCCACAATGTGGGAAAGGGAATACAAGTACCACCTGGTCAATTCAGATTGCCAGAATACCCCTTTGAATGCCTACAGATGGATTACATAGAAATGCCCCCTGCCAATGGCAAAAGATATGTTTTGGTCGTTATATGTAGTTTCAGTAACTGGGTGGAGGCATTCGCTTTAAAAGACAACACCGCATTGAGCACAGCTAAAATGTTGTTGAGAGAGTACTTCTCCCGCTATGGCTTGGCCAGAAGTCTCTGGAGCGACAACGGGGTACATTTTTCGAATAGAATAATGGACCTAGTATGCCAAGGATTGGGGATAAAGCAAAGTTTTCATTCTGTTTATCACCCAAAAGCAGCAGGGCTTGTGGAGCGCTGCAACGCTACACTGAAAAATAAATTGCAAAAAATATGTGCATCAAGCACTCTCAGCTGGGTAGATACATTGCCCCTAGCCTTGTTCTCTATGAGGACAACTGTTACATCCAAGAACAGACTTTCGCCATATGAGCTTGTTATGGGGAAACCAGCAAATGTATATGGGTTTGCCTCTGAGGAAATATAAATTTTATGGTCAAGATTGTGTTCCCTAGCGTGTACCCCACCGACTCCATGTACCAGCTTAAAGTGCATGTAACTTCCCTCCTGTGCCAGCTACGAAGACGCAAATACATTTGCGTCCAACGTTAACATGTCCTCTTTCAGACCCACCCTGAATGGGTTGAATAGTCCGTTCCTAAGTATGCTATGCCAACGTCTTTTTGTAGTGTACCTTACACGTTTTTCAGCTCTGGCAAAGTAGGCCCTGAATTTCTGCCATCGAGCCATTTTTCTGGCTTCTGACTCTGAAAATCTCAGCCCAGGCTGCCTCTGTACCCGTGAACTCTGACTTACTTCCAGCGCGACCCACCGTGCTCAGCTCAGCCTGCTGCCTGCCAAGACTGACTATAACCTTCGAGTTATCTGTTCCGCTCCTCGAAAATACATTCCTGCCTACTAGCTTCAGTAAACATCCCCCTCATCTGCAGAGCAAAGGGCTAACCTGTCTCCGTGCAAGTAATTCATAGCCTCTGTTACCATGCTCCCATGGAAGGCCCATGCCCCCACGCTTCTCATGCAGACACTCAGGCGCTTATACACGCACTCACAGTCAGTATAGAATAGCTTCTGCCCCAGAGACCTTTCCCTCCAGATAGTATGGTTCCCAAACATCAGATATCAGATATGATAGAAGTACAAGTTGATCTGACATGCCAGACTTCTGTCTCTTTCCGTCAGTGTAAATGTCAAGTTCCCTGCACCCTCCAGTTTCACGTCAATCACACGTCATGCAACTGCGCGCGCATCCAAGCTTCCGATTTCTGCTGACATTGCAACATTTCTGTTAGTGCCACCCCTTCTGTGACACCTACCTGGTGACGTTTCTAGCACACACCTCTAGTTCACGCCTAGTTCACGCCTTCTGATTACGTATTGCTAACATGTGGATACTGTTATCTTGTCTTCTCTCAGCTGTTACGCCTACCATACGTTTTTCATGACAATGAATTAAGTATATAAGCTATGTACTGTCAATAAAATGTGGTGCGCACTCTTCTATCCCTTCCTGAACCCTGTGTGGTTGCGGGAACATGATAGCCAAGTCATGACCATTCCTTTTTAAGGAATAAAACCCCTAAGAACTCTAACACCACGGACTCTGCCTCTTTCTTTCCGATTGAGTTATTATGGATTAAGTACTTACCTGCATAGAAATTATGATAGTAAATTAAATATTTACGACATTTTGGCGCCCGAATAGGGACCCCTCCCCCACCTCACGCGCCGGTTGGTGCATTGCAAGCTCTGTCCCCTGCCATCAGTTAGAAGGAACTACGCGTACTGGCAGGATTTCCTGCATCTCCCTCTGGCCCACGGAGGTGACGAAGACTGCCATCAGTACCCAGACGAGGCGGTGAGGAGTGCGGAGGATCCCGACCAGAGCCTAGCCGAAAGAAGCAAGGTCCGAGGTGTCAAGAGGCCCACCAGTTTTCCGAAGTTTTCCGAAGTTTTCCGAAGTTTCCGAAGTTTTCCGAAGTTGAGCCGAGTCCAGTCCAGTCGAGTTTTCCGAGGCCTTCCGATTTCCGTGCTTCCCGGTGAGTACCATTGCTGGGTCGTATCAAGACGGGTTTGGGTACACAAGTCCGGTCTGCACTGTTTTTAGACAGTGTATCTGTGCTGTTTAGCAGTACTTCCGTTATTTCAAGGTCTGCACTGTTTTTAGACAGTGTATCTGTGCTGTTTAGCAGTACATCAGCATAAAGGGGTAGTGATATATGTTTTAAATGTTTTTTTTTCATGTGATTAATGTCGTGGTATGAGTGTGACTGTTTTTTTAATGTGCATTATTGTGCGTTCTTGTATAAATAGCTGTATTCAGTATTAAGTAGGTAAGATCGAGTTTTCAGTACTAAATCGAAACAAGATGCCGTTTTTCAACAAGTTAAAGCAGATAGGAACTAGGAAAGGGATACTGGAGGAAGAAATTCCTATTCCCCCTAGGGACACTCCAGGAAACTTCATGTACCACAAGCATGGCTTAGATGCCATATTGTATCTAGATTTATGGGCCGATTATACAAAACATCTAGACGAGAGACACAGATGGCCAGTTACTGGAACATGGGATGCTGAGTGCATCATGAAGGTAGAGGAAGCACTATGGAAAAAGAAATCCAGACAATCTCAGAAGGACGCCATAGAGTTTTGGCGTAAGGAATCCCATAAGCGTGCTGAAAAAGCACTACGTAGAGAAGACAGACTTAGAGAATCAGATAAAGCCCAAGAAAACGAATTAGTTACTGAAGGGATCCGAGTAAAAACAGAGCAAGTAGACAGTGCACGAAATAACCTCGTAAACGGTATGTATCTCGCGCCGAGGGTTCGCCTGAGGCCATTTCAGAAATACCCAAAAATCTACCGTCACCATTAGTGCCAACTAAAGTAAATCACAGGACCACTAAAGACATATTCTTAAATTCCTATCTAGAGGATGTAGCACCCGCTTACACCAATCTGCCTGTCCGCGCCCTGCCTAACGACAGGGATGGGGGTGGTAACCCGCCCCAAGATCATATTCCGCCAGTACCACAACAGATTCCTCCACCTCCACCACTTCCCGCAGTTAAAATAGATCTACCGAAACCACGTCTACCTGACGCTACCAAAGGACAAATTCAAGTTCAGATACAGACTCCTCAGAGAGATAATGCCCAAGCTTCCGCTTCAGGAGGTGCGACAGGGGGTCTTCACACCCCACCATTGACACACAGAGTAAACCTTAGGGATATGCAGAGTCCTCTCACGTTCAAGTCACCCCGTCTTGACATACTCAAAGAAAAACTTTCAGTTTGCAGATATGATCCAGTACCCGGCAAAAACGACAGAATGATGATGGCCTCACTACGGTTAAGATCTGCTACTGATTTCCTGCTGTTATTTGCAGGGATGAAGGAGCGCCTAGATAGAATATATAAGTTCATTCAGACTGGTAAAGACCCTGACAGTGTTAAGGATGCCATGGAGCATCAGAAAGTTGACATTCAAGCACAGATACTACGTTTTTTCATAAATTGCCTAATAAGAGAAAGAGATAGGCCTGGGACAGATCAGAGCGAGTTAGATGCACTAAACAAGTGGGGTCAAAATATATCTGAAGGAAAACATGATAAGGGGGCTTGCATAGCCAGTATGTACAAGAAAATAAGAAAAGCAGTGATAGAAATGCACGAAAAAGAGAAAGAAAGGGCCTCCTCCGAGGAGGAGGAAGAACTCGAAGAATCAGAAAAGACTACAGATACTATAGCGTATGTAGGTAAGGGAACTTACCTTAGGAAAGGTATCCGTCCGGAAAGCAAGAAAGTTTTTCTCTCTGCCTTAACCAACCCGAATTCTTCTGAACACCAGTTCCAGGAAACTGATAAAAGACTCCGAGACCGAGTGGGGTACCACATACTAAATTCAATGGATGAACAGGAATTAGCCCGGTCAGCTATATTATGGGCTGAAAATCCGGATATGTATAATGATGACACCGTAGCACAGACATTCCTGAACCTCTCCCCAGACGAGCAGAAATTAGCAGGTGTATACATGATGCAGCACCTCCTCACGAAATACAGAAATAAACATTCCGATCCAGGTCCCTTACACGAAACTCTAGAAGCACTACTCATGGATAGATGGAGAGGTCTAAGTACCAAGTTAATACAAATAATTCTAGAACAACGACATAGATATGACACTTTTGTAAGCTCTGAATATGTTCCCGCTCCACCCCCAGAAAGAAAAATGTATCGTATGGAATGCCTGAGTGGCATTGAAAGTCAGAACCCCTTACGAGAAGTACACCCAGTTATGGGTGAGGATCATCTCTTGAAACGCGTGTATGTACACACGCCACTGACTAAGTTAGAACTGTTAGAAATGAAGAAACTAGTACCGAGCCATGATAAAGACCCTGCAGGTTTCCACAGAGAGCTTAAAGACATGTTACTGATGGGGGATTACACATATGAAGATATCATGAAAATGTTAAAGGTACTGCTGCCTACGGGCATATACGAGAAACTCAAGGAAAAGGAATGGGAGGTAGGAGACAAAAAGATTGTATGGGCAGAAATCGAAGACGAAGAGAGCAAGCGTGTCCCAGGGGTAGGCCTCGGGGACAAAACTAAAGCATTACCAGGTTTAATAGTACAGGTTCTGCCAAGATTACTAGCGACTAGAAAAGAAGACTGGGATGCCATCTCAGCATGTAAACAGAAACCCGACGAAGATACTAGTGACTTTTATTCAAGATTCGAGAAATGTTTTATTATTAATAGTGGTCTTAAACCAAGTAGCGAATCGTACCCGCATCTTTTTGTATCAAAGCTAGTCGAAAATTCCCTGTTAGCAGTTAAAAACCGTGTATACAAGGTCGAGAGTACATGGCAAGCAAATACGCCATCACAGATGTTACAAATGTTACAATACCATCAGAATAGAATTAGAGAAGAACAAGATCAGGAACAGAAACGTATGAAAGACACAAAAATGAAAATGTTAGTAGCCCAGTCGGTACATACCGACGGAAATAGGAAAGGTACGAATCAGACAAATCATTCCGCGGGTCCTGTTAAAGGGACGTGCAATTATTGCAAGCAGCCAGGTCACTACGTACATGAATGCCCAGTTCTGAAACACAATATAGCAACAGGTAAAACGAAAGAGAGACCGCATCCACCAAGACAAGATCAGGTCCAGCAACAGACTCCACAGAATGTACAGACCTCACAGAACACACAGCCTATGCATGCTTCATCCCATACAGCACAGACCGTAGCGGTATCTCAGCCACAGCCTCTTGCCGCGACTCAGCAAGTTTCCCAACAAATGTATCAGTATGCCCAATCTGCTTACCCCGATTACCAGCGATACACATGAAACAGCCTAGAGAGGGAATTTGGCTTGCCTCTTATTGAAATTCCTGTAGATCAAGAAGGTCCTTATGTACACAGTCAAGTATTGGGAAAAGATAGAAAGTTCTTAATTGACACAGGGGCAAGCCGCACCACAATCAGTCATGACGAAGTCCCAGGGGCACCCCTCTCAGGCTCACAGAATGTTTCCCTTGGTTTTTCAGGACAGCCCATTATAAATGAAGTATCAGAACCAGTTCCCCTGGCTGTGGGTCCATTATCACGTATTACAGACTTGTTACTTACGAAATCATGTCCAGAAAATCTGTTAGGAATTAAAACATTGAAAGCTCTAGGAGCTATAATATGCTGTTCCCCGGAGGGAGTTAGACTTTTTCTGCGGGATTTCAAGGGTCATTATGTTTTGCGAGAATTCGATGTCAGATTGAAAAATGTACCAGATCACTTGTGGGCAACAGGCCCAACTGATGTAGGTTGTATGCATATCACACCATACCGTGTTACACTCAAGACAGGAGTAGTTCTACCACGAATCAGACAATACAAGTTACCACCCGATGCTGTAGTGGCTTTACTGAAAATCATTGAAGAGCTCATTGCCCAAGGAGTGGTCGTAGAGACCGACTCCAATATCTGTAATTCACCAATCATTCCAATTCTTAAACGTACTGATCCCAATGCACCGCCAGTATATCGGCTGGTGATTGATTTACGAGAACTGAATAAATGTATTGTACCACAGTACCCTGTGGTCCCCGATATCTCTTCTCTATTGACTGCTATTGATTCAGAAGCGACGTTCTTTACTGTAATTGATCTCAAGAACGCCTTCTTTAGTGTACCTATTGATCCAGAGAGCCAATATCTCTTCGGATTCAGTTTAAATGGACGAAGTTTCAAATTTTCCCGCGCACCTCAAGGATTCACAGAAAGCCCCAGCATCTATAGTCAAGCACTGAAAAGACAACTAGATTGTATTCAAATGCCAGTTAACACCGCTTTACTGCAATACGTCGATGATCTGCTGATCACCGCACGAAGTGAGCCCGAATGTGAACAAGCATCACTGACAGTTTTACATTTTTTGGCCGACAAGGGACACAAGGTGTCTCCTTCGAAGCTGCAATTCTGTGTTCAGCAAGTTGTATACTTGGGTCACTTGCTGTCCAAAGTGGGGAGACAGCTCACTCCCGACCGCATTCAGTTAATTGTAAATATGCCACGACCCCAGACACAAAAGGAAGTGCGGGCCTTCATAGGCCTCACCTCGTACTGCAGACAATGGATTCCTCAATATGCATTTCTAGCTAAACCACTCATTCAGTTGACAACACAGGAGGCAGCAACTTCGACTGTCCTCCCTTGGACTCAGGAACACACACAAGCCTTTGAGGAATTAAAGAAAGCATTATGTCAAGCACCAGTTTTAGCAACACCATGTTACAGCAAACCGTTTACACTTTTTGTTACAGAACGTGATGGTACAGCATTGTCTGTCCTCACCCAAGATCAAGCAGGTTCACATAAGCCTTGCGCTTATTTTTCAAGTACATTGGATTCAGTAGCCCAGGCACTCCCTGCGTGCTTAAAGTCTGTGGCAGCAACAGCATTAGCAATCAGACAGAGTGATTCAATTGTCCTAGGGCATCAGTTAACAGTACAAGTTCCACATTCTGTAGAGGTTCTTTTAAACAGAACCCAGACTCAACACTTGACTATAGCACGACTGACAGGTTATGAATTGACGCTATTCCAGCCACACATAGAAATCAGACGCTGCAGCATTCTGAACCCCGCGACACTGTTACCTACAATTATGACAGATCCAGCCCCGCATGATTGTATAGAAATTATTAATGCAGTTACAAAGCCCCGACGAGACTTAACAGATGTTCCACTGACAAATCCAGACCTGACACTTTATGTGGATGGTTCATGTATGAGAACAAGTACAGGAGAATTAGTGGCCGCGTATGCAGTGACCACTGAAACCGAAGTAAAAGAAACACATCGTATTGACATACTGTCCGCTCAAGCAGCAGAGCTTATTGCTCTGACCCGAGCCTGTATTCTAGCCAAACACAGAAATGTCAACATATATACTGATTCCCGTTATGCGTTCGGAGTTGTACACAACTTCGGCATGTTATGGCAAGAACGAGGTTTTCTGACCTCTCATGGTGCCAAGATCCAACATGGTCCCCTCATTCAAGCACTGTTAGAAGCAATACATCTGCCTTCAGGCATATCCGTCATGAAGTGTAAAGCACATACTAAAGTTACAGATTCTGTTTCCCAGGGTAACGACCTGGCAGACCAGACAGCAAAACATACAGCATTGACTCACACTCAGACAACTGACATGACAAAGACAATAGGACCGACAAATTGTATGACAGTCAGGGATCCCACACTAGATGTAATCGATATTCAGGCACATGCTACTCCAGATGAAATAAAGAAATGGACTGAACTAGGAGGGATTCAAACAGAACAAGGTTGGATGACGAAGGGAAAATCTACATGGTTTCTCCCTGATTCTATGGTTCAAGTCATGGTTAATACAGCACATAGTCCAGCACACCTAGGAGAAAAAGCAATGCTAGACAGTTTACAAAATCTTTGGAGCAATAAACACTTACGAGCAGCAGCAAAACAGAAAGTGCGTACTTGCATGATCTGTTGTCAGTTCAATCCAGGTAAAAGCGTCCCTGTAGAGCAAGGTGGATTTCATCCTCCCGATCACCCTTTTGAAGTCCTCCAGATGGATTATATCCAGATGGACCGTTGTCGAGGATTCAAATATGTCCTCGTAATTGTTTGTGCACTGTCCCGTTGGACCGAAGCATACCCAGTCCCAGATTATACTGCTCCGACCACTGCCAGGCAGCTGGTTCGTGAATTCTTCCCACGGTACGGCTTACCTCGTGTCGTGTACTCAGATAACGGTCAGCCATTCTCATCTGAATTAATGAAGCAGGTTTCCCTATTGCTAGGATACCAGTGGAGATTCCATTGTGTCCGACATCCCGAAGCCGCAGGCCTTGTAGAAAGGCATAACCAGACATTAAAGACACGCCTTGCAAAAATATGTAAAGAGAAAGGGGTCGACTGGATAGTCGCCCTGCCCGTGGCACTATTCTACATGAGGATGGTTGCCCACTCGAGATCAGGACTATCCCCGTACGAAGTGGTCTTTGGTAGACCACCGAATATGTGGGGGACGCCCATTCCGAAGAAGATCACTGATGTTGATTGTAATATGTTGACAGATTACCTTGCCTCCTTGATGTCTGCACTCCAATCATGTCGTTCACAGGTTGCCGCAGCTTTCCCCGACAACACTGATGTAAAGCCGCATGATGTCCGTCCTGGGGACACAGTTTTAGTACGGAACTTCGACAGGAAGAGTCCGCTGGAGCCCCGCTGGAAGGAGCCAAAGATCGTCCTTCTTACAACGAGGACCGCAGTGAAACTGGAAGGCAGAAAGGGGTGGGTCCACACGAGCCATATCAAAAAATACAATGAACTGAAACCAGATCCAGGCTCGTCCACCCCCACCAAAGACTGTATCAAAACTAGTGACTTTAAAACTTCCGAACGAGAGAAAACTCCCCAAGAGGAATACAGACTTAAGCTCCGATCTAGCAAGTCAGACAGTTTAATTGTTTAAGTCCTCCCCTAGGTGAATCGGTTAAATAGTTTCTGACATGTATCCCCTAGATCGAGATAGAGAAAGAGAATTAAAGAAACGTACATATTGTAAATCACTACGTAGTCACTGTATGGTGACATTATTAATTATGTTTTTTCTAAGTGTTCTGATAATTATTGCGAGTATACTGCTCCCCATCTATTATCCTATTTTCAAGCGTGAACAATCTGCTTATAATGTTTCTGCTGAACATTCTTTTAGTGAATTACCTCCACATGAACTTTCTTACAGACTTGCGCTGCGCAACAACACATTCATTAGTATGTTACATCATTCCCATCAGACTAACAATGCTACAAACTGCTGGATATGTGGCCGACTCCCTCCCTACCAGAAATACAAGGGAGCTCTGCCCCTCTTTCCGTACCCGTTTACTCATAACGGTTCCTGTGGTGCCTGGTTTAGAATAATAAATTCCGTAGATCCTGACATTGCTGTTTTCAAAGGGAGCTGGGTTTGGGGAAACTTGAACTTAGTTCTGCTTAATGCCTGTTATCCTGACAAGAAGGGACTCCCCATTAGAATAGGAACTGATCTAGAAAACGAAGTTTATGGATTAGGTAATTACACAATTAACCTTATGATCCTTACAGTTGAATCCGAACCTGCTCCAGTTCTGCCCGCTATGTCAGTACTACCAGTCACTGGTGAATTATGTGTCAGCAAGAAAGGTTCAGTACACTTAGGCCATAGTAAATGTACTATTGTGGTCAAATTCAGTGATCAAGGCAAGTCTTATTTTAGAGCTACCCGTCATTCCTATTTTGTTTGTGGTCATACCGCATACATACGCTTACCTCCAGATTGGGATGGTACCTGTTACATTGCATTCCTTCTGCCACCTGTTTTTCTAGCTCCTCCTGACTATCACAGAAATACAAATCTAGCAAAGAATAGACTCAGAAGAGATATCTCACTTGTCGACTATACAGAAACAGCATGGGAACAATACACCGATTTTAATAAAGGATTCTTTTTCTTTTTAGGTCCCGTCCAAAATAGTAAACTAATACGCAGATTAACTAGAACCCTTGAAGCAGTAGTGAATGAAACTGCCTCCGCCTTAGGTAACTTAACAGAAGAGCAGTCCGCCATGCGGGTTGTTGTTCTTCAGAATCGTCTTGTGATTGACGTCATCTTGGCAGATAGAGGTGGAGCCTGTAAGGTCATCGGGTCAAGTTGCTGTATTTACATTCCACAAAACGCACCATCTGTATATCAAGCTATTACACGTCTTCATAAAATTGCAAATCTGATACATCAGAATCCAGGCACCTGGACTTGGTCCGGTTGGTTCTGGACAACGTTAACCGCTTGGGGATGGAAGATCCTATCCTTCCTAGGCATTGGCCTAGTCCTAGTATTCAGTTGCTGCCTGTGCCTACAGTGTGGGCCAGCGATTTGTGGACTGTGTGCCACATCATGCATTGAACATTCCAGTTTCCTTTCAAAACGTGAAAGAAAGAAAGAAGAACAAATGATGTTACAAGAACAAACTGATCGATTCATGAGGATCGATATATCATGAAGGGTCCGTAGGGAACAAGGAGGGAATGAGGAAATATAAATTTTATGGTCAAGATTGTGTTCCCTAGCGTGTACCCCACCGACTCCATGTACCAGCTTAAAGTGCATGTAACTTCCCTCCTGTGCCAGCTACGAAGACGCAAATACATTTGCGTCCAACGTTAACATGTCCTCTTTCAGACCCACCCTGAATGGGTTGAATAGTCCGTTCCTAAGTATGCTATGCCAACGTCTTTTTGTAGTGTACCTTACACGTTTTTCAGCTCTGGCAAAGTAGGCCCTGAATTTCTGCCATCGAGCCATTTTTCTGGCTTCTGACTCTGAAAATCTCAGCCCAGGCTGCCTCTGTACCCGTGAACTCTGACTTACTTCCAGCGGGACCCACCGTGCTCAGCTCAGCCTGCTGACTGCCAAGACTGACTATAACCTTCGAGTTATCTGTTCCGCTCCTCGAAAATACATTCCTGCCTACTAGCTTCAGTAAACATCCCCCTCATCTGCAGAGCAAAGGGCTAACCTGTCTCCGTGCAAGTAATTCATAGCCTCTGTTACCATGCTCCCATGGAAGGCCCATGCCCCCACGCTTCTCATGCAGACACTCAGGCGCTTATACACGCACTCACAGTCAGTATAGAATAGCTTCTGCCCCAGAGACCTTTCCCTCCAGATAGTATGGTTCCCAAACATCAGATATCAGATATGATAGAAGTACAAGTTGATCTGACATGCCAGACTTCTGTCTCTTTCCGTCAGTGTAAATGTCAAGTTCCCTGCACCCTCCAGTTTCACGTCAATCACACGTCATGCAACTGCGCGCGCATCCAAGCTTCCGATTTCTGCTGACATTGCAACATTTCTGTTAGTGCCACCCCTTCTGTGACACCTACCTGGTGACGTTTCTAGCACACACCTCTAGTTCACGCCTAGTTCACGCCTTCTGATTACGTATTGCTAACACGTGGATACTGTTATCTTGTCTTCTCTCAGCTGTTACGCCTACCATACGTTTTTCATGACAATGAATTAAGTATATAAGCTATGTACTGTCAATAAAATGTGGTGCGCACTCTTCTATCCCTTCCTGAACCCTGTGTGGTTGCGGGAACATGATAGCCAAGTCATGACCATTCCTTTTTAAGGAATAAAACCCCTAAGAACTCTAACACCACGGACTCTGCCTCTTTCTTTCCGATTGAGTTATTATGGATTAAGTACTTACCTGCATAGAAATTATGATAGTAAATTAAATATTTACGACACCTCTCCACCAAAGTTGCAAGAATTGATGCATTCTGCTTTGTTGGATTATTGTAAAGAACTAACTTCTGCCCTGTCTACCATTCGCCAACAGGTCAGAGACACATGGTCCCCACCTCTGGAAGGAGAAGTACACAACATCAAACCCGGGGACTGGGTTCTGCCAAAAAACTTTGTGAGGAGGAACAGCCTGCAGCCCAGGTGGAAAGGGCCAGCGCAAGTTCTGTTAGTCACTCAGACGGCGGTTCGATGTGACGGACACAAAAATTGGATTCATCTATCAAATGTGAAGAGAGCACCACAGTTCTGGCCAAAACTGCCCCCGGAAGAGGACCGTTCTGACCGAAGGACTGGTGACTGCATTCCTGCACGCATTGATGACCAACAGGCTGCATCAGGATACAATCTACGCCCAAGGAAAATGAAGAGTGCTTAGGACGGAGCAAGCACCAACTGCCACACACTGAACAGTGCCAACTTTAAAGGACTAACTTGTGCAGTGAGGTTAGTAAAATAAGGACACTGCCGACTCTGATCTGAAAAGAGAATAAAGGAATACCTCCGAAGCCCAGAGACCACGAGGAGGAGAGGGTGTGAGGTCGAATTTGTGTTAATACTACCAATTGCAAGGTCTGTAACAGTGAGGCCTATAACGAACACTGTTGAACTGCCGCACTTGTGAGATTGTATAAATCAAAATTCTGAGAACGAATGGTATTTCCGTTTGGAAGAACAACTAGACATCTTCCTTTACTAGAAATGGAGGATACATATTCCACTCTTAATGTGAACAAAAAGGGGCGTTGGTACTCCAAACTATGCATATTTTGTATATTATTTTGCATAATGTCTTTGGTCATTGGATTATTATATCTCCTAGAGCTCTACCATCCTATTGCAAAAACAGCCCCGCTCCCATCAGGGCTTCCCTCTGACTTTGTCCCCTCAGTTACAGTACCACCAGAGGATATGGACCACAGAGAGGAGATGCGTCATAATTCTTTCCTTACCTTACTTCATCAGACCCATCAAGTAATTGATAAAAATAATTGTTGGATCTGTATGCAATTCCCAGCCTATGTAGACAAACGTATACCCCTTCTTCAAGTACCCCTGCCATTTGAAGCGTCTTGTTATGCATTACACATTGCGATGCTGAAAGTTGAGCTAATAGGGGTCTTCAGCAGCTTAGTAAATTCCCGTTCTACCACTAGATCATCAACTGCCTCCTTGTACACCCATTATGATAAAGACATTCTCCAGTCAGGGAATTGCTCTGAAGTTATTTTACCAAATGCAACGTTCCCATTTTCTAACATATTCACCCCACTGTTTTTGGTAAAAAATGATAGCACACCTCCGCTCCATAGGGACACCAGAGACATACCCTTTTTAAAAATGAGGCAGCGTAGTGTACTTGGGAGTATATGTATTAGGAGCAATTGTACCGCCAACATGGGGAATAGTACCAATTGCAATATGACATTTGAAGTGTCTTCCCAGGAAATAACTGTTCCACTCTATATCGGTGACTCAGTTTATTTCATTTGTGGCTCCAGGGCCTATATATGGCTGCCAGTGAATTGGGGTGGCTGTTGTCACCTAGGTCTTGTAACGCCAGAAATGTCTGTAAAAAGTACCGCAGAAGTGAATAAAGCATCCAGAACTCTGAGGGGTAGGAGGAGTGTTGATCAAGGAGATACAGCGGCTGAGATAGCTGGTGATGTACTAAAGGCCTTTGTTCCTTGGTATGGCCCTGCCATAAATTCCAGAAACATACGCAGGTTGTCCCATCTATTAGAAGCTACTATAGAAGAGACAGCAGGCATAATTGAGAACATCACAGTTGAGCTTAAGGCTCTCAGACTAGTTTCTCTTCAAAACAGGATTGTGCTAGACATGATGTTAGCAGAACGGGGTGGAGTCTGTAGGGTGATCGGGTCCTCATGCTGCACGTATATTCCTGACTCATCAACATCAGTTAGGCAAGCGGTCAAAAGGCTATATGATATAGGGGCCCAGGCCCATAGTGATGTTGGCCCCTGGGATCCTGTAGGTTCCATTTGGAACGCCTTGTCTGCTTGGGGCTGGAAGATAGGGATGTTTCTAGTGGCTATCTTCCTTGTGGTAATCGGATGCTGTGTTCTCATTAATTGTCTGCCCATGTGTTGCCAGTGTTTGGGGCGATTGCTAAAACCACCCCCAATGCCCCCAGTGACTGTGACTAATGCTCTTATAATGAGGGATGTTGTAACCCAAAAATTGATGGATATTGATATCTCGGATAATAACCCTCCTGACGACAATTTGGTTGATTACGTCAATGAGCGCAGTGAGGCCCACTATAGTAACACCCGCCATACCTATGAACATGTACCGTAAGGCCTCAACAAAATGTTGGACTTTGCGTCCAAAGGGCCGATTGTGGAAATACCGTTTTTGTAATGGACGAAAGCTCCTCCATTTTGTGTTTCCCAGCCACCATTTTGTATTAGTCTCTTTTGCTTGCCACCTCAGCACATATGGTGTGGCTGCTTCATCGGCACAAGGAAATGTTAATACACCAGTCGACCCCAGAGCATATGTTTGCACTTCACTTTATGACGCACAAGTAGAGCAGGGTATGTTGCTTAAAGGTCAATGACTCATTTGCTCAGCTTTCCTATCCAACTAATCCCAAATGTATTACAGCTAACAAAAGACTGCTGATGGTAATGAATCGTTGTTGACACAAGAGATGTAACCTTTGCTCTGTATCCGGATGACTAATCAAGTGGGCGCCTGACTCTGTAACCACAAGCCCGCCCATGTTTATACTTGGCACAAGTTATGCATAGTTCTGCTTTATTTCTGTGTATCACAAGATTATTGATGACTGAAGGGGTTTAGTGAGTAACCTTTATATTTGCGTTCAGCAAGTCAAGTATACATATTTCCAGAGTCACTGGCCCTGACCAGTACGTGATATTGTTTGGAGATCATTAATCATCCTTGACAGCTGCTGATTTATCATATCCATCCCCACCTACACTTATGGAGTACAAAAGTATATAAGGCTGTCTATGACTTTGTAAGTTGTCCACTTCCCTCATAGCCACATGGAGCTGTGAGGTGGTATACCCGCTCGAGCGCAATACATCTTTTTATGTTTCAGTTACCTCCGACTGCTGGTCTTCCTTTGTAAGCATACCTGGGCGAGGTAGAAGAAATCCACTTCGACACTGGTTGTTCAAGATTTCTTGAAAAATGAAAAGCCAGTCAAGAAGTTACTGACCGCCTGCCGAAGAATCTGCACACATTTCAGCCATTCTTTTAAGGCCCGGAAGGAGCTGAGGAGCATTCAACATGAACGTAAAGTGCCAGTCAAAGGACTCATCCAGGAGGTGGCAACACGTTAGAACTCAACCTTTTAAATGCTTGAGCGTCTGTTTGACCAGTGCATGGTAATCAATGACTATATATTTTCACTAGGTTCTGCTATGAAAGACATGTGGCTAGAGTTGGAGGAATAGCAGCTAGTTAAAAGCCTGACAGACATGCTTAGTCCTTTTGAGGTCTTCACGCGTGAAGTCAGCAGGGAGGACTGTTCATTGAGCAAAGCTATCCCATTGTTGGTCATGCTAGAGCACCAACTGAAGGCGGTGTCTTCAACGTTCAGAGATGATATTGGAAAGCAAGATGCATATCTGTTGGCGGAGAACTTATTAAGCCGCCTAGTTGCCAATGAAAGGCTTTAAAACATACAGACAGAACAACATTACATTTGTGCCACTATCCTGGATCCTGGGTTCAAAAAGGCAGTGGCCAGCAAAGCATTCCTTCCTTTTGATGAAACAGATGTTTTAAAGTACAAGCATTGGCTAGCTGTGTCAGCCAGTCCTTTCGAAAAAGATCGTCAGAAAATTCAAGGAGCCGTCGGAAGTCCAACTGAATCAGCAGGCGATCCAGCACCAAGTTCCACTTCTGAATCTGTGGGCGAAGGGAGTCACTTTCCCTCACAGCCGTTAACGACACCAGCAGCAACCGTATTATCATCCTCACCTGCACCAGGCCCAGCCATAATATTGTCGGAAGCGGATTGGCTAACTCATCAAGGGTTTCCTCGTTCCAGTGCTGAGAAGGCCACAGATGGTACGGAAAGTGGAGCAACCGTGGAAAACCTTGAGTTGATGGTGCAGGCCTATCTGGATGACCCAACACAGGTCTTTGTTAATACGAACCCATTGCTGTATTGGTACAGGAAAATGGCTCTATGGCCACTGATCACCAACCTGGCAATAAATTACTTGTCTTGCCCACTCGCAAGCGTGTCTTCTGAACGTGTTTTCAGTGCTGCTGGTGCCATTGTAACTTCAAAAAGGACCCGCCTCTCGGCCAAAAATGTGGAGAGGTTAACACTGATCAAGATGAATCAGCACTTGATACCACCAGATTACAAAGTACGTGAATGCACGCAGGAAGAAGAGGACACCGACTTAGGTGACGGAAGTTCTTCTCTGTTACCTGACCTACTCCCATCTCAATTCATGGAGTTTGAGGACGAGCTCTACTTCCCTGACACCGAGCCCTCAAAATGACTTCCTTTTTTTCGTCCTTATTCACTTTTATTCCTGTGTGTCTTTCTTTGTTTTGCAACTTTTACCGCAACAAAACTCTAATCACCTAATCACAACAAGTCCATCAGCAGCACTGTCCTCATCTTATATTCCTTATTGATTTGAAGGTGCCGCAGTCTGCATTCCTGAGGTTCACAAGTTCACAACTCAATCATGCTCCTTTATACTCCTCCTCCAGACTCCCCCTATCCATTTCCCTCAAGGCAGATGGATGGATTACGACGAGTCTCCTCAAGTGGGACTGAAATTACTGACTGACTACATGCTTACTGATTGTTGACAGAGTTACTTCTGATATTAACCGGAGAGGCTGCCCTGTGGGCCCTCACTTTCCGAACAAGATGCGGACAAAAAGTAGAACAGGTAATGAATAATTGAGAAGATGGCATGCACTGGACAGCAATGGCTCTCTGGCTCTGATGAAACCAATTGCTGTTTGTTTTTTGTGCATGAAATGATGATTCATATGTCTTGTCTTAGTTATTATTTAATTTTTCACACAGTAATTGTAAATCATGTCAACAACTCAGTTTTTTTTACCTTGTTTAATTAAAATTGTACTTCAAATTCAGGGGCCACTATATTGCATTTCACAAAATATGCAAAATGTCCTTGGAGCGGACTCACTTGCCAATATACCATGATGATTGATTAAATAATATATCTTTTTTCTTTACAGCCACTCACTGGAATGGATGGATCATCAGCGTCGGTTTACGGAAGAACTATGGCCAATTCATGAGTGGCAAACAGGTAAACCAGTCTACAACAACTATTACAGCAGGACTACATGTCTGTCTATTCGTGGTATGTATTGGTCAAGGTCGAGGCAGTGTACTGTTGTTGTTATGCCAGGCAGAGTCCACTCCAGACAGCAGTTCATGTAAAATTGGGGCTATGTGGCTTGCTACATACAATTAGAAATGCTTTGTCTGTCTGACAAATTGCCTAGGTATGCTACATCAGGTTGCTTCACTCAGTGGTGCCTGCCTTGACCCTCTGCATGGCACTGCCTCAAGCTTGGGCCAAACATCCGTTATGTTTGCACAATTTGCTGTTTTTCGGTATTTCGCAAATCTCACGAAAGTACCGAAAAATTGCAAATTCTTGAGCGGAACAGATTTTTGCCCATTGCTTTTGGCAGGGCCATGCAGACAGTAAAGGCAGGCACCACTGAGTGAAGCATCCTCCTGATGTAGCATACCTAGGCTCTTTGACACAGACAGACAAAGCATATCTACGGTTTAGGGTTCAGTGCGATTTACTAGGGTTTTTAGGTTTAAGTTGGTATGGTTCACGCTGATTCTAGGGCTCGGGCCCGATGCAGGCTCGTTCATAATGATGTTGGCAATGTTTTAGGGGGGTTGGTGTTCTTTGGTCCAGAATTGGCAGAATTTTGGCCTTTTTGGGTGTTTTGCAGGCGCGTGTGCTTGGGTGAAAACTAAGTGAAAACTAGTCGTAGACCTTCTTCTTCTTCTTCTTCTTCTTCTTCTTCTTCTTCTTCTTCAAGGAGCACAGTGGTTCGATTTTGTTCTGCCTTGCTGAGATTTTTGTGAATCGCTGGAACAAGTGACTGTCCAGGTGAGTTTCAAGAGGATCGAAGTAGTGGAAGTGCTGAAAACAGCAATTTTTTGTGAACAGCGCAATTTGCCATGTTCTAAATATACCAGTATTGCATGTTTTTGGGCGGCTGTTTGGGGGTGTTCTAGATTTGTGGGGGAGGGTGTGGGGGTCTGGGAGCACTGCTGGGATAGCATAATTTTTATTGGAAGTGATTTGAAGAAAATCCATGGTGGGAAAGAGGAGTTAGGGCCTAGCTGCATAGCGCGTTTGGACCGAGGTTGACTGGTTGGCTGAAAATGTTCTAAGTATGAGTTTTTGCATTTTTGCTGTTGCCTGTTTAGGGGTGTTCTGCTTTTTTGCGGGTGGCTGCAGGGGTCTGGGGGCATAGCTCGGAAGGTCTAATATCGGAATCAAGTGTTTTGGACCAAATCCATGGTGAAAAAGTTTTTCAGTTTTTGCTCACTTGCCTGTTTTTGGGGTGCTGTTTGGGGGGGCTTCTAGGTTATTGGGGGTGGGTTTTGGGGTCTGGGAGCACTGCTGGCACAGGCTAATTTTGATTGCATATTTTTTTCAGAAAATCCATGGTGGAAAAGGGGAGTTAGGGTCTAGCTGCAGAGCGTATTTGGACTGAATTGAAGGTAGGCCCATTTTTGCTTTTTGCCTGTTTAGGGGTGTTCTGCTTTTTTGCGGGTGGCTGCAGGGGTCTGGGGGCATAGCTCGGAAGGTCTAATATCGGAATCAAGTGTTTTGGACCAAATCCATGGTGAAAAAGTGTTTCCGTTTTTGCTCACTTGCCTGTTTTTGGGGTGCTGTTTGGGGGGCTTCTAGGTTATTGGGGGTGGGTTCTGGGGTCTGGGAGCACTGCTGGCATAGTCTAATTTTGATTGCATTTTTTTTCAGAAAATCCATGGTGGAAAAGGGGAGTTAGGGCCTAGCTGCATGGCGTATTTGGACTGAATTGAAGGTAGGCCCATTTTTGCTTTTTGCCTGTTTTGGGGTGTTCTGCTTTTTGGCGGGTGGCTGCAGGGGTCTGAGGGCATAGCTCGGAAGGTCTAATATCGGAGTCAAGTGTTTTGGACCAAATCCATGGTGAAAAAGTTTTTCCGTTTTTGTCCACGTGCCTGTCTTTGGGGTGCTGTTTGGGGGCTTCTAGGTTTTTGTGGGTGGGTTTTGGGGTCTGGGAGCACTGCTGGCACAGTCTAATGTTGATTGCATTTGTTTTTCAGGAAATCCATGGTGGAAAAGGGGATTTAGGGCCTAGCTGCACAGCGCATTTGGACTGAATTCCATGTAGGCCCGAAATTTGCTAAGTCTCACTTTTTGCGGTTTTGCTTTTTGGCTGTTTGGGGGTGTTAAACTTGTTTCCGCCTGGGTTGACGGGTCTGGGGGCATTGCTGTGAAGGTCTAATACCAGATAAAAGTGGGTTGGAGAAAATCGGAGGTGAAAAAGTTTTTCCATTTTCAGGCATTTCGCTCACTTTAGCGTTTTCGGGGGGCTGTTTGGGGGGTTCCTGGTGTTTGTGGGGGGGTTTTGGGGTCTTGGAGCAACGCTGGGTATGGATACTTTTGATTGCAAGTGGTTTGGAAAAAATCCATGGTGGCAAAGGGGAGTTAGGGCCTAGCTGCAGAGCGCGCACGGAGTGATCTGCGAACTAGGCAGAAATTTGTCAAAGTCACCATTTTTCCATTTTTGCTTTTTGGCTGTTTGGGGGGGTTAAACTTGTTTTCGCCTGGGTTGACAGGTCTGGGGGCATTGCTGTGAAGGTCTAATACCGGATAAAAGTGGTTTGGAGAAAATCAGAGGTGAAAAAGTGTTTGCGTTTTTGCTCACTTGCCTGTCTTTGGGGTGCTGTTTGGGGGGAATCTAGGTTTTTGTGGGTGGGTTTTGGGGTCTGGGAGCACTGCTGGCACAGTCTAATGTTGATTGCATATGTTTTTCAGGAAATCCATGGTGGAAAAGGGAAGTTAGGGCCTAGCTGCACAGAGCATTTGGACTGAATTCCAGGTAGGCCCGAAATTTGCTGTTTCACTTTTTGCGGTTTTGCTTTTTGGCTGTCTGGGGGTGTTAAACTTGTTTCTGCCTGGGTTGACGGGTCTGGGGGCATTGCTGTAAAGGTCTAATACCGGATAAAAGTGGTTTGGAGAAAATCCATGGTGGGAACGTATTTAACTTTTCAGACTTTTCGCTCACTTTCGTGTTTTCGGGGGCCTGCTTGGGGTGTTCCTGGTGTTTGGGGGGAGGTTGGGGGGTCTTGAGCAACACTGGGTATGGATACTTTTGATTGCAAGTGGTTTGGGGAAAATCCATGGTGGCAAAGCAGAGTTAGGGCCTAGCTGCAGAGCGCGCACGGAGTGATCTGGGAACTAGGCAGAAATTTGTCAAAGTCCCCATTTTTCCATTTTTGCTTTTTGGCTGTTTGGGGGGTTAAACTTGTTTTCGCCTTGGTTGACGGGTCTGGGGGCATTGCTAGGAAGGTCTGATACTGGATAAAAGTGTTTTGGATAAAATCCATGGTGAAAAAGTTGTTAACTTTTCAGACTTTTCGCTCACTTTTGTGTTTTCGGGGGCCTGCTTGGGGGGGTTCCTGGTGTTTGGGGCGGTTTGGGGGGTCTTGGAGGAACGCTGGGTATGGATACTTTTGATTGCAAGTGGTTTGGAGAAAATCCATTGTGGCAAAGGGGAGTTAGGGCCTAGCTGCAGAGCGCGCACGGAGTGATCTTGGAACTAGGCAGAAATTTGTTAAAGACCCATTTTTCCATTTTTGCTTTTTGGCTCTTTAGGGGGGTTAAACTTGTTTTCGCCTGGGTTAACGGGTCTGGGGGCATTGCTTGGAGGTCTAATACCGGATAAAAGTGTTTTGGATAAAATCCATGGTGAAAAAGTTTTTAACTTTTCAGAGTTTTCGCTCACTTTTGTGTTTTCGGGGGCCTGCTTGGGGGGGTTCCTGGTGTTTCTGGGGGGTCTTGGAGCAACGCTGGGTATGGATACTTTTGATTGCAAGTGGTTTGGAGAAAATCCATGGTGGCAAAGGGGAGTTAGGGCCTAGCTGCAGAGCGCGCACGGAGTGATTTGGGATTGAGGGCTAAATAATTCTGTCACTTTTTGCGGTTTTGCTTTTTGGCTGTTTGGGGGTGTTAAGCTTGTTTCCGCCTGGATTGACAGATCTGGGGGCATTGCTGTGAAGGTCTAATACCGGATAAAAGTGGTTTGGAGAAAATCCATGGTGGGAAAGTTTTTAACTTTTCAGAGTTTTCGCTCACTTTTGTGTTTTCGGGGGCCTGCTTGGGGGGGTTCCTGGTGTTTGGGGGGGTTGGGGGGTCTTGGAGCAACGCTGGATATGGATACTTTTGATTGGAAGTGGTTTGGAGAAAATTCATGGTGACAAAGGGGAGTTAGGGCCTAGCTGCAGAGCGCGCTCGGAGTGATCTGGGAACTAGGCAGAAATTTGTCAAAGTCCCCATTTTTCCATTTTTGCTTTTTGGCTGTTTGTGGGGGTTAAACTTGTTTTCACCTGGGTTGACGGGTCTGGGGGCATTGCTAGGAAGGTCTAATACCGGATAAAAGTGTTTTGGATAAAATCCATGGTGAAAAGGATTTTAACTTTTCAGAGTTTTCGCTCACTTTTGTGTTTTCTGGGGCCTGCTTGGGGGGTTCCTGGTGTTTCGGGGGGGGTTTTGGGGTCTTGGAGCAACGCTGGGTATGGATACGTTTGATTGCAATTGGTTTGAAGAAAATCCATGATGGCAAAGGGGAGTTAGGGCCTAGTTGAAGAAAGCGTTTGACACTATTTTTAACTTAGGGCTCGTTAGGGTTAGCAGTATTGCATGTGTTTGGGGGTGTTCGAGATTTTGGCAACTGGGTTCTGGGGTCTACTCTTGGAGCACTTGTCGAGAAATGTCTAATTTTGGTTGCAAGTGGTTTGAAGAAAATCCATGGTGGGAAAGGGGGGATTTGGGCCTACTTTACTTTCAAAGTATGTTTTGTCACCATTTTCCACTAGGCCTCAGACAGGTAGCAGTATCGCACGTTTTTTGGGGTCTGATTGGTGGTATTCTACATTTTAGCGTCTGTGTTTAAGGGTCTGGGAGCACTGCTGGGAAGGTCTAATTTTGTTCTAAAATCGTAGTTTAGACTACACCTAGCTTGAGGGGAAAGATCCACAAAATTCGCCCATACTTATTTATCCTTCAAAAGGAGACTCAGAGTACGCCCTTTCGAAACTATTGTACTGTCGATTCTGAAACTGAAAGTGTGACTTTTTGCACTACACAGCGTACGTACCTTATTTGTTTTTTCTCAGTGGTGTTTTAATATCACTTCCTGTTTTTCCATCAACATTTACAGGGCTATTTCACCCTGTGCAATGGAAAAAAGGATGAAGTCAGGCTTCACATTAGCGACCCGCAATTCAGCATCGGCCAGGCAGGCTGTGGACAGGGTGTCTTCTGGTCACCAACATTGATCGACGGAGCGTCAGATGGAACTGAGGAGTACCGCAAATAAGAGGAATGGCTTGATGCATGCAACTTCCCAAATTCAACATAACAAGTACAACAACATACAGCAACAGTATCTATTCATTTCTACTTATCTTTTAAGCAATGTTATTGCTGTGAACTTTCATGAGTGTGACTCTGCATTTCTTTGCTCTCTGCTTCTAAATTCATCCCTCCAGCCATTGTATAGTTTTACTTTGCTATTTTTCAAACTAATTTAATGAACAAAGTGTTTCTTAGTTTAAGTAACGTAATCATCTATTTAGCAATCAACTTCATGCCTGCAGAAGTGCATGCACTTCCTTTATGTCCCTTAAAATATTTATGGATATCTTCGTATCCAAAGATTTGTTCATCTTCATTTGTTGTTTGTCCATGCTGTGTTTTTTTTCCTCTCTCAACAAAACTTTCCCCAAAAACCCCATTCCCATCCAATTTCCAAACCTTAACCCTCTTCCCCCGGGCTGTGTGGTTTTCATTGATTTATTGAGTAAATGACAGCAATAATTCCATACACTTGCTGGGGAGGATAAGGTCATAGCAACTGAAAATGAATTGCATTTCAAGGCTGGTGAAGGAATCGAAGGATATATTCTTACTCAGCTTGACACAGATCCATGACTATTGGCAAATCAAAGCAGATTTTCATGGGCGCCATCAACTGGATTGATCATGAAGAACATCCTCCTCCTACATGTGGCAAATGATTACGCTGCTGTGTCCTTCACCTTCAGTACTATTTCTTGTAGTAGTAGCCAATGTCAAATTCCACGCAAGTAGTAGTTATACTTTCAATACTTTAGCATTTGTAAGGCTACATTTTGGCACTGTTCTAGTGTACTCTCCTGTGCTATAGTATCTATCGTACCGTTCTAATGCTCCGCTGAGGCCAATCAAGGTTTAAATTTCTTTTTTTTTCATATGCTGCAACTGCCACTGTGTACCACCGCAATGATGCCATTTCAACCGCCCAGGATTGCCAACCTTAATCGCCATTTGCCATGCAGCCAGCCCTGTGGCTAGCCCTATTTTCAAACACGAATTACAGGTAAGATAAGCGTTTGGGGGGAGGAAGAATAATGGAGTAGTATGAGAGATGAGAGACTGGCAGTAGTAATAGTAAAGTCCTAGGACAATTGAATTCACTAACTCTGTGAGAGGCACTTACTTTTGTAAACATTTGGGCAATTGCTTACTCAATTTGAATCAAGAAGCCACGTAAGTTTCAGGAAAACAAACTTACAGTTAAACCCCCCCGCTCCAGCCTCAACTGCAGTAAAAACAAGTATGCTGTTTAAGTTGAAAGTAATAATTATTTATATCCCTAACAAAAATAAACTATCCCGTAAGACCCGACCCACCCCCCCTACCTAACCCCAAAGAATGTCCGTGAAATAAAAAGTCCCCAAAGTCCAAAAAACCCAACTCCCAATTCCCACCCCCAAAAAGTCTTTAAAAAAGGGGCAAGGGACAGTCTCTCCTCCTCTAATGCCGCCGGCGGTGTACTTTTTGGGCCAGGTGGTCATGCTCCTTGCGGAGGTTGTTGAGCAAGATTCTCATTTTCTTCTGCTCCTACTCAAGGTAGGACACCCTTTGGGTTAGGCGGTGCACGCGTACCTTGCACCTGCTGTGGGGGCAGCTGATTTTTTGGCTGCTTGGCGGTGGCGGGTGGCTGTGGTACCACGGCTCCGTACAGCTGGAGGCCTGCGCTGACTGGCTGACCCAGGGAGCGCGGAGGAGGATGCAGCTGTCGCTGTGGATGTTGTGGAGGTCGACTGCGTGTCCTCCTCCTCCTGGGCCACTAGCCGCTGATATTCGGTGACAGTCGTCTCCAGTTTCCGTTGCCGGGCCCGTCTAGCCAGCTCCTTGCGTGACAGTTTGGAAGGAGCATCTATATGAAGAAAGAAAAACATAGTCTGTAACCAATGCTCTTTAAGATTAACACAAAATAATTCAGCAGAAAGTTGTGTCACAGTAGAACTAGCAACTTGCAAGCACAGTACATAACATTTGTGGCCTGTATCTATCTAACCTCCTACTTCTTCAGCCTTGCTCTAACATTAGTGGGAGTTTCAGGAATCAATTCTACGAGCACTATGGACTCACTACATTAGAGTCGACTATGACAGTACACCAGTCTTATTCTTCATCTTCTCTCTTGTTTAGCGAAATTGGTACGTAAACTTCTGGAAGCCGGCATAATGCCAGTGCAGTCAACTTTCACCCGAGAAAAACAGACGCACGCCATGATGACACAGGCTTGCGTTACTGTACCAGTCTAGTACATGCAGGTGGTGAAGCTCTTACGTTGTTAGTATTCTCAGTGCCACCCGTTTTCTATTACGGGTGGCACTGAGAATACTCTGTTACAAGGGCTACTGCTTAATTAATTTAACTTTCATCCTACAGTGCCAATGACTACTAGAAAAGGAAAATGAAGAAGATAAATAATATGATTATCTATCCCTTCACAGGATATGTATTTGATTACATATGGGATGACTTTAGGTGCTTTGTTTTTTATTGAGTGAACACTGATAGGCCACACATGAATGACAGAGTTGTACTAAAATTATTAACAGAGGTAGTGAGTGGCCCCCGTAATCGCCGGATATATGCTGTGCTTGCAATACAAACTACTGCTACTATTCATGGTAGTATTCGGAAAAATTACAACTTCTTTTCCTTGCCTTTCCTACACTGGAACGGACGTGCGGTGCGGTGTTACATGCTCTTCAAAGTAACACTTAGTTCATCCAGTGACCGTCTACTCTCTCTACATACACAAATGCTATCTATGAGTCAGATAGTACCATGATCCAGGCATCCATCCATTCAAAGTAAATGTCAATCATTCATCCTAATGTCTCAACTGGACAAACCTTACTTTTTCTCACGGGAAAACAAAATTTTCCTTTTATTTTGGAAACCGCAAGCCATGCATCTGTGCTTGACTTGCATTTGAATTTCAACAAAAGGATATATTGCGCACACATACAGTTTCTGTTTCACCCACCCAGGCAGTCCTCTTCCCTTTCTCCTTCCACCCATCCTTGCTTCATCCTTCAACCGGCCATGCATCATATTCCCAGCCACCTCGGGCAGCATTCAAAAACACGTATCATTCTTTGCCAGTCATCATTACTTTTAACTTGCTCGTCCTTCCACACTTACTTACACCTTTCTTTCCTTTTTGTTCATCCCATCCATTAAGTTAATCTCTGATCTGACTTGGATTCTCGAAAAAACTTTCACAGCTGAGTTGAAGTCAATTTAGAGGAGGCTACTACCTGGTTGATAAAAACTTAGTTCTAAATTTGTAAGTCTTCTTAACAGTATAGTATACTTGTACTGTACAACATATACACCTATGCAGAGAGCACACTCTGTAGTCTGCAATCTCAATAAGTAAGGAATATAATAGCTTACCACTGTCCGTCACTACTGTGGCATCCCCCACAGCAGTTTCCGCTGGCTGTTGCACTGCCTCCGCCCTATGAGTGCCACCTCCGCGCTGGCCCCGGCACCGGTGGATGGTTGTGCCGATGTTCCGCTTAGAAAATACATTTCAGATTCTTAGATGCCATATACACAACTCCCTAGTATTTTATCTAGGAATGAAAAAATGTCACTACGACTACGCAAATCAATTTAATAATTTGTGACTGTATAGTCAAAACTAAAAATTGCACTTTTTTCAGGGAAGTGTGTTGTCTTGCTACACTTTTTGGCACAACTGATGAATGCTTGATTTTTAACACGCACCGTTTTTCTCATAACAGACAGAAGCTTCCCTTCTAAGAACAAGAGCAAGATCAGATCATCATCACTAGGACTGAGTCAGCAAGGATTCAGCACCACAAAGAAGATTTGAACAAAGTTCCAACCAGGTGAGGGCTCGCCCACAATTAATGTGTGAAATCACTAATGCCTAGATGCATCAACCTATTTAGGAAGTGCAAACGGTGCGGATCGCAAAATTCGGCCGTTTGCACTTCCTAAATAGATGTCTGGGATGCATCAAGCATTTTTGGAAAATCGCTATTTTTAGCGAATTCCAAAATTGCGATTGCTTTTAAGGAATCGCAAATTTCCGATTCCTTAAAAGCAATGCATGATTATTTTTAAAATTTTGATTTCGCAAATAGGGGGTGCAAATTACCACGAGGTTGAACCTCGTGGTAATTTGCATAAATGTGTCAAAATGCCCAAAGATGCATTTTTAAACACTGTCATGTTACAGACACACATGTCCTTAGGACATGTGTGTGTGTAACATGCACTTTAAAATACATTTCAGGGGTGCATGGGGGGTTCCTTTGGACCCCCCCTGCACCCATGGAATGCATTAACATTTTGCGAGTTCCAAATTGCGAATTCGCAATTCCCATTGATTCCTATGGGCCTTTTGGCACATAAGAATCAATGGGAATTGGGAAATCGTAATTTGAAACTCGCAATTTTATTGCGATTCGGTAAAAATTGCGATTTTTACCGAATCTCAATAAAATTGCGAAATAAATGATGCATTGCCATTTGCGATTCCTTATTTGCGATTCCTTATTTTTCCCAAATAAGGAATCGCAAATGAAAACGTTGATGCATCTACCGGTAAGCACTTTTCCATTTTCAATCCACCGTTTATGTTGTATGATGAACTTGATTTTAATACATCTTTTTTTTTTTTTTAATAAAGCTTTAAAACTTACATAGACTCTGTGGGTTTTAGTCAAGAGTGAGTGAGCGAAAGGGTTTGCAATTTGCAAGCATGAGTCCGTGGCTCTGACAGTTCTGGACTCTGACTCTGTAGTCTTATGTCCTGGGTTGGATAATCATCATTGGGGATCAATCATCGATGAATTAGGGAGCTAAATTACTCTGTCACACTAGCTAGTCAGTAAGGAGATTGGGGGTTCACATTCTGTTATGACTGAGGTATATGGAAAGTCTAACTGCACCTATTATAATTGATAAACAATGCACTATTTAGTGTCCATATTTCTGTTTGTGCAGAATTGTCCCTGCAACAATAGTAGTATGGATTGTCCTCCTATCCAATCAAAAAGTAAACTAGTATCTTATTCTTTCTTGGTGGTCATTGACAGTTTATTGTTGGGAATTGTCAAAGCATAAACATTTAGAAGACTTCAAAAGACATTATGGACAATCCAGAGGACTGCACTCAGTGCATAGAGCTATTGCTCAATAGAATGGGAGTTTCGTTTAACACCTTTTGCCAACTGTGCAAGCTTAGTTAGCTACACAGACAGACTAATAATAATAATCTAGTAGTACCACAGGGAGTCATAGTAGAGGCAGGATAAGAATTTAGAAGCAGTCTACAAGAAGATCAAAGACGATTTAAAAAAAATCGAATGAGGAACGTTAGTAAAAAAGTACGTACTCTAAAAGATAGGGAAGTATAATTATTACTATTAACATGAAAACTTACTGGGGCCAGCAAAGGAGCCCTGGCCAGACCGATCCTGGCCTTCCTGGTCCTCCTCCGCTGGCGCCGCTACCTCCTCCTCTGTCCTCTTGCCCCTGAGGGAAGCTGATGTACAACAAGAAAGAAAGACCCAAACATGGATGATTGTTGTCAACCAAATCAAACATTTCAAAAGAACAATAACAAATTATTTCAGGGAAATAGCAAATAGACAACAATTGCACTACATTTATTGACCTATCTGATGTGGTCTACGAGGATTTTAGTATTGCTGGATTCGCAGAACGTCGACTTGGAAAGTTATGTAACTCACTAAACCAACTACAAAAAGGTTCGACTAGGACTGGCAGGCAGCACTCCGCAGCACGCGAAGTGACAGACAAAGTCCATCGTGATTGCAGACCAGTGAGAACACTAAAAAGTAAGTTTCCTACTACATAACCAGTCATTAAAATACTCAAACTATCAATCCACCTCCACTATCTCTTCTTAGTGGCAGGTGTACAAAGGAAGGACAGGACTTGAGTCTCTAGGGGCAGATTTATAAGTCCCTTGCGGCTCTTTTGCTCCGTCGTGGCGTGACTTTTGTGACGCAGCGGCAGCGCAAAAGAAGCGCCATGGTGCGGGGTATATTAACAGAGTGATGCATTTGGGAGATGCATCACGTTGTAAAGCCCTGCGCCATCAGGGGTGTTCCGGCACAAGGAATGCGTTCCTGCGCAGGAACGCATCCTAAAAGTGGCTGAGTGAAATCTACAAGATTTCACTCAGTCATTTTCAGGCCAAGGCTGCGTCACTCAAAAACCTGCGCCTGCTTGAAGCAGACGTACGGCTTGACGCAGCATTGGGGAGATAGGGCACCCCAGAGCATTGCTGGAGCTGTGTCGTGCTTGCAACGCAATTCCAGCAATGCTCTGCCTTTAGGGCACAGATGCGTGCTGCTTCTGTGTCGTTTTTGCCCCATGGTGCGCCGCATTGTAAATGCGGCGCACCATGGGTGGTGGAGGCGTGGCGCACAATTACTGGCGCATCCCTGCTACTCACTTGACTATAGACCTTTACTAAACAATTTGCAGGGATGCGCCAGTAATTGTAAATCTGCCCCTTAGTGTCTAGCATTACGCAGTTCTGTAAAGTACACTCATACATAATTACTCAGGCCAATGAAATGAGCACAAAAAATCGAAAACAAATAAGCATAGTAGCACCGCCATTGAGCAGGAGAGCAGTGCACATGAAATGCAATCACACAACATTTTGAAACATAATTTACCTACAATCTAATCAGCAGCATTATTGCTCTTCCGAAAAAACAAAAATTTGCAATATGATAACACATAGAGCAGGAGAAAACAGAGCAATGATTAAATAGCTACTACTACTCACTAAGCCCGGGGATCTCGACGCCTAGCAGGTCGAGCAGGTCATGTTCACGGTCCAGGAGGTTGGACCACCGGTGCGTGGCCTGGTTGTAGGTGCGCCGGACCCGAGAGTGTTTATACATGGCCCAGCACACCTTCTTGGACAGCTTCCGACGCTCCTGGAGCCCGTACCCACTAGCGATCCTGCCGCCTGCTGCGATGGTCTTGGGGAGGCGGCGCTGCACATAATAAACCAGTGCAGCCACCTCCTCCGCGCTGAAGATCTCCCGGGCTGTGACTTGCTCCCCCCGCAATCGCCCGCATGGGAGCCGGGTACGGGGTGCGGGACCCTTCCCCTTCTCCTTCCCGGCTCCCTTTGCCATGGCCCTGGACAGGAATGGAAATAATAAATAGGAAAGAGAATAAGGAAAAAGTAAATAAAAGAAGAGGCAAAAAAAGTAGTTTTAAAGTAACCAAAAGTAGAAGAAAACACAAAATATAGATCTAGAAAAATAGAGGGATAGATAATAAGTAAAAAAGATTAAAAAAAACTTCAAACAAACAAAGGATGGCAAAGATTGAAGCTGGATAGGAAAAGCATGCCCAGAACCATAGCAATGAATGAAAAACAAGATGGCCGCGCCCATTGAGGACCGCGTGGGTAAGTTCGCGCAATATTTTCCCCGCGAGTACGCAAAAACATACGCAAACTCGTAATACCGTGCCGCACACAACGCGAGATTGCCAATAGCGCCCAGAAATGGAAATACGCAACGGGCACAAGATGGCCGCGCCCATGTATGACCGCATGGGTAACTTCGCGGTCGTTGCGCTGCAAGCGGCCCGCGTAGACGCAAAAAACCCCGCAACCCTAAATTTGCACGAATTTGAGGATTGCGAGTTCGATTTTGCGCGAATTCACGCCCCGCGAATCTCGCGAAATTGCTAAAAAACGAATTTTGCAAAACTGAAAGCACTTAGCAGGTGTAAAAGTCCAAGCTAATATGTAACCATTCCCTGTAGTGCTTCCTGAGAGGCCCCTGCAGAGTTCAGTTACCTAATGGCAAATATTCTCTGACCCTGCTCTGACCCTCAAAGCAGGGTCAGAGAATAGTTACAAGTATGGCACAATGCTCCTGTAAAAAAAATTAAACTGCAACAGGAAGCACTTACAGCTAAGGAAGCAGGTGCCAGACTTGAAGCTCAAATTCAGTGACACATTAACCAGCCCCAAATTAATTCATCTCAGTTGAGGCTGGGCAGGTGTGCTTTCCCCCCATAATCTACAGTGGTGAACCAAAGGGTGCTGTGATGAACCAGAGGGTGGCAGGGATGAACCAGAGGGTGGCAGTGATGAACCAGAGGGTGGCAGGGATGAACCAGAGGGTGGCAGGGATGAACCAGAGGGTTGCAGTGGTGAACCAGAGGGTGCTGTGATGAACCAGAGGATGGCAGTGATCAACCAGAGGGTGGCAGTCTTGAACCAAAGAGTGGCAGTGATCAACCAGAGGGTGGCACTGGTGAACCAGAGGGTGCTGTGATGAACCAGAGGGTGGCAGTGATGAACCAGAGGGGGACAGTGATGATCCAGAGGGTGGCAGTGGCAAACCAGAGGGTGGCAGTGATGAACCAGAGGGTGGCAGTGATGATCCTGAGGGTGGCAGTGGCAAACCAGAGGGTGGCAGTAATGAACCAGAGGGTGGCAGTTCTGAACCGGAGGGTGGCAGTGATGAACCACAGGGTGGCAGTGGTGAACCAGAGGGTGGCAGTGATGAACCAGAGGGTGCTGTGATGAACCAGAGGGGGACAGTGATAATCCAGAGGGTGGCAGTGGCAAACCAGAGAGTGGCAGTGATGAACCAGAGGGTGGCAGTGATGATCGAGAGGGTGGCAGTGGCGAACCAGAGGGTGGCAGTAATGAACCAGACGGTGGCAGTGATGAACCAGAGGGTGGCAGTGATAAACCAGAGGGTGGCAGTAGTGAACCAGAGGGTGATGAACTAGAGGATAGCAGTGATGAACCAGAGGGTGGCAGTCTTGAACCAGAGGGTGGCAGTGGTGAATCAGAGGGTGCTGTGATGAACTAGAGGGTGGCAGTGGTGAACCAGAGGGTGGCAGTGATGAACCAGAGGGTGGCAGTGATTAATTAGAGGGTGGCAATGGTGAACCAGAGGGTGGCAGTGATGGACCAGAGGGTGGCACTGGTGCACCAGAGGGTGGCAGTGATGAACCAGAGGGTGGCAGTGATGAATCAGAGGGTGGCAGTGGTGAACCAGAGGGTGGCAGTGATGGACCAGAGGGTGGCACTGGTGCACCAGAGCGTGCTGTGATGAAACAGAGGGAGACAGTGAAGATCAAGAGGGTGGCAGTGGCAAACCAGAGGGTGGCAGTGGTGAACCACAGGGTGCTGTCATGAACCAGAGGGGGACAGTGATGATCCAGAGGGTGGCAGTGGCAAACCAGAGGGTGGCAGTGATGAACCAGAGGGTGGCAGTGGCAAACCAGAGGGTGGCAGTGATGAACCAGGGGGTGGCAGTGATGATCCAGAAGATGGCAGTGGCGAACCAGATGGTGATGAACCAGAGGATAGCAGTCATGAACCAGAGGGTGGCAGTGATGAACGAGAGGGTGGCAGGGATGAACCAGAGGGTAGCAGGGATGAACCAGAGGGTGGCAGTGGTGAACCAGAGGATGACAGTGATCAACCAGAGGGTGGCAGTCTTGAACCAGAGGGTGGCAGTGATCAACCAGAGGGTGGCAGTGATCAACCAGAGGGTGGCACTGGTGAACCAGAGGGTGCTGTGATCAACCAGAGGGTGGCAGTGATGAACCAGAGGGGGTCAGTGATGATCCAGAGGGTGGCAGTGGCAAACCAGAGGGTGGCAGAGATGAACCAGAGGGTGGCAGTGATGATCTAGAGGGTGGCAGTGGCAAACCAGAGGGTGGCAGTGATGAACCAGAGGGTGGGAGTGATGAACCAGAGGGTGGTAGTGATGAACCAGAGGGTGGCAGTGGTGAACCAGAGGGTGGCAGGGATGAACCAGAGGGTGGCACTGGTGAACCAGAGGGTGCTGTGATGAACCAGAGGGGGACAGTGATAATCTAGAGGGTGGCAGTGATGAACCAGAGGGTGGCAGTGGCGAACCAGAGGGTGGCAGTAATGAACCACAGGGTGGCAGTTATGAACCAGAGGGTGGCAATGATGAACCAGAGGGTGATGAACCAGAGGATAGCAGTGATGAACCAGCGGGTGGCCATCTTGAACCAGAGGATGGCTGTGGTGAACCAGAGGGTGCTGTGATGAACCAGAGGGTAGCAGTGGTGAACCAGAGGGTGGTAGTGGTGAACCAGAGAGTGGCATTGGTGAACCAGAGGGTGCTGTGATGAACCAGAGGGTGGCAGTGGTGAACCAGAGGGTTGCAGTGATGAACCAGAGGGTAGCAGTGGTGAACCAAAGGGTGGCAGTGCTGAACCAGAGGGTGGCACTGGTGAACCAGAGGGTGCTGTGATGAATCAGAGGGGGACAGTGATGATCCAGAGGGTGGCAGTTGCAAACCAGAGGGTGGCAGTGATGAACCAGAGGTTGGCAGTGATTATCCAGAGGGTGGCAGTGGCGAACCAGAGGGTGGCAGTAATGAACCAGAGGGTGGCAGTGATGAACCAGAGGGTGGCAGTGATGAACCAGAGAGTGATGAACCAGATGATAGCAGTGATGAACCAGAGGGTGGCAGTCTTGAACCAGAGGGTGGCAGTGGTGAACCAGAGGGTGCTGTGATGAACCAGAGGGTAGCAGTGGTGAACCAGAGGGTGGTAGCGGTGAACCAGAGGGTGACAGTGGTGAACCAGAGAGTGACAGTGGTGAACCAGAGTGTGGCAGTGGTGAACCAGAGGGTGCTGTGATGAACCAGAGGGTGGCAGTGGTGAACCAGAGGGTGATAGTGATAACCCAGAGGGTGGCAGTGGTGAACCAGAGGGTGTCAGTGATGAACCGGAGGGTGGCCGCGATGAACCACAGGGTCCCAAACAGGCTGGACACGTAGAAACACCATAGTCGCGACCATTGCGACCACACAAGTAAGTTTGCATTCCCAAAATTCTAAAAACCCTCGCGAACTGGCAAAAACCCTTGCGAACACGCAAAAAAAAAAAAATCGCAAATTCGCACAAATTCGCGGATTTTGCGAATTGCGAGTTCGCTTTCGCGCGAATTTGCGGAACGCAAATTCGCAAATCTCGCCCATACTTAATAGTAAATTAATTAAGTTGAGTGTCCACCACCTACCGCAATTAAATACAGGCTGGAGTGTGAATAGTAAATTAATTAAGTTCAGTGTCCAGCACCTACCCCAATGAAATACAGACTCGAGTGGGAATAGTACATTATTTACATTCAGTGTCCAGCACCTACCCCTATTAAATACTGAGTGGGGTAAGAAATATAAATTAATTACGTTTTGTATCCAGCACCCATTCCAATTAAATACTCACAGAAGTGGGAATAGTACATTGATTAAGTTCAGTGTCCACCACCTACCACAATTAAATTCAGACTGGAGTGGCAATAGTACATTGATTAAGTTCAGAGTCCACCACCTACCCAAATTATAAATAGGCTGGAGTGGGAATAGTCAATTAATTAAGTTTAGTGTTCAGCACCTAGCCCAATACAGTCTGGAGTGGGAATAGTAAATTCATTAAGTTTAGTAACCAGGACCTACCCCAATTAAATATAGACTGGAGTGTGAATAGTACATTCATTAAGTTCAGTGTCCAGCACCTACCCCAAAGAAATACTGATTGGAGAGGGAGTAGTAAATTATTTAAGTTCAGTGTTCGGCACCTTTCCCAATTAAATATAGACTGGTGTCAGAATAGTAAATTAATTAACTTTTTGTATCCACCGCCTACCCCAATTAAATACAGGCTAGAGTGGGAATAGTAAATTCATTAAGTTCAGTGTCCACCACATACCCCAATTAAATACTCACTGGAGTGGTATTAGTAAATTAGTTACGATTATTGACCAGCACCTACCCTAAATAAACATTGAGTGGAGTGGGAATAGTACATTAATTAAGTGTAAGGTGCAGCACCTACCCAAATTAAATACTGACTGCAGTTGGAATAGTAAATTAATTCAGTTGAGTGTCCAGCACCTACCCGAGTTAAATATAGAGTCGTATGGGAATAGTACATTAATTAAGTTCAGTGTACAGCACCTACCCCAATTAAATACTGACTGGAGTGGTAATGGTAAATTAGTTTAGATTAGTGTCCAGCACCTACCCTAAATAAATACTGACTGGAGTGGGAATAGTTAATTGATTAAGATCAGTGTCCACCACCTACCCCAAGTAAATACAGGCTGGAGTGGGAATAGTACATTGATTAAGTTCAGAGTCCACCACCTACCTGAACTATAAACAGGCTGGAGTGGGAATAGGCAATTAATTAGGTTTAGTGTTCAGCACCTAGCCCAATTAAATACAGTCTGAAGTGGGAATAGTGAATTAATTAAGTTTAGTGTCCAGGACCTACCCCAATTAAATATAGACTGGAGTGGAAATAGTACATTAATTAAGTTCAGTATCCAGCACCTACCCCAATGAAATACTGATTGGAGAGGGAATAGTAAATTATTTAAGTTCAGTGTCCGGCACCTATCCCAATTAAATACAGACTGGTGTGAGAATAGTTAACTAATTAACTTTAGTGTCCATCGCCTACCCCAATTAAATACAGGCTGGAGTGGGAATAGTAAATTAATTAATTTCAGTGTCCACCACATACCCCAATTAAATACTGACTGGGGTGGGAACAGTAAATTAGTTAAGATTAGTGTCCAGCACCTACCCTAAATAAGCCTAGAGTGGAGTGGGAATAGTACATTAATTAATTTTAAGGTGCAGCACCTACCCCAATTAAATACTGACTGGAGTTGGAATAGTAAATTAATTCAGTTTGGCGTCCAGCACCTACCCCAGTTAAATATAGACTGGAATGGGAATAGTACATTAATTAAGTTCAGCGTCCAGCACCTACCCCAATTAAATACTGACTTTGGTGGGAATGGTAAATTAGTTAAGATTAGTGTCCAGCACCTACCCCAAATAAATACTGAGTGGAGTGGGAATAGTAAATTGATTAAGATCAGTGTCCACCACCTAGCCCAATTAAATTCAGGATGGATTGTGGATAGTAAATTAATTAAGTTGAGTGTCCACCACCTACCGCAATTAAATACAGGTTAGAGTGTGAATAGTAAATTAATTATGTTCAGCGTCCAGCACCTACCCCAATGAAATACAGACTCGAGTGGGAATAGTACATTATTGACATTCAGTGTCCAGCACCTACCCCTATTAAATACTGAGTGGGGTAGGAAATGTAAATTAATTAAATTTTGTATCCATCACCTACTCCAATTAAATACTGACTGAAGTGGGAATAGTACATTGATTAAGTTCAGTGTCCACCACCTACCACAATTAAATTCAGGCTGGAGTGGGAATAGTACATTGAGTAAGTTCAGCGTCCACCACCTACCCCAATTATGAAGAGCCTGGAGTGGGAATCGTCAATTAATTAAGTTAAGTGTTCAGCACCTACCCTAATTAAATACAGTCTGGAGTGGGAATAGTGAATTAATTAAGTTTAGTGTCCAGGACCTACCCCAATTAAATATAGACTGGAGTGGGAATAGTACATTAATTAAGTTCAGTGTCCAGCACCTACCCAATGAAATACTGATTGGAGAGGGAATAGTAAATTAATTAATATAGTGTCCACCACCTACCCCAATTAAATACAGGCTGGAGTTGGCATAGTAAATTAATTAGGTTCATTGTCCACCACCCACCCCAATTAAATACAGGCTGGATTGGGAATAGTACATTAATTAAGTTCAGTGTCCAGCATCTACCCCAATTAAATACTGATTGGAGGGGAATAGTAAATTAATTAATATAGTGTCCACCACCTACCCCAATTAAATACAGGCTGGAGTCGGAATAGTAAATTAATTAAGTTCAGTGTCCACCACCTACCCCAATTAAATACAGGCTGGATTGGGAATAATACATTAGTTAAATTTAGTGTCCAACACCTACCCCAATTAAATATAGACTGGAATGGGACTAGTACATTAATTAAGTTCAGTGTCCAGCAACTACCCCAATTGAATACTGACTGGAATGGGAAAAGTAAATTAATTAGGTTTAGTGTGCAGCACCTACCCTAATTAAATACTGAGTGGGGTAGGAAAAGTAAATTAATTAAGTTTAGTGTCCAGCACCTACTCCAATTAAATACTGACTGTAGTGGGAATAGAACATTAATTAAGTTTAGTGTCCAGCACCTACCCCAATTAAATGTAGAGGGGGGTGGGAATAGTAAATTAATTAAGTTTAACGTCCTGCTCCTACCCCAATTAAATGCACACTGGAGTGGGAATAGTAAATTAATTAACTTTAGTGTCCACCACCTACCCCAATTAAATACAGGCTGGAGTCGGAATAGTAAATTAATTAAGTTCAGTGTCCACCACCTTCCCCAATTAAATACAGGCTAGAGTGTGAATAGTAATTTAATTAAGTTTAGTGTCCAGCACCTACCCCAATTAAATATAGACTGGAGTGGGAATAGTACATTAATTAAGTTCAGTGTCCAGCACCTACCGGAATTATATACAGGCTGGAGTAGGAATAATACATTAATTAGGTTTAGTGTTCACCACCTACCCCAATTAAATATAGACTGGAGTGGGAATAGTAAATTGATTAAGTTTATTGTCCAGCACCTACCCCTATTAAATACTGTCAGGAGTAGGAATAGTAAATGAATTAAGTTTACTGTCCACCCCCTACCTTAATTAAATACAGACTGGAGTGGGGATAGTAATTAAATTAAGTTCAGTGTCCATCACCTACCACAAATAAATATTGACTGTAGTTGGAATAGTAAATTAATTAAGCTTAGTGTCCAGCACCGACCTCTATTAAATACTGAGTGGAGTAGGTAAAGTAAATTAATTAAGTCTAGTTCCAGCGCCTACTCCAATTAAATACTTACTGAAGTGGGAATAGTAAATTAGTTAAGATTCGTGGCTAGCACATACTCCAAATAAATGCTGACTGGAGTGGGAATAGTAAATTGATTAAGTACAGTGTCTACCACCTTCCCCAATTAACCTCAGGCTGGAGTAGAAATAGTAAATTAATTAAGTTCAGTGTCCATCACCTACCCCAAATAAATGCAGTCTGGAGTGGGAATAGTGAATTAATTAAGTTTAGTGTCTAGGACCTACCCCAATTAAATATAGACTAGAGTGGGAATAGTACATTAATTAAGTACAGTTTCCAGCACCTACCCCAATTAAATACTGATTGGAGTGGGAATAGTACATTATTTAAGTTCAGTGTCCAGCACCTACCCCAATTAAAAATAGACTGGTGTGGGAATAGTAAATTAATTAAGTTCAGTGTCCACCACCTTCCCTAATTAAATACAGGCTTGAGTAGGAAGAGTACATTAATCAGGTTCGGTGTCCACCACCTACCCCAATTAAATATAGGCTGGATTGGGAATAGTAAATTAATTAAATTTAGTGTCCAGCACCTACCACAATTAAATATAGACTGGAGTGGGAATAGTAAATTAATTACGTTCAGTTTCCAGTACCCAATTAAATACTGATTGGAGTGGGAATAGTAAATTATTTAAGTTCAGTGTTCAGCACCTACCCCAACTAAATACTGACTGGAGTGGGAATAGTAAATTAATTAAGTTTACTGTCCAGCACCTACCCCTATTAAATACTGACTCGAGTGGGAATAGTAAATTAATTAAGTTTACTGTCCAGCACCTACCCTATTTAAATACATACTGGAGTGGGAATAGTATTTAAATTAAGTTCAGGGTCCAGCACCTACCACAAATAAATATTGACTGGAATAGTAATAGTAAATTAATTACATTTAGTGTCCAGCACCTACCCCAATTAAATACTGACTGGAGAGAAAATAGTAACTTATTTAAGTTCAGTGTCCAGCAAGTACCCCAATTAAATACTAACTGCAGTGGGAATAGTAATTAAATGAGGTACAGTGTGCAGCACCTACCCCAAATAAATATTGACTGGAGTGGGAATAGTAAATTAATTAAATTTAGTGTCCTGCACCTATCTCAATTCAATACAGAGTGCAGTAGGAACAGTAACATAAGTTATGTTATTAAAAAATTAGTATTGGGTATTTATGTTTAGTGAAGTAGTGCGTATAATTTAGGGGAGTGTTTTTAAAATATATGAGAATAATATATTAGAGGTAAAATTAGGTAAAACATATTGTGACATACTTCAAGAACAGCTATGTCATAATATACAATGTATATTATGCATTTTCAATTAAATAATTTATAACAAAATATTTAATTATGTACATTAAAAGTGATAGCAATTAAAAGGTAGTCAAAAAATAGAAATCCTATTTTTAATAATAATTTGTATTATATAAAACATAAAAATGACAGGCAAATCCAAAATGCATTTTTCTATTAAACAGTAGAAAAATAATAACAACATATATATATTTGCAGGAGAGTGTATTTATTACTGAGAAAATGCATTTTACCAGTATGTATATTTTAACAATTAAATAATACAAAAACAGATTTAATAATAAAAGGTATTGGACTTCACAATTGTGTATATGTTACAAAAATAACATGATGCATATCAATTCTTTATATTGACATTTTATACATTAGAATGTGTTTTTAATAAGTGCTAAATATTGTTCGTCATTTAATGTTTTTTTTACAACAGTTACAATATTTGTTAAGTATTTATTAACATTATGTACAGAAAAAATGTGTTTAATACCTTCAAAAAAAAAAAACATAGTTTAATTTTTGACACAAATACATTAGATTTTAATTATTTATATTAATACTAAAATACTAATATTAATACTTATTAATTTAATAACAGTTGTTCATCATATTTACAACTCAGATGTTGTTTAAACAAAAACATTAATAAAATGTTTTAGTAATTGTTGTTTGACATATATACATTTTATAATTATAAAAATAAATATTATTAATTCATATTTATTATTATAATTTTACATAATATAAAAAAATAATAAATATTAAAAAATCAAGTATATTTATTAGAATTCAACAGTAATTTTTAAACCATTGTATAATATTAAATAAATAGTTTAGACATTTATTTTATTAGTTTATAGTTGCCATCTTGTTTGGGGCTTTAATATAGTAACTGCTCGCTGTTGTTTTGGTACATTTGGGAAGAAAGAAGCTTGCGGTTGGGAGCTGCTTCACGTCTGAGAAGGTAAGAGTAATTTTCTTTAATATTAAACTATTTTAAGTGTATTTTGGAGGTGCTAATGTTATAATTAGTGTGAGTGGAGTTATGTTTTAGAAGTAATGGTGTGTTTAGTGGTTTATTTAGTTACTAATTGTTAACGTTGTTTTCCGTATTCACAGCCTAGTTAGATTTTTCATATTTATGTTATTTTTACGTTATTACTGTGAGAATAACGTTTGTAGTTATATTTTTTAGTTTATTATGTGTACATTTGTGTGGGTGGGAATGTTTGTTTTTTTGTTTTGTAGGTTTTACGACGAAGAAGTTTGAAATAACGGAACATTGCATTTTTTTAAAGGAAGTGTGTATTAGTTATATTAACTAATAATTATTTTACACTTCCTTCATTATTCGATTTTCATGGAGTGGTTCTTAAGTTTATACTATTTTTCTGGTTTTTCAGGCTTAATGGATTGTTGATTTTTTCCTGGAGGATTACATTTTTGATACAGTTGTATTTCTACATTTTATTGGAGTTCATTTTCAATATCTATGGATTGTAAACCACCTGGATTACTTTGGGAGATGTGGCATTTTCGTACTAGAACAGAGGGAAAGGTAAGTGTTTTTAAATATTTTAACTGTGGGAGGGAAATTATTTTAATTTAATTACAGTTGTAGTTTAGAAACGTTGCTGTTTAAATAATGTGTCTATATATATGTCATATAAATTTATAACATATTCGACAAATTAATTAATTTTTTGATTGCACTGTTTTTATTCTAATATTTTTTTTCTTGAGAATAGTAAATTTACATTGCTTATATGTTTTACAGTAAAGTTTTAGCTATCATATTTAAGTACTCAAGCCCTCTTGTGGAAGGGTATAGCTAAATTTGCTGTTGGAGATACTGATAAATTTGATTAGTGTGTGTAGATAGTTTTGATTTTAAGCTGGATGACAGATTGTTGCATTCTAAGTTCTTGGAAGCTTTGTTCTTTTTGTATGGCAAGTAATAGTTTATGTAAGGTAGGATTGCTTCGTCCTGTAGAAGATAGGAAGGCATTATGCCAACCCTCAACTGCATTGTTTTTTTTTAGCTTTTTGGTTAAGTGTAGTTAGATACACATTCCACCAAGGGATTTGAAATTTAGGTTGACGCCTATGGCCTGATTTGTGTAATCTCCCCACCCAGGTATCCCCATAATAATCTAGGAGGGGAGATAATGTTTGTGCATTTTATTGTAAAATGGACTTTCAATTAAAATGTTATAATGCTCAGCCACATCTGTCACACACACATAGGCCGGGGCTATTAGATTTTTAATTTGGTTTGCAAAGGTAATGTTGTTGCGTACTCTATACTAAGGGGTCTATTAGGATGGTGGGCGAAATGCCACTGCCCTTATGGCGGTGGCAATCCGCCCACCTTTTCCGTCCACCTGCCTAACATTTCCCCCGCCCATATTATGATAGCGGTGTGGAACCAGGCGGCAGGAAAGAACGTCCTTCAGTTTTCCGCCAGTAGACATTCCGCCCGATTGCCTTCCGGGCGGGAAAGACCTGCAAAATGTTGTTGGTGCCTTCCAGGCGCCACCATCCGTATTATGCTACGAATACTGGGATTCAGGGGGGTGGGCGGTGCACATGGGGGGTAACTATGGTACTCCACTGCATTTCAATGTACAACGTGGCAGGCACAGCGCCTGTCACGTTGTGCATTGAAACGCACAACTTGCATTTGTGGCATTGCGGCGGGTGGTGCTTACTGCCCGCTGTAATATTACAAATGCGGGATGCGCCCGCCAGTGTGGTGGGTGCATCCTAATTGTTGGTGCAGGACCGCCGCACACTTTGCGGGCTGACCCGTTTCCCGGGCTATGGCGGGTGGACAAAATCTGCCCGCCATACCAATGACCCCTATGGTGTCTAGAATAATCAGAAAGAACTGGCGAATCCTAAACACCGGGAAAAGGAACTGGGACCAACCGCTTTTTGCATAAAAAAGAGCCAGCAGCCTCAAAGACCGACTAGACTCAAAGTGACCAAATAAATTGCTACAAACTCGGTACTCAATGCCGGGGGCCTCTCTGAGGTGGTTAGGCACTATCCATATGGCGATTGTAGCATCTGCCACTTGACACGCCCCACAAAGACACTTGATATTAAACCAGAAAAATATGGCGACAAATAAAACATACAAATTGCAACCCATCCAATGTAGTCTACTTGATCGAATGTCCATGTGGACTATGCTACATTGATATGACTATGCGCAAAGTCAAAACAAGAATTGTGGAGCACCGTAGTACCATCAGATGCAAAAACACATTAGCAAACTAATGGACCATTACCTCCAAAAAGGACATACAACTAATGACATGTCCTGGACTGTAGTGGCACATATTGAGTGTCATAATATTAACAACAGCAAATTCTTGCTAAAAAAAGAACAATGTAGGATTTACAGTCTGTCAACCCACCTACAGGGGTGGAACGACAATATCCCCTGGCACAGTCTGAATTCTTGAGCTTAAATATACTATTGACTGAGGTTCTCACCAGGTCGTGCTGAACACAGCTTACCTGGACCGTACAATGCCTGTTTCCACAATTACATTATCATATTCTGAAGTGATAATTTCTACCTTTTACTTTCATAACCCAACCTTTATTGTTCCTCAACTGAAGAAAATAATACTACACATAGGGAGGTCTTTTCTCTATGTCTACCTACACAGCGAGGGCCTAGTCTCCTAGGTCTATGTCTACCCCCTCCTCCCACTGCAGATGCAATTGAGGAAGTGGTTCCAGCTGGCACATGGCAGGGAGTATTTAAGCCTGACCATACAGAGGGTGAACATCCACGGAGATCCGATGCATACCAAGTAGGTGCTGTCGCAGGGACCGAACTTCACCCAAGTAAGTAGGGACTGTAAGGACTTGATGACTCTCTAGGCCACGGGAGATCCTCTATTTGATATCTAGGTGACTGCACTCACCTTTTTGTATGTCTCTTCTGTAACTTAATAGAAGGCGTTTCTAAGCCGACCCCAATGCCAGATACTCATGAAGCTTTGCTCTGATAATCTCAAGATTAAGCATTTATAATCTTTTAACTGTCTGCCACCAATTTGCCAGCATGGCGTGATTCGCTATTGATTATATGCACATATATCTTTTACCGCTGACCAACTACCACTTCACAGTCTGCACCACGCCACTATTTTAGCATTATGGTTACTACACCGACACGACGGCATTTAACCACATAAGATACATGTGCATTCTGGGATGCTAATTTCCATTCAATATGTGTTTTATTTGTATTGTTTTATGTCCTTTCTTTTTACAGGTACAAGCACCCTCTTACCCATATTGCACCTTAGCGAGTGCAACACATAGCAGGTCACTTACACTCAATTCCTTACCCTGCCATTTTTTAAATCACTTCACGAGCAATTCACACAAACATAGGTCCTGAAGAAAGTCAGCTCATTACCAAGGCCTGGCTGAAACATGTTGACCACACAGGATGTAGGAGACCATAGATAACTCCACAACACATCCATTGCCTTGTTTTTAACACTGCCAAGGGCCCGCTAATAAAATTACCTAGTATAGGAATTGGGACCCGAGGACAGTTTTTAATTCACACTTACACGCTATCACTGCACACTCATTCACCACACTCATTCACCACAAAACCAGCTCAGCTGTAAACAGCCGTTGAAGCACACCCGGGACACATTCAGTGCCACCGGGTGGAGCCCGATGATGAAGTATGCCATCAACTAGGTTGGTGGAAGAGGGCTTTCAAAAGAAATAATATTTCTATCTTCCGTACAAACACACTATCCCTATGCACTTTGAGGCTAGTTCCCATTGATAAAACATAAATTGGGCACCTTCAGTCATCGTGAAGTGGAAAATTCTATAAAAAATGTATATTAAGATCTTTGAAAAAGCATATTATACATGTTTATATGACTAAAAAGAAAACATTTTTTACATATACTTATCAACTGTTATTTAGTTGTCTTTAAATTGAGATGTTCTTTTTTCAATAAATGCTGTTTGGTTGAAGTACTCTGTGAAAGGAAAATAAAGCATATTTCATTTGATGTTTTACAATTTTACATGGGGTGGTTTCGGTGTTTAAGATAGACTATAGTTTTATTAACGTTTTTGTTAGATTTTACAAAGGCTTTTAAAAAGGTTTAAAAGTCTAAATGGGGTCGTTTTGGGGGCTAGGATATTTAGGTGTTTAATTGCATTTTAGCGAGATTTTATAAAAGCTTTTTAAAATACTCTTACTTTGTTAGTGAGCTGTTTTTGCAAGTTAAAATCTTTTTCTTGTTCTTTTTAGTAATATCTGTAGTGGAAATATAAAGAGATACAATATATAAGTTAGTAATTTTAGTTAGCAAATGAAATCTGTGTTTCATTTTAATTTATTTGTTTATTTAGAAATGGTAATTTACATACTTTTTCCTAAGTGTAGTAGGCTTGATTTTGATGCAGTCTTTGATAGTGGTCAAAATCTGGCAGAGTTTCCCCATCCTTAATTATTTGGGTTTAAGGTGTAAAATAAGACAGATTTTTCTTGGTTTATATAGTTTCTTTTTAATTGTGTGTTGAAACGCATTGATTTATTTCGATCTTCTGTATTTCTAGTGGTTACATTTTTACTTGTTTTTTTGGTTTGGTAATTGTTTTCTTTATATGGAAAACTCTAATGAAGAGTAATTTTTTTTTGGGTTGAAGAAGGAGACGTTGAACTAATTATATTAAAAAAAATATATATAATATGTATTAAAATGTTTAAATTTGTTGCAAGTATATGTTTAAAAATTGTATTATTAGTGTGATTATTATTTTATTATTTATTTATGTTGTTATAATTTTGATAGTTATGTTTTTGGTTCAATTTAATGTTTATGTAATTTATTGTATTTATGATTTTTAAAGTAATTGTTTTAATGTATTTTTGAGTTGTCGATATATTGAAAAAAATGATAATATTGCTGTCTATATTTTTGTAGTTGATATTTTAAACATGGACTATATTTATTTAAAAACGTCAATATTTTGTATTCTGAGATTTATGTGTACGATATTTGTGTTGTCTATATAGTTGCATTACGATATTGTGGTATTGATATTTGTGTAGTTTTATAATTAAGTATAAGACATCGATATTTTTGCTATCGATATTTTTGCGTCAAAATATTTGCAGTTCGATAATGTGACTTTCGGTATTATGTCAGTGATTCTATGGTGTCATTTTGACAATAAACATATTATCTATTTATATAAATTGGTTTTGTATTTTTACTGTGTTGTGTCTTTTACTTATTTACTGTTATGGTGATATTAAATGATTTACTCACCTGCCTCCTAAATTAAGTCTGGATGCTTGTCAGCCAAGCTACCAAGGACTGAGCAAGGATTTATTTATTGAGACTTGGCTGGACCTTTTTGTGATTGTGTGTTATTACTAGCTGTAGATACAACCCTGCACCTACTAATAAGCCACCTTCGAACATATACCATATGATAGAAGTCCACCTTGGGAGCTGAGCATCTCGAACAACAATCCAATGACCCAGGGAACATTTTCATTATGGGGTCCTGTACAAGATATGCTTAAGGTAAATAATTACATTGTGTGTAGTAAAATCTTTAATTATCGGATACTCTTAGTGTACTATAATATTTCACCCTAGGCCTTGAGCATACTGCCTATATCACGGGTACTCATAGTACGGCCCGCGGGCCGCCAGCGGCCCGGCAAGCCTTCCTTGGCGGCCCGCGGACCTTGCACACATCATACCTGTGTTTTTTTGGTTTTTAAAGAGCGTCCGCAAACACCGCCGGTTGCAGCGGCGCGGACTCCGATCCAGGCTGAGCTGTTAATTAATTCCCTCTTTTGACCCCTGCCGCCTTCCAATTTGGACTCTTTCAGAAGCTGCCCCTGGTCGCCCGCCCCCTGTGGTGTGTGCAGAAAGGTGACGGGACAAAGGGGGGCCGCCCTGTGGTGCCTGCCGCCTGCCAGCAAATGAGCTGTGAAAGTTGATAACGCGCCACGCACAGCATCAAAGGATTACACTCGCGCACTTTCGGATTCTGAAATAACATCAACCCTTCGCAGCACCCAATGACTACACCAGTGCTGGCGTCAGAGATGGTCTATTATTCATTTCTTTTTGTATTGCGATTAACCCGCAGCCCCCAGGCACTTCCTGTTTGTCATTTTCAGAGGCATTTGAAATAGATTTGGTAAGTTACATGTCCGGAAAAGCAACGCCTCGCAATTAGGAGGGACATAAATATTTTTAAATAAATCTTGTTAATTTCCATTTTGTTTAAAAACATGTTCCTTGTGAAACAATCCTTAGACTTCATGCCGTGGAATGGGTAAACAGGTGCCCCTCTTTATGAGTCCTTGTGTAACGTAACCGGTGCTGATGTAAAGCACTTAAATACCTTTGGGTCGCGAACCTTGGCCCAGGAAAGGCAAGAACAGAGAGGCTTCTGGAGGTGTTTGATGAGACGCTCCTTAGGGAGGAATTTAGTGCTTAATTTGAGCCAGTGGTTGTGGGAGGGCCCACGAGCATTCATTTTTGGGACCCGCACTTCTTTTACCTTAACAGATTTTGATGCAAACAAGAGACAAACGCACAAAAGGAGAGAAAGAGGAGGAAGAAAAAGACGGAAAATATTAGCAGAGGGAGGAAGCAGCAATGGAATTAAAACCGACAAGAGTGAGATAAAGAGGCAGGGACTGTCTGGGGTAGATTAAAGAGACATGAGGTGGAATTTTGCAGCCTTGGTATTGTGCACCCCGACCTCTGATAGTGCAGGCCGTGGGCTTCTTAAATAATCTTTGGGTCCTGGCACTCATTCATTTGCAAATTAAGCTCAGGGCAGGATATAGTACCAGAATATTAAAAATAAATATTATTGAGCACCCTAAATATACACTCCCAGAATATTGTGGGGTTAAATATATATGGGTAAGTACAGATTTAATATATCTAACTCACTGACTAAGAGAGAGACTGAATGACTGAGAGTGAGACTGACTGAGATTGACTAGGAGAGAGAGAGCGAGATACTGTGACTAGGAGAGGGATTGACTGACAGAGAGACTGACTGAGAGAGAAACTGACTGACGGAGAGAGACTGACTAAGAGAGAGACTGACTGACTGAGTTAGAGACTGACTGAGGTAGAGAGACTGTCTGACAGAGAGAGAGAGACAGAGAGGCTGAAAGAGAGAGACTGACTAACAGAGCGAAAGACTGACCAAGAGAGAGACAGACAGAGACTGATGGACAGAGAGACGGACAGACAGAGACTGACTGACCGAGAGACTGACTGACTGACAGAGAGAGAGAGACAGAGAGGCTGAAAGAGAGAGACTGACTAACAGAGCGAAAGACTGACCAAGAGAGAGACGGACAGAGACTGATGGACAGAGAGATGGACAGACAGACAGAGACTGACAGACAGAGACTGACAAACAGAGACTGACTGGCCGAGAGACTGACTGACTGACAGAGAGAGAGACTGACTGTCAGAGCGAGAGATGACAGAGACTGACTGACAGAGAGAGAGATTGACAGAGAGAGAGACAGAGACTGACTGACCGAGAGACTGACTGACTGACAGAGAGAGAGAGACAGAGAGGCTGAAAGAGAGAGACTGACTAACAGAGCGAAAGACTGACCAAGAGAGGGACGGACTGAGACTGATGGACAGAGAGATGGACAGACAGACAGAGACTGACAGACAGAGACTGACAGACAGAGACTGACTGACCGAGAGACTGACTGACTGACAGAGAGAGAGACTGACTGTCAGAGCGAGAGATGACAGAGACTGACTGACAGAGAGAGAGATTGACAGAGAGAGAGACTGACAGAGAGAGAGAGAGACACTGACAGAGAGAGAGACTGACTGACTAGGAGACTGACTGAGACTGACTAGGAGAGAGAGAGACTGTGACTAAGAGAGAGACTGACTGGCTGAGAGAGAGAGACTGACAGAGAGAAATTGACTACCTTACCGACTGAGAGACAGAGACTGACTGACACAGAGAGAGAAAAAGACTGACTGAAAGAGAGAGAGAGAGACTGACTGACAGAGAGATACTAATTGAGAGAGAGAGACTGACTGAGAGAGAGAGAGAGACTGACTGACTGACTGGGAGAGAGACTGACTTGACAGAAAGAGAGAGACTGACTGACTGAGACTGAATGACAGAGAGAGACTGACTGAGAGAGAGACTGACAGAGAGGGAGAGACTGAGTGAGAGAGACTGACCGAGAGAGCGAGAGAGACTGACTGACTGAGAGAGACTGACTGACAGAGAGAGACTGACTGAATGAGAGAGACTGACTGAGAGAGACTGACTGACAGAGAGAGACTGACTGACTGAGAGAGACTGACTGAGAGAGAGAGAGAGAGAGAGAGAGAGAGACTGACTGACAGAGAGAGAGAGACCGACTGACAGAGAGAGAGACCGACTGACAGAGAGAGAGACCGACTGACAGAGAGAGAGACCGACTGACAGAGAGAGAGACCGACTGACAGAGAGAGAGAGAGAGAGAGAGGGAGGGAGAGAGAGAGAGAGAGAGAGAGAGAGAGAGAGAGAGAGAGAGAGAGAGAGAGAGAGACTGTGATGGAATTGGAGTCAAAGTGTGTATGAAGCTATGCAATGCCTATTAAGATTTCTATTGTCTGCTAATATGTATTATCAAAATGTGCTCTTTGTAGTTACATCTTCTTTAAAATACAGCATTGTCGCATTGTCTCTTTTGAAACGGGTTTGATTTTTTTTCTCACTTTGGCCCCACCCCTCCCACTGACTCCGCCCCCCACTGACCCCACTCCTACTGGTGCGGCCCTCGGCCACAAACCACACTTTAAATTTGGCCCCTGACAGAAAGTTTGTGAGTACCCATGGCCTATATGTTCCTCCCATTGGGTCCTAATGTTATGTTATATTAATGTATATCAGGGTAGAACAAGGGAGAGTTAGCAATATACATGTCAGTCACAGCTTTGATTCTATTGCTGTGTGTGAAGTACCAAATGCAGAACTTCATTCATTTCTATCTCAATTCCTCCCTCATTCTATGTGCATCTGACTCTATTGAGAAGGTATTAACGGCGAGGAAATGTCATGTTCCTAGATCCCAAGTTGGTATCACTGTTTCTGAAGAGTAAAGCATGTCACCCAATGTCTGTGTCCCGCCTGAGGTCCAAGCCTGGTGATTATGTATTTTAGGGAGTAATATTATAAGGTCCATAGTGGTAGCTAGGGGCATAGGGTGTCCTATTTCTACATAGGGCAAGGATCTGACCCCAACATTGTCTAGCAATCTTGAGAGCTCTATACCATTGAAAACCAGTTATAATTTTACCCAAGAACACCTCAATCAGTATATTATTGATTTGAGTTCCTATTTTGTTTAATTGTTCATGCTTTACATAGGTCATTGCAGGTGTGGGGCCAGACAATAGACTTCATCATTTGGGACCACCAAACCACCTCCGTCAAGTATTCAATAAACTTGGCTAGTGCCACACGCCTTTGCGTTTAAGCCCACACCAGTTGAGTCAGTAAGAAGTTAGTTTTAGTGAAAATATTCCCAGGTATCCACAATTTGCAGACATGAGAAATACTAAAGCAGCTGGGGTAGCAATAACATTTTTGCTCTGGGTATGCAACCCATTGGAGATAGTGGGATTGTCCCCAAGAATGCCATTGACTACCTAGTGCTAGAGAACACTCAGACAATATTACCCAACGCTAATTGGGTGCTATCATGTTCGAATTGTACCTCTTGGTTTTGAAACATATCTGCCTCCCAAGTCAGGTGAGTGTGATGAGTCATCAGCCAGTCTGGACGAAATGCTGGCTTGAATAGAAAAAGGAAGGATTTATTCTATTTTACTTGCGGACCGGTGACACCACTGAAAACATGTAATATCCCCATTGCCTCCAGCAGCACCAACTTGGGTTCTTGAAGGTACAATAGAAGATCATCTCCATAAAAACAGACATCATGATTCTCTTACATTTGTACATGTGCCAAAAACGCAGCAGGCTGTCTTTCTTGATACATTAAACCCTATAAGTTTGCAAAATGTCTCTACCCGGAGATGGTGGGAGGAAATGTAATATGGTTGCAGAGTATGATGCAGGTAGATATCTTCTTCCTGTGGGAAGTTCAAAGATCATAACATTGGCCTCCAGTTTATGCGTTAAATTAGGCTTTAGAATGTAACAGTTTATGGTATCAACACCCCATAAAAAACCTGTAATACTCATTCAACTCCCTAGTGATCCTGAATGGATGTCATGTGAAGAGGTGCTATGACTCTTAACATTGTAATCTGGCAAGATATGCATGTCACCTCCTGCTATGTTCTAGATACCATGTTTATGAGGCGTCGATAGGACTCGATCTCTGTAATTTAGTAGATCTGCCACAACAAACCATGGTGCTGCTCCAGGGATGCTGGGTGCCTTTCCTGGTAATCTTTGTGCTCTTTGGAGAAAGGTTTGTAGGGCGACCATCATAAACAAAGTAATTTAAAACTCTCATAAGTAAAACTCTAGCCTCAAGTCCTCCACTCCCTCTGGGTGGCCCTCAGTCAGGTGTTATTCCAGTGTGACTGGCTCTTCACACCCTCAGCCTGGGCCTACAGTCAAGCAGCTTCTTTGAGTTGTTCCTCTACCCTCTTTTGCGTGGTTGACAATGCAGGGGGGGAGTTTTGCGAAGACCAATTCATTAAGCACACTTTACATTCATATTTGATGGTCTTCAAGTAGGAAATTGAAATCTATGGGCCTTTTTGTCTATTTTTTATTCCAATGTGTTCTTCATATCTAGTATTGCTTGCAGGATCTGATTGAACTTATAAGAATGTTCCTTTAGGTTTGACTCCACAGATTATAGAGACACTGGAGCACTCTCAACCATCATAGCAAAGAAAGCTAAAGTGTCTGTGGCAGTGCCTTGTTTGGAAATCTTCAGCTTCACAATTGCATATTTGATGCTGCTTATTGTCAGTCAGATCAACACAACAGACACATTGGATTCACATTTGTAAAACTAAGTAATCTCATATGGAGTTGTGTGTTATCCCTTCTTCAAACAAGGTATGCCCAAGTGGATAGGGCGATCAGCTGGCAATCTAAAACCAATTTGTCCTAACCTGCTTAGCCCTGCATGCTTGCTATCAATTTCGTTCATCTTTAATCATTAACAAGAACAATAAAAGCAATGAGATAAAAAGAAATAAAATATTCATTTTATCATGATTTTTACATATCAATACTTCCCTGTATCCTGATGACAGCAGACAAATAACGACTTACAGTAAAACATACTAAGGCTGTTGCAAGCATCCGTAGATAACGGAGTAAAGGCCTACATTATGCAGTTAGCACGTTTAAGAATGGGTATAAGAAACATTCGACATGGAGACATATAACATTAAAAAAAGAAAGTGCATGGTGCATTGTAAAGAAACATAATCACACGGACAGAGGTAAATGCTGTCATGTAATCTACTTCCCAACGAAAGAGATAAATAATATTGTACACGCCCGTTGGTTAATAAATAATGGTCCCAAGGGTCATGAATGTTGAAAAGATAAGGTTCCATCTTAAGAGTGGGCAAAACTAGAAGGCTTCTGTAGCTCAATAGTTCTCAGTCATGGGCTCTATGTTGACAGAAACCAGTCTTTGTCCATAACCCATTCCTCTTTTAGGCGATTTGTGGAAAATTAAATATATCTAGGCTACCTAGTTGACTTACCATGGCCTTCCATTGATACCAAATTATAATTTATCAGTCTATTTAAGCTGTTATAAGGATTCAAGCAGATACAGATCAATAGCAGGTGGGGCAAAAATCAGGTTCCATATGAAAGAAAAGTGCTAGAAGTAATGTGGATGAGTCTGTGGAATGGACAGAAGTCAATGACAAAATGTATTTTCTTCTATTTTGTGGGGAGCCAGATTAATGAATCCCTATGAACCTGCCCCATAGCAGGCAATTAAAATACACTTAGACTGGTATAAATTTGAAATATGAGGAATATGTTTCTTACCAAATTTGTGTGTAAAATGGTATACACATGAAAATGAATGTACAAAATACCTTTATTTTAAACTCAACAGTTCTTACTACTGTTTAAGTTATTACAGAGTGAATGTGTTCCTAGAGGAATGCATCATGTCCAACACGCAAGGCTTTCACACATCCGCTTAGAATATGCAGAAAGTCCTAGTTGGCCAGCAAATTCTTAGTTAAGATACCAGATCAGAAGTACTGCACAACACTAATGGGATCAATGTGGTAGGGTAGGAATGTTGTTTATCAACATGAGTTGTTGACACTAATGTAGCCTCGGGTCAGTTTTCTTGCTGTTTGATTGTTAAACATTTTCTTCTTAGCCCAGTAAGTTAGTTACGGTCAACAAACTCCACGGCTTGACTTAAGTCACCTGACCTGGCACAGCCCTGTTTTTGTAGCGACCCAACGACGCCAGGGTCGGTTTGGGACTAAAAATATGGTTTGGTTCTTCTCTCCTGCCTTGATTGCCGTGAGGGGAATGGCTGGTCGCATTCCAATCGCGCCGTGAGGGAAATGGCTGGACTACCCTTCCCAGCAGCCCTGCACCCGGTGATGCTGCACACACTCCTGGAGGCACGTTAAAAACACCACCGACCTCCCGCAGCATGGGCATGCCCGGGCCAAGGGTGGGCCTGTCTGCACCCGTCAGCGGCCGACTGAGACCAAACCGGGCCAACTCTCTTTAATTGAGATATCACCATGGGTAAGCGAAAAGGCCAATGTTCCTCAGACACTATAAAGATACCATGTAACTGTGCCTCTATTATCTCCTACCTAACTACAGCATTGGGAGCCATAACTAATGAGAATCAGGATGTGGAGGCTCAGCTGGGGTTAGGGTTGGTAGTTGATGGTCTGATGGTCAAAGCCACTGACGAGGCCTTATGTTTAGATCCTGTCCCCAGCTTAACCATAGATGCTGTTGCATATAAAAGTACCAGAGACAATGACACTATCAGGGACATTGACATTTCTTCTATTTCTCGCCCTAAATGAAAACGGGAGGGCAGCGGGAGCTCGGAAATGTCAAGAGATATGGCTGTACCCATTGGTAAAAAAACCAAGAAAAATTCCGAAAAACAGAATCACCATGAATGACGCATTAACGTGGAAGGGGGCGCAGATCATTGAACAACAGTCCCCTATTCAGACTAAAGCAAATGTGGACTCTGTCGTCTCACACATCGACATGCTCTTTGGATCACTTAAGGAGGTCTTATTTAAGTTTGTGAAATCTGGTTTAGATTTTGTGATGGATAGGTTAACTAAAATAGAGTCCAAGCTTGATGAACCCAGTGTGGGAAGGAGTCAGGTTCACAATGTTGATGTCGCGGGTGATAGATTACGTAAGGCCGAGTTTGGTACGAGCTTACAAATAACTCTGAACAGGACCCCTGAAGAGGGAAGGTCACTGACCAGGACACCTCAGGGGCCTACAAAATTAAATGAGGTATGCAATGACACAAGGGGCGGTATTGATAAGGGAGCTGTGAGCACTTCCAAGAGGAAGTTCAAAAGACCAATTCTGACAGGGCCAAACTTAATACCCATAGAAGTACCTGTCAAACAAGGAAGGCTGAATCTGCCACCTGAGGCCACTCCTCTTGTAGCGGTTCTGGTAGAGGTTCCCCCCTCTTAAAAGCAACAATATTGACACAATTGAGGAACATATTTGCAAAGTCATGTTTTGGTGTAGTAGGTTATCTGAGGGAGGCTGTAGAGCATCCACACACATCATAATGGCCAGGCAGGTAGGATGGGTGGGAAGGCGCCCCAAAACTGAGGATGGTGACTGTATAGTGATTAACTTTGATCGGACAGACGTAGCAGGCTGTCTCTTCCAGGAGAGCCCTAACCAGAGTTGGGGAGGGAACACAGCCTTACCCCAGGGCTTCTTTTATCTGCCGGTAATGGTGACTGGGGTAGAGTTAGCAAGGGGCCACAAAGACACACTGCAGGAAAAGGGCAGTTTAGACCTATTGTTAAAACTGTGCATAATGCTGGCCAACTCCTCTGTGTAAATACTATTGACCCTCCTCAAGGTTGTCTAAATGTCACTGTTGGAGCAAATAATAGAAATAATCAGAGTAGACTCGCGATTTCAAATAGATTTGCTCCTCTGAGTCAGTTGGATAGTAATGATTGACTAGACCCTTGTACTTTTATCGAAGGGCACAGTAGAGATGCAGTTGGAGATGGAGATAACATACATGAATCCTACTTTTGAACAAGCACAGGGGGAAGAGAATAATTTAGGGCAGCATGTTAAGATACTAAGGTGGAACATAGCAGGACTGAAAAATAAGCTAGATAACAATAGGTGGAAAGTCTTTTTAAGTGAGTTTGACATGATTGGGCTCCACCTGGGATAGTGAGCATAACCTACAAATGGATGGTCGTACCACCTATTCGGAGTCGGCCAAACCATCAGTAGCTGGCAGGGCAAAGGGTGGCTTATTGACCCTGATCTCCTTAAAAGTTGCAGGTAATCATTTTAAACTGGACTCAGGTTCACCGAATTGTCTATTAGTACAGATTACTTCCACTAATGCACCTAATATACTCATTGTAAATTTTTATAATTCATTCGAAAGAACTATCGTAAATGAACATTTGGTCAGTCTGAATCGTTTCCTTGAGCTGTACAGTGGCAACATTTTTTTTTGCCTTATTCGGTTTTTGTTTTAGGTGATTTTAATGTACATAGATGTGAATTGAGCTGTCATGATTTTGACAGCCTAGGTCCTGATAATCATTCAGAGATAGACTTTGAACACTAACCACAGGGTGGATTTTTTGAGGGCACTTTATTGGATGATGGTTTATTCTATCCCAATACAATGCATGATATTGATGATATTCCTACCTTTAAAGGTAGGGGAATTCACTCCACAATTGATTATATTTTTATTAGCGTAGCTTTACCCCCCTGGGTGATAGGTTACACCAATCAACAAAGGGGAGAGAAAGGGTAATTCCACCACAAGGGTGGGGAGGGAATTCCTGGTCCCCTGGACTGGATATATAACAACAAGTGGAGGAGTGCCCTCGTGGAGGTTGATTACAACCTCAGAGTTATGAGGTGCTTTTCTTGTGCCCCGAATAAGGGACAACCTTTGTCCTTAGAAGACCCCTCACTCACCAACCTAGTTGGTGACATGCTTCATCATCGGGGTCCCACCCAGACAGCTGAATGCCATCTGGGTGTGCTGCGACACCTGACTACAGTGGAGCTGGTTTCCGTAATTTTTATATGTGCAATTAACTTTAAGTGAGTGTGTTTAAAAATTGCCCAATACTACCCACTCGTGGATTTTATTCCGGAGTGATTGGACAATGGTTAAAAAACAGTGGGACACCTATCAGAGGCGCAACTAGAGCCAAATTTCGGGGGGGGGCTAAGAAAAAATTTCGGGGGGGGGGCTGAACCTTTAATCAGTAGGCAGAGTGGAGCTGCAGGGGCTCTTAGAAGGGATGAAATAACTGCAAGGCCTAATTAACATTCAAATGGTCTTTTAAAGACCTGTAAAATGTTTGGGTACAGCTCTGTGTGTGCCCGGGATCTGTCTCATCCCGGGCTGCCACACACGACGGGGTGGGCCGAAGCCCGGTGAGTCCAATGGGTGTTACGTGCCTGACACCTATTGCCTTATTAGGTAGTTGCAAAAAGGGGGGTTCACCCAATATCGTCCCTGGGACCTGGGTATGTATATTGCTGAGAGAGAGGGGTCCCAGTAAACCACAGAAAATTATTTATATCAAGAAAAGTCAATTATGAAGACAAAAAGGTCATTCGGCTAACATTGTTTTTATTGACAATGTAGCTAAGCCACTTATTAAGGCAACCATTATAGACAAAACATTTACAATATTTAGTACAGTGCCCTGGAAACGGGGATGGGGAGGTGTGAAGTTAGTGCTGGAAGGGGTAAGTGACATAAAACCAAAGCCAAAAAGGCTACAATCAATCAAGGATTCTTGTACTAATTCAAATTACCAAGGAACAAAGTTCAATATTGATACTACAAAATACCATGCTTCATAAATGTGTTTAATAACGTAATTGTGGGAATGAAGCTGAAGAACATAGAAAAACAGTCGACGTTTCGACCCCTAGTGTGAAGGCAGGCTGAAATTGATCCCTTGCATTGGGGTCTTCATCAGGACAAAAGACAGGGACACAGACCTATTTAGTACAAAAAGGGTATAATACCATTAGGAACAAATCCAGAATATAGTGATAAAAAATTTAAATTCAGCACATCAAAGTTGGAAATAACAAGACGTACCAGGGATGCTTGTTATCGAGGGCGGAGAGGGAACTGGTACTCCCATATTGATTGTAGCTTTTTTGGCTTTGGTTTTATGTCACTTACCCCTTCCAACACTCACTTCACACCTCCCCTTCCCCGTTTCCAGGGCACTGTACTAAATATTGTAAATGTTTTGTCTATAATGGTTGCCTTAATAAGTGGCTTAGCTACATTGTAAATAAAAATAATGTTAGCAGAATGACCTTTTAGTCTTCATAATTGACTTTTCTTGATATAAATAATTTTCTGTGGTTTACTGGGACCCCTCTCTCTCAGCCTTATTAGGTAGGCTATTGGTGTCAATAAAGACGTGTGCTAAGATGAAGAAAAACTTAAAATGGTCTACATGTTTCAACCTATGTGTAATTGTAAGGTTTTCGGCAGGACCAGGGTGGGGGAATCTGGGTGGTGTACACACCCTAAGGTGTACCCTGCCCTCGATTCCTTAGTGTGGAAATCACAAAATGTGATTAGTTCAAAAGGTGTTCTTCTCCTAGATTCTGGAAAAAAAACTGAAAAGAAATAAGGGGGGGGATTTTGGGAGAATCAAGTAAACATTACAAGTGTGATATGCTACTTGCTTCTCTTTGCACCTTGTGTCAAAAACGCTCATGACTTATTCTCTCAGGAGTGAAACACCCGGTATCAGCTGTAACTCATGACTCTTCCCAATCAGACGTGCTGAATACTGTGTGACTAAAAAGGCTCAAGGACCGCAGCGGGACTCTGCACATAGTGATGGCGTGCTCATAAATAATCCTGTTGCAATTTTCACAGTCAAACGTGCTGACAGCTATCCCAGACAAACGTGTTGTTTGTTCGAAAATGGTCCGTGATTGGTCCGTGAAAATAGTCGTAGCGTACTCACACGTAATCGTGTTGTGTCACGGAATGTGAGTGTAGCGAGGCTACGTGCATTAAAAACGCGCGGTATCTTGAACTTTATACACGCGATTGTGGTAAATAAAAACATAGCGTTCCAAATACTCAAAAACACACATGACATACAGAACATAGAGTTACTCAGGCATGGTTTCATGCTCATAAAAGTTAAAAGATACATATGTAGGCTTCTTACTTAAAGCGCTCGAATTACGGGCTTCATGGGTTCCGACCTGGTGCAATCCATGATCTGAAAGGGTGGGGTGTGGTGGAAAAATCAGGAAATTAAAGCCCCTGGTATTGGTGTCGTAGGGTGCTAATCGAGTGAGGCAGGTTGCGGTATGGGCACTTACTTGCGAATTGTAGCACAGAAGCGGTGAGCCTGGACGGTCTCTGGCGGGAACCCGAAAATGCGGGATGCTGCCCGGCGGTGTACAGATAAAGGGAGGTAGAGACTTCCAGGTATGCGGGCCCGCCCACGTCACTTGAGGCGTGGTTGCTATGGAAGCCATGCATGGCGTCGTGGGCGTCATGGCGCGGGGGTTCCTTCTTTTGGGGATATGCGCTATGATGCAGATTGCAGCCAATGTATTAATTCTGCCCCTTTGATATTTGCCTTTTCCAGGAGACTTGGGCGTGTGAGCCCCAGTTTCTCCATGGCTTCTTGAATTTCTATGTGCCGGCCCTTAAGGGACCCAAAGGCCGCCGAAAGGGGGGCTTACAATCTGGCTAAGACAGGAATTTTTTGATAGAGTAGTTGAGATTCCAACTAACAATAGAGATATTCAGCTGATTAGGCTACCAACGGGCTTGTCGGGCACTGTGGATATTTACAATCTGTATGTCAGAGGGCCGGGTAGGGGGAAATCTCAGGTCCTGGCAGCCCTAGACCATCTGATTAGCCAACAGCCTCCCCAAAACAACCTGATAATCGCAGGTGATTTAAATATGACTTTCGAGTCACTTGTAGCGGGTGATTAGTATTCGGGGGAGGAAGAAGACTCTCGCTGGGGGATTCCTAGATTGGATCTCAACCCAATAGCCAGATGGTCTGACTGCATAATACAGGTTAATGCACTATGCTGTGAGAGAGGGGTAAGGGCTTTGAATGGCAGAATGCTCAGCGATAGTCAGGGGGTAGACACGTTTGATAACGGGTGATCAAAAAGTAGGATCGACTATGTCTTTTGTAACATGGCTATCTGGCACCTTATGGAAGTTATGAAGGTAGTTACCAGGCAGGAGAGCGACCACAACCCTTTATGTATTCCACATCAGTTGTGGGGAAGGAGCACAGAGGGGACAAGCAACAATGAGGAACCCTTGGCTGATATTGTACCAACAAACGACATGAGGCGGGTCAGGTGGGCTCAGGTCGAGATGAATACTGGGGTGATGGAGAGTATTAGGGAGGAGCTAGACAAAGTCATTTCCGCCATGAATACTTTAGAGGACAAGGAGAACGAGAATGTTCTAGGTGGTATTACTAACCTACATGATACTTTTTTTGAAATTTTAAGGGGGCATTTCTTCAAAGTAATAACTAAGCCCACGGGCAACCATAGACGACCACATAGAGAGAGTTGGTATAATGCTGCTTGTAGGCGGGCAAGAAAAGCCCTAGGGAGCGCAATCAAAAGAAGAGTCCCGGATGAGGTCAGAATAGCCAGGCAGGACTATAAGAAAACAATACACAGGGCAAAGACTCAATGGGACGACCAACATTGGCAAGATCTCTTAAATGCATGCTCGGTCAAGGATTCAAAAGTGTTTTGGAATATGGTCAAATGGGGGCAGGGAGGTCACCCCGAATCCCCTTCTAACCATGTGACACAGAGTAGCTGGTTAGATCATTTTGGTTCCCAATATGTAGCCAGCCCGGAGGATAGGACAGGGGAAACTACAAATATAACTTTATGCAGTGACAATGTTTTCACCACTAAGGATGTAGCAATGGCTCTTTCGTCTGTTTCTAGGGGTGAGGCACCTGGGCCTGATGGGGTTCCTGCCGATGTTTTTCTACATGACAAAACTCTCTGGGGTATTTATATAGCGAAGTTGGCTAATGCCATCGCCCAAGGGTCACAGTCCCAAAATCCTGGCAAGGGGCCACAATAATCCCCATATACAAGAAAGGGGACAAAACACACCCGGGGAATTATAGGCCTATCAGCCTGATTGATACGGTCCAAAAGGTAATCGGAAAAATGACCCTGGGGAAAATATTGGATTAGGTAGAAGGGGGGGACATCTTGTCAACTTTCCAGGCTGGATTCCGCAGACTAACTAGCACCACCGACCAGATATTTTGTTTCATCCTACTTTACTGGAAGACGGTGGTGCTGGGCAAAGGCAGCATTTACGCTGCCTTTATTGATTTGCGGGCAGCATTTGACCTGGGCCCACGGTCCCAGCTATGGAATGTACTTGCCAAGATGTACATGCCTCCTGAGATCCTGACTCTAGTGATGAGGCTGCATGAGTCTAATTATGCGATGGTCCAATGGGGAGGTCAGGGCCGAGTTACGGCTGAATTCCCGGTAGAGCGTGGGGTGCGCCAAGGCTGTGCCATGGCCCCCACGCTCTTCTCTTTGTACATCAACGGGATAGTGGAACGAATGTTGCAGGAATGCATAGATGCCCCTACCCTGGGGGGGCAAAACCCCCTATTTTACTTTTTGCAGATGACACGCTCATCATTTCCAAAACTCCAAGCGGTCTGCAGCGAGCCATGAAAATTTTTGAGGACTTTTGTGCTGACCACGGGTTGGAAGTTAATATTGCAAAAACGAAGCTCATGGCATTCAACCCGCACCGTGGTTTTAAAGGGAATTTTGTTATGAATGGCCAAAAGGTGGAAATGGTGTCGGATTTTCTCTATTTGGGCATCCATCTGGACAAGGGGATCAAATGGGGCAAACTCACTGCATTGGCAGCATTAAAACTTCGCAAAAATGCGGGAGTAATATCTGTAAAGCACAGCAAATCCCTCACCAAACCCATCCAGCCAGCCCTTCATGTGTACGAGGCAAAAGCATTAGCTTTGGCACTGTACGGTGCAGAGATTTGGGGTTACGATAATTTAACTCCACTAACACTTGTTGAAAACAAGTTTTTTCGTAACCTTTTGGGTCTCCCCAAAAGCACCCCGATGAAACCATTGCGGTACGGTTTGGGGAGAAAAGCATTAGCCGATTTGGTCAGATTACGACCTCTTTTATATTGGCGGAGAATCTGGGTCACCCCGGAACTCGCTCAATGTGCCCAGGGTTTTTTGGAGGTAATCAAAATGAACAAATTTCATAAGATAGTGTGGTTGAAGGAGTTGAGTAAAGCCCTGGGGGAAATGGGGTTGAAGGGCCTGTGGGAAAACCTGGAGCTAGCCCACTTCCCATCGAAAAACAACTTAAAGGAAAAATACTGGGAAATGGTCGCTCATCGAAATTGGAATGCCACTGACCCTTCTACCATGGAGGGCCGTTTTCTGGAAATTAAGCCTTCACCTAGTTTTGAGCAATTTTGGGACTGTATTACAAAACCTAGGGATAGGAAGCTTTATTTCCAGTTCAGAGTGGGGTCTCTCCCAATAAGAGTACTAACTGGGAGATGGGCGGCTGGCAATTCTAATATGTGTCCGGCCTGTAACAACGAAAAAGAGACCACTGCACATATTCTTTTTGTATGCAGGGCCTACGCCAATCCAAGACGAGTTTGGCTCAAAGCAATGTGCAAGTTGTTAGGCACTAGGGTGGCATTAAGACTAATTTCCACCAGCACCCTACCAGCCATCACATTCGTTGTTGCAAAGTTCGTGGGCTGGATGTGGACCTTCAGAAATGAAATTCTTTTCACTGAATGATATTTTGTCCTGGGTGATGTGTGAATTTCTTTTGTATAATAATGTTTTTAAAACATATCAGTCTTTTATGGGTATTTTAAATTTAATTGTTCAAAATGCTTTTTTATATTAATGATAAACCTTGCTTTTAATAGAACTGTCAAAGCGGTTACTGTAACTAGGGAGCAGTAACAATGTCATGTCTGTATTTATGCTTTTATGAGTTTTTTACCTCGAACAAAGCTAAATTTGAATTCTGTCCCTCAAACAAAGGGGTTATTACGAGCATGAATATTAAATGAAAAATGATAAATAAAAATAAAAATTACGAGCGTGAATTTTACAGTTACAAAGAATAGAAGGAGGCTGCCCCATTCTCGCTAAAATTCTGAAACTGCCTAACTTGGAGGCATAGAATAAGGAGTTTTCGAGCTCATGCATCCGTGTTTCAGGAGACTATTCATACAATGTACACCACTCGAACCATACGTTTGCCAGTCATGCCAATGCGTCAAGTCATACATATCCACTGTAGAAAAAGACCCAGACCAATCAGGTATAGGTCTTATCTTGGGAGCACTGAATTCCAGGGGATATTATCATTGAGACCCAATCTATGTGTGGAAAGCCTATAGATCCAACGTTGCTCTTTTTCAAAAAGTCTTTGTTGTAATCTTTCCCCAGCATTTATCTGTTCAATGATAATGCAGCTCAAGCCATTGGGGGTATGGTTAGATGTTAGGAAATGTTCCGTGAACTTGGTTATGTTTTCTTTGCACCTGATTGTGCTTCTGTGTTCACATATACGTTGTTTTATTTTTCTGCTCGTCATCCCTATGTACTGGAGGTTACAGGGGCACATTATTCGATACACCACATTGGTGCTATTGAAGTTGGTGTGGGCTCGGAGAGTCCACGTTTTCCCTGGTTCCAAGGACAGAGTCTTTGTGTTCGTGGTGAGGTGGCACACACTACAGTTCCCACATCTTTAATGGCCTGTGATGTTTGGTAGTCCCCACGCATTCAGGACTGTTGGCGGTGTGCCTATTGTATATTTGGGTCTGGTGTTGACCACATTGTCCCTTATGCTCCTGGCCCTTTTGAAGGAAAACAAAGGTTTTTCCCATCTCAGATTTCCAGTATTTAGCATTTGCCAATGTTTGTTAATTGATCTCGTAACGCTGTTGGATGCTGCGTTATATGTGGTCACACAGGTGAGGGGAATGTTTGTATCGTCTTTACTTACATTCTCCAAAAGCGCTTCTCGCGGCTGATTCCGTGCCCGTTTCTGGCATTTGTTCAGGATTTTGTTGGGATATCCTTTAGTTTTCAGTTTGGTTGTAAGCTCTTGTGCTTGCTCTTTGTAATCGCTGATCTTACTGCAATTACGTTGAATCCTTAGGTATTGCCCGTAAGGCAGGTTTTCTCTAAGGTGCCTCGGGTGAAAACTTTCAAATCTTAATAGGTTGTTTTTTGCCATGGTTTGTAGTGGGTTTTTGTGACCAGGCGTCCTTCTTCCTTGCTAATGACGAGATCCAAAAAGACCATGGTAGTGGGGCCTTTTGTGTAAGTGAATTTCAGATTAACATCTCTACTATTAATCCATTCAAAGAAAGAGATTAGTGTGGTTTCTGATCCTTGCCATATAGTTATGACGTCATCAATGTATCATGTCCAGAATAAAATCTGGGAGGCAAAAGGGTTTTGGTCATTGAGGATGTACTTCTCCTCAAAATCAAACACATACAATCCCGCTATGCTAGGCGCGAAAGTACTGCCAATCGATGTACCCCATGTTTGTAGGTACAGGGTCCCCTCAAATTCGAAAAAATTATTTTTCAGAGCCAGTCACGCACATTCCAAGATAAAATTCCTAGGCGTCCTGTGAGTCCATTCTGTTTTTTCGAGTACATTCTCCAAGACTTTGAGGGTGTCGTCTTGCGGGATGCTTGTATACAAGCTCTCAATATCGAAACTGACAAGTAGTGTATCGTCATTAATTTCGATTTGATCCAACAGCTGTAGAAGGTTTTTAGTATCCTCTAAGTATGTAGTGGTTTTTTGGACCAGGGGTTTTAGGAAAGTATCGCAAAAACGAGACAGAGGTTCAAGTATTGACCCAATGCCTGAGACTATTGGTCTCCCTGGAGGTGGGTGTTTATCTTTGTGCATTTTCAGTAGTGTATAGAAATAGGGGCTTTTTCCTTTGGTGTCGCACAAAAAATCTGCCTCCTGTTTTGGAGATGTAACCGTTGGTTTCTCCATATTTCACCAGTGATCTTATTTCTCCTTTCAGGTCTTCAGTTGGGTCAGAAGGAAGTATTCTGTAATTCTTGTAGTCAGAGAGTAATCTCTTGCATTCCGCCTGGTACAATGTTCTGGCTTGGATCACCACACCACCGCCCTTGCCGGCTGGTTTTATAACGATGGAGTCGCATCTTTTTAGCTCCTCTAAAGCGGTTCTCTCATTTCTGCTCAAGTTGGTGAAAGGTTTCTTTGGTTGCATTACCTCAATGTCATTGAAGACGGCTTGTTCAAAGGCTGCCAACTCCACAGGTGTAGTGTGTGGCGGTGGTACAAATGTGGATTTTGTACGGAGACCAGTCTCGTTCCGTTCTTCATTTTCATTGCTCTCACCTCTTTTTTCAAAGAACGCTTTTAGTTAGAGTTTGCGAAAAAAACTGGATAGTTCGCAATGTAGTTGAAATTTGTCTAGTTTAGGTGGGGTACGAAACCCAGTCCCTTATTAAGGACTTTTGTTTCAAAAATAGACAAGGGTCTAGTCGCCAAATTCGTTACAAGGTCCTGTTGCTGCTCGGTCCCACTTGTGGGGTTCTGCTCCGTGTGTGATTCATCACAGGATCTTCTGTTGTCCAATGTACTTGGTTGGGGTTTTTTTGTCTGCCTCTTCCTCTCCCGCCCCTGCCTAAAAAAAGGCGGTCTGTAATTGTTTGGTGGGAAAAAGGGCTGTGGAAAAGGAGGCTGCCACCCGTACATTTGGAACATTTGAACAGCTGTTTGTGTTTAATTGACTGGACCCCTCCTGAGGCGGAAGCCGGGAGGTAGCCTGCTGCATTTGTATAACTCTGCTGATTAATAGCGTGTGGTTCAGGGAATTTTAAAGCGGCGATTTTTAAAATACATTTGCACATTCCCTTAGCATTTATTATAATTTTGCCCTTGTTACTCCCTTTCTCACGCACTTTGGCGGTCACAGCCGATCTTAGGGCTGAGTACCGAGTCCCGGGAGAATATTCCCGACAGCGGACATCTTGGGTGGGAGGCGGCAGGGTTGTCAGCGCTCTAGCCATCATTATTTAAGGAGACGGGCGCTCTCCGCGTAGCGGACACGACTAGCGGACGCGCCGCATCAGCGCCGGAGTCACGCCAGAGTCCAGTTAGTCTGCGCCCGTACGGGCCCAGGGCATGGCCCAGCTACCGTGTCCATATGATGAAAAAAATTCTGGTAACATCTCCTATAGAATTATGTGGATGGAAACGTATGTTTACACACATAAAATATAACTTTGAGCAGCTGCGGGCTTTGAGACCTCCCCTGACTACTACTTGCAACAAACTGCACTTAGGCAGGGTCAAGGCAGTATGCCAAAATTGCAATTTTGCAATAACTCCAGTCGGGACAAAAGCTACTGAAAATAGAGACAGATTGAAAAAGCATCCTGAGCCTAAAACAAAAACTTTTTCCTTTCTTAGCTTGAACTGTCGTTCCCTACCTAAACACAAAGCTGAGATCTTCAATCTATTGATAGACGAAGAACCTGACGCCCTGTTCCTAACAGAAACATGGCTCCAGGAAAGTTCAGGGCCTGAAACCGCCGAAGCCCTCCCAGATCAGTACACCATTGTAAGACTAGATCGGAAGAATCAGTTAGGTGGAGGGATCGCTATTATATTTAAGAAAGATTATAACTGCGAGTTTACTAAATTACCCTGCCCTGGCTGTGAAGCAGGTATTTTTAAACTTGCTCTCGCCCCTAATTACACATTACCTGGAGTGCTTATATATCGTCCACCAGGGACGGCGACAAATTGGGTGGCAAGCCTTCCTGACCTTATCGGTCGTTTGGTTATGAAAACTGCTAACTTTTCTATCATTGGGGACATGAACCTACATTTTGACATTTCAAACTGTCAAAAAGCCACAGAACTTATAGCAGACCTAGCATCCCTCAACTTAACCTTGAGGAATACTGGACCAACACATAGCGTTTGTCACTTTCTTGACCAGATTTTCTCAAATTTTAAGGATATGGCCACCTCCCATGCTCTACCTATTGATTGGTCAGATCATTAGTTAATAAAATTTTCATTCCAATTCATGCTGCCTAGTAAGGAAAACTTACCTGTGCATAGTCAATTCAGAAATTGGAAGAAATTAGATATTGGCACCTTAAATACCTTCCTTGATACCCATACTCCTTGCTCTAAGTCATCGGTCCAAAACCTGTCTGTAACAGTTCAAAAATGGCTCATGACAGCCATCGACACATGCCTACCAAAAACCAAATTGAAATGCAAAAACCATCGATCTCCTGCTCCATGGTTTAATGAAATACTGAAGCAAGAAAAAACTAGGTGTAAAAACTCAAAACGCATGTGGAGAAAGACCTATTCTCCAGAAGCCAAAAAAGAATATAAAATCAAATTAGCCAAATACCAAGCGCTCTGTAGTAAAGCCAGAGCGGAATTTGTATGTACTACTATTACGGAGGCCCTAAATCAATCAAAAATACTCTTTAAAATGGTGAAAGAGCTAGCCGGCTCAAAAACATTACAAAGCCCGCCAGATTTAAATAAGCAACAATGCGACTTATTAGCGACGTTCTTTGTCAATAAAGTTGACAAAATTTACCAAGAAATAGAACTAGCTCAGAACAAACACCATCAGGCTAACATGACCTCCCCCAATGCATTTTCTGCTGTACTGAGTAACCAAACTGACAAGCAGCTCCCTTATGCCCCGACTAGTATAATAGAAAGTTGGCCTGTGCTTTGCACTGACACTGTCATTGAGCTACTTAGTACCATCAAATCAGGATCGCCAAATGACCCAATGCCATGCTCGGTACTTAAACAACTTGATAAGAAGTCTATGTACTCAATCACAGACCTTTTAAATGTATCCCTTCAGGAAGAATGTGTGCCAAACTAATGGAAACACGCCATGATCCACCCTTTGCTAAAGAAAGCTGGAGCTGACCCAAACTTGCCCTCAAATTTTCGACCAATCTCCTTACTAAGGGTGGGCGTAAAATCCGTTTCGCGGGCGAATTTGCGGATTTTCCGCGATTTCGCGACCTGCGAATCTCGCGAAATCGTGGTAAAATCCGCAAATCAGTGGGGACGAATTTTCAGCCAAGCAAGGGTTACAGCAGCAGGTGCAAAAGTTGAACCTAATTTCTTTGTAACCTTTTACAAAAGGGTTACAAACAAATTAACTTCAACTTGGACACCTGCTGCTAATTGCTTCCTGGTGCCTCGTTGCCTACTTGCAACTATTCTCTGACCCTGCTCTGACCCTTGAAGAAGGGTAACTTGGCTATGCAAGCGGCTCGCGAAGACGCAAAAATCCCTGCGAACACGCAAAAAACCCTGCGAACACGCAAAAAACCCCACGAACACGCAAAAAAACAAAAATCCCCAAATTCGCAACAAATTCGCGAATTTTGCGGATCGCAAATTCGCAAGGTTCGCCCATGCTTACTCCTTACTACCCATATTTGCAAAAAATACTTGAAAAGCACATACACCGTTCTCTTACTGAATTTATTACAACCCAAGATCAGTGCCTCCCCAACAGTCAGGCTTTCGATCTGGTTTCTCTACGGAGACAAGCTTACTTGGTGTTACAGAGAACATTCGTTCCATGTTGGACAGAGGTGAAACAGTGGCACTAGTATTATTAGACCTTAGTGCCGCATTTGATACGGTAATTGCAAACAAAAGAGGTGATGGACAGAATGTGGATCAATGTCACACATTCACCCCAGTCCAAAGATCTGGGCCCAAATCCATCATTTTTTTGCACTCCACACCACCCTGGGTTAGACAATGGCGATATGCAAATCAGCTCTGACCCTGTGCCCCATGGGAACAGTCCAGTCCGAACTACAAAAGCCATGTCCTTCCCAGAACGGAATCAAGCATCCGAGGACCGGACCGGTTTCGAGGTAACACCTCTCATCAGCCCGGCTAGCTTGACTCCAGTGGTGTGGAGTGCCTGGGACCCACGTCTGAGCATCCCCAGCGCACTTATGGCGGTAATTGCAAACAAAACAGGTGATGGACAGAATGTGGATCAATGTCACACATTCACCCCAGTCCAAAGATCTGGGCCCAAATCCATCGTTTTTTTGCACTCCACACCACCCTGGGTTAGACAATGGCGATATGCAAATCAGCTCTGACCCTGTGCCCCATGGGAACAGTCCAGTCCGAACTACAAAAGCCATGTCCTTCCCAGAACGGAATCAAGCATCCGAGGACCGGACCGGTTTCGAGGTAACACCTCTCATCAGCCCGGCTAGCTTGACTCCAGTGGTGTGGAGTGCCTGGGACCCACGTCTGAGCATCCCCAGCGAACTTATGGCGGTAATTGCAAACAAACAGGTGATGGACAGAATGTGGATCAATGTCTCACATTCACCCCAGTCCAAAGATCTGGGCCCAAATCCATCGTTTTTTGCACTCCACACCACCCTGGGTTAGACAATGGCGATATGCAAATCAGCTCTGACCCTGTGCCCCATGGGAACAGTCCAGTCCGAACTACAAAAGCCATGTCCTTCCCAGAACGGAATCAAGCATCAGAGGACCGGACCGGTTTCGAGGTAACACCTCTCATCAGCCCGGCTAGCTTGACTCCAGTGGTGTGGAGTGCCTGGGACCCACGTCTGAGCATCCCCAGCGCACTTATGGCGGTAATTGCAAACAAAACAGGTGATGGACAGAATGTGGATCAATGTCACATATTCACCCCAGTCCAAAGATTTGGGCCCAAATCCATCGTTTTTTTGCACTCCACACCACCCTGGGTTAGACAATGGCGATATGCAAATCAGCTCTGACCCTGTGCCCCATGGGAACAGTCCAGTCCGAACTACAAAAGCCATGTCCTTCCAAGAACGGAATCAAGCATCCGAGGACCGGACCGGTTTCGAGGTAACACCTCTCATCAGCCCGGCTAGCTTGATTCCAGTGGTGTGGAGTGCCTGGGACCCACGTCTGAGCATCCCCAGCGCACTTATGGCGGTAATTGCAAACAAAACAGGTGATGGACAGAATGTGGATCAATGTCACACATTCAGCCCAGTCCAAAGATCTGGGCCCAAATCCATCGTTTTTTTGCACTCCACACCACCCTGGGTTAGACAATGGCGATATGCAAATCAGTTCTGACCCTGTGCCCCATGGGAACAGTCCAGTCCGAACTACAAAAGCCATGTCCTTCCCAGAACGGAATCAAGCATCCGAGGACCGGACCGGTTTCGAGGTAACACCTCTCATCAGCCCGGCTAGCTTGACTCCAGTGGTGTGGAGTGCCTGGGACCCACGTCTGAGCATCCCCAGCGCACTTATGGCGGTAATTGCAAACAAAACAGGTGATGGACAGAATGTGGATCAATGTCACACATTCGCCCCAGTCCAAAGATCTGGGCCCAAATCCATCGTTTTTTTGCACTCCACACCACCCTGGGTTAGACAATGGCGATATGCAGATCAGCTCTGACCCTGTGCCCCATGGGAACAGTCCAGTCCGAACTACAAAACCCATGTCCTTCCCAGAACGGAATCAAGCATCCGAGGACCGGACCGGTTTCGAGGTAACACCTCTCATCAGCCCGGCTAGCTTGACTCCAGTGGTGTGGAGTGCCTGGGACCCACGTCTGAGCATCCCCAGCGCACTTATGGCGGTAATTTAAAAAAAAACAGGTGATGGACAGAATGTGGATCAATGTCACACATTCACCCCAGTCCAAAGATCTGGGCCCAAATCCATCGTTTTTTTGCACTCCACACCACCCTGGGTTAGACAATGGCGATATGCAAATCAGCTCTGACCCTGTGCCCCATGGGAACAGTCCAGTCCGAACTGAATCAAACATCCTCGGATGCTTGATTCCGTTCTGGGAAGGACATGACTTTTGTAGTTCGGACTGGACTGTTCCCATGGGGCACAGGGTCAGAGCTGATTTGCATATCGCCATTGTCTAACCCAGGGTGGTGTGGAGTGCAAAAAAACGATGGATTTGGGCCCAGATCTTTGGACTGGGGTGAATGTGTGACATTGATCCACATTCTGTCCATCACCTGTTTTGTTTGCAATTACCGCCATGAGTGCGCTGGGGATACTCAGACGTGGGTCCCAGGCACTCCACACCACTAGAGTCAAGCTAGCCGGGCTGATGAGAGGTGTTACCTCGAAACCGGTCCGGTCCTCGGATGCTTGATTCCGTTCTGAGAAGGACATGGCTTTTGTAGTTCGGACTGGACTGTTCCCATGGGGCACAGGGTCAGAGCTGATTTGCATATCGCCATTGTCTAACCCAGGGTGGTGTGGAGTGCAAAAAAACGATGTATTTGGGCCCAGATCTTTGGACTGGGGTGAATGTGTGACATTGATCCACATTCTGTCCATCACCTGTTTTGTTTGCAATTACCGCCATAAGTGCGCTGGGGATACTCAGACGTGGGTCCCAGGCACTCCACACCACTGGAGTCAAGCTAGCCGGGCTGATGAGAGGTGTTACCTCGAAACCGGTCCGGTCCTCGGATGCTTGATTCCGTTCTGGGAAGGACATGGCTTTTGTAGTTCGGACTGGACTGTTCCCATGGGGCACAGGGTCAGAGCTGATTTGCATATCACCATTGTCTAACCCAGGGTGGTGTGGACAGCAAAAAAACGATGGATTTGGGCCCAGATCTTTGGACTGGGGTGAATGTGTGACATTGATCCACATTCTGTCCATCACCTGTTTTGTTTGCAATTACCGCCATAAGTGCGCTGGGGATACTCAGACGTGGGTCCCAGGCACTCCACACCACTGGAGTCAAGCTAGCCGGGCTGATGAGAGGTGTTACCTCGAAACCGGTCCGGTCCTCGGATGCTTGATTCCGTTCTGGGAAGGACATGGCTTTTGTAGTTCGGACTGGACTGTTCCCATGGGGCACAGGGTCAGAGCTGATTTGCATATCGCCATTGTCTAACCCAGGGTGATGTGGAGTGCAAAAAACGATGGATTTGGGCCCAGATCTTTGGACTGGGGTGAATGTGTGACATTGATCCACATTCTGTCCATCACCTGTTTTGTTTGCAATTACGGCCATAAGTGCGCTGGGGATACTCAGACGTGGGTCCCAGGCACTCCACACCAAAGGAGTCAAGCTAGCCGGGCTGATGAGAGGTGTTACCTCGAAACCGGTCCGGTCCTCGGATGCTTGATTCCGTTCTGGGAAGGACATGGCTTTTGTAGTTCGGACTGGACTGTTCCCATGGGGCACAGGGTCAGAGCTGATTTGCATATCGCCATTGTCTAACCCAGGGTGGTGTGGAGTGCAAAAAAACGATGGATTTGGGCCCAGATCTTTGGACAGGGGTGAATGTGTGACATTGATCCACATTCTGTCCATCACCTGTTTTGTTTGCAATTACTGCCATAAGTGCGCTGGGGATACTCAGTCGTGGGTCCCAGGCACTCCACACCACTGGAGTCAAGCTAGCCGGGCTGATGAGAGGTGTTACCTCAAAACCGGTCCGGTCCTCGGATGCTTGATTCCGTTCTGGGAAGGACATGGCTTTTGTAGTTCGGACTGGACTGTTCCCATGGGGCACAGGGTCAGAGCTGATTTGCATATCGCCATTGTCTAACCCAGGGTGGTGTGGAGTGCAAAAAAACGATGGATTTGGGCCCAGATCTTTGGACTGGGGTGAATGTGTGACATTGATCCACATTCTGTCCATCACCTGTTTTGTTTGCAATTACCGCCATAAGTGCGCTGGGGATACTCAGACGTGGGTCCCAGGCACTCTACACCACTGGAGTCAAGCTAGCTGGGCTGATGAGAGGTTTTACCTCGAAACCGGTCCGGTCCTCGGATGCTTGATTCCGTTCTGGGAAGGACATGGCTTTTGTAGTTCGGACTGGACTGTTCCCATAGGGCACAGGGTCAGAGCTGATTTGCATATCGCCATTGTCTAACCCAGGGTGGTGTGGAGTGCAAAAAAACGATGGATTTGGGCCCAGATCTTTGGACTGGGGTGAATGTGTGACATTGATCCACATTCTGTCCATCACCTGTTTTGTTTGCAATTACCGCCATAAGTGCGCTGGGGATACTCAGACGTGGGTCCCAGGCACTCCACACCACTGGAGTCAAGCTAGCCGGGCTGATGAGAGGTGTTACCTCGAAACCGGTCCGGTCCTCGGATGCTTGATTCCGTTCTGGGAAGGACATGGCTTTTGTAGTTCGGACTGGACTGTTCCCATGGGGCACAGGGTCAGAGCTGATTTGCATATCGCCATTGTCTAACCCAGGGTGGTGTGGAGTGCAAAAAAACGATGGATTTGGGCCCAGATCTTTGGACTGGGGTGAATGTGTGACATTGATCCACATTCTGTCCATCACCTGTTTTGTTTGCAATTACCGCCATAAGTGCGCTGGGGATACTCAGACGTGGGTCTCAGGCACTCCACACCACTGGAGTCAAGCTAGCCGGGCTGATGAGAGGTGTTACCTCGAAACCGGTCCGGTCCTCGGATGCTTGATTCCGTTCTGGGAAGGACATGGCTTTTGTAGTTCGGACTGGACTGTTCCCATGGGGCACAGGGTCAGAGCTGATTTGCATATCGCCCTTGTCTAACCCAGGGTGGTGTGGAGTGCAAAAAAACGTTGGATTTGGGCCCAGATCTTTGGACTGGGGTGAATGTGTGACATTGATCCACATTCTGTCCATCACCTGTTTTGTTTGCAATTACCGCCATAAGTGCGCTGGGGATACTCAGACGTGGGTCCAAGGCACTCCACACCACTGGAGTCAAGTTAGCCGGGCTGATGAGAGGTGTTACCTCGAAACCGGTCCGGTCCTCGGATGCTTGATTCCGTTCTGGGAAGGACATGGCTTTTGTAGTTCGGACTGGACTGTTCCCATGGGGCACAGGGTCAGAGCTGATTTGCATATCGCCATTGTCTAACCCAGGGTGGTGTGGAGTGCAAAAAAACGATGGATTTGGGCCCAGATCTTTGGACTGGGGTGAATGTGTGACATTGATCCACATTCTGTCCATCACCTGTTTTGTTTGCATTTACCGCCATAAGTGCGCTGGGGATACTCAGACGTGGGTCCCAGGCACTCCACACCACTGGAGTCAAGCTAGCCGGGCTGATGAGAGGTGTTACCTCAAAACCTGTCCGGTCCTCGGATGCTTGATTCCATTCTGGGAAGGACATGGCTTTTGTAGTTCGGACTGGACTGTTCCCATGGGGCACAGGGTCAGAGCTGATTTGCATATCGCCATTGTCTAACCCAGGGTGGTGTGGAGTGCAAAAAAACGATGGATTTGGGCCCAGATCTTTGGACTGGGGTGAATGTGTGACATTGATCCACATTCTGTCCATCACCTGTTTTGTTTGCAATTACCGCCATAAGTGCACTGGGGCTACTCAGACGTGGGTCCCAGGCACTCCACACCACTGGAGTCAAGCTAGCCGGGCTGATGAGAGGTGTTACCTCGAAACCGGTCCGGTCCTCGGATGCTTGATTCCGTTCTGGGAAGGACATGGATTTTGTAGTTCGGACTGGACTGTTCCCATGGGGCACAGGGTCAGAGCTGATTTGCATATCGCCATTGTCTAACCCAGGGTGGTGTGGAGTGCAAAAAAACGATGGATTTGGGCCCAGATCTTTGGACTGGGGTGAATGTGTGACATTGATCCACATTCTGTCCATCACCTGTTTTGTTTGCAATTACCGCCATAGGTGCACTGGGGATACTCAGACGTGGGTCCCAGGCACTCCACACCACTGGAGTCAAGCTAGCCGGGCTGATGAGAGGTGTTACCTAGAAACCGGTCCGGTCCTCGGATGCTTGATTCCGTTCTGGGAAGGACATGGCTTTTGTAGTTCGGACTGGACTGTTCCCATGGGGCAGAGAGTCAGAGCTGATTTGCATATCGCAATTGTCTAACCCAGGGTGGTGTGGAGTGCAAAAAAACGATGGATTTGGCCCCAGATCTTTGGACTGGGGTGAATGTGTGACATTGATCCACATTCTGTCCATCACCTGTTTTGTTTGCAATTACCACCATAAGTGCGCTGGGGATACTCAGACGTGGGTCCCAATGCACTCCACACCACTGGAGTCAAGCTAGCCGGGCTGATGAGAGGTGTTACCTCGAAACCGGTCCGGTCCTCGAATGCTTGATTCCGTTCTGGGAAGGACATGGCTTTTGTAGTTCGGACTGGACTGTTCCCATGGGGCACAGGGTCAGAGCTGATTTGCATATCGCCATTGTCTAACCCAGGGTGGTGTGGAGTGCAAAAAAACGATGGATTTGGGCCCAGATCTTTGGACTGGGGTGAATGTGTGACATTGATCCACATTCTGTCCATCACCTGTTTTGTTTGCAATTACCGCCATAAGTGCGCTGGGGAGACTCAGATGTGGGTCCCAGGCACTCCACACCTCTGGAGTCAAGCTAGCCGGGCTGATGAGAGGTGTTACCTCGAAACCGGTCCGGTCCTCGGATGCTTGATTCCGTTCTGGGAAGGACATGGCTTTTGTAGTTCGGACTGGACTGTTCCCATGGGGCACAGGGTCAGAGCTGATTTGCATATCGCCATTGTCTAACCCAGGGTGGTGTGGAGTGCAAAAAAACGATGGATTTGGGCCCAGATCTTTGGACTGGGGTGAATGTGTGACATTGATCCACATTCTGTCCATCACCTGTTTTGTTTGCAATTACCGCCATAAGTGCGCTGGGGATACTCAGACGTGGGTCCCAGGCACTCCACACCACTGGAGTCAAGCTAGCCGGGCTGATGAGAGGTGTTACCTCGAAACCGGTCCGGTCCTCGGATGCTTGATTCCGTTCTGGGAAGGACATGGCTTTTGTAGTTCGGACTGGACTGTTCCCATGGGGCACAGGGTCAGAGCTGATTTGCATATCACCATTGTCTAACCCAGGGTGGTGTGGACAGCAAAAAAACGATGGATTTGGGCCCAGATCTTTGGACTGGGGTGAATGTGTGACATTGATCCACATTCTGTCCATCACCTGTTTTGTTTGCAATTACCGCCATAAGTGCGCTGGGGATACTCAGACGTGGGTCCCAGGCACTCCACACCACTGGAGTCAAGCTAGCCGGGCTGATGAGAGGTGTTACCTCGAAACCGGTCCGGTCCTCGGATGCTTGATTCCGTTCTGGGAAGGACATGGCTTTTGTAGTTTGGACTGGACTGTTCCCATGGGGCACAGGGTCAGAGCTGATTTGCATATCGCCATTGTCTAACCCAGGGTGATGTGGAGTGCAAAAAACGATGGATTTGGGCCCAGATCTTTGGACTGGGGTGAATGTGTGACATTGATCCACATTCTGTCCATCACCTGTTTTGTTTGCAATTACGGCCATAAGTGCGCTGGGGATACTCAGACGTGGGTCCCAGGCACTCCACACCAAAGGAGTCAAGCTAGCCGGGCTGATGAGAGGTGTTACCTCGAAACCGGTCCGGTCCTCGGATGCTTGATTCCGTTCTGGGAAGGACATGGCTTTTGTAGTTCGGACTGGACTGTTCCCATGGGGCACAGGGTCAGAGCTGATTTGCATATCGCCATTGTCTAACCCAGGGTGGTGTGGAGTGCAAAAAAACGATGGATTTGGGCCCAGATCTTTGGACAGGGGTGAATGTGTGACATTGATCCACATTCTGTCCATCACCTGTTTTGTTTGCAATTACTGCCATAAGTGCGCTGGGGATACTCAGTCGTGGGTCCCAGGCACTCCACACCACTGGAGTCAAGCTAGCCGGGCTGATGAGAGGTGTTACCTCAAAACCGGTCCGGTCCTCGGATGCTTGATTCCGTTCTGGGAAGGACATGGCTTTTGTAGTTCGGACTGGACTGTTCCCATGGGGCACAGGGTCAGAGCTGATTTGCATATCGCCATTGTCTAACCCAGGGTGGTGTGGAGTGCAAAAAAACGATGGATTTGGGCCCAGATCTTTGGACTGGGGTGAATGTGTGACATTGATCCACATTCTGTCCATCACCTGTTTTGTTTGCAATTACCGCCATAAGTGCGCTGGGGATACTCAGACGTGGGTCCCAGGCACTCTACACCACTGGAGTCAAGCTAGCTGGGCTGATGAGAGGTTTTACCTCGAAACCGGTCCGGTCCTCGGATGCTTGATTCCGTTCTGGGAAGGACATGGCTTTTGTAGTTCGGACTGGACTGTTCCCATAGGGCACAGGGTCAGAGCTGATTTGCATATCGCCATTGTCTAACCCAGGGTGGTGTGGAGTGCAAAAAAACGATGGATTTGGGCCCAGATCTTTGGACTGGGGTGAATGTGTGACATTGATCCACATTCTGTCCATCACCTGTTTTGTTTGCAATTACCGCCATAAGTGCGCTGGGGATACTCAGACGTGGGTCCCAGGCACTCCACACCACTGGAGTCAAGCTAGCCGGGCTGATGAGAGGTGTTACCTCGAAACCGGTCCGGTCCTCGGATGCTTGATTCCGTTCTGGGAAGGACATGGCTTTTGTAGTTCGGACTGGACTGTTCCCATGGGGCACAGGGTCAGAGCTGATTTGCATATCGCCATTGTCTAACCCAGGGTGGTGTGGAGTGCAAAAAAACGATGGATTTGGGCCCAGATCTTTGGACTGGGGTGAATGTGTGACATTGATCCACATTCTGTCCATCACCTGTTTTGTTTGCAATTACCGCCATAAGTGCGCTGGGGATACTCAGACGTGGGTCTCAGGCACTCCACACCACTGGAGTCAAGCTAGCCGGGCTGATGAGAGGTGTTACCTCGAAACCGGTCCGGTCCTCGGATGCTTGATTCCGTTCTGGGAAGGACATGGCTTTTGTAGTTCGGACTGGACTGTTCCCATGGGGCACAGGGTCAGAGCTGATTTGCATATCGCCCTTGTCTAACCCAGGGTGGTGTGGAGTGCAAAAAAACGTTGGATTTGGGCCCAGATCTTTGGACTGGGGTGAATGTGTGACATTGATCCACATTCTGTCCATCACCTGTTTTGTTTGCAATTACCGCCATAAGTGCGCTGGGGATACTCAGACGTGGGTCCAAGGCACTCCACACCACTGGAGTCAAGTTAGCCGGGCTGATGAGAGGTGTTACCTCGAAACCGGTCCGGTCCTCGGATGCTTGATTCCGTTCTGGGAAGGACATGGCTTTTGTAGTTCGGACTGGACTGTTCCCATGGGGCACAGGGTCAGAGCTGATTTGCATATCGCCATTGTCTAACCCAGGGTGGTGTGGAGTGCAAAAAAACGATGGATTTGGGCCCAGATCTTTGGACTGGGGTGAATGTGTGACATTGATCCACATTCTGTCCATCACCTGTTTTGTTTGCATTTACCGCCATAAGTGCGCTGGGGATACTCAGACGTGGGTCCCAGGCACTCCACACCACTGGAGTCAAGCTAGCCGGGCTGATGAGAGGTGTTACCTCAAAACCTGTCCGGTCCTCGGATGCTTGATTCCATTCTGGGAAGGACATGGCTTTTGTAGTTCGGACTGGACTGTTCCCATGGGGCACAGGGTCAGAGCTGATTTGCATATCGCCATTGTCTAACCCAGGGTGGTGTGGAGTGCAAAAAAACGATGGATTTGGGCCCAGATCTTTGGACTGGGGTGAATGTGTGACATTGATCCACATTCTGTCCATCACCTGTTTTGTTTGCAATTACCGCCATAAGTGCACTGGGGCTACTCAGACGTGGGTCCCAGGCACTCCACACCACTGGAGTCAAGCTAGCCGGGCTGATGAGAGGTGTTACCTCGAAACCGGTCCGGTCCTCGGATGCTTGATTCCGTTCTGGGAAGGACATGGATTTTGTAGTTCGGACTGGACTGTTCCCATGGGGCACAGGGTCAGAGCTGATTTGCATATCGCCATTGTCTAACCCAGGGTGGTGTGGAGTGCAAAAAAACGATGGATTTGGGCCCAGATCTTTGGACTGGGGTGAATGTGTGACATTGATCCACATTCTGTCCATCACCTGTTTTGTTTGCAATTACCGCCATAGGTGCACTGGGGATACTCAGACGTGGGTCCCAGGCACTCCACACCACTGGAGTCAAGCTAGCCGGGCTGATGAGAGGTGTTACCTAGAAACCGGTCCGGTCCTCGGATGCTTGATTCCGTTCTGGGAAGGACATGGCTTTTGTAGTTCGGACTGGACTGTTCCCATGGGGCAGAGAGTCAGAGCTGATTTGCATATCGCAATTGTCTAACCCAGGGTGGTGTGGAGTGCAAAAAAACGATGGATTTGGCCCCAGATCTTTGGACTGGGGTGAATGTGTGACATTGATCCACATTCTGTCCATCACCTGTTTTGTTTGCAATTACCACCATAAGTGCGCTGGGGATACTCAGACGTGGGTCCCAATGCACTCCACACCACTGGAGTCAAGCTAGCCGGGCTGATGAGAGGTGTTACCTCGAAACCGGTCCGGTCCTCGAATGCTTGATTCCGTTCTGGGAAGGACATGGCTTTTGTAGTTCGGACTGGACTGTTCCCATGGGGCACAGGGTCAGAGCTGATTTGCATATCGCCATTGTCTAACCCAGGGTGGTGTGGAGTGCAAAAAAACGATGGATTTGGGCCCAGATCTTTGGACTGGGGTGAATGTGTGACATTGATCCACATTCTGTCCATCACCTGTTTTGTTTGCAATTACCGCCATAAGTGCGCTGGGGAGACTCAGATGTGGGTCCCAGGCACTCCACACCTCTGGAGTCAAGCTAGCCGGGCTGATGAGAGGTGTTACCTCGAAACCGGTCCGGTCCTCGGATGCTTGATTCCGTTCTGGGAAGGACATGGCTTTTGTAGTTCGGACTGGACTGTTCCCATGGGGCACAGGGTCAGAGCTGATTTGCATATCGCCATTGTCTAACCCAGGGTGGTGTGGAGTGCAAAAAAACGATGGATTTGGGCCCAGATCTTTGGACTGGGGTGAATGTGTGACATTGATCCACATTCTGTCCATCACCTGTTTTGTTTGCAATTACCGCAATAAGTGCGCTGGGGATACTCAGACGTGGGTCCCAGGCACTCCATACCACTGGAGTCAAGCTAGCCGGGCTGATGAGAGGTGTTACCTCGAAACCGGTCCGGTCCTCGGATGCTTGATTCCGTTCTGGGAAGGACATGGCTTTTGTAGTTCGGACTGGACTGTTCCCATGGGGCACAGGGTCAGAGCTGATTTGCATATCGCCATTGTCTAACCCAGGGTGGTGTGGAGTGCAAAAAAACGATGGATTTGGGCCCCGATCTTTGGACTGGGATGAATGTGTGACATTGATCCACATTCTGTCCATCACCTGTTTTGTTTGCAATTACCGCCATAAGTGCGCTGGGGATACTCAGAAGTGGGTCCCAGGCACTCCACACCACTGGAGTCAAGCTAGCCGGGCAGATGAGAGGTGTTACCTCGAAACCGGTCCGGTCCTCGGATGCTTGATTCCGTTCTGGGAAGGACATGGCTTTTGTAGTTCGGACTGGACTGTTCCCATGGGGCACAGGGACAGAGCTGATTTGCATATCGCCATTGTCTAACCCAGGGAGGTGTGGAGTGCAAAAAAACGATGGATTTGGGCCCAGATCTTTGGACTGGGGTGAATGTGTGACATTGATCCACATTCTGTCCATCACCTGTTTTGTTTGCAATTACCGCCATAAGTGCGCTGGGGATACTCAGACGTGGGTGCCAGGCACTCCACACCACTGGAGTCAAGCTAGCCGGGCTGATGAGAGGTGTTACTTTGAAACCGGTCCGGTCCTCGGATGCTTGATTCCGTTCTGGGAAGGACATGGCTTTTGTAGTTCGGACTGGACTGTTCCCATGGGGCACAGGGTCAGAGCTGATTTGCATATCGCCATTGTCTAACCCAGGGTGGTGTGGAGTGCAAAAAAACGATGAATTTGGGCCCAGATCTTTGGACTGGGGTGAATGTGTGACTGTAGGAAGGTGGATATCTGACTATGGTTACCCCCAAACTTTTTGCCTGGTGTTTAGCTGGTTTTTGACTTAGTTGGCCTGGGATCCTGCTATTCAGGGCCCCAGGCTGATTGCTCTCTCCTTAAAATGGACTCCATGTACCTTAGGTGCATAACACAATTGGAATTGGTTCACCTTATAGGCCCCTGTAACAGTGTACCATAGGTACCCAGGGCATAGGTGTAGCCAAGGCCTGCCAGGGGCTGCAGCATGTATTGTGCCACCCCTGGCCTGGCCTCCATATTTGACACAACTGGCTGATCACTCAGCTGGGGTAAGTTGGTGTAATCACCTCTTACTTAGGTACAGTATGTCTGTGCCTAACCCTAAACTGGACACATATGTTCCTATCAGCCACTCCTATGGAAGGCCTCATCAATCCTGGAGGCAGAGTGCTTGGAAATATGTGAGATGGTGCTCTGGCATGAGCTGAGCCTGTCTGCAGCTGTCGGGAACACTCCCTAAGCTGTTCCGGGATATTGCCATACCATATACTCTTAAGTGCATTATAATCCTCGCGGTTAAATGCTATCTCTGGTTTGGCTTTATCAAAACATGTCGAGTAAGGTGTCATACAAATTGGAATACTATCCCCTCGCCAATTCTGGCGACGGGGATAGCATTCCACCCTTCTAGAGGGACCCGACATGTGCGTAGCCTTAACCCCGGTTAAAGTTAAACAGAGCCTCAGCTTCACAAAATGGACGCTGCCACCACAGACACAAGTCTGGCCTCCTGCTGCTGACCGAAACTCGGCAGATGGTGGCCTGGACAAAGGGTTTCCTGCCTTGGGAGGTGCGAGCACCACCCCAGACAGGATTTTGTGTATTAGGTAGGACAGGGCTGAAAAGAATCAGACATGCCCGGGGCACACAAGGTGTCCCCGTGCATAGGCCAGTCCAAACCGGTTCTGGGGCCTTCCAGCCCCAGTCCTGGCGCGGAGCTGGACAAAGGAAAGGGGGTGTAACCGCCCCCCTTCCTGGTTCCTCCCAGAGGAGGGACCTAGTAGGTGATCCACCCCCAGTTTGGGAATAAGAGGGGGAGCAGTGCCATTGCACAGCAGATCATCCCGAAATCAACTTAAAACTAAGAAGAAGACTGGACTTCGACATTCTGCTGCACAGAAGACTGAAGAAGAATCTCCCTTGTGGCCAAGGAGTGACCACCCTGTGAACACAGGTACCAACCAGCAACTCGACGTCTGCTTTGCCGCCGCCTCCCGCCGGAGACCGAGCCCAGAGCCCGACAAGAACCAGATTCCCAGACCTCTCAGAGCCCGATCCACAGTCCCTGCAAAGAAGGGACCCGTGGAGGCATCGAGTGACGTGGGACCGGACCTCTTGGAAGACACTCGTAAAGCTGACTGCGCAGCTTCTGAGGCATCCTCGACGTTGTGCTTTGGGGACTGAGAACCCCCACCACCGAGCAGCCCTTGCACCGAAGATCAGCCCCCCAGCATCTCCACGATCTGCGTGGGGCCCTTTTGCACTGTGCCACTCGACGCGCCATCCCGGCCACTAGCCACGCGGCCAGCGGCCATCTTGGCGACGAACCCGAAGATTTAAACAGCAGGTCTGGTTGCTCCAGACCTACCCAAGCTCCTGTGAAAAGGAGCACCCGCTCTGACCTTGCTGGTCCGAGTGAACAGCCTCTTTCGACTTCTGCGTGGCTTGCATTTGCCAAGGCCTGTTTGCCCCGATCAGGTCGCCGACACCGCCAACAGCGAGAAGCCTACGTGGGACAGCTCGTGACCGACTCCTGGACGTCCTCGACCCCGGGTATCCACGTGGCTGCAGAAAGAAGCTACCCGACAACGCCTGTTTGCACCCGACATCGCCTGGTTCCACTCTGGTTCCAGGGCAGTCACTGGCTAGTGACTTTGAACACTGTCCCCTCTGCTTTCAGGTCTTCAACTCTTCCGATCCACCCTTGGATCCACCGGAACTCTTCTCATCGAGCCGCCTGCAGCATCTTCAGCTCCAAGCACCATCGACCAGCGTGACGAAACCCGACACATCTTCGACCCTGTGCACCCGCTTCCTGTGGGTGAGGTAACTCAGCTCCGCCAGTGCTCCTGCACTGGTACACATCCCAAGGGCCTGTGTTTTAAGTTTCAGCTCCGTAGGTCACTCGGAAGGTTCCTAACTTTCTAACTTTGTGCTTTTTACGCACCATAGACTTTGTATTGAGAAGTGCGTGCACTTTGAACACTGCACCCGAGTCCCGTGGGCCTTTCCCGACTTAGTTAACTCCAGTCTCGAATAGCTCCAGCGATTCCCAAGGCCCTAGGCCTCTTCACTTTCCTTTAGGTATCTCTTATACCACTTATTTAGTATATGGTTTAGGTGGCCCCTAGGGCTCATCCATATTGTGCAACTTTTGTGTATTTTAAACTGTCTTGTGATTTTACGCTTGTGCTTCTGTGCTCATAAAGAGTCCAGGGGATTTTAATAGTTAATAAATCAATATATATTTTCAATATATATCTGTGTGGTGTCCCTTTCATTTGGTATTCAAGGGGGTTGTGTATGGTATAACAGCTGGCTTCACATGCCTTTCAGAGTTTAGCCTAAGACTGCTTTGTCCACGTTACCACTAGGATAACTGGTCTACAAGGTTGAATTACAACCATCATCATAAGGGTTGCTTGGCATGGTACAAAGTGATCACTAGAATTAGTGAGCATTATATACCAGGCCAACTTCTCACATTGGTGAGCAGCGGATTGGGATCTGAGCTTGCTGTTGTTTTACCATTACAATCTTTGAGATTATCATTTGAAAGATCATACAGGTACCTGCTAGGTACGTATAAAACAAGACTAGTATACATAAGTTCTACTGAACTTAGTTGTTGTAGAGCAAAGGGAGTAGCACACCCTAGCTACAACTACTAGATAGGTTTAGTAGGTAAACACCAGTGTAGGTAGATTGCAACACATCCACCCACACTAGAGCAATGTCTGGAACAGAGGGGTCCAGTGGACTTACTCCTGTTGAGAGTGACCCTCCAAGGGCACCATCCCAGTTTGCTATTTTTCCTTTTAAGGAACTAAGACAGCTTTGTGTCTTAAGGGGTCTGAAGACAGGGCCTTCCCCTACTGCAGACCACCTAAGAGAGCTTTTGGATCAGTCTGAAGCTCTAAAGACCTCTAAAGCAAACCCCACAGGGAATGCTGAAGGAGGCCATCCTTCAGAGGATGACACTGTAGACACCCCTACCCCTATCATCCTAGTAGATGAGGAAGCCTCCACCACTGGAGCTCCTCAAGTAGATGTAGAGGAAGAGGAAGAAGAAGAGGAGGAGGAGGTGGAAAGCAGTGAGTCAGATGATGACAGAGATAGTCAGGTGCTGGTCAGTAGACTGAACCAGGCTAACTTAAGTCAACTTGGGAATGAATCAGGTAACAACCCATTCAGACCCCCAGGTGGACTTAACCAGGGCCATAGGAGGAGAAGGCATCACTCAGGTGAATCCAATACCTCCCATGTCTCTAGAGGCTCTCATGGTCACTCCAGAAAGGAGATGACTAGCCCTCAGAGAAGGGAACATGAGGCCAAGATGAGAGAGGCTGAGCTTAGGATCCAGAGGCAAGAGTTAGAGGTTGCCCTGGCTAAGGAGAAACTTGCTAGAGCAAGACAGCCTAGAGAGAGTGGATTAGGATCCACTGGTGGCAGCAATATCCAGAAGGATAAAGACAGGTCCTTTGATACAAGAAACCTGAGTAAGATTGTGCCCCCCTACAAAGCTGGGGATGATATCCACAAATGGATGACTGCACTTGAGAGAGCCTGCATGGTACAGCAGATCCCTCAGGAGCAGTGGGCAGCAATCTTGTGGCTCTCCTTTGAAGGTAGAGGCAGAGACAGACTCCTCACAGTTAGTGATGAGGATTCTAGAAACTACATGGTCCTGAAGAGTGCTCTGATTGATGGGTTGGGCTTAACCACTGAACAGTACAGGTTAATGTTCAGAGACACCCAGAAGACACAGACTCAGGACTGGTCTGAATTTGTTGAGTGTGCCACTAAGGCTCTGGAGGGCTGGTTGCTCGGAAGTAAGGTTACTGACTATACAGGATTGTATAATTTAATTATGAGAGAGCAAATCTTAAGTAATTGTCAAAATCAGCTTCTACATCAGCACCTGGTTGACTCTGATCTGACCTCCCCACAAGAATTGGGTAGGAGGGCAGACAAATGGGTCAGAACCAGGATCAGGCCTAAGAACCAGGGTGGTGACCAAAAGAAAGAGACTACCAAGCCTCAAGAGAAGGGTGGGGATAAAAGTAAGGAAAAGACTTCCCCAGGGCCCCAAAACTCCAAGAATGGGGGTGGGTCCCAAGACACTTCTACATCCCAGAAAAAGCCTTATTGTCATACCTGTAAACAGGTGGGGCATTACAAAACAGATAGCTGTTGTCCCAAGAATGGCAATAAGGAGAATATACCTCCAGGTAAGGCTCCAACACCTCCTGTCACTGTTAGCAGTGGTCCCCCAGGTGGTGGGAGCACCCCCAAGAATTTGGGTGGGTTTACTTTTGGAGGACAGGTGGACTCTGGCCTATCCAGGTCCCCTAACTCAGATACTCTTGTCTATGAGACTGGCATGGGGTTTGCCAATTTCACTGCTTGCCCAAACACTTTGAGCAAGTATAGACAGGAGCCCCTCATCAATGGCTTGAAAGTTGAGGCCTTCAGAGACACAGGGGCTAGCGTCACCATGGTGGCTGAATGTCTAGTCCCCTCAAGGCAACTTTTACCTGATGCCAAATATCAGGTGACAAACATTGATGGCATAGAATCCAATCATCCCATGGCAGTAGTCAATCTTAGCTGGGGAGGTGTCACTGGCCCAAAGAGAGTGGCAGTGTCAGCAAACTTGCCTGTAGATTGCCTACTGGGTAATGATTTGGAAATCTCAGCCTGGGCTGAGGTTGAACAGCAAACCCATTCTAGAATGGTAAATCTCCATGGAAAGGTTAGTGGGGCTGTAATGGCTACAGCCCCAATTCAAGATGTCCTTCCTGAAAAGGTTGGGAGGGCTGAGCAAACCTCAGCCCCATCTTTAGATAACTTCCCTCCTGGAAAGAGTAGCAGGGCTGTACTAGTAACAGCCCATACCCAAACTGAGTCTCCTCCTGAAAAGGTTGGTGGGGCTGTGATGGCCACAGCCCAAACTCAAACCGATACCTGGGTAGTGAAGCCTGAAATGATGGATCACTCCACCCAAACAGAGAGCATTGAGGAGGAAGAGAAATCTCCCTCCCACCAGACTTTAGGAAAGGATCAGCCTCCTCAGGGAACTGATCTTACCCCTGATGAAGGAACTGTCCCAGAGGTTGTTAGGCCTGGCCTGACAGAGCCTCTGATGGCAGTGGACCCTTCTCAGGAGGGACCCAGTCTGGAGCAGGTAACCTGCCCCTCTCTACCTTGCCTTACTCAGCCCAGGGCTGCAGAGGACAAGAAGGACAGTGAGGCCCAAAGGGCCCCCTGTCAAATAAAGCGCCCCCATCCACAGATTAGGGGCACCGAAACTAGTAGCCCTAGTGAGGTGCAAACTTTAAAAACTCCTGAGGGATCCCCCTTAAAAGTAGTTAGGGACCTCCCCCAGATGGATATTGTTGGGCACAGCCAAACCTGGGACCCTAAGGGCCCAAACCTGAACTGTCCCTTCAGTAAGCCAAACAGAGGGACCCAGCCTCCAGCTTTAGGTAGCCAGAGGTTGACCCTGAGAGCACAGTGCAACTCAGTCAGAGAAAGAAAGGCACACATGGTGGAGAGTGATTGGAGGAAGCTGAGCCCTACAGAGGAAACTCACTTCAGTACTCCATCCCAACACCAGCCTTTGACTTTGCAAAGACACACCACAGGTAGAGATTCCCTATGGTGGAGACCCTCAGATGCCCTTAGGGTGAGGGATTGCTTAGTGGACCATGAGACAGGGGGTTACCAAGCCAGAGCTGGTACTTCCTTATATGGCCACTTAGGCAATATAGGCTTACCTGGTCAAGGATAGCCTTATCTCCTTTCGTTTGGGGGGGGGTTATGTAGGAAGGTGGATATCTGACTATGGTTACCCCCAAACTTTTTGCCTGGTGTTTAGCTGGTTTTTGACTTAGTTGGCCTGGGATCCTGCTATTCAGGGCCCCAGGCTGATTGCTCTCTCCTTAAAATGGACTCCATGTACCTTAGGTGCATAACACAATTGGAATTGGTTCACCTTATAGGCCCCTGTAACAGTGTACCATAGGTACCCAGGGCATAGGTGTAGCCAAGGCCTGCCAGGGGCTGCAGCATGTATTGTGCCACCCCTGGCCTGGCCTCCATATTTGACACAACTGGCTGATCACTCAGCTGGGGTAAGTTGGTGTAATCACCTCTTACTTAGGTACAGTATGTCTGTGCCTAACCCTAAACTGGACACATATGTTCCTATCAGCCACTCCTATGGAAGGCCTCATCAATCCTGGAGGCAGAGTGCTTGGAAATATGTGAGATGGTGCTCTGGCATGAGCTGAGCCTGTCTGCAGCTGTCGGGAACACTCCCTAAGCTGTTCCGGGATATTGCCATACCATATACTCTTAAGTGCATTATAATCCTCGCGGTTAAATGCTATCTCTGGTTTGGCTTTATCAAAACATGTCGAGTAAGGTGTCATACGAATTGGAATACTATCCCCTCGCCAATTCTGGCGACGGGGATAGCATTCCACCCTTCTAGAGGGACCCGACATGTGCGTAGCCTTAACCCCGGTTAAAGTTAAACAGAGCCTCAGCTTCACAAAATGGACGCTGCCACCACAGACACAAGTCTGGCCTCCTGCTGCTGACCGAAACTCGGCAGATGGTGGCCTGGACAAAGGGTTTCCTGCCTTGGGAGGTGCGAGCACCACCCCAGACAGGATTTTGTGTATTAGGTAGGACAGGGCTGAAAAGAATCAGACATGCCCGGGGCACACAAGGTGTCCCCGTGCATAGGCCAGTCCAAACCGGTTCTGGGGCCTTCCAGCCCCAGTCCTGGCGCGGAGCTGGACAAAGGAAAGGGGGTGTAACCGCCCCCCTTCCTGGTTCCTCCCAGAGGAGGGACCTAGTAGGTGATCCACCCCCAGTTTGGGAATAAGAGGGGGAGCAGTGCCATTGCACAGCAGATCATCCCGAAATCAACTTAAAACTAAGAAGAAGACTGGACTTCGACATTCTGCTGCACAGAAGACTGAAGAAGAATCTCCCTTGTGGCCAAGGAGTGACCACCCTGTGAACACAGGTACCAACCAGCAACTCGACGTCTGCTTTGCCGCCGCCTCCCGCCGGAGACCGAGCCCAGAGCCCGACAAGAACCAGATTCCCAGACCTCTCAGAGCCCGATCCACAGTCCCTGCAAAGAAGGGACCCGTGGAGGCATCGAGTGACGTGGGACCGGACCTCTTGGAAGACACTCGTAAAGCTGACTGCGCAGCTTCTGAGGCATCCTCGACGTTGTGCTTTGGGGACTGAGAACCCCCACCACCGAGCAGCCCTTGCACCGAAGATCAGCCCCCCAGCATCTCCACGATCTGCGTGGGGCCCTTTTGCACTGTGCCACTCGACGCGCCATCCCGGCCACTAGCCACGCGGCCAGCGGCCATCTTGGCGACGAACCCGAAGATTTAAACAGCAGGTCTGGTTGCTCCAGACCTACCCAAGCTCCTGTGAAAAGGAGCACCCGCTCTGACCTTGCTGGTCCGAGTGAACAGCCTCTTTCGACTTCTGCGTGGCTTGCATTTGCCAAGGCCTGTTTGCCCCGATCAGGTCGCCGACACCGCCAACAGCGAGAAGCCTACGTGGGACAGCTCGTGACCGACTCCTGGACGTCCTCGACCCCGGGTATCCACGTGGCTGCAGAAAGAAGCTACCCGACAACGCCTGTTTGCACCCGACATCGCCTGGTTCCACTCTGGTTCCAGGGCAGTCACTGGCTAGTGACTTTGAACACTGTCCCCTCTGCTTTCAGGTCTTCAACTCTTCCGATCCACCCTTGGATCCACCGGAACTCTTCTCATCGAGCCGCCTGCAGCATCTTCAGCTCCAAGCACCATCGACCAGCGTGACGAAACCCGACACATCTTCGACCCTGTGCACCCGCTTCCTGTGGGTGAGGTAACTCAGCTCCGCCAGTGCTCCTGCACTGGTACACATCCCAAGGGCCTGTGTTTTAAGTTTCAGCTCCGTAGGTCACTCGGAAGGTTCCTAACTTTCTAACTTTGTGCTTTTTACGCACCATAGACTTTGTATTGAGAAGTGCGTGCACTTTGAACACTGCACCCGAGTCCCGTGGGCCTTTCCCGACTTAGTTAACTCCAGTCTCGAATAGCTCCAGCGATTCCCAAGGCCCTAGGCCTCTTCACTTTCCTTTAGGTATCTCTTATACCACTTATTTAGTATATGGTTTAGGTGGCCCCTAGGGCTCATCCATATTGTGCAACTTTTGTGTATTTTAAACTGTCTTGTGATTTTACGCTTGTGCTTCTGTGCTCATAAAGAGTCCAGGGGATTTTAATAGTTAATAAATCAATATATATTTTCAATATATATCTGTGTGGTGTCCCTTTCATTTGGTATTCAAGGGGGTTGTGTATGGTATAACAGCTGGCTTCACATGCCTTTCAGAGTTTAGCCTAAGACTGCTTTGTCCACGTTACCACTAGGATAACTGGTCTACAAGGTTGAATTACAACCATCATCATAAGGGTTGCTTGGCATGGTACAAAGTGATCACTAGAATTAGTGAGCATTATATACCAGGCCAACTTCTCACAGTGACATTGATCCACATTCTGTCCATCACCTGTTTTGTTTGCATTTGATACGGTATCACATACTGTATTAATGCGGACACTAGACCTAATGGGTATTAGATGAGCTGCCATCAATTGGATTAAATCATTTCTGGACAAACGTACTTTTCAAGTCTTCTCGCGCTCTGCTTGTTCAGACATCCAGACATTTAAACATGGAGTACCACAGGGCTCCATATTAAGCCCCTTACTATTTAACCTATACATGAGTCCACTTGCAAAGGTAGCGGAAGAGGCTGGATTACAAATGTTTTCCTACGCTGATGATTCACAGCTGCTCTTCTCGCTTTCCTCTGTGAAAAATGACAGCCCATCTATTCATTCATTCATTCATAAATCTTTATTTCGGTAAAATTATCACCATAAAAGATACACAAGATACATTTCATAATTGTTAAAACATTAAAATATTTAAAACATCACAATTCATCCTACTGCGTGGAAATTTTACAATATACAAAGTTCCAGGTTTTGCAGTACAGTTAATGACCAGCCTTAAGGCTCTGTATCCTCAGCGACCACATTGCACCTAAGTATTTGGCTACAGCAAAAACAATGTGGTCAGTCATGTCTGTTTTGAGTACTCTGAACACGGCCAGGCACTCCGCAAACCCCAAGCTCCTACATAAAGGGACAATCCATTTCTTGCGGGGAGCTTTGTAGGCCGGGCAAAAAAAGATCATGTGGAGCTCTGATTCATTGGCCACTCTACAAGCCGGGCATAAACTAGTAGTTGGGTCTCTCCACTTACTAGTTAGAGCTCTTAGTGGGAGGCTCCCATGCCTCCACTGCAGGTAGAGTTTTCGGAGTACGACAGGATAGATTTTTTCCAAGGCTGGGTCAAAGCTGTAATGATCCTTTTGATACATAAAAATGAATTCGTAAGTGACCCCAGTGTTGCCTGACGACAGAGTGCTGCTAGTTTACTGTCGTGGTAGACCTTTGCCAGCCTTTTTCTGGAAATTAATGGACATGCTGTCGAGGGATCAGACCACAGTGTCAGTAGGCCTAGGCCCTCTAGTTCAGTTTTAATGAATTTTAGCCATTTAATTTTCCCAGCATTAGGCATGGCTAGGACCTCTTGTAGACCCTGCCTATAACTGATCAGTTCCGGGACTGCCCACAGCCTCCGCCAATAAACCAAGGGACGCAGTGCGAGTTCTTCGCTTAGAGGTCGCAGCCCTAGATCCAGCCTTAAAGGGACAAGGGGTGTACTGGGCGGGAGTCGGGCCACCTGCCTTATGAACTTGTTCTCCTCCTTCACTAGGTCTGGGGAGAGTACGTGACCCCATAACTCACAGCCATACATAGCGGCCCCCCTTGCCTGTGCCTTGTAAATCTGGAGTGGTGGGCCGACGGGTTTGATAGGTGACCTATTATTTCCTATTAGCCTCAAAGCCCCTCCCGAGTACTGGGTCAGTTTAAGTAGTGCTTTCTGTTGGTGTGCGCACCAAGTCATTTTTTCATTAATCATGAGCCCAAGGTACTCAAAGGTGTGTACCCTTTCAAGACTGGTCTGGCCAATGGTAGGTGTAAATCGTAATTTGGGTGGGGAATTAAAGACCATAAATTTTGTCTTTAAGGTGTTGATTTCTAAGCCATGTTTCCCCCAAAAATCTACAAAACCATTTAGGACACGCTGTATCCCCATAGGGGACTTTGAGAGCAGCAGGGTGTCATCGGCGAACATGATCGCTGGCACCCTGCTGCCTGCCAGCTTGGGAGCGTCTAGGTTGGCAATTCCATTGAGGTGAGCGATTACCCCATTGACGTAGAGGCAGAACAAGGTCGGTGCAAGCACGCAGCCCTGCCTTACCCCCCTGTCAACGGGGAATCGGTTTGACAACGCCCCATCCTTACCGCACCTCACCTGGGCAAAGTTGGCAGTATGGAGACGAATAATCATCTCCAGCAAGCCCCTCGGGACCCCCAGTTTGGCCAGCACCTCCCATAGTTTTCTGCGGAGGACCAGGTCGAAGGCTGCCCTCAGGTCCACGAATACAGTGTAGAGGCTGCCACCCTCCAGCTGTACCGTTTTCCAGAAAATGAGGGCGAGCCGAAAGACCTGGTCTGTGGTGGAGATCTTCCTTCTGAATCCCGCCTGTAGTGGACTCAGAATGTCGTGATCCAAAATCCAATCCGACAGACGGTCCAAAAGTAGCCTGGTAAAGAGTTTCTGAGAAACATCTATCAGGCTTATTGGCCTATAGTTGGCTGGGAGCAGAGGCGAAACCTTCTTATATATAGGCACTATCTCTGCCCCCAGCCAAGTTGGGGGGATCGTCATGCAGTTCAAGATTGCATTGAACAGCATCCTCAAGTACGGGGCCCAGATCTTATCTTCATGTCTGTAAAGATCTCCTGGGAGCTTGTCCAGGCCTGGCGCCTTTTCAGCCGAAAGACCCAAAATTGCCATTTTAAGTTCTCCCAGGGTAAACCCATCCATCTGGGGTAGGGTTTCGGGGGTTCGGTCCATTGCAGGTTCGGGTGGGTTCCCATCTTGGCTCTGAATGGGGCGCACTGTCCAAGGATTTAGAGTGGTCCTCCCAGACAGTGGCAGATATATTTGCATTTACTGCCGCTAGTGGTTTGGCTGAACCATGCTTGACAATCTGCCAGAATTTGCGGGCATCATGGGCTGCTAAGGCAACCGTCATTTCCGTCCAGTTATCCTGGTCCCATTCTATTTTGGCTTTACAAATGGCGGCCTTATAGGCCTTCCGTTTATCCCTGATCTTGCTAGGAGTTTCCTGTGTTTTAAGAGACTCCAAAAGGGCAGCCTTTGCTCTTCTGCAGGCAGCATTGAACCAAGAGGCTCTTTTCCCCTTGACCTTTTTCGTCCTGGCCTCTGGGTTCAATACTTTTGCTAGGTTGATACAGAGCTCGGAGTGGATATCCCCAAGCACACTGAACTTATCTGGGGTGGGTAACTGAGGAAGGAGATGCCTGACCTTTTCGAGGGCAGGGACCACTGCCTCATATAGCCTCTGAATGTTTTGTGGATTCTGGACTAATTTTGGCCATCTAATTCTGCGTCTGTGGCTGGTTGCAACTAGGCCCTTCAGGGATGCTGAGTTTTTATCTGTGTTTGCTATCAGGACACCCTGTACATCGAGTCTCAGTGACAATGCATTATGGTCACTGTCGGTCCTACTCAGTATAGTAAAGTCGCTCACTTTGGCCCAATCCTTTATCGGCACCAGGATATAATCTATGCGCGATTCGTGCCCTGGTCTGTTGAAGGTGTGCTGGGGTGGGATGTCTCCCTTAACCCGCCCATTGCAAGCCCTCAACGAGTGGGATAAAGTAAAGGATAGTATTTGCGTGACTAAAGGTGACCATGCTTTTACAGGTGGACCCGGCACGGTGGGTATCTCCCAGAGATCATCCTCTTCATTAGTCACCCCTTCCTTATGATCCGGGAGGGGCTCAAACTGGGTGTTAAAGTCCCCCCCAATTACGAGCGATGGGCAGAGGGTAGTGGAATCAATAAACGCAGATAAGTCCTCGATAGTTCCCGAGGTGCCCGTAATTGCAACTGGTCTGGAGTATACGTTTATTAATGCTACTCTCGCACCAGATGCCCACTCTAGAACAACACACTGCAGGTCCAGTGAATTGGTTTCGAGGTTTCTTGCCCTACATCCAAGATGAGAGCCCACCCAGATCGACAGACCGCCAGATGGTCGGCCCTTCCCACCCCATTTTGCCACTGCATCGAAGGTAGCGTACCCAATACGGGAGTGTTGTTCTCTAGCCCACGTTTCCTGGAACAGGCAAATATCATATTCCTCAATGAATTCCACCCACTCTTCGGAATCCACCTTGTTAGCCAACCCGGCCACATTCCAAGAAAGTATTGAGAGTGTGCTCGGTACCCCCAGCTCCTCAGTAGGATTGAAAGACTGTGTACGCCTACTTATCCTAGACTGGCTGTAGTTTGAAAAGGACAAAACCTCTGGTGCCAGAAAACAAGTTACGTTAAGCATGTGTTAGTGGTACCATCTTGGTCTTTCATATGCTCAGTGGGTGTGCCCCCCTCAGATTGATCATCGGCCTGCTCCTCGATATGCTTAATATCGCCCGTAATTTGTTTGCAGGCTCCGGGGAAATATGGTGCTGGTGGGGTAGCTAAGCGTGGCGGGGAGCAGTGTGAGTATGCCAGTGTATCAGTAATCCTATATGATATTGGTGATACGAGGACAGGACAAGGTGAGGGGTCAGGCGGGGGGCTGTGTAAAAATACCGGGAATGAAGTGTCAGTTGCACTATGTTGAAGTCAATCCACATCCTCGAGGCATCCAAATCTATTGTGGGTGGGGGCCCCGTTCCACCCTCCATATGTGCCTTGCCAGTGGTTGGAGAACCCACCCTGCACACAGTTTCATGGCGGTATTGTGTTCCAATTCCAGTTTCCCCCCATTTGGGATTGCGGCGCGGGGGATAGAAATACGTTAATGATCTAGTTGCGATAGGTGAATTGGCTTCATGATTGCTCCATGAGTGGATAAAGTGTGCAGTATTGGGATCTTCAAATGAGACTATAACACAATCACCTGAGATAGATTTGTGCGATGTGCCTATCCAAGGGACGCGTCGCACCATGAGAATTTTACTTCTCAGGTGATTGGGTAATGGTCTATTCACATTGAGCCAGTGGATGACCTTATTTTTTAAAGACCCAAAATCCTCCTGCTGTTGGTACTGAATTTCTGGCACCCCCGTGAGGACTACTACGTATGGTCTTACATCTGGGGGAAGATCAACATAACCCCTATGGCGGTTTTTAGAAGATTTTTGTCTCTGTGAGTGAGTATCACGGTCTTTGGCCCTCGGGGCAGCCAGTACTTCCGGAGCTAATGCAGGTGGAGCCAGCAACTCATTTGCACTTCCCGCTACTCTATTATCATTGGTGGTTACAGGAACCTTATGCCGGGGCTTTGGGACAGGTTTAGTTACCGGGGGTGCTGGCGGGGTGACAACCACTACTGGAGGAATGTTGGTCACTGCTGGTTGGCTAGATGGTTTATTACCAGGCATAGTCAGAGTGGCAAGATTTAGGATGCTTTTTTCGGTCTTGAGGAGCTGGGTTTCTATACGGGAAAGTCTAAGTTCTAGAGGGGTTAGCAGTTTTTTTAACGTTTCCCACACAATCGTTAAGAATTCAACATCCTTCCCTTCAATCATACAAAGTGGTACCCCAGCATTCTCACTTTCAATTACGAGGTTCTTGTATTCCCCCATCAACTTCACTGGACTAGAATCAGGAGCTGGGGGGTAACTATTTACCACAGGAGCCAGTAGGTGGGATGGCTGGGCTATTACCTGAGAGGGTAACTGGGCCTTTGCAACCTTAGCCTTTTTCCTAGAATAGGCGGTAGTGGTGTTACGCTTTAGTTTTTGGTTGGAGCCCTTTGGGGGGTTAGGGGGGGTTCTCACATTCCTGTCCTTGCATTTGGTAATTGGTGGTATTTCCATGGGGGGCCCGTCTACCCCACCCACCCTGAGCAGTGATGTGGGGGCTTCATGTTGGGATCCGGCCTCCACTACTAAGACTGAGGGAGGCGAATCTGGTTGGTAGTGGATAACTGCCTGTGTAAAGTTTGGTGCTGGACCCATTATGCGGTCCGGTGTTTTAGCAAAAGCAAAGTGTCCCCGAGAGGATTTCTTGGCGTTGGCCATCTCCTGGGATAGCCTTCTAGCTGCATCGAGTTCAGTAGAGACCCTATGCTGCATCTTATTGATCTCCTTGTCTATTGCAATGTTGGTTCTGGTGATAAAGTCATCAAGTGTTCCATTTTGCAACTTCCCCTTAGCTGCCCTGCTTCTGTACTCACGTGTAGACATCTCACTTAGTCCTCTGCGTGCACCACTGGCAAATGTGGTGTCGACAACAATGGAAGTGAGGCCAGGGGGTATGGGCCGGTCCGGTCTCTCACGTTCTCGAACGGCCTCAAACGGCCCGCTCTTTGCCCGGTCTTCGCCCCGTGCTTTGTCCCGCGCGCGTCCCGCGCCGCGGGTAAATCAAGTTAGTTAAGTACTCACAGGCGTGGAGGCGTGTCCGGCAGGGGGAGAGGCACCAGCTGAGGGCAGTGTTGTATGCTGGTCCTCGCAGTCCCCCGGTGTAGCGCCTTGCTGCTCAAGGTCCTTCGCACGCTGGGAGCGTGGTGTTAATCTGCCGATTGCAGATATGCTCCCACCAGCAGCGCAACCTCGCAAGTCAGCCGAGTGTTAGATAGCCCCTCCCGTGGAGCTCAAATCCACCAGAGTCCAGAAAGAACGGCAAGGAAGAGTGAGCGGCACCCGCGAAGCGGGTGTCGCGAAAGGTAAATACCCAGGCTTGGAGGCGTGTCCGGCGGGGGAAGAGGCACCAGCTGAGGGCAGTGTTGTATGCTGGTCCTGGCAGTCCCCCGGTGTAGCGCCTTGCTGCTCAAGGTCCTTCGCACGCAGGGAGCGTGGTGTTAATCTGCCGATTGCAGATATGCTCCCACCAGCAGCGCGACCTCGCAAGTCAGCCGAGTGTTAGATAGCCCCTCCCGTGGAGCTCAAATCCACCAGAGTCCAGAAAGAACGGCAAGGAAGAGTGAGCGGCACCCACGAAGCGGGTGTCGCGAAAGGTAAATACCCAGGCGTGGAGGCGTGTCCGGCGGGGGAAGAGGCACCAGCTGAGGGCAGTGTTGTATGCTGGTCCTCGCAGTCCCCCGGTGTAGCGCCTTGCTGCTCAAGGTCCTTCGCACGCTGGGAGCGTGGTGTTAATCTGCCGATTGCAGATATGCTCCCACCAGCAGCGCGACCTCGCAAGTCAGCCGAGTGTTAGATAGCCCCTCCCGTGGAGCTCAAATCCACCAGAGTCCAGAAAGAACGGCAAGGAAGAGTGAGCGGCACCCACGAAGCGGGTGTTGCGAAAGGTAAATACCCCGGCGTGGAGGCGTGTCCGGCGGGGGAAGAGGCACCAGCTGAGGGCAGTGTTGTATGCTGGTCCTCGCAGTCCCCCGGTGTAGCGCCTTGCTGCTCAAGGTCCTTCGCACGCTGGGAGCGTGGTGTTAATCTGCCGATTGCAGATATGCTCCCACCAGCAGCGCGACCTCGCAAGTCAGCCGAGTGTTAGATAGCCCCTCCCGTGGAGCTCAAATCCACCAGAGTCCAGAAAGAACGGCAAGGAAGAGTGAGCGGCACCCACGAAGCGGGTGTCGCGAAAGGTAAATATCCAGGCGTGGAGGCGTGTCCGGCGGGGGAAGAGGCACCAGCTGAGGGCAGTGTTGTATGCTGGTCCTCGCAGTCCCCCGGTGTAGCGCCTTGCTGCTCAAGGTCCTTCGCACGCTGGGAGCGTGGTGTTAATCTGCCGATTGCAGATATGCTCCCACCAGCAGCGCGACCTCGCAAGTCAGCCGAGTGTTAGATAGCCCCTCTCGTGGAGCTCAAATCCACCAGAGTCCAGAAAGAACGGCAAGGAAGAGTGAGCGGCACCCGCGAAGCGGGTGTCGCGAAAGGTAAATACCCAGGCGTGGAGGCGTGTCCGGCGGGGGAAGAGGCACCAGCAGAGGGCAGTGTTGTATGCTGGTCCTCGCAGTCCCCCGGTGTAGGCCTTGCTGCTCAAGGTCCTTCGCACGCTGGGAGCGTGGTGTTAATCTGCCGATTGCAGATATGCTCCCACCAGCAGCGCGACCTCGCAAGTCAGCCGAGTGTTAGATAGCCCCTCCTCTGGAGCTCAAATCCACCAGAGTCCAGAAAGAACGGCAAGGAAGAGTGAGCGGCACCCGCGAAGCGGGTGTCGCGAAAGGTAAATACCCAGGCGTGGAGGCGTGTCCGGCGGGGGAAGAGGCACCAGCTGAGGGCAGTGTTGTATGCTGGTCCTCGCAGTCCCCCGGTGTAGCGCCTTGCTGCTCAAGGTCCTTCGCACGCTGGGAGCGTGGAGTTAATCTGCCGATTGCAGATATGCTCCCACCAGCAGCGTGACCTCGCAAGTCAGCCGAGTGTTAGATAGCCCCTCCCGTGGAGCTCAAATCCACCAGAGTCCAGAAAGAACGGCAAGGAAGAGTGAGCAGCACCCGCGAAGCGGGTGTCGCGAAAGGTAAATACCCAGGTGTGGAGGCGTGTCCGGCGGGGGAAGAGGCACCAGCTGAGGGCAGTGTTGTATGCTGGTCCTCGCAGTCCCCCGGAGTAGCGCCTTGCTGCTCAAGGTCCTTCGCACGCTGGGAGCATGGTGTTAATCTGCCGATTGCAGATATGTTCCCACCAGCAGCGCGACCTCGCAAGTCAGCCGAGTGTTAGATAGCCCCTCCCGTGGAGCTCAAATCCACCAGAGTCCAGAAAGAACGGCAAGGAAGAGTGAGCGGCACCCGCGAAGCGGGTGTCGCAAAAGGTAAATACCCAGGCGTGGAGGCGTGTCCGGCGGGGGAAGAGGCACCAGCTGAGGGCAGTGTTGTATGCTGGTCCTCGCAGTCCCCCGGTGTAGCGCCTTGCTGCTCAAGGTCCTTCGCACGCTGGGAGCGTGGTGTTAATCTGCCGATTGCAGATATGCTCCCACCAGCAGCGCGACCTCGCAAGTCAGCCGAGTGTTAGATAGCCCCTCCCGTGGAGCTCAAATCCACCAGAGTCCCGAAAGAACGGCAAGGAAGAGTGAGCAGCACCCACAAAGCGGGTGTCGCGAAAGGTAAATACCCAGGCGTGGAGGCGTGCCCGGCGGGGGAAGAGGCACCAGCTGAGGGCAGTGTTGTATGCTGGTCCTCGCAGTCCCCCGGTTTAGCCCCTTGCTGCTCAAGGTCCTTCGCACGCTGGGAGCGTGGTGTTAATCTGCCAATTGCAGATATACTCCCACCAGCAGCGCGACCTCGCAAGTCAGCCGAGTGTTAGATAACCCCTCCCGTGGAGCTCACATCCACCAGAGTCCAGAAAGAACGGCAAGGAAGAGTGAGCGGCACCCGCGAAGCGGGTGTCGCGAAAGGTAAATACCCAGGCGTGGAGGCGTGTCCGGCGGGGGAAGAGGCACCAGCTGAGGGCAGTGTTGTATGCTGGTCCTCGCAGTCCCCCGGTGTAGCGCCTTGCTGCTCAAGGTCCTTCGCACGCTGGGAGCGTGGTGTTAATCTGCCGATTGCAGATATGTTCCCACCAGCAGCGCAACCTCGCAAGTCAGCCGAGTGTTAGATAGCCCCTCCCGTGGAGCTCAAATCCACCAGAGTCCAGAAAGAACGGCAAGGAAGAGTGAGCGGCACCCGCGAAGCGGGTGTCGCAAAAGGTAAATACCCAGGCGTGGAGGCGTGTCCGGCGGGGGAAGAGGCACCAGCTGAGGGCAGTGTTGTATGCTGGTCCTCGCAGTCCCCTGGTGTAGCGCCTTGCTGCTCAAGGTCCTTCGCACGCTGGGAGCGTGGTGTTAATCTGCCGATTGCAGATATGCTCCCACCAGCAGCGCGACCTCGCAAGTCAGCCGAGTGTTAGATAGCCCCTCCCGTGGAGCTCAAATCCACCAGAGTGCAGAAAGAACGGCAAGGACTTGTGAAAATTGCAAGTTGGATGCGTGAGAATTCTCTTAAGCTTAACGGTGACAAGACCGAAGTAATGATCCTAGGTAAACGCAAAGAACTATGGGGCCCCCAACATTGGCCACAAGAAATGGGCCTTCTCACGGTTCCGGTAATGCAGGCCCGTAACCTAGGTATCATTGTGGACGACTCCCTTAATATGCACCAACAAGCAGTGAAGACATCTGCCACCTGCTTTGCAATTTTAAAATGGCTTAAAAAGATCTGCTGGATGTTGCCAGAATCCACAAAGAAAACGGTAATCAATGCTTTACTCACATCTAGGCTTGATTACGGCAATGTATTATACTTAGGGGCAAAGAAGGAAACGGTTCGCAGACTGCAGACAGTTCAAAACGCGGCTGCCAGACTGTTATGCAAAATCCCTTATACAACATCAACCTTTAAGTACATTCGCGATCTACACTGGCTTAGAGTGGAGAATCGGATTAAATTTAAATCTCTCTGCTTTATGCACAAAGTCTCCACTAAAACTGCCCCAAAATACTTGCAAAGTCTAGTGCATCCTTACCATCCTTCCCGAGCCCTCCGGTCTGCCTCAGCTAAGCATTTTGTAATTCCCAGAACCAAACTGTCAAGAGTGGGTGGAAAATCTTTTTCGTTTCTTGGACCCACACTGTGGAATGCAATGCCACTCTCTGTACGAAATTAGGCTATCTACATGAAGTTCAGGAAAGCCCTAAAGACCTGGCTGTTTAACATCTGAAACATGCCCAGCTAGAAACAAACCAATGAATCAGTAGCGCCAGGAAACCCTTTGTTGGGTAGCTGTTGCGCGATACAAATGAAATAAATAAATTGTAGGGGCCTTGGTACCCTTGCATCATCTGATGATTAGGTGCTGGCCAGTTCCCTTGTGGTCTAGTTCTCCCTCTTCCTCTCGGTCTGTTACTACCAGAGTTGGAATTGCTGCTTGTCCGGGAGTCGTTACTAGATGTGTCTGAATTTTGATCTGTTTTTGCTGGTGCCGAGTAATCTGGGTCTGCATAAGGATATGCTTTTACATAAGAAAAACGTTTCAGACCTTTTTGGAATTTCTGTATTTTCTGTTGGGAAAGGTTTTCTTTGTACTCATTTATTTCTTTATTTAGTTCATCCAGTTTCTGTTTATATCCTGTAATTGTGGTTTTTATGTGTCCTTCGGCCAATTGTATTTCTACTAGTATTTTCTCTGAGAGGTGTATGGCAGTTTTTACAATGAGCAGGATCCAATCGTGCGTGCAGTGCCACGCTATTTGTGACCAATCTTTTCTAAACGTGGCATCTTCAAGAAAGATCCGTGGGGCATTTGTGACCAATAAACCTTTTGGTGCAATGTGGTTGGTAAGGTATTCTTTTAAGATCGTACCGTGCAAAATTGTCCTTATTCTGTTCCTTTTTAGTTCCGTTAATTTTTCCCATTCTGAGGTTTGTGAGATGCTTTGAGCTATGCTGGCATCCGAGAAAAGGGAGAGGTCCCCCAGGGTGGCATCTATTTCCTCGGTAGAGTATGACAAACCCTGGTTTTCACTCATGTTGCCTGATGTCTGTGTGTGGTTACAAGCTATGTGGATGGAAATTAACTTATTAAAAAAATAACACATTTACTTATCTCTCACAGCTGTGCGCTGCCTAGATACTAATCAACAAAGGGGAGAGAAAGGGTAATTCCATCACAAGGGTAGGGAGGGAACTCCTGGTCCCCTGGACTGGATATATAACAACAAGTGGAGGAGTGCCCTTGTGGAGGTTGATTACAACCTCAGAGTTATAAGGTGCTTTTCTTGTACTCCGAATAAGGGGCAACCTCACTCACCAACCTAGTTGGTGACATGCTTCATCATCGGGGTCCCACCCAGACAGCCGAATGCCATCTGGGTGTGCTGCGACACCTGACTACAGTGGAGCTGGTTTCCGTAAATTTTATATGTGCAATTAACTTTAAGTGAGTGTGTTTAAAAATTGCCCAATACTACCCACTCGTGGATTTTATTCCGGAGTGATTGGACAATGGTCAAAAAACAGTGGGACACCTATTGCCTGTTTAGGTAGGCTATTGGTGTCAATAAAGACAAAAGATGAAGAAAAAGTTAAAATGGTCTACATGTTTCAACCTATGTGTAATTGTAAGGTTTTCGTCAGGACCAGGGTGGGGGAATCTGGGTAGTGTACACACCCTAAGGTGTACCCTGCCCTCGATTCCTTAGTGTGGAAATCACAAAATGTGAATAGTTCAAAAGGTGTACTTCTCCTTGTGTCAAAAACGCTCATGACTTATTCTCTCATGAGTGAAACACCCGGTATCAGCTGTAACTCATGACTCTTCCCAATCAGACGTGCTGAATACTGTGTGACTCAAAAGGCTCAAGGACCGCAGCGGGACCATGCACAAAGTGATGGCGTGCTCATACGTGATCCTGTTGCAATTTTCACATTCAAACGTGCTGACAGCTATCCCAGACAAACGTGCTGTTTGTTCAAAAATGGTCCGTGATTGGTCTGTGAAAATAGTGGTAGCGTACGCACACATAAACCTGTTGTGTCACGGGATGTGAGTGTAGCGAGGCTACGTGCATTAAAAACGCGCGGTATCTTGAACTTTATACACGCGATTGTGGTAAATAAAAACATAGCGTTCCAAATACTCAAAAACACACATGACATACAGAACATAGAGTTACTCAGGCAAGGTTTCATGCTCGAAAAAGTGAAAAGATACACATGTAGGCTTCTTACTTAAATCGCTCGAATTACGGGCTTCATGGGTTTCCGACCTGCCGTGGTGCAATCCATGATCTGAAAGGGTGGGGGGTGGTGGAAAAATCGGGAAATTAAAGCCCCTGGTATTGGTGTCATAGGGTGGTAATCGAGTGAGGCAGGTTGCAGCACTTACTTGCGAATGGTAGCACAGAAGCGGTGAGCCTGGACGGACTCTGGTGGGAACCCGAAAGTGCGGGATGCCACCCGGCGGTGTACAGATAAAGGAATAAAATCCACAAGTGGGTAGTATTGGGCAATTTTTAAACACACTCACATAAAGTTATTACACATATAAAAATTACGGAAAACCAGCTCCACTGTAGTCAGGTGTCGCCGCACACCCAGATGGCATTCGGCTGTCTGTGTGGGACCCCGATGATGAAGCATATCACCAACTAGGTTGGTGAGTGAGGGGTCTTCTAAGGACAAAGGTTGCCCCTTATTCGGGGTACAAGAAAAGCACCTTATAACTCTGAGGTTGTAATCAACCTCCACGAGGGCACTCCTCCACTTGTTGCTATATATGAAAGGTTACACCATCACGTGGTCTCAGTTTAGTGACCACAACCCTATACATCTGACAATGGCGGGTGGTCTTAAAAATAACCGAAAACTAAAAGATGTGCTTGCACCTTTAATATAAGACTTAAATACCAGGCCCGTAGACTTAAGTGGAGTATGGTAGTGCTGGGGGATTTTCAAGCAAACCTGTTGAATACTGTTGGAAGGGAGATGGACCTCTGCTAAGATGAGAACCTAAGGGGCAATGAGAACCTTATAGCTTAAACCAAAATCAGCACTCAGGTGGCTTCTAACCTTAAACGCCTTTTAAGGAACGCCAAAATATAGGGGAGGTGGTTTGATCATAACTCCTCAGTAGCCCATCGAAAGTTGCTAGCATCTTTAAAACGTAAAATACAAGATAAAAGTGCTACAGCAGCTTTAAGGAACAAATATAAAGTGGTAATTAATAAACGTAAAAAAGAGATCAAACATGAGGCATGGAACGATCGACTGTCCACTGATGTCATTAAAAACAAACCCTTTTTTCAAGAATCTATGGGCAGTCCTCTTGAATGTAATATACAGGAGCAGGATTGGTTCGACCATTTTAAATCTATATATGGTGACCTGGCGACCCAAGGGTCTTCAGCTACTGTATTTGATGTCAAGGCATATACTATGATTTTTACAGCGCTAGAAGTAGCATGGCGATAACCCAAATGACAAGTAATAAAGCTCCTGGACCAGATGGCGTCCCAGCCAATCTTTTTAAATCTAACGTAACATTTGGGTCCACCCTATTGGCCAATGTTTTTAACATGGCATGTTACCCAGGTCATCGTCTGAGTCAGTTATTGTGACATTTTTAAAAAGGGGAACAGAGAGGACCCAAGTTGTTACAGACCAATTTCACTTATAGACTCTGCTGTAAAGGTGCTTGGAAGGGTGGTACTTAGTAAACTCACTGCTTGGTTGACTGAATCTAATACCCTATCAGACCTGCAATATGGTTTTAGGAAAGGAAGGGGGACCACCGAACAATGTCTGAACATGCACTCACTAATTGGGAAGTATACCATTGCCAAGAAGGGCACATTGTATTTAGCCTTTATGGATCTTTCCTCAGCCTTTTACCGAGTGAATAGATCCAAGTTATGGGTTATACTTATCAAATTAGGTGTGGATGAAAACATTGTCTATTTCCTTGCTGACCTGCATAAGGAGGACCTGACCGCTACAGTGAGGTGCGATCTAAGCGGGTACTGTACCCAGGGAATATGTATCGCAAATGGTGTTAGGCAGGGATGTATTCTGGCTCACCTACTATTTACTCTTTACATGAATAACCTGGATCAAGTTTTAGGGGAAGGCAGTAAAGATATTCTGCGTGTGGGAGAGCGATTGATCCCAGCACTTCTATACACAGATGATGCCGCCCTATTAGCAAGAACAGCGGTTGGTCTACACAGTCTTTTAACTTCCTGTTTCTATGAAATATTTGAACCTACGTGTAAAGTTTTCAAAATCACATACAATGATAGTAGGTCCTAAACCCAATAGGGTCAAAATTCTGTATTGCATGGGAAATGCAATCACAAGGGTTACCACTTTCCCTTACCTAGGTGTTTTATTTGATGATAAGGGTTCGTGGATCCCTCAAATGAAGGCAAAGAGAAATGTACTTACTAGATCGACCTCTGCAGTTCTATGTTTTGCATACAGGTTAGGGAGAAAACTAATGCAAGCATTGTTAAATGTTTATGGAGCTAAATGTACCTCCATTGCAATGTATGGTTCTGATTAATGGGATTTTAGGAAAGCAAATGAAATTCAAGTAGTTGAAAATATATGTTTAAGAAGATTGCTATTGGTGTCACATTCTACACAAACATATATTATTCATCAGGTTTTGCATACAGGTTAGGGAGAAAACTAATGCAAGCATTGTTAAATGTTTATGGAGCTAAATGTACCTCCATTGCAATTTATGGTTCTGATTAATGGGATTTTAGGAAAGCAAATGAAATTCAAGTAGTTAAAAATATATGTTTAAGAAGATTGCTATTGGTGCCACATTCTACACAAACATATATTATTAATCAGGTTTTGCATACAGGTTAGGGAGAAAACTAATGCAAGCATTGTTAAATGTTTATGGAGCTAAATGTACCTCCATTGCAATGTATGGTTCTGATTAATGGGATTTTAGGAAAGCAAATGAAATTCAAGTAGTTGAAAATATATGTTTAAGAAGATTGCTATTGGCGCCACATTCTACACAAACATATATTATTCATCAGGTTTTGCATACAGGTTAGGGAGAAAACTAATGCAAGCATTGTTAAATGTTTATGGAGCTAAATGTACCTCCATTGCAATTTATGGCTCTGATTAATGGGATTTTAGGAAAGCAAATGAAATTCAAGTAGTTGAAAATATATGTTTAAGAAGATTGCTATTGGTGCCACATTCTACACAAACATATATTATCCATCAGGTTTTGCATACAGGTTAGGGAGAAAACTAATGCAAGCATTGTTAAATGTTTATGGAGCTAAATGTACCTCCATTGCAATTTATGGTTCTGATTATTGGGATTTTAGAAAAGCAAATGAAATTCAAGTAGTTGAAAATATATGTTTAAGAAGATTGCTATTGGTGCCACATTCTACACAAACATATATTATTCATCAAGAGACTGGGACAGACTTTGTGGAGGACGTAATTGCAATAGCACCTTTATTAAAATAGATAGCAATTTGGCTAAATCGTGAACTTAAAATGAATCATGAAATTCTGAGCGATTGCTTAGCTCTAGACCGAACTAGTAGCATTCCTTGGCTGTGCCATGTAAAAAGACTGGCAGAGAAACTGGGACGGCCTGAACTATTTATTTACCCAGATAAATTGGTAAAGGGTGATATTCAGTGGGTGAAGAAATCTTATTTGTATATGGCCCTCATGGAAAGAGAAGAAAGGGAGTTGGTAAAACCAACGGTACGTGACCATCAATTGATAAAAATGTCTTGTGAATTTGAACCCTATTTGTATGTAGTAACCAATTCAAACAACTGCTTTCTCCTGGTAAGATTCAGGCTGAATCAACTACATTTCCTTCTTGCAGATCCTCCGGGATGGAGAAGGTTGGAGGACTTGGGAGTTTGTTCATGTGACAATTTCTACACCCAGGACACACTGCACTTTGTTTTATTTTGTGAGCACTTTTTGCACAGTCAGAAACATTTCATTGTTCCAATTCTAAAGGACAAATGATTTTTATAAGCAAAACCAGAACTTATGTATGTTTGTTTTTGTCTATAACCTAGTGCAATATTATTGCTGCTAACAAATATTATATTAATTTTTATATTTTTGTATGGAATGCTTTTAGGGTTTTAATTAACCGAATTAAGAACTTTTTTGACTTTGACTTTGACACTAATGTAGGATTTCATATGTAGTGCCCCTGTAGGATAGGCAACATACTCCTGGGATCACAGTGCAGCCAACGTGTGTAAATTCCGTGCATCTGCCCAGAGTTCATTGAAAGCACTCAAAAAACCCAGGTGGTGTCTGCAAATTTAGGCAAACTGAGGCTCCAGATCGGGATGTTTGCACAATCCTTGCATGTGCAGTATATCAAAATGGGGACAATGTTGTGCCTTCTTATGCTTCTTGGGCTGTGTCAGCCCCAAGGACCTGTTCTCAAGTGCTCCGCTGTCCACTGAGACCCGCAGAGGGGAAAAGGAGAGAAGAGGTGCAGATGGCTGACTAGGGCTGACTGAGACTGGGGCCCTCCAGGACTGCAGTCCCGGAGCCCAAGCGTAATTACCTCTAAGCTGGGGACAGCCTCTCAGCTCACTACTGGCAGACCACCTCATATGCCTCAAGGTTAAGGAAGCTGGCCCACTGCTGTGCCGCCAGCGGTAGTCATCTTGATTTCTATCCAAGGCTTCCATTTAGGATAGTTTAGCATATGCTGTAGGCTGCAAAGTGTTGTGTAGGTGCTGCGAGGTGACTTACAGTCCCCCTGGATGACTGTCACTGTCCCCGATTTTGAGGGCTGAAGTAGGGTAAATGGTGAAGCTGTTCACAGGTCCAAGAGCTACTGTGAAACGCAGTCTACTCCATCCAGTGCTTGGCCAGGCCCCCCTGCTTCCATCATCTATTAGCAGATTTGGAGACAATTGATGTCCCTGAATCAAGCACTCCAGCTGCCATGGATTGTGTATGTTTGTAATGTCCTTCTAATTCTTGAAAATAATTATGTCTGAGCAGACCCATACAATGTAAATTGTCAAGGTCCGGTATTATGTTACTAATGCTCAGTGTAAAACAATAAATGAAATGTTCATCATATGCCTTGGGACTGACTAAATGGTCAATGAGGTGTTGTTAGTATGGGAAATTTATATTGATCAGATACTACATTATCTGTAATTTATGTTTTATTTGAGTTAGCAACTACAGGAGACACCTGTAGTCCCAGTAGAGACCCGGCTAAATAGGCCAACATATAACAATGTGTCAAAGCAAATCTATTAGGGGATAAACTTGAAGAAATAACTTAACTATAATATACATTAAATGATATCAAGCCCAGTTCCAAAGAACATAATTTAATGCAGTAATCTTGTCGAAAAAATGACAGCCCGATCAGATTTCCATAAATCAAATTGCAGCATCAACCATGCTTTTAGGGCTGTGGATTAAAGTGAAATAGTGAACACTTTGTGCTCGTGAAGATGTATAAATGGTGCAAGTGAAACAAGAGAAGAAATATAAAGACAAATGCTACAGTGTGTTAAACCAGAATTCAAATGGAAAATGGAAGTTATGCAGGAATCAGTACAATTGAGAAAAGATATAAAGTCATGTCATAATTCAAAGCCCAAATTTTCTCTTGTGCAAGTTGACAGCGTTTCGACATTCATGATTTGAGGTCATCATCAGGACATAGACAACACAACATTGAGTGATAGCTGTCTGATGGATCAAAAATGAAAGAAGATGTAAAAAAATAGAGTATAAGAAACTACAGTGCTGATTAAAGGGGGCACAAAAAGAGGGGTAGTGACTATTAAAAAGGGTACCTGGAAGTTTCGTGGGTACCTATTGATAAAGAGAAGACACAGAAAGGGGCAGTAATAATTATTAATATTTACACTTCCTTAGGCAAGGGAGATGGCGGAGGGTGGCAGGGGGTCACTTTAATGGACAGATTCAGACAAAGTTTAAGAATCAAGACGTCTAGGCATCAGTCAACGGCTCACTTCGTCAAGGGTACGGATATCCATTGTGTGATAGTGTCACAAAATGACAATTCCTGTGGCGGGCTGATAATGAAGAAAACATACCCTGATTGATGATTTGAGCATGATGAGAAAGGGTATGGAAATCTACTTAATAAAGATGCAGCTCACCAGTTTTGGGACTCCCCCATAGGGTGTTGCGGTTGAATAGTGTAAGATGAGGGTCCTACTGAGGTACCCTGGAGTCAGTAAATACATTATATTTTACTAGCCAATTTGTCCACAAGCGCTTTACCCAATACAGGTGAAAATTGAATAAGCTCCAGGAGGGCTACTGACCCAGATATGTCACAGGTCAACAACTCCCATTGGATCGTGAATGTCTTGGCTATAGTAGGGGGGCCATATTCAATTAAGATAACACAATGAAAACAATCTACACTGAGGTATGACTATGTAAAGGAATAAAAGAGAAACTGAGCACCCGGACATGAAAAATCCATGTAACGATTAAACCGAGTGCCGAGTTCCAATTCTGGGCTGCCTGGGGTGGGGTTATATTGGGAAATGGGCTGCATGCAGTGAAAGCAGTACACTCCATCCATATATCAATTTAATGTGTGTGTAATGTTTTAAGGGGAGAGGGGGCATATATCAGGGGAATCAATACAGCCAAAAGGATATTGATGCACACGTATAGTATGAGAACTGTCTCCTACAAGATAATCAAGTTTACACAGGTGATTTAGATAGGGGACACGAAAGGATGCTCAGCCAAACGTCAACTGTAAAATTATCCGCAGGTTGGAAGACAAAAAATGTCTATTAATGCGCACCAAGGTGCCGTGTGACGGGGGGGAAAGTATCACTACAAGAGCGATCCTACCTGCTCCGTCTACTGGCACTTCCTGAGTTAATTAGGAAAGGGGCGCCAGCAGATGAGAGATGCAGACCTACTTGTGAGAAAGGTCCTGCTAGGAGAGCTAGGCCGATTGCAGTAAGAGATTCCACGTGCCCCCAGGGGAGGAGAGATAAAAAAGGGGTAGATATCCCAGTACTCCCGGGGAGACAGACTCAAAAGGTGAGGAAAAGGAGAGAAAGGGACAGAACAGAAGCATTAGTCCATGTTGGCCTACAATCTACTTACTTACAATTGTACATACTAATGAGGCCTACTAATAATACCGGGCAATGCAGTTAACTTAACATTTCAATACAGTCTAATAGATATGCGGAACCTGAAAATAACTTTCTTATCTAGAGAAGATTTTATACAGGATAGTGTACACATCACCAGACTCACCAGAGAAAACTATATTTAATATTTATGGGGTATTCATATGGCCCTAAACGGGTCAGTCAGGTGTCAATTTTTGCAAAACACCCTCTTGAGGTGGTATGTGTGTGAGGAGTAGCAAAACTCATGGTATAAAGTGTGTTCAAATCTATGAGTATAAATAAGTATAAAGGGGTTACGTCCATAAAATGAAGACATCTATGTATATACATGCGTGAACAAAACACCAGAAAGGTTCACTAAGGATGTACAAAATGGGCACCCATGGTGTCAAAAGGATCACAATTTGTCACAAAACCACAATTTAATCCAAAACTGAGGATAGGGAGCATGAAGTGGGAACAAGGCTGGAGTTGTAAATGATCAGCAATCAATGTCCTTGTTTACCGATTTGCAGCATGAGATCCAGTGTCATTCTCAGTGTAACAGAATCTGTGAGATGTCACCCTCTTTGTAAGGGCAGAGTGGGTTGGTCAATCACTTGCCACATGAAGTCATTTTCAGTGTGGTGATGGGCTTTAAGGTGTGAGACCAATGGGGCATTTTTAACTTGACATTTTTTTCTGAATGTATGTTTTATGATCCGTGCCTTTACCATCTAAATGGTGTGTCCAATTAAATTGAATTGCACTGAAATTGTATTGCATAAATCACATTCGTGGAGCGACAATTGCCCAATTACTTAAGAATGTATGTGGTTGTACCGGTGTCAAATGTTTTAGTAGAAAAGGCCTACACACACACAGAACACTTTTGACATTTAAAATGGCAGATTACAGGAGGGAGACTCCAATAGCTGTGAGGGATGAATTAGTCTGAGATTTGGGTGTCCACGCAATGGCATAGGATAGATGGTCACCAAGGTTACTTCCTTTTTCAAAAGACAATAAAGGTGGATCAGAGAAGATTGGTTCTACATGTAGTATATTTTAATTTTATTGACAATTTTGCTAATCTTATTGCTGGATAGAATGTGGATACAAATGGTATCCCTTTATTCTCTGTTTCGACCTTTGGAGTCAGAAGCGTATATCTGGAATAGCTCCAGGAACGCTTCAGTGAGCATGTGACCAACTGGCCCAGAGAACGCCAGGAAATCAGTTTTTCTATTAGCACAGCTGCTTCTCTAAAATAAGCTCCTTCCACTTACAATTTCTGCGAATACGCATAAATTGACCATATGGCAAGCCATCACTGAGTAGTCTTGGTTGGTTGCTGGGATGTAGAAGCAGGCTATTCCATTTCATTGATTTGTGAAAAAATTATGTGCCCCAATGGCCATTTTGGACTTGTAAGGATTGACTAGAAAAGGGAGAATATTAGTCATAGCCTCAAAAGAAAATTTTAAATGGGGCTGGTGGGTTGAATAAACATCATTGTGTAGTGCTTATAGTATAGTATTTGACTACTATAATCACTACGCAATTGTGGTTTTTTAATGAACAAATAATTTTTGAACTGAGATACTGTCTTCAGATGTAGTGATTTACTTTGTGTATCATATTCTTGGATATGCTCTCAGTATAAATCATTGATGATTATATGCCGGACTCTCAATAACAGGACATATTTTTAATAAGATTGGGTGCTGGACCACCAGTAAAAAATGTTGTTTTCAAAATTGTTTTTAAATTGGACTAGAGAGGGGTTGTACTCCTAGTCCCATGCACCACATATAAATGTTTGGTTCTGGAATGGATTTATATGCGCAAGTATACTGTTTTTCTCCAAATTGTCTACATACAGTATTGCAAAGTTTGGGGAGAAACTAGTGCCCATGGATACCCCTTCTTTTGGAAATGAAATGTATCTTTGTACAAAAAGTAGTTATGCTGTAAAGCTATTTGTAACAATTCCGTGACAAAGTCAGTAGGTATACGTGTGGGTTTCGGTCTACTCTCCGGTACATTCTGAATAGCTTGCATCCCCTATATCTGAGGGTTGTTGGTGTATAGGGGCTCGATATCGAGTCCCACCAGAAGGTCCATGGAGGGATCAAAATCGCTATCTTTGATTAGAGTAATCACATCAATACTATCCCGTATGAAGGTGATAGTAAGGGGCACATATTATTTGATAACTGCATCAATTTTCTTCCTTAATGAGTCAAGAGCAGATCTGCAGCCAGACACAATTGGTCTGCCAAGAGGATTTCCCGAATTCCTATGTATTTTGGGAAGGAATACATTATGGATGTCTGTTAGTGAGTGCTGATCAGAAATTGGTGTTTTTCTTTGAAATAATATCCTGTTCCAGGGCCCGTTTAGTAACGTAGGCAAAAAGGGATCAGAGGTTAGCTGAGAGTAGTGATCATGATTAGAACATTGTCTTGTTATTTCTTGACTATAATCATCTGCATTTCTGATCACAATAACACCCCCTTAGTCCGCTGGTTTTTTAACTAGGTCCTTATTAGACTTTAGGGTGTCAATGGCTTTCTTTTGCCCAAGGATAAATTGCAAGGGACATATTCCAAATTCTTTTCTATTATCATAACTTTCTAAGATCTCTGGAGGAATGGTAGTGCTCAGGGGTGGAATGTATAGGGTTGGTGAAAAGGAGACCTGTGTGTGTCTGAGGACTCAGGTCTGTTGGCAAAAATCTGATGTAATCTAGTACGTCTAAAAAGCTTCAAGAGATCCTCATGTAGATTGAAGAAATTGCTTCATACTGTGGGGATAAAAAATAACCATTTGCTTAGCACATCAATTTATTAGGAGACAAATTATGGCTTGAGAGATCACAAATAGAAATGGTTATACAGTCCGGCATGGTAGAAACAGGTACTATTGTGGGTACTCCCATTGGTAATACTTTAATCTATTCTGCCGTTAGCTCAGATAATCATATCAGTAATTTTCCTTAGCTTTGCCCTTCCGCTGCCCCTGACATTTGTATAACTAGAGGAATAACCTCAGCCTTTAGGTATTCCGTCTACATGCGGGCGTGAAGGCCTGTCCATATCTGTTTCTTTTTGAGTTTCTCAAGTTTGTCTAGCAAAACTTGAGATGAATTAGGTCAAGGAGGAGCTCGAGGGTTGGTGCTGGATAACAAGGAAGGGCCACTGATTATTTGGTTTCCGTAATCATCAGAGTAATTTAGAGCTTCTCTGGAGGACATGTTGTAATAATGTGTGTTTAGGGAAGGGAAATCCCCACACGAGGCAAAGAGAACTAATAAAAAATAGCCTCTCGCAGTCCAGCGACTGCTCATTCTACCTGTTAGCAACTACATGAGCACCAGTAATCCAAGTAGAGACCTGGGTAAATATGGTAACATTTAACAATGTCTCCACGGAAATCAATGAGCTATCAAGTCATGAAGGTTGAGACGCCGTCGACTTGCACAAGCGAAAATTTGGGCTTTGAATTATGACATGATTTTATGTCTTTTCCAACTTGTACTGGTTTATGCATAACTTCAGTTTAAATACTGGTCCAATACGACGTGGCATTTTTCTTTACATTTCCTAACTTGTCTCACTTGAGCTGTTTATATATCTTCACAAGCACGAAGTATACCCTATTTCACTTGAATGCACAACCTTAAAAGCATGGTTAATGCTGCAATTTGAGATATGATAATCTGATCAGGTTGTCCTTTTTTGACAATATTGCTGTATTAAATCTTGTTCTTGGGACTATTCTTGTTATCATTTAATGTATATTTTAATGAAGGTATTTCTTAATATGTATTACCTCATTGATTCAAGTTGAGACACTGTTATATGTTACATTATGTTTTTTGTTGGTCATCCAACCTAAATGTGCCTTCACAGCAAAGTGAATGCACAATATTTTTGCCATTTGTATGTGTTAAAATTATGTGGTTGAATTTGAGATGCATTTTCTGTTTTGTCTGACCAATTGACATTATTCAGGGGCATCACTAATTGAAGCCAATAGGTTTGGCTGGGTTTTTCTGCAATTCTTGAATTTAGCAAAGGAACTTTAAATGTGTCTACGTTTTAGAATGTTTTCAACATTATCGAATGTACATTTACATTTTCATAAGAATGTGTTTTTTGGATCAAATGAATGACTATATGAATGATTTTGTGTAAACAATGTCAATTTAAAATGTATGTTTGTAAAAATATTTTTTACATAAATAATATGACATAATAAAGCATATTGAATACGAATACAGTTCTGGAATATAATTTTCCAAAATAAACATGTTTATCTTACTGACTACCTCAAATTTAGAAGATTATTTAGGTGTTGTCTCTTCAACCTCACATTTGGAAAATTATACCCTCTACTTGATAGTGTTCTCCTGTAGTATTTTACATTCTGCCTGATCGGATGTCTAAGACCAGCATACCCTCTACCCGTCGTATCTCAGCACTCTCATACTCTCAAGAATTTGTCATCTAATAGTTGAGGACCTATTAATTGTAGGCCTTTGTCCAGGGCTGCCACTCTCTGTGAGATCATTGACTCCTTCTGCATCAACCAGTCTAGCAAAAGTACTATAGTGCAATTCGCCATTCAATCTTAATACGTAACCAGACCCCAAAGCACTCTTAGATACCACTGGATGGAGAGTTGATTTTTCACCAAAAAAATAAATACTAAAGAAAACATAAAGAAGGCTAGACAGAGGGGTAGAAGAAGACTCTATAATAAATAAGTAGGGAAAAATTATAATGAATATAATTCAACGCTTGTGCCGAACCCTGATTGATTCTCAATTTGGCTTCCTTTCCTCTCTGAAATATGGAAGGCTTACTCCGTATTTTATCCTCAGCTTCCGCACATCTGCCCATGCCTCGGTGCTTCAATGTTTCATCACCTCCTTTCCTGTCTCTCTACTTTGAGGAGTTTGGGATTTGGATTCTGAATGTAGACCTTGGAGAATGGTGCAAGGAGCTCCATTTGTTACGTTAAACCAGAAAAGTCAGAAAAGTAAAAAAATGCCAAAACACCAACTCCTAGCACCTGATTGCCACAAGCATCATCCTGCATTGCTGGCCTGTCACCCCTTCAGATGGGGTAAACAGACTGGCTTGACATCAACGCTCTCAATCTTTTGCTTGCCCTCCACCTCTGATTCTGCCTTTGGTCTCTATGGGAGATCTCTTGTGCCTGGTGCCAAAGGAGTAGCGTCCCCTCCTCCCCCAGACTGGTCTGGTGCACCATCTTGCTTGTTTGGCCCATGTCCCACTAGAGCTGTGCATGAATGGTGCATGTGCAGGAATAGGAGCAGAAGCAAAGTGCATGTGGTCTGCTGGTCTATTGGGGTTGGATTCAGAGCATAGCTCATGGATTTAATTCATGGAACTTACTGCTACTATAATCACTACACAATTGTGTTTTTGTAAATGAATAAAGAATATTTGAACTGAGATACTGTCGTCAGCTGTAGTGATTTACTTCGTGTATCATATTCTTGGATATGCTCTCAGTATAAATCATTGATGATCATATGCCGGACACTCAATAACTGGACCTATTTTTGATAGGATTGGGTGCTGGACCACCAGTAAAAAAATTTGTTTTTAAACTTGTTTTTAAATTGGACTAGAGAAGGGTTGTACTCCTGGTCCCATGCACCACATATAGATTAATAACTTGCCCAACTCATTTGGTTATTAGGTGCAGTAGTGTATTGCCTTGATCCCTCTGTTTATAGATGTTAAAGTCAGATTTAGTTCCGAAATGGATTTATATGCGCAAGGATACTGTTTTTCTCCAAATTGTCTACATACAGTATGGCAAAGTTTGGGGAGAAACTAATGCCCATGGATACCCCTTCTTTTGGAAATGAAATGTATCTTTGTACAAAAAGTAGTTATGCTGTAAAGCTATTTGTAACAATTCCATTACAAAATCTGTAGGTATACATGTGGATATCGGTCTAGTCTCCGGTACATTCTGAATAGCTTGCATCCCCTATATCTGAGGGTTGTTGGTGTATACAATTGGTCTGCCCAGGGGATTTCCCGAACTCCTATGTATTTTGGGGAGGAATACATTATGGATGTCTGTTGGTGAGTGCTGATCAGAGATTGATGTTCTTTATTTGAAATGATATCCTGTTCCAGGACCTGCTTAGTAACATAGGCAATTCGGGTCTAAATTTCCGGTAAGGGATCAGAGGTTAGCTGCCAGTAGTGATCGCAATTAGAACATTGTCTTATTATTTCTTGACTATAATCTTCTGCATTTACGATCACTATAACACCCCCTTAGTCCGCTGTTTTTTTTAACTAGGTCCCTATTAGATTTTAGGGTGTCAATGGCTTTCTATTGCCCAAGGATAAGTTGCAAGGGACATATTCAAAATGCGTTCTTTTATCATCATGTTCTAAGATCTCTGGAGGCATGGTAGTGCTCAGGGGTGGAATGTGGAGTGTGGGCGAAAAGGAGACCTTTGTGTGTCTGAGGACTCAGTCTGTTGGCAAAAATCTGACGTCATATAATATGTTTAAAAAGCTTCAAGAGATCCTCATGTAGATTGGAGAAATTGCTCCATACTGTGGGGATGAAAGATAACCCTTTGCTTAGCACATCAATTTATTAGGAGACAAATTATGGCTTGAGAGATTAAAAATCGAAATGGTTATACACTCCGGCATGGTAGCCATAGGTACTATTGTGGGTACTCAATTTGGTAATACTTTAATCTATTCTGCCGTTAGCTCTGATACTCGTATCAGTAGTTTGTCCTTGTCTTTGCCCTTCCGCTGCCCCTGCCAAAAGTGCTACCGTCTCTAAAAATGGGGGGTAGGTTGAGGAGGGGGCCTTTGAGTTGTCATGAAGGCACTGGTGCCTTCCCCTGGGATGAGAGTCCTCAGCTTAAGTGTTGGAAGATTCTGAAAATGTGACTTCCTGATTATTCTTGAATCTACCCCACTGAAGTCCTCTGGTGGTCTGGTGTGCTATCTTATTAAATGTTGTCACATAGGTAAAGGTATACTTTTCCTTTGCTGAAGTATTTAATGTCACACATTTTTTTTATTAACCTTTTTATTTATCTTAAAAGTGTTAAAAGTGGTAACGGTAATATTGATTTTTCTAATAGGCTTTTTGCGTCTGCCACTGTATCGTTTTACAAGATGAGCTTTACTAGCTTTGCAATCTTGGTCAGCTCCTTTTGGCCATGTTCTAATGCGGTGTCAATGCTCAGGACCATCCCATGCTGAGAGCAGGTGGTCACCAGGTGACTGAAGCTGCACTGGAGTTTAGGATCATTAGTAAACATGGCAGGAGTATTCCTTATTTGTAAACCTAGAGGAATAACCTCAGCCTTTAGGTATTCCGTCTACATGCGGGCTTGAAGTCCTGTCCTTATCTGTTTCTTTTTGAGTTTCTCAAGTTTGTTCAGCAAAACTTGAGATGAATTAGGTCAGGGAGGAGCTCGAGGGTTGGTGCTGGATAACAAGGAAGGGCCACTGATTTTTTGGTTCACGTAATCATCAGAGTAATTTAGAGCTTCTCTGGAGGACATGTTGTAATAATGTGTGTTTAGGGAAGGGAAAACTCAACACGGGGCAAAGAGAACTAATAAAAAAAAGCCTCTCGCAGTCCAGCGACTGCTCATTATACCTGTTAGCAACTACATGAGCACCAGTAGTCCAAGTAGAAACCTGGGTAAATATGGTAACATTTAACAGTGTATCCACGGAAATCAATGAGGTATCAAGTCATGAAGGTCGAGACACCGTCGACTTGCACAAGCGAAAATTTGGGCTTCGAATTATGACATGATTTTATATCTTTTCTCAATTGTACTGGTTTATGCTTAACTTCGGTTTGAATGCTGGTCCAATACGCTGTAGCATGTTTCTTTACATTTCTTTACTTGCCTCACATGAGTCGTTTATATGCCTTTACAAGCACAAAATCTTCACTATTTCACTTTAATACACAACCTTAAAAGCATGGTTAATGCTGCAATTTGATTTATAATAATCTGATCAGTTTATCCTTTTTTGACAATATTGCTGTATTAAATCTTGTTCTTTGGACTATTCTTGTTATCATTTAATGTACATTTTAATAAAGTTATTTCCTAATATTTATTACCTCATTGATTCTAGTTGAGACATTGCTATGTTACATTATGTTTTTTTGGTCATCCAAACTTAATGTGCAGTTTACAGAAAAGTGAATGAACAATAGTTTTGCCATTTGTATGTGTTCAAATGATGTGGTTGAATTTGAGATGCATATTCTGTTTTGTCTGACAAATTGACATTATTCAGGGGCATCACTAATTGAAACCAATAGGTTTGGCTGGGTTTTTCTGCAATTCTTGAATTTAGCAAAGGAACTTTAAATGTGTCTAAGTTTTAGAATGTTTTCAACATTATTGAATGTACGTTTATATTTTCATGAGAATGTGTTTTTAGGACCAAATGAATGACTATATGAATGATTTTGTGTTAACAATGTCAATTTAAAATGTATTTTTGTAAAAATATGTTTTAATAAACAATATGACATAATAAAGTATATTGAATACGAATACAGTTCTGGAATATAATTTTCAAAAAAACGTATGTTTATCTTACTGACTACCTTAAATTTAGAAGATTCTTTAAGTCTTGTCTCTTCAACCTCGTATTTGGAAAATTATACCCTCTACTTGATAGTGTTCTTAAGTTCTATTTTACATTCTGCCTGATCGGATGTCTAAGACCAGCATCACCTCTACCCCCGTATCTCAGCACTCTCATACTCTCAAGAATTTGTCATTTACTAGTTGAGGACCTATTACTTGTAGGCCTTTGTCCAGGGCTGCTACTCTCTGTGAGATCATTGACTCCTGCATAAACCAGTCTAGCAAAAGTACTATAGTGCAATTCGCCACTCAATCTTAATATGTACCCAGACCCCAAACACTCTGAGATACCACTTGGTGAGTAGTAGTTTTTTCGCAAAAAAAACAAATACTAAAGAAAACATAAAGAAGGCTAGACGGAGGGATAGAAGAAGACTCTAAGGATAACCAAGTAGGGAAAAATGATAATGAATATAATTCAACACTTGTGCCGAACCCTGATTGATTCTCAATTCGGCTTACTCTCCTCTCTGCAATATGGAATGCTTACTCCGTACTTCATCCTCAGACTTCTGCACATCTGCGCATGCCTCGGTGCTTCAGTGTTTCATCACCTCCTCTCCTGTCTCTCTACTTTGAGGAGTTTGGGATTTGGATTCGGAATTTGGACTTTGGAGAATGGTGCAAGGGGCTCCGTTTGTTACGTTATGCCAGAAAAGTAAAAAATCCCAAAACACCAACTCCTAGCACCTAAATGCAATGAGCGTCACCCTGCATTGCTGGCCTGTCACCCCTTCAGATGGAGTAGACAGGCTGGCTTGGCATTAAAGCTTTCAATCTTTTGCTTGTCCTCCACCTCTGATTCTGCCTTTGGTCTCTATGGGAGATCGCTTGTGCCGGGTGCCAAAGGAGTAGCGTCTTCTCCTCCCCCAGACTGGTCTGGTGCACCATCTCGCTTGTTTGGCCCATGTCGCAGTAGAGCTGTGCATGAATGGTGCATGTGCAGGAACAGGAGCAGAAGTAAAGTGCATGTGGTCTGCTGGTCTATTGGGGTTGGCTTCATAGCATAGCTCATGGATTTAATTCATGGAACGTACTGCTGCGTTGCTGGTCCTGCTATCTTTCAGTATTTTAAAGCAACTTTGAGTGGAAGGATCTGTGGTGGCAGTTGCAGTACACCATAAAAGGAGAAGGTAAGTGTATTTGTTGTGGCAATGCAAATTGATTTAGACAACACCAGTAATTAGGTTTATATCATCTTTATAGATTACCCATTCATCAAATGCTCCTGCTGCTTTAGCTGTTTTAAAGTTACCAGCGAAAGGTGGCCTACATTTCATCAATACTGCGGTCAACCTATATGAGGCACCAATGGAAAATGCTGCTTCCCTCCAAAAGTCCAAAATGGGTACATCTTCTATTGACCCTACGGAGACCCAAAGGGAAGGGAATGTACGCGGAGGAGGAGCAGGGAGAGGAGTAGTGGATAAATCCCTTCAGGCTTCCATTGCCAATTTTTGCAGCCAGAGCCACAATGGCAGCTCCTGCAGCACACATGCAGGAGCTTCATCAGTAACGCTTCAACATGAGCAGCCAGAGCCACACATCTGGACTGCCATTGAGACAGTTGCTCAGGTGCATTGGACTGGCAAAGGAAGCTTGGATGTGTCAGTAGTTGAACCATCTTCAACTGGGGATATGTCGTCCCTTCCTAATGCTGAGGAGCCTTACAACCTCAATAGCACACATTCCTCCATTTTAGACAATTTTATCCTGTGTAATGCAGCTGTTCAACGTATGGATGACTTGGGGCTCACAGGTTCTTCTCCGTTCTCCTCCAGTTTCCCTGTCTATTTTCCCAAATTCAAGCAGTAACTCCACTATTTATGATTCTATCAATTCATCGCTGGCCACCGCCATTAAGGCGCTGAACTGGCAATTTGCATTACCTCAAGCTACAGATCGACTTAGCCACTGTTATAGGTCAACTTGACAACAAACTTTACAATGTTCTGCTGAAATGTGATTCCACGATGGTCACGCTTAATGTGACAAACTTAGCTGTCTCCCTGCTATGGTACAGTCTTAACTTGACAGTCATAAATTGTGGAATAATAAGTGCATCAATAATAAAGATGATGCAGTATGCTCCTCTATTGTTTCCACAACAGAGCAGATGTCAGACGTTTGCCCCTGGTTTCCTGTCACACGGGAAAAGAGGCCCATGGCATTGACCAGGGCTTGGAACCTAAACCCTTGACACAGACAGAAAAGAAAAAATCTAAAGGAGCACACAAAACTGAGTAGAAATATTTCACTTAGGAACAACCCTTCCCAAGGTGACAGCTCCAGTAAGGGAGATACCATTTATCCTATCTTTTTCAAATCACACGGAGCAAGCAAGCAGGATGCTATCTCTCTCGAAAGACAAGCTTGTGGCCCCAATTTCGTTTCAGCCCAACCTGTTCCATCATCTGTAGCAGTGCACCCCTCAACAAATGTGGGGAAGAATACCTGCCAGAAGCCACCAAGCCTTCTCGAAAAACATGCCAGTGGCTCCAGGTTAGTTGAAGCCCAGCCTGCACCATCATCTGCAGCAGTGCAGCCCTCAATAAAGGGCTTTGGTTTTACCATCTTAATTGTGATGATTTCATGAAGTTGGTCTAAGCAGTATCTGTCATTTTACTGTTCTGTTTATTCAAGAAATTCAATCAGCATGGCGCGTCCCACTAGAGTTAGTATGGAAGAAGGCATGTTGTAATCATCAGAATGTTATAGATTTGTGACTTGTCATTGTATGGGTTTGCAATGATTTTAAGCAATCAAAGTTATTCATTCAATCCTTCATAAACAAAATAGGAATGAGACTATCAAATCATATTGTGGTGATATGTACCAGGTTGTACATGTATTCTGTCTGAAAAACTCAGAGCCAGTTTTAGACACCAGCAGACCTTTTATTCATCATATAGAAATCCATAGCTCCTAATCACATCAGTGCATAATCTACATTCTAAAGCAGTCTCTGTGCAATCTTTGGTAATATGCTTTCGATTGAAGGCAATCCACACCATATTTAACTATTGAATGCTTTAGATGTTTATGCAAAAGTATTGGCATTCTGTTTCCTCTATATGTGTTTATCCCTAAGACATTCAGCTACCTACAACCCCAGAATCTTTGTTTTCATTATTGCGTGATCTTCTTCATTATCCTTCTAACCGATACAATATTATGGGCAGAAGTCCGTATTTTATTTTATTGTTCTGCAGAATAAATACTTGGGTGATTCTCCTTAACACTGAATAAATGTATTTCTGGCTAGCCAGTCTATGCGAAGGAAAGCATGTCTGTCTACATTTAGTGCAATGTTTTCGATCTAAATTAGAAGCCTCTGAGTACTCTGGGAAATATTTTTGTCATTTCCAAAATATCTCATTAGATATTCTTCTTAATGGCTATTACTATCTCTAGTGCCTATGGGCAGCTCTGAATCCCTTAGTGCTTCTGTCTTTGTCTCTTCTCTTATCTTGTGTAATTAAATTCGTTTTGATGCCATGGAGGAAGAGATTTGTATTCTACTGGCTCATGCGGCAAATTCCCAGCACTCTGCTACACTCATTTTCTACACAATTGTTGATTGCATCCCAAAAGCAATGCACTGCTACCGACTGAGGTGACTGTCACTTATAATTTAATTCTGACCTATATAAAGCCTCAAAAAATGAAGGTAATAATTGCAAAATGGAAGCAAAAAGTAGTTCCTTGCCTGAAAAGTTGATTGGCACTTATGAAAGTGCAGTCTCTAATGCTAATGGTTCAAGCTTAGACATAGCCTTACCAAACTAGAACCACCAAATAGCCATTTCCCGAATGTGTAGGTAGGGGTGGAGACTGACATTACACCATTCTCGTCCCCATTCTCACCTCCATCCTACCAATAGGAATACGATGTACCAGATATTCAGAACGCACTTTTTGATAGTTGCCACAGAAGGTAATAGGGGAGAGGTTAAGGTGGCCTCCCAGCAGTTCAGAAAATAATGGCAGCCATTGATTGGCCCTTCCCCGGTTCTCAGGTAGTCATAGAAGATTCCCACGTGGCCTGCTGTCGACGCAGAGGAAGCTTTAGGGTGGAAAACTCACCAAGGCTTATGTAGGTAGACAAGTGACCCCTACACACCTAAGACAAGGAGACATGAACAGATCAATGCTGATGAAACTGAGATCCTACTATTTGGTGGAGCACACAAAATATGGAATTCATCCTGGTGGCCCACATTACTAGGAGAGATACCGACATCCCAGAAATTATCAAAAAATATCGAGGTCATCATTGATGACTCACATTCCATGTAGGTGCAAGTCTATGCCACTTGTGGCAAATGCTGTGGTATTCTCAAATTATTGAGACGGTTGTTACGGTGCATGCCGGTTGACTCGTGCAAAACAATAATCCAGGCCCTGGATTGTGGGAATAAAACTAACACCCGCCCCTAAGTGGTGCATATTAAATGTTTGGCAGGACTCTGATTCAGGACGAACAGACCAGACCTGGTCTACCCTGGGTCAGATTGTAGCAATACAAAACATAACCTGCAGATCGGGGTCAGAAAACCTACCAACCGTACGAGACTTGAAGCGAGACATGGACTGGTGTATGGTGGCAGAGAAATCAGTCTATATGAGCAGGGGGTGTCCAAAGAAATGGGGAAAAATATGGGACAAATGGAATGCGATAGAGGATATCCATGCAGGTCCCCCTGGGGGAGACACCCCAACCTAGATCTATCCTACGCACCACTGAATGAAGAAGCAGAGACAATAAAGGTGAATCAGCCCTGCGATATATTGTGTGGGGAAAAGAGAGCGACCTGCTGGATTTTGTAAAGAAATTATGGCCATATACTTTTATAACTGTGCTGCTATGTTATTCCTTTGCTTGAACTTAAAAAAAAGATATTTAAAAAAAAAAGAAAAATCCAGGGCCTGATAGCCAGTAGATGGAACTATGGCAATGCCCTGTATGTGGGTATGATGATTATCTTTTTACCAGCCTTAAGGTAATCCAGAGCGTGGCTGCTAAACTGATCTGGAAAATGGACAGATACAGGTCGGCATCAGCCTGCCTAGCAACCCTACATTTGTTGCCAATGAAAAAAAGAGCCAGCTTTAAGCTTCTTTGCCATACACACAGGAAATTATATAAGACTGGTCCCTAAATTCTTTAAACTAGAGTGGGATTTTACAATCAAGCACACAAACTGTGATCAGGAAACCTTGCTCTTGTCAAGGACAAATGGATAAAAAAGTCAGAACTGCCAGATGATCATTTTCACATCTGGCAGCAGACCACTGAAACACCTTACACTTAGACCTTCACCTGACTGAGAACCATTGGTGGTTCAGAAAAAAAATTAAAAGTAGGTTTTTTTGAAGATTAAGTTATATTTCTGCAGTTGATCCTAAACCTTATTCCTAGTACTCACAGTCGGAAAGAAAGGGAAATTCCTAGCGCCGTGATTTCTCCTAGGGGATACATGTCTGTGCTTCATAAAAACAGTAAATAAATAAATAAATAGTTATACTGTTTAACCGGCCCTTGGTGCAGGCAAAGCCATTAGGCATGAGGGTTCCCTACGGTTCAATCATGCCATGTGTTGGGCACATATTGCGTGGATAGTTATCTAAGATATTTCTAATGTTGATATGAAGGTCTAGATCACACTCCTCTAGCAAGGCCATATCTGCATGGCAGCATGTGCAGGAATAACTGAGAATGCCCATATCCTGGCATGCACACTGCCCTACTATGGAAGTCTGAAAGCCCTGTTTTCTATCAGGATTACTACAGGAATAAATGGTGTAAAAGGACTTCAGCCTGATGAGAGCAGTACCATCTGATGTCCAGTATTGCCCTGGCACCACCTGCCACCTCCGGTCTGCATTGCAACTGGGAGGAACAAATGGAGGCCACATAGCCAGGGATATGGCTGACAATGACGAGGCAAAGACTTTGGTGGTGGTGATTCCAGCCAAGTCAAAAGAAGAGCCTATACTATAAGTTCTACCAGAAGCCATTATAAACTTAGTGGGAAATTTATAAGCACTTTGCACCTGGTTTGTGTCACAAAAGTGATGCAAACCAAGTGAAAGATTTTGTGTTGAGATGTACTTTTTATTTGCATTAGAAAATTGCCTATTATAATGCAAAGTAGATTTAAGCGCTACTTTGTTTAAAGGGGGGTTCCGTGGATGATACATGAGCATCTCTGTGGTACTACCTACGGATTTTGATGGAAAGTTCTCTCTCCTTAAAAGGTAGATAGGAGTTTGTGTCAAAAATGTATGGCATAAGGATTGAGAAAAGATTTCTTTCCTCAAGATTCTTCAGACTTTGTATATGTAACAAAGTGGGAGAAATATTAATTCATAATCTGTGTAGAAATAGGGTCCCCTTCCAGTACAAAACCAATGCTTGACAGAGCCCACACACCCTTGCACTATGTGGCAATTAAGTCTGTGTTGACTCCTGGGAGCTGAAAGCATTCCAGAGACTTGCCAGAGAAAAACATTTTATTATCTCTGAATATATGCAGCTGTTTTTATTTTTCCCCTTGATATCATGCATCAGAGCAACATTGATTTATGTGCTGCATTGAACCAAAAATGAGTAAATCATAATCTACCCATCCAAATGTTTTCCTGATTGTCTATGTCCATGTACTAAAATGTTACTGAAAGCTTCTTTCACCATTTGGCAACAGTTGAAGTTGGAGCACAGAGCACTTTACCTGCACGCAGTCACTCAAGTGGCATTGGTACCACATTGCCCAGCAGTCTTTGCCCTTGTATGCGCTAATGCATATTGCTAGCGCCAGGCAGCGCTCTTAAGCAGCTGCGGGCTCCCGCTGGGCAGGAGCCTCTTTCACCATTTGACAGCAGTTGGAATTGGAGCACAGAGCACTTTACCAGCCCGCCGTCACTTTAGTGGCATCAGGACCACATTGCACAGCAGTCTTTGCGCCAGGAGGCGCCAACGCTTATTGTTCGCGCCTAGCGGCACTCTTAAGCAGCTGCGGGCTCCCACGAGGTGGGAGCCTCTTTCACCATTTTGCAGCAACTGGAGCACAGAGCACTTTACCTGCAAGCCGTCACTTTAGTAGCATTGGGACCAAATTGCCCAGCAGTGTTTGCGCCAGGAGGTGCCAATGCTTATCGTTCATGCCAGGCGGCGCTCTTACGCGGCTGCGTGCTCCCAAAGCATGGGACGTGTGTAGGCATGCTCGTGCCATGGCCAGGTGAAGCCCGGGCAAAGGGTGTGCCCTTCTGTGCCCATCCACGATTGGACAAGGCTGGGCTGGGCCAGGTCTCTTGGTTCCACGCCAGAAGGTCAGGGACACCATATTGGCAAAGCTAGTCCACCTAAAAGTAAGGAGATGGGGAAGCGTAAAACTGTTATGCGCTCTGAAATGGAGCACCATCTAACAACATCAATCACTAGCTTTCTGACAACAGCAATGGGGGCCATAACAAGCGAAATAGAGTCTGTTGAGGAGATATTGGGGGCACACAAAGAGCATTACAAAGTGGCACACTGTCTGAGTTAGACCCTGAGCATGAGCAGGTGCTGGAGTATAACGCTGATGGTGACAGCACAGGAACTATTGATCAAGTTGTGGGGGCCCTAGCACCTAAAGACCCTGATATAGGCAAGACTGTAGCCAAAACTAGTACCATACAACACAGGTTTTCTTTTAGACACTTTTTGTCCCCCTCCATCAAAAAACCCAAGGCATGTAGCATGGCCAAGAAAGACCCACTGCCCCGGCTACACCAAAGAAAACTCTGGTACCCCTCATAATGAGAGCAGGAAGGACTCCAGTTTTAGATACTGCCCTGGGCTCTGACACCATCGAGCCAATGTGGGAGTCTGTGCCACCTGTACAGCTTACTAGTTCACTGGAGGTCATCATGAAGTCGCTCCTTGCACCACTTCTGGGAGTGCTGAATAGTATTGACACAACTTTAAAAATATTAATCAGCTCCAGCATTTCCAAGCTAACCTTCGGCCCAGGTACTGCTTCCAATTCTACTACTAATTTAAATCAGGACATATCCAAAGTAATATCTTCCTATATGGTACCCCCAGCTAAAAACTGTACCATCAACACCCCCCCAGACTGTATTGCAATTAGCAAAGCTGCAAACAGCTGAATTTTAAACTTTGGGTGATGGTCAGACAGGTATAACATCCAGGCATACGGAGACTGGAGGGTTTAGCCCCGCTGATAGACAATTAAACTCACGCCAGGTGCCAATCAAAAAGACGATAAAAGTACACTTAATCTCCCACCCGATGTTACCCCATATGCCATTGTTCTAAAAAATGTACTATCCTTGCCAACTAATAAGGAAGAGCATTGGAAGAAGCTGAAGAACAAAACAGTTTACTGGTTGGCAAAAACTGCAGATTGGTCACGTAGCGATGACTTGTATCACAGTATAAACAACATCGATCGGGCCTCATGGGTGGGGTCACAGCCAAACACAGAAACAGATGACTGTATTGTTGTCAATTTTAGGGACAGGTCCCTAGTGTACTGACTCATGGATAGGCTCCTCTGGAGTAACAACGTGAGAGTCCCCATTGAGGCAGTACCAAGGGGGTACATTTATAAACTCAAAAAGAACAATTGATGGACAGAATGGAGAACAATGTCATACATTCACCCCAGTACAGAGATCTGGGCCTAAATCCATCTTTTTTTTGCTCACCATGCCATTCCAGTTTGGACTCAGCCATATGCAAATCAATCTTGACCCAGCGTCCAATGGGAACAGTCCAGCCCGAACTCCCAGGCCAGGTCCTCCCTAAGCATCCTAGGACCGGTTTCGGGCTTTCAGCCCTCATCAACCAGGATAGCTTGACTCCAGTGGCATGGAGAGCACAGGTCTCGCGTCTGAGCATACCCGTCACATTGAGGGTGACAAATGCAAAAAGAACAATTGATGGGCAGAATGCAGACCAATGTCATACATTCACCCCAGTACAGAGATCTGGGCCTAAATCCATCATGCCATTGGAATCAAGCTATCCTGGCTGAAGAGGGGTGAAACCCGGAAGTCGGTACTAGGATGCTTGTTTCCAGTCCAGGAAGGACCTGGGTTTAGCAGTTCGGGCTGGACTGTTCCCATGAGGCACAGTGTCTAAACTGGGATGGCATTGTGAGCTAAGAATGATGGATTTAACTGAGATCACTTGACTGGTTGTGAATGTTTTGATTTGTTCTGTATTCTGCCCATCAATTGTGTGTCTTTTGCTTTCTCACCCTAAGTGCGCAGGTATGCCCAGACGTGGGTCTTGGGCTCACTGTGCCACTGGATTCAAGCTATCCTGGCTGAAGAGGGGTGAAACCCCAAAACCGGTCCTAGGATCCTTGTTTCCGGTCCAGGGAGGACCTGGCTTGGCAGTTCGGGCTGGACTGTTCCCATGAGGCACAGGGTTAAGACTGATTTGCATATGGCCAGGTCTAAACTGGGGTGGCATGGTGAGCAAAAGAATGATGGATTTAACCCAGATCTCTTGACTGGGTTTGAATGTTTTGATTTGATCTGCATTCCGTCCATCAATTGTGTGTCAATTGTGTGTCTTTTGCTTTCTCGCCCTAAGTGTGTCAGGTATGCCCGGACTTTGGTCTTGGGCTCACTGTGCCACTGGAATCAAGCTATCCTGGCTGCAGAGGGGTGAAACCCCGAAACCGGTCCTAGGATGCTTGTTTCCGGTGCAGGGAGGACCTGGGTTGGCAGTTCGGACAGGCCTGTTCCCATGAGGCACAGGGACAAGAATGATTTGCATATGGCCAGGTCTAAACTGGGGTAGCATGGTGTGCAAAAGAATGATAGATTTAACCCAGATCTCTTGACTGGGGGTGAATGTTTTGTTCTGCATTCCGTCCATCAATTGTGTGTCTTGTACTTTTATAAACTACTAATAAATAGAGGTCCTGAGTTTGAACATACAGTTGTTAATACATCTTCTGCTGTTGTTCTTCCAACTTTTAATCGTTTCTCTCCTTTAGATCATGTGGATTGACCGCATTCCTTAGTCTTGAATTTGTCAGGAGCTAAATGTAGCTCATCTCATATATTACCTGATGCTCAGGTGTCAGGGATAGTTAACTCACCACCCCTTTACAAAACTGTGATAGATAATGTTAATTTCCCCAATTTTGTAGGGAGTTTTTCAACACTTTCCAACTATAAATCAAAAGGAGAGTTGCCCAATGTCCATGCACGTGGCTTGGACAACCTTATTTCTCCCACCTTGTCTAATCCAGCTAGTATTATTCCTCATGTATCACTAGAGTGCATCTTATCACCAACCAATGTCATGATGTGTGGAGAGCTGGATATTGCACACATAAATGTATTTTTTTCCCATTCACACCACAGCTAATGTGTCCTTAGGTAGTCACCCAAAGGGAGGATTATTCACCCTGATCTCAATGACTTTGAATTGCAAATTTGAAAATATTAAGACTGATTCATTGCATTTCCAGATCATCAATATCTCCTTTGGGAATAATTTGACACAGGTTCTTGTAAATTTCTAACACAATTATTTTAATGTCACAAACATATGTATTGCCCAAGAGCTGTAAAATGCATTGTCAAGCCATATAGAAGAGATTAACAAGGGTTTTGCAGTGCTCTGGGGAGGCGATTTTATTTGCAAATGATGTCCCTTTTCGAATCAGGCTGCATGTCATTTTGTAGCTGGGGCCACAGACGGTAGTTATCATTTTAACCACAGTCCCTGTGTGAATATCTTTAACTCACTATTGTCAAAATGTTCTCTTTCCCTAACTGTGGATCTCATAAGTTTAGTATGCATTGATTTAGTAACATATACTGGGAGAGGCCAAGACACTGTAATTGATTTTATTGCCTTCTCCGAGTATTGTCAAACCTAACTCCTTGATGTTTACCATTCATAAAATTTGCCACAGTGATCACTACCCTTTATCATTGGAGTTGGTGACCTAATCTGAAGATCAAATTGCATCTGCTAGATCAGGGCCATTGATTTATGCTACGAATAAGAAGTTATTGCGGAAGTGGTCTACTATAAACCCTGATTTGGTTTTACGTCAAATCATAACAACCAATTTGATCCAAGTTCTAGACTGCCTGGAAGATAACATACATCCCTTAGTTATGGTAACATCATTTGAAGCAATAAATGAGACCATAAATGTTGCATTAACTAGAAAACTAAGTCTAGGCCACAGAGCGATAAAAGTTGGTTCACTAGTGACTGCACATTTTCCATAATAAATTAATCAGGACATTGAAAACAAAAACCTGAAATACATCCAAGGTAAAGTAGTCACGCCTTGAATACAAACAGGCACTAGAAAAACGCAAGCTAGATATCAGACACAAAGCTTGGGAACAACTTGACATAGCCTGCCAGAGCAGAGACTCTAATTTTTTTTAGCAAACTGTTAACCAGGATTATTTTAATTGCACCAACAGTGGCAAAATTGACGTGGCAATTATGCCCGCGACTTGGGTCGAACATTTTTCAGGCCTTTATAAAATCGGTAGTGATCCTGATTTTAGCATTAATATTAAATATGTGGAATCAACCCTGGCACCCCCAACACTAGATGAGGTGGACAGGGCCCTAACTCAGACTGTGAGTAATAAGGCCTCTGGCTCCGACGCCATCCCTGCGGATCTGTTTTTAACTAATACTCCCCTGGGGCTCCCACTGCTCACAAACATCTTAAGTTGCTATGTGGTTCAGGGACCCCCTGACTCCTGGAGATACGTGATAATAGTTCCTATCTTCAAAAAAGGTGAAAGGGCGGATCCCAAATGTTATCAGCCAATATCTTTAATTGACTGCACTTGCAAGATCATGGGCAGAGTAATTTTAGAAAGGCTGGAGGCTTAGGTGAAAGAAAACGGAAAGTTTTCAGACATCCAATATGGTTTCAGGAGAGGCCTGGGCTGGTAGAACAATGCCTCAACCTGCACTTGGCTTCGTCATAGACAAATACACCTTAGCCAAGCCTGGATCCCTTTATTCAGGGTTCATGGACTTGACGTCAGCCTTTGACTGGGTGCAGAGAGGGAGGCTTGTTGTGTGGCGTTTTAGGCTCTGATTGAATTTTCCTGATTCATGCCCTTATATAGCTACAATTCACGTTGCCCTTATGTAAGCAAAGAAATCAAGCCCTTATTTAGGCATAGTCCATGCTACCCAAATACAGGCATGGCTACTTCCATCCGTTCACCAAACGTCACAACAATTTCTTGGAAAACCAGCTTAAGAAGTTAGGGACCTCCCCTTGCTTGAATATTGATTTCTCCAAGAACTCAGTTAGTTTTACAATGAACAACTATTCCCCGGGGGTTCATTCATGATGTTCACATGCCCGACTTTACGTCAACTATGGCATTCCTAAAAACCTTCAAGGTATAAATATACCTTCACCTGCTATAGCAAGAAATGGTGGTTCAGAGCCATTGGAAGACCAACTGGCCCGACGCAGCTCGCAACTGCATGTGCCGATGGAAGCCGACTCTCCAGCTGACGCACTGATCAGGAAGCTGCCCTTCTCTGCTGAGAATCCAGCTCGTGTTTCTGGCTCCCCTTGCGGGGTCTTGGCAAATCGAGTCCCGAGACAGTGATACCAGACCCCCTTCATTCTAAAAAGGTATGGAGCTGTTTAGAACCTAGAGAAACCTTTGGTGGATTCTTAGCAAAAACGAAACCTATTCTAGACAATGCTTACTTCTTCCCTCCTACTAGACTTAGGTTATGTAAATTGGGGTAGGCGTATTTTAGAAGCACCAGTTGAGTACTTTAATCTATGTTATTTTTGTATGTATTTTTTATCGTTTAGAAACCTTACAATGCTTTTACAGTATGATTTCATATTATTGTTTACGCTGTACGCATTATACTTTGCATTCTGCCTAACGATTGTAGCTGTTCACCTCTCTTGTATTAGAAAGAAGACTGTTCAATAAACCTTTTATTGAAAATGCCCTTCTCTCTATTTCTCTGCAACTCTGTAGAAACAAAGCATGCATGATTGACTCAATAAAATGGTTATCTATTATTTCCACAAATCTGAGAGATGTATTTCTATTCTTGGGAAACAAGTTGTCATTTTTATGCGGTTGTCAGAAACTAATCCCTTCTTGTGAATTCGAGAAAGTTTCTAGTGACCTCTGAGATAGCTGGCACTCACTGTTAAGTTTAGTATAGAAACCTATTAACTTAAGTCTGACGTCAAATCTATAGGATATATTATTCCAATGCGCAGAGCCTATTGGGAATATAGGACCTACACTACAGGCTTTGGGAGAAGATGTTGGAAATGGGCATCTAAACGGCCATTGAGCATTTTTTAGCAGCTATGCATCGGGATGTCACTGGGACAGTTCGCTATGGAGCATGTGGGGAACTCACTGCCCCAATTGAAATGAACCATAGAGTTTGCCAGGGCTGTGTTCTTGACCCATTTTTATTTTGTCTGTATATAAATAATTTAGAAAGCCACATTAAGAATGGTAAAGTGGATGCGCCCCAGATAGACCGCAGGTTGTTACCGGCATATTTATATGTAGACGATTGTGTTTTAATGTCTAGAACTGGGGTGGGGTTGCAAAGGCTTTTAACTAGCTTTAATATTTTTATGAAGGACCTTGGCCTGAAGACTAACATAGCGAAATCCCATATTATAGTAGTGGGCAAATCCCGCACAATTTTAAAGACAAATTTTATAAACAAAGAGAAATTGCTTTATGTGCCCACCTTTTCCTATTTAGGAATTCTCTTCGATTCTGAAAGCCTTTGGCTTCATTTAGTAGAGGCAAGGACTAGGGGTTTCAATCAAAATCTGGAGGCCATTTTTAGATCCATCAAAAAACTAGTCTCTCGTCCCATCAAAGCGATAATTGAAATCTATAAAGCACGCAAGTGTGATGTTACTTTGTATGGTGCTGGAGTCTGGTTGTTTTGTAATATTGCAGGCCTACAGAGAGCTGAGAATATATTTTTGAAACGCTGTTGACTGTTCCAACAAGTACTGCCGCCACCATCTGTCACAGCGAACTTGGCATGATCCCCTTGCCTTTCTGTATACAACTAGCCCCTCTATTACTGTGGCACAACATTTGGGTAAAGGAAGAAGCAGCCCGAACCGCACCGTTATCACAGATTGTTTAAAATTGGAGTGGGTGAATAGAATCCCCTGGATTTCCTATGTCAAAGTGCAGCTGGAGAATTTTTGATTGTCTGATTGTTTTGACAATACTGGAAATATTGCCAAAATATCAAGGGCAAAGTTGAAAAGAGAATTCCTAGCTCACTCTTTTTTGACAAGAGGCTCTCAGGAGATGGCAAAAAAAGGGTTGTTGACCACTCACTCCTAGTCTGTTCTCCAGGCATTGAGCCTAATATCTCCTTTTATTTTAGTCACGTTTAATTGTACTATCTTATTAGGTTCAGGTTTGGCATCTCCCATCTCTTGGTTTCATACCCAAGTAACGTATATTCTGACGCAAAATTGGATTCATGGCCATGCAAACTCAGAATACAATATTTTGATAACAATGTTTAAGACAGAATATTTTTTTCAGACAATATTTTGACATACTATATCCTGAAATGCAATTGTTAGGGTTTGGATTTGACTTAGAATTAGGGCTATAGTTAGTGTTACAGTTATGCTCATGGTTAGATTAAGTGAAGCTGTTTAGACAATGTCAGGATGTTGATGTAGTGGTGAGTCAATGTAACATCAGTCACGTCGGTAACATAAAATGCTAGCCACTAATGATGGGCAAACTTACCGCACACAAATCACAGTGCGAAATGTAACCTGTTCTTCTTTTACCACCCATGGAGTGGGATTCGACGTGTTCTGCTGCTCTGTGGGTGAAAATAAAAAAAATTAAAAGCATTGTTGCATTTTGAAGCACAATGAGGAGCTGGATAATGTTTTTACCTTAATTCTAAGTGCATTAAGGTAAATACATTACCCATATCTCTGGCATTGAAGTTCATAGCAACTCTCCCAGCAAGAAATTCTATGTACATGTTTGCCTGCAGGATCCTTCAGGCATGCAGGCGCTACACTCATGTTTCCCTCATACAAATGTTTCTTTATCAAGCACTACCAGGGGCTAGCCCGTGTGATTTACTTAATTTAATTACCAATATGTTAACTAAATGGGCAGAATCGCGACAGTTCATTGCATTATTAAATTCTCGGATAATGATTTTTTGCTTTGCCTTTCATTTATCCTGTATTCCTCATTTTTCCCAGTCCAGGGTGGGGGTATAAGTAAACATTGAGATTGCCTGCAGTTGGTAAAAAGGGAATTTCAGACATCCATATTCCCTACTACGCAGGTACCACAAATGAAAAGTGTGGCTCCCTTAAGTACCAATCTTGCTTTGATGGTGTAATATCATAATGCAAATCCTAAAGGCAGGTGTGTCATATTACTTTTAGAATACACCTCTTTTTTGTTTACAATATATTCACTCTGTGTCACAAACAAGGACACTCCTGGGATAATGAATGAGGTGAACTTCAAACATATGTCCTTTATTCAGCCTTTGGCTGTTGTGGGATGCTTTAATTGTGTACAGCTCTCTAAGCTGGATACCACAGGTAGATAATAAACTGGTACTTTCCAGTTAACTGATTTATTGCAGAGAAAGAATCCTCTACAAAACGTTTTTATTCAAGACCTCATTATTACTAGTTAAAATTGTGTTTTTTGGTAACTTCCGTGTTTTTAACTGTACTCCAACCTTTGGTAATTGAACAAGCTCCCTTGACAATGGATTTTGTACTTATTTGTCTGCTGTCAAAGCCTTATTTAATAATATTTAAAGGTGGCTTTAAATGTATGAATCCTACATAACCTCCTTATGATAGGTTATTGAAGAATGTTGTAATTGTAATGTAGGTACTGCATCATCTTCTATCACGTAGGTTGAGATGAAGCGTTCATTTGAGGACGTACGTGTAAGTTGAATGTCAGGCTGCAGAAAGCTTTTTTGAGCACAGAAGTTTATCTACAATCCAATTTAACAACATTAGAGCACACTCATATTAGGGGTGTTTTAGAGTAAGATTTGAAATATCAAAGAATACGTTTTTTAATTGAGCAGGTTTGCTCTCAAATTTCTGCTAGGGATTTTATTTCAGTGGTTGACTGTAGTAAGGCTGCACAGCTTACATTTCTTTTTAATTTAGGAGAAGATTGGCCCAATGCTGGAAGCAATCATAAGAATGATGGAATTTTAGCTATCCATCTCTTGTATTCAAGCTGATGGTAGTACCACCATCATTAATCTAGAGAGATACTTAAAGTACCCAAAAGATTTTACCAGAATGTACATGCTACAAAGACATAATTGAACAAAGAAGATAAAACAACTTCATCATTTAGAATCAGATGATCTAGTTCAAGTTGATGCTGCAAATTCGCAAAATCCAGCGTTCATGCAAGGATTTCTAACACTTAGGAAGGTCGCCCTAAGTGTTAAAACACTAGCTAAAAAATGTGTCCCTGATGAAACAAATAAAACATTATCTGAAATAGTAGCCCGGGTCAAACTAAAGTTAATAAATGTGGAATTTATTGAGTCAAATATTGTATCTTAATGTTAAGTGGCTAAATTATAAAAATATCATAACTCTTTAATTTCCTGCCAGCAAACAACCATATTTTTTACAAGGTTCAGACACACAAAAATGTACTCCAGTTTTGGTTAATTGACTGCCAACATTGATAGAAGACTATGTTTCACCAATGGCCACATGTTGTTACTGTGCAAAGACTCAAGTGCCCTTGATATTTTGGCTGTATTAATGATAATGTGGGCAGCAGAAACAGGAAACACTCTAGTGCTTATTGCTTTAGATGCCAATAAGCCCTTTGAGGAGCATTTCTGTGGGAGACTTTAGGTAACTGGTGATTGTTTGTCACAATATCATTCAGAAAAATTATTATGAGAGCAAAATGTTGTCAAACATTTATCTCTAAAAAAGACTGACTTTCCATACATCCTATCTAAAATATAATAATAGCTATAACATAAATATTGAAAAATATTATCAAAACAAAATATATACAACAAAAAAATAGAAAACAAAAATACAATTCAAACAAAAAACAATAGAAATTAACAAACTACTAGAGACACCTGTGTTGCCTGAAGGGAGCTGAGTGGGACTCCACTCCCCACAATCCAGCTAGTCCCTGAGGAGGAGGAGGGGCGCCAACAATACAGCTGTTATCAGCTGGAATATCATTGGAGAAATCTGAAATTACCAAACTCAGAGTGGGGCCATGTTATTGATCATCATAGGATTTTCCATTTCCAGGGAACTTGGGCAACTGAGAATGTCTTTAGAAGTGGCATCAAGAGCTATTGTGCACCAGCTATTAGGTCTCCAGCTGGACGTATACGGGAGGGTTGCTTATAAGGGTGAGCAACATGTTGACCTGTTCTGTAGTAGAGCTACCTATTGAGTCATTTGAAATGCAAGGGCTATTCCTACTGCTAAATATTTATTATTGTAGTTTTGGCAATCAGAAGGAATCTCCAACTCTCTACCTACTGGGAGGGACCCTAGCTTTGTGTTTTAAGTCCCATCATGTCATTGTGGCAGGTGACCTCGGTCTGACTTGTGAACCGCATGGTATAATGCAGGAATTGTGCCTCAGTGAATGGGGTATTCCATTGCTAACAACCTTTTGTGATGCATCACTTCACTAGGGCTAGACTCCAAAAGGTAAATATCACCCTAGTACACAGCTGCCGGGACTGTAACAGTCACTTACAGTCTGATGCCTCTCTTATGCCTCTCCTGTTTCTAAAAAGAGCTCATTCTAGCCACATTGACTACATCATTTTAGATGTTAGAATAAGGCGGTTGATGAAGGATAAGAAACAATCGGAGTGGGAAGAGAGTGAACACAACCCCTGGCCTTAACTAGGAAGTATTTAATTCATTGCAAATTGTCTCAACTGTCCTAGCAACATAGTTGTATGTTGTTTCCCTGAGGTACTTGTGAGAGTGTACACCACTGCTCTTTCTCCTATGTTAGTAATATCTGACAATTGGGAGAACAATGACTTGAATGTCGCTAAACATGTAAAGATATTGTATTGGCTTAAAAATAATCTTAAGAGTTTTAGAAAGGACCCAGATATGGCCAATAGGTTTGGGTAGTTTTCCTTTCAGTGCAGAGTGGCAAAGAGCAACCTTCTAAAAGCAATAACAAAGCAAAGTGGGAAAGCAGTCAATGGGATTACCTCTTAGAAGCCTCAGCAAACGATGACTCAAGAACATTCTGACAGTTAGTGAGTCAAGGCAGTGGGAACGTTGTCAAAACAGCATAGATATTTATTTTGGCTTGAGAGTGGGTTGCCCATTTTAGGAACCTTTACTTCCAACTATGAGGAATTGACTTGCTGTCTATTCGTAGTGAGGACAATTCTGTCTGTTTCCTTGAGTCTCTGTAATCACTTATAGATTTCACTTTAGATGAGACTGCGGCACCAGTCTCCAACCAGAAGACCGGCAAGGCACCTGAATTGGATAAGATCCCAGTGAGTCTTTTCAAATGCGATCAAAGTATTTGGGTCCCTTATATTAATGCAGTCCCTAATGAATTTGTGGTGGGTGCAATGATACCCCATGTGGAAAGAGGCACAGATTGTTCCAAATTTTAAAATAAGGAAGACTGGCATCTTGTCCATCAACCGTCCAATTTGCCTCTTTGGCAACCTTCAAAGGGTTTAATGCAAACAGGTCCTGGAGAGATTAATAGAATGCATTGATGATAATTTCATCCTTTCCTACCTCCAGGAAGGATCTAGGTTTAAATCCAGCTCCCTTAACCAGGTCTTCCGCTTTTTAAAGAGTAAGTGGAAGAATCTGGACATTGGAGGAGGAGCCCTTTTTGTAGCATTTATTGATTTGCGAGCTGCTTTTGATTTAATTCTCAGCGGAGAACTGTGTGAGGTACTTTTAGAGCTAAGGATGCCCCGCAATACGTTTAATATTTTTTTGCACTTGCATGAGTGGAAAAGCATTTGCTGTGGTGTAAACTGTAAATTACCTCAGTAAATCGCTATTGATGAGGGTGTCCACCAGGCTGTGTCTTGGCTCTCACTGTTGTATCTAAGTCTTAATTTGCTGCATGGTTGAGTTGATGTAAAGTAGTTGCTTGACCAGAAAGGACAACTTAATTCAGTGGGCTATCCATGTAGTTGTTTTAGCCTATTTTAACTGCATTGTGATGTGGGAATGCAGCGCGTATCTGTCTTTTGACATTTCATCGATTTTATTAAAGTTTTACTGGTCTGTATCAATTTTATGATCGTAGGACGTTTATCCTGTCTAATTAATCTTTTTTTAGTCACCCTTGTAAAACCTATTTTTGAATGTTTGTTTAAACTGTTTGATGATGACCTAAGCTGTTTGAACGGTCAATAAACTTGACTTCAACTAAATATTAACATTAAAAATGCTATCAACAAAAATAACCAAAAAATAATGAAAAAAATAAATCTATAACCATGAAATATAAACATTTCTATCAACTTTTTAAAAAACTGCATGCAAAATTCTGAATCAAAACACAATCATCCATACAAACACATGAAAATGTGTATGTATAAAACAAAAAAATGTACCTATTTAATTTTATAAAAAAGAATAAAAATAAAAGGGCAAACTGTAACTATAAAATTATTTTTCCATAACCAAATGTTATTATCATTTTCTAATGACAAATAAATGAGCAATTGTACACCCTTCTGATTTACAGACCGGACTCCGTATCCAGACAAACAGTAGAAAAATTGCCCCTGCCCCAACCCAGGCAGCACTGCTGAGTCCAGAAAAATGTCCACTCTTGACCCAATATCTTGGCATGCGTACGTAGGCAGCCCCAGGCTTGGTAAATGGGCTATTCCAGTTTGGAACACCAATCCATAGCCAAATGTCAATTTACAATCTTAGGGGGGGAGGGGGTGGCACTCCAGCAACATGCCATGTAGCCCTGAGCAGAAAAATTCACTCCACTTGTGGAGTTAGAGAAATTCAGAAACTCCACACTGAACAGTATTTTATTTCTGTTTGTGCGCACAGGGCTTGTTCTGGCACATGCTGCTGACGAGTACGGCAAGGTATGCCGGCCGATAGTGAGTGAGCATGATATTTTGGATTCTCTTGCACAGCTTCTGGCTGTAGCAGTGTCTTGCTGCTCCTTTTTTATGATGCTGGGGAGCATGGGCAACTAGGTCTGCACCTTGAGCAGATTCTCTACTCAAGAGGCAGCTAAATCTATTTGAAAAGATGTCTTCAATGTAAGTTTTTACTCCAACAGACCATTCAGCCGTAGACTTTAAGTTGGAAGGGACATCTGGACCTGAGTCAGGTTTTGTAAAAAGGGATACCCTGAGGTGTGGTCTGCTTAATGTTAGGTCATTATCGAAGCACTACATGGAGATCCAAATACTGTTGGAATCACACAAGTTGGATCTCCAGTTTATGACAGAGACCTGTACGCATCCCAAGTCAGATATGGAGCTGGGCCTGACCTGTCCACCTGGATATAAAGCATTTCAGAAGCAAATATCCAGTGGCAGAGGTGGTGGGGTTGGGATTATTTTTAAAGAGATATGGGATATCTCACCAATGGATATTGATGAGATGACAGGTATTGAATGGTTGGGCTTCTCTCTAAAAGACTATAATGGACATGTGTTGACTGGTATGGTCTGTTACAGACCCCCTGGGGCAATTAGTCTTCAACACAAGCAGGATTTGGCTGATGTTTTCAGTAATATGGCTTCTACCCATGCTAGACTGCTCATCCTAGGAGATTATAACCTCTGGAATATTGGGAACCTGGACTCAGGTTATAAAAACCTCATACAATCTTGTGAGAACTTCAACCTGTCACAATTGATCACAGAATCTACTCACAAGGGAGGGCATGTATTGGACTTGATTTTTGCCATTAAAGTCTCTTTCGGAGTGGGAAATATTCTTCTGGTGGGCTGGTCTGATCTCCACCTAGTTAAGTTCCAGGAGGTTAATCATAGGGTGAGTGCTCCAACCACCAAGATGAAAAGGACTTTTCTAGGCAGGGACTGGAATGGACTCCTGAAGAGGGCAAAACTGTCCCTGGTATTCCATACTAATAGGTCCTTGGATTCCAGGAAGCAGGTTTAGGTTTAGGTTTATTGGTTTGTATAGCTCTGAATCACCCATGAGGGTATCTCGGCGCTTGGGATGGTGGGGAGCATCAGAGACCAGGGGAAATTTAGAAAAGGTGAGTTTTAAGCAACTTTCTAAATTGGGCCAGATTTTGCCCAGAATGTAGATGAAAGGGCAGCTTATTCCAAAATACCGGGGCAAGATAGGAGAATGCTTTGCCCCCGCTGGCTACCTTTTGACCCTGGGAGTGCTGAGCAGAAGCTTAGTGCTGGACCTAAGATTTTGTGCAGGGGTGTAGGAAGAGAGCTTGTTAGAGAGATACGAAGGGCCTTGACCATTGGTGGAAGAGAACCATGATTTCTGTGGACTTATAATTGGAAAGCTTGATCAGATTGCCCTACTAAAAATATTAGAAAATTGAGGAGACCGTCTGCCGCTTGGTACAATGAAAAATTAAGGAATCTAAAAAAGGGATGTAAATTGGCTGAGCGACAGTGGAGGAAGGAGTATGCAGACAATGATAAAGCCACTTGGAAGGAAAAAATGGTTAGCTATAAAAAAGAAATTGGCACTGCAAAAGCAGTGCACTTTGCAGTTGTTATTTTGAAGGCATTTAATAGTACTAGGAGCATTTTTAAAATTGTAAATACCATTGCTAGCCCAGATTGTAAGAAAAACAAGATTCATCCCACACAGGACTTTTGTGATAGTCTAGCAACCTTTTTCGAGGATAAGATAAGTAAAATCATTGAAGGGCTGAAAGTGGGTGACTTGGTCATCTCCGGTTGGGTGGATGGTAGGCCATTACCAAATGAGCAAGAGGGTGGGGTTGGGGCGACTAAGCCATCTGATCAGGTGACCCTTTTAGATCATTTTGAGCTGCCCTCAGAGAAAGATTTTAATAGAGCAGCCTTAGGTATTTCCTCAGGCACCCCTATGGACCCCCTCCCTCACAAAGTTTGGAAAGAGCTAGGACCCAAACTTTTCCTGATACTCCGACAGCTGTGAAATCAATCTTTGAGTAGCGGGTTGGTACCACCTTGCTGGAAACAAGCAAAAATAATGCCACTCCTGAAAAAACCCATGCTTGCCCCAGCCGGCCCCTAAGAGCTATAGGCACATCTCTCTCCTACCTTATCCAGTGAAGATCACAGAGTGCCTGGTGAGCAGGGCACTCTCCCAGTTTTTGGAGGTCAACAAGCTGTAGGATGTGCAGTTTGGTTTCCACCCAGGACATGGGGCGGAGATGGCTTTGGTAACCATTTTGGATGATCTTCGAATGCTTGCGGACAGAGAACAAACAGCTTTTCCGATTCTGCTGGACCTGTCTGCCGCATTTGATATGGTTAACCATGCAGTCCTTTTAGCAAGGCTGGAGGGAGCAGGGGTGGTGGGCGTGGCACTGAGGTGGTTTCAATCTTATCTGCAAACAGACGACAGGCAGTGGCTCTTCCCCCTATAAATCAGATTTTGTTGATATCAGGCATGGAGTACCCCAGGGGTCTGCAATCAGCCCAATAATATTTAATGCTTATATGAGCCCTTTGATTGCTGTCATCAAGTCACATATCAGCCGTGTAAATAATGCTGATGACATACAACTTATTCTGTCACTGGAGGGGGATCATGTTGTCCCAACAGAAAGTTTCATGCCTGTATGCAAGATACGGTACACTGGTTAACTGGAGGCAAAGTTCCAGTCTTACTTCCAACTGGCTTCTGGCCCACCCCTACAAGTATACCTTTGATACCCGCTGAGACAGTACGTAATCTAGGTATTAGCTTTAATAATAAGCTGAACCTAGAAACTCAAGATTGCGGGGAGCAGTTTTTCTCTCATTAGAGTTCTCTGAAGATCCTCCCGATGCTACAGATCCAGGCTAGAGCACAAATAGTAAGGAGTGTTATTCTGAGTCGCTTAGACTACTGTCACGCTTTGCTGCTGGAGTCTTCAAGGTACTTGATCGGGAGACTCCAGAGAATCCAGAATGTTGCAGCAAAGCTTGCTTTAATGAGACCACAACAGTCATCAGCATCTCAGGCTAAGGCGGGGCTGTACTGACTCCCTGTATTACAGAGGATACAATTCAAATCACTCTGTATTGTCTTTAAGGCACTGCACGGGCTTGGTCCTAAACCGCTGCAGAGCAAATTTGGTTGGTATGTTCTCACCCGCAAGTCTTCGCTCTACCGCGGCCAACTTGGTAAAAGTACCCAGGATTAAAAGAACAAAATCAGGGGGTCGAGCTTTAAGCATTGCAGCAGTGCGGCTTTGGAATGGCCTTCCCACTGATCTGAGAGAGATGCAGGATTTGCTTCTGTTTCGAAGAAGATAAAAACTTGACTCTTTCTTGGAGTATAAGCATTCTGAATGCAGTTTAGCTCTTCTGCAGCACTTGCGGTGGTAGTGCACATGTATCTCAGTGCCAGAATGCCCGTAGGGTTACAGTGCACTTCACAAGTACGAATACCAATAACAATAACAAGCTGTTTTGTAGTGTGGAACACCATTTTTTTAAATAAGAAGGAAGTGCTCCAGAGACTCCAACTTCTTGTTCTCATCCAGACAATTCCTCCCAGTGCGTTGTCCATCTTTTAGCGCTTTGTCCATCTCGTGGTTACATTTCATTTGGCTTTGGAGCTGGAAGGATCACTCTTTTTGTCTGCTGCATATATACCACTGGATTTAAGGACTATGTTTTTGTGATATCACAAGTAAGTTGAAAAAATCTTGTATAAGGGTGTTGTTTGTTTGATAAAGAGTATGCATTAACTTTATTTGCACTTTTATTCATTTTTTAAAATTTATTTTAGTGAGTGGCCTACAATTTCAGTAGGGGACCTAGTTATTTTTTTTGCATTCAACTTTTATCTTTTATAAGTGAAAAATGTTGCACAGTTCAGTACATTTTTTCCATGTCAAGATTTGCGATATTAATTTAAATTTACAATGCGCCTAGTCTGCCAATAGGCCTTGCAGCCACTAGACCAAATACTAGTCATGGGGGCATAAACCAGCTGTTTCTGTGGTATATGCTGTTTTAAAACATCATTTACGGCAGGGATGCAGTGGATTAAATAAAAAATGTGTAGGGGTTTGTATGCTAACATTTTTTATTTCTGCAATAAATGTATAGGTGAGTATATTTGATGATTTAGGAGCATGTGTGTTGTTATAAAAATATGTTTGTCTCAGTTAATTTTCTTTTTGGCATTGCTGAATTAATGGGAATGTTTTCTTAAGTGTTACCATGTTTCCATTGTCTGGCCAGTATGTGTATCTGAGTGTGTTTGCCATAGGCCACCATTTGTCTTTGTGGTCAGGGGCCATTTTGTGTAGTCTGTGTCCATGGGCCTGCATGTGTTATTTGTTGGGTATGCCTCTTTGTTTCTTATTTGACCATGTGGATGGCGACCATTTGCTATTGCTAGTCAGTATTCGTTTGTCATAAGCCTACATGTGTTCTTTGTTGTGTCCATGCATTCTTGTTTGCCGATGTAGTTTGACCATGTGGCCGGTGGTCATTTTCTGTAGCAAGCCAGTGTGCTTTTGCTTTAGGCTTGCATGAGTTCTTTGTTGTGGCCATGCCTTCTTGTTTGCTGTTATTATTTGACCATGTTACTAGTGGCCCTTTTGTGTAGCCAGTCAGTGTGCTTTCGCAATGGGCCTGCATGTGTTCTTTGTTGTGTCCATGCCTTCTTGTTTGCCGATGTTCTTTGACCATGTGGCCGGTGGTCATTTTCTGTAGCAAGCCAGTGTGCTTTTGCTTTAGGCCTGCATGAGTTCTTTGCTGTGGCCATGCCTCCTTGCTTGCTGTTGTTGGTTGACCGTGTGGCCAGCGGACATTTTGTAAAGCCACCTTTTTTCCAATTTTCAAAGCTATTTTCAAGGAAGTTTGATATTAGAGGGCTATGCCTTTTTGTTTTTGTTCATTTTTATACTTCTCCCTGATATCAGTTTAATAATGTGCTTGAAAATCATTGTGTTATATGTATATTATGATTATGACAGTGTTTCCCCTGGGTCCCCTGCCTGCGTCGGTGCACATACACACCAGCATTCATGTTTAAAGGATTATTCCATTTTCTCCTGCATCTCCCTTACTGCCACATGTGTCTTCATTAGATGCACATAAAGCAAACAGTTACATATATATGTTGTTGTTATCCTGATTTAAAATTAAATATTATCTTATGGTGGTGGTGTGCTTTGACTTTGGAATACATAGACTATTGTTGGTAATTAGTTAGGATATTACCTTAAATAACCACACTAAATTGTATTGTCTTTGTTTGTACTAATTCAGACTACAACATTGCCTTATTTCATTAAAGGTTTTTCTTGCTTGTTTGCTTGTAGGTGAACAAAGGACATCTGTGATATTCATTCTGCATGTTATATTAATCAAGCCTGTGGCTCGTGTATGGAAAAAGATTTGCATTGATTTTATTGGTCCATTTCATGAATTGCAGGACAGTGAAAAGTTTGCAATGGTATTAGTGGATGCTACTTCAAGGTGGGTAGAGGTTGCATTCATGAGGAGCATTACTTCGCAGTCTACCATTAAGATTCTTACTGAGATTTTTAGACGGGAAGGCATTCCCTCTATGATTTTGTCAGATAATGGCACACAGCTAACGTCTAGGGAGATGGAAGAATATTTTGATCATGTGGGGTTGAAACATCTACGTACTTCGTTATTCAACCCACAGAGCAATGGCTTTTGTGAGAGGGTGAATAGATTGGTCAAGGGCACTATGCAGCTTGCTTTAGCTTCGAATTGTTCTGTCCAAAGGGAGATAAAGGAAATGCTTTGGGCATATCGAACCACAATACATCAAAATATGACTAAGACGCCTTTTGAATTTATGAGAGGAAGGTCAGCAGGTACAAAGTTAGTTCCTACATGGTTGTAGAAGCCAGCGGTAGAGCTGGATCACAATATAAGTAAATGCAGCAAAACAAACATATCTGAAGGTGATTTGGTAAAGGTGAAACCTGGTGGAAATCATAGAATGTTTAACAAATTCAGGGGGCCTTTTCAGGTTAGATCAGTTAATGGTAACTATGTTAGGTTACAGAATGGTCAAACTTGGAATCTCTGCAGGGTTGCACTATATCAGAAAAAAGACAAACAGACAAATTTAGATTTGTTACAATCAGATGGTTAAAAGGCTGATGACAATAAAGAAAGTAGACCAATTCGCAAGAGAATATCACCTGCATGTTTAAAAGATTTTGTGTGAATTTTTAGGAAAGGAGTGGATAGTGACAATTTTATGTGACATGTTTTCCACACAATGACTATTGTATATAGTATGTTTTCACAAGACAATTATTTATGTAATGTATTCACATCTTTTCTGTACTCATTATGTTTAACTTTGTTATTTCATTGTCAAAGGAAAGGAGATGTGTTATATTCATTCTGCATGGTATATTCATCAAGCCTGTGGCTCGCCTTGGGCTCGTGCTTACTTGTCTGGTGCCTTGGGCTGAGCATTCTCTCCTAAGCCGTTAGAGGCAGTTTGTTTCTCGGCGCTGCTGGTCGGGTTTTTCCTACGTTGTCTCTTGGAAATAAACCCACACCTTCACATCAGCATTTGGTCTCCTGTGCCGTCTTTACAACAACATCACTCACAGTGCTACTAGACAGAAGGCCTGTCCAAAGTGTCGTGACCACAACACGTGACGTGAGTCCTCAAGTTTTGTTCACTTGTGCAACTAAGTGCCACAGCCAACTGACAGCTTCCTGATGTCCCCATAGAAAGGTGCTGCTACGAAAGTGGCCAGTGAGGCGGAGAAGAAGAAGCAGATGTGTAGGCCAAAACCTCTTTCGGCTACGTGTGCCTGCTGCACTGACCTCCTGGCAGCAGCACTCCTGCATCAATGGCACCACCAACCTAAGCCCAAGCCCATGTCTGTCAGTGAGGCAGGCACATCAATCATGGTGATGCTGACAAGCAGTGATTTTGAATTGGATCTTTTTCTTTTGCAAGGTAGTACCTAATTGTTGCAAGAAACTGAGAAAAGTGGACAAAAGCCTCAGTCAGAAATAGTAGATCTTCCTGAAATATGAACAGAATAGGAGGTTGAGATTCCTGCTGAGCAAGAACCTCCTCTTTTAGAAAAATAGGCTTCTAGATCTCCATCTTCCACAAGCCCCCGTCAGAAGATTGAACCCCAGCTGAGTCCAAGACACAGTAGGAGAGGCAAAGGAAAAGGAATGTTCCTAAAAGACTCACAAATATGGGAGGGGATGAGGATGTTGAGGCAGTCACAGTCTTGGAAGCTGGCTCAGAGAACATTAACATTACATCTATGATTCAACCTCCTCTGAGAGATGCGTCACTGGTACCACAACACCAGCTTACATATTTGTAGGGACCCGCTGAGACCTGCATCCATTACTACCTCATGCACTGCAAAGATGTAATCGATGACACACCAACCTACTTCCAGTTCTTCTTGAAACATTGGCAGTGGCACACAAAGAAAGAACAGCAAAACATACAAGGTGATGGACGGAATTTTGCACATTAGCAAAACATTCGCCCCCAGTCACAGATCTGGGTTTAATCCATCGTTATTTTGCTCACCATGCCACCCCAGTTCAGACCTGGCCAAATGCAAATCAGTCTTGACCCTGTGCCTCATGGGAACAGACCAGCCCAAATTGCCAAGCCATGTCTTTCCTGGACTGGAATCAAGCATCCGGACGGGTATGCTCAGACGTGAGTCCCGTGCTCTCCATGCCACTGGAGTCAAGCTATCCTGGCTGAAGAGGGCTGGAAGCCCAAAACCGGTCCTAGGATGCTTGTTTCCAGTCTGAATGATTTGCATATGGCTGGGTCCAAACTGGAATGGCATGGTGATCAAATAACAATGGATTTAGGTCCAGACCTCTGTACTAGGGTGAATGTATGACATTGTTCTGCATCCTGTCCATCAATTATTCTTTTTGCATTTGTCCCCCGAGTGGAATGGGTATGCTCAGACATGAGTCCTGTGCTCTCCATGCCACTGGAGTCAAGCTATCCTGGCTGATGAGGGCTGAAAGCCCGAAACTGGTCCTAATATGCTTGTTTCCAGTCCAGGGAGGACCTGCCCTGGCAGTTCGGGCTGGACTGTTCCCATTGGGCGCAGGTTCAAGACTGTTTTGCATATGGCTGGGTCCAAACTGGAATGAAATGGTGAAAAAAAACGATGGATTTAGGCCCAGATCTCTGTACTGGGGTGAATGTATGACATTGTTCTACATTCTCTCATTAATTATTCTTTTTGCATTTGTCACCCAGAGTGGGACGGGTATGCTCAGACTTGAGTCCCGTGCTCTCCATGCCACTGGAGTCAAGCTATTCTGGCTGATGAGGGCTGAAAGTCCAAAACCGGTCCTAGGATGCTTGTTTCCAGCCCAGGGAGGACCTGGCCTGGCAGTTCGGGCTGGACTGTTCCCATTGGGCGCAGGGTCAAGACTGATTTGCATATGGCTGGGTCCAAACTGGAATGGCATGGTGAGTAAAAAAACGATGGATTTAGGCCCAGATCTCTGTACTGGGGTGAATGTATGACATTGTTCTGCATTCTGTCCATACGTTATTCTTTTTGCATTTGTCACCCTCAGTGGTGAGACCTGTGCTCTCCATGCCACTGGAGTCAAGCTATCCTGGAAGATGAGGGCTGAAAGCCCGAAAATGGTCCTAGGATGCTTGTCTCCAGTCCAGGGAGGACCTGACTTGGCAGTTCGGGCTGGACTGTTCCCATTGGGCGCAGGGTCAAGACTGATTTGCATATGGCTGGGTCCAAACTGGAATGGCTTGGTGAGCAAAAAAACTATGGATTTAGGCCCAGATCTCTGTACTGGGATGAATGTATGACATTGTTCTGCATTCTGTCCATCAATTATTCTTTTTGCATTTGTCACCCCGAGTGGGACGGGTATGCTCAGACGTGAGTCCCGTGCTCTCCAGACCACTGGAGTCAAGCTATCCTGGCTGATGAGGGCTGAAAGCCCGAAACCGGTCCTAGGATGCTTGTTTCCAGTCCAGGGAGGACCTGGCCCGGCAGTTCAGGCTGGACTGTTCCCATTGAGCTCAAGGTGAAGACTGATTTGCATATGGCTGGGTCCAAACTAGAATGGAATGGGAACACAACAATAATAGATGTAAGCCCAGATCTCTGTACTGGGGTGAATGTATGACATTGTTTTGCTTTCTGTCCATCAATTATTCTTTTTGCATTCACACAAAGAAAGAACTCCTTTCCAGTTTGAGCCTTTTCATCAATAAGCAAGCAGGAGGATAACATTGCAATATGCTCCATTTGCCATGCAAGTGCTTGTCGAGGTAAGCCTGGTTCGCACTATGGCACTGGAGGCCAAACGACCGATATGAAAACAGATCATGTGATTCGCCTGTAGGTGCACCTTAAGCAAAATTGCTGCAGGTGGTGGTTGTGTAGGTGAGGAGAGCAGGGAATCAACTCTACTCCTAGTAGGAGGTAATGGTGATGAGAAAGAAGAGGTTGACATCTTTATGCAAAGCAGCCTTGTCTCCAGCAGTGCACAAGTATGAACGACCTCAGCAACCTCTAAATGGCACAAGAATTAGATAGAGACACCATCACATACAGTGTTTTTCCCAAGACGCACATTGAGTCTACCACCTCCTAATTATCTCTGGACATTGTCTGCATCAGTGGGACCACAAAAGAAATAAATCCAGGTTACTCTAATGGGCTTGCTTAGGCAGGATGGGCCTCATGGAGGCACATTTGTTCAAGGGAAAGTTTGCTAAAATGTTGGCACTAAACCTTCCTCCCTTTTGCTTTTGTGGAAGGATTTTTTTTTTAGAATTTGTTGTGACCATCTGCCTGAAATAAGAGGTTCCCAGCCTGACATATCTGTCAGAGTTGCTCGTCCTGGGAACCATCACGAAGTGCTCCAATTGTGTGCATTGCAGCAGAGTGTTTTTAACACTATCCACCTGGTGGACTAGTTGTCAAGCCACTGATTACATGTGTATCACTGCTCACTGGATGTCTTGTATGGGGATTAGAGATACTTTTAAGGGCATTCAGCAGCATGCAACAGTAGCCATGTTTGCAGTGGAGAAATCCGATATTGCTGCAAACATCTTGGAAGACTTTACCAGCAAGGTGTTTGAATAGCTGCAGCCCAGAGGTCTCAGTATCGAATTTGTTGCCATGGACATTGGCAGTAATGTAGGTAAGGTCATTGAAGACGGTGGCTATTTCAGGGTCTGTGTTTGGCGCTTTTCATCAATATCTTTGTGTTGGAGTTTCTCAAAAAGAGGACCTAGTCAGCAGCTTCCTGATATATTTTGTCGGAGTTGCTGTTCATTGGCTCCATCAAGATGTGACGCAATTGGTTGGACAAGCATTGCAGCAGAGTGCTGTTCACACTATTTACCTGGTGGACTAGTTGTCAAGCCACTGATTACATGTGTATCACTGCACACTGGATCACTTGTATGGGGATTAAGCAACAGCTATCTACAAGTCTTGGGACTGAAGACACTTTTAAGTGCGTTCGGCAGCATGCAACAGGAGCCATGTTTACCGTGGAGAAATCTGATATAGCTGCAAACATCTTGGAAGACTTTAACAGCAAGGTGTTTGAATGGCTGCAACCCAGAGGTCTCAGCATTGGATTTGTTGCCATGGAAAACAGCAGAAATATAGGTACGGTCATTGTAGATGTTGGCCATTTCTGGGTCCTGTGTTTGGCACATTGCATCAATATCTTTGTGTAGGATTTTCTCAAAAAGAAGACCTAGTCAGCAGCTTAGTGACCCATCTGCAGAATAATCTGTACTCATTTCAGCCATTTATTTAAAGCCCAGAGCAGTTGAGGATTATTCAGTGTGCTAATTGAGTACCAGTTAAAGCTCTCATAGAGGAGGTGGCAACACATTCGCACTTGACCTATTATATGTTTCAACATCTGTTTAAACAATCAATGAGCATGTCATTCAAAGAGGAGGGGATGCAACTGGGAAAAGCATGACCATTGGGACAGAGAAGTGTGGCCTAGTCAAATGATTGACAGAATGCTACTTCCTTTTGAGTTTTTCACATGGGGAGTCAGCAATGTAGTCAGTATGATGGGCTAAGCTCTCCTGTTGTTGCATCTGCTACAGGATGAGTTAAAAAAGGTGTCTGAAAGGTTCACAAGTTTGAACAAAAAGGAGATGTGCATAACTTGGGTCAGAGCATAATCCTTCCGTTGGCCGATAGTACAAGGCTGCAAAGAAACATAGTTTCATCCAAAGAGTACATCTGTGCCGCTATACTTGATCAATGGTACAAAAAAAATTACTAGTCACTTTAATTTCTTTTTTTCAGAAGTGGATGTTTCACAATACAAGACATGGATTGTTGAGCGAGCTGGAGACCTGGAAGAAGAACGGATGGACATAAGAGTCCCACCCCCAGACAGAAATCCTGGTGTGCTGCCTTCATCTTCCAGATAGGGCAGTGCAGTTGTCTCACAGCAGCCAATACCGGCAACAGGAACACTGGTGGCACAGCAACAACAGTAACAGAAGAAATAACCCCAACCTCTGCATTGGCTTGGTTTCAAGTGGGCAGTCTTGAGTCCAGTGCACGGGAGAAGGAAAAAGAGGTCAAGCAAGTGGCAGTACTAATGACCATTCATAGGATGTTCCAGGACTATATGGATGAGCCAAGAACAAGACTATGTGGATCGAAACCCATTGGTGCCTTGGTAATGGAAGATGTGCCAATTGACAGCGCTCAGGCGGCTGGCAATAAATCATCTTACTTGTCTGGTAGCCGGTGTGTCTGCTGAGCATGTGTTCAGTGCAGCTGAACACAGTTGTCACAGTGAGAAGGAGGAGTCGCTCACCTCAAAATGTTGAGAGATTGACTATGATCAAAATGAACCTACCCCTCATACCACAAAATTACACTGTTCCTATATTATCACAGGAGGATGAGGGAAATTGGTCAGACTCAAGTGTGCTAGCTGACCAACTTCTGGGTGAGCAACCTGAGTTTGAGAATGAACTCTAATTCTTTGACTGACAGTGGACCACTATAGAACTTTTTCTTTATTTATCATCAAACTGCTTTGCAAAACAAAACAAAATGTATATAGCTAGAGAAACAATATATATTCTGTTTGTGCCTGACTGACTTCTGCAGACCCACAATTTCTAGGCACGTGAATGGCATAAGTATTGTTAGCAACTTCAGAAGCCCACAACAATGAAAATGTCAAGGGAATAAAAAGTGTTCCTCCCTTTTTCTGATGACCTGGCATCATTCCACATACCCTGCAGTTGGTAACATTTGTAGCATTGTGTGTATGGTGCAACATCTGAATGAAAGTTATATTGAGGTAGGACATTCTGTGCTTCTGCTCATGATAAGGAAGAGTGAAGTAATGGTGTTCAATAGGGACAGGGGTAGTAGCAGTCAGAACATTTCGGACAGGGGCTACTCCCTCTTCAATCCATGTTATTGTAGCAACAATAGCAACAGTCAAAGTGAGTCCAGTAACAATCACTGTTCTATTTCTAAAAACTCTTGCAGCAGTTGGTTTCTTCTCCTTAGGCATATTCATTTTGTTGACAAACATCAAAACAGATGGTACCCTAAGGTCCTGGGCAGACATTGATTTCTTCACTGAGGTTTAGATGAGCAGTCACTAAAAGGCTTCCCCCTTTGTAGTCAGACTTTACCTAACCAGGCCTGTGACTCAATCAGTCTTTTTCAATGATGAAGTGTCTTTCTTCCTGGGTCGCAGCTAATACTGGGATGTACCAGGAATCGTGTGGTCCTCGAAGACTTCCTCAGATCCTTCAGGTGACACAGCTTGTCCTTTCTCGGTGACCAAGATGTCGCAGTGATCTGCCAATGCAGCTGGGATCACTAGGTTTTGCAACACCTTCTGGCGGTGTGTCACATGGACCCAGTTCTTCCGGTTCGTCACTAAAACTGCAGTCCTGGTAGCCAAAAGCACCTGCTCAGGGCCTCGCCATCTCGGTGCTAGGCAGCTGGTTCTCTGGAAGGACTTTATAACCACAATGTCACCAGGGTGCAAACAGTGGCCCTCACCTTGTGACCTGTCTGGAAGATTCTCCCGAACCTGTTGATAAATAGAAGACAAACTGTCAGTCAACTGAGACAAATAATCATTCATCAATACATAGGGTACATCATGTATAGGGCATGGCTTAGGAATCCCCCCAAATATTCATTGGCCTTCCAAAAACCACCTCATACGGTGAGAGGCCAGATCGTGTATGTGGTATCGACGTAACGGATAGCAATGCTAAAGGCAGTGCAGCAGGCCATTTCAAAGATGTGGAAGCCTATATCTTAGCCAATTTAAATTTGAGGGGGAGTTGTAACGTTCCACTAGTCCTGCTGATTGTGGGTGAAAAGCAGCATGAAATGTAACCTTAATTCCCAACCCTTTCATGAGATACTCAACAACTTGCCCAATAAAATGGGGTCCGTTATCCATCCACAAAACTCGACAAATGCCAAATCTGGGAAAAAAACTCCTTTAGGAGCGCCTTTGATGTAGTAAGAGCTGTATTATCTATCGTAGCATATACCTCCACCCATTTACCCACTACCAGAACGTACTTTAGGTTGTTACAGCGCTCAAGCTGTATGTAGTCCATTTGCAGGACCTCAAAAGGTGCTGTAGGTATTGCAACTCCTCCTGTTGGAGTTTGTGTTGCCTTTCCAGGATTAAACTGGAGACAGATCAGACAAGACTGGACTATTTTCTTAGCCGTACTGACAATATCTTGATGATCCCAAACTTACATAAGTTGCTTTGCTATTGAGGACGCTCCAACATGTGCAGGCCCATGTGCCATGTGAATCATAGGATATAAATAGGATGTGAGTAATTTCCATTGTGTTATTTCTTTATTCATTCAACAGCCCTATTCATCTAATGCTCCCTCCTTGGACCATTGGTCTAATTTATCAACAGAGACAGATTGTTGCATGTCCAGCACCTCTTGCCTGGCATCATGCCAACGTTCAGCCTGTGATTTAACTACATTGCGGTCTCCCGAGCTGTGTAATCCGCAAAGGCATTGCCTGCTCCTATTTCATTGGTCACTTTCATATGTGCGCTACATTTAACAATTGCCACTTTCTTAGGATATGTCAAGGCAGTAAGGAGACTATGTACTAATTCCCCATGCACTATTTGTGTCTCTTGTGAAGTGAGAGATCCTCTTCCTTTCCAAAGCTGGCCAAAGCTATGTACAACACCAAAGGTGTATTGGCTATCGGTGTAAATGTTAACAAGCAAATCTGTACTAAGCTCACATGCTCTTGTCAGTGCTATCAACTCTGCTACTTGAGCTGACTTCTGTGGGATACGAGCTGTCTCAACTACTGTTTGAAATTTTGTAATTTCATTACCAGCAGATGTAGTGCCATCAGGCAACTTCAGGCAAGATCTATTGACCCACAATTCTCTATCAACACTAGAAAGAGGTGTATCTTGTAGGTCAACACAACCATTTGTTTGTTCTTCAGTAAGGATATACAGTCATGTAACTCTTGTGACTGAGACAGAGTAGTTGTAAGTGGGCATAATCTAGCAGTATTCAGAGTCAAACATCTTTTCAATGTGATATGAGAGGCTAAAAGTGTCAATTCATATCCTGTCAAACGGGCACTATTCAGATGCTGTCTTTTTGTTTGATTTAGCAAGGTATCAACTGAATGAGGTACTAACACAAACAATCTATGTGACAAGACTATTCCTCACTCTGACATATGGACACAGCCGCTGCTGCTACCGCTCGAAAACAACCAGGAAGCCTGTGGGCAACTGGATCAAGGACAGCTGAAAAATGTGCACATGGACGTTGTTTATCACCGTGTGTCTGTGTTAAAACTGAGAGGGCACAACCTTCCCTCTTGTATATATAGAGTGTGAAAGTCTTAGTGTAGTCTGGAGTTCCTTATACTGGTACAGAACAAAGAGCTTGACATAGCTGTTTAAAGGCATTCTGGCATTCAGTAGTCCATGGGAGAGGCATGGGAGTGTCTTTAGTCAAAAGGGCCAACAAGGGTTTAATAATGTACGAAAACTAGGGATCCACTGCCTACAGAAAGAAGTAAGGCCGATCCATACATGGACGTCCTTCTGAGTATGGGGCACAGGAGTGTCTAAAATGGTCTGAATGCAATCTGGTGTGAGTGCACGTCCCTCCTTAGATGGGAGGTGACCTAAATAGGCAACCTGTTGTCTACAAAATTGCAATTTCTTCTGAGAGACTTTGTGATGACGAGAGGTAAGAAATGATAACAAGGACCGTGTTCCTTCTTTACACTGTTCAGGGATATCGCCAGCCAACAAAATGTCATCGACATTGAAGAAGAGTCACCCCTTTCGGTACAGGAAAAGAACCAAGCTGCCTTTTAATGCCTGACTATAAATGCTAGGGCTCTTTGTATACCCTTGTGGAGCTCTACAGAATCTGTATGATCTATTATTAAAAGTGAAGCCGAACAAATAACGGCTGTCAGGGTGAATAGGTATTAAAAAATTTGTTTTTCAAATCAATAACACTAAATGTAGTGGCATTAGGAGGAACCATAGTAAGAAGTATTGTGATGTCAGAGCCTACCGGGTATTGGTGCACCACAATTTTGTTAACCTCTCGTAAATCAATAATGAATCTAAGGGCTATTACAGGTATTATAAAAGACTTTATCCACAACCACTACCTTGATCAAATCATGAACAATGTGCGTCAATGCTTCTTCACCTTCCCAAGATATTTTATATTGGGGCAGTGGAGGCAATGAAGCACCTTCCTTCACTTGAATATGTACTGGTGGGATAACCATTTGTCCCACATCAGTATCTCATGTAGCCCATAAAGTACTAGGTAAAGATGCCAGAGCAATATCTTCTTTAAGGAGGCAAGACCTCTCAACCATTGGATAGTTATCATTTAAGATAACACACACACCTTCTGGGGAACAACATATTGTAACATTTAAATATTTAAGCATATTCGATACCCACAATATTATCCGGCGTGTTAGAGGAAAGCAAAAATGGGCATTCTGCTGTGAATGTATCAAGACTAAATGCAAGTGGCTGTGACAGTGGGATAGATATAGGTGTCCCATCGAATGTTATCGATGTTATCATTGCACCAGACAGGGGAGCCCTAGGAACCAACTTTTTAGACAGAGCACTACGAGTAGCTCCTGTATCAACCAAAAACTGATCAGTAGAGCCCAAAACGTTTGCATCAACATAAGGACCTTTCTGCTCTACTGGTACCTCAATCGGTTCCATACCCCATCCTAGGCATTCCCATGCATAATCAGAATCTGCAAGACCAGCAGTCGAATAATCAGACATTTGATATTGGTTTCGTCTATCAAAGGTTTTAGAATAATTTGGTACATGTTCACCTGCCTCAAACCTGGGACAATTTCCTATTCCTCCCCTTTGTCCTGAATTCCTCTGATGCTTCCTCTACCACGTTGATACTGCTGACCTCGCAAAAGGGGCACTCAGAACGCTAATCCCCAATCCCTTTACAATAAGCTCACTGATCAGAAGACAAAGTTGCTCGAGAGAAAAGGGGTACACCAGGGGTATATACTGCACATCCGCCTCTACCACTTCCTCTGAATGGTGGACCATATACTTGAGCCAATATCACTTTTGACTTTAAATCCTTAACCGTCTTATCCGCTTTGGCTTTTGCTTCCAATTCCTGATGCTCATAATACTGGACCATAGTCAAAAGGGAGACTGGGGAAGACGTAGTCCACGAACTCTCGCTGGCCTTGAGGCAACTAGCTATTTCGGGCAACATGTTAACAACAAGTTTGTCGACGCACAAATGCTTACCCGTGTCATCTGTCAATGACTGCCCACTAAAAGCATGGAATGGCTCTTCAAATTGTGTAAAGAAATCAGAAACTGACTCATCTGCTTTCTATTTACAAGACGTTAACAGCATCCAATCTATTGTCTTAGGGGTATGAGAGTTTTTAACTTAGTCACAATAGCTTTGGGAAGATCTAATATCTCCTGTTGTGGTTTCTGAGCAGATTCCCTAGCCGCACCCAAGCATCACCATATGCTACATTATCATCCATTTTCTGAAGTGTTCTCCACATATCAGGGGGCACAATTAGTTAAAAAAACATATTAATATCTGGCAAGGTCATAGTGCAGGAGCTGATGGCTCCTTCCACTTCTTCATAGAAAGCAGACAGATTTTTCTGCGGGTCGTGCAAAGCAGCCTTAAGAGCCATAACGTCTGTTCTACTCCTAGTATAGACCCAATTATAGACAAAATATCCCTTTGCATCATCTGAATCTTTATCGGCACTTGTTCCCGCACCCTTTGGAGGAACATACAAAGGCGCAGCTTCAAGCATCGGTCACACAGCAACTACAGTATCACTAGGGCCATTGTCTTTCCCTGAAACTTCTTCTTTTGGCGCGGGGGTCTGAACTATTTGCGCAGTTTTAGCTTTACTAACTGAATTTTGCTCCACATTCGAAACGTAGTGTATCATGTCTTAATTTAACTACTTGCCTAATTTGATCAGGTATATTTGAAAAGAGGAAAGTTCCATCACTTAATTGTTTATAATTAGAATTAATATCATTGGGCTCTAAGTTGTTAGAAACATTTCTAAATCCAAGTATTACCTCCCAGGTAAACTTCTCTGCAAAAAATATAACTGCTCCAAATTCTTTCACCGCTAAACCATTGCTACAACATCTGGAGCAGAAGTAGTCCCACGAGCTTCTTTGCGAGCAGTGGATCTGATAGTGGCTTTTTCATCAACAGTCAAAGTAGAGCGAGTATGCTGCCCATCTTGCTTATCTATGTCTTTATCGTCTGAGGAAAAGTGATCTTCTTCAGAGAGATCATTCCCAGGGGCAGAGGGAAATTTAAAGGGAGGCGGAGGTCGATCTAAGAAGATGGAATCATCCTGAGGTTTATTAAGTGAGGGATAAATTAGGTGCCTAATAGGGTACTGGCCAGTTACCTCTAAACAACGCTCCCTTTCCACTTTTTCTTTTATTGCCTTCATCTCTTTATTTTTTAATTCCAATGCTTTTTGTTATATTGTTTTACACTGTTCTTTTTCTGCTACAGCTTCTTCTTTCCTCACTCTCTCCTGCACTTCTTTCTCCTCCATTCATACACAATCAAACATATCTTGTCGACTTTTTATTTAACAAACACTGTTCTACATTCTATTATTCTATTACTATTCTATTAAAATTATTTATAACGTGCACTATCACCATCGGTTTCTTGGCGCTCATTGACATATAGCGTTGATCCAGAGTGAAAGGGTTAGTCATAAGCGGCTTGAAAGAGCAGGGTTTTTAAAAGTCTGCGGAAACAGTCGTACTTTGGGCAGAGACGGAGAGAAGGAGGTAGGGAGTTCCAGGTGGAGGGGGCCAGGACAGAAAAGCTCAGGCCACTGTGCTTTTTTCTTTTGAATCTGGGGACCTCGAGGAGGTTTAGTGAAGCTGAGCGAAGAGCTCTAGAAGGGATGTGACGGGACAAGGCCGAAGAGATGAACATGGGGGCTGCATCCGAGAGGGCCTTGAAGGTAGTGCATGCCAGTTTGAAAGTGCAGCGTTTGGAAACAGGGAGCCAATGTAGACTGCGGAGGAGGGGAGTGACGTGCTGATGTTTGGGCTGGCGGAAAATCAGGCGAGCAGCCTGATTCTGCACCAGGTGAAGTCGGTGGAGGTGGCATGCAGGAATACCTGCATACAGAATGTTGGCATAGTCGAGCCTGGAGGTGATGAGCGCGATGACAACTTGGGTCAGGGCTTCTTTGGTAAGAAACCTGCTAATCTTGCGGATCCGCCTGAGGTGGAAGAAGCAGGCAGAGGTGACCGCGTTGATATGCGGTCTCATTGATAGATCTTCGGAAATGATCACCCCCAGGCTTTTGACTGAGCTCACAGGAGTGGGTGCTGTCCCCAGAGATGTAGGCCAGAAGGTGGCATTCCATGGGTGATTGGGGCCTCCTACCAAAACGAGCTCAGTTTTGGTAGGGTTCAGCTTTAAGTGGCTGTGATACATCCACTCCGCAATGGTCAGCATGGTGGACTGGAAGTGGATACGGGAGGAAGGGAGGGAGTCTATGGGAAAAATTAACTGAAGGTCGTCCGCGTAGTTGAAAATTGTGACCGGGGAATTGCGGAGGGAGGCTAAAAGTGGTTGGAGATACAAATTAAAAAGGAGAGGGGATAGTGCAGAGCCCTGTGGGACACCGCAGGGAAGGGAAGTGTAGGGTGCGGAAAAAGTGGAGAGGTGAACGGACTGTGAACGCTGGTGAAGGAAAGATCTGAGCCAGTCAAGGACCACTCCCTGAATACCGGCATTATGGACACGGTCGATCAATATGGTGTGATCGACTGTGTCAAATGCCGCCGAGAGATCTAATAGGACAAGGGCTTGAGAGATGTTTTTGTCAGCGCCTTTCCTGAGGGTGTCCATGACTGCTACTATGACCGCCTCGGTGGAGTGGAGGGGTCTGAATCCCGCTTGTTGAGGATCTAAGAAGGAGGATTTCTCTATAAAAGAGCTCAAGCAGCGGGTAACGTAGGTCTCCAGGATCTTTCCTAGGTAGGGGAGGAGGGAAATGGGTCTGTAGTTACTAAGGGCCCGATGTAGGTAAAAGGGATTTTCCGATTTCAAAATACCGAGGCGGTCCGAATCGGTATTCTGAAATCGGAAAACGAGATGTAGGAAAAAAAATGCGAATGAATACCGATTCGGTCGGCATCGGTAATGAGAATCGGTACGTTCCGATTCGGCACGGACCGAATCGGGAATTACCGAATCGACTAACAACGAATCGGAAATTACCGATTCGGCCAACACCGAATCGGATAGTCCAGATTCAGCTAACACCGACTCGGAAATAGCCGAATCGGTAAAATCCGATTCGGCAATCATAGAATCGTAGCCATGAAAACACACCCATGGCGAAAAAGCCCATAGTAATGCATTGAAGAAACCGAATCGGTAAAATCCGAATCGGATAATACCGATTCGGATTTTACCGATTCGGTAATATCCGATTCGGTAAAAGCCGATTCGGCAAAAGCCGATTCAGCCAATGAGGTGGCTCCCCCTCCCCCACCCAAACTGGGAGTGGCAACCCTGGCAGGTGCAGCTAATTAAGAAGTTTCTGGAGAGCCTGCCTGAGCTCAACACTCACAGTTAGCAGCAGTGGGAGTAGGAGGTTGTGAACTGTAGTGAAGAACATGGCAGACCAGAGCGAGAGCCAGAAGTCCTCCCAGAAGAGGAAGCCGAAGTTCAGCACCACCGAGCTTCAGGTGTTGGTCGAGGAGGTGGTGAGGGTGCACCGCCAGCTGTTTGGAAAGCTGTCCCTCAATGTGCCAGACAGCACCAAGAGGAGGATCCGGGCCGAAATCGCCCAGAAGGTGAATGCTGTGGGTGTCACCCCCAGGTCCGTGGATGAACTCAAGAAGAGATTCTACGACATCCGCAGCCTCACAAAAAGGAAGATGGCAGAGATCCAGAGGCAGGCTGGAGTCACTGGAGGTGGCAGGAACCCGGCGCCACCCCTCACCGAGCTGGAGGAACTGGTCTCCAGCACCATTGAGAGGGAGAGTGTTAGTGGAATTGGGACCCTGGACAGCTCTGCGAGAGCTACAGCTACAGGTAAGAAGCATGCGCATCATGACACACCCTACCAGACACCTCCCCATTAGACACAATGCATAGGCAAACCCCAGCACAGTACTGTCACCAACATACAAGAGACAAGCATCATGGTACATGTAGTCAGCAGAAGTTAGCAAAATATGGCAGTGCAGAATCACAAGACAGGAAACAGTGTGACACAGTCTAAGGAGATGCAAGGACATGTGGAATGCTTTAATTGTACTGACTGTTATACATCGGCACTCAGTTTACAAATGCTTCTTTGTACCTAGGGGCACCATCAGGCGGAACAACATTGTCATCAGAGGCAGCAGCACCATCTGACACTGCACTCGCAGGGCCGAGCACCAGCCAGGCTGCCCAGGAGGAGGAGGAGGACGGAAACACCCTAGGGCTTGGTATGGAGGGAGACCTGGTGATAGACTTCGAAGCACTGCACTCCCCACAAATGCCCAGCACACCCCCCTTGCAGTTCTCCCCAGAGAACTCCCCTACTAGGGACACCATTCCACCTACACCAGCTCCTGCCACAACCATGGCTTTGCCACCAGTACTACCTGTCCTGGGAGCAGGGGCTCAGGGACCGGCCAGCACCACACCCCCACCAGTGGCACCCCAGCCCACTCAGCAGGCCGGCAGCAGCAGTGCCCGGCGCCGTGCCATCACCACCACTGCTGCACCAGCACGGGAGGGCAGTGTATTCCTGGGCCTCGAGGGAAAGATGGTGAAGATACAGAGGCAGCAGGCAAAATCCACGATGGCCTGCCAACGCCAGCTCCTGCAGCACAACCTGCAGATGGGAGAAATGGTAAAGGGATTTCAGGCCTTCGTGGAATCAAACAAGGAGGTGGCAGCAGGGTTAGGCAGGCTAACCACTGCCATAACCCAGTTGTGTAGCAGAATGGAGGAGCAGGAGCTGGTGCGCAGGCGGGATGCCCGGGTACAGAACCGCTGCATGAGCCGCCTTGCTGCGGCGAGGGCACAACTGTGCCAGCGCAGCGCAAACATGGAATCTAGCCTGAGTCAGAATACGGCAGAGCTCACAAGGGGGATGGCCCGGATCACCACTGCTATGGAGGCCATGATCATCTGGAACACAGCCTCAAATCCTGCCCTGGACCTGGGTGATGCTGGGGACAGCAGCAGCCGCAGCAGCCCGGCCAGCGCTGCGTCTGAGCCACGTAGGAGCACCAGGCGCTCCGCAGATGCTGCTGGTCATTCAGAGGGGGCTGAGGGACACCCCAGTGGGTCTGGCAAGCAGGCAAAGAAATAGCCTTGCAAGGGCGGGTGAGGCAACCTGAACCTTGGACTTTTGTTTTATTTTCCTTTACACCATTTTTTGTTGCACATCAGTGCAGTAACTGTGTTGCAACAGTATTAAAATTTGTTTTTTCCCAACCACAATTTAGCTGTCTTTGCATCTGTACTCACTCAGAAATAGTTCTCAGTAATCTCCTCACGTCTGTATCTGCCATCACTTGGCGTACACACCCCAGCTGGCTGTGTCAGTGGCACAGCTTCGTCGTCGTCATGGTCCTCGTAGTCAGACAACTCCACCTCAGTGCCCTTCTTCACCGCAAGGTTGTGTAACATTGCACATACAGCTATGATCTTGCAGCAGGTGATGGGGGTATACTGCCTTGCACCTCCACTCTTGTGCAGGCATCTGAATCTACTTTTCCAGATGCCAAAGGTCCGTTCGACAACATTCCTTGTGCGTATGTGGGCCCGGTTATACCTCCTTTGGCTGGGTGTGGAGGGGTTGAGGTAGGGGGTGAGTATGAATGAGCGGAGGGCATATGCACTGTCGCCTGGAAGAGAAAGGGGTTACATTACACACATGCATACATGTATTCCACCTAGCTACTATGTGTTATGGGGGTCTGATGATGTGTCTCACCTAGGAGGTATCCTTCACCAAATTCGCCAGCCATCAGCCGTGCATAGATGCCGCTCTGTTGGAAAATATAGGAGTCATGGGTACTCCCTGGAAATTTTGCTACCAGGTCTGTGATGGTGCACTTTGCATTGCAGATCACCTGCACGTTGATGGTGTGTGTAGACTTCCGATTGCGGTATATGTATTCGGTGTCCGCTGGTGGGCAAATCGGAATGTGCGTGCCATCTATGCAACCAATGATTTGGGGAAATTGTGCCATCTGGTAGAAGTCAGCTTTAGTTTGTAGCAGTTCTGCGTGGGTTGCAGGGAAAGAGATGTATTGGTCCATCCTGTGTATCATGGCGTCAAGGAATGTGTGGAAGAACCTTGACAGGCTGCTCTGGCTCACCCCTCCTGCTGCTGCAACTCCACTTTGATAGCTGCCAGACGCTAGCAGGTGTAGGCTGCATAGCACCTGGATATGCGCAGGGATGGCGTGTGCCCTTGGGGTGTGGTGGTCCAAGAATGGTTTGAGATCCCTGATGAGCTCAAGTATGGTGTCAGAGTCCAGCCTGTATCTCTGTAGTATCTCTGCCTCTGTGAGCATGAACAGGGTTATCCTCTGTCTATAGACCTGTTCATTTCTTAGCCATTCCCTCTGTCCTTCCTGCTGTAGCCGTAGCCGCCTCGCAATGACATAAAAAGCTGCCATCCTGCAAGTTGCAATGCATTTTGGGACTGTTTATATGGGTTGGAGTTGGTTACCACCTGATTGGAATCCATGGAAAATACCTAGTGAATTCTACCGATTTTGAGCCGATTTCGGTGTTTCTGTGCCTCCCTACATCTCCCCATCTGTCGGAATCGGGGAATTTCCCGATCGGCGATTCATACGAATCGGTATGTTTTCCGATTCGGCTCATGTCCGATTCGGTCTATCTACCGATTCGGTACATGGACCGAATCGGTCCATGTACCGATTCGGTGTCACTAGCGAATCGGTACATGGACCGATTCGGTAATTTTCCGATTCGGTGTCACTACCGAATCGGTACATGGACCGATTCGGTACTTTTCCGATTCGGTGTCACTACCGATTCGGTACATGGACCGATTCGGTGTTTGCATCCGATTCGGTGTTTTACCGATTCGTTACATATCCGATTTTCGGTATGTACGTATCGGATTCTTTCCCATTCGGTACTCATTCCGATTCGGATTTCACTCCGATTATTTATTTTTTTTGTTCCCTACATCTCGATGGCTGTTTACCGATCGGTAAGGGCCAAAAATCGGTATTTTCGGCCGTTACCGATCGGTAACGGCCTACCTACATCGGGCCCTATGTGTTGTGGGATCTGCATTGGGTTTCTTTAAGATAGGTAAGACTGCAGCTTGCTTGAAAGAGGGTGGGACCTCCCCGGTAGCAAGGGAGCTGTTAAGTAATGCTAGAGGGGGACCTGGGCATGCAAGAAAGGCTTCTTTCAGGACCTGCGGGGGACAGCAATCATTGGGGGACCCCGAGCTGACTTTATGAAGGAGGGAGGCGAACTCTTGTAGAGATATAGGTGGGAACTCAGTCAAGGTACTGGTGTTTGTAGGGGGAAGAGGAGGAGGAGTAGGAGATGCCGGGGTCGGGATATTATTTTTTATAGTTGTTATTTTTTCTATGAAGTATGAATTGAGCGAATCACAGAGGGTTTGGGTCGGCTGAGGTTGGGGGGTGACTCTATCTGGTAGGGAGAGCTCATTTACGATTGAGAAGATATCTTTCGATTTGTTATTTGAGTTCAAGATTTTTTGTGAAAAATATGCCGTCTTGGCTGCCAAGATTGATTGTTTGTAAGATTTTAAGGTCTCAGTGTAAACAAGTTTGAGCTGAGGATCGTAATGGCGACGCCAGGGGCGTTCAGATTGCCGCAGGGCAAGTTTTTCCGCTTTAAGTTGGTCCGTAAACCAACGTTGAGCGTCGTGGGGGCGCTTAGCATTAATTCTTTTAAGAGGGGCAACTTTGTCGCTAGCCTGACGCAGCCATTCATCAAGTTTGTCAGCCTGATTCTCTAGTGAGGTCAGCGACGTGGGTGCAGTAGAAGCCAGTGAGTCGTGAAAATCAGGCAGATTGACCCTTTTCCAATTGCGAGCCATAATATTCTTAGTATGGGGGGGAGGACACAAAGTGTGCAGATGTAAGTGAAAGGAGATGAAATAGTGGTCAGACCAGGAGCAAGGGAAGACTGAAGGAGGTGAAATGTCGAGGTTTGATGTCCAGACTTGGTCGAGGATATGACCTTTCAGATGGGTGGGGGTGTGAATATGTTGGGAGAGATTCATGCCTTTTAGAAGGTCTGTGAATTCCACCGACGATTGGCTTTCGTGGACATCAGATGGCCAATAATTGAAGTCACCGATAACCACGATATTAGCGTGGTTGATTGCTAGTTGAGCGATAGCGTCGCTGAAGAGTTGGGGAAAGAGAGGCATAGAATCAGGGGGTCTATATACGAGGACACAGATAAAAGACGATTTAGGGGAGGTAAATTTTAGTGCCAGGTATTCAGTTTTAGGGATAGAGGTCATCGTGATCTCGGAAAAGGTATGTTCAGAGCGGATGATAGCCGCCACTCCGCCACCAGTCTTCCCAACGGGCCGGTATGCGTGCATAATGTAGTATCCCGTAGGGATTGCTGCGAGAATGTCGGGGGCTGAGTCTTCAGTGATCCAGGTTTCTGCTAGGAGAAGGATATCGATAGAGCTCTGATGCAATAATTGGAAGATCTCAAGCTTATGGCGAATGAGGGAACGGGTGTTAAGGTAGTAGATCGATAGAGAGGCGGAGATCTGAGGAGCTAAAGGGGAGGGGTCGTGAAGACAGACCAGTGCAGAGAAGTCAGATGGAACAAGAATGCCACATGTCAGAGCCGCTTTGACCGCACGGGCAGGAATGGGTCCTGATAATTTAAGTCTCAGGAGATCGGCGGAGGAATAGGAGTAGAATTGGGCATTACGACAGGGTCCTGGGCCTGATCGGCCGCGGACGGGCGCAGACGGGCTTGACTTGTGCGCGACTTCGGCGCGAAGTCGGCGCTCCCGCTGCGCTCGTCCGCTGCGCTTCCTCCATGTCGTCATAAATACACTGCAGGTGAGGGAGCACTAGACCGCTGACCTGCAAAGGTTGCGTGCAGGGCGGAAGTGCTGTAGCGAGCAAGAAGTGACGCTCTGGAAACTGACCCTCCGCAACAAACGGCACCAAGCCGGGGAGGAACGGGGCCACGAGCGGGTGTCAATGCAAGTAAGACGAGTTTTAAAAAGAAGTTACAATTGCATACACAATTTATAAAATTAAATGCTTTTGTCAAAGCGTGCTTTTAAAATCAGCAGCAGCGAGTACAATAAACAGCAGCAGCCTCTGTAACCCACATTAGCAGCCTTGATCGCCGCGTTTGTCAATAGGCGGAGGCGCAGAGCAGGAACTAAATACCGAAAGAGGCTCGGCAGCACTAGACCGCTGACCTGCAAAGGTTGCGTGCAGGGCGGAAGTGCTGTAGCGAGCAAGAAGTGACGCTCTGGAAACTGACCCTCCGCAACAAACGGCACCAAGCCGGGGCGGAACGGGGCCACGAGCGGGTGTCAATGCAAGTAAGACGAGTTTTAAAAAGAAGTTACAATTGCATACACAATTTATAAAATTAAATGCTTTTGTCAAAGCGTGCTTTTAAAATCAGCAGCAGCGAGTACAATAAACAGCAGCAGCCTCTGTAACCCACATTAGCAGCCTTGATCGCCGCGTTTGTCAATAGGCGGAGGCGCAGAGCAGGAACTAAATACTGAAAGAGGCTCGGCAGCACTAGACCGCTGACCTGCAAAGGTTGCGTGCAGGGCGGAAGTGCTGTAGCGAGCAAGAAGTGACGCTCTGGAAACTGACCCTCTGCAACAAACGGCACCAAGCCGGGGCGGAACGGGGCCACGAGCGGGTGTCAATGCAAGTAAGACGAGTTTTAAAAAGAAGTTACAATTGCATACACAATTTATAAAATTAAATGCTTTTGTCAAAGCGTGCTTTTAAAATCAGCAGCAGCGAGTACAATAAACAGCAGCAGCCTCTGTAACCCACATTAGCAGCCTTGATCGCGTTTGTCAAATGATACATATTGAATCTTTTTAAAGTTAAATGACCCATTTACTGGCCATTGGAGCTCAGGATCCTTTTTCGTATATTTGTTCCCCCTGTGTACTATACATTATGGATGAAATACCGTATTTAATGTACATATGCCTATTAGGTGTCTCCTCTAGGGGAGCGGGCTGACTTCGGTCTAAATCCATTTTAGTACCTCCAAGACAGCAACACAGTCTAGAGAGTGTGCTAGAAACAGGCATGCTACCAAGTTTTTTTATAAAATATTACTTTTCCAAACAATTCAACAGTGGATAAAAATCTCCACATTACCTGCCTTTATCTTTTGCAAAAAATAAATCAAACAAACAAAATCAGAATCTTGACCAAGCAAATCAAGACTGTCGCTTCAGCCATCTTACCAAACAAAGTCTCCAACTTCCAAATGCCAATCTCTTGGTCGACCTAATGGTCACTGAAAAAATAATGCATTGGATACCTCTGTCGGGACAGGCCACCACCTGGACGGTCAAATCGAGAAAACCAGCAAAATCACTTCAGCTGCAAAGACAAGGGGTTACTCATGCAGGACGTCTCCTCTGCAAAATTCCACTCTTCCTTCAAGACTACTCCTTTGGATGGCCGCGTCTCCGATGAGGCCCCACGAGTCGGGCGCCAAACTTTGGAAATGTGCCTTTTAATGGTCACTCCTCTCTGTCCACGGGTCCGTAAACCAACAAAATAGAGATTGGCACTGAAGCTGGAATTCAAAGAACACGTTTATTAATCACTCATGAGCGGGACCACGTCCATACAACACCCTCAAGTGTTCCAGGAGGTAGTATATTGAATACACAGACCACGGTGCTAATATAAAGAGTTTGTTGCAGAGTAAGCATGTAGTTACAAATAGAAGGAACAGGCATACACAAGAATAACTACCAACAAACATGGGCAGATAGGAGATCACTTAGTCAGCAAAGTGGGAGGGGGAACAGAACTGCTTACAGCAGCCACAAATAGTTGACAGTTACATCTTGGACCAGGTGCATTCCATAAGCTACAGGCCTATTCTCAGCATGCACATTGCTTTGGCTCAGTACAGAAGGAGTTAACTAAAGTTAATGGCACAAGCAGACTAGAAAGGCAAGCAACAGTGAAGACAGAATAAATACTTATCTAACAACATAGATGGCACAAAAAAGATCGCTTCAGCTTATGCTAAGGGAACTTATTTTCCATTTCCACATCGGTCTTTGATAACCCACTAACTCTGTATTTACTTTTCTTACCTACGGAGGTGAGGATGGGGATAGGTGCTACTTGGTACTTTCCGGAGCTGACAAGTCACGTCTCAAGTGATGTCCTTGCATGCAGATGGGTCAATTTGCCCTGAACTTCAAAACGGTTACTATTATTGGAGCACTCTGTTAGAACAGTTCTATCCAGTGGCAGTAAGATGTCAGTTGGCACCTTATTACCTATCCATTGTGTGGGGCTGGGAGTTGTTACGCTCCTCATACTGCAGAGAAGATTAGGTTACATTTACCTGTTTTCCCAGTTTGCTCCTGATAAAATGCCAACAGATCACTCTAAAACTACTCAAGGCATGAAGCATGTTGACCTGTAGCATATACCCTAGACTACTTGCAGGTCTATAGGTGACTGACACTCTTTCACTTCCACAGACAGGGGCCATTATTTCCCCAGTTTCTCTGCTACCTCTGTTAAACTCAGCATTAGCCAAGAAGATCACATGAAATATATTGCGGTATCTGGCCGACAGTTGATTTTAACCTCAAATGTTCACTAATCTTCCTATGTTGTAGAGCACAACATCCCTTCTTCCTACTGTGCTAATCCAGCAAACTTATCAAAAGATTTATGGCTAAGAGTTCTATCACAGTGCCCACCAGGCATTGCAGCATCGGCCTGGCAAGTAGAACAGCCAATGATGAAGCATGTTACCTTCGGGGTAAGTGAGCGCAACTATTCTCAAAAGTACTTGCTTTTTAGGGTATCTGCATTCAACTAGGGATACTGTCTTATGGACTTTCGGAACAGTATACTACGATTTGATTACAATTAATTAGAGGCGAGTGTATACTGGACCATCAATCTCTTTATCCTTTCTTGGGATATGTACTTTACTTTCTGCCTAGTTTCCTGTGTTGAAAATTCTTTGGCATGAATCTGACAGTTGTAGTTTACCTTATTGGAATAGATAGGAGTGGGACCTTGCTTTGATGTCTTCCCTGGTAACACAAGAAGAGGAAAACAATGAATACCACCACTATTAATAAAAAAATCCCTTTTGGGAAACCCTGCAATAAGGTTTGGGAAGATTTTACGAGGTACCATCACCTAATCCATTCCGGTAAGAAAGAACTAGCTAACCTTATATTTAAGTTGCTCTTTAGAACAAGAGATACATTACATTTTGTATCCTGTTGCTGGCAGGCCTCTTACTGGACAAATTGTTATAGACAGTAGGACAAGAGCAGTTAGTTACTACACTAACTGCTACTATGTTATACAGTAAAACCAATTGGTGGCTATGCCATGCTCAAACCCCCATCAAATGTCAATTTTAAATAGGGCTACTCTGTCCAGAACCAGGAGAGGGAGGTACCTCCAAGCCATAAAGTCCCATTTTATTTTGGTCATAAGTGGAGGAATTTTGAGGGACCAGGTCGTGGTGGGTTCCAATCAAATATGCTTCTCAAGATAGAGGAAGCTAAAATGTTTGACAGGGATCTGTGGTTGCCAATTTATTGTTTCTGCCCACTCATAAGTGGGAATAAAAGTGACGTGGCCCAGTTAGTTTATAATCCCGAAGTCAAGAGATAAGATTCTTATTGCTCCCAGACCCATAGTCTGCCAAATAATGGAGGACATCACCTGCATATAGCACACTACCCTCCCACGCCAGCACCACCCACACATGTGCATCACATATAACAAGTCTTACTAGCGGCTCAATCACAAGGGCAAAAATCAACGGTGACAAAAAGCAGACCTGCTGAATTCCTCTGCGTGTGGGGAAAGGATGTAAAAGAGTCCCATTGACTTGCACCTCTTGCAAAGGAGGATTAGTATAAGAGTTTCAAATAGTGCCTGAACCTCAGTACGAAGCCCATGCGCTGCAGTACTTGGTGTAAAAATGCCCAATGAACCAAGTTGAAGGCCTTCTCAAAATCAATAAGCACAAGGGTGTGCAACTCTTGGATCTTAGTACAAAGGGCCAGCGCCATATGCAGCATTCTAATACAGTACCTTGTGGTACAGTGTCGCATAAAGCCATAGTGAATGCACTGGACTAGGTCTGTAATATCTCTCATCAAAGGAGTCCATGGGTAAGCACCTTTGCATATATTTTAGTTAATTTTTAATAAACGATATCGGCCTATAGGAGGCACATTGTTATAGAGGCCACCCAGGCTTGTGTAAAGCTACTAATGTGGCGAGATCCAGTTCCTTGGGAAACTTGTCCTCTGCCAGCATGTAGAGATCTACTAACTAGGGCTGGAGGACCTCCTGATATTTATGTCAAAATTCCAGCAGGAAGCCATTGAAGCTTGGGATCATGCCCGGGTTCAGCTCACTCAGACCTTCTCCTATTTCCTCCCTCGACAGGGGGATGGCCAGGTCCACTTGTTGCAGCAGAGAAATCTGTTGGAGGGGGATATCCACCAGTAATGAGGTGGCAGGTTTGGAATGGGTCAGGGGTGAAGCATACAAGGTTTGATAATAAACTGCAAAAGCCTTAACAATGGCTGCCCCCATATGATGCATCACACCATATTGTCCATGACCGCAAGCACTATCCCAGAAGCCCTATCATGGGTAGAAAGCGAACAAAGTAATTTACTAGACTTATCTCCAAACTCATAGACTGGCTGGAAGTTTTGGCAGGCATCTTTCAAGACAAGGTACCAAAGGGAAATCGGCCACCTCCAACTGTTGAGAGTAGATGGATTGGGGGCGTATTATGTACTATTTCTCAGGCTGTAGGATTTATGTGTCTAGGGCCTTTATGCGTCGGCATTTTTCCAGTTTCTAATTATGGATCAAAGATTTTGCCCTCCACATAAAATGGCTTTGCCTGCTGCCCATAGCATACCTGAGGAGGGGACGGAAACCCTATTGGACTCAAAGTATGCTGTGACCTTTTCCCCAAGATACTGAGAGTTTTAGTCATCAGTTAGGAACCAGGAATTAGGCCTCCAAATTAGTTTTTCGGGTTACAGGTGGTGTGTACGTGAAGATAGATCAGGGAATGATTGGAGATACTGCGCAGGAAAATATCCGCCACTGTGGTAAGAAGTACACTAGTCGTTGGAAGCAGAATTTTATTAAATTGTTATTTTACTAATGGGACTGTAATTCATAGATGTTTAAAACATGCATATTTTGAGGTGATGATATTTAATATTCTAACTCCAGTCCCAAAGAACTGGGAAACGTGTTAAAGTTAAGGCTTTAACATTTATTATTCTAATTCTAGTCCCATATGTTTTATGGAAAGTGCATAAACAGACGGGGTAAAATGGATGGTTCTAACTCCCATATCATATACATAAGGGAAAATCAAAAGAGGCAAAATAGAAGGGGGAACATATGTCTTTTTATAGTCCATTAAACATTGCAGGAAGTGTTAAAACTGGGGAGTGGAGTAAGATTTAGGGCCTCATTAGGATCGCGGACGGACTTGCGTCCGTCCGCGACCCCAGAGCAGGAGGTAACCTCCGCATGGCATGCGGAGTTCCCTCCTGTGCAATTAGGATGTGACCGCCACCCTGGCAGTCACATCCTCTATTTTTAACATTGCGGCGGGTGCGGCTTCAAGCTGCACCCGCGGCAATGTTAAAAATGCAGGTGTTGCATTTGTATGCAGAAAGAGGCAGGCACCGCGCGGTGCCTGCCGCTTTCCGCATACAAATGCAGGGGGGTACCATAGGTACCCCCCATGCGCACCCCCCACCACCCCCTTCACCTAGGGGGCCTGCAACGGGCCCCCGCAGTGAAGTTACACATGCTTTTCCACGGCGGAAAAGCCGCCACGGAAAAGCATGTTTTACATCCCATCCTAATCTGGCTGACGGTGTCTGAGAGACACCGTCACCAGATTAGAGCTTTTCCGCCACGGTTGTCAGCCAACCGCGGCTGAAAAGCTGCGGACGGAAACCAGGACCCACCAGCCATCCTAAAGTGGCGGTGGGTCTTTGGTGGGTCCGCTGCGGATTTTCTGCATCCTCCGGGCCGGCGGTGGCTTCCGCCGGCCCAGAGGATGTGGAAAATCCGCAATCCTAATAACCCCCTAAGTATTCTAAATTCGGTGCCAGAAACACTGGAAAAAGTACAAATACCCAAGGGCAGTATACTATTTCTGAGAAAATGGGTTATTAGTTTGGGAGGATGTGGGACCTTCACAATTAATAAGTCCAAAAGCCTGTTAGGTCCAACAGACAAGTTCAATAAATAAACCAGGGCCGAACCCCCAGTAGCTATAGCCCAGAGTAGGCAACATTAATTAATGGGAAATAGTATAAAGCATTTGGTAGTACCAAAGTAGAACAAGAAAAAAAACACAACCAACTTCTAAAAATATAGAAAAAATTAATAGGAGAACTAAAACACAAACAACTTAAATCCAATTAGAGGATATTCATTTTTTAAATTTCAGCACAAAAAGCACCAAGAAAAAGTGCATCACAAATTATGTTTGACAGGGACCAAGGCACGATTTCAAGCTGACTGTGATTGAGCAGAAGTTGAAAAGTCCAAGCAAGTTGTGCTTATCAAATACTTTATCTTCCGACTTAGGACTTGATTTCAGATCTGATGGATGTCCAATCCCCTTATTACAATTGCCATAGAATATAACATACTTGCAGTAAGAGAGATAGGATCGTCACTTTTGATCCAGCCACCAAACTAAATCAGGCCCTGAGTCTCTGAAATGAAAGTCAGATTCATTCAGCAGGTTAAGGTTGAAGGCTGCATCCAGCAAATTCCTTTCAAAGTCAGAGTCAGATAGCCACTTGATGAAGTGCAGCTGATGCCATTCTTTTGGAAAAAAATGCCCAAAGCTGGAAAATTCACATTTCATGGCCACCAAGTCCTTTTGTCAAGCAGATACTTTTCATGGCTTCGTTCGGTCAAGACTCGACCTTTTATGGACCTCAAAATCCCAGCAGGGCAAGCCTGAAACTGCAGCTGACTCTAAAAATCTAACACCATTGCCAGAAGGTCATGCTGATGCTTGGAGGTCTAGAAAATCCAAACATTTTTTAAGTCCAAACTTTTCAGTCTTTCTTGGACACTTCTGAAGCTCCTAGGGCCTCAGGGACAGCCCTTGGGGGCATGGCTCATGAACAGGGCCAGTCGAGATCAGCTGGGCACTCTAGGAGAAAGGTCTCTTGCAGCTTGTTGTTTTGTAGTAGCGCACAGGAGGTCAGCTAACTGATCATTTGGACTCACTTCTCAGTCTTGGGTACAAGCTTGAGCAGGTCAGCCCTTCACGTGCCTACACAGATCTAGTTATCTTCTATTCTTCTGCAGGTCCGGGTATGGTCTGATGAACTGTGGGTGAAGTTTCCCTTTTGTAGGATTCACTAGTTTCAAGATCCAGTGTCTTGACCCTGTCTGAGGTCCCTGCCATTCCTCTGTTTCTGTACTTGGGGAACAGTGTGACAAGTATCACCAAACACAAAAACCAGGAGAAAGAGAGTGAGGAAGAAATCCTGGACTAGAGCTCACTATATAAGACTTTGCCTGTTTCTATGAAAGGCACTACCCACCTTTGAAGATTTAAATATTGGTTAGATCTGACCAGCTTTAGGATACAGGGCAGAAGTTCAATATTGATACCAGCAGGATGTAAAATACATGTAAAAACTGAAACAAAACTGACGGGTTCAAGCAGCATATGCTGCTATGACAAGTGTGGAGCCGACAAGCAATCCGGTGAAGGCCGAAGGCTGCTGAACGACCCAGACAGGTAAGACTTTACAATAAAAGGTGTTATGAGAGTCAAGAAACCAAGAGCACATTGATAAGGAATGGGAAAATTAAGAAACTGAGAGCAGAGAAAGAAAATGACATTCAGTGTGGGACGCAAAAGGGTGCAAACCTAAGCAAGGATAGGAAAGACCTATTAAATCACACAACTCACTGGCATGCCCAGAAGTCCTGTGGGAGTCTAAAGATGCATCTATATCTCTTGACCTAGAAATGATACAGACTCAATAAGTATGTATGTGTGCATTCCCAGTAGTTTAGGGGCATATGGGCCAGATGCATCAAGCATCCATTTTGCGATTCCTTATTAGCGAAAAATAAGGAATCGCTAATAAGGAATAGCAAAATGGAATGCATCAAGCTATCACTACAAAAATAGCGATTCCTTAGAATTCCTTAATTGCGACTCGCAAATTACGAGTCGCAATTAATGAATACCTCCCCATTCATTCCTATGGGCCTAGAGGCCCATAGGAATGAATGGTAAGACAATCTCAATTTGCGAATCGCAATTAGCGAATCGCAAATTGAGATTGCGATTTCAAGGGTGCAGGGGTGTCCAAAGGACACCCTGTTGCACCCCTGAATTTGATCTGTGCACATATGTCGTGCACACACATGCCCTTAGGGCATTTGTGTGCGCAACATGAAACTTTGAAAAATGCACAAAAGTGCATTTTTCAAAGTTTTTGCTAATTACCATGAAGTTGCACTTCGTGGTAATTTGCGTGCCCTATTAGCGAATTCGCTATTTTTGAAACTTTCATGCATTGCATTTAAGGAATCTCAATTTGAGATTCCTTAAATGCAAACAATCGCAACTTAGTGAATTCTCAATTTGCGATTTTTGCATTTTGGATGATGCATCCCAAATGCAAAAATACCGGTCGCAAAGGGGCAGATTCTGAGAATTTGCCCCTTTGCGACCGTTTTTTGGCTTGATGCATCTGGCCCATAGTCTTTTCACCCTTCTCAGCTTGCAGAGTAAAGTTCCAGAGGTCTTCCTGCTCCTGTATGCCTGCTGCCTAACCTGATTCCTTACAACTAGCCAGGAGGTGAGGTTGACTCCTGTACACTTCCTAACCAATGCAAATCTAATTAGAGAAAAACTTCCTACGATTACAGTACATCATGTTTGTTTTCTTGTAAACTATCCCACTTTGAGTTTAATAAAACAAAGCTTCTGTAGTCTGTCATTAGAAGAGATTTATTTTACACCCACTGGAACAGTCCACACCAGCAGCAGGTACCGCAACCGAATCCAACACTCTGCGGTTTACACGTTCTCCTTCTGAAAGGAACTATAAACTTAAAGGGCAAGTTACAACAGAGTTGTTCTAGGTAAAATCCAACATGACACCACCTTTATGTCCTTAAAAGTTTCTGGTATCCCAGTGAGGGCTGTCGTTAGAAAATAAGCAGTCCCTTATGCTTCAACACCACCTAACTGCTTCTTGGATAAAATCTCCCCCTCCCACTGAGCTACTGACAAGCTAGCTTCAATTGGGCCATGGAAAAAATGCTTCTCCTCACCAAGTCTCCCTTTATAATTAACTATGAATGGGCCGGCCTCACCCTGGACCTTAACACCTCATTAAGGGGAGTGCAGTCAGGTTGCCAGAAACAGCTAGAAGGCTAATGCCAACTACATACCGGAGTTTCAGGCAGACTAAGTCTAACTTTTTCAAAATTACCTTTCTTAAATATTTATCATAAATTCAACTTCGGATTCCTAATAAATATTAATAATTTGCGGTTTTATTATATTGATAGCTTTTCCAAAACCTCAATTAGCAGAACTAGCATTTTATTTTGAACTTCAGTTTTTCTCATGGCAGCTACAACCTTTTCCAATAAAATAGTTTTTAGGTTCGAGTCATTCTAGACACATACCAACACAAAATTCTTAAATGTACCAGTTTTATATACTAGGCATCTTACCTGTGGGCTAAAAGGCCTCCTTAGGACGGTGACTTATTTCATATTTAAAACTTAAAAGTAGGGTTCTTTCCTATCAAAAGGGGATATTTTGCAGGTTTGCCTGCAGGTTTAAAAGCAGCAGTAGTTATGCTACACAGACCAGTCTGAAGCCATGTGTTTCCTTCTCAGCATGGATTGAACAATATGTGCTGAAGTAAGTCCACAGTTGACATTTAACGTTTCCAAGGCATTGGTGCATTTTTCTGCACCTTTTACTGTGAACCTTCTAGAAAGTTAAATATTGTATTATAATTGCATTTATATAATGCTTACTATCCCTGATGAGGAGCTGAAGCACCTCATACTGGGCTGCATGCTGCTCATCAACCCAAGCTTAGTGGTAAATCCAGACATTTTTAGATATTGTTGGTTAATGAGATTAGTCTTGTGATCAGAAGAAAACGATTACATACATTCACCCCAGATTCTTTGTGGTCAATGCTTGCTTTGTAAAGGAATGAGTGATGGTTCCCAAGTTTCAATTCAGAAGCATGCAGCCAGTGTGTTTAAATGTCGGCTCATCGAACATCAAGGCTGTGTAGTCTTGTGCGGTATCATTCATCACCAGACACTCCCTGTCCTGTTATCTTACTCTTGCTAGTTCCTGCTTTCTTCCTTTGTGAGGGTTTTTCAGTCTTTCTATTCTTTTGTCTTTCTCTTTTGTATGTATTTTCCTCTCTTGCTCTTAGTAAATGTCTAATCGGACACATAAATGCTGGTCCTCCTAAATGAGTGCTGATGTCCCCCACCTGCAACTACCGGCTCAAATTAAGCACTGCTTGTTGTTAAATAAATAGGCATTAGGTGCGATCATTAGGGGGGAGTTATGTAAATGTATGCAGATGGTTGATGGGATTAATAGATGAGATTAGGTGTTGTTTATTGGTGGGAGTAACTTGCATATTCGCATGTAGCGTAATCACTCAGAATATCGCAGAAATGCCGCAAGATTATGCAGAATTATGAGAGAAGAGTAATACAGCATTTAGCAAAAAAATCCCCCCTCACGTCCAAAGATGCATTTTGCACTAAGAAATAGACATAAATTTAACAGAACTTGAATAGTGAGCAGCCGTTCGTGCTTGCTAAATGTGCTCTTGGGGTAAGATTTTCCCACAACTTACTCCTGGCATTTAGTGCTAGTTTCTAAGCTCAAAATGCACCTTTGCTTTTAAAATGGACATGGGGGTGTATTCTGTGCTAAGAAAATGGAGCTAAATGCAAAAAACATAAACAGAACCACAAGCAGCAGCTTTTACTCGCTAAGCGTGCTTATGGTAGAATTGTTTCCCACAAATTGCTCCTAATTATGTGAGTAGGAGTAATTGCATTAATGTCCGTAATCCTGCATCGAAGAGCTACCCAAAATTGCCAAAATTACTCTGAGTACTCCGGTGTGCTTGAAATTCTGCCCAGGCTTAGTTTTGTTAGGTTGCAGGTATGAGTTGTGACATTGTTTAAAGCTGAACTGAAATGAGGACAACTTTTACAAATACAAGAAAAAAGATGAAGAAGGGAAGGGGGACAGGCAGAAGCTTTAAGTCAACCTGAGTTTTCTTGCAGGGTTTTGGGAACACAGTAGGCTTTTTCAAAAAGCAGGAAATCTGAAGATGGAAAACTGTAGAAAGAAACACTATTTTTATGTGAGATAGTGCTATATTAGGATTGTATGTACTGACCCCAGCCCTTCAATTGCTATTGCGATGGTTACATTTCTGAAATGGGCTTGGGTAATCCGTATGCGCCTTGTTGCGGCAGGGCTATGATTATTAATTAATTGTTACTGTTAATCATGTGTAAATATGTGAGCCTACTCATTTTATGTAACCCATATGCAATACCTCCTGTTCTGTTAAAAATTATGGACTTTGTTTTATGATTTTAGATTTTATGAAACTGAAATAATTGATATTCGGCAATAGTCCATAGTAGTTTAATCTATTCTTAGATATTTATTGAATTGTTTTCTTGGATTTTTTATATTGAAAAACTGTGATTTTATGTATGTCTTATGAATGCTTTTATGACTTAATTGTCGAATAAAGTTTATGAAATCGGCTATATTAGGTACTTTTGGTCAGGTAAACAGTGTGTCTACTGTATGTATACATGTATTAATATGTACATATGTAGATTTTCTACACTGTGAACCAAGCCAAGTGACAACAGAGCAGTGTGCATGGTCAAAGGCAAACACAAACTCAACAAGGACAGGAAGCTGAGTTACTCTTTAAAGAGGTGCATCTTCAACTCTTTCCTAAATTAGAGCAGTGTTGGTACGGTCCTAATGGATATGGGAATGTTGGTTCCAGGTCCTGAGTGTATAGATGCAAAAGGCTTGTTTCTTTTTGACACTTCTGGTCTGCAGTCTGAAGGTATCCTGCCTGTTGGTGTGCCTAGAACATTCAGAGATGGTGAGCTTGTCTGCAAGATAAGCAAGGGTGCTGGCGGTGATGGCTTTTTAAAAGATACAGCTTAAAGGGTGGCAGTGTTGAGTCTGGGAGGCCATGGAGCACGGTGTTGTCACCATTCAAATAGAAGAGTACAGGTATTGAACAGCAATTCTGAAGCTGTTTTCTTGATCAGGTTCACTTTCTTTGGAGAAGAGAGCTGGTACCATGCTTTCTTTGTTATATTGGCAATGTGTTCCTTGAGGGTGAGGCTGGTGTCCAGGGTGAATCCAAGTGACTTGGCATTTGGTGAAGGCTGGAACTTGAAACCATCAATGTTCATGTCATTGAGCTAGGTTTATACTGCTTCTTGTTTGTTATTCTTGGCGAATGACAGGAATTTTGGCTTGCTTTGGTTGAGTTTCTGGTGGGCACTGGCATACAGGTCTGCATGTTATGCAGGCAGTGTTTGAGGTGCTGGATGTCAGAAGCAGGGAAAACTTACAAGTACTGTTATGTAGCACCAATGTATTGAAGAATCTTGATGCTGTTATCTGTGAGTAGATCATCAAGCGGTTCAATGTAGAGGTTGACAATGACAGGGACAATAAGGAACCCTGGGGACATTTGCAGGTGACAGGGATCATTGAGACATGGAGGTGCCCATATAAATAAACTGTCAGTTGTAAAGGTATGAGACGTACCAGTGAAGGATGTTGCTCGTAAATCCCATTTTCAAATACAAGTTGTGTATGAGGGTGGCATGGCCAAGTGTGGTGAAGACAGCAGACAGGTCCATCAATATCAGGAGGCAGAGGTCATCCTTATCTGCGGCCAGAAACGCATCATCAATGATGTTGAAGGTGGCAGTGTCCATGCTCCCTACTAATTGGAAGAATACAGTGAAACATCTTTGATTCCTTTGTTTTTGCATGGTGCAAAATGTGGGTGAGAACAGTTCCCCCAGATTGTTGAAGTATACTGTCTGCATTCCCATGCCTAAAGGACTGACCTACTAGCAGCAGGGCTCCTTCAGCTGGTGACTAAACCCACCCATGTGGTGGGACACACCCTTGATTGTCTGTTCACCAGCAATAGCAATATCTCCTTTGCCTCAGTCATCCCCCTTGTATGGAAAGACCAAGCAGCTGTTCTTTTCACTATCCAAATCCGAAACTCCAACCTCCCTCATCCCACCACCCGTATTCTCAAAAACACTAGAGCATGGAAGAACATCGACATCCACCTACTCACAAATACCCTCTCCAATACTCAAGACACTCCCACCACTGATCCAGATCTAGCCTCCAATAACTGCTCATAATGGTTACACAGAGCCTTCACCACCTTGGCTCCACCAAAAACCATCTTTACTAATAGAATCAACCCCTCGGCACCCTGGTTCTCTGAGACATTCAGACTCCAAAGGCAACACTGCAGAAACTTAGAAAGACACTGGCGCAAACGCTACAACACTCTCGACAAAATAAAATACAAGGAAGCTCTAGCTAAATACAAACAGCTTATCACCACAGAAAAGAGCAACTTCTATTTATCACAGATACAATCCGCCCAACACTCTTCCAAACAGTTGTTTAAGGTTGTAAAAAAACTATCCAATCCTCTTGCAGGTTCCAGTACAGACACCTCTCGAACCCTCTGCAACTCCCTCGCCAACTTCTTCTCAGACAAAGTTACTTCCATCTACCCCAGTTTCACCTTGCACTCATTCCCCAAACCCACCAATAACCCCCCCTTTATCACCTTCTCCCCCATGTTTTCTAACTTTACCCAAGCTTCCCCTCAACATATTGCAGAACTAATCTCCACCATAAAATCAGGATCTCCTCTTGACCCTTGCCCACCATCCGTTTTAAAACTCATCCCTCAATCCATAACCTCCATCCTCACCAACATCTGTAACTCAATATTCAGTATGGTCTGCTATCCCTCAGACTGGAAAAAAGCTATCATAAAACCCCTGCTCAAAAAACCTACCCTTGACCCCACAGTGTCGGAAAATTACATACCCATTGCCTGCCTACCATTCCCCTTGAAATTTTTCGAAAAAATTATGAATAGTCAATTATCGGAGTTCATTGATCACAACCACCTACTGGACGACACTCAATTTGGGTTGAGGAAGGGTCACAGAACTGAAACGGCTCTCATCAAGGCAACAAATGAGATCAGGATGCGGCGCGGCAGTCCTCATACTATTGGACTTGTCCGCCGCTTTTGACACGGTCGACCACGCCACTCGACCGTGTCTCTTCCCTTGGCATCAACCACACTGCAAGGGCCCTCCTGGCCTCGTTCCTTGCCGATCGTACCCATTCAGTAAAAATAGGCAACTTCTACTCCCCAGTATTCACGCTCCCATGTGGAGTTCCACAAGGATCCTCGCTAAGTCCGACCTTATTTAACATCTACGTGTCGGACTTGGCCAGGATCATCAAAACTCATGGGATGAGGCTAACCTCATATGCTCACGACACCCAACTGGTGTTAGCAGTGCACAACGATGGCAAAGCAGTTGCAGCAAGATTCCAGGAGGGAATGCTAGCCTTCAGCTCCTGGATGATGAGCAGTTGCTTGAAGCTAAATTCCAATAAGATGGAGGTTATGAATTTTGGATCCCTCACCCCAGGTTGGTCCCCCACCTGGTGGCCTAACGAGCTAGGTCCCCCTCCAGAACACGTCACTAAAGTCAGAAACCTGGGGATCATGTTTGATGACAAACTCTTGTTTATTCATCATGCCAACCCAGTTGTCTCCTCCTCCTTCTACACCCTAAAAAAAAAAGAAACTACTTCCTTTCCTCCCATCCTCCGCAGGCAAAACCCTGATGTCCACATTAATACTCTCAAAAATAGACTACTGCAACTCACTCCTGCTGAATGCACAATAGAAAGTCCTCAATAAGTGACAGTTGGTCCAAAACTCGGCAGCCAGAATCTTAACTGGCATCCCCAAGCTCCATTCCATCTCACCCAGCATCCGCCAACTTCACTGGCTGCCCATCAGAAGCCGGACCAAATTCAAGGCACTATGCATTGCATACAAATCAATCAATAATACGGGACCACAGTTCCTAATACAATCTCCAAGTCTATACACCCCCAACAGACCACTACGTTCCTCCTCAGCACACCAACTTCCGGTCCCCCGCACCAAGAAGGCCTCCTGGGGAGACCGACGTTTCCTTGTCGCTACCGCCAAACTCTGGAACACCCTTTCACTCCCTATAAAAACTAGCCCCACACTTAACACATTCAGGAAACAATTAAAGACCTGGCTTTTCTGCCAGTAGACCCACTCTCAAGCTATTATCCTCTGAATTTCTCCTACTGCGCCGAGACACCCCAGGGTATTTGCGTGCTATATAAGTTGCATAAACCTAAACATGGCGACCTAGGCGCTGGAGTGATGAACTTAGAGGAAGGGGTATCTGGAGAGATTTCTTGAAGACTTTATTTTAAAGGGCTGATGATTTGTTTTTCTGGAGCAATGCCATGTGTTCAATGGTAGTTTTTGTTTCTGCCCACAGACTTTCCAAATGAGATTCTCAATGAAATGTTGTACTAGCACATTTGGATTATCCTTATAAATTAGAAGAACTTTCCTCTTGACACAAGGCACCAGTTTGTAGGATAATATCTTGTTTACATAGTGAGCCATAGTGCAAGTGCTGCTCCTAAGCACTGTAAATACACAATGTTATGATTATTCAAGTTATGGTGTTTTTTGGGGGTGTATCTTTAAACCTAAAAATCTATTATACCTGGGTATATATATATATATCCATTCTGTACTGCAGGCAATCTGTACCTTTCCAACCCAAAAGCCTAGCATTCTCCACCCAGCCATCAGCACCACCACTCAGTCTGTGGTATCACTCACACCAAGTATCCCCTACCAGACCAAATTTCATCACCCACAGGTACCCTTGTTCAGTCATTTCCTCCACAGATATCACTCAGTTGTCTATTTTCATACCCCTAGTATGCCTCTCCTCCTAATTTGCTTTCCCGCCATGTACCAATGCAACACATAGAGTAGTCCAGGACACCTAGCTTTACTGAGCTGTTAGGGCAGAGTATGTGCAGATTTGGGGTCAAAATTATGAACAGCACGGTGGGGCTCTTGGAGGCCAGCTCCGAGAAGGACACAAGCTCTGGAAGGGACTGGGAGTAGTTGGATTGTACTCCCATACACAGGCCAATTAGCATCATCAGGGGGTCTTCAGGGACCATGGTGTAGACACCTGGGAGAACAAGTTCTATTGTTTATCCCACTGAAAGCGGACTCCAAGACATGATAGAGTGCATTCTGACTCAGTGGATCCTTTGGTGCTTGCCAATTTTGGAATAGCCAATTATACCATGTTTTGGTAGTCAGAGCAAAAATACTAAGGACAGGACAATAGTACCCCAATGTGCCAGTCAGCAGAACATATGACAGACACATTGGGAAAAAAGCAAATGTTAGGGAGAGCAGAGCACAGATATATAATCCTCAATCAGAACTAAATTACATGATAATGTTATTGGAAAAAAATGAGTTCTGGAATACTTCTCAAAACAAATAAGAAAACCAACATGTAATGCTAAATATTCATAAGGCCAAAATCTAAAGATAAAAACACCTTTTAATTTTAAATTAATTTCAAAATTCAACTCCACAAAAATTATCCTCAATAAATTATGAAAAGAATATCAAAATGTAAACAACAAAATAATAGTTTAGAATGAAATTCTCAAAAACACAATTACCCTAATATTTAAACACTGACAATCTTTTTCTCAAATGCACCCCAAAACCCATAACATATTCTTTAAAAGCACTGCAAACCTTCTCAACCTGAACAACTAAAAACTTAGTACACAATTTTACTAAATAAAAATTAATACAAAAAATGACACACTTAAAAATATTTCAAAACAACATATTGTTTAAAAAAGCACATCCCACTCAAACCCTCAAAATAATCCACAGCACAGAAGAAACACATCTTCGTGTCACAAAATATAAAAATATTCATGCAAATTTGGGTCTAACTAAAGCTACAAGTGCAATATTGATTGCAATATGTTATTATCTCGGTCAATATTGAGCTTGTAGCCTAGTTCTATCAAGATTTGTACTTTTTCCAAGACCTTTCAGTTTCTGTTCCTCCATGGTTTTTTCCATGCTTAACTCATTCATTCATACAATACCACAGTGACCCAGACTGGACTTCATCCGTCAAGAACTTCCTTTACTGTTTAGAGCATTGACCCATCAACAACTTTCTTTTATTATTGGGTGGCACTAGATCATAGGATGATGTGTTTAATTGAATGTGTGTCACTCATATTTACCTTTGTAATACTTACACATGCCCCAATTACTTTAATCTCTTGAGACCTCCAGTTTGACAGCAGCACACAAAACACATCAGATCCATTGATGAAGTCCCAAAGCACAAAATCCACAAGCATTGTCCATAGACTTCTTTAGAGAGGTCTACAACAAAAACTGCAAAATGGAATTACACAAATTAGACGGAGCCCCTATGCAGTGATTCTGCAGGGTGCATTCTTGACATTGTAGTGGATCCGCAAATCCTACCATAATGAAAACATATGTCATTTTAATTTTGACAAGAGGAGGTCCCTCTGGTCCACTCCACAAGGCCCAGGCGGCCTCTCCCCTCTCCCCTTATATGATATTCAATTATATGTTTCAGGACTCTGGGACTGAGTGCCTTAATCCAAAGAGGGCAGCTGCCTCTTTTTTCAGTTTGTGACCAGCCAAGCACAACACACAGTTGACCTTGCAGATCAGCGGATCCACCACAGTTGAACATTGCTGACTGACCACAATGCAGCAGGATCTGGCGATCCTCCATAAAGGATCATGGAGGATCTGTGTCTCTATATATACATACATTTTGTACCTCAATTTCTCAAAAACTACTGAATAGGTTTACACCAAATCAGATCTAACTTTCTGCCAAATTTGGTGTAATTCCATCTAGCTGTTTTTTGCAGTATTGGTGTTCAGTTTCCATATGGAAAATTTCATAGGATCAGCTTTGCTACAAAAACATAAAAATGGGGTTTGAGCACCCACGGATGGTTAGGTGCAGTCTGGCTGCATGGCCTTAGACATCTTGCATTATGTTAAAATACTCACCATGCACTGATTGCACCCTCACATATTGCATCACTCATGACATGTGCAGTGACTGAAAGCATCCTTATTCATGTCTGAAATTACATCATTGATTACAAAATTTTGTATGATGAGGCATGCGTTTTATATATATTCACAAAAAAACTAAGGTTACAGTGATGTTATAGTTAAGTATTTGATTTTACATGCACAACAACATAGAAATTCAGCTAAAGTAACTATACCTCGTGCCCTGGCCATGCACAGTTTTCTCATCAAAAATGTTACATTGGTATTATTAAGGATTTCACAGAAGATGTCATGAGTGATGTAATATCTGGGGTGATTTGCCGTGCATGGTGAGAGTGCAAGGTATAGGTACCTTAGAGCATGAGTTATAGTTACTTGAAATAATTCTAACTATAACAGCTGAATTTATATGGTTCTGTGCATGTAGAATCTGAACCAAACTATAACTCACGTGTAACCTTTGTTTTTTTTGTGGCTGTGCAAGGTTTTTTTTAATTCTATTTTCTAAGTATAAGGTCTCTGTTGTCTTTTTTTTCAGTGAATTTGTAAGGTTTTTTCCTATCAGGTAAAATTCCCATCCAATACATGGTGGGGGGAGTTGTGCAGCGGCCCTGGCCTGGCATTGTGCTGCCCCCACCAAAGTGTACTGCTCCTGCTCCTGCCCCTTCCCCGTTGCAATCCATTGACCAAGTCCATACCACTGCTCCCTCATTACTGCCTTGTGCGGCTGTTGTATGGCCAATGCCCTTCCCACCTGCCATGAACAGTTAGCTTGCTGCCCCGTCTACCTCCTCCCTACCCTCTGTTGTCCGAGTCCATGCACCAGCTTCCTCTCTCCTGCCCAATCCAATGTGCTGCTGATGCCCTCCATCTCGCTTTTGTCTTTGCCCACTCCTCCTGCCCTCCATTGCCTAATTCTATGCCCCATAATTGCCCTCCTGCTTAGCCTCTGTGCTTAGTTTGCTGTACCTACCCTTATTCCACTGCCCTCAGATGTCTGTGTGCATGCCTCTGCTTACCTTTTTTGCTCACCATGTTCCTTGAACCTGACACTGCCCTTCCTATCTACTTTGAATGTTCTGTTGAACTTTCACTGCCTCTAGCATGGGCTGCTGCCTGTCCCTGACACCTTCACCCTGCCTGTCTAAGTTCCATACCCCTCTTCTCTCCCTCCTGTCCTCCATGGTTCATTTTGCTGCCACTCCCTTCTGCCTTCAATGCTCTGTTGTGCTGCAACTTCTCCTCCTGCCTACCCTGTGTGGTCCTTCATGAAGCCCTTTGTCCTGCCATCTCTTGCCTGTGTCCAGCCTCTATCCATCCCTTATGTTCTCACTGGTCATTTGTGCAGGCCCCTGCCCTCAACCCTATTGCCCAACATGACTGGTGTGCTGTCACTCACTTTCCCGCATACCATTCATGGCCTGCTGTGCTGACACAGCCCCTCCTACCTGCCCTCTGTGGTCAGCTTGGTGCCCTTGACCCCCTCCCACCTATCCTCTGTTGTCTGTGTGTATGCCATTATAGTCAGAAAACACAAAAGTCCCTTATCGAAAGGTTGCCATTTGGGGCAAGGTTTTCCATAACTAAGAGCATGCCTCAATGTGGATCACGTGCTATAGTGAATACCAACATTCATTATGGTTATATCATAGAAATACAAAATATTTCAATGTGCAGTAAATTATTCAAATTGAAAAAGAAGCAGTGATTATTTTATAAAAATATATTTAAAACCATATATGGAAAGGAAGCATTACAGTTTTCATAAAATTAAAAATTAAAAACTGCTTCTCATAAGAGAAGTTACAATACATCAATTGTAGATACATTCCATTATTAATACACTTGAAGAAAACTTAAAAAGAGTCTCATGTAAATTGAAGAAAACTATAAATATTGTATAGTTTTCTTCAATGTTCCTTTCCATATATGTTTTTAAATTGAAGCATACTCTTATTTGCGGAGAAATTTGCCCTAAACCATAACCTTTCGATAAGGGACTTTTATGTTTTCTTACTTTATTACCCCATCCCTTTTCTCAGAATTAGGGTAACTCCCTTTCTTTTTGATATGTATGCCATTATAGTCTCACTGTTGCCCTGCATGGTGTGTTGTGCTTACAGCGCACAGCTTGCTCTCAATAGTCAGCTTACTGTTTCAGCCCTGGCCCCTTCCCCCTGCCCTCTGTTTACCATGTGCAGGCCCCTTATCTCCTCCCTCTTGCCTTGTCTGGTCCATTGTCATGTCCCTGCCCCCTCACTCCTGCACTTCATAGTCCTTTATGCTGCAACTGACCCTTCTGTCTGTCCGGTGTGGTCAGCTTGCTGCCCTTGCATCTTTCCACTCTGCTCACTGTTGTCCATGTGCATTGCCCTGGCACCTCCCTATTGCTTTCTATGGCCCTTTGTGCTAGACTTCTGTCCCGCTTGCCCTGTATGGTGTATAATGCTACTGCAACCCATGATGCATGTCCTGTAAGGTCCGTTTGGTACCCCTGGCCGCCCCCTCCTGCCCTCTGTTATCCAAGTCAATGCCCCTACCCTATTCTATCTGCCTTCAGTGATCCAATGTACCATACTTGCCAACATTTTGAACTTGCTAAGAGAGGAAATTGATTTTCCCTATTGACTTACATTGAAAAAGAGGTAATTTTAGGCAGGAGATAAAACAAACAAATCCCTTTTGGGATTAAAAACATTGGGTTTGTTGGCATTTATGGTTGTACTGCCACCACCATTTTCTGAGGCCCTAAATGGTCTGTTATGTTCCCACAGCGTCTCTTGCCTATCCTGCTGGTCCATTGTGCTGCCACTACTCCTACTGCCCGCCCAGCGTGATCAATTTGTTGCTTCTACACCCTCCCCCTACCCTTCGTTATCCAAGTCCATGCCTCTGAGATCTGCCTCCCCACAGTATTCTAACGAACAACTAGATTGCTAACTATATATATTCATTACAAAAGTGTGGCACACCTGAGGTCATCTTAACGTAATCAAAACTGTGATACTTAAAGAATTTCATTTAGAAATTATAAAAGGCTCTTATTGTCATAGAAATAATGGTTAGTGCTAAAAACTAAAATGAAGACATATTTTTGAGTTCTAAAATAGCGACAAAACACTTTTAAATATTTTGCTATTTTGATGTTTTTTATCCAGTTGATCACTTGATGCACTTAGGCGAGAGAATGTGATGTTACAGCCAGAGCCGCAGACTTTGCAACTTGGGAACCAGGTTTGAGTTTTATCATCAGCTCGAGGTTCTGTGATTCTAGACAAATCACTTAATATTCCTATGCCTAAAGTCCAAAAGGAAGGTATCCTTGTGTAATGTAACTAATGCTCATGTAAAGCATTCCAATACCTTTGGGAAACTGCATAAAAGAAAATTATTAACTGTTTTGCACACTTCTGTCTTTGGCCTATACTTGGACTACATGTGGGTGATATTTGTGTTACATTTGGGCTCTTTTCTCTATGGTCGCCATCTTGGGACACTTATTTGTTATGACACTTTCTAATTTCCTCATGTACTGCAGCATACTCAGTAGAAAATGCTTTCAGTTGTATACTTTGACTCCATCAAGATATGGTCAGAGGTGCCACACTTTTGGAATAAATTCAGAACGTCAGCACTGTAGCTGGTCATCAGAACACTGAAGTAAACTGCCAATCATGAAGGATTACCTGGCAGTCTCCTTCTGTTGTTAGAAGTGAATGTTTCAGTCTACATGTCATGATGTTTCAAATGTTATAATGTAATGGAAGAGGAAGATATCTGAGAACTCAAATAAAAAGTGTCTGAATTTTAATTCTGCAACACTAACCAAAATTTCTATAACAAAATTAAACCCCTCATTTTGTTCCTTGCTAAATTAAATGTGTTAGAAATGGGATCTCTGGTTGGCTAAGGCTTGCGCCAAAGCCAGGCAGAAACCGCCACTCTGGTCAGGGCAAGGGAGTTACATGCCAAGATAACACCTGCTCACCCCCTTGGTAGCTTGGAATGAGCAGTAAGACTGATCCCAAAAGATGTGTAAAGCGTTTGCGCAACACACACACACAGCAGCAACACACTAGGCACACCACAAAAGGAACTCCACACAAGGTTATATATAAAAATAGCCTTTGTATTACCATAAACACATTAGATAATCATCACACAATGTACACTGTGCCAACTGGCACTGGGCAGTATTTATAGGTGATTATTTACACATGACAGGGCCAGGTGGGCCACTGTCAGAATAAGCACTTAGTAGAAAGAGATGTAGAACAAAGGATAATTGTAGCACAAAATAACAATTGTAGAAAACCACCAGTAACCACTTGTAAAAGGTAGGTACACACTACGCAATACTAATCACCATAGGCATAGGTCACGCAGTCAAACATAAACTGACTAGCATAAACCATACTAGGCAAAACAACCTCCTAAAAATTCACTTAGAGGTATCACAGGCCTAAAGGTATTGCACATTACGCATAAATCACATTAGACAATTATCAACACAAAAGTTTAGCATGCCTCCTTTGTCTGGCCATAGGCTTGCTTGCGTTCATTGTTTTCCAGGCCTCCTGCTTGTTTTGACTATGAGGGACCATGTGGCTGGAGGCCATGTTGTGATGGTAGTTTAGTAGTGTGCTGCTTTCTCCATATAGGCCTGAATGTCTTTCCTTTGTTCCTCTTGGCCTAGACCTCTTGTTGTTGTGGGCCTGGCTATGTGGCTTGGGTGGCCCTTTTGAAGCCAGGCAGTGTGCTTTTGCCATTTGCCTGCATTGTCTGTCTACCCTTTCTTGTGGTTGTGGTCCTGGCCATGTGGCTTGGGCGGCATTTTGAAGCCAGGCAGTGTGCTTTTGCCATAGGCCTGCATTGTCTGTCTTCCCTTTATTGTTGTTTTGAGTGGCCTGGCCATGTGGCTGGCTGCCATTTTGTGGACCCCTTGGACATTGGGATTGGACATTGGATCCCTTGCTACAACTTGGAATTCTTCCAACTTAAAAGCACAAGTATTCCTGGTATAAAAGGATTAATCTTTTTGCCGTCTAATATCAAAATCATTCCAACCATTGGTGTCCTTTTGAACAGAGGGAAGACTTTTATACTTGACTAAAAAGGGTCATCTACTGTATGTAGAATTATACCGTCCTGATGATGGTCTTATGAAAATTCTTATAAGACCGAAACGTCGACTTTTTAGTCCAATTCTGCACGTGATTCATTGTATCATCTTTGATTTTCTTCAGTTTTTTTAGTTGAAATCATCGTGTTATTTTGTATTAGCAGACTGGACTTCCTGTTTAGATAGACCAAAGGTTGAAATAATCTGTACCTTGAATATCTAAGCAATATCTGTGTATGCACCCTATTTTATAAAAATATTTCTTTCTTTTTTGTAAATACTTTTTGTCTTGAAAACAAATAATAATCTTCAGACAAAACAAAATCCTGGTTTTTTGAATTTATTTACTGTGTTAGTGTGGTAACATTGTAGATATTGATCTTATATGACTCTTTACTCCAAATTAATGATTTATTTTATTTATTTTATTTATTTATGCATTTTTATATAGCGCGGACTTTACCCGAAGGCGTCAGAGCGCTTCACATTAGGACCAGAAATGAAACATAATGAGAAACATTACAAAAGAGCAGATTACTAAAACATACGTTACTTACATAAGGTAATAGTGACAATTGTGAGCAAAACAAAAAACATGAGGTAGTAAAAATTGTGAGCAACCAAAAATACATGAGGTAGTAAAGGTAATCATGACAATTGTGAGCATACAAAATACTGATGATTGACTACAGCAACTGATTAACAACAGTTCTAGGAACCTTGATTTTTATAACAAGTCCTAACATCGCTGACTAATAGCAATTGAACAAAATCCCTTGCTGGCCTCTCTTTTATAACATTTTGTGGAGCCAGCCAGTGTGCTTTTGCCATAGGCCTGCAACCTTGTGGCTAGTCTGCCAATAGGCCTTTCATACAGTAGGCCCTGAGCTACTCATAGGTGCATGAAACAACTGTCTCTGTGGTGTCCATTGAATTTAAACATAATTTAGGGCATGACTGGTATTGGATTGAATTAAAAAATGGGCGCTCACCTCAAGGACCTGACGGTAGACCCCGGGGGCATCGGCTCCTAAATCGACGCGAACGCCGTGAGGGGAACGGCAGGAATAGTGAAGAAGTGTGGCTCACTGGTTAGAGGAGGCAGACCTGGAAGCAGAGGTCAGCCCGGGACCAGGGTTCAATTCCCGGCTCGGCGGGGTCTTGAGTCCTAAAATGTCCATGGACTCGACAATTCTCGCTCCGGTGCCTACTCGATTCACGGGTTCACACTCTGCGACTCTGGGCAATAGCTTGCCTAATCTCCACAACGGCCCCTCGCTGGCTTTCACCTTTTGGATGTCCTGCCGGGGTTATCTCACAGGGGAATACCAGGACGGGTTCCCTAAGCAAGCGCTTAGAAACCGGTCAGTGATTTGCGCTAAATAAATTCCTGTACATTTACATTTACATTTACATTTATATTTACCAGCAGTGCCGTGAGGGCAACGGCCGTAGTCCCAAGCAGGGAACTATATTCCCCAGAAGCCCCGGGGGCGGCGCACACTCTCCATGCCACCAGCGCGCCCGGAGGCGCTTGAAGAGGCGGGAGCACCGCGAGCTCTGCGGGCGCTCACCTCAAGGACCTGACGGCAGACCACGGGGCATCGGCTCCTAAATCGACGCGAACGCCGTGGGGGGAATAGCGGCAAGACCAGCGATGCCGTGAGGGCAACAGCCGTAGTCCCAAGCAGGGAACTACATTCCCCAGAAGCCCCGGGGCGGCGCATACTCTCCACGCCACCAGTGCGCCCGGAGGCGCTTGAAGAGGCGGGAACACCTCTCGCACCACGAGTCACGCTCGGGAGCTGCCCGGGAGAAGCCCGGGACAAGGGCGGGCCCTCTGTGGCCCTCAGAGGCCAGAGGAGGCTGGGCTGGGCCACGGACCTTGGCGCTCAACATAAGGACCTATGACCTAAGTGAGTCCCACTTAACTGTTATCAGCGTACAGTGCTTGTGTTTACCTGATGGACCCTACTATGCTTTTTTGTTTTGTCTCTTGATTAGCCTTGTGGGATACTGACAAGTTTGGACTATGTCTATGGCCAAGACAAACAAAACTGTACCTGGCCTAGGAACCATGGACAATTACCTGGTAAAAAAGGTGGCCCAAATTAACACCGAGCGTAGGGCTTCATTGGGTCGAGGGAATTGCCCTGATTTACAAGAAGACTTGTCTTTCCCACTGGTTGATCTGGCTGTAATTGATGACTTGGATCAGGGCAGTGGGGGTAACACAATGGTCAAAGCACAGGTTCACGCTGAACCAAATGAAGATCGACCTGATTTAATTAATGATACAGTAGAAGAGTTACCACCCTCCCCTAGGCCAGTGAGATAATGCAGAAGCCACAAACTAAACGGGGTGGAAAGAACAGTAAAAAAAGAGTAGAAAAAGGTCATTTAGCCCCAAAAAGCGCTGCGGTTATAACTGACTCGCAGGAAGGAAAAAGAGAGGATGGCACCAATGTAAATATAAATTTGGAGCAATTTGACTTTCTAATCCATATGATAGAAGTCAAGATTGAGGGAAAAATTGTAGAGCTGATGAAATCCCTGACTTCCAAATTAGATACCCTGGCCCTAGAAGTCGAGAGACTGGGTGGGTTGTCAGCGACACACTTGGCCTCAGCCACCGCAGGAAGACCAAAAGCTGTGGTTAAGAGACCAGTTGCTGATGGGCAGGGAGCTAGTCGAGCGAACTTACAGCAAACCAGCCAGCTATTATCTGTAATCGAGCCAGCCCCACTTGAGTCTACCCCTCCAATCACCCAGAATAAAAAGTCCACGGTAGATCTTGAGGGAACGACAGCTCATATGTATGCAAAGAAAAGCCACCATGCTAATCTTCCTCCTGATTGTGCACCATATGTGGTTGTTCTTACAAATGTTCCCCCCACAGATTGTCATTCTCCCCAGTCCTATGAGGAATCCCATTACTCATTAAAAAACAGAACAGTATCATGGTTGAACAAAAATTGTGGGTTTCCAGTTACATTTGCTGACCAAGTTTTGTCAACAAGGAGGGTGAACTGGATTGGAACATCCAGGAAAACAACAAATGGAGATTGTATTATCGTCAACTACAAACATCCCCAACATGTTGCCACAGTTTTATTAAGAGCGGCTTCTTTAGTTTACACTGTGAATAGTATATGTGTACGCCCTCTTGGTTACTTTTTTACCCACTTGATTAAAGCCCCACTGAATACCGGCTCTTTTAGACCATTTACTCCTAATCAACCACCGACCCCTAATGGAGTATACTTATACAATGTTGGTAATCAGTGTGGGAATGGGTTTAACATTGCTACACAGAAGAGATATGACATATTTTCAGGTTTAGAGTCATGTGATTGACGTGAGGCATCCGTGGGTCAGAGAAATGACAGATTGGAGGAAGTGGGATGCACAGAGATAACTTGCGTAAACATGAGGCAGAATAATGTAATCTCATGGAACATTGCGGCCCTGGGCACTAAGATGGAGGACTGTGATTGGATCAGGTATATTAAGCAGTACCAAATCATAAGCCTGCAGGAGACTTGGTCTATTGAATGCAACCACTTTCTCGAAGGGTCTAAGGCTTTTTATGTCCCTACAACAGCAACTAGCAGGGTCAGACCCAAGGGGGGAATGGTCACGTTTGTTTCTGTTGCACTATCCAGCAAAGTACGCAGAGTCTCAACATGTAATACTGGTATCATCGGTCTAGTTTTATTATGGGCAAACTGTAAGGCCGGTGTGGTTAACTTTTATAATGCTATTAATTCTTGTTCCACCCCCAGCCAGATAGTAGCACTGAATGCTTTTATTAGTAATTCAATGAAGGATTGCTCGCATAATCTCCTGATCATGGGGGATTTTAATGTTCATCCCTGTGGGGACCCCCTCTTTAAATGTATTAGGGACCTGCACTGTGCACAGTCCGAAGGTTTTCACCTTGAACACACAAATGAGGGGGAACACTTAAATGATATGCTTAATGATTTGGACCTAACGGCGACAAATGCACTGATGGACCCTACTATGCTCTTTGAGACACCGACCTTTAAGGGTCACGGGAGGGGAACCTTCATTGATTATGTACTTTTAACATCATCAATGCAGTCCTTTGTGGATTCCTTCATCATTGATGACAGTGAATTTAGCGATCACAATCCACTCACTGTACATATGAGGGTCCCATGGTCAGTTAAAGAAGGGCTGAATCACACTACGGGTAGGGTGAGCACGACAGATCGGAGACGGCGATTAAGATGGTCCAAGATCACTCCAGACCTGCTGTACAAAGAGATTAAAATTGCTTGTGCAGATGATATTATGGTCTGTATGCAAGAAGGCGAACAGCCAAATAATGTCCTTAGTGCTTTTCAAAATCTAACGGCAAAGGTTTCAAAGATGTTGTCAGCTCCTGTTAAGAAGCTGGAGATCAAGGGATCTAAATGGTTTAATCATGAATGCTCAAAAGCGGCCAGAAATTTAAGATTAGCACTGGCTTCCAAACCAAGAATAAAGGCAAAAGTACAGCTATGCCGGAAGAACTATAAAATTATCTGCGACAGACACAAGGAATCCCTTAGAGAAGAGGCTTGGAGAGAGATTCTTGATCCCACTATTCTGCAGTGTAGCACCAGATTCTGGGCAGTGATGAGGAAACCTTTCCTGGCCCAGGAGCAGGGTGACGGATTAGACTGCCACATACTTAAGGAGGACTGGGAAGAACATTTTAAGAAATTGTATTGCTGCTCATTGGATGAGTCTCATAATACTGCCCCTTCTGTCAGTGGTGGTGAAATGATTAGTTTTAACAGAGGTGAGGTTATCAAGGGCATTGTTGGACTAACAGCTGGGAAAGCCCCAGGGACGGATGGGATCCTGCTGGACCTATTTAAGTCCGAGCCTAACTTCTGGGCACCCATACTAGAGTCTGTGTTTAACGATGCTGTGAAAGAGGGTTGTCCGCAATCATGGGGTGTTTCTACAATTGTCCCGGTTTTCAAGAAGGGGGACAAAGGTGATCCACATTGTTATAGACCCATTTCATTAATAGACTCCATAGTTAAAATTGTAGAAAGAATGGTATTGCAGAGACTATCTGAATGGGCAGAGGAAAAAAACTTTATGTCCATTTCTCAGTATGGATTCTGTAGTGGTCGCTCTACAATTACCCAGTGCCTGAATCTCTTTTTAATATTAATCAAGTACACTGTAGTGCAAAGGGGCACCATCCATCTCGCTTTCATGGATCTGTCCTCAGCTTTCAACTGTGTTAACAGGGGAAAGCTGTGGCAGTCCATGAGGGAGAAGGAGGTAGATAGTGGTCTGGTTGGTTTCTTGGCTGATCTGCATAATAACACCAGAGCTGACGTGAGATACTCCCAAGATCTGAGTGTAACGAATAATTTTAACATTGGAAAGGGTGTACGCCAAGGATGCATCTTGGCCACCATCCTTTTTAATTTTTAAATAAACGAGCTAGATAATGTGCTTCAGAACATGCCGGTAGATTGCCCGAGAGTAGGAAGGCGGGGAATTCCTATACTCCTGTACGCAGATGATGCGGTTTTAATTTCGAGAACTGAGAAGGGACTTCAATCTCTCCTAAATACTTTTATTTGTTCATGACAGATAGAGATCTTTTGGTCAATAATTCAAAATCATTTGTCATGCAAGTAGGCCAGCAACCAAGAAGGACTTTCACCTTTAAAAGGATGAAGCTGTAATCCCTTTCACTAAAACGTTCTCCTACCTTGGGGTTCTTTTTGATACCAAACTCAATTGGGCCCCTCACCTTGCAAGAAAGAAAGGAGAACTTGTGAGGGTTAATGCCTACATTTTTAATTTTGCTGCCAAAATTGGGGAAAAAACCTATCTGTGTCATGCTGAAATTGTATAATGCAAAGTCAGTGGCAACTGCCATCTATGGGAGTGAAATTTGGGGGTATGTTGGTAGTGAGCACCTGCAGATTGCTGAGAACTCCTTTCTGAAGCGTCTCCTGTGTGTCCCGGGAGGCACCCCCAATCTTGCTGTACATGAAGAGTTAGGGACCCAATATCTAAGTGACCTGTTTTCTGTACGTCCCTTGATCTGTTGGCTAAAATTATGGTTGAACCAGGATATACCACTAACGCATTTGATTATGAGGGACTTTCTAAGTCAGGCTAAGGCAATGTGTACCCCTTGGCTGAAATATCTGAAATCCAATTTTGCAAGGCTTGGCCATCCAGATCTGTTTGAATACCCAAGCCAAATTGTAAAAGGGGACCTGGAGCCCATTAAACGGGCCTTCCTTCTGGATAGGAGGATCCAGAGGGAGGATGTGGAGCTTCAGAAACAATGTGTGAGGAAATTTGCCATGCTGAAAACTTGTGAAACTATAGAACCGTACCTGACTGGCTCATTGACCTCCCATGAAAAATTTCTCCTAACGAGGTTTAGGTTAAATCTCTTCCATCATCTGCTGATCAGACCAAAAACAGACATTTTTAACAAATTGGCAGGACCCTACGCCTGCGACGGAAAGTCTCCGCAGGATATGATGCATTTTATATTTTTATGTAAGTTTTATGAATTCCCACGCAAGCGCTATCTGGTAACACTTTTAAAAAAACTAAATTTTATACAAATCAGACCGGCGCTAATGTATTTACAACTTCTGCATAGCGACAGTATCCTCCAAATTAAGGAATTTTTTAAACTGACTGTTAAACTGAGAAATTGTCTGGACCAGTAATGACTCATTGTGAACACGTACCATTTATATTCCTATTTTCTGTCTTGACCTTACTTTGTGGAAGAATGCATATTTTATTTTCACTTTTGGCACTTTACATGATATGTGTTTACATCTTTCTGTGAGATAAGAATTTTATACTGTATATGTCCTTTTATGGTTTGAAAAACAACCGAAATAAAGTTTTTATTGAATTGAAAAAAAAAATTAAAAAATTGATATTTGTGGAGTTATTTCACTTTTTTGGTGTGTGTTAAATAACTGCCTTTGGTGTGTGTGTGTGGTGTGGTTGTTGTATACCTTGCACGCCTTGTTTAGCACTGTGGATTTTTGTTTTTGTACTTTATTGCATTAAAGCTGTGTTGTTTAGCATTGCTCCTTTGTCTGGCCATATAGGCCTGCTTGAGTTCATTGTTTTCCAGGCCTCCTGCTTGTTGCGACTGTGAGTGACCATTATTATTAATTGGTGATTACATTTGATTCTTTATAATGTATTGGTATTCATCAATAATGTATTGTTAATTAATTATTATTTGCTAAACGTTTTTTAATAATTATTGTTTTTTGGTATAGATATGTATATTTTTTATTATTATCTGGTAATACATTTTTAATAATTATTATTTATTTGTATTCATTTTAATTGTTAATTCATTATTAATTGGTAATTATTTTTAACTAATTGTTTATTGGTATTGTTAATATTTGTTGTAATTTAATAATTACATTATTATGTTTTACCAAAAAATTATTAGTAAGTTATTTTGACCCTATGCTATCCAACACTTTCCCTACTGTTGCACCCTCTGGAGTCGGAATAATTATTTTAACCCCTACACTATCCAACACTTTCCCTACTGTTGCACCCTCTGGAGTTGGAATAGTAATTTTTATCCCTACGCTATGCAACACTTTCCCTACTGTTGCACCCTTGAATATGAGCTATACTTCCCTGACAACTAGGCTTTGAACTTCTTACTGTCTTTCTTCCTTATTTTACTTTTTTGTGTGTGTGTCTCTGGCTTTCTGGCTTGAAATTTTGAATCACATTACATCAAATCCAACACCACCGTCTTCTAGTCTTTTTTATTTCCATATTGGAGTTGCAGCTCTGTATATTTAACTTAAGTTCACTCCTCAGAGTCCTGCTCCATCCACCTGACTTGCCCTAAATCCACTTCCCTCATGTCAGATGATGATTGGATGGAGAAAACGTACAAATAAAAGTTGCCTCATTGAGTCCCTCCAAAAGAAGTGGAACATGATGACTACAATAGCTATCCTCCTTTCAAAGCTGAGAGAGACTGCCCCTTAACTTAAGAAGAGAACAAGGAACAGGTAATCCTAGCATGCATTGGACGCTGACACTGAGTGTTTGGTGTTTGTGTTGTTGTTGTTTGTTGTACAATAAATGAATTCATTGTGAACGATTATTTAATCTACACACTAAAAGTGACTCAAGTCAATGTTTACCTTCTTGTTGTTTAGTAACAAAATTGTACTTCTACTGCAGGCAGGTCCATTTCATTTTTTAATATGGAATCTGGACTCTCTCTGTACACTGCAGAATGAGTTGGACAACACCATGATGATGACCATAGTGATATAATATTTTCATAGTCAGTAGGGTCGGAGATGATTGATGGAATAACATTGGGTGTTTCATGAGTGGCATAAAAGGTAAACAAGTCAACAACAACCACAGCAGACCTACATGTCTGTGTAGTGGTACAGTTGAGTGGAGTCACGAGTAAAGTAGAGGTAGTATGACTGACAGCTGTGCATGCCATTGATTTAGTTACTTACTTTGGAAAATGCTATGTTGCTGTATATGTGACATGTGTGCTCTGTTTGGCTCAGTCAAAATCTAAGCTAAGTGGAGGTTTGGTGAGCACCATGGGCCTGCTCTGTCCTGTTAGGTTAATGCTGGAAACAGACAACAGAGTAGACATGATTTATCCATGCCGCTCTGAAAGTGTTTGCACTCGTTCATAATTTATGGGTTTTTTTCTCCATGATTTTTAAATATCCCTTTTGTTTTTCCATCTACACTTACAGGCCGGCCTTTACCCTGTGCTAAACAGAGAAAAACAACTCACACTCACCTACCAATCTGCATCCACCAGGCAGGCAGTGGCACCCAAAATTGATGGACGCAGCGTCCATGAAAGGGAGGACCAAGAGGAATGCCAAAATTCAACTCCCCAATTTGACAAGAATAAGTTACAGTAACACTTTAGTATCAACATTCATCATCTTTTAAATAGTTTCATTAATTTTTTTCTTCAATCATTACGACTGCGTGTTGTTTGCTCTTTGCTTATAAGTTATAATTCCTACAGCTATTTTTTAACTTTCTTTGCTAGCTTTAAAAAGTAAGCCCGGTACAAAAGAAGTAAACATTTATGTAATTTGGGTCCCTCTAAGAGCATACAAGCTTGGCAAATTGCATTATAAGTATTAATATACTGCTGCCCTGTACTGTCTACTAGTCTAGTTAGTAAGTACTACTTATCATTAACCATCTAGTCATCATCAACATCATGCACGCATTTCCTTTTTCTCCCTTAACAGATTTATGGATATGATGGTCGTCTGCCAAGATTGTGTTTTGTTGTTTGTCCATGCGTAGTGTTTTTCTTTGTCAAGCCTTTCCCCAAACCTCCCTTCTCAACCATTCATCAAACCCTAACTCTCTTCCCCTGGGCTGTGTGATTTATATTGAGGTTTGACTAAATTAAATGTACAGCAATAATTGATCACACGTTTGCTGAGGCGGATGTGGTAACAGCAACACTGATTCAATTTCAAGGCAGGGGGAGGATCTTTTTCTTCTTGCCCACCCATGCTCAGTATACTTGCAAGTCATTTTTTTGTCCAAAGGAACCTAATCCATCATAATTACTTCCCGGCATCAATTGGATTAATTATCCTCCTTTTACAGCACTAAAGGTTACGCTTGTGTCGACTGACTTGACACAACTACAGTTTGTAACTTGCTGTTGTACTAGGCTATCCTGCCACCATTATGCTTTATTTTACTTTAGCATTGCTAATCAGCATTATTATGGTTTGTTTGGCAGTATTCTTGTGTACTGTACTGTACTTTGTTCTACTACTCCTTACAGAGTCTCTTGCAGGCAACTGACTGTCTCATTTTCTTTTTTTGCAAATACTACTGCCAGTGTCTACTGCTACCACCAAAACCATTGCATCTTGGGAAACCAAACCATCACCACTATGTAGCTGTGTCTAATTTTAAACACAATTACTGGTAAGAGAAGAAGTTTGGGGAAGGCATAATTAATAATGGAAATTAATTAATTAATTCACACACCAACAGCCTTGAGTCTAGTTGCAGAATGCATAGACTTGGAGGAGAGACTGACAGTACTAGTAAGACAAGTCACTCAGTGAGGGTACCGCATCTATCTGTTTCTATGTTACAAAGAATCAGCAGATTATTTAAATCAAACACTGGCTGCGGCCCTGCAGCAGCAACGGAAACCATGTGACGTAAAAGAGTAACCCCCCCCCACAAAGCATTTACATCATATGTGAAGTTAAAGTGTAAATATAATTTAATCCCCTAACAAAAATAAACTAAAACAGAATCCCACAACACTTGACCCACCCCTATCCCTAACCCCGACCATTGTCCAAAAAGAATAGTCCAACCAATGTCCGTTCAAAAGAAAACTGCTCATGTAAGTTATGGCCCAACTTTTCCCCAACATGCGCCCAATGCCCACCCACCAAAAAAAAAGAATAAAAAAGAGGCAATCCAAGGGGATCTCTCTATCGGTGGGCTCGCAGTTGTCAGTTAACCGCCCAGACCTCCTGCTTCAGTTCCTTTACCTGCTCTTTTAGGCGCGCAATTTGGAGGAGCATGCAGCGCTTAAAAGCTTGGCAATTGCATCCACAGGAGGGGGAAGCAGTGATGGATATAGAGCAATGGGCGGCTGCCAGACCGTGGCGCTGTACCACTCGAGAGGCCTGGCTGGGGCCCGAGGCATTTGTGGAGGCTGCAGCTCCTAAAGGGGTGCCTCTGAAGACAGTGTCTTAATTCTCCTTAAGGAGTGTCTCTGAGGACAGTATCTGCTGCTTCTAGCCATTCAGCATCGCTGAACATGCTTCTCTGAGGGGCACTTAGATCATCATATAGAACTCAATCTAAAACGAGGAGTAAATACAATCTCTAAAAAGCACATTGGAATGCAGTGAAATCCCTCAAAGAAGACAACACAATCGTAATTAAACAATCAGACAAGGGGGGAAATGTTGTTGTTCTATCAAAAGTGCAATATAAAGAGGAAGCCTTACGCTTCTGGGTGACACTCTTAGTTACAAGAGAATCAACAGAGAAGAGTACAATACTAGTGTTCTATCTTTATATGAGTTGTTGAATCAGTGGAGGGGTACAGGCATTTTGGAAGAGGACGAATACCAATTTATGAAGGTGGGTCATCCAATTCTGCCCACGTTTTATCACCTTCCAAAAATACACAAGGCCATGACGAGACCTCCAGGTCATCCAATAGTGTCCATCAGGGGTAGCCTGCTAGAAAAAGCTTCTATCTATGCAGACTCCTTCCTCTTCCCAATGGTAAAGGACCTAAGTTCCTTTATCCAGGATTCTAATGATTTCATTAGATTGACACAAAATTTTCGCTGGGAGGAGAATGTTATTCTTATCACTCTAGACATTACGAGTCTTTATACTTGTATGTCTCATCAACAAGGACAGTTTGCTCTCAAATGTTTTTTAAAATTGAGACCTTTGAAATTTCAAATGCACTGCAAAATTATACTTCAAATCGTTGAATTCTGTTTAAATAACAACATCTTCTTGTCTGTTGGCCAATTGTACTGTCAAATTCAGGGTACCGTCATGGGCACGTGCTTCACCCTCAGTTACATGAATCTCTTATTGGGCTGGTGGTAGAAGCACGTGGCCTAGGTGGATGAATATGAAAAATTAGTAGATAAAATAGAGCTTTGGGCAAGATACATCGATGATCTCTTCATAGTATGGAGAGGTACATCAGCAGAAACAGAGGAGTACATCAGACACTTGAATAACAATGATTTTATTTTAAAATTCACCAGCAATTTCAACAGGGAGGAGATTGCCTTCTTAGATTTGCTTGTTTTTAAGTCTGAAGAGAAACTTTGCACTAAACTCTACCGTAAACCAACTTCTGGTAATACAGTCCTGCTTACACAAAGTCAGCATCCTTGAAGCTTGATCAATAGCATCCCCTATGGGGAGCTGCTGAGTCTAAAACAAAATTGCTCTCTTTCTGGAGATTATGAAGAGGCTTAAAGAGAGTCTATTGACAGATTTAAAGCCAGGGGATATAAACAGAATGTTCTAACGAGTGTTGTAGAGAAGGTCCGTCTTAGAGACAGACATGAATTGATAACCAAAAAGCCTGCAAAGGAATCAGAGACAGGGGAAGATTCCACAGTAGTGAGGCTAATTCTTGCTTTTTCAGCAGAATCATCAAAGATCATGGAGCTGGTCCAAAAAAATTGGGGGATTTTACAAACTGATAGTGTAATTGGGAGCCTAGAATCAGACAGGCCCAAAATTACATATAAAAAGAATGCCTCACTAAAAGGCATTTTAGTTTACAGTCATTATACAGAGGAATCCACCATTAAAAGAATTTCAATCACAGGATTTTTCCCTTGTACAAAATGCAAGTACTGTAGGAACAGTACCAAAGTAAAAGATTATTCAGTCCCAGGAAAGAAAAATAAGCGATGTAATAACAAACTAATGAACTGTAATTCCAGTTTTGTTGTATACTGCTTGGTCTTCCCTTGTGGTCTCCAGTACATTGGCAATACTATTCACCGTGCCCAAAAAAATGTGCTGGAGCACACAAGGGCGATTACAAATCAAGACACCATGTATCCTGTAGCGAGACATTTCACAGAATTCCACAATGCAAAAAATGATAAACTCAGCTACGTTTGTATGGATCAGATTCTTCTGACAGAAAGAGGGGGCGACAAAGTGAAGCTCCTTAGAAAGTTAGAATTGAGGAACATTGTAGAATTGAGGAGTAGGACTCGTACACCCCTGGGGCTTTTACCACTTTTCAATTCCTTAGAAATATGTAGTTTTGAAATACTTTGTGACCTAAGTCCAAACTATGACATTGCCCATGCAGGGTTTGATTGTAAAGATGGATTGATAGTTTTATAAAACATAATTATGGTATATGTTTAGACACTAGCAATGTGAATCTGTGTCAAGCTTGGCAAGATTTATCGATCGATGGGATTTACATGCATAAACCAACCCTCACAGCATCGTAACCGGGCGACATTGATAAAGATAGAAATTGAAATATAGAAGGATGATTTTAAAATCTAATTCTGAATTATCAACGTTATTATGTACATATACCTAACACGTATTTATATGTTTGATTGTTGTTTATTTATCAACCCAACAATCCATGAGAGAGACAATCAAGTATGACCGAAATGTTTTCACGGATGTATTGTTATCTATGTTAATGTATTTTGATGGCTACTGCAAACCAATAAAATTAAGTGATGTTAAAAAGCCCAATGTTGCGTGTGATTACTGACACAGATGAAGGCCAGGCGGCTGAAACGTGTTTGTCAGTTTTTCATTTTTCTGAGGGTCATGGAAAAATAAACTTTTGAAAATGTAAGGAGCCTGAGTGCGCTGCGTCGTTCTTGGAACTATTAGTGTTATTTGACACATGGGATTGCCCCTGTGGCTGCGACTCCCACCACGCAAGAGAGCAGCAACCTTTGGGCGGTAAACGTGTTTCGAATATTTATATAAAAATATTTATAGACATATTTTTTTTCACAGAAAAACTAAATGTTAAAGTAACATTATAGTTAGATGAATTTGTCAGTGTGAGTACTATCGTTTGAGCTTGACAATTTCTACTTAACATAGAAGACTGGGTGCACAATGTACTATCCTATGTACGTGTGCTTGTTCTGCTTGTTGGGCTTTAGAAGATGGTTTATCTGTAAAGTTTTTACCATGGTATTTTATTAGTGTATGAGTGGTAGAATGACTTTAAAATATATGTTGTGTTCTGACATTATTTTAGTAAAATAATGTTTTTATTGAAAGAAAATAGGATATGGTTCACAGTTTGCAAAATGTTTGTAAAATGTGTGTGAGTATTAAACAGACAAATATTCAATAGTTATTGTAACTCTGATATTAAGACATGTCACCAGCAATATTTTTTGAGGTGTCTTTACTCAAATGGGCATACATAGTAGGGTGTGTAGATTGACTGGCCTCTCTTCTGAGACCTCTTTCTGTAATGATGGGTGTGCATACTAGTGTGTGGAGAAGGTCTGGCCTCTCATTCCAGACCTCTCTCTCAGATGACGAGTATGCATTGTAGAGTGTAGAGAGGGACTGTCCTCTCCTTTTAGACCTCTCTCTCTGGTGATAGGTGTGAGTTATAGGGTGTGTGGAGGGACTAGCCTCTGTTGAGATATCTCTCTGTAATGATGGGTGTTTGTAGTATGATGTGGGGAGGGGCTGGACTCTCTTTTCAGACCTCTCGCTCAGATTACTGGTGTGCGTAGTAGGGTGTGTGGAGGGACTGGACTGTCCTCTCTGCTGAGACCTCTCTCTGTAATGATAAATGTGCGTAGTAGGGTGTGAGGGAGGACTCAGCTCTCCTTTCGGAATTCTATCTCACATGATTGGTGTGCATAGTACGGTGTGTAGAGACTGGCCTTTCTGCTGAGGCCTTTCTCCCCAATGATAGGTGTGTGTGGTAGGCTGTTTGGGTGGACTACCCTCTCCTATGAAACCTCTCCCCCAGATGATGGATGTGCATAGTAGGGTGTGTGGTGGGAAAGGCCTCTCCTTTCAGAACCCTTTTTCAGATGATGGGTGTGCACAGTAGAGTGAGGGGAGGGACTGGCCTCTCCTTTCAGACCTCTATCTCAGATGGTGGATATAGGGAGTAGGATCTATGGAGGGACTGGTCTCTGCTGGCATCTCTCTCTGAAATAAAGGGTGTGTTTAGTTGGGACAGGGGAGGGACAGGTCTCTCCTTCCAGATCCCTGTCTCATTTGATGGGTGTATATAGTAGGGTGTGGGCAGCCGTCTCCTTTCAGACTTCTCCTTCCTATGACTGGTGTGAGTAGTATGGTGTGTAGAGGGATTGGCTTCCCTGCTGAGGTGGATATTTAATTTCTAACATACCAACAGTCAGCCAATCAGAGAACTAGCGAGAGCATGAAGGCTTACATGAAAAAATCAGCCTCTCAACCAATGCCAGAGCTCCATTTTGATTTTGCACTCTCATGGGACTTTCACCAGTCTCTCCAAGCCCAACTGCCAAAATATACAATTATTTTTCACCTTTAACATCTAAAAAACTACTGAACAGATTTGCACCAAATCACATAAAGCACAATCTGCTAAGATCTAGCTTTCTGCTAAATGTGTCCTAAACAAGTTTGTGGAAAATGCATGGAGAGTTTAACCATACTTTTTTCTCAGCTCCAGCTTGACAGATCCGGTCCGCTCCTATCCTGAAAGTCTCGGGGTGATTCGTCAAGCGGGGGTGAGAAAAAAAGGGGTCCCAAAACGTGTTTTCCCCAAGCAATTTTCCATAGGACCCTTTAATCAAAGCTACAGCTCGAACTGCTGAACGGAATTACACCAAATTTGGCAAAGGGGTAGTCCTTGGTTCACACTTGTGCCTTTTGATTAAATGGTGTTAATCTGTTCAGTAGTTCTTTAGATATTAAAAGAAAAAAATACATATATATCTGTGCAGTGCCTAACGACACATCTCATCGCGAGATCAGATGGGCTGTCAGCACTTCATCCAAGAAGTCTTGGCAGCCATCTTGGGACCAATATACATGATAGCACCTCATTAAACAGCATTGCAGTTAATAGAATGTTTTAAGACTTTAGTTACATTATAAATCATTTGTTGATGGTACTATACTCATTTTTGGAATTGTGGTGTGTTCTAAGGTGATTTTACCATGTGAAAAAGCCTTCTGCTGGGACATCATGAATCATGTTTAGGAGAAAACTATTTTTTCATGCTTTTCCCACAGAGGTTTGGACGGTGATCTATAAGCCAAACTGAGAGCATATTTTCTGTAAAATTCACATTATCTTTCTCAGTCATGTGAGAATGAATTCTGACATTCTCAGTAAAACATGTACATCCAACAAGGGCAGAGACTGTCAGTTGCTCTCTTTGTGTTCTACTGCAGCTTCCCAGAGTGTTCTAAAGAACAACTAGAGCGCTAACAGCCTAATTTATGAAAAAAGTAAAGCACACCTGAAGCAATCTTGATTGGAATAAAGTGGTAACTCTTAAAACATTTAATTTAAAAAGGAACACAATTAGGGGGTTCATTTTGCCATAGAAAGTATGATTAGTGCTGCACAAAGAAAAAATAGGGCACATTTTGCGTGACTTCTCGAATCCTCTTATATTTCATTAAAACAAATTCTGACATGCAGACTGAAACATGTTCTTTCAATACCAGCAGCAGACTTCCCTGGTGAGCAGTAGCTTTTCTCCAGTAAGTTCCACGGAACTGGGTTGCAGAGTGTGGTAAAAAGGGGCCGGCCTCTGAACACCTCCCTTCAACGCAGCTCCCTGTCACATACTGGAGATACCTGGTGGGCTAGTTGGCCCCCAGGGGACCTCAGTATTAAAGAGGAATTAATTCCAAAACTTAAAACGTGCCATAGGGCATGTTTGCACTCATGTTACCTCAGGCCCCACCTCCTGCCTTCACCATTGTGCAAACGCGCCCTGTGGTGCTTTTTAAGTTGAGGAATTAAATCCTCTTCAATCTTGAGAGTCCCTGGGGGCCAACTAGCCCACCAGGTACCTCCAGTATGCGCCAAGGAGCTGCGTTGCAGAGAGGTGTTCAGAGGCCACGCCCCTTTTTACACCTCTCTGCAGTGCAGCTCTGTGGCACTTACTGGAGGTACCTAGTGGGCTAGTTTGACACTAGGGACCCTCAGGATTCAAGGGGACTTAATCTCTCAACTTAAAACGGACACAGGGTGCGTTTACACAGGGGCGAAGGGAGGGGACGGGGCCTGAGGTGACATGTGCAAACACACCCTGTGGCGTGTTTTAAGTTGGGGAAATAATTCCTCTTCAATCCTGAGGACCCCTAGGTGTTTACTAGCCCACCAGGTGCTTCCAGTAAGTGTCACTGCGCTGCGTTGCAGAGAGGTGGCCCAGGCCGTGCCCCTTTTTACACCTCTCTGCAACGCAGCTCTGTGGTGCTTACTGGAGGTACCTAGTGGGCTACTTGGACCCCAGGGACCCTCAGGATTCAATGGCACTTAATCTCCCAAATTAAAATGGACACAGGGCACAGTTACAGAGTGGTGAAGGGAGGGGATGTGTAGGAAAGTGGCTCTATATATAGTGGACCAAAATAAAATGAGCCAAAATACGAATTCCGATTTATTCACCTGTTATCAGGAGAGACCTCAGTGCTGCGTCTTTGAGTCCAGTACTGATCCTGAAAAGTAATTCTAAATGTACTTACCAGTAACTTGAATTTCCCTTCATAGGCTAACATTGACTAGTTTCACTTGGAAATTCTTCTAAGTGTGGAGTTTTGGAACTTACAAATATTCCTCTAAAATCAGCTGAACTACGAATTCCGATTTGCTCGCCTGTTATCAGGAGCGACCACAGTGCTGCATCTTTGAGCCCAGTACTGATCCTGAAAAGTAATTCTAACCGTACTTACCAGTAACTTGAAATACCTTCCATAGGCTAACATTGACTGGTTTCACTTGGAAATTCTTCTAAGTTTGAAGTTTTGGAACTTTAAAATATTCACCTAAAATCATCCGCACAACGATTTCCAAATTACTCACCTGTTATCAGGAGAGACCACACTTCTGCATCTTTTATCCCAGCACTGAAAAGTAATTCTAACCGTACTTACCAGTAAGTTGTATTTCCTTCCATAGGAATCCATTGTGTGGTTTTCACCAGAAATGTCTCTAAGTGTCGATTATCCCAAACTACAAATATTCCTTAAAAATCGCCTGGATGACTTTAACGCATTTGTTTAATTGTTTACAGGAGATGCACCAGTGTTGGATCCAGGATCCACCACTGAGTTAGAAAAAGTAACGATAACACTACTTACCTGCTAAGTGAATTTCCTCCGATAGGATAACATTGGTGATTCTATGTGAAAAAGTTTTAAAGGGTCAAGTTTTAAAATAAAATATTATTCCTTAAAAATCACTACTGTAACCAATACGCTATTACTCAACTGTTTACAGGAGATGTCCCAGGACTGATTCTAGGATACAGTCCTGTGGTTAGAAAAGTAATCCATAAGGTAACTAATTGCATTTAACTAGAAATTCCCATTGAGCTCAATACTGCATTGTGTTTGAAAATGTGTTGCCAGTTACAACGATTGTAACTACTGTACTTAAAAGTCTATTGCCTATTTGCAGAGTATTTAAACTAAAGTAATTTATTCTGAGAAAGTATATTTTGTAATGTAATATATAATGTATTTATAATGTTAATTTAAAAAAATCTAAAAAGAAATAGATTAAAAAAATTTAGTAAATCAGTATAAAAAAACTAAATACAACAATTAATACATTAAAAAAATTTCATTTACATAACCTTGGAAATTCACTGAAAAAACCATAGGTTTCAGACATGTTATAGTTAGAAATTAGCTTTTAAAAAACCTTGGGAATTCACTAAAAAAACCATAGGTTTCAGACATGTTATAGTTAGGAATTAGCAATTAAAAAACCTTTGAAATTCACTGAAAAAACAATAGGTTTTAGAGGTGTTATAGTTAGCTGGACTTTTCACTTGTGCAATACCATTGAAATTCCTCTGTTATAGTTAGTTGTACTAACTATAACTCGCGCGCCCGTAATCCACTGCTGATAATGTCATATATTACATCATTCATGACATGTTCAGTGACATCACTGATGATATCACTGATGTCATCTCAAATGACATCACTGATGACATCACTGACAACATCATCCATGTGACAATCTGAAGCATCTCATCATACACTAGCATAAACTTTCAACACTCATTATAAAACATGGAGTACCATATTTGAAACCATTGCCACACCAATACAAGTTTCTAAAAACCCACTCAGTGATTCCTACATCTACACACACATCTAAACACTTACCTATAGATTCACTCATACATGCTAACAAAGATTAATAGAACACTATTAAATATACTTAAACACCTACATCAACATTACACACAGCACACATCCTATTCACTTATGCAGTCATCCTACTCACTTATGCAAACAATACTTACATTTACTAATCTACACACTTATACCAACACCACTTTATTTATTCATATAGATAGTAAATCATACTTAGTGTGTTATAAAATCACTATTACAAGTATACAGTTTTCGATACAGTCAGTCATACAATCACTGTGTTTTATGTATACTTATTTATATACAACAACTGTCATGTACACTGCCTTTTCTATTTGTACTTTGTTGGACATGTATCATTTAGAAACATATTTACTCATCACCACACCCATAAGAGATTCACTCACCCAAACAACTGTTTCCACATACAGCCTTAGCCTCATATACCTAGTAAATCAACTATTTACACATCTTTGGACAGTCACACACCTCCCACCCAACCACAAACACATTCACTATCCGATACAAATACTCACTCAAATAATTAAAAACTAATATAGACTTTCACATAGCTAGCATCACATTTATGTAGTAGTTTACACAACAAGAGATAAAGTGATACAGATATTCACAGTCTAATCACTGTCCCATATATTTAGTGAGACACTTTAAATTAGTCACTAAGACAGTCAATCACAGTGCTACTAAATCCTCCGTCCAGACACTTACACATCCACTCAGGCTTCAATGCAGATTGCTATATATATAATACTTATTTAAATATCGAACTAAACCACATTCACTGGATGATGTCATCAGTGATGTCACTGAGCATGTCATGAATTGTAATTGTAATAGATTCTTATATATGAATGATGTAATATGTGACATCATCAGCAGTGGATTGCGGGCGCGCGAGTTATAGTTAGTACAACTAACTATAACGGAGGAATTTCAATGGTTTTGTATGAGTGAAATGTCCAGCTAACTATAACACCCCTAAAACCTTTGGTTTTTTCAGTGAATTTCTAAGGTTTTTTTAAATGCTAATTCCTAACTATAACATGTCTAAATCCTATGTTTTTTTCAGTGAATATATAAATATACACATACATATATATAAGTCAAACCTCTGTTTCCCTCGCGCTGCCATCTCTCACTCAGCCACGAACAGGAACCAGGCACGGACCAAAGTCTTTGGATGAAGAAATTACTTTATTGCTGTCGCCATATGTATAAATGCATATATATAAGCATATATATGTGTATATGTGTGCATGTATAGAAAGGTAGAGAGAGGTAAAGAGGCATAGAGTAGTAGAGAGAGAGGTAGAGAGTAGAGAGTGAGTTATAGAGAGTAGAGAGTGAGTAGTAGAGAGTGAGTAGTAGAGAGTAGTAGAGAGTGAGTAGTAGAGAGTAGTAGAGAGTGAGTAGTAGAATGAGTAGTAGAGAGTGAATAGTAGAGTGAGTAGTAGAGTGTGAATAGCTGAGAGAGAGAGTAGGAAAGAGTAGTGGAGAGTGAGTAGTAGAGTGAGTAGTAGAGAGTAGTAGAGAGAGAGTAGTAGAGAGTAAGTAGTAGACTGATTAGTAGAGTGAGTAGTAGAGAGTAGTAGAGAGTGAGTAGTAGGAAGTAGTAGAGAGTGAATAGTAGTGAGTGAATAGTAGAAAGAGAGTAGTAGAGAGTGGTTAGTAGAGAGTAGTAGAGAGTAGTTAGTAGAGAGTAGTCAAGAGTGAGTAGTAGAGTGTGTAGTAGATAGAGTAGTGGAGTAGTAGAGAGTGAGTAGTAGAGAGTAGTAGAGAGTGAGTAGTAGAGTGAGTAGTTGAGAGAAGTAGAGAGTGAGTAGTAGAGTGAGTAGTAGAGAGTAGTAGGCAGCAAGTAGTTGAGAGCAAGTAGCAGAGCGTGTAGTAGAGAGTGAGTAGTAGAGAAGAGTAGAGTGAGTAGTTGAGAGAGTAATAGAGAGTGAGTAATAGAGTGAGTAGTAGAGAGTAGTAGAGAGTGAGTAGTAGGGAGAGAGTAGTAGAGAGTGAGTAGCAGAGAGTGAGTAGTAGAGAGTAGTAAAGAGTGATTAGTAGAGAGAGAAGGGTAGAGAGTTAGTAGTAGAGAGTAGTAGAGAATGAGTAGTAGAGAGTAGTAGAGAGTGAGTAGTAGTGTGAGTAGTAGAGAGTAGTAGAGAGTTAGAAGAGTGAGTAGTAGAGTGAGTAGTAGAGAGAAGTAGAGAGTGAGTAGTAGAGAGTGAGTAGTAGAGTGAGTAGTAGAGTGAGTAGTAGAGACTGAGTGGTAGAGAGTAGTAGAGAGTAGTAGAGTGAGTAGTAGAGAGTGAGTAGTAGAGAGAGTAGTAGAGAGTGAGTAGTAGAGAGTGAGTAGTAGAGAGCAAGTAGTAGAGAGTGAGTAGTGGAGAGTGAGTAGTAGAGAGCGAGTAGTAGAGAGAGAGTAGTAGAGAGGGAGTTGTAGAAAGTGAGTAGTAGAGAGTGAGTAGTAGAGAGAGAGTAGTAGAGAGTGAGTAGTAGAGAGTAGTAGAGTGAGTAGTAGAGAGTGAGTAGTAGAGAGAGATTAGTAGAGAGTGTATAGTAGAGTAGTAGAGAGTGAGAAGTACAGAATAGTAGAGAGTAGTAGAGTGAGTAGTAGAGAGTAGTAAAGAGTGAGTATTAGAGAGTAGTAGCAACTGAGTAGTAGAGAGTAAGTAGTAGAGAGTAGTGGAGTAGTAGAGAGTGCATAGTAGAGAGTAGTAGAGAGTGAGTAGTAGAGTGAGTAGTTGAGAGAAGTAGAGAGTGAGTAGTAGAGTGAGAAGTAGACAGTAGTAGACAGTGAGTAGTAGAGAGCAAGTAGCATAGAGTGTGTAGTAGAGAGTGAGTAGTAGAGAGTAGTAGAGTGAGTAGTAGAGAGAGTAGTAGAGAGAGTAGTAGAGGGTGAGTGGTAGAGTGAGTAGTAGAGAGTAGAAGATAGTGATTAGTGGAGAGAGAGTAATAGAGAGTTAGTAGTAGAGAGTAGTAGAGAGTGAGAAGTAGAGAGTAGTAGAGAGTGAGTAGTAGTGTGAGTAGTAGAGAGTAGTAGAGAGTTAGTAGAAGAGTGGGTAGTAGAGTGGGTAGTAGAGAGAGAGTAGTAGGGAGCGAGTAGTAGAGAGTGAGTAGTAGAGAGTAGAAGAGAGTGATTAGTAGAGAGAGAGTAGTAGCGAGTTTGTAGTAAAGAGTAGTAGAGAGTGAGTAGTAGAGTGAGTAGTAGACAGCAAGTAGTTGAGAGCAAGTAGCAGAGTGTGTAGTAGAGAGTGAGTAGTAGAGAGTAGTAGAGTGAGTAGTAGAGAGAGTAGTAGAGGGTGAGTGGTAGAGTGAGTAGTAGAGAGTAGTAGAGAGCAAGTAGTAGGGAGCGAGTAGTAGAGAGTGAGTAGTAGAGAGTGAATAGTAGAGAGTAGAAGATAGTGATTAGTGGAGAGAGAGTAATAGAGAGTTAGTAGTAGAGAGTAGTAGAGAGTGAGAAGTAGAGAGTAGTAGAGAGTGAGTAGTAGTGTGAGTAGTAGAGAGTAGTAGAGAGTTAGTAGAAGAGTGGGTAGTAGAGTGGGTAGTAGAGAGTAGTAGAGAGAGAGTAGTAGAGAGTGAGTAGTAGAGAGTGAGTAGTAGAGTGAGTAGTAGAGTGAGTAGTAGAGAGTGAGTAGTAGAGAGTGAGTAGTAGGAAATAGTAGAGAGTGAGTAGCAGTGAGTGAGTAGTAGAGAGAGTAGTAGAGAGTGCATAGTAGAGAGTAGTAGAGAGTGCATAGTGGAGAGTAATAGAGAGTGAGTAGTAGAGTATGTATTACATAGAGAGTAGTAGAGTAGTAGAGAGTGAGTAGTAGAAAGTAGGGGAGTAGTAGAGAGTGAGTAGTAGAGTGTAGTAGGGAGTGAGTAGTAGAGTGAGTAGTAGAGAGTAGTAGACAGCGAGTAGTAGAGAGTGTGTAGTAGAGAGTGAGAAGTAGACAGTAGTACAGTGAGTAGTAGAGTGAGTAGGAGAGAGTGAGTAGTAGAGAGAGTAGTAGAGAGTACTGGAGTAGTAGAAAGTGAGTAGTAGAGTGTGTAGTAGAGAGTAGTAGAGAGCGAGTACTAGAGAGTGAGTACTAGAGAGAGAGTAATAGAGAGTAGTAGAGAGTGATTAGTAGAGAGAGAGTAGTAGAGCGTTAGTAGTAGACAGTAGTAGAGTGAGTAATAGAGAGTGGGTAGTAGAGAGAGAGTAGTAGAGAGTAGTTGAGAGTGAGTAGTAGAGTAGTAGAGAGTGAGTGGTCGAGAGTAGTAGAGCAAGCAGTAGAGAGTGAGTAGTAGAGAGAGATGTAGAGAGTGAGTAGTAGAGAGTGAGTAGTAGAGAGCAAGCAGTAGAGAGTGAGTAGTGGAGAGTGAGTAGTAGAGATTCGTAGAGAGCGAGTAGTAGAGAGTGAGTAATAGAGAGGGGGTGGTAGAGAGTGAGTAGTAGAGAGTGATTAGTAGAGAGAGAGTAGTAGAGAGTGAGTAGTAGAGAGTAGTAAAGTGAGTAGTAGAGAGTGAGTAGTATAGAGAGATTAGTAGAGTGAGTAGTAGAGTAGTAGAGAGTGAGAGGTGCAAAATAGTAGAGAGTAGTAGAGTGAGTAGCAGAGAGTAGTAAAGAGTGAGTAGTAGAGAGTAGTAGCAACTGAGTAGCTGAGAGTGAGTAACGTAGAGAGAGTTGTAGAGAGTGAGTAGTAGAAAGTGAATAGTAGAGAGTAGTAGAGAGTGAGTAGTAGACAGATAGTAGTAGAGAGTAGTAGTAGAGAGTGAGTAGTAGTGTGAGTAGTAGAGAGTAGTAGAGAGTTAGTAGAAGAGTGGGTAGTAGAGTGAGTAGTAGAGAGTAGTAAAGAGAGAGTAGTAGAGAGTGAGTAGTAGAGAGTGAGTAGTAGAGTGAGTAGTAGAGTGAGTAGTATAGAGTAGTAGAGAGTGAGTAGTAGAGAGTGAGTAGTAGGGAATAGTAGAGAGTGAGGAGCAGTGAGTGAGTAGTAGAGAGAGTAGTAGAGAGTGCATAGTAGAGAGTAGTAGAGAGTGCATAGTAGAGAGTAATAGAGAGTGAGTAGTAGAGTATGTAGTAGATAGAGAGTAGTAGAGTAGTAGAGAGTGAGTAGTAGAGAGTAGTGGAGTAGTAGAAAGTGAGTAGTGGAGAGTAGTAGGGAGTGAGTAGCAGAGTGAGTAGTAGAGAGTAGTAGACAGCGAGTAGTAGAGAGCAAGTAGTAGAGAGTGTGTAGTAGCGAGTGAGTAGTAGACAGTAGTACAGTGAGTAGTAGAGAGAGTAGTAGAGAGTGAGTAGTAGAGAGTGAGTACTAGAGAGAGAGTAATAGAATGTAGTAGAGAGTCATTAGTAGAGAGAGAGTAGTAGAGAGTTAGTAGTAGACAGTAGTAGAGTGAGTAATAGAGAGTGGGTAGTAGAGAGAGAGTAGTAGAGAGTAGTTGAGAGTGAGTAGTAGAGTAGTAGAGAGTGAGTGGTAGAGAGTAGTAGAGTAAGCAGTAGAGCGTGAGTAGTAAAGAGTGAGTAGTAGAGAGCAAGTAGTAGAGAGTGAGTAGTGGAGAGTGAGTAGTAGAGATTCGTAGAGAGCGAGTAGTAGAGAGTGAGTAATAGAGAGGGAGTGGTAGAGAGTGAGTAGTAGAGAGTGAGTAGCAGAGAGAGTAGTAGAGTGAGTAGTAAAGAGTAGTAAAGTGAGTAGTAGAGAGTAAGTAGTATAGAGAGATTAGTAGAGTGAGTAGTAGAGTAGTAGAGAGTGAGAGGTACAGAATAGTAGAGAGTAGTAGAGTGAGTAGTAGAGAGTAGTAAAGAGTGAGTAGTAGAGAGTAGTAGCAACTGAGTAGCAGAGAGTGAGTAGCGTAGAGAGAGTTGTAGAGAGTGAGTAGTAGAGAGTGAATAGTAGAGAGTAGTAGAGAGTGAGCAGTAGAGATATAGTAGTAGAGAGTAGTAGTAGAGAGTGAGTAGTAGAGAGTAGTAGAGTAGTAGAGAGTGAGTAGTAGAGAGTAGTAGAGAGTGAGTAGTAGAGAGTAGTAGAGAGTAGTAGAGAGTGAGTAGTATAGTAGTAGAGAGTAGTCAGTCAATGTCAGTCAGTCAGTGTCAGTCAGTGTCAGTCAGTCAGTGTCAATCAGTGTCAGTTAGTGTCAGTCAGTCAGTCAGTGTTAGTCAGTCAGTGTCAGTCAATCAGTGTCAGTCAGTGTCAGTCAGTCAGTGTCAGTCAATCAGTGTCAGTCAGTGTCAGTCAATCAGTGTCAATCAGTCAGTGTCAGTCAGTCAGTGTCAGTCAGTCAGTGTCAACTAGAGCTGGCCTGGTTCTCTGCCTATAAAGCAGCTCTGCTGACCTTGTTCTTTGGCTGTAAAGCAACTCTGCTCACCTGGGTTTCTCTAGGAGTGGGCGTAATCTGCGTAATCGCATTACGTAAATTTCTGCGAAACTGCAAAAAATCTCTGCGAGCACGTAGAAATTTCCGCGAACACGTGTAATTATTTGTTTGCGATGCTTTTTACTGTTCCCAATCGCTGCTTGCATGCTCGGGGGGATATATCTCGCGAACATGCATTTGCGAACGCGAACAAGCAAAACATTTTGCGAAGTCGCGGAACGCAGAATTTTGGGCAATTTCGTGTTCTCCGCAGAACGCGAAATTACCCAAATTCCGTACATTCCGCGAACGGAATGGAATTTACCACCCAGGCCTAGTTTTCTCCCTCTAAAGCAGCTCTGCTGACCTGGTTTCTCTGGCTCTACAGCAGGTCTGCTGACTTGGTTCTCTGGCTCTAGAGCAGCCCTGCTGACCTAGTTCTTAGGCTATAGAGCAGCTCTGCTGATCTGGTTCTCTGGCTCTGCAACAGCTCTGCTGACCTAGTTCTCTGGCTCTAAAGCAGTTCTGCTGACCCGGTTCTATGGCTCTAAAGCAGTTCTGCAGACATGGTTCTTTGGCTTTAGAGCAGCTCTGTTGACCTGGTTCTCTCCCTCTAGAGCAGCTCTGCTGATCTGGTTCTCCCCCTCTAAAGCAGCTCTACTGACCTGGTTTCTCTGGCTCTACAGCAGCACTGCTGACTTGGTTCTCCGCCTCTAGAGCAGCTCTGCTGACCTGGTTCTTAGGCTCTAGAGCAGCTCTGCTGACCTGGTTCTCTGACTCTAAAGCAGCTCTGCTGACCCGGGTCTCTGGCTCTACAACAGCTCTGCTGACCTGGCTCTCTGGCTCTAAAGCAGCTCTGCTGACCTGTTCTATGGCTTTAAAGCAGCTCTTTCCACTCCTACAATGATACTGACAGAAGTATAACCTTATCTAATCACTCTGCTGAAACATAAGTGCTTATAAATGTATCCTGCTGTCAACTACTAGCACTCTAGGAACCCAGTCACTGTCTACGCACTTGCAGAATGACTCAGGCGTTAAGACAAGCAGTGGTACAGTCAAAATTGCACAATATATGCGGTCCCTTAACCCCTTGCAGACTATTGAGTCAGTCCTGCAAAAGTCTAGGTAATAGTCATGCTTATCTAGAATCACACTGTGAGTCTGTGTCCACTCCTAAAATCACCCTGACAGAAGCATGTCCTTATCTAATCACTCTGCTGAAACATAAGCCCTTATAAGCTTATCCCTCTGTCAACTACTAGCACTCTAGGTACCTCGTCACTGTCTATGCACTTGCAGAATGACTCAAGCATTGAAACAAGCAGTGGTACAGTCAAATGTGCCCAATGTGTGCAGTCCCTTGACCCCTTGCAGACTACTGAGTCAGTCCTGCAAAAGTCCAGGTAATAGTCATGCTTGTCTGGAATCACACTGTGAGTCTATGTCCACTCCTACAATCATCCTGATAGAAGCATGTCCTTATCTAATCACTCTGCTGAAACATAAGCACACATAAACGTATCCTGCTGTCAACTACCAGCACTCTAGCAACATAGTCACTGTCTATGCACTTTCAGAATGACTCAGGCATTGAGACAAGCAGTGGTACAGTCAAATGTGCACAATATATGTAGTCCCTTAACTCCTTGCAAACTACTGAGTCAGTCCTACAAAAGTCCCAGTAAAAGTCATGCTTATCTGGAATCCCACTTTGAGTCTGTGTCCACTCCTACAAGCATCCTGACAGAACCATATCCTTATCTAATGAACCTGCTGAAACATAAGTGCTTTTAAACTTATCCTGCTGGCAATTACTAGCACTCTAGGAACCCAGTCACTGTCTATGCACTTGCAGAATGACTCAGGCATTGAGATAAGTAGTGGTACAGTCAAATGTGCACAATATATGCAGTCCCTTAACCCCTTGCAGACTACTGAGTCAGTCCAGCAAAAGTCCAGGTAATAGTCATGCTTGTCTGGAATCACACTGTGAGTCTGTGTCCACTCCTACAATCATCCTGACAGAAGCATGCCCTTATCTAATCACTCAGCTGAAACATAAGCGCTTATAAACTTATCCTGCTGTCAACTATTTGCACTCTAGGAACCCAGGCACTGTCTATGCACTTGCAGAATGACTCAGGCATTGAGACAAGCAGTGGTAAGTCAAATGTGCACAATGTATGTGGTCCCTTAACCCTTTGCAGACTACTGAGTCAGTCCTGCAAAAGTACAGGTAATAGTCATGATTGTCTGGAATCAAACTGTGAGTCTGTGTCCACTCCTACAATCATCCTGACAGAAGCATGTCCTATTCTAATCACTCTGCTGAAGCATAAGCACGTATAAACATATCCTGCTGTCAATTACTAGTACTCTAGCAACATAGTCACTGTCTATACACTTGCAGAATGACTCAAGGAATTGAGACACGCAGTGGTACAGTCAAATGTGCACAATATATGTGGTCCCTTAACACCTTTCAGACTACTGAGTCAGTCCTACAAAAGTCCAGGTAATAGTCATGCTTGTCTGGAATCACACTGTGAGTCTGTGTCGACTCCTACAAGTATCCTGACAGAAGCATGTCCTTATCTAATCACTCTGCTGAAACATAATTGCTTTTAAACTTATCCTGCTGTCAATTACTAGCACTCTAGGAACCCAGACACTGTCTATGGACTTGCAGAATGACTCAGGCTTTGAGACAAGCACTGGTACAGTCAAATGTGCACAATGTATGCGGTGCCTTAACCCCTTGCAGACTACTGAGTAAGTGCTGCAAAAGTCCAGGTAATAGTCATGCTTGTCTAGAATCACACTGTAAATCTGTGTCCACTCCTACAAATATCCTGACAGAAGCATGTCCTTATCTAATCACTCTGTTGAAACATAAGCGCTTATAAGCTTATCCTGCTGTCAACTACTAGCACTCTAGGTACCCAATCACTGTCTATGCACTTGCAGAATGACTCAGGCATTGTGACAAGCAGTGGTACAGTCAAATGTGCCCAATGTGTGCGGTCCCTTGACCCCTTGCAGACTACTGAGTCAGTCCTGCAAAAGTCCAGGTAATTGTCATGCATGTCTGGAATCACACTGTGAGTCTGTGTCCACTCCTACAATTATCCTGACAGAAGTATGTCATTATCTAATCACTCTGCTGAAACATAAGTTCCTAAACTTATCCTGCGGTAAACTTCTAGCACTAAAGGAACCTATTCACCGTCTATGCACTTGCAGAATGAATCAGGCATTGAGACAAGCAGTGTTACAGACAAATATGCACAATGTATGCGGTCACTTAAACGTTTGCAGACTACTGAGTCAGTCCTGCAAAAGTCCAGGTAATAGTCATGCTTGTCTGGAATCACACTGTGAGTCTGTGTCTACTCCTACAATCATCCTGACACAAGCATGTCCTTATCTAATCACTCAGCTGAAACATAAGCGCTTATAAACTTATCCTGCTGTCAACTATTAGCACTCTAGGAACCCAGGCACTGTCTATGCACTTGCGGAATGACTCAGGCATTGAGACAAGCAGTGGTAAGTCAAATGTGCACAATGTAAGTGGTCCCTTAACCCCTTGCAGACTGCTGAGTCAGTCCTGCAAAAGTACAGGTAATAGTCATGATTGTCTGGAATCAAACTGTGAGTCTGTGTCCACTCCTACAATCATCCTGACAGAAGCCTGTCCTTATCTAATCACTCTGCTGAAACATAAGCACATATAAACATATCCTGCTGTCAATTACTAGCACTCTAGCAACATTGTCACTGTCTATACACTTGCAGAATGACTCAGGCATTGAGACACGCAGTGGTACAGTCAAATGTACACAATATATGTGGTCCCTTAACACCTTGCAGACTACTGAGTCAGTCCTACAAAAGTCCAGGTAATAGTCATGCTTGTCTGGAATCATACTGTGAGTCTGTGTCAACTCCTACAAGTATCCTGACAGAAGCATGTCCTAATCTAATCACTCTGCTGAAACATAATTGCTTTTAAACTTATCCTGCTGTCAATTACTAGCACTCTAGGAACCCAGTCACTGTCTATGGACTTGCAGAATGACTCAGGCTTTGAGACAAGCACTGGTACAGTCAAATGTGCACAATGTATGCGGTGCCTTAACCCCTTGCAGACTACTGAGTAAGTGCTGCAAAAGTCCAGGTAATAGTCATGCTTGTCTGGAATCACACTGTAAATCTGTGTCCACCCCTACAATTATCCTGACAGAAGCATGTCCTTATCTAATCACTCTGTTGAAACATAAGTGCTTATAAGCTTATCCTGCTGTCAACTACTAGCACTCTAAGTACCCAATCACTGTCTATGCACTTGCAGAATGACTCAAGCATTGAGACAGGCAGTGGTACACAAATGTGCCCAATGTGTGCGGTCCCTTGACCCCTTGCAGACTACTGAGTCAGTCCTGCAAAAGTCCAGGTAATAGTCATGCATATCTGGAATCACACTGTGAGTCTGTGTCCACTCCTACAATCATCCTGACAGAAGTATGTCATTATCTAATCACTCTGCTGAAACATAAGTTCCTAAACTTATCCTGCGTTAAACTTCTAGCACTAAAGGTACCTATTCACCGTCTATGCACTTGCAGAATGAATCAGGCATTGAGACAAGCAGTGTTACAGTCAAATGTGCACAATGTGTGCGGTCCCTTAAACCCTTGCAGACTATGGAGTCAGTCCTCCAAAAGTCCAGATAATAGTCATGCTTGTCTGGAATCACACTGTGAGTCCGTGCCTACTCCTACAATCATCCTGACTGAAGCATGTCCTTATCTAATCACTCTGCTGAAACATAAGCGCTTATAAACTTATCGTGCTGTCAACTACTAGCACTCTAGGAAACTAGGAACTGTCTATGCACTTGCAGAATGACTCAGACATTGAGACAAGCAGTGGTAAGTCAAATGTACCCAATGCATGCGGTCCCTTAACCCCTTGCAGACTACTGAGTCAGTCCTGCAAAAGTACAGGTAATAGTCATGCTTGTCTGGAATCAAACCGTGAGTCTGTTTCCACTCCTACAATCATCCTGACAGAAGCATGTCCTTATCTAATCACTCTGCTGAAACATAAGCATGTATAAACGTATCCTGCTGTCAATTACTAGCACTCTAGGAACCCAGTCACTGTCTATACACTTGCAGAATGACTCAGGCATTGAGACAAGCAGTGGTACAGTCAAATGTGCAGAATATATGCGGTCTCTTAACCCCTTGCAGACTACTGAGTCAGTCCTGCAAAAGTCCAGTTAATAGTCATGCTTGTCTGGAATCACACTGTGAGTCTGTGTCTGCTCCTACATTCATCATGACAGAAGCATGTCCTTATCTAATCATTCTGCTGAAACATAAGCGCTTTATAAACTTATCCTGCTGTAAACTACTAGCACTCTAGAAACCCAGGCACTGTCTATGCACATGCAGAATGACTCAGGCAATGAGACAAGCAGTGGTAAGTCAAATGTACAAAATGTATGCGGTCCGTTAACTCCTTGCAGACTACCGAGTCAGTCCTACAAAAGTCCAGGTAATAGTCATGCTTGTCTGGAATCATACTGTGAGTCTGTGTCGACTCCTACAAGTATCCTGACAGAAACATTTCCTAATCTAATCACTCTGCTGAAACATAATTGCTTTTAAACTTATCCTGCTGTCAATTACTAGCACTCTAGGAACCCAGTCACTGTCTATGGACTTGCAGATTGACTCAGGCTTTGAGACAAGCACTGGTACAGTCAAATGTGCACAATGTATGTGGTGCCTTAACCCCTTGCAGACTAATGAGTAAGTGCTGCAAAAGTCCAGGTAATAGTCATGCTTGTCTGGAATCACACTGTAAATCTGTGTCCACTCCTACAATTATCCTGACAGAAGCATGTCCTTATCTAATCACTCTGTTGAAACATAAGCGCTTATAATCTTATCCTGCTGTCAGCTACTAGCACTCTAAGTACCCAATCACTGTCTATCCACTTGCAGAATGACTCAAGCATTGAGACAAGCAGTGGTACAGTCAAATGTGCCCAATGTGTGCGGTCCCTTGACCCCTTACAGACTACTGAGTCAGTCCTGCAAAAGTCCAGGTAATAGTCATGCATGTCTGGAATCACACTGTGAGTCTGTGTCCACTCCTACAATCATCCTGACAGAAGTATGTCATTATCTAATCACTCTGCTGAAACATAAGTTCCTAAACTTATCCTGCGTTAAACTTCTAGCACTAAAGGTACCTATTCACCGTCTATGCACTTGCAGAATGAATCAGGCATTGAGACAAGCAGTGTTACAGTCAAATGTGCACAATGTGTGCGGTCTCTTAAACCCTTGCAGACTATGGAGTCAGTCCTCCAAAAGTCCAGATAATAGTCATGCTTGTCTGGAATCACACTGTGAGTCTGTGCCTACTCCTACAATCATCCTGACTGAAGCATGTCCTTATCTAATCACTCTGCTGAAACATAAGTGCTTATAAACTTATCGTGCTGTCAACTACTAGCACTCTAGGAAACTAGGAACTGTCTATGCACTTGCAGAATGACTCAGACATTGAGACAAGCAGTGGTAAGTCAAATGTACCCAATGAATGCGGTCCCTTAACCCCTTGCAGACTACTGAGTCAGTCCTGCAAAAGTACAGGTAATAGTCATGCTTGTCTGGAATCAAACCGTGAGTCTGTTTCCACTCCTACAATCATCCTGACAGAAGCATGTCCTTATCTAATCACTCTGCTGAAACATAAGCATGTATAAACGTATCCTGCTGTCAATTACTAGCACTCTAGGAACCCAGTCACTGTCTATACACTTGCAGAATGACTCAGGCATTGAGACAAGCAGTGGTACAGTCAAATGTGCACAATATATGCGGTCTCTTAACCCCTTGCAGACTACTGAGTCAGTCCTGCAAAAGTCCAGTTAATAGTCATGCTTGTCTGGAATCACACTGTGAGTCTGTGTCTACTCCTACAATCATCATGAAGAAGCATGTCCTTATCTAATCATTCTGCTGAAACATAAGCGCTTTATAAACTTATCCTGCTGTCAACTACTAGCACTCTAGAAACCCAGGCACTGTCTATGCACATGCAGAATGACTCAGGCAGTGAGACAAGGAGTGGTAAGTCAAATGTGCAAAATGTATGCGGTCCGTTAACTCCTTGCCAACTACCGAGTCAGTCCTGCAAAAGTACAGGTAATAGTCATGCTTGTCTGGAATCAAACTGTGAGTCTGTGTCCACTCCTACAATCATCCTGACAGAATCATGTCCTTATCTAATCACTCTGCTGAAACATATGTGCTTATAAACGTATCCTGCTGTATATGCACTTGCAGAATGACTCAGGCATTGAGACAATACCTAAGCACTTAAAAATTACCTGAGCACTCTGATTGCAGCACTGTCATCATTCTACTTGCTAGTGATGTTCATACAGAATGACCTAGGCACCAACACAAGCACATGTACAATATTCTGTGCACAATCCCTACAAACCTCTAAGCAGATACATACTATTGGTACACTCCACTAAATACTGAAGTAGTACTTATGCAGCCTAGGATACCTCCTGTCAGTCTATAAATAATATCCTTTGATCCAGCACTCTTTAAAAAGTAATGGCAATTTATATCACACAAAAAATGAATTTTTTCAGTTATTAATATAACTAGATCACAGCAAATGATGAATCTTAAGTGAAGTAGTCGTAAATTCTTTATTAATTCCAAAATTCTTTCTTCAATAAAAACAGACCGTAGCCGTAGACAAGGCGTTTCGTCCGACAAGGACTTCTTCAGGGCTACAAATGATACACATATATACATTATTTACACACTGGACACACAAATTTAAAAGTCTAGTCTATATACAAATCATTCTTCTTTGCACACTTATACAATATTTACACACGTTTTACATCGCACTGGCATATCTCATCAATTTTATACACATTCTATAAATCCACTAAAGCATTTTACTCCTAGATCTGTTCAAACTCCCACTGTTTTAACAGTAGAGGCGTGTTTTGTCTAAGGATAATTCTTAGTCTTGCTGATTCATTCTATTGTCTTAGTAAGGTCCGGTGGGGTTTTTTTTTTTGGACAGGTTGTCTAATTAGATGTTACATGGTATTGAGAGTCTAAGAAGGTCAGCATTCCTTACCTAAGAAATTAAAGTTATGTCGGTCTCTATAGATCAAATGGATCGTATCTATTTATATCACTGTCGATCCAGATAAGAATCTCTGTTTAGAAGAAAAGATATATAGTTTTAATTTCTTGGACTCAACTTGATCTTAGAACCAGACTTTGTTATAATGAGGGTTTACATTCCTTACCAAAATGGAAAAAACTCCTTAATTCCTTAAATATCGGAAAATTCACTTCTTCACTTGTAATTTGGAATGAAGCATTCACTTTCCAGTATGGGCTATATGGTGCTGTATAGGTCTCTCTGTATCAAGAAAAAAAGGGGGGTTGTGCAAATTTTTTGAATGTCTAACCTAAACGTCATTGTAAATCAGCATAGTTTAAATTTGAATATTCAAGACTTGGGGAAAATGTACATACCTTTTAGATATTCACAATCTCTTTCACAGTATCCATGAAATTTAGTCTCTTATTATGGTCTTCTAATGAACTCGATTTTTTGTATCTCAAACATGCTGAAAACAACAAGGTATACATATATGTATAAATATCAGGAACCTCTACCCTTGTCTTCATACAAAACAATATTGATGTTTTAGATGTTATCGATTTCAATAATTTTTAATCGATTTTTTAAAAAAAAGGAGATTTGAATCTATCTGCTTTTATATCAAACTACTATGGATATGCATATGGATTTAGAGCAGGATTCATGTTTATTCTATTTGGCAACATATATCCTCTCTATGATAATTCCAAAATTATAAACCGATTTTATTAAATGCTCAAAATTGCACCTTGAGTACTAGTGCTGGTACTTTTTTCTCAAGCATATTATCCTGCAGCATATTTGTCGTTTTGGCCACATTTGTTCTGTGTACATAATGGTTTTAGAAGTGTCAGCCGATTTTATGGGCTGCCCAAGTTACACTTTTACCCACTGTTATCAGCATATCTATCTATAGATAGGAGGAGAGACTCTCAAAAAGAAACTATGCCCCAGTTATGTGAAAGACTCAAGTAACAAAGTCCCATCTAAAACCTGGCTACCCAACAAACCTGTGGGGTTCCATGTATGGGGGTCATGCATAGTATGCAAAATTGGACTCAACAATAAAACTGAATTCAAATATAATACCTGTAAAAGCTACACAATAAGGACGTTCATAAACTGCAACACGACGTATACAGTATATGCACTAGGTTGTGCTTGTAATAAGATCTATATAGGGAGTAGCATCTGGAGTTTAAAAATTAGAATTCAGGAGCATGTAAGAGCCATCAAAAATAAAGATGAAAGATACCCCGTAGCGGTCCATATACAGGAACAACATCCGCTAGAAAGGAATATATGGTTTTCGATAAATATTCTGGACCATATCAAAAAAGAGACTTACTACCCGGTAATTTTCAGTCTGCTGTGTGGTATACTAAGAACCAAATAAATATATTTTTTCTGAATTACTTCTTTGTCCTAACTTTTACGAGCGACCACAATATTAATAAGCAAATTATTGTTATTTTCGTAGCACTAATAATAAATAGAAGCACAGGTACTTGTTATCCGTTCACCATTCCAAGATGGCGCTACATATAGGTTTCACCCACCGGCATCTTGACAGAATCCATCTTCTGTTTTCATATGACGCACATAATGATGTCCAGCATACTGTTTTCAATTTGAGAAAAAAGAAATTGTAAACGAATGTTGCCTATCGGACTGATAATATCAGCCTTGCAACAGTGAATGTAGATCATGGTAAAGGAACAAACGAAAATACCACGGTAACATATAATTAACAAATGTAGCCATAAGGACAAAATAGGCACTAACAATAAGCCACTATTGCCTTATTTAAACTATCAATAACACACAGATACATAAGAAAACCGTATTCGGTTGTCATCTTAACCCCTTGGCTGCGACGGCTATTCCGCCGCAGCGCTAAGGGGGTGGGGCGGCCGCGCGGCGGTTCTGTGCTTGTGACGGAACCGCTCCGTCACGGCTCGCGGGTGAGCTGTGCTTGTGACGGAACGGTTCCGTCACGAACCCGCCCGCCCATTATTTCGTCAGCGCAGGCGCGGCGAGCGGGCCGTGACGGAACCGTTCCGTCACAAGCACAGCTCACCCGAGGCTTGTGACGGAACGGTTCCGTCACAAGCATGCAAGGGGTTAAGATGGCGCCGAGTATGGGTTTTAAACTAGCGGTGACCTGACGTAATTGACTCAAGTGTTTCCTATTCACCTGTTGTAGCGGGCTATTTAAAGCCATGGCTCTCATCCTCGCAAACTGCAATGGATGCCTTGCCACGGAACCGGCTGTCTCTCTGATACTAGTCCGTAAACTAGGCTGGATTAATTGATGATATGGCCACTTAACTAACTTTTATATAATGGGGGGTCCTTTAATCTCTGAAATGGTTTCACAGCAGCAATAGTTTGAGTAAATTAATGATGCTGCGCTATCCCACACCACTTTTGGTGTGTATGGTTTATATACAGTCAAACACGCTGGATACAATACTCAGGACCTAATGGGTAAAAACTAATAGCGCTACTGCTATAGATAGATATGCTGATAACAGTGGGTAAAAGTGTAACTTGGGCAGCCCATAAAATCGGCTGACACTTCTAAAACCATTATGTATACAGAACAAATGTGGCCAAAATGACAAAATATGCTACAGGATAATATGCTTGAGAAATAAGTACCAGCACTAGTACTCAAGGTGCAATTTTGAGCATTTAATAAAATCGGTTTCTAATTTTGGAATTATCATAGAGAGGATATATGATGCCAAATAGATTAAACATGAATCCTGCCCTAAAACCATAGGACATTATATATGCATGTCCATAGTAGTTTGCTATAAAAGCAGATAGACTCAAGAGTCTCCTTTTTTTTTAAAAATCGATTAAAAATTATTGAAATCAATAACATCTAAAACATCAATATTGTTTTGTATGAAGACAAGGGTAGAGGTTCCTGATATTTATACATATATGTATACCTTGTTGTTTTCAGCATGTTGGAGATCCAAAAAATCGAGTTCATTAGAAGACCATAATAAGAGACTAAATTTCATGGATACTGTTAAAGAGATTGTGAATATCTAAAAGGTATGGACATTTTTCCCCAAATCTTGAAGATTCAAATTTAATCTATGCTGATTTACAAATGGCGTTTAGGTTAGACATTCAACAAATTTGCACAACCCCCCTTTTTTTCTTGATACAGAGTGACCTATACAGCACCACATTGCCCATACTGGAAAAGTTAATGCTTCCTTCCAAATTACAAGTGAAGCAGTGAATTTTCCGATATTTAAGGAATTAAGGAGTTTTTTCCATTTTGGTAAGGAATGTAAACCCTCATTAAGTCTGTTTCTAAGATCAAGTTGAGTCCAAGAAATTAAAACTATATATCTTTTCTTCTAAACAGAGATTCTTATCTGGATCGACAGTGATATAAATAAAGATACGATCCATTTGATCTAAAGAGACCGACATAACTTTACTTTCTTTGGTAAGGAATGCTGACCTTCTTAGACTCTCAATACCATGTAACATCTAATTAGACAACCTGTCCAAAAAAAAAAAAAAAAAACCCCACCGGACTTTACTAAGGCAATAGAATGAATTAGCAAGACTAAGAATTATCCTTAGACAAAACACGCCTCTACTGTTAAAACAGTAGGAGTGTGAACAGATCTAAGAGTAAAATGCTTCAGTGGATTTATAGAATGTGTATAAAATTGATGAGATATGCCAGTGCAATGTAAAAAGTGCGTAAATATTGTATAAGTGTGCAAAGACGAATGATTCGTAAAACTGTTGTATATTGACTTTTAAATGTGTTTGTTCAGTGTGTAAATAATGTATATATATGTGTATCATTTGTTGCCCTGAAGAAGTCCTTGTTGGACGAAACGCGTTGGCTACGGCTACGGTCTGTTTTTATTGAAGAAAGAATTTTGGAATTAATAAAGAATTTACGACTACTCCACTGAAGATTCATCATTTGCTGTGATCTAGTTATATCAATAACTGGAAAAATTATTTTTTGTGTGATATAAATTGCCATTACTTTTAAAAGAGTGCTGTATCAAAGGATATTATGTTTTGATTAAGACCTGTTAGTCTTAGGAGATTTAGGGGTTCTGAATCTCTGGTCCACTGCACCAAGAACTCTATACAAATATTGGTAATTACGGATAGGTGCAATTGTATTTAGCCTCAAACCTCTGGGTTCTGTGTGTTTCTACCTCCTGTCAGTCTCATGCAGATCGTCAATCAGCCATCCAACACTATGTTCTTATTCTATCACTCTGCCAATACCTACACACTTATGGGGCAGATTTACAAGCCCCCCTGCGCCACCAGTATGTCACTTTTTGTAACGTAGTGATGGCGCTGGGGACTCCTCCATATTTACAAGGAGAGGAAAAGCCACCCAGCGTGGCTTTTCCTCTCATTGAAAGTACAACCCATTCAAACGCAGCACTTTGCGTTGAAGGGGCGTTCCATGGGTGTTGCTGTGTCAAGTCAAGTCAAGTAATTTTTTTTATTGTTTTTGATTATTTAAAATCATTACAATTCACAATAGAAAAATTATCCTTAAAAAATTCAAACAATTCATAATGCAAATTACATAAAATTATCATCTCGTTGCCTTGTCCATTACCGTGTGCTTATAATCATGGAATTCATTGGGGAAGTTTGTTTTATACAACGTTAAGTAGATGAGCGGAATGGTCCTTAAAAACTTTTAAGCTGGCCATCTCAATTAAGTCTTTCATTTTAGCCCTGTTATTAACATGTTTTCCAGCCTGGCTAAAATAATCTGTCAAGCATTGATGTTATCATTTCCGACTTTACTTCTTTCCCCAAGTTCCGCTTGTCGTAGGAGAGATTGTACTTTTCTCATATATTTGACCCCCTACAAGCCAGCATGGGTGATGATCCATCCAGCCATCGAATTACGGCTTGCCTATATGTAGGAATGTTAAATTTATTAAAAATGTCCTTTAAAAGCCATCTCCTTAAATCCATGAGTGCCGGGCACACGCATAACAGGTGGGTTAGTGATTCTTTATGGTAACCGCATACGCGACAATGAAGATCCGTATAAACGCCTTTCCAAGATGGTTATAAGTCTTTTGAAAGGTGTAGGCCCAGCCGATATTCTATATATCTCTTCTTTAGCATCATGCTAAGTATGCCTGGGGTTTTGTCAAGGAGTATGAATTAATCACTGCCCACCCATGTCGGCGTTTGGAGATTGCTGATTTGTCTTCCAAAAAGGACTTCCATTTGGCAGCATTATTTGTTATTTTATCAAAGTCGGCTCTATCTAGCATGGTATCCCATGTCGATTGGATTTCTAACTCACTCAAAGATTTGATCAAATAAGCTCCCCAACCACTTAAAGTGGTTTGATTCAACTGATTTTCTATTTATTTCCAGCACAGGCTATATAGTGAACCTTGTTCTGACAGGCGTATTTTATGGCAGTTTCACAAAGCCACTCATGCCCTGAAACTTCTGGTTCCGCAACCCAAATTCCATTCGAACCTGTGCCGGCGAGGCTGATTTTGGGAGGTTAAAAACCGCTTTGTACACCTTTGTTTGGAGATTGTTTAACAACCCGGCCTCCTTGCCACACCAGGTACCAGAGTGTATGACAGAGTGGGTAGAGCTTGCGATGCCATCACCTTTAGAAGATGCGTATAATTTGGGCAATATATATAGTAACCTGTATGTATAGATCAAGGAATGTGTTTTCGCCTTTAAGACCAATTTATGTTCTTTGTGGGTCGGTCCTCGCCCCAATTTTAGACCTAAATATTTATAGGATGCTTCCTCTTTTATTGGTGATCCTTTTGCATACCATTTTAAATTGGATTTTTTGAGGTCTACTAAACGTACCACCTTAGTCTTCTCCTTGTTCGATTCCAAACTTTCATGCTTTAGATAAGTAACAAGGTTATTGATCATTCTTTGCAAACCTATGGGTATTTGGATCAGCACCACAATATCATCGGCATATTGTAAAAAAGGAATTGGACTATTTGCCAGGTTCCGTGGATGACCTTCCCCTACATGCATGTGTTTAACGATATCTGCCATATATAGGTTAAACAAACTAGGGGCCAGGACCCTGCCTTGTTTTAAGCCCTGTTGCATACTGATTTCGGCAGTGATGCTGCGACCATCACCTAGTCTTACTCTCGCCCAGGTTTCACTATACAGGCCTATTATTGCCTCCAGTAGTTTCCTCGGCAGCCACCATGATCTTAATTTTTCCCATAGTTGGTTTTGATTCACCGTCGAAAGCTGCTTTCAGATCTATAAAGCTTGCAAACAGTCTGGTCTTCTTTTCTTCTGCTTTTTCCATTAGAAGTGTCAAAGTTGTCAGATTTGTTAATGTTCCTGTCCCTGTCCCTGGCCTGAAACCCGTTTGGAACATGCGAATTATGTTTGTTTCGTCCATCCAATCTTGAAGGTGCATAAGTAAGCATGATCCATATAATTTCACCTCTACGTCGATCAGCGATATCAGCCTGTAATTTCCCGGCTTATTATGGTCACCCTGCTTGAAAATTGGATGGATGATATTCCCTTTCCAGGACTTGTTCCAACACAACACCCATGGAATAACACATCTAAAGACTTACGAGAAAGTGTAAATCTGTAGAGGTGGTGTTGCGAGGCACAACAAGGAGAAATGTTTTAACTTATCCTCGGTTTTTCCTCTTTCAATTCATGCTGCATTCCACAGCACACATTGAAGGAGAAAAATACCTTTAGTGTTTGTTTTTCTGCAGGAAGTAGTCCCTTCCTTCACAAGAACAATCTCCCCACGACACAGATATAGGGTGCCTGCGGCACTGCATGGCTGCAGTTTGTGTGCTAGTGCAGAGGAAGCACAGAATTGCGACATATTCATGTAAATATGTCACATCCCTGTGCCTCAGAAGTGCCGCAGGGTGGTGCAGCTAAAGGGCTTGCAGAGTCACGCTGCAGCACTTCCTCATAGATCTACCCCCATAAATTCACCATAGAGTACTAATGCATTCTTTCAGTCAAACATGCTCTACACATACATTCAACCAAACGTTCAGACATTGCCATGCAATTACAGTTCGTTTTTTAAACCATATAAGGAAGTTCTGAACTTTTTTTTTCTTCTGTTTTTTGTTTTCTATTCTTGGTGTTTTTTAAAAATGTAACAAAAAGGAACTAAGTAAACAGCTTTTGGAATTCAACATCATTCCAAAAACAAAAAAAGAATTGCATTTGTGGGTCAGTTGAGCTGCACAAATAGCGTCCACTGACTGTTCACCATAACAGATGATGGTTTTGCACTTAGTGCAGTGCAGCTACAGAAAAGCAAATTCTGGGCAAATGTCTAATGGTGGTGCTGAAGTGGACGCTCCGGAGGTGCTAGCAATGCCTGGTGGTGGATTTTTTCCTGCATGCCTCATTTCTTCTCTTGCCAGATTCTTATGGTGAATGGTCCGCAGATGTTTATACATACGCGCTGCTCCACAGGAGTATTTCTTGTCATTGCCTCGCGACAGGACCCTGTCACACAGCAGGCATCTGACTTTTCTTGTGTTGACCTTTTTTTCTCCGACAGGAAAGGTGAAACATTTCCATACCACTGATTCAGGCCTCTGCGTGGGTGGATCCTCCTCCAAGATATCTTTATCTGAAGAATGATGAGGAGCTTGTGAACCAGATGCCATTTCTCCAATGCAATTTTTTAAAAACACCCAAAAAATTTCAAGACCAGCTCTGGAAAAAGAGGGGATGTCTCTCATCAACTGCTCCAAACTGAATAATTAAAATGGGTGGGGTCCTTCAATAGTTACAGTGGGAAACGTTATGCACCAATGAAACCTTTTTTTTTAGGTCACATGGGATCCGCACACAGTGCGCTCACAACGTGCGCACCCAACGCAACTTCGTGAAAATATATAAAAAAATAATAAAAGTTTATTACAAGTAGAAGTATATTATTTGTATGAATACCTTAGACAATCTTTTGCCCAAATATGTACATTAAAAACACGTACATATTATTTTAGAACATAAAAAATTTCACGGGAGTCACGCGTCCCAGCACATATATGACGTCACGTGGGGCCCGCCACCGAGCAAGCATCGAGTACCGTAATACGCATGTGTCACAAATGCGCGGGAGCAGGAGTCATGGACCAGTTGCATACTGGTCGCGCACACCACGTAACATTGTACATATATGACGTAACTGAAAAAAACACGCACTCGTCGCTCACCATACGCGGATCCTTCACGACTTTTCCAAACTGGCAGCTAGAATACGCAGACCCGCTGCGGTAGATACGCTTTGGGTGCGCAACTCCCCCAAGCATTTTGAAAAAAAAATCAAAAGAGAAAATTATATAAATATATTAAAACACAAAAAACTAAATAATTTAAAATATTTCAGTTTTACATTTATTTAAATTTTTTATTTGCAATTTTCTGAAAAATATATATTGTTGTTTAATAAATAAAATATTTATAAATAAACAGGTAAAAAAATGTACAGTACAAAAAAATAGGTATAACTACTAATGCACTTAAAAGTTAGCATTTAAATTCAGTGAAAAAAAACATAGGTTTCAGAGATGTTAAAGTTAGAAATTAGCATTTAAAAAACCTTTAAAATTCACTGAAAAAACCATAAGTTTCAGAGACGTTATAGTTAAGAATTAGCATTTAAAAAACCTTTGAAATTCACTGAGAAAACCAAAGTGTTATAGTTTAGATGGACATTTCACTCGTACAAAACCATAGAAATTCCTCCATTATAGTTAGTTGTGCTAACTATAACTCTCGCGCCCGCAATGCACTGCTGATGCTGTCACATATTGCATCATTCATGACTTGGTCAGTGATATCACTGATGGCATCTCAAATGACATCACTGATGTATAGCTCTGAGATCTGCTATACTTTGATTATTAAAATGTACATAGTCACAGTATATGATCTCAAAGGAGCAAGAAAAGGAACAGTGTTTTCTCTATTCCTTATTCCTGGTTATTTTCTGAATACAATCTGTTGACATTACATATAAATGGCAAAGATAATCAGTAACACTTTTTTCTAAATAAAAATCTTAAAATATTCATAAATAGCTATGTATTATAAATATCTGCAATGCTATAATCAAACAACTTACAACTCCGTAATATGTTTTGTTGTCGCAAAAGAAGCATCCAATGCTAGAAAACAGAACCTCGATCATAGAATGAAGACGCGTAAATAACTCGCTAAAACAAAACGAATCGATAAACATGTGTGGTTTATATACTTTTAGGTTATTGAGTAGTCTATGGAAGGAACATGCGGCTCCGCCCATTTAGATGTCACGTTTTACAGTTGACACATGCTCACGTTTTAACTGTTTAACTTGTACATGTGTTGGTAAAAGTTGCAAAATGTGAAGAGGTAAAGGTTTCGATTTCGATCCCCAGACGTATAAGCAGTATAATATGTAAATACGTTGGAGAGCTTCAAAACTTTTACCCGGCAAACTGTGCTATTTAATTTCTCCTGACTAAAATCATCTAATAATTGCCATATTCTAAATAGAAGACATAAAAAATATCATTCAGAATAGAAGAAAAAAAAATATGTGCTAATATTTCTTATCACTATGGTTTTAAATTTAAAAAATGCTAGCATTTGTAAAGCGTACAGCTACATCCAGAGAGGTGTCCCGGCTCTCGGGGGTATCGGAACGATTATGCAAAGTATCATTTCTATAATTTCTAAAGGAAATTCTTTAGGTATTACAGTTTTGATTACATCAAGATGACGTCAGGCGTGCCACACTTTTGTAATAAATATAGAATGTTAGCAATCTAGTTGCTCAATAGGATACTGTTGAGAGACAGACGTCAGCGGCACAGACTTGGAAAATTGAAGGCAGGTAGGAGAGTGCAGAGGCAACAATTTGACCACACTGGACAGGCATGAAGGACAGTGGCAGCAAAAGACTATGGAGGGCTGTGGAAAGTGGGGCAGGGACAACAAACCAACAATGCCGGACAGGCAAGAGAGGCTGTGGCAATATAATAGACCATTGTGGGTAGAAGGAAGAGGCAACGGTAGTACAACCATACATGCCAACAGACTTGATTCAGCCAGGAAACGCCCAATGTTTTTCAGTCCAAATGGGCTTTATTTTATCTGCCTCCTGTCTACAAACTCCTCTTTTTTAATGTAAGTCAAAGGGAAAAATCAATTTCCGAGTTTTTGTTTCAAAATCTCCCTCTCACCAAGTTCAAAATGTTAGTAAGTATGGTACATTATATCATGGAAGGCAGGAGGAATTGGGGTATGGGCATGGACTAGGATAACAGAGGACAAGAGGGACATGGACAGGTGCACCAAACTGACCTTACAGGGCAGGGATCAAGGTTCGCAGCAGCACAATACACCACACAGGGCATGTGGTACGGCAGTGCAGCATAACTATCCAAGGAAAGCAATAGGAAGGGGATAGGACCATGCACATGGTCAACAGAGAACAGAGGGGAAAGAGGCAATGGCAGCAAGCTGACCGTAATTGACAGACAGAAGAGAAATCTGCTGCATAACGGACCATAAAGGGCAGGATGAAGGGATCAGGGGCATTGCAATTGAACACATAAGCCGGGAGGGAGGGAATAGGGGTCTGCACAAGGAAAACAGAGGGCAGGGGACAAGAGGGCAGGGCAGGAGCAGCACGCTGACCATGGAAGTCAGGCAGAATGGGCACTGGAAGCACAACACACCACAGAGAGCAACAGTGAGATTATAATGGCATACACACAGACCCTGGTGGGAAGATGTGAGGTGGTACTGGGAAGTTAGAGGACCATACAGGAAAGGTGGGTGGGGCTGTGGCAGCACAGAAGACCATGCATGGCAAGCAGGAGGGTTGGTGGCAGCACAATGGCCCTGATGGGCAAGAAGGAGGGGGCAGAGGCATGCACAAAGGACCATGGAGGAAAGAAGGGAGGGGTAGGAGCTGGGCACATATAACAGAGTTCAGGGGAAGGGGCCACACAACAGACAATGCAGGGCAGGCAGGAGGAGCAGTTGCAGCACAACAGATGAGGCAGGGCAGAAGGGTGTGGCAGTAAAATGGACCATGGAGGACAGAAGGAAATGGATAGGGGCCAGGGACAGGCAGGATGGAGATGGCAGGGACAGGTTACAGTCACATGACAATGCTAGGCAGGTGGGAGGGAGTGGCAGCTCAACAGAATACTCAGAGTAGATAGGAGGGGCATGGTGGGCAAAAAGGATGGAACAGGGCCATGCACACAGACATCAGAGGCCAGGGGTAGGAGAGTAGGGGCAGTCAGCTAAGCACAGAGGCTAAGCAGGAGGTCAATGATGGGACATAGAATTAGGCAATGGAGGGCAGGAAGAGTGAACTGGGACATCATGCTAAATGGAGGACGGTGTCAGCACAACAGACCACGCATGGCAGAAGGGAGGAGGCTAGTGCATGCATTAAGACAACAGAGGATAGGTAAGAAGTGGATGGGGCAGCAAGCTAACTGTTCAAAGAAGGCGGGAAGGCCAGTGGCAGAACAATGGCCACACAGGGCTGTAATGAGGGAATGGGGCATGGACTTGGACAATGGGTGGCAAGGAGGAGGGAAGGCAAAAGCAGCAAGAATGGGTGGGGAAGCACAATGCCAGGCCAGGCCCTGCTTCCAGCCCCCCACCATTCATTTTGATAGGCATCTTACTTAACGTTAAAAAAACTAGATATTCGCTGAAAAAAACCATAGATTACAGGGACATTATAGTTAGATTCAGATTAAACTCGTACAAAACCAGTGAAATTCAGCAGTTACAAATACCATTTGGTAACCAGCGCAGTTAACTTAAGCGTATTGATGAAGTATTCAACCTGTGATAATTCAATTACATAAGCCCACCTGTAAAAACACTGTTGCCAAAATGTTGCTATTGTTGACAACTACAACAGCAGTCTATGAGATTGGGTACAATGTGTTTATTAATATTGAAAGAATGTTAGCAGTGGTTCCTGAGATGGGAGATGTTGTGTTCATACTATTGAAACATTGTTAAGAATTGAGTAAGCGTTCTTCCATCTAGAGACATTGATTTTCTTGCTATTGAGACATTGTTTTCATTTGACGATGAGTAATTTCCCCAACATACTTCTGAGAAAACCTTGTTGAAAATCACCAAAGAGATTCCATGTAAAGGCATTGAAATAATCCTGTAATGTGAGTGATGATATGTATGCCATTGATATATACATAAGTATTAGAAATAGGATGGTTATTACCAAATTCATACTGACCCTACCATTGTTGTTTATAGACCACAAGATATAACATGCACAAGAAGGTGCACATGTTATCCTGAACCACACCCTGATCCAAGCATCACACCCTGATCTGAGCGCTCCTGCTGAAGAAGAAGATGCCTGTCGTGTCTTTCTTCATTTCTCTCTCCTTTCAAACCCCTTTCCCCTTTTGGGGCAATCACTAGCACAAGATTACTACTTGTGTTGACGGTAGTGCTGAGAGAGGTTGGAGATTTGCATCGCTCCTGCGGAGGTCTTGCATGTTGACAGGTGAGTGGCAATTCCAAAAGAAAGTGAAGCCACAAATTCATACTCCACCAGAGAGATGAAGTCAAAACACATTGCCATTCATGACCTAGCCCGTCTCCTTTCCGAAAATCCCCTGTAGTCTCTGGATTAGCCCAAACTCTTACTGAATTGCGGACTGAGGTACATGCTCTATAGCATGAACATATGGATTTAAAAACTGAGCTACAATACTACATGCCACAAGACAATCTGTGGTTCCAGGAACCCTTAGCTCTCTCAAAAGAAACTTGTACCTTCGTACAATTGTACAATTGTCAAAAACAGGATACTATGGTCCTAAGGCCACTGGTGTCTCCTCACTAGTACCTCTAACAGTAACCACTCTGGTTCCTGTGCCCTTGGCCCCACCTGAACAATTATTTGGAGATGCTGCAAAGTATAGCACTGTTAAGAACTAATGTCATTTTCAGTTTCTTTGTAGAATGAGTGCCTTCCATAATGATGCCCCTAGAGTAGCATTTGCAATATCTTATATAGGGGAAATGCAGCTAATTGATCCACACCCCTAGTTGAAAGCAACAACCCATTACTATATGATTTTGGTGAGTTTAAGGAAGCAATGAACAAACTCTTTGCTAAACATGTATTTATACAATCCCGAAATGTTGAATTGCTGAATTTATACAGGGATCTATTACCCTATGTTACAAGTTTTAATTGAAACCCACTGGCCAGAAGAAAATCACTCTGCACTCTTTTACTGTGGATTGAGGGATGATCTAAAAGTTGTGCTCACTCAAATTGTGGAACCACCCACTGACTACTCTGAATTCATACATTTAGTTAACAAGATTGATCATCACTTAGGCGAAAGATAGGAAGAGTCTAAGGTAGTTCTAATTAAGCAGGAGAAGAAAGAGACTGGTGATAAAGCAGCCATTCCCGGACCTATGCAAATAGAGGGATTCATCCTCCTCTAACCCAACTGGAAAACGATCATAGGAAAAAATTAAGCTTATGCCTGTACTGTGGTAAACCTGGGCATGTCGCTAAGGAGTGTCCAGGATAACCAAAAGGACCAAAGCAGGGCTTGAAGCATATTCACAACCTGTGTACTGCCTATACTCCCATCACAAATGAAGCTTAGTATTACACATCTTTATTCTGCTGCATGAAACAGCGAACTCAACATTATAAAACAAGCTTTTATGCCAATGCGCTCTGGCACCTGCATCAGAGTTCCACGGAGTACGTTAGGAGCCAAAAGGGTTCTGTTAAAAAATATCACGAGACACTCAGGCTCACTCACTCTTGAAAACCTGTTTTCAGAAAACCAGAGTGCTCCTTAAGGAATAAGACCACCTTGAAAGTGTGTTGGTAATCTTTGGTCTCTCAACATTTGGGAAATACTGTGATGTTCATACCTAAGCACCTTTCTCTAATAGTGATCCTAGTAATCTCCTTACAGGTCCAAAAAACGTTCTCAGTCTTACTCTATTTCAGGGCCACAAGCAACTTTTTAGATCTGACTTTGGCAATCAACAGGGGGGTTCCTATCATTTGCAAAGCAACACCTGAACCTGTGAACGCTGTTTATGGCTCAGCCCTCTCCTCAGGTCTCATAACTTTTCAGAAAAAACCTATGACAATGGTGTGTGCTTATGCACATACAGAATCTATTACATCCAACCTAATTGATAACCCCATCTTCGGGGCCATTCTAGATGTGTAGTGGCTCCAACAACATACCTCAGTATTGATTGGGCTTCATTTAAGAAATTGTCAATGTACTTGCTATCTCAAGAAGCCATTGATTGAAAGACACCTTTGATTTGCAATATAGGGAGCTCCGGAATACCGAGTATTAACACAGCCACTATTAAAAACAAATATTGCTTCAATTTATTCCTATGCTCCTAGACCATGTTCAGCATTCCACAATTTACACTGAATTGGATTTCCCTGGAGGCTTACCATCTGATCAGATCTGAGAGGGCCATGAGTAAAAGACTACATTTAAAACTAAGTTTGGTCTCTATGAACACTCAGTCATGCTCTTCAAACTATGCAATGCCCCTCATCCTTTCAATTTTCTATTAATGAGGTCCTCCAAGAAATTTAGGATATTACAGTCATCATTTACATTGATGACATAATTTTCTCTCAAAATAAGGTAGATCACATTACCCATGTAAAAGCGGTTCTACAGAAACTTTGTGAACACAACCTATACATAAGATAGATAAATGTTCCTTCCATGTCACTCAGATAGGGTTTCTAGGATACATAATGTCTCAGGCTGGAATCACAATGGATAACAAAAAGCTGCAAGCAATTAAAATTTTGCCAGCCCCAAAGTCTAAAAAGACATACTAATTTTCCTGGGATTTGGACATTTCTACAGACGTTTCATTACCCATTGCTCCATCATCGCAGCCCCACTCACTAAGCTACTAAGGAAGCATGGCCCTTTTCATTTGTCTGAAAAAGCTCAACCTTTGAGATTTTATAGGAATGCTTTATGTCCACTTTAGTCCTCCATCATTCAGATCCCAAGCAACTTTTCTTTGTAGAAGTTGATGCTTCACAGGTAGCCTTGGGAGGTGTTAATTATTGGTGCTTAGTTGCAGTGAAAATTTATACCAATTCCAAAAACTTGCAGTTTTTTTAGTCAGCTAAGCCACTCACCCCCAAGACAAGTACGGTGGCTCCTCTTTTTTAGTGAGGATGAGTTTGTTATAACATTTAGACCTGGGACAGGCTGACATACTTTCTCTTTGGGTGATACGTCCTTATCCAAAGAGAAGGAAAACTCTCAGAAGAAATCTCAGAACATAATCGCAGACACCAAAAACATAGTAGTCTGTTCTTCAGATGCCTTTCAGCAAAAACTATACATGGCTTACCCACATATCAATCCTCAGGAGTGTTTGACACAGACTGACAATTCCATTGTTAATGATATTCTGTACCATGATCATAAGATGTTTGTCTCAACTCCTGAATTAGCTCATGAAGTACCAAAATGGGGGCATGGCACTGCTGTTCAGGGGCATCCCAGAGAACATAAAACAATTGAGGACTAATAAAAATTGTTCTGATGGGCAACTTTATCCAAGGGTAAGAAGAGATATGTGCAAATGTGTCCTACATGTGCATGAATGAAAGCCAAAAAAACAGCTATAGCAGGTTGGTATTTGCCCCTTCCAGTTCCCCCAATGCCCTAGCATACAATATGTATTAACTTTGTGACAGATCTTCCACCTTCCAATGGCTTCTCTTGAGAGTCAGTGGAAGTGGACTTGTTTAGCGAGATGGCACATTTTATACCTTTCAAGAAAATCCCAATGGCAAAATAAGTAGTCAATTTATTTATTAATAATGTCCTGAGATGGCACGGTTTGCACACAGCCATAGTGTCTGATTGTGACTCTCAATTCATTTCCAAGTTTTGGGAAAGGCTTTGCATATCCTTTAATATGGATCTCCATATGTCCTCAGCTTACCACCCTCAAACTGATGGACCGACGGAGAGAGTCAACCAGTCCATAGAACAGATTGTGCACTGTTTATTGATCACCTTAGTTAGTGAATGGGACAAGACTCTCACAGTGGCAGAGTTTATGTACAAAATCAATGTTCATTTAGGGACAGGGTACACTCCATTCTTTTGCATCAGAGGCCATTATCCCAGAATAATTCCAATAAAGATTCCTCCCACCATGGCCCACATCCCTTCTGCTCTTGAACACCATTCCCTCCTAGCACGTACCATGAAAGAGATCATGTCTAACCTTCACACTATTAAGCCTGAATGGAAAAATGGTCAGGTAGCAATTGTAGTCCAACCCCTTCATAAAAAATGGTTATTGGGTTTGGTTGTCCACAAAAAGTCTACTGTATAATACCAAACAATAGGAGGGGCCCGTAAATTACAACCTTGCTTCACTGGTCCCTCCCAGGTGTCTCAAGTGGTGAACCCAGTATAATTAACGTTAGAACTGTCAGTGTGTTAGAATTAGTAATTGATAAATTTTCTAGGTTGATTAATAAAAGCAAGCAGTTAGCCTATAGTATCCTGGTAAAAAAAGTATGTCTGTTAGACTAGTGACATGGAATGTATGTGGTCTAAATGATGCTCAAAAAAGGCAGAAGATAGGAATACGGCTGCGACAAATGAATGTAGACTTTGTACTTTTACAAGAGACACATATAATGAGTACCCAGGAATTTCGCCTTAATCAGTTGGGGTTTTACTAAATAGTTAGTTCTAAACAAGGGGCAAAACAAAGAGGGGTAGCTATCTTATCAAGGAGTAAAAATGTAGTCACAAGGAGAAAATTAGAAGATCAATGGGGGAGGTGGGCTATGGTCGAGATCCTATTAGAAGGAGTATGGACAACATTGGTGGCGGTGTACGGCTCTACTCAGGATGATCCAGAAATTCTACAGTTTCTGGATTCTGAATTGGCAGCCTGGGCCCCTCGGGTCATCATAGGAGGAGATTTAAATATTAACGGGGCGGAAGGCCTGGGACTAGGTACAATAAGGAAGTATAACGGAAGGAAGAAAAAAGTTCATAAGGCCCTTATTGACCTTTTGGAAAACAATACTCTCCGAGATGTTTGGGAGACGACTAGATCAGTGCAACCAGGTTATACATATTACTCTGCACCGCATCAAATATGTGTTAGATTAGATTATTTTTTGATATCCAATGATTTAATTAATACAGCAAAAATTGACAGGCTTCCCCGGATACTGAGTGACCACAATCCCTTAATTCTAACGTTAATGCTAGGAGGGGGAATAAAAATAAGGAGGGAATGGACTTTTGAAAGGGGACTCCTTACAGATGATGATTATATAAAGCATATGTCTAAATGGATTAATGAATTTTTTGATTATAATAGAGGGAGTGCCGCGGTCGGCGTAATATGGGATGCCTTTAAGGCAAGAGCTCGTGGCGAAACATGTAGTTATAGCGCCTATAAAAGGAGAACAGAACGATTGCGTTATAGCGCGATAGAGAAAAAAGTATTAGAAGCAGGAGAACAACTCAATAAAGGTGTAATAAGGGGAGAACCGACTGAACAACTTATAATAGATCTAATGAAAGTGAAAAGCGAAGCAGAGGAGGAACTTGCAAATAGAGCAGCAAAACAATATACAGTTAGAAGGGAGAGATGTTATGAGTTCAGCGAGAAAGTAGGTCGGGTTCTCGCTATACGCACTAGGCAGATAGCGGCAGAAGGTACCATTAAGGAGATTAAGGATGAAAAGGGACTACTACATTCAGACCCAGAAGAGATCCGGGAGGTATTTAGGACATTTTACCAGTCACTATATGACGACCAAAACCCCAGCACCGCCGAAAGAGTAGATGAATATCTTCAGAATATTGAGGTCAAAACTATCTCTTCTGTAGATGCAGATGAATTAGAGAATATGTTGGACAGTATTGAGATCAAGGAGGCTATGACTGCTTTACCCTCAGGAAAGGCTGCTGGTCCCGATCAGTTACCTATTGAGTTTTACAAAACTTTTTGGGGTTGTCTAGGACAAGCTTTAACTCAAACGATTCAAGCTGCACAGAGCGGTGAGTCCATCCCCAAATCTTGGGGAGGTGCAGATATAGTCTTAATTCTAAAAAAAGAGAAGCCCCCGACAGATCCAGGGTCGTATCGCCCAATAACTTTGATGAATAATGATACTAAAATATACTCAAAAGCATTAGCTGTAAGATTCGCTAGAATAATAAGTAGCTTGGTTAGTGACAACCAACATGGTTTCATTCCTGGAAGAGGGACGACTCACCACACCAGGAAAGTTATAACTCTATTCGATGCTGCTGAGGTAACAGGAGATCCGATGGCAGTAATGCTTTTGGACGCGGAAAAAGCATTCGATCGGGTCTCCTGGAACTATCTGTGGCAGACTCTAGTTAGAGCTGGGATTAAGGAAGGCTATTTGAAAGCACTCCAGACTTTGTATAAGGAACCGGTTGCAGCATTAAGAATAAACGGGGGCACTACAGGACAATTTAAGATTAAGAGAGGAACTCGGCAGGGTTGCCCATGCTCTCCTTTATTATTCGCCATGTATATGGATCCGTTAATTCGCAAGATAGAATCAACACCAGAGATTACCCCACTCAGCACAGCTCTTGGGCCATGTAAGATACTCGCCTATGCTGACGATGTTGCGGTGATAACACCTTGCCCTACGGAAGCAACTACATTGATAGAGGCGGAGGCCCTAAGATTCGGACAAGTCTCAGGGTACTCACTGAACGCATCCAAAACCCAAATAATTAAAAACTTGTGGGCCCCCTGTGATGATGGACGAGTGGTATCAACTGGGAAGTACTTGGGAATTAATATTACGTCAAACCTAGATAACCTGGTGGAAAAAAATATTGCCCCAGTAATCGATAAAGCAAGGAAAGATTTAGATCATTATGAGAATTTACATTTGTCATTAGTAGGTCGAGTCAATATTATTAAAATGTTGATTTTACCTAAATTTTTATATCTTTTCAGGGCAATACCTCTCTTAATAGATAATAAATGGTTCAAAATCTGTGAACATATGATTAACCGGTTTATCTGGGCAAGAGGTAAAACTCGAAGGGCACAGAGGTATATGTCACTTCCAAGGGAAAGGGGGGGATGGGCATTGCCGGACCTAAAGTTATATTATTGGGCTGCAGCATTGCAAGGAATGGTCGCATTAATTGGAGGAGCAGAGAAGGATGGCTGGGATAAGATAGGATCGCTTGCTATTTATGGTTTAGTTTTGGGCACAAATGCTGAAAATATATTTTTGAGATTTACTGAAGAGAGCTACTTCAAAAGAACATGATTTAAGGTAATCACGGCCGCTTACAATATATGGAAGGGATTTTCTAAAAAGGTTGGAATAGGGAAATATAACGCATACACTAGATTTAAAAATAACCCTTCACTTCCCAATGCAGTGTTTTCAGGAGTGGTATATCAAGAATGGGAAAGACGGGGGATAGGTAAGATTGGGGATATGTTAGATGTTAACGGTCTGATGCAGTTTACAGATTTAAAAAATAAGTATGTGTTAAACACAAATCATTTCTTTAAATATTTACAAATAAGAAGTTGCATACTAAATAAAAACGGGGGTCCACTAGGTTTTGGGAGGAATATAATGATGGATCTTATACAAATCGGTCATGACTGTACTATAAAGAGATTCTATTTAGAGATGACAATGTTAAAGAAAGATGACCTCGAAAAGTGGATAGTTAAATGGTCTTCAGACTTAGATATAGATAGAGAAAGAGATATTTTCACTGAATCACTCGAGATGGGAAGTAAGTTATTGTGTCCATCATCCCTTCAGGCCCAGCATTATAAGACTCTGTACCACTTGTACTATACACCATGGAAAATTGCCCAGTGGGGGGGTTTATCCGGAACTACTTGTTTTAGGTGCGGCAGTATGGAGGCTAACTTGATACATATTTTTTCGACCTGCCCGCACCTAGATAAGTTAAAACAGGATATTGGGAACTTTTTTCGTAATGCTTTAGAAACAACATTAGAGTTAACCCCGGTAATCATCTTGCTGGGGGTGTATCCCAATGGGCAAATAAACTGCAAATACTTCTTGTTTGTAGCAATGGCGATTTTTAGATTACTAGTGGCTTCAGCTTGGCTTGATTCAAACCCTCCAACTTATCATCAATGGTTAGGTAAAATATTATCAACACAAAAATTAGAAACCGCTATTTATGCTAGAAAGGGCAGAAAGGGTAAAAAATTGGGTATGCTAATTTGGGGACCCTTGATCCAGTGGAAATTTGGAACTGAATAATGTAATGTGTAGAATACATACTATAGAATGTGGATATATATGAATATATTTGCATCTTTTCAGATCTGTTCAGATTGAATCTACATGTATCAAGTGTATATTGTAATATGTCTCTATTCAACCAATATTTGTGATATGTGTTCTCTGAGAGAAAAAATCTCCTTTCTTTTTTTTCTCTTTTTATTTTCTTTTTTGTATGCATTTCATTGTGCCTTGTTCATGTAATCAAGGGGGTAGGGGGGGGGGGGGGGGGGGAAACGAGGGGAAAAACTTTCAATCAAAATATTTAAAAAAAAAAAAAGAACTGTCAGAGAATTACAAGATACATCCAGTATTCCATGTTTAATATTACACCCATTTCATTCCCTAACATGAACAGAAAACCCCCGACCACCAGTCCAGATACATAGACATTGGGAACACAAGGTGCACACAATCTTAGATGCCAAAAGAATTCAAGGAAAACTGTATTACTTAATTGACTGGAAGGACTATGGGCCAGATGGCCAATCTTGGGAACCCGCTTCAGCAGTGCATGCACCATGTTCTGCAACAATTTTACCTACAACACCCCACAAAACCCCACTCAGTTGGATGTTCTTTGTGGGGGGAAACAGTTGCAACCTTGACCACCACCCACTTTCCCTGTCTCATTTGTAAATTGATGCCCAAACCCTGGCGTCTCCAGCATTCCTGAAATTGCCCCTGTGCATTAGTGTGGTTTAAGGCTTATTAGCCTTTTGTTTTCACCATCACTTTGATCCCCAGTTAAAATACCCGGGCCCCTAGAATGCTGGCCCAGCCTTTCAGTATGATCTCACTAGAATTCAACCAGGTCACATGACCAGCAGCCATTTTGTGAATGGGTTGGGATAAATACCATGCCCACCCTCATACATATGCTTGAGTCATCGCTCCTGATACTGATCCCTGGCTCCTGGTCCGTGCACCACGCCTGATCCCATGTTCCTTGTCAATGGTTCAACAGCTTCAGCTCCTCAAAATCTGCAAAGAAAGAAAGAGATTGGTAACATATTTACTCTGAAATAAACAGCAACAAAAACATCAGTGATTTTAATGCAAAACAATTTGGAAAGGCGTTAAGGAAACACGATTCATAACATTGTATATTTTTTGGACCAGAATGTTCTCGTCATCAGTACATGCTTATTAAAGTTTCAGAACAAGGTTCCTCATCCCAACAATTGTGACAGGAACAGTTTTTGGGGGGGCAAACAATACAACTAACATCTCGTGACAAACGCAGTGCACTTAAGTGGACTGATGAACTATTCAACCTGGAATAATTCAGTTGCATAAACGCACCCGAAACACTTGTCAAAATATTGTTATTATTCAAAACTGCATGGCGGTCCATGACACCAGAGACATTGTGCAAATAGTATTGAAATATTGTTAACAATGAAAGGGCAGTCCTTCTGACTAAAGACATTGTTTTTCTCGCTATTGACACATTGTTGTCATTTGATGTTGAGTAATTTACCCAACGTACTTTAGAGAAAACCTTGTTAAAAAATCACCAGAGAGATTCCATGTAAAGGCATTGAAATAATCCTGTTATGTGAGTGAGTTGTATGCCATTGACACATACATTAGTATAGTTAAACAAAAAGATTCTATCAAAGTGTGTTGGTGATAATTTTTAATTCTTAGTTTTTTTCAAATTTTTAAATGTGGTGTTAGGCTCTTCCTCAGATTGGTGAGACAAAGGCACTATGTGCTTTTAAAATATCCATCACACACTAAGAATCCCTTAGTGTCATGCTTCATCATTGGGGTCTTCCCGTCCCTCTACGGGGCGGGGCGTGCTACGACCTACGGATTACGTGGGAGCACTGTTTTCGTGACAAAAGGCTATGTGTTGGTGCAGTGTTGGTGATGTCAGTGAAGTGCAGGGACCTATTTATGTGAGTAAAAAGATTAAAAATTCCCTGGCTAGTGGAAACATTTCCCCAAAAATTTTTGAGAATCCTAACACAGTGGTCTCTGTAAGAGAAAAGGGAAAAAAGGAAGACTATAAACACATACAAATGTGGCACATAGTTCACAGCGTCCTCATTTTGTCCGTGTTACCATTGTTTAAGAGGTAACTAATTATAATGCATAAACATTTGAGCTGCATTAGAAAAGGCAGTAGATTTATGCAACGGTTCATTACCAATGATTGTTTGCTCCTTCTTTAGAGCCTGTCCAATATGAAGACAAACACAGAATCTCGACATTAACACACACACATGTGACTCATACATAGAAGTATTTTCAAACAATGTTTTGGGAAATTTTACTACGCTTCACCTGGGGCCAACTCATGCCCTGAAGCTCAAACTGACAGCTTATTTTTGCTATCAGTTTGTAGGACTCTAGGCAAACTTTAGAACTGAGTATCATTTAGTAGGGACCATTAGAGGTCCTGATGAGCAGGCAGTAGGGGACTGCCTGTGAAACATGTCGACCTGGTAGCTAGCTAATAGCTCTACCACACAACCCCTTTTTAACATTCCCAGCTAGGGAAGCGAATAAAAATATTTTTTCCACTAGCCAGGGAATTTTTAATCTTTTTAGGTAGGTCGTAGCACGCCCTGCCCCATAGAGGGACGGGAAGACCCCAATGATGAAGCATGACACTAAGGGATTCTAAGTGTGTGAGGGGTATTTTAAAAGCACATAGTGCCTTCGTCTCACCAATCTGAGGAAGCGCCTAACACCACACTTAAAAATTCGAAAAAACCTAAGAATTAAAAATGATCACCAACACACTTTGATAGAATCTTTTTGTTTAACTAGATCTGTAAGGAGGGTGATTCTATCAATTCCTCTATACTTCCTCTATTGTTTTGGAGGACATACATTAGTATTACTAGCAGGACGGTTGTTACCAGGTTCATTTTGATCCCTCCCGTTGTTGGTTATAGATCACAAGATATCACATACACCAGAAGGTGCACATGTTATCATGAACTACTCCCTGGTCCATGTATCACTGACGGGTCTTTCTTTATGTCTCGCTCCTTGCCAACCTCCTTCCCCTTTTGAGACTTTCACCATCATGAGGTTGCTAATCGTGTTGAGGGTAGTGCTGAGAGAGGATAGAGAAATTGCATCGTTTCCTGCAGAGATCCTGAATGTTTGTAGATGAGTGGAAAGTCTTAAAATCATGTTTGCCTTGGTTTCAAAGGTAGAAGTTAGAGGAAGGTAGGCCTCAGAGGCGTTCTCCGGCACCTCAAATTTGCATTTAGTAACCACATTGTTTAAGTGAAGCACTGAGAACTTTCAATAAAGGTAATCTAAATCAAAGGCTTCTATGGCCTTAAGTTCAAAAGAACTATAAGCTATGGTCTGCTTTTCTCCTGCACTTCAAACGCTATATAGCCTCCGCTTTTAAGTGGGTGTAGTGTGCATGAGCCTGGAACCCATGTGAGTATGAGTGAGAGTGCAATAGTGTAAGAGGGGACTGAAGATGCTGATCAAGTCTTCCTTTCATTCCTTATGTAGGTGTGACATTTCCAACTCAAGCCTAACACCTACACCTATTGTGCTCAGAGATGAACTCAAGAACAGCTGGAGAGGGAGAACCACCACATTCCATAGGCTGTCGTTATTATTTTGTCCCAACCCCCATTCCCCTAAGCGCACTTCCTTATGAACAGTATAGCTGTTCTTCTTGGAGAGCGTAATTGGGAGTGATCGACTGTCCATGGCTTCACGGGGCCCAGATTTACCAGGTTAGTGCATATGTGTGTTCGGCTTTTGACTGCAAGGGATTCTGGGTAAAAAATTCTGGCTCAGAAGTCACCTAACCCTGGATTCTCCAAGCTGTCTAGTTTTAAAAAATGTGCAGGTTTGCTAGGTTTCCCTATGACCCAGATGAGCTAGGGCCCAAAACCCTCAGCTACCCACTTTGCCAAGAAAGGGTCCATTTTAAATTTGGGGAAATGTGAGGTTTCCATGTTGCGTTTTACCCCATTTCCTGTCAATGGCAGTAGGCCTACCCACACAAGTGAGGTACCATTTTTATTAAGAGACTTGGGAAAATGCTGAGTCGAAGGTAGTTTGTGGCTCTTCACAGATTCCAGGACTTTCTATCACAGAAATGGGAGAAAAATGTGTTTTTTAGTCAAAGTTTGAGGTGTGCAAGAGATTATGGAAAAATAAACGCTGTAAGTGCCATGCAAGTCACCCTACAGTGGATTCCCACAGGTGTCCAGCTTTTAAAAATTTGCAAGTGTGCTATGTTTCCCTAGATGCCAGCTGACTTTAGGCCCAAAATACACAGCTTCCCACTTTGAAAAAAGGGTCAGTTTTGAGTGGGAAAATGTGATGTATCCATGCTGCATTTTGGGCTGTTTCCTGTCACGGGCACTAGGTCTACCCAGACAAGTGAGGTACCATTTTTATTGGGAGACTTGGGGAATGCTGGGTAGAAGGACATTTGTGGGTCCCCTCAAATTCTAGAACTTTCTATAACATAAATGTGAGGAGAATGTGATTTTTAGTCAAAGATTGAGGTTTACAATGATTCTGAATACAAAACCCAGATGAGAGCCACACAAGTCCCCCACCCTGTATTCCCCAAGGTGTCTAGTTTTAAAAAATATACAAGTTTGCTAGGTTACCCTATGCACCAGCTGAGCTTGGGGCAAAAATGCACAGCTACACACTTTGCAAACATGTTTCAATTTTTTAAGTGGAAAAATGTGATATATCCATGTTGTGTTCAAGACCAATTTGGGAAATGCTGGATGGAAGGACATTTTTGGCTCCATGCAGATTCCAGAACGTTCCATCACAGAAATACAAGGAAAATGTGTTTTGTAGTCTAAGATTGAGGTTTGCAAGGCATTCTGGGTAAACAGAATGGATGAGAACCATTCAAGTCATCACCCTGTACTCCCCAGGTGTCTAGTTCTAAAAGAATTGAACGTTTGTTAGGTTTCCCTAGGTGCCGACTGAGCTAGTGCCCAAAATCTACAGCTACCTACTTTGCAAAAGAAGGGTAATTGTAGAGTGCAAAAATTTGATGTATCCATGTTGCGTTTTGGGATGTTTTCTGTTGCAGGCTCTAGGCTTACCCACACAAGTGAGGTACCATTTTTACTGGGAGACTTAGGGGAATGTAGGGAGGAAATATGTTTGTGGCTCCCTGCCCATTACAGAACTTTCCATAACAGAAATGTGTGGAAAGGGTGTTTTTAAGACAGGTTTTGAGGTTTGTAATGCATTCTGGGTAGAAACAACCTGGTGAGAACCAGGCAAGCCACCGTTAGGTGTCTAGTTTTCTAACTGCACACATTTGCTTTGTTTCTCTAGGTGCCTGCTGAGCTAGGGTCTAAAATCCAAAGCTACAATACTGGGGAAAGGGTTGAGTGTTTAGTGAAGAAATTTAATGCATCCATGTTGTGTTTTGACAGTTTCTTTTACTGACACTAGGCCTACCCAGACACGTTAGGTACCATTTTATAAGACCTGTGAGGGCATAGAATAGTAGAACATTTTGTATTACTAATTGGATTTGACTGCATTTGTGCCTCCAAATGTAAGCCAGTGTATAAGAAAGTAGACATTTTGAAAAATACTTTCTAAATCATGCCAGTAGGGGTACTCACAAATTTAGAGATGTACAAATACCACTGCTGCTAAACTTCATACCCTGTGCCCTTTTCAGAAATGCATAGGTTTCCTTGATACCTATTTTTCACTCTACATATTCTACCATATGAATTGTTCTATACCCAGGTACACAACTGAATATCATAGTATGGTGCAGCTCAGTTGTTGGCTCTAGGTACCTTGGAGTCTTGGTGAACCTATAAACTCTCTATATACACACAAACAAAAGGCTATACCCTATATACTGGTATATTGCTTTTTGAAATCGACCATCGTGTCAAAAAGTTACAAATGAAAACATTGTCACAAATGGCCGTTTTTTTTTCTTGAGGAAAATCTTGTGGGACCTACATAAGTGATCCCTTGCTGAATTTGGAATTTTGGCTACTTTTCAGTAATCTATATTATTCCTGGATCACCTATGAGTTTCACAGGCGTTTGTTATTTGTTGTGCTCTTACCCTATTGAAAGTAGGTTAAGAACACACAAAATAGGAAGAATGTGTTACCTCTTTAAAAAATACTATAACTGTGGTACAAAACTAGGTTTTTTGATTCAGCTCTGCATGTTTCTGAAAGCTGGGAAGATGATGACTTCTGTGTAGAAAACTGTTGTTGATGGGATTTTTAGGAAAACAAGCAGACACTTTATCCAGACTACTTTCTTCCTCTTTCTCTAAAAAAAAACTCTATATTTTGCCTATTTTCATAGTCCCCTTCAGGGTAATTCACAAACCCTGGGTACCTTTAGAAGCCACAGAATGTTGGTAAAAAAGGACAGGAATTTGTCATGAGTACCCTATGTGGAAAAACAGTTATGGATCTCTCAGCGTGCACTACCCCAAATAGCCGAAAATAGGGCTCAGCACCAGGTGGGAAAAGGCCCAGCAGTTAAGGGGTTAAAAAATTGACCCATTTTAATAATGTGTTTATACTTCGTTGAAACGCAAATTCATTATAGTTTAAAAAAATAAGCATAATTATTATATAAATATGGTTTTATCATATATTACGAATACTAATACAAACATAAGGAATATGATCTACTACAAAGCAGCAGAAGAAGAGGTGTTTTTCATATCATTATTCATGTACTCCCTTACCTTTAATTAGTTACTAGGAGGTGAAGACTTCTAATTAAGATTTCTTCTGAAAAGCATTTTCACAAAGTAGTTATACATTTTGTTAATAAAAATGTACTTTCATCTTTTCTTCTGTTAAGCAAATTTAGACAAAAAAGTGTAAAATTTTATTTTGTTATCATTGGCAGCTATTTTATAACTGTTGGTCTACTAAGAACATTATTAATTATCAATAGCTGACTATCTAAAAACAATGGTTGGCAGTACCAATAAGTCTGGTTTATAATTGAAAGTGACTCTCAGTCACTGGTAAGTGTAGGCACACGATACGTCATTATGCATGCACTCTTACTTGCTCTCATCCATCCATTTATCCACTCACTGACGAATTCTTGCAGTCACTCATCTGGAATGAATCAGGCGCACAAACTCACATAAGCATTTGGAAGAAAATGTAAAATAATAAAAGTAGAAAAAGGAAACATGCTGGCACCAACACTTGGTGGGCATAAGCCTGCAATGCAGAAACATAGTAACAGCTGGTCATCTTGCAATGATAATGCACAAGGTGCAGGGTTGTTTTCAGCATAACAACTACAATCAAAAGTCGTTTGCTTGGCATCTTTGAGTGGTAAGAACAAAAAAGATTTTGATTTCCGTTCTAAGATAGCCTCTCAGTAACCATAACATTAGAAAGCCATGTTCAAATGCTAAGGACAACACTGGCTCACTGTTGTATTAAGCCTGGATTATAAACATAACACATCTAAAAATAGTGGCCATCTTTGAGTGATAAAACACTGATACACTATATTCAATACTATTCCAAGATGACCATCCAGTTTAGAAATAGTGGCAGCACAGGATGCAGCACTTTACAAGAGGAAAAGAGAGGCAAGCAAGCAAATCAGTAGAACTGTCGAGGGAGCTGCTTAATGCTCAAAAAAGAGAAGAGAAATGAAAGGGCCCTATAAAACAAAACTAAAGGCCTCCCCATGAGGCAGGAACCTGAAATAAATTAATTTTTAGACTGAACTTCACATGTAATCAGGCCAAGGGCTTTTACTCACAGGGCAAAATCTCTAATGGCAGAATTGATTGTCCCATGGAGTATGCTGTCATGTAATGAAGGAGCATAAGAAGGATGCCTAAATAGACAGAAGAGGGGTGTTTAAAAAACCTCTATGTACGTGATCCAGCGGGTTACAGGCAACACGTAATCTAACACCACATACTCACCTGGGCCCATAAATCCATTCACAACACACTAGCGATAACCGCTGGTGTCATGTTTTTGTAATTTTCTAGATTAGTTATCTCTAGTCCTGAACTAATCTTTCACTGATCAAAAAGTTCTTTCCTCTGGTCAATGGACCATTAGTTGGAACTAGTTGATGGTGAAATGGCATATGTTTTCAATATACGAACACCTTGGAAATGATCACAGAGTCGGGACGTATTTTTAAATTTTATCTCAGAACAAATTCATGTGAACACCTTCTACAAAGACTCTTTGTAAATGGTGTTCTTACAGACTCATTTGAAATAACTAGAGGTACCCGACAGGGTCGCCCGAGCTCTCCATTGTTGTTTGCTCCATATATAGAACCCTTTTTAGGGCAACTTGAAATTACCAAGAGCATTAGACCTATTGAATCCAAGGGTTGGAAAACTAAAACTTTGGCTTACGCCGACGAAATAGCTATGGTTACCCCTGATCCTGAAACAGCTATAGTTGAGATAGAGGCAGAAACAGCGAGATTTGGGCAACTCTCAGGGTATTCTCTTAATAGTACTAAAACCCAAATTGTTTGTAATAATATCAGCATGGCTAACAACACTAGACAGGTAGAAAAGGCAACATATCTTGGAGTCGAGCAAAATGGAAAACAGGGTAGGAATCCAGGAAAACGTATCTTTTTATTCAGCCGAAATAGCACAGAAAATCTTAATTCCAGCTCGGCTTCAGGCACAATATTACAAATCCTTTTTTTTTACTCTATTACACCCCCAAAAAGATATCTAAATGGGGGTCAGGAATAGGAACTCAATGTCCCTGAAGTGCGGTATTTCGGGCGGATTTAAATCACATGTTTAATTCATGTAATTCTTTAAGTAGTTTAAAACAGGAAATCTCAAATTTCTTTAAGGAGGTACTAGAGGTTGATTATCTCCTCTCTCCATCTTTTATTGGAGTTTGGGTAGACCTGCAACTACAAGGGAAGCCAGGAGAAAAACTTGTGTTTATTGGCATGGAGATATTACGCTTATGCCTGGCTTCGGCTTGGCTGTATCAAACTCCCCCTGGTTTTTACCAATGGCTTTCTCGTTTATTGGCAAATTATAATTTTGAGAAAGCTATGAATGCAAAAAGGGGATTGCGGGATCGATTTAAAGGCCTAACAATTTGGGCACTGCTGAGTAGATGGCTTGCAAAGCATTAGTAAAACTCAAAAATGTGTTCTTTAGGATGTTGTATTTTATTGTTTGTTTAAAACTAACAGCCAATTGAATGAGTCCAACTTCTTATGGGTGGGAAGGGTGGGGTTAAGACTGAAAGGGGTGGGGTGTGGGATAAACTAATAAAATTTGCATAATTTCTATACTTTTCCCCTTTTTTATATTTTTGTTTGTTTTTATGTTTTTTCATTAATGAGCTGCAATAATTGAATATATGATTGTATAAGTATGCACTAATCCTTTAATTATAAAAAAACAAAAGATTACATTCATGTGGACCACTTACACTGTACAGAACAAACTACGTCTCTCACGGGAAGGAAGATTCAAATAATCAATCTAATGCATTCATTTATACTTTGCAATGACACTGCATGAAAGGGAGAGGATAGAAAGAGAAGCACATAAGCACATACACAGATATATTTATATTTACCCAGAATGGTGTAAAAACCAACTCCCAGGACTAGGAATTGGTAAGGGTCCCCCAGGAAAGGTCTGGCGAACAAAGGCTTCAGGACAGGAATTAGGACGGGAATCAGGACTGGACAGACGACATCTCTATCACTGATGCTTGCATAGCACCCCTCTCTGGCACTCTCTTCCTCCTCAAGATTCTTCTTTGATCATCTTCTAAATTAATTTGCTTAAGATAATTGGATCTGTAATTTGATTCTTCTTCAGCATCACTCGTCACTCCGACAGCATCCCAGTCTGGAATTGAGCATCTCCATTTGGAACTTCATAACTAACTAACTAAACTACTTCAATTAATCTTTGTTAATGCTAGTATGCCATTAATGTTTCAAACTTATAAAAATAATAACTCTGATTGGACAGGCGAGGGGAGGTGGTCATCACACCATGCTTATTTCCCATTATATTCTTTCAGTTATTTGTTTAAAATCCCACTCCTTACGTTTTATACATCGGTCTTTTTTCCCACCCGTATTCACAATGTAATTGTCACATATTAAGAACAAAACTGTAGTTCCCATCCATTTTAATAGACTGTCAGTCTGGTTCTCATGAAAGTATCCACTGGAAACCTCGGACGAGGTTCAAGTTGACATTGCGTTTTCTAGCTAGGTTGCACTACGCATGTGCGGTAGAACGAGAGGGAATAAACTGTGGTTCCTGTTTCTAGGCCCATAACAGGCATTATTGAAAGAGTAAAAAATAAATGGGTTCACTGTATACCACCTATCTCTACTCTAATCCCATTTACTTATTATCACTCTCCCTGCATTAGCACTAGTAGAATAGCTGGATTTAGTTTTTCACCAAGCAGGTGGCAAGCATGTGAGTTTCAAGCAGCAATTTTGTTAGCTATTGCTCAAGGGCAGAAAGTTCCCTCCAAGCGAAAGATACGTCATACTACGTAGATGCAGTAGACACATGCGCACTAAAGATTTTCAGTTTGTGGCCATTTTAGAATCACACTTAGGTTACTGGTTAATAAAACAAATAGACAAGCTTCATTCTAGTTCATAAATGTTTGTGTAATGCATGTTATTTTCACAATACAAGTTTAGTATGTGGTTAGTGTTTACATGAGAAGATTGCTTCCAAGCAAGTCTCCTTTTCACGAGTCCCAGCTCCATCAATCCCCTTTCTGATGGCATTTTAAAGCCATCACAAAATTACCCATCCTTCATCAGATGTCAACTTTAGCATTTTTCAATTTCTTTCCTTTTTCCACTCTTGTTCTCATCTTTGTTCATAAATCTTTTCATTTGGTCAGATAACTTGCCTTTCATTTCTTCCAACTGAATCTCATCTCACTGAATGCCATTAATGTTTCAAACTTATAAAAATAATAACTCTGATTGGACAGGCGAGGGGAGGTGGTCATCACACCATGCTTATTTCCCATTATATTCTTTAAGTTATTTGTTTAAAATCCCACTCCTTACGTTTTATACATCAATCTTTTTTCCCACCCGTATTCACAATGTAATTGTCACATATTAAGAACAAAACTGTAGTTCCCATCCATTTTAATAGACTGTCAGTCTGGTTCTCATGAAAGTATCCACTGGAAAACTCGGACGAGGTTCAAGTTGACATTGCGTTTTCTAGCTAGGTTGCACTACGCATGTGCGGTAGAACGAGAGGGAATAGACTGTGGTTCCTGTTTCTAGGCCCATAACAGGCATTATTGAAAGAGTAAAACATAAATGGGTTCACTGTATACCACCTATCTCTACTCTAATCCCATTTACTTATTATCACTCTCCCTGCATTAGCACTAGTAGAATAGCTGGATTTCGTTTTTCACCAAGCAGGTGGCAAGCATGTGAGTTTCAAGCGGCAATTTTGTTAGCTATTGCTCAAGTGCAGAAAGTTCCCTCCAAGCGAAAGATACGTCATACTACGTAGATGCAGTAGACACATGCGCACTAAAGATTTTCAGTTTGTGGCCATTTTAGAATCACACTTAGGTTACTGGTTAATAAAACAAATAGACAAGCTTCATTCTAGTTCATAAATGTTTGTGTAATGCATGTTATTTCCACAATACAAGTTTAGTATGTGGTTAGTGTTTACATGAGAAGATTGCTTCCAAGCAAGTCTCCTTTTCACGAGTCCCAGCTCCATCAATCCCCTTTGTGATGGCATTTTAAAGTCATCACAAAATTACCCATCCTTCATCAGATGTCAACTTAAGAATTTTTCAATTTCTTTCCTTTTTCCACTCTTGTTCTCATCTTTGTTCATAAATCTTTTCATTTGGTCAGATAACTTGCCTTTCATTTCTGAATCTCTTCATAATTTCTTTTGTTTCCCTTTCCATTTATTTCACATCTTCCCATTCTTAGTTTATTATTACAACACTTACGCCATATTATTATTGATAACACTATTATTGCGATACCTACTATAGGGAATACTACTTGTCCTATAAAACTTTTTCTTATATTGAAAAAACAATTCCCTACTGAAGAAATACTTTTTGTTAGTCTTTCCCATACAATATCAAATTCCAGTGGTTCCAATTATTGTTGCATTTTTGTAATATTCTTTATATCCTTTAATTTCGGTGCTCCGCCTTCTTTAGCTAATATTATATCCGGCGCAAGTCATTTTTGCAAAACCATAGACCTAATCGCAACCATTTCTGTATTAATCATCAAGAAGCCTCCAGCAGTATCAGTCAAAAGACGATCAACCACTGTTGACAATTGACAGATTCTATGTGAATTTAGTACGACTCCTACTTATGGTATCAATGCACTGAATATGTCACCTATTATTTCTGAATAACTACATCTCTTTCTACGTGTTAGTCCATTAGCATTTTCATTGCTTCCAGTGATTCTCTTTACATGATAGATCTGTGGAAAACTATTCCAAAATAGCAACTCCCATACCACCTGGCAGGCAGCTTATAATAAACCTTTTCCCACACAAGTAGCAAACTCCAGGAAATACTGGGTCAGTTCCCCCTTTTAGTCCCCAACCTCCCAAAATTAGGAAGTTATGTTAACATTCACTAGAACCAATAAATGTGTTCTTATAATCTGTCTTTAATCTATGGAGGCATATTTTCCCCGTCTTCACAAAATCTAAGGCCATTGCAGCATGTTCCTTGCCAGCTATATAAATTCCTTCTTTTTCTGCCCATGATGGAATAAGATGTTTCTGTTCAGCAGCTTTTCTTTGGAAATCCTGCCTCCTTTCCTCAACTAAATTCTAAAACACTTTCTCTTCTTCATGTAATGAACATGTTAGATTATCTTTATGTGCCTTTTCTTTAGCTAATGACTTCATTGTTAATAAAAATTCTCTCATAAATGCGCATCTAAACTAGTTTTTACTGGATTCTTATTCTTTCGAAGAGGAATTTCTGTAAACACTACATCTATATTAGAATAATATTATTGTAATTTCATTGTTCTATAAAATAAACTTGACAGTACACTAAAAGAAATACTACATGTTAGAGGTTAATGGTGATATGTCACTCCTTCAGCTACTGAAGCAGGTGATTTCATACAAACATATCAATCACTAATCTCCATTGTGTCTACATACTGCAATTATAACTTTGTAAATACAGTTAAAGAGGTATCGTTGTCAGTTACTGTATGACGTAAATCTATGTCATCTGATGGTTCTAATTCTACTCTATCTCCTATCATATTAGCTGTCTTCTCATTAATGTTGTGTTATTATATGTATCTGTTATCATAAGATAAGGAAATGCTATTGTTAAGAATAACTAAACTAGTATCACTAACAACAAACTACATATACAAACCCTACAACATCTTTTTATACAATTATGTTTTGGCCTTTCTGTAACTCTGGTCTCAGCCATTTTGATTCAAGAAGATTTCTCTTCTTTCTTTTAATTTGGAATCAGAATCTTTCAAGTACTTCCTCTTCAGCAATCTGTTTTACGATTGCTTCTTCTTCAGATTCTTCATTTATTTCTAGATTCTCAAACTCTTCAAGAATCACATAGGTCCATTCAGGTGCTTTGAACTTATTGATTAATATTTTCAATCTTGAACTTCTATGAATGTTTTTTGCAATTGACTGTTCAGCCTGAATTTGACTTGTAACTTCGTTTACTTGTTCTGTATCTCCATTTATTGTTTTTAAATTATATTTTATCCTGGCCCAATTGTCAACTTTTCTGACCCTTTTGACTTGCACTGCACTTTCACCTTCTTGGTCTCTTTCAAGAACCCTTTAATTTTTGTTACATTGTGGCACAACCTGATTTTCTTCGTTTTCTGAGTTCCTTACTACATTTCTTTGTTCAGGACTTGTCTGAGTGGCTTTTTCAGCCTGAACTAGTTCATCTGTTTCTACCTGTTCCTGTTCAGGTACTCTTTTTGATAGTTCTTTTCCTTCTTCTTCCCGAACCTGTTCTTCTCTTCCTAACTGGTCCTGTTCAGGTCTTACTACACTTTTGTCTTTGACCGCCTGAACGGGTTCTTTGTATACCTATCTGTCCCTGCTCAGGTCTTTTGATTGATCGGTTCGCATGAGTATGTTTTTCTGTCCCTGTCTGGTCCTGCTCAGAATCTTCAGTTTCTTTGTTCCATTCTTCCTGAGCATGTTCTTCTACACCTCTCTGATTCTCTCTATTCTCCTGTTCCTCTAATTTTGAATTTTGAATGAAGAATTCACATATGTCAACTATTGGTACCCAATCCTCCTACCCAATCCTCCTGACTTGTGCCCGGTTGTTTGTTGTCAAACTCGCTAGTCTCTTGCTATAGGATCTTTGACTGCTTCAACTATTTTCGTCAGTTGTGGTCTTTCCTCATCAGGGGCTGGCACCCTTTTTGTATGACTAACAAGTACCCAGTTTGGCAGTCCTTCACACTTCACTGCCATGGTAGTGACCAGTATGACTTGTCGTGGCTCATCCCACTTTGTTGCTAGGCACGAGTTTCTGGTGGGGTTCTTTACCACCAACCAATCTCCAGGACTCAAATCATGAGCTTGATCCGGCTGCCTGGTCACTGGGTCTTCCCCCAACCTGGTGAGAGACAGAATGCACTAGGTCAGTGTTGTGCTTTGTACATGAAGACTCTGGTAGCCAGGTTGTAAGTTCTGAAGTCTTTATTAATCCATGTCTTGCAGTATCAAACAAGGTTCAGCCATGTAACAACTCTTAACCCAGATCTAATAACTCCTATGCCAGCCCCAATAGGAGCAGCCTGCCTAGCTGCTCAGCCCATCTCCAACTGTCACCACTCATCCACACAAGCACCCAGGCATTCCATTCATCACAGTCACACCAACATTCCGTCACCATCTCTCACTCTGGCTGAGCAGCTAGGAGGACCTAGGCTGATTTACATATACAAGTAAACCGTAGGATATAACATTATCCCTTTCCTTTTAAAATGAAAACAAAACTTACAATTTTAAAAGAAAAGAACTATACACAAAAGGCGATAATCTTCATAACTAAGGGATGAAAATGAATTCAAAACATCACCAAAGAGAAAACCAAGCAAACAAGAAAAGATGGGCATAATACGACATATTAAAAACATGCATCAAAATCCCCCATCCTCCCTCAGGAGCCCTCTAGGCTCTAGGAATGAACAGTGCACCACGTGGGAGCCCTCTGGCTCAGAAACAACTGGGTGCCTTGGAGCACTCTGACTCCTTAAGGAAATAAATGCCCCCATTGTTGGAGCCCTCTAGGCTCTGAAAATCAGCATGTGGCCCCTGGGGCACTCGTGGCTAAAAATACAAAAATGCCCCCGGAAGTCTCGTGGGCAAAATAATACAATAATGCCATTGTTGGAGCCCCACTCGGGGGACTCGAAATACGAACAATGCCCCGGAGCCTCTCGTGGGCTCTCAAGTAAGATATGCCCATCGTTGGAGGCTCGGGAAGAATCCGGGCCGCCCTCGCTCTGTGGTCAGCAGGGCAGCGGGAATCAGCTGCGCACTCTCCATCACCCCGCCCCCCCAACCGGGCAGCTCTACTCACAGGCTGCTCTCCGAAGGCAGGGGGACGCTGTCTTCGGTAAGCAGTCTGCCGGGGCTCTCCATCTCTCACGGGGGCCTCGGCGAACGTCCTCAGGCAGTGAGCAGGATTCTCTCACCTCATGGGAGCCCCGCCCTCTCTTCGCGCCAGCCTTCACCCGGTCCCCCATCTTGGGACCGGGACTTCGTCTCCTGGCAGCTCCGGCGGGGCTCTCCCTGGAGCATGGGAGCCCCGTGCCATAGCTACGCCAGCCTCTTCCGGCCTAGGTGCAGGCCCACCTCCATCCCGGCGGGCCTGCCTGACTTCCGGTTTTCACGGAGGGCCGCGGCAATGATCTCCCTGGCATAATGAGGGGTAGGCACCCTTGATAGGCAAAATAAACATAGCAGCGAGGTGGGCACTCGCTAAGGGGGCAGATAAATGGGTTGGCACCTGTAAATTATAATAAAGCAAATAGTCTGGCAGAATGCAGGGTGGGCACCTGCTTAGGGGAAAAATAAGCGGGCATGGTGTACACAGCGCTAAAGGTAACCAGAGGTCCTGGGATAGAGAGGAAAGCACCTTCAGGCTGCTAAGTAGATGCAGCAAGGTCCTGGGGCAAGGAAATGGAGCAACCAGCTCCTCAGCAAAGAAAAGTACTCCAGGCATCCAGGATATCCAGGGGCTGGGCAGGGCCCAGGGAGGCAAGCCTTACCCTTGGCCCCAGCAGCAGCACGCCCATGGTAGATTCGAGTTGGGAACAAGAACATTTTACAAGAGGTCACAGACTCTTTTTATACAGTGTGTTTTATATCACTGTGTGTTTGTTTCCCTCCTGAGGCGGAAGCCGGGAGGTTGCTGTGTCACTGCGCTCGATTCTGTATGTTTGTTTTAAACTTTTCCTGAAAGCGACTTCTAAAAATTATATGCTTCGATCTGCTTGATTCACTAAGCTCATCATTTTAAAACTTATCTGCATTTGTATTTTAAATTTACTCGCATTCGCTCGGCTTGAATCAGTAAGCCTACTTACAGGAACTGCACTCTGCACTTAGCACTTTGATCTCCCCCCACACCGCTTGAACTGCTAAGCGTGATCTCAGCGCCCCCTCACCCTCGTATTCCCCCACTCACCGGGCAAGTCCCAGCCGATGTAAACGCTGAGGACATCTCCACACCCCCGGCTGAGCTCCAAAAATACAGCAGCAGCCATCTTAGGTGGGGGAAGCTTCTGACGCTCCCTAGTGGCCAGCATAAAAAGGGTACCCATACCAGGTCTCTACCTCACTGTGTGTTTGTTTCCCTCCTGAGGCGGAAGCCGGGAGGTTGCTGTGTCACTGCGCTCAATTCTGTATGTTTGTTTTAACCTTTTCCTGAAAGCGACTTGTAAAAATTATATGCTTCGATCTGCTTGATTCACTAAGCTCATCATTTTAAAACTTATCTGCATTTGTATTTTAAATTTACTCGCATTCGCTCGGCTTGAATCAGTAAGCCTCCTTACAGGAACTGCACTCTGCACTTAGCAATTTGATCTCCCCCCACCCCGCTTGAACTGCTAAGCGCGATCTCAGCGCCCCCTCACCCTCGTATTCCCCCACTCACCGGGCAAGTCCCAGCCGATGTAAACGCTGAGGACATCTCCACACCCCAGGCTGAGCTCCAAAAATACTGCAGCAGCCATCTTAGGTGGGGGAAGCGTCTGACGCTTCCTAGTGGCCAGCATAAAAAGGGCACCCATACCAGGTCTCTACCTCACTGTGTGTTTGTTTCCCTCCTGAGGCGGAAGCTGGGAGGTTGCTGTGTCACTGCGCTCGATTCTGTATGTTTGTTTTAACCTTTTCCTGAAAGAGACTTGTAAAAATTATATGCTTCGATCTGCTTGATTCACTAAGCTCATCATTTTAAAACTTATCTGCATTTGTATTTTAAATTTACTCGCATTCGCTGGGCTTGAATCAGTAAGCCTCCTTACAGGAACTGCACTCTGCACTTAGCAATTTGATCTCCCCCCACCCCGCTTGAACTGCTAAGCGCGATCTCAGCGCCCCCTTACCCTCGTATTCCCCCACTCACCGGGCAAGTCCCAGCCGATGTAAACGCTGAGGACATCTCCACACCCCCGGCTGAGCTCCAAAAATACCGCAGCAGCCACCTTAGGTGGGGGAAGCGTATGACGCTTCCTAGTGGCCAGCATAAAAAGGGCACCCATACCAGGTCTCTACCTCACTGTGTGTTTGTTTCCCTCCGGAGGCGGAAGCCGTGAGGTTGCTGTGTCACTGCGCTCGATTCTGTATGTTTGTTTTAACCTTTTCCTGAAAGCGACTTGTAAAAATTATATGCTTCGATCTGCTTGATTCACTAAGCTCATCATTTTAAAACTTATCTGCATTTGTATTTTAAATTTACTCGCATTCGCTCGGCTTGAATCAGTAAGCCTCCTTACAGGAACTGCACTCTGCACTTAGCACTTTGATCTCCCCCCACCCCGCTTGAACTGCTAAGCGCGATCTCAGCGCCCCCTCACCCTCGTATTCCCCCACTCACCGGTCAAGTCCCAGCCGATGTAAACGCTGAGGACATCTCCACACCCCTGGCTGAGCTCCAAAAATACCGCAGCAGCCATCTTAGAAGGGGGAAGCGTCTGACGCTTCCTAGTGGCCAGCATAAAAAGGGAAGGACATGCCTCCGCGCAGCGGACGCGATCAGTGGGCGCGCCAGAAGCGTGCCGGAGTCGTGCCAGAGTCCTGCCCATCTGCGCCTGTCCGCGACCAGGACGCGGCCGCGATAAGCCAAATCTCTGCTCCACCTTGCCCCTCCTCCATCATTTCCTACGGTAGGGAAGCCCTACTCCATCTCAATTGTTGCTATCCGCTCACCGCATCTTCCGGGGCCCTTGTCACTACCCTACAAACCCTGTAGTGCACAAAATGGAGACATCATCCCCCCGACACCTTGTCGTTTTCTACAGGCTTCCACTCGTCACCTGGCCCCCAAGAAAATTGTCATTAAAGCTGGCTTGATCAACTACCGCTCACTTGTGAAACACTCTCTAGACGTAGCTCAATCGTTAGAGGAAAATAAGTGGGACCTGCTTTTTCTCATTGAAACCTGGTTAGGGAAAGAAACCAACCCTCCTCTTTGTCTCGCCATTCCGCCAGAATATAAGATCTTGTGCGCCAACAGACAGAATATCTATCCTGGTGGAGGTGTGGCCATAATCTATAGATCTATCTGGTCCATCTTGTCCTTCTTTTACTCTCAAATAGATTGTATCGAGGCATTACCTTTTTGCATTGAATTAGCACCCAATTGCACCTACTCAGGTTTATTAGTATACCGCCCCCCCAAATCTAAAATTACCCATCTTCCGGCTCTCCTTGATTATGCCTTACAAGCCTCTACCCGCTACGCCAACTTCACCCTGATTGGGGACTTCAACCTTCACGTAGACATCGCTGAAGACCCCACCATCGTTAATTTTCTTTCCACCTTATCGGATGGTGGGCTAAACCAAATAATATCTGGCCCCACTCATAAGGCAGGACATACCTTGGACCTTATCTGCACCAATTTAACCGACATTTCCTCAAGTGCCCCATCCCCGTAACCTGGTCTGATCACTATATGATCCCTTTTACCATCTCCTTTGGCCATCAGGATCGATCTAGTCCCCCACATAATCCAGTGGGCCGCAACTGGAGTATGATTTCTCCTGACAACCTAGCCACTCATCTGACCTCGCTCGTCTTTGAGGAGGCTACAGACCGAGATACCAGACTGTCCAAATTCAATCATTGGATCTCCTCCGCAATCGATCTTGTAGCACCATTCAGGCCTATGAAATCCTCCCGAGCCACCCCTTCCCCTCCCTGGTACTCGGATGAACTCCGCAAATGTAAATCGGCCTGTAAACAACTAGAGAGATGCTGGAGACGATCTTACTCTCCAAACAGCAAACTCAAATATAAATCTGCCCTTAAAGAATACAGGAAGAAAATCATACATCACAAAAGACTCCATCTAGAGGAAAAAATCCCCCGGGCACAAGGCTCGTCAAGAGAGATCTTCAATACCGTTAGAACCTTCACTGACCCACTAGCCCTCAAGCGTCAAACCCCGGTGTCCCAGACCCTTCGCGATCGTCTCTCTAACTATTTCGAAGACAAGATTGCTACTATTCAGAACTCTTTTCCCAGCAAGACTAACTCTATCAGTCACGAACCGTGCATAGCCAGCTCTAACCCCATTCATGTCTTTTCTAACTTTGAGGTGATTACCCCGGAGCAATCTCTGGCAGAACTACTAAAATGCAAATATGGCTCCCCCATGGAGCCCTGGCTGGCTAAACAGTACAAATCCCTAGCCCCCCTGCTTAACCCCATCTTAAATGATATATGGAATGATTCCCTCCAGACTGGCATCTACCCCGACTCTTGGAAGCACGCCAGACTAGTGCCCATACTTAAAAAGGCGAATGCAGACCCTACCGAACTAGCTAACTACCGACCCATCTCGCTGCTGCCCGCCCCTGCTAAAGTACTCGAGAAACTCGTACAACGACAACTGGCCAACTTCTTGGAAACTCACGGCGCCTTCCATAACTCACAGCACGGATTCAGACCTGGTCATAGCACCGAATTCGCCCTCATTGAGATGGCTGATGCCATCCGATGGAAGCTGGACGAGGGGTCAAGAGCGGTGTTGGTGCTGCTCGATCTGTCGGCAGCATTCGACACCGTCTCCCAACCCCTCCTCCTTGACCATCTGCAAGCTAAAGGCATCCAAGGCAAGGCCCTGGAATGGTTTGCCTCCTTCCTATCCAATCGGACACAGGCAGTATTCACACCCCCATTTACCTCGGACAGCCGTCCGCTCAGGTGGGGACTCGCTCAGGGCTCCTCACTTAGCCCCCTTCTGTTCAACATTTATTTTTCCCCCTTGGCCAAGATCATCGCTAAATTCGGAATCAAGGCCACTTCTTACGCTGACGACATACAGCTACTGTTTTCATATGACTCCCCATCCCAATCCACCTTTGACCCGTTGAAAAACTGTCTCCGCAACATCGCAAGTTGGATGGATAACAACTCCCTCCGGCTTAACGCCGGTAAAACCGAGGTCATATTTTTCCATCAGCCCGCACCTCTGGACTCCAACTTGTGGTGGCCCATCGAACTGAGCGCACCCCCTTCGCCTGAAGACTCAGTTAAAAACCTCAAGGTAATCTGGGATACCAACCTTTCTTTCCAAAAACAAGTTCAGAGGGTATCCGCGGCCAGTTTCTCCAAGATGAGGATGATAAAAAAGTTCATCAATTTCCTTCCCAGTCATACTAGGAAAACAATCGTGCAGGCTCTAATCACCTCCCATTTGGATTATGCCAACGGATTGTACCTTGGACTTTCCTTGGACCTTCAACGGCGTCTCCAGACAGTCCAGAACGCTGCTGTTCGTCTGGTCTGCGGCCTCCCCCTTCGTGAAAATATCACTCCCCACCGGCATAGGCTACACTAGCTTCCAGTTCACAGAAGGGCGGAATTTAAGCCACTTACCCTAGCCCACCGGGCTGTCAAGGGAAAAGGCTCTGCATACCTATCCTCTTGCCTCCGTCCTTACAGCAACACTAGACTTCTCCGTTCCAGCTCTCAACATCTCCTAACCACCCCCAGATTTAAAAAAGTTTGTTCTAGGGGAAAAGCATTCCAAGTCTGTGCCGTCACTCACTGGAACAAACTACCCTTGACCATCCGGACCATCCAGGAGGAACTCCCCTTCCGAAGAGCTCTAAAAACCTATCTCTTCTGTTAGACCTTTCTGAGCCAGTCACAGTCTCATTACCCACAGAAGCGCCGGGACACCCCGTTGGGGTATCTGTGCGCTAGGGATAACACAAGCTATCTGAAAAAAACGTACATTTATATTAGGATACAATCCAAGAATCCCAGGTATTCATGGTGAAAAATTGTGTTCCCATCAGATACCCATCCTGTACCGCCCTACATCATTTGGGAACCTTCACCCGAAGGAAGTGGAAACATGTCCACTATGGATTAGGTAGATTGTAGCCTAATCTTATGGGAGGATACAAGGATGTGATGAAGGAAGAGTAGTATCAGGGGGTAAAACTGACTAGCAGTGCAAAGAAATGTGCTATGTGCAAAAATATATGTGAATAAGTTAATATTGGGTTGCAGGAATGGAAAAAGAACTTTAATAAGATCCTACCCACACCCAAAGTTAAAAAACAGTACAAAGTAGTGTAACAAATAACTACTTAGGTGTTACCGAGGTCGACATGTTTCTGCAGTATAATAGGGTCTAGAGATCCCTTTCTGCTTCTTCAGGACCTTTGCAAAAAAATGTGCTACTGCTGGTGTGTAAGACGTAGTGATTTATAGTATCAAATCATATCACCTGAAATCGCCCATGGAGATAATCCAGATGGTCAGAATATCGTATTCGACAAACAAACACACAAAAAAAAACATACAGTTAATAACGATAGCTTGTGAGGAAAAACGAATTTCTCGTGAGAAATTTATCATGCCAAATAATACTGGTCAATAGTTGCTAAATAGTCAACTGAATCATTCAAAACAAAATGATGATGTGAAAAGGATAACACTGTACCCACTCACCCATAATATGGGGAATGGACTCTCCACCTCACCCGGCTACAGCTCAGGTAGAAATGAAGCACCGCTCTATTGAAAAGAGAGAAGAAGAAACACTATTGAACGAGGAAGAGCTAAGGAGCTAATAACTAAACACACCCTGTCTCGGCAGGATCATTCCTTTCTGTAAGGTAAGTCATGATATTTTACAGTAATCATCAGCGCCTACCCTGCGCTATTTAAAATTATAATGAGGAAGGTTGCAATTATCTGCTATTTTATAAAGTATTAGCACGAAAATGCTATTAGCGTTACATGCACCTTCCTTGTGCTGATAATCTGAAACGCATGCATTTCGAGAGTTGGCCGTGAGACAAATTGCCTATAAAACACAGATTGTTTGTAGACCAAACAGAGCGTTGCTTGGTTTAAAGACATCGCAAGGAATGATCCTGCCGAGACAGGGCGTGTTTAGTTATTAGCTCCTTAGCTCTTCCTCGTTCAATAGTGTTTCTTCTTCTCTCTTTTCAATAGAGCGGTGCTTCATTTCTACCTGAGCTGTAGCCGGGTGAGGTGGAGAGTCCATTCCCCATATTATGGGTGAGTGGGTACAGTGTTATCCTTTTCACATCATCATTTTGTTTTGAATGATTCAGTTGACTATTTAGCAACTATTGACCAGTATTATTTGGCATGATAAATTTCTCACGAGAAATTTGTTTTTCCTCACAAGCTATCGTTATTAACTGTATGTTTTTTTTTTTGTGTGTTTGTTTGTCGAATACGATATTCTGACCATCTGGATTATCTCCATGGGCGATTTCAGGTGATATGATTTGATACTATAAATCACTACGTCTTACACACCAGCAGTAGCACATTTTTTTGCAAAGGTCCTGAAGAAGCAGAAAGGGATCTCTAGACCCTATTATACTGCAGAAACATGTCGACCTCGGTAACACCTAAGTAGTTATTTGTTACACTACTGTGTACTGTTTTTTAACTTTGGGTGTGGGTAGGATCTTATTAAAGTTCTTTTTCCATTCCTGCAACCCAATATTAACTTATTCACATATATTTTTGCACATAGCACATTTCTTTGCACTGCTAGTCAGTTTTACCCCCTGATACTACTCTTCCTTCATCACATCCTTGTATCCTCCCATAAGATTAGGCTACAATCTACCTAATCCATAGTGGACATGTTTCCACTTCCTTCGGGTGAAGGATCCCAAATGATGTAGGGCGGTACAGGATGGGTATCTGATGGGAACACAATTTTTCACCATGAATACCTGGGATTCTTGGATTGTATCCTAATATAAATGTACGTTTTTTTCAGATAGCTTGTGTTATCCCTGACCCATTGTTACTAATTGTTGTTTCACTATAACCAGGGACTGTAGCAATGCCAGGTCAATAAATATTTCCCTCACACACCCCCCATTTATTGTTTAACGTATCTGTGCGCTATACAAAATGCTCCAAATAAAATAAATACAGTGAATCCCTTTGTCTCAGGGTGCAAGGTGGGGGAAAAACCAGTCGCAGATGGTTTTGGAGCACTTTGTTTTCCTCAGCCACCCTTTACATTCACTAGGTAGGCTAGGGTCATTAGACGCACCACAGGGGGCGGAGCCAGCATTGTGTGGGGAAAGCCCAGCCCTATTCAGGTCCCAGATGTACTCCTCCCTCACATCACTCATGCTAATCTCAACACTCACCACCGGGGCAGACCTATCATGACTCATGGAGCCAGGCTCACCAGCCAGCTCCAGCCAATCACAAGCCAGACACAAATTACACAAACATGCCAACTTCTAGAAGTGGCACTTCCACACTAGACACAATCACGCCGCATACATCATTGCGCAGCATTTAATCACAAGAGTCCGCACATACCAAAGTCGCATCTGCACTCCCCACGCATCAGGAACTACCAGGGACACACATATTCCCCATGCATTCCTATGGGAGGGCAGGCCAATCTCACACACACACTCAGGGACCGCACGCACTTTACACTGCGCCACAGTGTCAAAGTGCGCAAAGACCAGAAATCACTATAATTATTTAATAATACCAGGCAAAAAGTTCAGGGTTGAACCTGCCAGAAGGGCCAAGTCCAACACAACCCCCTTCCAGCCAAATCACCACTGTGATGGACTTCGAACACGGACGCGGGCCGGCACTGCAGGGACACCCTCCGGTTCTTCGCCCTGTTGTTCCACAAGACAAGCACATACTTAAAAAAAACAGGCCCAACCAGGCTATCCCACTGGTACTCCTTAGTTGTCCACGGCTAGGACCAGGCCCTAGGCCACCCAGATACCACTGGTCCATGCCCATCCACAGGGAGGGTAGTAACCCCTGGCCTACACTAGCCACTCTCCATTCCCTTTCTCAGTGTAGTTCCAAACTACCACTGATCCTCCAACCTAGGGTCCGCACCCTCAGGCTGACCAGAGGTCACGGGCAAGAATGCCCCACCCTACCTCTACTTCTGGGGTTGCGCACTCTCCCAGGAGAAGCACCCTCCAGGACACAACTCTCTCACCAGTTCGGGACCTTACTCCCTCAGCAGCAGTGACCGCGGTCAGACCAGCACAAGAACGGTGTAGCGAGGCATTGCACTTTGTGGGTTGCCAGATGTGGCGCAGGCGGCGGCTCGCGGACCGCGTCGAGACGGTGACGGCGAGCGGCATAGGCTGCATAGCCGAAGGTAGACACGGCTCAGTGCGGTGCCTACAGGACACCAGGCTGGTCATGACAGACGGTCACAGCTCCCTCAACTGGTCTACCACCTGGGATCCAAATTCACCGGATGCACAGGGGTCAGACTCACTTTGACCCCCTTCCAGAGTTCTGCTCCCTCCCACTGTAGAGCAGGGTCCCTCCACTTAAGGTAGGCCCCACCTGCTCTCAGGGTAGTACCACAACACTCAGCCAAGGACCCTAAAGATCCATGCTAGGCCTGTACCACCCCTTTTGGGAAACACAGGGTCTCTTCACTTAAGATGAGCCCCACCTGTGATCACAGGGGTACCCGTAGAAGACAAACCAGCCAGGACACTGGCTACAGTCGCCCTGCCGTCCAGGACAGGCAAACAACTGAACCTGGCTCCCCAACCTATGGACGCAACCTTTTGGTCAGATGCCTGGCGCACCAGGACTTCTACAAGTTGAAAATAAAGTCTAAAACTTTCTCTCCTCCTTCAGCAGAAAGGCAACCACTGCAGGCCAATCCCCCAGGTCAGGGACAGTACTCCTCCATACATCTTACCCGGTTCCTTCTCCTTCAGGCAGAAGTTCCTTCTTGTAACTTCAGGACACTACTTACAGTTGCCCTTACGTCCAGACCCGGAAACATCGGCTACTGACTCCCCAACCGAGGGACGTACCCTTTGGTCAGATGCCTGGCGCACCAGGACTTCCTTGAGGATGATACATAACTAATGTGTTGTGTACAAGTCTGCCTGTCACTCAGGACAGAAGTGGCATCACCATGGTCACTCCTTGGCGACACAACCCTTCTGGCTGGCCCCTGACCCACTGGTTCCCCCACTGGGGAGCCTATCCCCCTTGCACCCCTCCATCTGGACTTCTGCATCCTCCCAACTGGAGCAGTACTGCCAGACAACAGAACTACTAGAGCCCTGCTTACAGGCGCTCCACGTTCTCTCCACACTGGGGGATCCTCCTCAAAGGACGCTCCATATGGACATGCTAGGCTCCCTCACCTGGTGTTCCCATAAAAAAAAACACCCAGACTAGGGAGACCGGGCTTGTGCTCCTCTGAGCCACTTCCACCACCGGGCTGGAAGACCAGAACTTTCCTTAGGGTCACTCCCCAACAAATAACACAATGGCACAGGGGCAGGGGAAACTCCCTTGATCTTCAGGCCCACCCCTGAAATCCAACACACATCCATTTATTCAGCAAGCTCCCCATCCGAGAGAACTCACATTACTTGCCTAGTGCCACACACCATTCATCCACACACACAACCCCCCCTCGGACTTGTAAGGCAGTTTCTACCACCCCTGATTTCTCAACCTGACCACACCTAACACAGGTACCAAACTCTGGGAGCGGGGCGGGGAACAAATTTACTGGACACTATTATGCTGCCACCACTGAATCCCACCCTCTGGTGAATCCAGAAAATTAAAACTGCGCTTAGGGGATAGAAAACCACCCAGAGCTAGTGACACCTAACTCACAGTGCACAAGAAACATATTTCCATAGAAATGACATTCAGAACAATTTAGAAACAATAATCCCCAAAATTTGACTATCTATAATGCAGAGTTTTGTAGTGAGGCCAGTTATCGCTGTGGTACTGCATAAACACAAGTCCATTTCCCACCGCTGGCCAACAATGTTAGAAATGGATATTTCTGGTTGGCTAAGGCTTGCGCCAAAACCAGGCAGAAACCACCATTCTAAGTCAGAGCAATGAAGTCACCCACAAAGATAACCCCTGCTCACCCTCTTGGTAGCTTGGCACGAGCAGTCAGGCTTATCTCAGAGGCTATGTGTAAAGCATTTGCGCACGCACCCACCAGCAACAACATCCCAGGCCCCCCACAAAAGGAACTACACACAAGGCATATGTAAAAATAGCCTTTGTATTACAAAACACATTAGATAGTGAACACACACACTTTACAATGCGCCAGATGTACGGGCAGAATTCACAAGGGATTATATACATGGGACAGGGCCACATGGACCACTGTCAGGAATAAGCACTTTTAGAACTTGCACTTGGTAGGAATCATAATTACTGTAGCACAAAAATAGAAAATAGAGCACACAACCAGTAACCACTGGCAAAAGTTAATTACCGCCTACGCAACCCTAACCACCTTAGGAGAATGTCACGAAGGGAACCAGGACCTCACTAGCAACACCTGTACTAGGAAGAATAACCACCTAAGTATCACTATACATTCAGGGGTATAGGCATAAGAACATTACACATGATGCATCACAACATTCAGAGGTGTAGGGAAAAACACATGATGCATAAACATACATTCAGCGGTGTAGGGAAAAAGCAACTTTGTACATGATGCATAAAAACACATTCAGAGGTACCAGAAAACAGGGTGCGCAAAACATACAAAACACAGTACATTTCCTAGCACCCTAAGAAGCACATAACTCCCAACAAAGTCCAGGTTGCGCCACTGCTCCAAAAACCTAAACGTAGCAGCTGCCCACTACTTGCTGGGCAGCTGAGGACAGGGACAGAACAGGGCCTAAACGCTGCAGCTGGCACTAAGTGCTGCGCAGCTGGGGAAGGCCAAGGTAGGGATGAAGGAGTGCGACTCACTCCTAAGTCCGCAGAACAAGTCCCTAGAAAGCAAAACCTAAACGGTGCAGCTGCCCACTACTTGCTGGGCAGCTGTAGAATCAAGACTGCGGCATGGGCCCTCACTGGCCCCCAGGACAAACATAGGTGCATCTTGGGAGCCCTCTAGGCTCGAGGAATGAACAGTGCACCGCGTGGGAGCCCTCTGGCTCAGAAACAACTGGGTGCCTTGGAGCACTCTGGCTCCTTAAGGAAATAAATGCCCCCATCGTTGGAGCCCTCTAGGCTCTGAAAATCAGCATGTGGCCCCTGGGGCACTCGTGGCTAAAAATACAATAATGCCCCCGGGAGCCTCGTGGGCTCTATATTACAATAATGCCATCGTTGGAGCTCCACTCGGGGGACTCGAAATACGAACAATGCCCCTGGAGCATCTCATGGGCTCTCAAGTAAGATATGCCCCTCGTTGGAGCCTGGTAGGCTCGGGAAGAACGGTGGGGCTCCCTGGTCACCAGGGCAGCGGGAATCAGGTGCGCACTCTCCCTCCCCCCCGCCCCCCCTCGGGCAGCTCTACTCACCGGCTGCTGTCCGGAGGCAGTGGGGGACGCTGTCTTCGGTGGGCAGTCTGCCGGGCTCTCCCTCGCTCACGGGGGCCTCGGCAGACGTCCTTAGGCAGTGAGCGGGGCTCTCTCACCTCATGGGAGCCCAGCTCTCTCTTTTCGCGCCCGCCTTCACCCGGTCCCCCATCTTGGGACCGGGACTTCGTCTCCTGGCAGCAACCGCGGGGCTCTCCCAAGAGCACGGAAGCCCCGCGCCATAGCTACGTCGGCCTCTTCCGGCTTAGGTGCAGGCCCCGCCTCCGTCCCGGCGGGCCTGCCTGACTTCCGGTTTTCGCGGAGGGCCACGGCGGTGATCTCTCTGGCATAATGGGGGTAGGCACCCTCGATAGGCAAAATAAACGTAGCAGTGAGGTGGGCACTCGCTGAGGGGTCAGATAAAGGGGTGCAACCCGTAAATTATAATAAAGCAAATAGTCTGGCAGAAGGCAGGGTGGGCACATGCTTAGGGGAATAATAAGCGGGCATGGTGCATACAGCGCTCCCAGGGTGCTAAATGTAACCAGAGGTCCTGGGATAGAGAGGAAAGCACATTCAGGGTGCTAAGAAGATGCAGCAAGGTCCTGGGGCAAGGAAATGGAGCAACCAGCTCCTCAGAAAAGAAAAGTCCTCCAGGCATCCAGGATTTCCAGGGGCTGGGCAGGGCCCAGGAAGGCAAGCCTTCCCCTGGGTCCCAGCAGCAGCACGCCCCTGGAAGATTCGAGTTGGGAACAAGGACATTTTACAAGAGGTCACTGCCTCTTTTTATACAGTGAATCCCTTTGTCTCAGGGTGCAGGGTGGGGGAAAAACCAGTCGCACCACAGGGGGCGGAGCCAGCATTGTGTGGGGAAAGCCCAGCCCTTTTCAGGTCCCAGGTGTACTCCTCCCTTACATCACTCATGCTAATCTCAACACTCACCACCGGAGCAGACCCATCATGACTCATGGAGCCAGGCTCACCAGCCAGCTCCATCCAATCACAACCAGACACAAATTACACAAACATGCCAACTTCTAGAAGTGGCACTTCCACACTAGACACAATCATGCCGCATACATAATTGCGCAGCATTTAATCACACGAGTCCGCACATACCAAACTCGCATCTGCACTCCCCATCAGGAACTACCAGGGACACACATATTCCCCATGCATTCCTAAGGGAGGGCAGGCCAATCTCACACACGCACTCAGGGAGCGCACACACTTTACACTGCGCCACAGTGTCAAAGTGCGCAAAGATGAGAAATCACTATAATTATTTAATATTACCAGGCAAATGGTTCAGGGGTGAACCTGCCAGAAGGGCCAAGTCTAATAACTCAATTTGTGCAGAAACTGCATGCAGATTGTATTGACTTTTAACAACATGCAAAAAGTATCCCAGGTAGTTTGTTTACCTTGATGACACAGGGTCTTTGTTGAAAAATGTGACTGGAACACCAAATCTGGCTGTAGTGTACCTACTACTCTAACACACCGAACCTTAGTAGAGGACGCTGTGGTTATAACACCAGATAAGGCTGTAATGACTACTCCTCCAACTCACTGGACCTTCTGCCGAGCAGTATTTCCAAACTGACTAGGAGCAGATGTAAATGCAGCTTTCCTTACTTAAAGAAAACACCAAAGTTGGCATAACCACACCGCTCCTGTGTGGTACATGTGAAAACATTCACTGAGTTAGACCATAACTCATATCTTGATCAGCCACAGTTCCCTTGCGCAGTGGATACATCCATACAGCAGGTTCAAAGTGAAGTGGTAGGGTTGTACGTCAGAACATTCATACCCTAACATACAGACCATACCTGTGGTCAAGTCAATGGAGTAAGATCAGGCAGGACACTAGTTGGGGCCGTCCGATGACAGGACACTGGTGGGGCTGACTTGCCTTTTACTCCATTCTGCTTCATGTATTTTTCTTTCTTTTTTCTTTGTAGTTGCACTGGTTACAATGTTTTCTTTGTAGTCTCTAGGTTTCTGTTCTGTCCTAATGTACGCTTAGGTCCAGGTCCGCTCGTCGCCAAAAATATGTTGTGCTTTGTACATGAACACTCTGGTAGCCAGGATGTAAGTTCTGAAGTCTTCTTTATTAATCCATGTCTTGCAGTATCAAACAAGGATCAGCCATGTAACAACTCTTAACCTAGCTCTAATAATTGCTATGCCAGCCCCACCAGGAGCAGCCTGCCTAGCTGATCAGCCCATCTCCAACTGTCACCACTCATCCACACAGGCACCCAGGCATTCCATTCATCACAGTCACACCAACATTCCGTCACTATCTCTCACTCTGGCTGAGCAGCTAGGAGGACCTAGGCGGATTTACATATACAAGTAAATATATAAGGATATAACAGTCAGCCAATCCTTTGCAATATTCCAATACCAGATCATCAGTTAAATTCAGCAATCTATGTCCTGGTATGAATGCCTGTCTCATTGCTCTTCCCATAATATCTTCCTGGGACTCAATCCTGTGTTCCTGTCAGGAATACTTTTGAGTCCCATCAGAACAAGAGGCAATGCATCTGGCCAGCTCATTGAAGTGGATGCACACACCTTTGCCAACCTCTGGGCGTTATGCGCAGTGCAGTTTCTGTTCAATTTTGAATGCTTCACAGATTATTCAAATCATTTTATTGTTAAAGTGAGTTCCTCTATCTGATTCCAAAGCAACAAACAATCACAAGGGCATACCTCAACCCTTTGCATGCTGGTAGTGCTATGAAATCTATCTGTAGCCTCACAAATGGTCCCTCTGCTTTCCCAATTTGGCACAACTAATCACTATCTTTCTTCCTGGGTTTATTTGCGGGCATGTTAAACAACTCTGGCAAAGATTCTCTATGACTTCCCTAAATCTTGGATTGTACCAATCTTGTCTGAATGATCGTATAATTGCAGTAGTAGTAAAGCTTTATTTCGATATAGAAACATATCATAAAAGCAAAACATGACAACATAAAAACAATAGTCGAAACAAAGCATTTTACAATTCATATTACCGTTAAAACATTCATATTTACACAAGAGAAACGTAAAATTTATACAAAATGAAAAAGGGACACTCTACTGTAACATCAGTTGTTTAGCAGATCTTATGCGCCAAGCCCAGCCTAGGAATTTAGCCAGACAAATAGCGAAAAAGGGTCTTGTATCTGAGAGCAATATTCTTATAGCTTCCAGATGTGAGCGGGTTCCCAGGCTCCTACAAAGAGGCTTCAACCACCTCCGTCTAGGGGCCATATAAACTTGACACTCAAATAGAAAGTGTGCAACAGATTCAATTTTTAACTCGCAGAATGGGCAATGCGGTACAGTTTGAAGTGGTGGTTTCCAGGTAGAGGTAAACTGACATAGAGGTAAGACCCCAACCCTGAATTTAAAATATAATGCCCTGTCATGTGAGCTGTAAATCAAATCCAAGTATGGTTCTCTGGAGGGGATGTCTTTAACCATTAAGAAATTTGCAACAGATTTTGGGTGATTTGATTTAGCAAGTCTCTCATTATCCACCCAAGACCAGTAGGCCTTCTTCAGTTCTTGTTTGGGAGGTGCTGTTTTATTTTCCCACGCAGCTCCTAGACCGAGCTTGTACAATGCCCTCTTAACCTCTCTGAGCCAGGCGATCTTATGCCAGCCAGGTAAGGACAGTACATCTTTTAGGGCGTCTGCATAACTGTGGAGCTCGGGGACGTTCCAGATTCTAGACCATAGCAGTAAGGGGCGTAATTTAGCTTGCTCGCAGATTGGTCGAGTACCTGCGTCAAGCAAGATGGGGATTGTGGGGGTGCTCTGGGGTAGCCTCATCAGATCTTTATGAAATTTATTTTCTAGGTGGGCCAAAGTATCCACTCTCTGGGTACCCCAAAGTTCTGCACCATACAGTGCTGCGCTCACAATCCTACCCCTGTAAATATCAAGAAGTGCCCCAATAGGTTTTATGGAGGAAGCACGCTGCTCTTTAAGTAAAGCGCCAACAACCCTCTTATGGGTTAGGAACACTTTTTGGTGATGGGCCTTCCAGCTCATACTATCACAAAGACGTATGCCTAGATAGTCAAATTCTCTGACCCGTTCTAATGTAACAGAGTCAAGAGTGGGGGGTTTAACAGATTTCTTAGGCGGGTTGAGGACAAGAAATTTGGTCTTGCCAATATTTATGGCCAGTCCTTTGGTGTCACAGAAGGCCTTAAAGCTGGAAAGTAGTGACTGTATGCCTGCAGGTGATTTCGAAATCAGGAGGGTGTCATCCGCAAACAGGAGCGTCGGGATTTTCCTTCCAGCCAGGGATGGTGCATCTGCAGGATGTTGAAGAAGGTGCTCCACCACTCCATTGACGTAAAGCGAAAACAGAGTGGGGGCAAGCACACACCCCTGGCGGACGCCCCTGTCTACTGGAATACACGGGGTTTTTTCGCCCTGGGCACCCCATCTGATTTGGGCAAAGTTGTTTTCATGAAATTTTATCACCAAGGCCAACAGGTAAGGTGGTAGACCTAACTCGTCGAGGACCTTCCACAATAACGCTCTTGGAACCAGGTCGAAGGCTGTTTTTAAGTCTATGAAGACTAAGTATAAACTGCCCCCTCCTAGCACCACTACCTTCCAATAGAGCATTAAAAGGCGGAATGTCTGCTCGACGGTGCCTGTCCCTGATCTAAAACCCGCTTGGAAATCAGACAATATCTGATTTTCTTCCACCCACTCCAGGATCCTGCCCAATACCACTTTCCCCGCTATCTTTTGCGTTGAATCCAGCAAACTGATGGGGCGATAATTAGCTGGGTCTTCCCTGCTACCTTTCTTGAAAATGGGGACTACTTCAGCCCCCCTCCAAGAGTCAGGGAAAGACCCCCCCATCATAACCTCATTAAGAAGGGCAGCAATTAGTCTGCTCCAGAATGGGGGATTATTTTTTATCAGGTCGCCCGGGATCCCATCCGGGCCTGCCGCTTTGTTAGAAACAGTACACCTGATTGCCTTCTCTACTTCCAAGGTGGTAAATGGGACTTCATTTGGTAGGAAATCTGTGGAGCTAGGCCTTAGGAGCGGGTCTGGTTTCAAGGGCCCTGTATGAGCCGAATACAGTTTCGAAAAATGGGCAAACCAGGCAGCACCAGGGATATTACAAGTCAGTTGTTGATCAATGGGCTTGTCTCTCGATCTTAGCAAGTCCCAGAACCCCTTAGCATCTTTCCTTGTGCTCGCCTCCGTTAGGTCACGCCAAAAATTGAGGTCATGTGTCCGCTTAGCCTCAGTCACAGTTTTCCTATAAAGTTGCCTTGCAGACCTGATGGTAGCTTGGTCTTTTCCTTTTACTGCCGCAACAAGATTACCCTTAGCAAGTCGACATTTGGCTGTAAACCACTTTTCACTTGTTCTCAGGGTCCCCTTTGAAGCAGTTCTGGAGCTGGATTTGGGAACAATGAACAGCCCACTTAATGCCGTAACAGTCTCCGTAAATAACGATAAAAACATCTTACTATCGCTATTAGTGCAGTCAAGCCTAGATTCAGCCTTTAATAAGATGGTTTCGGCATGTGACATCCTAGCCTCATCCGCTGAGACTCTTGCCCATTTGAGACGTCTGCCACAGTTTGATGGAAGAATCTCATGTGAAGCTTTCCATAACTGGTTGGTAGTTTCTTGGGACCTAGATTGCCAAGGGGCAGAGATGGTTAGAACGAGAGGGTTGTGGTCACTGTCACAGGTCTCTATAACCTCCATGTCTTGGTGATATGGCCAGAGGTTATAGTTGAGCATAACAAAGTCAATTCTGGATGAGTGGCCCGTCCTATTGTATGTATGGGCACCCATGGGATCTGATTTGGAACGCCCATTCGTTGCTCTCAAATTATACTCCATACAAAGAGCATTTATGTCGATCGCCATTTGTGTCCATTTAGGGATCGGTTCAAGGTTCAAGGTAGGGATGCCCCTCCTGTTGTCCTCCTCATTGGTGTCCAGAATGTCTTCTTTGGCTAAAGGCTCAAAACAACAGTTAAAATCGCCTGCCAGCAGGACGAGAGAATTGGCGTCACAGGCAGACAAGTTGTTACTTAGGCCTAAAGAGTTTAGAGACCCTCTGTTCCTGTTGCCCCTTAAGTAAAGATTAAATAGTTCTAGTTTCCTTCCTCCTTTATAATGGAGTGTTAGCCATTGAAGGTCAGGTGTTTCGGTGGTCCTTTGTGAAACACTGAGGTCTAGTGCAATGTTGATCCAAATAAGAAGGCCCCCGGATGGACGTCCTTTAGAACCTTGGTGACATACAGCCGGTACATAGAAGGTCGAAAACCCCACTCTGTGTCTAGGTTCCTGGCACCATGTTTCCTGTAACAAACAAATGTCATAGGGTGCCAGGAAAGTATTCCATTCCGGATTGTCAAAATTGCGTGCAAGGCCCGCCACATTCCAGCATAAGACCTTCAATGAAGAATCGCCTGGAGAGGCAACACTAACAAGCAGGTCAGTCTTCATGGGATTGGATTGTACAGGAAGAGGGGAGATCAAACAGGGGCTATCTGGCCTCGTTTCCACTCTTTTGTGATCTAGAAGAGCCATTTTGGTTGGTTCCATGGCCCGGGGCAGAACAGTCAGAAGCCCGGCTTGGATTGTTGGGGGGCCGTTAGTTGGATTTCCAACTATGTCTGTAACCTGTGGAGACGATACTTTTACTAGTTGTGGGCATGCTGGGAACATAGAAAGTCAATCGACCTCCTCCAGGCCTCCATATCTATTGTAGGTTGAAAGGCCATTCCAGTGCAAAAGATTATTCTTTTGCCTCGTGGGGTGGACGTTCCACGGATGGTGCTGCACCAAGGACCAGTTATCCACTTGGGTATGTACTTGGCGTGGGGGATAGAAATAGGATAGCGGCCTTGGTATAACTAAGGAATCTTAGCTAGTCGGCCAGGAACAGATATGGTGCGCCGTGAGTGGGTCTTCGAAAGTTACAACTACACAGTCCCCTTGCTTAGATTTCTTGGTTGGGCCCACCCAGGGTATTCTACGGACCATCATCACTCAGCTTCTGTTGCCATTCGGAATCGGTCTGTTGACGTTAAGCCAGTGCATAGTTTTGTTTTTCAATGACCATTGGTTTTCGTGTTGGTCAGTGCCGATCACAGGGACTCCTGTCAACACGACCACGTAGTCATTGGCCTCTGGAGGAAGATCTATATAACCTCCTCTAAAATTTTCTTTTGGACGAGAACCCTGTGTTTCGGCAGAATGGGGTCTGGAGGGAGCTACCAGGTTTGGATTTGCTTTTTCAGGCTTAGAGTTCCGTGGGGGAATCTGCGGTTTGGTGGCCTGAGGATTAGCGGTTATGGAAGCTTGGTCCACAGCCACAGTCCTCGGCTTAGGCACAGGCCTTACAGCAACAGGTACTGGTGGGGGGTGCTGTTCAGCTTGCGAAACAGTTGCTGACGAATGTGGATCAGATAAGGACACGCCCTGGTTTTCGAGACTTCTCAGGCCGAGAGTGGCCAGAGCAATAATGCTCTTCTCCATCTCGAGTAGATTGTTTTCAATCCTAGACAATCTTAAGTCGAGTGGTGAGAGAAGTTTTTTTAATGTTTCCCAGACTTGATCTAAAAATTCCTTATCATTCCTTCCCTGGTCCTGTACCTGAGCCCCCCCATTGTCTGCTGGAGTTGTGTTAGCTGGACCCTCTCCCATACTTTGGCATGTTGACTGCGTGCGCGGGGAACCCTCAGGTAAAACATTACAAGCCTGAGCGTTGGTCATTGTGAGCTGGTGGGAGACTGCCACCTTTGCCTTTTTACGAGAGTAAGCTGAGCGTGATTGTCGTTTTCTTTTGGGTTGTGCACCACTAACACGGGAAGTATTTGGGAATACTTGGGAAGGGGGATTAGGGGTGGGGGTCTGGACGTGAGGAGGTGCAGGGAGACTTAGCTCTTCTGTAATACGTGGTTGTTCTAAGGGCGGAGTGAGGTTGGAAGTGATCGGGGGCTGGTATAGGTCAACCTGGGTGGTAATACTATTTGGACGAGCGGAGCGTGCTGGCGTGACAGCAGAGGCTATATGTCCTAGGGATGATTTTTTCGAAAGGGCAATTACCTCAGACAGCCTGCGTGCAGCTACCAATTCTAGGGATACCCGGGATTGGAGTTTGGATATTTCCTCATCAATGGCTATGTTTGTGCGGGTGATGAAGTCGTCCATAGGACCACAGATTTGCGAACCACCTTTGGAAGCTTTGCTACGTGTCATCCTAGTACTCATTGTGCTTACAATGTTATTTGGATCGTCACTCGACTCACTAAATAGGGATCTTCAGTTTCAACTAACCTGTCTCAGCACGGTGATACAATAACAAGCAGGTTAGGGGCAATAAGGGGGGTGGGCCAGGGCCGTCCTCTGCCGTCCTCGAACGGCCTCAAACGGCCCGCTCTTTGCCCGGTCTTAGCCCGGGCTGCGTCCCGCGCTGCGGGAGTTAGATAGCTTTTTATAGGAGGGGCAGAAGGGGCGGGGTGCGGGCCAGCAGGGAGAGCGGACCGGAAGCTCTTCCTTGGTCTTGCAGGGACTTCTGGGAAATGAAGTCCCTGCACGCTCGCAGCCCTGCTGATGCCTCGCGCCCCTTACCGCCTTGCCGCTAGCACTCCCTCGCGTCTCCTCCCAAGGGCTGCTGATGCTGACACCCAGCAGCGAAGCGGCACCCGCGGAGCGGGTGCGGCGAGGGGTTGCCTTGAAGCCTTCTAAGCTGCTCAAAGTATCCTCATGCGCTGGAAAGCCACGTATCTCTGCGCCTCCGTCCTCAGAGGGTGAGTGTCCCACAGATGGTCAGAACCACAACGTTTTTCAAGACCCTGGGTGGGCGGGGGTGGGCCAGCAGGGAGAGCGGACCGGAAGCTCTTCCTTGGTCTTGCAGGGACTTCTGGGAAATGAAGTCCCTGCACGCTCGCAGCCCTGCTGATGCCTCGCGCCCCTTACCGCCTTGCCGCTAGCACTCCCTCGCGTCTCCTCCCAAGGGCTGCTGATGCTGACACCCAGCAGCGAAGCGGCACCCGCGGAGCGGGTGCGGCGAGGGGTTGCCTTGAAGCCTTCTAAGCTGCTCAAAGTATCCTCATGCGCTGGAAAGCCACGTATCTCTGCGCCTCCGTCCTCAGAGGGTGAGTGTCCCACAGATGGTCAGAACCACAACGTTTTTCAAGACCCTGGGTGGGCGGGGGGCGGGCCAGCAGGGAGAGCGGACCGGAAGCTCTTCCTTGGTCTTGCAGGGACTTCTGGGAAATGAAGTCCCTGCACGCTCGCAGCCCTGCTGATGCCTCGCGCCCCTTACCGCCTTGCCGCTAGCACTCCCTCGCGTCTCCTCCCAAGGGCTGCTGATGCTGACACCCAGCAGCGAAGCGGCACCCGCGGAGCGGGTGCGGCGAGGGGTTGCCTTGAAGCCTTCTAAGCTGCTCAAAGTATCCTCATGCGCTGGAAAGCCACGTATCTCTGCGCCTCCGTCCTCAGAGGGTGAGTGTCCCACAGATGGTCAGAACCACAACGTTTTTCAAGACCCTGGGTGGGCGGGGGGCGGGCCAGCAGGGAGAGCGGACCGGAAGCTCTTCCTTGGTCTTGCAGGGACTTCTGGGAAATGAAGTCCCTGCACGCTCGCAGCCCTGCTGATGCCTCGCGCCCCTTACCGCCTTGCCGCTAGCACTCCCTCGCGTCTCCTCCCAAGGGCTGCTGATGCTGACACCCAGCAGCGAAGCGGCACCCGCGGAGCGGGTGCGGCGAGGGGTTGCCTTGAAGCCTTCTAAGCTGCTCAAAGTATCCTCGTGCGCTGGAAAGCCACGTATCTCTGCGCCTCCGTCCTCAGAGGGTGAGTATAATTGCATCCCTACCTACATGTGTGTCTCCATGGTACATTCTTGCCATTTATGAGAGCAAATAATCTGGCATAGCTGGTCTGCCATCGTAGTACACCCACACACCATCCACTTCTCTTCGTTTACAATCCTGCTTTATCCAATTTTCCTTTTCCCTTTCTTTCAATTCCTCCTGCAACTGTCTAGCCTCTTCCCATGTCTCAAAAACTGAAAATGACATAAGTTGGCAGCTGATTCCACTTGTTTCCATTTTTCTGTTTATTGACATGTTGTTTCTAGCACAATACTGAGCAACTTGATCAGCGTAACGGTTACCAGCTGTGACTTTGTCATTTCCTGACTGGTGAGCTGCACACTTAACCACTGCTAGTTATTTTGGCAATTGTATTGCTTCCAATAGTTCTTTCACAAATTTCCCATTTCTAATAGGGGATCCTGATGAAGTCATATATCCCCTTTGTGACCATAATTGGCCAAAATCATGCACAATCCCGTAGCCATATTGGCTATCAGTAAATATGGTCACTCTCCAATTTTTCCCAATTTTGCATGCTTTGATTAAAGCTATCAATTCAGCTACTTGTGCAGATTTTACTCCAGGTAAACAAGATGCTTCAATAACCCCAGTCAATTTGCATACAGCATAGGCTGCGCTCAGTCCATCTTCCTCAAGTCTTAGGCAGGAACCATCAACGAATAACTTGTGTTCTGGTTCTTTCAGTGGTTCTCCTTGTAAGTCAGGATGTGGCTTGGTGCACATTTCAGTGACGTCTAAGCAGTCATGTTCTACCTCCTCTTTCACTTCTTCACATTTGGGATCTGGTAATAGTGTGGCTGGATTCACTGTTACATTTTCTGCTCCTAGAATGATTCTTTCATACTTAGTCACCTGACCAGGGGTAAGATGCTGTGTTCGACTTCTTGTTAATAAAAGCTCTACTGAATGTGGAACATAAACTATCACTGGATGTCCCATCACAATTGACTCACTCTGTTCTATGCCCAAACAAGCAGCAGCAACTGCTTTTGAGCAGCCAGGAAATCCTGAAGCCACAGGGTCCAAAGTAGCTGAAAAATAGGCTACAGGACGTTGGCATAATCCATATCACTGTGTTAAGACTGAGAGTGCACAACATTCTCTCTCACAACAGAACAGAGCAAACTCTTTTGAATAGTCAGGCATTCCTAGGGCTGGGGCCTCACATAAACAGCTTCTTAATTTCACAAAGGCTTCTACACTTTCATCAACCCAAAATATTGGATCCGTTGCTCTTTTTCGTGTCATCTGGATTAAAGGCTTCGCCAGTAAGGAGAATCGAAGAATCCACTGTCTACAGTATCCTACTACCCCTAGAAACATTCTGATCTCTCTCTGAGTTTCAGGTAATTGCATTGTCTTATTATTCTGATTCTTTCTCTGGTCACTTTCCTCATTCCTCTTTCAATTTGATGACCCAAATATTTCACTCCTGTTTTGCAAAATTTTAACTTTAACCTTGTGTCCTCGGTCAGCCAAATGATTTAACAGTGCAATTGAATCAATGACACAATCATCTCTGCACTTTGATGCTACGAGCAGGTCATCAATATACTGCACTAAGACTGAGTTTTGGGGCATAACTAACATTTCTAGACACTTTTTCAAAATCTGATAATAAATAGATGGACTTTCAGTAGAACTCGATTCCATGCCAAAATTGATTCTCAAATTTAAAAGAAAAAAGATACTGGCTATCAGGGTATAAAAGAATTGAGAAAAAGGCTTGACACAAACCAATTACAGTGAACCAGTCAGCATTCCAAAGTATCTGTTACAAGATCACTGCTGGATGTGGCACCACTGCACAACATGGTACCACAATTTTATTTAGTTTTCTACAATCTTGCACTATCCTGTACATCCCACTAGACTTTTAGAGACCTATTATAGGTGAGTTACATAGACTGCTCATTATTTCTTTTAAAATTCCTTGCTTAATCATTCGATCAATGTCAGAAGCTACTTCTGCTTTAACTTCTGGACTCATGTTGTATTGCCGGGTGTTTGGATAAACTGCACCTTCTTTCACAGTCACTTTTACTGGGTCTACATTTACCATTAGACCTATTTCTTTTCCAGTGAAATCCAAAACTTCTGGATTTACTGTAGCTGTTAACTCTTCTGGTAAGTCATTTTCTGTCATTAATGCATACATTTCGTCAACTTCAGCACCTTGCTTAGCTAGCATTATTTTATAAACCACGTCTTGTCAGGGGTTGGGAAAGCAACACCATTCGGTGTGCAATAAATTGTGCAATTCTTTTTGCACAAAAGTTCTCTACCTAACAAATTCACCGGACTTGAATCACATCACAGACTATAAATGTATGCATATCTTTGAAGGTTCCCATTTGTACCTCCATAGGCTTTGTAATTGGGGTTCTGATCTGCTGGTTGGTAACTCCAACCACTTGCATTGATTCTCATGAGAGGGGTAGGTTTGAGATGTCTGCTGTTCTCACAGTAGAATGGGTAGCAACAGTATCCCAAAAAACGTGTTATCATTACCTTCTACTGTCCCATCTAAAAATGGACCTGACTGGTCTGCCGGTGAGGATACGCCAAGTATGCATTCCTCTTCCTCCCCTCTCAGGCACCGTCATTGCATAAACATATCCTCTTCATTTTTATTCTGCAAAAAATATTGTGAAACCACAGAATTTTTCTTACCGCTTCCTGGAAATCCGGCATCCGCACAGCACTGTGCCTGATTCATAAAATTTGGCATAGGGGCAGGTGGCAACTGATACTTCTGATTAACTACCTGCTGCGATTGATTCATAAATCCCTCATTCTGCGTCTGTGGATTTAGGTTTTGATTTGGGCCATTATTATTATGAATATTGTTACACTCGTTTTTTCAATGTCCAAGCTTTCCGCATCCATGACAAGGAAACTTTTTCTTCGCATCCTCTCTGCTCATTTGACCCTTTTGTTTACCACTACTTGCCACATTATCACTCTGACTCTGTTCTTTTGTCTGTCTACCGGTTTGACCATCTACATTTATTCCCTGTTGTTTTGCCAATTTCACTTGTGACCACATCATTTTTTCTTTTAGTCTCTTCTGTCTATCCTCAATATCATCACCACAATATTTAGCATACTTTAATATCTCATCTATGGTCTTACTCTGCACACAAATCTTATGTTGTTGAATCATCTGCCTAATCTCAGGTCCTAATCCGGTAACAAATCGATACTCAAAATGTCCCATATCCATATCTCCAATACTTTCAAATCCACCATACTGCTTAAATACCTGTAATAACCTTTCATAATAGGCATGGACAGACTCTTTTGGCTCTTGGGTAGTTTGATCTATGTTTTTCCAATCTGTTTCTTTTGGAGGTATCTTCCCTTTCAAAAATGTAATTACTTGATGATATTTCTTCATCACGTCATCTGAAGGTGCTCCTGTTTTTGAATCTCTTGGATATTCTTCACTAGGCCAATCAACTGTGATTTTACATTATGTCCATAAGTCTGCAGGCACCACTATTTCAAACAAACCATCTAAATCTTTCAACAAAACCTTTGAAACTTTCACAAAACTTTCAACTTGCCTATACCATTCAACTGGCTTCTCTCTCAACTTTGGGAACTTGTTTGTAAATGACAAAATATCCTGTCTACTCCGTGGAACACGCACATATCACCATCAGGTACCTCCCTCATGGGACACAATCTTTCTACTTTCCCTGTTTCTTTCGCCAAATATGCATTAGATGCTTCCTTAGCCTGTGCTTCTTCCTTTTTATTTTGCCATCTCACTCTCCATTTAGCAAGGTCTCCCCATTTCTGCAAGATACTCAGTAACTCTTTCACTTGCAACTTCTTTCCAGACACATTCATATTTTCCAAATCCTTGTCAGTAAAATCTACTCGGTAAGGCTTCAGTAATACCTTTGATCTCCCTATATCTATTGCCATCTCCGAGGATAGTTCTGTCAATTTCTCATGTAATAGTCTCACATTTCTAGTTATACTCCTGCATACAAACACCAATTCCTCTTCATCATAAGTGTTCAATCTACCTATTCCCACATTTCCAGCAATCAATTTTTCCAATTCTACTTTCAATATGTAAATATATAATATCTGTTTTTCATTCCCTTGTGCCCATCTCTCTAAATCTTCTGGTATTACTGATGTGGCACCCCTGACCCCTGAGGACGTTACTGTCCTTCCTTCTTTTGAACTGCTAGGTATAACTATTTTTGGGGTTTCGCTCACATTGTCTCGTATCGGTAGATCAATTAATGAAAATACTGAATCACACTCAATGGCTGGGCCATCATTTATCATGATTTCTTTTCTAGGATTATTTAAAGGCATTACTGTAGCTGGTGATTTTGGACAATTTACTTTATCTCCATTCCTCTAATGCCTCATACTGGGTTAATCTAGGTCTTGGTTCTAATTCATACATCTGCATCCTCAAAGTCTGTAAAATTCTTTCATGGAAGGTACCATGCTCTGGAAAAGCTAAAACACCATCATCTTTTGTGTACTCCATCCAATTCGCCGTCCATACACATGTATGATAACCTCTCTGCATCATTATAAATGAAGCAGGCGTTCTAGGTGGCAGAATAGGAACTCCTTATCTGGTCAGAATGGGTTTATCTTTCTTCAAGAAATTCTTAATGTTCTGAATAAATAATCTGCAAAACCTTAAGCTTTTCTATCAGGGCAATTTACACCAAAAGCAAATGAGAATCGGGCAACCAAAATTTCACCAACCAAACAAAATGTAGTTCTTTTTCAGACTTCAGGTTATGCTCGTAATCTGACCAATGCTAGCGTGGCCTTTCTATTGACATCAGTTCTGCTCCTTACTACTTACCCCTCCTTTACAATCAGCGTTTATCATACACACCAGCTGTTTCCACCAATCCTAGCGTGGTTCACTGTGACCTCAGTGCAACTCCGGCAACAGACCCTCCTTTTACAATGTAATGCGTAAACTTCTTTTCCTTTACTTTTCTCTCAAATATATTTTTTACTCTGTCTGCTCCACTAAATCAAATTCACTTCTCACTGCAAGTAAAACCTTCCGCTCACTCTTCTCTTGAGTAGGACCTTCTGTTTACTTTTCATATACTGCAAATTAAACCTTCCGTTTACCCTTCAATCAAGTTCAGAAGAACCTGCTACTCCTTCTGTGTTATCCTTACTAGGTGATATAACACAAAGTTTCATCAGCAAACTTCTTTGCTATCAGTCACTCTCACTTTCACATGAAATAGCCAGTCCTACTTAGCTTCTCAGTGTTATTCCAACAGACGAGTAACCTCACTGCAGTGTGGTTTCTCTTGCTACCCGCTATTCAATTTTCCCGGGAAATTCTGGACAACATAAAACAAAATGTAATACAACAATAATCAATACTTATCACCAAACTAGTCAATACTAACCATAGCTATGCTACCATAAAACTGATCCAGCGGGTTACCAGCAACAGGTCATCTAACACCACACACTCACCAGGGCCCATATATTCATTCACAAGACACTGGCAATAACCGCTGGGGTCATGTTTTTGTAATTCTCTAGATTAGTTATCTCTAGTCCTTAACTAATCTTTCACTGATCAAAAAGGGAGCCTGTTAACCTGTCTACTACTGCAGCTGGCCATACCTGGATGGACCATACCTGAACTCTTATCTCCCACAGCACACAGTGGCTTTGTTGTCCGCTGTGCACACCGCGGTGCACACCATCGTTGCTGCCGCCGGAATCCACAACCCTGCCAGGGACAGGGGAGCACTGGGACGCTACATCTCCCAGCAGGTCTTGCGCTGCGCATGCCGTGCACCGCGTCATACGTGCCAGGAGGCACTTAAGAGGGGGACAGGGCTCCTGCCGCATGGGAGTCCATTAACCTATCTATCGCTGCTGCTGGCCATACCTGTACGGACCCTACCTGAACTATTATCTCCCACAGCACACTGTACACACCACTGTGCACATCATCTTTGCTGCCGTCGGAATCCACAAGCCTGCCAGGGACAAGGGGAGCACTGGGACTACATCCCCAAGCAGGTATTGCGGTCCCCAAGCCACGCACTGCGTCATACATGCCAGGAGGTGCTTAAGAGGGGGCCAGGGCTCCTGCCACGTGGGATGTGCGTGGGCTTACCCTGGCCGTGCACGGGGAAAGCACGGGCCAAGGGCGGGCCCGTCTGAGCCCACCAGAACCTGGAAAAGGCTGGGCTGGGCCACCCCACTAACTTCTGAACCGTAAGACTCTGTGCCACAAAAGTACCAACGGTTCATCATGTATTTTACTTGCTTTGGGGTAGTAATATGAGCAAGCATAAAGCAGGAGTGGGTAGGGGGTTGTGGGTACATTGGATGCTTTTCTTTCCAGAGCAGAATCTGCGTTAATGCATGACATCCAACTGACTGAGCGTAGGCTATCACTTTAACCACTAACATCTCTTGGTACACTTAGCTCCAATATTTCTTCTACCCAATCCCCACCCAATAGCGTTTATGGACTTACTCTGAAGCCCAGCCAGCTGCCTTTAGCACACTCAACCGTGGTGCCTCACATTCCTCCCAGCCCGGCAAGTCCGCCCAGTATTTACATGGTTACTACTAGGGGTCAGAAGTCCAGTCAGGCAACAAAAGTTGAATCTTCGCAAAAAAGGAAAGCTCGAGGGACACAAAAGACGCAGTCAAGCATAAAATAGCTGTAAAAGGCACTATTGGTAGTTCACAATCCAAAAACACCCCAATCAGCACCTGCCGTCTTGCTTGCCCCCATACTGGCATCATAGACCCACCTCACCCCACCAACATGGACGAGCTCTGTACATGGATAGAACAGAAACTCTCAGCTTTGATTGACCCACTTCGATTGAAGACAGACTCTGTTAAATAGAACTGGGTATATCCAACAGTTCCCCCAATAATTTTAACTGGCTGAAGGATGGCGGGCCTATAATACAACCAGTGAGGGGAGTTGAAGGTTTGCCAAAGGGCGCTCCGGCTAATGTATGTCTCCCCCCGCCCCTAGTAGGTTCAACTCCAGAGGTAACCCAAATTACTAATTTACCCCAAGGGGGCACATCTCTACCATCGACATCGCAGCAAGGGAAGCAGGGTACTTGCACTTGGCCTTCTGTGTGTCCTGCTGACACCACCCTGAACACACATACTTTTCTACATCTCCCACCGGAAGCTACACCCCACGCAGTTGTTTTGGCTAATGTTCCAGTGCTCCCTGCTAACGCTCGGGAGCACTGGTCCACACTGAGAAACAAGGCTCTACACTTACTTAGTAATAGGACCGGCATAAAAAAGCATCTTTTTTGTGAATTTAAAATGGTCGGTAGAGTACCCTGGGTCGGGAACTCTCACAAGTCTCTACCTGTTGACTGTGTGGTCTTGAGTTTTCGGTCGCCAATGCTGGTTCTGCATATTCTAAAGAGTACTGATAATAGTTTTATCAAGGCGGACGATATTAACATCCTTCCCCTGGGCTTATTTTACCAACTAAAAAGTGTTAGGTGTAGCGAGAGTAGAGGGTTACCCCAAGTACAAGGCTACTATAATCAACCTGCTATTACAAGCAATCGCTTCAAGATTTTTACTTCGTTAGAAGACATAGATTGATTGCAAATTGGGGTGTCCCCCTCTACAGTAACCCATAGCCTTGGCATTAATTTATGGACTGAGCCAGGACTGCTTATGTATGACCCCTTGGACTGATAAAGTACGGGGTCACGGCTGAGGAGCAGTCTGTGATTATCTGCAAGTCTGATATGACTGAGGAATGTGTGTCAAATGGAGGGGGACAAGAGAACTGGTACGGGGGCAGGGGTGATAGGCCATATTAGTTTTCCGCTAGTAAAATCCATTATACCTTATTGTTCCTCTGGTTTGACATCACCAGCTAATGATTATTTATCTTATTTACAGGAGATAAACAGTAATGTAATTCATGGTCCTCAAACCCATGCATGTCAATAGTTTCATGGAATATAGCAGGCTTAGCCCCCAAAACCACCTGGATTGACTGATCAGCTTATATTGACAGCCATGATGTTTGGGTATTTCAAGAAACATGGTCCCTGGCCCAAATATACCATCCAGGTTTCCTAAATTATTCCAAAGCAGCAGTAGGGGGACAGGAAGGTAGACCGAAGGGTGGCCTGACCTTCTGGGTCAGACAGCAAGTGGGTTATATGGTAGAAGATGTATACATTAATAGCCCGGACATTATGGCCCTGTGCCTACGGAAGGCGCACAAACTTGATGTCCTGATTGTCAATGTCAACGCTCGGGGACTGCCTGGGGGGAGGAGATCCAGTGTAGTCACCCTCTTTAATAGCTTTCTAGAATGTAATCGGGGAAGCTGTAATTTGATACTAGCCGGTGATTTAACTGCTCCTTTGAGCCACTGGATAATGACGACGGCTTGCTTAGCGCTGAGGAGGATGCTCAATGGAACATCCCGCAACTAGGGCTATGCCCTATCAATAAATGGACTGAAGCAGCGCTTCAACTAAAAGGGCTGTGCCTGGAAAGGGGACTGAGGGCAACGAACAGGAGGTCACAGTCAGATAGAAAGGGTGTACACACCTGTAACAATGGTCTGAGAAGTAATCGTATAGATTATATATTTTTAAACGTCAAATTTTGGTCCTCTCTTTTAGATATGGTGGTGCAGGAGCAGACCGAAAGCGATCATAACCTGTTGGTATTACACCTATTGGTGCCAGGTTTAACAGGTTTTAATGATAATGCTGTTGAGTATGTAACAGCTGATACCAGGCTCACAAATGACATGAGGAGAGTTAGATGGGCTAGGATCTCCGATAATGTCGGGGAACTTGAGCAGATGAAGGCAATGGTAGCTTGCTCTATTAACACTCTCTATAGTTGTAACTCTCAGGAGGGCATCAACCAGATTATTGTACCAGTCTCACAATGATTTGTTTTATCAACTAAATTTTTTTTTAATAAAAACTAACAAACCCAGGAAAAACCCCTGTGCTAAGGCAGCTTCCTGGTAGAGGCCTACAAGTTATTATCAAGGGCTTTTAGATCTAAAGCTATGGGCGACATTAAAATGGCTAGGGCAGGTACATGAAAACTGAATTGCAAGCCAAGAAGGACTACCATGAGTCTCATTGGCAAGACTTGCTAGAAGCCAGCGAAGGGAAAAATATGGTCAAAATTTGGCAACTTGTCAAATGGGGTAGTGGCGAACTAAACCAGACCCCAATCAATCATGTCTCTCCTGAACTGTGGGTTTCTCATTTTCAGGCACAGTTTACTGCCACTAACCATTGCGACGAACCACTCCAGTGGGCTACTTCAAGTACCACCTTATGCTTTACCAGTGCTGAGGTAGATTCTGTACTACGCTCTATCCCAAGAGGTAGGGCCCCAGGTCCTGATTGCATACCAACGGATCTCTTCATATGTAATAGGGAACACTGGGTTACCTACATAAAGTTACTTGCCAACGCTATAACCAGTGGTACTCCTATCCCAGATACTTTGGCAGGAGCTGAGATCCTACCCATATACAAAAAGGGCGACTGCTCACTACCAGGCAACTACAGACCAATAAGCCTTATATATTCATTCCAGAAGGTAGTAGCCCGGTTGGTTTTAGGCAGAATTCAGGTCTGGATGGAAGAGAAGGACATTCTTACACCATTGCAGGTGGGATTTCAAGGTGGGGGCTCGCACAAGTACTATAGATCAGGTCTTCAGGTTTGTACTTATTTATTGGAGGGTAGATATTATTGGAGGGGGCTCAAATTAAGCAGCATTTGTCGATCTGAAATCCGTGTTTGATCTAGTCATTCATACCAAAAAATGGAGAGCTTTTGTGGACATGGGGATGCTGTTAGAATTGCTGGCCTTCCTAGTAAAACTGCACAAATCAAACTTTGTTCAGGTTTGCTGGAAAACACAGGGGAAGGTCACTGATAGGTTTGTTATCAACAAGGGGGTTAGACAAGGGTGCACTCTAGCACCAACCCTGTTTTCATTATTTGTAAGCAAAGTAGTTCAGTATTATACGACATATCCCACAGATTCTCCAACATTAGCTGGTATGAAGATACCCCTACTCATGTTTGCGGACAACACCCTAATTATATCTAAGATCAAACAGGGTCTTCAAGCAGCACTTTACCACTTTGAGGTGTATTGCCAAGATCATGAGTTATTGGTAAATGTGGAGAAAATGAAGTTCATGGTGCTCCACAAACATAAAGCTATAAAAGGGAGAGTGTACATGACAACGTCCCCTTGGAACAGACAGATATATTCACATACCTGGGGATAACTCTTGGTAGGAAACTGAATTGGAAGCCACAGATTGATATGCTATCCCTTACACATGCTAAACTGGCTGGTGTATTAATAAAAGAACAGAGGTTTTCACAGTCCAAACCCATCACCCCAACCCGGAAGATCTACAGTTCCAAAATCAGTTCCTATATATTATATGGCGCTGAACTTTGGGCCCACGAAAAACTATCATCCCTGGCCCTAGCACAAAACAAATTTTCAGATCTTTAATAGGTCTCCCACACTCCACTCCACTCTTGCCCTTATACCTAGGCCTGGTTTGTAGTATAGAGGACTTAGCCCGCTTCAGACCCATTGCATTTTGGAGAAGAGTTTGGACTACCCTAGAGCTCCCATTATATGCCAAGGCCCTGTCTGAAGTTAGGGCGTTGGGCTGTTCGTGCAAGATTTCTTGGTAAACCAACATTAAAAATCACCCTGACCAACATGGGGATGAGTTCCTTATGAGAGACCCCAGAGGACACCCTATTTCCATCAAGATATGTGAGAAAGCAGTTTTTAGGCAGCTATCCACTCTTGTTGAGTCATCAGGTGCCCTCCATCCTGCTTAATCTGGCTTTAGAGCCTCTTACAGCACCGAGACCGCTCTTGTGGAAATATCAGAAGCCATGAGGGAGTGTTTGGATCGGGGCGGCAGAGCGGCCCTGATTCTATTAGACCTCTCTGCGGCCTTCGACACGGTACCTCACCAACTACTCCTTTCTAGGCTCTCTCACATTGGCGTGTCTGGTCAAGCCTGGAAGTGGCTCGAATCTTTCCTGGCTGACCGCTCTCAGCAGGTCTGGATCCCTCCTTTTTCTTCCACCCCTCGGATAGTGGCTACTGGAGTACCGCAGGGTTCAACTTTGAGCCCCCTGCTTTTTAATTTTTCTTGCAGAGGATCTGGGTGCAAAAGTCATCACCTATGCAGATGACACTCAGCTCCTCTTTACTTGGAAGGAAAATGAAATATCTTCTTCAGCAGCCCAAAGCTGCCTGGCAGCGGTCTTCGGTTGGCTGGCCGGGCACAACTAAAGTGCAACGAGGGTAAGTCGGAGGTTCTCCTCTATGGCTCTTTTCCTCTGTTTTTTAATGAGACTCTGTGGCCTCCAGAGTACCCCCAGCCTTTGTCATCCGGCAATCCTGTTAAAAACCTGGGGATCTGGTTTGAGGAGAACCTTAGATTTACTGCTCAAATAAAGAGACTGGCTGGGGTATGCTTTGGTATCTTAAAATCTCTCAGGAAATTTTTTCCTCTGCTACCTCGATCTGCCAAGGAAATGGTCACTCTAGCACTTATTCTGTCCCGTATTGACTACGCCAACGGCTTGTACGTTGGTCTCCCGGGTTTCCAGTCAAAGAAACTGCAAGTAATTCAGAATGCAGCGGCCAGGGTTCTGTTGCAAATCCCTGGGCGCACTAGCATGAAGCAGCATCTGCGAGACCTGCCCTGGCTGCCTGTTGTCCATCGGATTCAGTTTAAGGCCCTTACGCTGGCGCACAGAGCCTTACATGGTCTCCGCCTGGTTTACCTCCAGAGGCGCTTTTCCTTCTACACGCCTCGCAGAAACCTCCGCTCTGCACTCTGCGCCTGACCAACGTCCCCCGCTTTCGCAGGGTTCGGCTAGGGGGTATCTCCCTCTCTGTTAAGGCTGCGGAGGCCTGGAACTCTCTCCTGCTGGAGCTGCGTAACATCCAAGATACCACTTAATTTAAGAAACAGCTGAAGACCTTCCTTTTTAACCTTCCCTCCTAAATGTATTGCTCGTTGTTATGGTTCACCTCCGCGCCGGGACACTCTTGAGTATCTGTGCGCGATATAAATGTTTAATAACATAACAACATAACATAACATAACAAAAAGGGACCTCAAGGCAGCATATTGGAATATGGTCAAAACCAAGTGTCTTAAATTAGTCGCAAGGCCCACTATGGTGAGAGAATTCTTGGTGCACAAAGACAAGTCCAAGCTTGAGTCCTATTGGGGTCGTATCATCAGACCGAACGATAGGAAGCTATGCCATCAGTTCAGAGAGGACTAGCTTCCAATTAAAGCTCTCACCAGTAGATGGCAGCCCCCAACGGATGACAAATGCTCTTTCTGTCCAGCCCAAATTGAGTCACTTTCTCACATCCTGTGTATATGGGGTCCTGCATCGCAGGCAAAGTCCTCCTGCACCCGTGTTGCCATCGCCCTCGGAGGGGCTCTGTATCCAGCGCCTGACATCTGCCAAGGAGGGCTCTCTCTGCACGCCGCATGGGACTCCATTGACCAGGAGCCCATGCGTGACCCACCTGTGCGGAGCCTCGCCCACCCGCCCACCGGCACCTCATAACCTCTCGCCGGACCCGCTGGCGCGGGTTTCGCATCGCAGGCAAAGTCCTCCTGCACCCGTGTTGCAGCGGCCCTCGGAGGGGCTCTGTATCCAGCGCCTGACATCTGCCAAGGAGGGAATAAATAGAGAAAAGGATAGATCTGCCCCGTTTTTAATCAAAGATAGGCTCTTATAGAGTCCAGTTTCTTTCAATAGTCACCCATTTCAGCGCTCACCAAAGAGTCAGTGCCACATTAGATTCAGACAGGAGCAAATTTATCAAAAATATATCATTTTTATTCTTATTTTCTTCATGGTTTTAGAGTACATATAGACATAATCATTTATTTGAACATTTCAATATAACAAGGTAAAAAACACACACCCCATCAACAACCAATCTTCCGGCATTCAAACTTTAACACATTCATAAATCACAAGCAATCATTCTCGTACAAGATTCATTCATTCATTCAACTCAGGTAAGATTTAAGAAATAATGCTCTGAGAACATCCTGAACAGTCCTCTCAGCCATGGGCCGGGGATTGGTGATTATAGGTTCAGTGCAAGTTGTTTCAACGCCGACGCGCGTTTCGGTGCCAGGCCTGTAGACTGGCCGCACCTTCGTCAGGGCAAGAGAAGGAAAGGAGAGGGGGTGGTACTTGACAGTATAACAAATGCTTCTGATATCCAGGCACTCTGTAGAAAGAACATATCTTTTAGTATAGTGTTTAGCCCCCATTCCAAAAAACATTTAACAGAGATACTCATTGGTTATCCTCATATTTTTTCTCTCAAACAATTTTCCTATAAACCTGTATACAATTGTGCTGATCACATAGTAATTTATCACAGTGATTTAATCACACATTGGGGGTATTGGTGAGCTCAAAAAATGGGTGACAAATTAGATAAAGTTTAAAAACAAACAGTTAACGTCAAAGGTACATTCAACAGCCATACAGTGGACCCTCACACACATATTCATTCTTTAATCTCTATGCTTCTCTGCACTAAGCATTTATCCATTTCTTTGTTTTTTTTTGTGTATATATATACGCATTTATTTCATATGATCCGTCACAGAGGTCTAGTTTTTAGGACAAAAGCCATTTAAACATGCTTAAAAGTCCCATGACAAGTCATGTTTTGTACGGGCATTACCTTACATTCAGGCCCAGATCCGCTTAAGTAGTCCGCCCAGGAGAGAGGGTGATGACAGGTCTTTTTAGATTAAAAACAAGATTTCGGAACCTTCCTGAAGTCCTGAACAATGAAATAATAATGGCCTTTCAGTAGCCTGACTACGATTTAATATGCCACTCCTCTCTCAGATTCACACGCGTCACTTCTTACCTAGGTACAGAGGCGTCCTGATATACGAATAACGCAGCGTGCTAGAAGGTTCGGGGCCGGAAACCAAAATCGGCATAAAAAAGGGAAGAGTACAATTTGAGGCACCTCTTTTCCAAAGTTGAAATTAAAGGCATGGGCGACTAATAACATAAAGTACCTACTTGATCGCGTTAGCGATTTCGCGCTTAGCGGCTTTCCTTATTTTACACACTTTAAGATTCGAGCGATTCACGGCTCTCAGCAAACACCCGTGTTCAGCTACAGGATCAGCTCTAACGATGTTTTCAACAATAGGTGCCGTCGGGGTCTGCTGGGTAGAAGGCGCAAATAAAGCCAACATTAGCTCTATCGATAAAACGCTTTCAAACTAGGCTGCACGGTAAATGCGTGTTTTGGCAGTGAGATTTTTATAAAAAAACAACAACTTTATATAGTGGCCCAGCGTAAACTCTGGGGCTGGTGTTGCTCTTTATACAGTAAAGGTACAAGCAGCACTTTCGGAAAGAATTTCGAATAAGCTTCTAAGGCTTAGCTAGTAAGAGTTTTTGCGCAGAGTACTTACATAGACGGTACTTGTGAGGATTCCTCTTCACTTCACATCTGGCAACCGGTGGGCGACAGCTCAACCCGCCGCTTCCCTCTTTTTAAAGTACTGCACACGCCTGATGTCTTTCAGGTGTGCTCAACAGCTAACGGCAAAGGGAAAGGAAAAATCCGGACTGGATTCGATATTTTACCAAAAACACGAGATGGAATAAGCCGCTTCGTGTTTTTCTTTAAATTTACATAGTGCTATTATCTCGAAGTACAGACAGGATTCAGTAGATGGCATTTTCCCATGGGCATGCCTCGTTCAGGCCTGTATTAGCCGCATCTAGTAAAAAAATCCAGAAAACCTCCCTCTTTTTCCTGATGGAGGTAGTATTTTTGCCTGGAATTTCTCGGATCTTTTCCAGGATGGACCATTTTATATCATGTTCAGTATGTTTCATTTTTATCCAGTGGGCAACGAGGGGAGCTCCCCGCCTTTCATTCCGAATGTTTCCTTTGTGCTCGCCAACTCTGATTCTGCATTCACGGCCGGTTTCGCCCACATATGGCAATCCACAGGGGCAGATGATAACATATATTATATTGGATGATCGGCAGTTACTCATGGTATTTAGTTTTATCTGGCGGTTTCCAATGCTAAGAGATTCGCCCACAATGGCATTAGGGCATGTGTGACAATTGCCACACCGATGGTTGCCTCTTACAGGTGGAAGACCAGATATGCCTGTTTGTTTCAGGCCAACTTGACTCCGAACTGCCCCTTGTACAAGATGGTTTCTCAAGTTCTTGTTTCGCCGAAAGGCAAAGATGGGTTTAGTTAGAATTTCCTCTCCTTCATTGCCATTCAGGATGTGCCACTGCGAATTTATGGCTTGACGGATTTTGTCATTCACCGTAGAATGATTGGTGATGCAAACCAGTCTGTCTAATTCATCCTTTGTTTGAGCTTGGAACATGCTTTCACGGTTAAAATATCTGGCCCTCTTAAAGGACTCCTTGATTAAACGATGGGGGTACCCTCGTTTCATGAGTTTGACTTTCAGTAGGTCAGATTGTTCTAGAAAGTCATTCATCCGAGAGCAGTTCCCTCTTAATCTTAAGAACTGGCTGAAAGGGATAGAATCCCGTTGACAGCGGGGGTGGTAACTTCCATAGTCTAGGAGCGTGTTTTTGGCAGTGGGTTTAGTGTATAATGACACATACAGGCACTCCCCATTGTGCCTTACCCATACATCCAGAAACTCTACTTGGGTATTACTCGCCTTAGCAGTGAATTTAATATGGTCATCCGCTAGGTTGATCCATTTGATAAATTCATCCAGAGCGTCTTGGTCGCCACTCCAGATGAAAAAAATTTCATCTATGAAGCGCGACCAGGCTCTCACATTCTCAGAGAACGGGGCCATTTCGTTGTAGATGTTTTTATTTTCAAATTGGCCCATGTATAGACAAGCTATACTCAGTGCGCATGAAGCCCCCATGCTCACCCCTTTCACTTGGTGGTAGAACTGTTGGTTAAATTCAAAGTAATTTTCGTTCATCACAATTTTCGAAAATGCAATAAGGAGCTGGGCATTGGGTAAGACATCTTCTTTGAGTAACAGTTCTTCTAGGACCATGATGGCTCCTTCTTGTGGAATGTTAGAGTATAACGATTCCACATCCATGGTAACCATGAGTTCTTTGTCTGGATCGAATACACAATTTTCCATTTTTCCAATAAAATCACCAGTGTCCCTGATGTAAGATTTCAATTTGCATACTAAGGGTTTCAAGAACTTGTCAAGATATTTTGGCAATGGTTCTGTAGCAGATCCAATAGTAGACACAATTGGACGCATAGGAGGGTTCGTTTGGCTTTTGTGCACTTTAGGGAGCCCATAAATGATGGGCATTCTTGTGTGTGTGGGGGTCAGGTACTCTGCTTCTTTTGTACAGATTATACCCTCATCAGCCGCTTCTGTCACAATTGTTAAAATTTGTCGCTTCAGGTTCTCCTCAGGGCATCTCGAGATCCGCTTATAGTGGGCATCAGAGGATAGAGGATAGAGGGCTCTCTCTGCAAGCCGCACAGGACTCCATTGACCAGGAGCCCGTGCGTGACCCACCTGTGCAGAGCCTCGTCCACCCGCCCACCGGCACCTCATAACCTCTGGCCGGACCCGCTTGCGCGGGTCCCGCATCGCTGGCAAAGTCCTCCGGCACCCTTGTTGCCGCCGCCCTCGGAGGGGCTCTGTATCCAGTGCCTGACATCTGCCAAGGAGGGCTCTCTCTGCACGCCGCACGGGACTCCATTGACCAGGAGCCCGTGTTTGACCCACCTGTGCGGAGCCTCGCCCACCCGCCCACCAGCGTTAATACCAGCATTCGGCTTCCGCAGCACGGGACGGGCGCAGGACAAGCTGGACGAAGCCCGGACAAAGGGCGGGCCGTCTGTGGCTGTTTGGGGATGACGGAGGACAGGCCGGGCAACCCTATTTTCATCTGGTCCTAGCTCACGGTTAGTACGCTCCCAAGCGAGACCTATTGTACTCTGAAACACCTTGTGGCCTGCCTACACTTAGAAATTCATCAACTGGAAGTATGGGGAAATGTAAAACTATTGAAGGAGGGAGGGGGGGCATCGAGGCCGCAAAGCGTCCGAAACAGTCTAAAAACAATAAACAAAGGGAGGACCAAAACATGCGGCCATGAATTGTGTTATGGACCGAATAGATGCTATTGATGCCATTGTGAATGATTGCCAAGAAATCCTGTCTGCTGATCTGGGGCCTGTGGAGGCACTTGTTCCACCTGTAAAGGTGGGGTCATGGAAGCCTGTTACACTTGAGTCAAGGGACCCACCTATTACCATCCCTGAAATGTTTCGAACCTTGGCTAAACCTGATGCGGCTAGGCCACTCACTCCAATTGCTAGACCTTCACCCCAAGGCCAACAGGGTATTCTGGAGGGAGATGCGGAGTCTGGTAAAACCTCTCATATAGCTGTTTTTGATACTGACAATGTCATTGATTCAATTCCATGCTCCAATAGATACTCAGTTCTGGGAGAGGTCCTGCCGGGGGAGTCATGTTCTATTGTTGCATGTGTAGACAACTCTCCCTTACCTATTGATGTAGGTAATGTCGACTCTGTTACTAGCATCAATGAATGCCCAGAAACTATTGGGATCTTGCCAAACTAGTTTCTTTACTCAGGGACGAGATAGTCGCAATGAAAAAATAAATTATTAATTTAGCTGTAGCCACCCCATCACACCACGACAATTATTGGCCCCAGATTGGGGGTCCTTCTAAGGTAGTAGCTGCCTATCCAACCAAACCAAACCAAAGTGTTCGCCAGCTTACGGCGAAAAGCGATCCCAATAGTAGTAAGGCATCTCAGGCAAGTTCTGTAATAGTGAGAGAGAATAGTTCTGCTAGTTTCCCTAGAACTAATAGCACAAAGAGATCTGGCCCAGAGGGGGTAAATAAGGTAGCAACTCAGAGCGGTTTATGTAAGCAAAGGGGCTCTAGTGGGGCTATTGGCCTAGATGGGGTTCCTCGTCCAGATGTGATAAGATCGAAGGCAGGGGTAACCTACTCCAGTAGCCCCATAATACAGAATCAAGTGGTTCCAAATCCTAGTACAGTGCAAAGCAGGGGTCAGACCTACAATAATGGTAACTTTTCGACAAACAAAATATTTATGACCAACGTTCCCAAGTTAGTTAGGAAGGCTGGGGGTACGAGTGAAGAGGTTGACTCTCTGATGAATAAGGCGATCCATTGGCTACGGCACGTCAGAGGGTGCAGATCGGTCATAAGGGATGACATCCTTAGAGCAAGGAGAGTAAGCCACCCTAGGGCTACCCATGATGTTATCGAATTAACCCTGTCCTCTAATGATCTAGCCGAGAACCTTTTCCAGATGGAATTTTCCAGATGGAATTTAGATCCAGCCCCCCGGTTTACTCCAGTATCCAGCTGAGGAAGCTGCTCCTGTCCCCTTTTAAACTGGTCCCTGTTATGTCTCAGAGGGAGTCTAGACCTAGGATTTGGAATTCCAGGCTGGATTCCATTGATTGACTACCCAGTAGTGGAATAGGGGTCGTCAATGACCAAGTGTGGGTTGCAGATGGCGATCATGGCCCCAATTGTAGGTTGGATAATGTGTCGGCCCACATAGAACTGACAGGGAGTCGCCAGCTAAATGACAGGATACAACAGGACAATGCCTGGGTGGTTTCTGGTGACTTCGTCCCACCAACAAAGGGTATAAGTACATATGATCTAGCTAACCAACCACCGGTGTGTGAAGTCTGCAGGGAAGGAGGAAGTGTAGTATCTTGGAATATAGCTGGACTGGGCACTAGACTACAATCACCAGAGTGGGTTTCTTTTATAAGTAAATTTGATGTCTGTATATTCCAAGAGACCTGGGCCTGTGAGCCCCAGTTTCTTCAGGGTTTTTTGAACTTTTTTGTCCCGGCTGTCAAGGGTCCCAAGGGTCGCCCAAAAGGGGGGTTAACCATTTGGGTGCGACAAGCACTCTTTACCAGAGTGCTAGAGCTCCCGTCTGGCAGCAGCGACATTCAGCTGATAAGGATCATGACTGAAGCAGGGAGTTTCTTGGAGATCTACAATCTGTACGCTAGAGGGACGGGAGGTAGGAAGTCAAAGGTATTGGTTGCTCTGGACCTGTTGATTGACATTCAGCCCGTAGAGAATAATATATTAGTGGCAGGGGACCTAAATATCCTGAACCACCAACTAACTATGTATCCCAGAGTAGTTGGATAGAATACTTTGGCCCCCAATATGCATGCTGACCTGAGGATAAGTCCGGAGACGTTCCAGCTATTATCTTCTACACAGCTCCCCCCTTTAACATAAGCAATGTAGAAGCGGGCCTCAATTCAACCTCACGGGAGAAGGCACCCGGACCCGACGTAGTCTCAGCAGATGTTTTCCTCCATGATAAAGCCCGATGGGGCAGCTATATAATGAAGCTGGCCAATGCAGTGGCAATAGGGGCCCCCGGTCCCGAAGTCTTGGCAAGGGGCGGTTATAATTCCCGTCTATAAGAAGGGCGATAAAGCGCTGCCGGGGAATTATAGGCCAATTAGCCTAATAGATACAGTCCAAAAGGTGGTAGGGAAACTGACCTTAGAGAAAATAATGGTCTGGGCGGACGAAGAAAAAATACTGTCCCCTTTTCAAGCAGGCTTCCGTAGGTTAACCAGCACCATAGACCAGATGTTCCGTTTTACTTTACTTCATTGGAAGACGGTCCTGCTCGGGAAAGGCAGCCTTTATGCTGCCTTTATAGATTTGGGAGACGCATTTGATCTGGTACCTCGGGTAAAGCTCTGGGAAGTTCTAAGCCAGATGGGCATGCCGCTGGAAACTTTATCCCTCGTGATGAGATTGCACGAGGGTAACCGTGCTAAAATTCAGTGGGGGGGACATGGGCAAGTTACCAACGACTTTATGTCATGATCTGGCACAGGGCGCCTACCTAACTACATCTCCCAGAATGCAATCCTAGTGGGAGGAGTTCAGGGTATATACTACAGCACACCACCAGGGCGCGCTGTATGTGATTTTGAATTCTGAACCTTGTGTGTTTTCCTAATGGTTCCGTGGTGAGGAGCTGCTCGTTCAGAATCCTGGAGTTTGGGAACACGAGTCTGTGGTTTCTAGTACATGTACCCGAGTGTATTACAAGGAAGGTTTACAGCTAAACTAAGAACTTCTTTTCCGTTCTTTCTCGCTTGCGGCTGCAGCGGGAAAGGAATACAGTGTTCTCCACAGTGTTCTCGGCTGAGACACGTTTTGTTTGGAGAATCAGTAAGCGGAGGATTATTCATCTACGACTTCGCTCTTTTACCCTTCTCGCTTGCGGTTGCAGCGAGGAAGGGTTTTGTGTTGTGTGTTTGCTGGCTGAGACACGATTGGAATTTGGACTATGTTTACAGGAATAAGCTGCAAATATAGTTTTTTGCCTACCGCTATCATCGCTTGCTGCTGCAGTGAGGAAGGGCGGTCTTTTTTGTATTGCGTAGTGAAAACATTGGAACTCCTTACAAGCAGTACCCTTTCCATTGAAGTCTGTTTGGCTACTTCTGAAAGCAGTACGATTTGAATTGGGGAGTTACTGAGTACAGTTTTCACTGGACCTTTTAAAAAGTCAGAAGGGTTTGCGCTAATGGGAGTCAAGTCTTCAAGCTGGTAAGCCTCGGATAAAGTTGGACTTGTTCCTGTTCAGATCTTATTTTTATGTGTTCCGTTTAGTTGGGCCCAGCTAGGAATACTGTTTTTGTTATTTTTGTATTTACGCTTTTGGATGAACTGGTATAGTTCTACAGACTATACTGAATCCTTCTGCTTCAGAGCCCTGGAATGACATGTGGTTTACTACAAAGAAGTGCAAGCTTCTGGGTTACTGGAGAGAGTCCTCTTATAATTTCAAGGGAAAGTACATAAGGGTGCGTTATCTGTGTATGTATTTTGTGATATCACCATTCAGTATGAATGTGAACAAACAGTAATCCTTGGTTTGTTTTTAGGAAGCAAATATATATAGAGAAGGATTGAAGAAGGGAGGAAGGGCTCACCTCCTGATTCATGTGGTAGGTAGAGGTTCATTAGCGAGAATGAAACGAGAGTAGTTAGGATATATGTTTTGATACTCTCCTTTTGTCGTTTCAGATATCCCTTCAGTTCCTGTCCCTTCCCTTACCTTTCCCTCGCTTGATTATCTCTATGCTCTGTGAGTTGTACTAGTCAGAGCGCTGGGAAATCAAGAGGTGGACCCCTTTCAGCATCACCCTGATCCTGAGGAGGAACAACTGTGAGAGAATCACATACCCAAGAAAAATACCCCTCCCGGTCAGGGGGTGCTGAAAGATGACTTCCTTGGATGATGTGATGCAGGCTTTGTTGGTAGTACAGCAAGAATTGGTGAATTCTCGTGCTCAAACTGCAGCCCTTAGGGAGAGGGTAGATAGGCAAGCATGTAATCCTTTTGATGTTTCGGGGGTACTCCTCCAATACAGGTTACGGTGCCCCCTCCTATTCCGTTGGCCAGCCCTGAACGATATGCTGGGGACCCTCTTAAAATACAAACCTTTTTGACCCAGATAACATTGTATTTTTCATGCAGACCAGCTTCTTTTCCCACCAATCTGTCTAGGGTAGCTTTTGCTATCTCCTATCTTACAGGAGATGATGCTAACTGGGCGGTTCCCTTGGTTCGAAATGATGATCCGTTGATGACAGACTGGGCAGCTTTTCAGAGGGAGTTTGAGAGGATGTTCGATAGGCGGGCAAACACTCTCAGTGCAGATCGCGATCTGATGGGCTTGCGTCAGGGAAGAAAGAACCTTGTGATTTATATGACCACCTTCAATCGTCTGGTAGTGGAAATGGCATGGCCTGAAGAGAAGAGGATGGCGTTGTACTACCAGGGATTGAATGTGGATATCAAGGATGTATTGGCCCAAATTGACCCTCAGCCCACAAACTGTGTTGATCTTATTAATCTTACCTTGCGGTTGGATCATCGTCTTTCGGAGAGGGGTGGTGAGCATAGGAGGGGTGGTAACATCAGTGGTGGTTTTGAGGTTGTTAGTCCACCTGTCAGGAAAGAAACAGGGCCAGAAGCTATGGAGGTTGGGGCTGTTCATCCCCCCTTGACTAAGGCGGAAAGAGAAAGTAGGCGTGCGCAAGGTTTATGTATGTACTGCGGGAAGAAGGGGCACTATGTGCGTGATTGCACTATGAAACCAAAGAACAGGAGTTATTCCTTTCCCGTCAAAAAAGTGGCTGTCAGGTCAGCTAGGGGTACTTCTGAGGAACAGGAAAGTAGTGAGAGGGTGGCAAGAGATGAAACGTCTGTTACAGAGTGGAGGATACCTTCCTTAGAGGTGCAAGATAGGATGGGTTCAGAGTCACATGTTGTGCTGTCCATGTTTTTGACTATAGGTCAGCAACAACATCTGGTACGCTCGATGATAGACTCTGGTGCTACCGGGAACTTTATTGACTATGGCTTAGCGAAGCGTTTGGGTCTTGTTAGAGTGCCCACCCATAGACCCGAAACAGTTTTGGCAGTGGATGGCACCCCTTTGAAATCTGGTCCTATTTTTGAGCATACTGAGTTGTTGGAAATGTCTCTTTTGGGACAACCTTGGGATCATGTGGAGAACATCAGGTTAAACATGATAGCGGCTCCACAATATGAGATCATATTAGGGATGCCATGGTTGTGGCAACACAACCCAACCATAGATTGGAAGTTAAAAACCATCCGGTTTGAATCAGATCAGTGTGTAGCTCAATGTTTGAAAGGAAATGTTGAACCGCACATGCTGTCATTGGCTCAGGCTTTCCAGGTAGCTACGGCAGCAGAGAAGGAGGTTGTTTTGCCCTTAGAATACCATGGGTATCAGAACGTGTTCAGTGAAGTTGAGGCAGAGAGGCTCCCGCCTCACTGCGACTATGATTGTCGTATTGATTTGGTAGAGGGGGCTAAGATACCATCATGCCGAGTGTATGCGTTGTCGGATTCCGAAACAAAACACTTGCAGGCTTATTTAGACCATCTCTGTTCACTGGGGTTTATTCGTCCATCACGCTCCCTGGCGGCCTCGCCTCTTTTTTTATTGCGAAAGCAAATGGTGAATTAAGGGCATGTATCGTTTTTAGACAGTTGAATAAGATCAGGATAAAAAATCGCTATCCTCTTCCACTCATCCCCGTCCTGCTAGATGAGGTAAAGGAGGCCAGCATCTACACCCGGTTGGATTTGCGAGGCGCGTACCATTTGGTGCGCGTTCAGGCCGGGGATGAGTGGAAGACAGCGTTCAAGGCTCGTTTTGGCCTGTTTGAATATATTGTCATGCCGTTGGGGCTTTGTAATGCCCCGGCGGCATTTCAGTACTTTCTTAATGACATCATGAAAGATTACATTGACGAATTCGTAGTTATTTATATTGATGACATTTTGATCTACTCGAATACCCCAGCTCAACATGTTAGTCAGGTTTTGTTAATACTGAAATTATTGCAGGAACATTGCTTATACTGTAAACTCAGTAAATGTGAGTTTGGGGTCACTGAAGTAGAGTTTTTGGGGGTGATCTTGAGCCTTCAGGGTTTCCGGATGGCAGACAGAAAGGTGGTAGCTGTGCGAGAGTGGCCTATCCCTAGGAGTGTGAGAGATGTCCAATGTTTCTTAGGATTCTCCAATTATTACAGGAGGTTTATCTCACATTTTTCACAGCTGGCCTCTCCAGTAACCCGGTTGTTGAGAAAAGGTGTATCTTTTTGTTGGACCCCTGAAGCCATGGTGTCGTTTGATCAGTTGAAAGAGGCCTTCTGCTCAGCCCCCATTCTCAGACACCCTCAAGCAGATGTTCCCTTTGTGGTGGAGGCAGACGCCTCTGATATGGCGATAGGGGCTGTTCTATCGCAAAGAGACAAGGGAACTGGCCAATTACACCCTGTGGCATTCCTGTCAAAGAAACTTAATCCTGCAGAGGTGAATTACACGGTGGCTGAGAAGGAACTGCTTGCTGTAAAGAGAGCGTTTCAAGAATGGAGGCACTATCTTTGGGGGGGTCAACATCCTGTTACAGTGTATTCAGACCATCGCAACTTGCAGTATCTGAAGACAGCCAGGCAACTTTCACAACGGCAAAAGCTCTGGATGTTGTTTTTTGCGGAGTACGAGTTTACCATCACTTTTCGCCCTGGAGCGGAAAACAGAAAGGCGGACGCCCTGTCTAGACAATCTGACTCTGAATAACCTGTAAAAGGAGTGCCATTGCCGATATTATCCCCAGAGATGGTGTTGTGTTCCACTACAGTAGAACATTTCTTGGATACTGTCTGTAACTATCGTTCGTTGATACAATGGCAGCAGTGGGCCGTGAAGGAGAAGCAAAGGTCCCTTAAACATGGTTTACCGATGCGTGAGAACAAACTGTTCCTTCCCACACATGCTCTCCGTCTAATGACCTTCAATTGGTGTCACAACGCTATGGTGGCAGGTCATCCGGGTCATCAAAAAACAATTCATGATTTACAGAGACAGTTTTGGTGGGAAGGCCTGATAAGAGATGTGAAGAACTGGATTGATCAGTGTGAAACTTGTGCTAGAGCGAAAGGTGAACAAACAAAGAGTAAGGGTCTTCTGATGCCACTTCCGACCCCTTCGAGACCATGGCAAGTGATTAGTATTGCCTTTGTTTTGGGGTTGCCATTGGATAAGGGCTGTGATGCTATTCTGGTTGTGGTGGATAGCATGTCGAAGATGGGACATTTAATCCCTTGTAGGAATCTTCCTACGGCTGCACAAACCGCTCAATTGCTATTGACGCAGGTGGTTCGGTTACATGGAATCCCGAAAATCATCATTTCTGACCAAGGACCACAATTCGTAGCTCGTTTCTGGCACATGTGGTGTAAGGCGTTACACATGAAGGATGCTTTGTCAACCAGCTTCCATCCTCAGTCTGATGGTCAGACAGAGAGACTGAATCAGACTCTTAAGAAATATCTGTGATGCTACGCTGAAGAGGCGGAAGAGTCCTGGGTGTCCTTGATGTGGTTAGCTGAATTGTCCTACAACAATGCTTGGCATTGTTCTACCGGAGAGACTCCGTTTCGAGCAAATACCAGATATCACGCACATACACTGCCAGTTACCATCCCTAGTGATGTGCTGAACCACCCCTCTGTGGCAGCCCAGATGAAAGCCCTGCTGCAAATCCATGAACGCATACAGAGGCACTTGGTGAGCGCGAAAACATCTTACAAGAAGTGGGAAGACCGACACAGACAAGAGGGCCTGGCGTATCAAGTGGGAGATCGGGTATGGTTGTCTGCTAAGAACATACGCTTCCGTCTTCGCAGTATATTCCATCCGCGTTTCATTGGGCCGTATGAGATTGTTCGTGTAGTACACCCGGTGGCGTATAAACTGAAGTTACCCGCCTCATTGAGCATCCATCCGGTCTTTCACTGTAGCCTGCTCAAACTTGCTAGAGCTGATAGGCGGAAAGGGGTTCCCCCTGTGATGAGAGATGGCCAACTGGAGTATGAGGTGAGGCGAATCTTGGATTCCCGTATACGGAACGGGCAGGTGTGGTTCTTAGTTTCCTGGAAGGGTTACTCGTTCGAGGATGATTCGTGAGAGTCATGCACCGGAGTGCATGCCCCTCGTGCGGTGCGGTTGTTTTATGCACGGAACCCGGGTAAGCCTGGTGCTAGGAGGCGCTAGGAGGGAGGACATATTGTCATAATCTGGCACAGGGCGCCTACCTAACTACATCTCCCAGAATGCAATCCTAGTGGGAGGAGTTCAGGGTATATACCACAGCAGACCACTGGGGCGCGCTGTATGTGATTTTGAATTCTGAACCTTGTGTGTTTTCGTAATGGTTCCGTGGTGATGAGCTGCTCGTTCAGAACCCTGGAGTTTGGGAACACGAGTCTGTGGTTTCTAGTACATGTACCAGAGTGTATTACAAGGAAGGTTTACAGCTAAACTAAGAACTTCTTTTCCGTTCTTTCTCGCTTGCGGCTGCAGCGGGAAAGGAATACAGTGTTCTCGGCTGAGACACGTTTTGTTTGGAGAATCAGTAAGCAGAGGATTATTCATCTACGACTTCGCTCTTTTACCCTTCTCGCTTGCGGTTGCAGCAAGGAAGGGTTTTGTGTTGCGTGTTTGCTGGCTGGGACACGATTGGAATTTGGACTATGTTTACAGGAATAAGCTGCAAATATAGTTTTTTGCCTACCGCTATCATCGCTTGCTGCTGCAGTGAGGAAGGACGGTCTTTTTTGTATTGCATAGTGAAAACATTGGAACTCCTTACAAGCAGTACCCTTTCCATTGAAGTCTGTTGGGCTACCTCTGAAAGCAGTACGATTTGAATTGGGGAGTTACTGAGTACTGTTTTCACTGGACTTTTTAAAAAGTCAGAAGGGTTTGCGCTAATGGGAGTCAAGTCTTCAAGCTGGTAAGCCTCGGATGAGGTTGGACTTGTTCCTGTTCAGATCTTATTTTTATGTGTTCCGTTTAGTTGGGCCCAGCTAGGAATACTGATTTTGTTATTTTTGTATTCACGCTTTTGGATGAACTGGTATAGTTCTACAGACTATACTGAATCCTTCTGCTTCAGAGCCCTGGAATGACATTTGGTTTACTACAAAGAAGTGCAAGCTTCTGGGTTACTGAAGAGAGTTCTCTTATAATTTCAAGGGAAAGGAAATAAGGGTGAGCTATCTGTGTATGTATTTTGTGATATCACCATTCAGTATGAATGTGAACAAACAGTAATCCTTGGTTTGTTTTAGGAAGCAAATATATATAGAGAAGGATTGAAGAAGAGAGGAAGGGCTCACCTCCTGATTCATGTGGTAGGTAGAGGTTCATTGCAAGAATGAAACAAGAGTAGTTAGGATATATGTTTTGATACTCTCCTTTTGTCGTTTCAGCTATCCCTTCAGTTCCTGTCCCTTCCCTTACCTTTCCCTCGCTTGATTACCTCTATGCTCTGTGAGTTGTACCAGTCAGACCGCGGGGAAATCAAGAGGTGGACCCCTTTCAGCATCACCCTGATCCTGAGGAGGAACAACTGTGACACTTTACTGTCGAGCGGGGTGTGCACCAAGGGTGCGCTATGGCACCCACGCTCTTTTCTTTGTATATCAATGGGGTGGCAAAACGCATGCTGACAGGTGATGTAGATGCCCCGTCATTGGCAGGAGCGAAGATTCCGATCTTACTATTTGCGGACGATACGCTCATTGTCTCTAAAACCCCCAGTGGACTGCAGCGAGCCCTAAAGATCTTTGAGTGATTTTGCACTGACCGTGGGCTAGAAGTCAACGTTACCAGAACAAAGCTCATGGTTTTTAACCCGCACCATAGCTTTAAAGTGAACTTTTTTATGGACGATGGAAAGGTGGAAAAGGTATCGGATTTTGTCTACCTGGGCATCCACGTAGCAAAGGGAGCTACCTGGGGGCAGCATATAGAAATGGCGGCCCTCAAATTTCGCCAAAATGCAGGAGCCATAACTGTGGAGCATAGAAAATCCTTGACAAAGCTGATACAGCCAGCATTCCAAGTGTATGAGGCAAATGCCATCAGTTCGGCTCTTTATGGTGCCAAATTATGGGGCTATGAGAATTTAGGGTCACTGACACTTGTTGAAAATAAATTCTTGCATAATCTTATTGGCGTCCCTAAGAGCACACCCATGAGACCGTTGTGCTATGAATTGGGCAGGAAAGCAGTTTCGGACATGGCCAGACTGAGACCAATTCTATACTGGCGTTGTATTTGGGCCAACCCGGAGCTTGCGCATTATGCCCAGGGCTTCCTGGACGTAATTAAAACAGACACATTTCGCAAGATAAGCTGGCTAAAAGAACTGTCCAAAGTCTAAATCAAAATGGGCATGAAGGGACTATGGGAGAATCCAGAGTCAGCCCAGTTCCCTTCCAAAGAAGATCTAAAAGCTAGGTATTGGGAAATGGTTGCCTACCAGAAATGGAACGATGCTGCTCCTTCATCTATGGAGGGTAGATATCTGGAAGCGAAAGTTCTCCCCAGGTTGGAACCCTATTGGGATGTGATTACAAAGCCTGGGGACCGTAAACTTTATTTCCAGCTCAGAGTAGGGTCTCTTCCAGTAAGATCTCTAACGGGCAGATGGGCTGTATTCAATTCCAGTGTTTGCCCGGTTTGCAAGAATGGTGTTGAATCCATTGCCCATCTCCATTTTGTCTGTAGGGCTTACTCAACCCTGACGTGTCTGGCTAACAGCAATGTTCAAAATGCTAGGCACAAGGGATAGCAAGGTTGCATTAAGATTAATTTGCACTAGCTCCTTGCCGGTCATCTCAGTACCGGCCGCAAAATTCTTGGGGTGGGCTTGGGCAATTAGAAGGAAATTTGCACCTTGAACTGTGATTTTATTGAACTGTGATTTTATTGACTCTGTTGAAGTTTTTAAATAGTTTGTCAAAATGCTTTGAATATTGAATTTTAGAAAATATTGCTCTCTTTTTTTTCTTTTATAAACTTGTAATTGTATTACTAATAATGGCATTTTATTGGAGTTTTTTAACTTGTTTTGAACGGGACCAAAATGTTTTATTGTGCTTTTATGAGTTTTTATCTCGAATAAAGCAAATTTGACTGACTGACTGTGTATATGGCCAGCCTATAAGTCACCCAGGAGCAGATGGCTTAAACCAATTTGCATGAATTTGGGCACAAGATGTGCTATGGTGGCCCTAAGGATCTTAAAGACAAACACTGAGGAACCCATTGTGATCGCAGTGGCCAAATTTCTAAGTTGGATGTGGGTTACTCGAGCCAATAAATCGATTGCACTTTGTCTTGTCAGACCGTCCAAAGGAGGTCATAATGAATATGTCCTGGTATTGTAACTCTACTCCTCGAATTGGCCGGCAAGTGCCTCCAGGTTGCAAGTTCGTGTCTGCTTCCTGTGGAATTATGGGTTTAGCAGTTTCTGTATCAGATAAGCAGTACATGTTTGTCTTTCATTTCCTGTTCTTAGCATTTTAAATATTCAATCAAATTATTTTATCTTGTGTTTTATCTTGTGATCTTATCGTAATCATGTTTTAAAAATTTTGTGGACATTATATGTTTTTAATGGATTGAACTCTTGATTGTCGCTGATTAATTGTACTACGCTCATTTTAAATTATTCTTATAGATGTACATTGTCTTTTATGATTGAAACAAATTGAAATAAAGACTATATTGATTGATTGAATTAAAAAGTTATTTCCTCTGGTCAATGGACCATTAGTTGGAACTGGTTGATGGTGAAATGACATATGTTTTCAATATACTTACACCTTGGAAATGATCACAGAGTTGGGATGTATTTTTCAATTTTATCTCAGATTAAATTTATGTGAACCACTTACACAGTACAGAACAAACTCCGTCTCTCACGTGAAGAAAGATTCAAATAATCAATCAAATGCATTAATTTATACTTTGCAATGACACTGCATGAAAGGGAGAGGATAGAGAGAAAAGCACATGCGCGCATAAACAGATATATTTATATTTACCTAGAATGGTGTGAAAACCAACTCTCAGGCCTAGGAATTGGTAAGGGTCCCCTGGAAAGGTCTGGCGAACAAAGGCTTCAGGACAGGAATTAGGACAGGAATCAGGACAGGACAGATGACCTCTCTATCACTGATGCTTGCGTAGCACCCCTCTCTGAAACTCTCATCCACCTCGAGATTCTTCCGCGATCTTCTTCCAAATTAATTTGCTTAAGATAATTGGCTCTGTAATTTGATTCTTCTTCAGCATCACTCGTCATTTCGACAGCATCCCGTTCTGGACTTCAGCATCTCCGTCTGGAACTTCATAACTAACTAACTAAACTACGTCAATTATACCTTTCTGTATGCTAGTACCACCCATTAATGTTTGAAACTTTTGAAAATACTAACTCATATTGGACAGGCAAGGGGAGGTGATCACACACCATGCTGTATTTCCCATTATTTTCTTTCAGTTCTTTGTTTAATATATACAATACAATATGTTTGTATTATGAGGAACTAGCAGACAACTACACCTGTAAGAGTTACATAAAGGCCTAAGCAAAACACTGCAAATGTTATACCCCCAGGGTTTATCAGAGGAAGTACCACACTCCAGAATTCATGCTTACTACAGTAAGATGTGGACGTCCATGTGACAAAGTTCATGTCAATATGCATTAAGAGAGTGAAATATCAATGGATGAAGGCCTGCTGGCTTTAACATTTGATTCTCACATTAGGTAAGTTGGGCCTACTGTCTTTTCTATAATTTTCCATAGTGCATGGATCAGACATATGTAATCAGACAAACCTTTTCTGAACTAACCCATCAGGCCCACACCCTTTATCATTGGTTTGTTTCCATAACCAACTCAGGCTTACTGTTTAAAGCACCAGCTTTGCCGGAAACCAACCAGCAATATATAATCAAACATTTTCAACTTTGTACAAAATTGCAACTGGCAAAACAATATACACCCCATCTAAACTGGCATGACAAAGATTCTCAAATCACAAGCCTACTCCCAGGGTTTATCACAGAAGATAACCAACACCAAAGGCCTGACCTACTTTGGATAAAACTGAGACTGGATGTATCAAAATATATTTCTACAGTCTTTAATTCATTGTAATGATAATCCACCCCAAAATGCCTATCTAATTTAACATATGCGTTCCCAATAAACAGATCAGGCCTACTGTCTTTATAGTAACTTCTGACAATAAAGTGACCTGGCCTATGACATCGGACATAACTTTCCCAAAGGAAGTATCCGGCCTATAGCCTTTCTTGTTGTTGGTTTGTCTTCATTCAAACCTCAGGCCTACCATGTTGAGCATACATTTAGATGTATAAAATGAGAATAGGGAAAACAAAAGACAACCCCATTTAAGATGGTCTAACAATGAAAAGCTTCTTCCCTAAGGGTTTATCCTAGTGAGTATACCCCATCACAAATCCTGGTACTAAATTATTCCATGAGATTCCATATACAAAATACAATTCTTCAGCATTCAGCAAAGTGTAATAATAATCTATGCTTAACACTTCTTGAATTTAATGAATGCATTTCACAATACGCACGTTAGGCCTACTACCTTTGTTGTACTTTTCATAATAAAAAGTTTAGACCTATGATATCTGTCATAACCGCTCCAAATTGAGCCAATTAAGCTCATAGCTTTAATCATTGGCTTGTCGCCATAACAAACTGAGAAAGTATGTATTGTAAACAAGCTGGCATTCATACAGCTGGCAGTAGCTTGGCAGTTCGGGCTGGACTGTTCCCAAGAAGAACAGAGTCAAGATTGAGTTCCGTATGGCTAGGTATGAACTGGACTAATAGTGACTGGGGGTGAGTGTCTGAAAAGCTACAGCGCTCCGTAAATTATCCTATTGTGCTTGTTTTGTTCGACCTATGTTGGATATGCTGAAACATGGGTCCCTTGCATGCTTTGCCACAGGGTTCAGGCTTGCCTAGCTGATGAGGGATGTTACCCTGAAACCAGTCACAGGCTGCTTGTTTCTGGTCCAGGGAGGGGCTAGCCTGGTAATTCAGGCTGGACAGTGTCCCATGAGAAACAGGGTCAAGACTGATTTGCATATGGGCTGGGTCTGAACTTGGGTACTGAAGTGAGCAGAAGAATGATGATGAATTTAACCCAGATCTAATAGTGAAAAGGTGAGTGTCTGAAAAGTTTCAGCGCTCTGTCCATCTTCCTATTGTGTTTGTTTTATTCATCTGGCACAGCCACAAAATTACAGATACATACAAACTTAAAGTTGACAAAACAATATACAAGCCTTGTGAAAAGGACCTAACTATGAATATCATGTTGCAAATTTTTAATTCCAGGGGAGCTAAAAAACACCCAAACCACTACCTTCTTAGGTATTCTGTGAGATTGTATGTAAAAACATATATGTGTGTGTGTAAAGCATTTTACATGATGTAATGTCAATCCAGTCTTCTAATCGCCGGTAGAAGCCCGGCACGCCAATATTTCAATTTTGTCGTTCACAGCTATTGCTGTGAGCAAAGGCCTCATGGAACCGAGGGGATTTCAACCTTGTCAGGCTCCATGAGGCCTTTGTTTTACTTGTAAGAAAATTTTAAAATTTTTCACAATAAATTGAACATGCTTACTACCTTTGTCATACATTTCCATAATAAACATCAGACTTATGGCAGCTGACATACATTTTCTAAAAAAGGTAATCAGGCCTATTGTCTTTAACATTGGCTTGTCAATATAATCAATTCAAGCCTACTGAAATATGCACAACCTTACCCACAAGGCAAGGCTCAGGCATACAGCCAGAAAATTATAAATATATTTACAAAATTACAGTTTGCAAAACTATTTTCACCCCCCTCCACCCCCCCCCAGGAGGGTTAGCAACGATTACTTATGTGCAAATCTTCTACCCACATGACTTGTCAAACGGGGAGACCGTAAGGGAAAATCAAAACCAAAGCCCATGCCTACTACTACAGTAATCTGTGAGAGTCCACGTAACACACCTGTCAACAGGCATTACTACAATGTAATGATCCATACTTGAAGGCCTACTAGCTTCAACATAATATTTTCATGATAAATAAGGCAGGCCTATTGCTTGTGCCATAAATCTCATATTTTAAAGATTAGGCCGTTGGCCTCTCAAGTATTTTTTATCAACGAACCAATCAGTCCTATAGCTTTTATCACTGGCTTATCCCCATAGTCAGCTCAGTCCTTCTGTAGTCCACATACGCTTTCTCATAAAGCAACTATGTGAATAGAGACATAAAAAATATTAACAAAATTACAGTTGACAAAACAATAGCATATAGCGTACTTCTGTCCCAATTAAAAACCCTCATGCACGTGTCTGATGTTAAGCGAAATCGGTATATCTTGATTTTCCGCCCCTTAGACCCGTGTGTGCGTAATCATTGGGTTGAGGTTCTGTAAATTACAAATTCGTTCATGCTCAGCCTCCATTTTGTGATCGCCGCCATTTTATGTTGCCCTCACTCAGGCAGCTCGGCGAACGCGATGTTTTTGTTGTTTCTGCCTTTGCTTGTCAGGTGGCTTCTTCGCCTATGTTTACTAACGAGTGTCAGGGTCTGGCCGAGTACACTAATTCCTGTCTGATCTGATTAATCCCCGTCCGGACTACATATTGGTACACATCATTGTTTCCTTTAAGTTATCTTATCTGCTGTCCTTCGCTACATGGCTCATGCATTCTCCTGTTTCACGACTGCCCTTCTACAACATGCAGCTGTGTTTTCTCTACTTGTAAATTGAATTGTGTGGATTCATTTGTAATTTACTTAAGTGGTCGAGTGACAAACAGAACCGGGAACTTGAGTTACTTTGGTCTTAAAACATTGTCTATAACATTTACCTATAGCTCATGCTCTTGTGTGATTGCATTTTGCATTGTATTGTATTGTACATAAGCCTGTGTGCCACGGAGTTAAGTGGCAGTCTCTTTTGAACCTCATCATACCAACGACTTCTAAGACCACTGTACTAGCTGCAGCTAATAAATGCCATCTTCTACGCCAGACGAAGAGTCTGTGTCTCTGTTTCTGACAAGGCAGGTGAATCTGGGGGATTTCAGGCGTACCCTGCGCCGCCGGGCCTTAAGGCTGCGGTTCTCCAACTGGCTCCCAACGTAGGGCGACTTCAGCGGTAGCAGTTGAGCCCGAGGGTCGTGAGGAGCCCCTTAAGAAAACTCCAGAGGAAGCGCACCACGTGATCGACCCCTGTATGTCGAAAGTGGACCGAAGGTCTTTTACGGCGCGGCTACTCCTTTCTGGCGGCTGCTGACGACTGCTGCCCTGACTGTTGCCCTGCCTTGGACCCTTCTGATGATGTTTGGTAAAGCGAGACGATAGACGGACCTTCACTGGTGTAGAAAGATCCTTAGTTAAGTATTTGGTGGGTCGATCCCACAGACCTTTGTTTTGTTTTGTTTTGGGGTTTTTATTCAGGTATTGCAATAGCTGAAGCGAAGGGGTAGGTATGTTTGTACTGTTTCATTGATCTACACCCCTTGTTGTTTGTGATCAGCCTAAAGAAGTGACGATGCCTGGGCTGAGTAAGTTTAAAAGATGTTGTTGTTTAGGTTGTACAAGGGATTCCCAGTTGGAGGAATCATGTCCGATCCCTCCAGTTGAAACTCCCACTTATGAGCTCTATTCGAAACACAGTATTGGTCCCATTACCTTTAACGAGACATGGGTCCGATACAGGAAAAATAGTGGAGTTTTGAGATGGCCCCAGAATGATAGCTTTGACCCCGCTATACTAGATAATTTGGAAACGATTCTGTTTAAAATAAAAGCCCGTCCGGCAATGTTTGACTCTTTTCGCCTTTGGCGTAAAGAAGCCAAACAGAAAGAAATCAAATAAGCGAAGAAGGATAAGAAAGCACAAGACATGTCGATTATACAGGCTGCCCAACAGTTTAAAAATAACAAAGTAGATGGTGCAAATGAGATATTGGAGAGACAACATTGTATGGCAATAGATAGATGCTATCCAATGTTGCCTACCTCCTCTCCAGATAAGAATAAGGAACTGGAAGAAGATTCCCTAATGTCTTGTTTATTAAATTCACCTCCGCCCTATGTCCAAAATGCTAATGCACCTCCGTTACCCCCTCCCCTCGCTCAACAAGTGGTTGCTCAATTGCCGATTGTCCAACAACCGGCTCAGCTTCTTAATGCTTCTTTGCCTGCTTCTGCTCCGTCCTTACAGTCTGTAATTCAGCCCCCACCTTCTCCTGCTCTTACTCTTCAGTCAGCTACATTTCAGTCTCCGTTACCTTCTACATCTGTAATGCCTCCTATCGTCTTGAGGGATTCTCCTACTTCACAGAGGAGGATAGCAGATGCTGTTTTGAGTTTCTTTTCTCCTCTTCTTGGGTCTTTAAATCTGTCTCCAGCTTTCTCTAAACGACAATCTCGTTGTCAGCCTCCTCTTACGGACGAGAAAGAAGTTTTGGGTTCCCTCGCTCGTAAATGGATTGAGAAAGGATTGGAATATAGTACAGAGGACATTATGAGTTCCTTTCATCAGTGGATGGAGCCCACTCAGAGATATGTTTTTAATATTATGTGTCAAACTCTTATTAGGCAATAGGAAGATATGGAAATAGATTCAGTTCCTTCGGAGCTGCTGAAGTTACAAGCTGATTTTGATAAGGGTTTTATTGTAGGACCACAGATTGCGGACGCAGTGAATAAACTCGTTGCATTTCGGGCAATGTTTCTGTCCCTGACTCTTTCCGAGACTGATTCTGTTTATAAAAAGGGCATTAAGAATTATCCGATGCGTGAAGTTCCTCCTGTATGGAGAGAAGAAGTAGTTGGTCCACCACAGATACCTGCTCATTTCCAGCGCATATGGGTTCATGAACCATGGAATAGGTCTGAAGTATTGGCGCTTAAACAGACTCTTCCAGACCCCCGTAAAAATCCTGCTGTATATTACAAAGAATTGTCCCAAACAGTTGACGCCTGTATTATGAATTTGGCCGACATTGATATGTTATTTGGAAATGTTGTTCCGCAAGGCATATGGGCACGGATTTGTAGGGAAAATCATGTGGCTGAATTAGGTGGTGATTGGGCTGCTATTAGAGCTGCAGATGCGGGTCAAGTGGGCGGTGCGAAACCTGATGATCTGATTACGGCCTTACCGGGCAGAATAATTGAATTAATGAAAACAATGATGCCTGCGGTACGGGTAAATTGGGATAAGCTGGCCGCATGCAAGCAAAAGAAAGACGAAAGCGTCTCAGATTTCTTCACTCGGTTTGAAGAGATGTTTATTGACCACAGTGGTCAGGATCTGAGTGTAGAGGGTGGTCAGCGATTGTTTGTGGACAAGTTTGTATATAATTTGCTTCCCGAATTATCAAACAAATTGAGTTCTGAAAGCGCATGGGCTGTCTCTTCCCCTGCTACAAAATTGGCTGCTGCACAGTATTATGAGAATAGAGATAAGGAGGAGAAGGAGAAACAAGAGAAGAAAAACAAAGATTTGAAAACAAAGGTTCTTTTACAGCAGGCGTATCCGCCTCGCTCGAATCAGCATCAGCAACCTTCCCAGTTTCAGCAGCCCCCACAGTTTCAGAGATTGTTGCAGAAGCCCAAGTATTTTACGCCACGACCTTCGTTAGGTCCTAATCAATGTGCATATTGTAGGGAAGATGGACGTTTCAAGAATAGTTGCCCGGTTTTATTACAGCGTAATAATGGGATGTCCGCTCCCCGAGGTCGTGGTAATTCTCAGACAGGATCTAGAGGTAGAGGACGAGGTGCGTCCTCTCAGGAGCAGCGTTCTTTTTCTCCATCTACTTCGAATTTCTTTGATCAGCAGAGAGTTCAGTCTACGCAGTATTACAATGACGATTATCACGTTGAAGATAGGGCTGACGATTTTCAGATTGAATAGGACAGCCATGGACGAAGTAAGGGAGTTGTGTCGATTCCAGTAGATCAAAATTGGCCGTATGTCACTGTCAATACTATTGGTGTTTCAGAACCGTTTCTTTTGGATACTGGTGCGATGAGAAGTTCTATCATTCATTCTAAACTCCCTGGGGCACCTTTGTCTGGCTTAATAAATACTTCTGTAGGATTTTCTGGCGCCCCTGTTCGTAATCCTGTTTCTTGTCCTTTGCCTGTTTCGATTGGACCTCATGAATTGGATGCTTCGCTTATTTTGACGACTGGTTGTGGTGAGAACCTGCTGGGTCTGGATTTGTTGAAAAGATGGCATGCAAATTTGTATTGTTCTCCTTCTGGTGTGCATCTTACGTTGGGAAAGAAATTGACGTCTACTATGTATTTATCCCGAGACCAGTTCCCACCCAAGTTGCTTTCTCTTCCTGAAAGTCTTTGGGTTACAGGCCCAAATGACGTGGGTCGTCTTGCGATCCCACCATATGTTGTCCCAGTTAAAGAGAATGTTAGAATGCCACGCGTTCCCCAGTACCGTATTTCTAGTGATGGAGAGTGAGCACTGTTGGCTATTGTTGATGATTTTATTCAGAAAGGTGTGGTTGAAGAAACGAGAGGCAACGTTTGTAATAGTCCTGTTCTTCCGATCCTTAAGAGAACTGATCCTTCACAGCCTCCTGTTTATCGATTTGTTATTGACCTGAGAGAAGTCAATAAAATAGTGGTGCCACAGTTCCCTGTTGTCCCGGACATTACAGCCTTATTGACGATGATCCCTGCTTCGGCGACTTGATTTTCAGTGATAGACCTCAAAAAAGCTTTCTTTAGTATTCCCATTGCTGAAGAAAGTAGGGATATATTTGGTTTCTCTTTAGGTTGCCGAAGTTTCCGATTTAAAAGAGCACCTCAAGGTTATTGTGAAAGTTATTCCATCTATAGCAAGGCTCTTAAGTCACAATTTGACGTTTTCTCTTTGCCTCCAGGCGCTATGCTTGTTCAGTATGTGGATGATTTGCTGGTGGCTGCTGATACAGAAGATGTGTGTAAGAGTGTGACTGTTGCGTTGTTGCATCATCTGGCTGCTTTAAATCATAAAGTATCACCCTCTAAGTTGCAGTATGTCCGACAAGAGGTTACCTATTTAGGTCATCTCTTGTCGAAGGAGGGAAGGCGATTGACCCCAGAACGTATTCATGCTATTTCACAGATGTCTGTACCTACCACAAAGAGAGAAGTGCGTGCCTTTTTGGGTATCACTTCCGACTGTAGACAATGGATTCCCAATTTTTCACTTTTGGCTAAACCATTGTTGGCACTTACGTTGAAAGATACGCCCCATCCGCTCCCTTGGACGGATGAATGTCAGAAAAGTTTTGTTGACTTACGTACTGCCCTGTGTTCTGCTCCAGTGTTGGGTACCCCGGATTACAGCAAGTCCTTTACACTGTACGTTCACGAGAGAGAGGATTGCGTGTTGTCTATTTTGACACAGCACTTGGGAGATAAGCAGAGGCCATGTGCCTATTTCTCCGCTACACTAGACCCAGTAGCTAAAGCTTTGCCCAGTTGTCTTAGAGCTACGGCAGCTGCGGCAATTTCTATTAGACAGTCTGCCGGATTAGTGTTGGATAAAACACTCATTGTTATGGTTCCACATGCAGTGGATACTTTGCTGAATAGAACCAAGACGCAGCATCTCACGAGTGCTCGTTTGTCTGGTTACGAGCTGACACTTCTAGCGAGCCATGTACATATCAAAAGATGTAACACGTTAAATCCAGCTACACTGTTGCCGCTCCCAGATGAGAAAGACGATCAGGAAAAGCATGATTGTTTTCTTCGAACAGAAGAAGAAACGAAGGGTAGGAATGATTTAAAGGACACTCCGCTCAAGGACCCGGACGGGATCCTATGGGTGGACGGTTCTTGTTTCAAGCTTCCAAATGGAGAAACGACTTCTGACTATGCTGTCACCACCTTATGCACAATTGTTGAGACGGCACGTATTGGACATAATTCAGCCCAAGCAGCTGAATTGATAGCCTTGACTAGAGCGTGTGTGTTGTCAAAGGGAAAGAGAGTGAATCTGTACACAGATAGTCAGTATGCTTTTGGCGTTGCACATAGTTTTGGCAAGTTATGGAGGGAGATAGGATTCTTTACCTCCCACGGGACAAAGATTCAGCATGGTCAGTTAGTAACTGATCTCCTTGAGTCATTTACCTTACCTGCACAGATAGCGATCATTAAGTGTAGCGCACATAAAAAAGTCACAGATGATGTGGGTCGTGGAAATGCGTTTGCAGACGAGGTAGCGAAAACCACAGCTAGAAACACCGCTAGTTGAATGTATGTGGCAGGTCCTGCAAACTGGGTTAGGGAAATTGGAATGTGTGAAGACACGATTGAGAGTGTGAAAACGATTCAGGGAGAGGCTACTGAGAAGGAATTGAGTACGTGGAAAGAAAGTACGGGAATGTTAGATTTGATGGGTTGTTGGACGGAGTTGTCGGAACATCAGCGATGGTTGTTACCGGACGCTTATGTGTTACTGGTTGTGACTATGGCTCATGGTTCAGCTCATATTAGTGCAAAAGGCATATGTAAGCTCTTGGCTCCTGTGTTGCAGAATGAAGGAATTCCGAAATGTGCAGAAAATGTGGTTAAGCATTGTATTGTTTGTTTAATGCATAACCCAGGAAAGGGTACCCCATCTCCTACAGGTCAGTTTGCTCCCCCGTCATATCCTTTTGAAGTGTTGCAGATCGATTACATTCATATGGATCACTGCAACAACCTTAAGTATGTTCTGGTGGTGGCATGTGCCTTTTCCCGTTGGATAGAGGCCTACCCCTTGAAAGATAACACTGCTCTGTAGACTGCTAAAGTGTTGATTAAGGAGTTCTTCCCCAAATTTGGTTTGCCGTGCATTGTCTGGAGTGACAATGGAAGTGAATTTGTGGGCCAGATTATGCAGAAAGTATGTTCTGGTCTTGGTATTAGACAGATATTCCATGCGGCAAACCATCCACAGTCAGCGGGTTTGGTTGAGTGTTATAATGGTACACTCAAGCTTAAACTAGCCAAGATTCAAGCTAGCACAGGTCTTGCCTTGCCTGATGCCTTGCCCCTAGCTCTTTTGTCTACCAGAACTACTGTGCACTCTCGTAATGGACTTAGCCCATAAGAAGTGGTATTTGGACGCCCAGCTAATGTTTGGGGCGTCCCCCGCCCCAAAAGATATTCAGACATACCATACCCTCTGTTAATTGACTATTTGCATGATTTGACTACTAAATTAAGTGTTATTCGCCAACAGGTACAAAGTGTTTTGCCGGAGGCCTCCACAGACCCAGGTCACACCATCTTGCCCGGCGACTGGGTCTGTATAAAGAATTTTCAACGGACTAAGAACTTGGAGCCTCGCTGGTCTACGCCTACGCAAGTTTTGCTCGTCACCCGCACGGCCGTGAAAGTGGTCGGCAAGCGTAACTGGGTGCATGGCGTGCACTGTAAAAAGGTGCCACTGCCATTACCCTTCGACCAGTGGATTTGCAGTGGTGTAAGGGAATCGGACACTGCAGCGGTTCCTTGTTTTGTTCCTTTCAGTGATGCCCAAATTTATGGAACTCCGTCTGAGAAAACAGATGACGACTTCCTTCAAGCTGCTGTGCCTGTGCATCTTCGATTAGACACTACTAATCCAGAAACTCTATTCAAAGACCAGACCGTGCCGAGCAAAACACGTTACAACTTAAGACCGAGAGCTAACCAAGGGAACTGAACACTTTGAACACTTTTTTTTCTTTATTTAAAGACATTCTTTTTGGGTCTTTTTGCCTCTTTGTTTTTGTATGATATCTAGTATTAGATGTGCCATCTGTCTCCGTCGCAGGGTCACGGTAGGAGACTCAGACTGTAACCTGATTTTTGTTCTTTTAGTAAGTGGCTAGTGCCTCAGGATATACAGAAGTGAGTAGCTGAGTGACTGAGGAAGATTGCTGTGAGCGACATTTTTTTTAGACAAAGATGGATGGTACAACAATCGTAGGTCGGGAAAATAGGAAGCAGGAAATGAGATCAAAGTATTGTAAATTATTGCGTAGTCGATTTGGCATAACTTTGTGTGTTCCTATGTTTTTGTGTATTTTATTAGCCTGCACAGGTTGGATCGTACATGTTTTTCCATTAAGAAATGTTGCTAATTCTACAACTTCTTGGCCTTCTCGTCTTTCTGTCTTTTCACACAAAATGCATACTCTACCCCCTCATGAACAGATAAGGAGAGCTGAATATACGAATAATACGTTTATTCAGTTGTTGTACCAACATCAGTTAGCTAATAATATGACTGACTGTTGGGTGTGCGGACTCATGCCACACAATACGCAAAAGGGAATGCCATATCTGGTTCTTCCATTCTCATGCGAAGGTTCAGCTTGGGCCTATTTGACTATGTTTTCAGATGCATACCACAACAGACTCAGAAGCCCTGTAAGAACTTCTGGGAATGGATTAGACTTCAGTCACAGCTCTCTGATTAAAGGTATAGTGGTAATGGCTAAGATTATAGAGAAGAACAAGATTCCGTTAGATGAGAAGAGAGCTTATGATGGATGTAATGTTACCCACTATGTTTCTACCCTTGGTGACAAAACTAGAAAGGGTGAGTCTTCTCCAGTGTGGACTGTGCCCCATTAAGGTAATTTTTGTCTTCAAGTCAACAGTAAGAAAGCTGACATCAAGCAGAAATGTTTATACACGTACATTTTTTCGTCCTCTGATTTTCCTCCGTTAGTTCCGTCTCAAGGAACATATTTTGTCTGTAACGATCGAGCTTATACTTGGCTCCCTTCCAACTTTTCTGGAACCTGTTACATAGCTTTTCTCCTTCCCCCTACATATACGGCTCCGTCAGACCACCACAGAGTTAGATATAGCAGAGGTGTATTTGATGCCAAAGACACGGCAGAACAAGAGGGAGGAGATTTCCTTAAAGGATTCCTTCCCTTTTGGGGCCCCATGGTCAACAGCAGACACATCAGGCAACTGGTTCAAGTGGTTGAGACCACTATGAATGTTTCTGCAGGTGCGATAGGTAACATTACAGCAGAGCTTCAGGCTGACCGTCTTATGACATTGCAAAATCGGATTGCGCAAGATTTGATCTTAGCAGACCGAGGAGGTGTCTGTAGATTGATCGGATCTAGTTTCTGCATTTATATTCCAGATAATGCTCCGGCGGTATACCAAACCATTTCCAAATTGCATACCATCTCTGAGTCGATTCATCAGGACGAAGGAGATTGGTCTTTTATGGGATGGTTTTGGGGAATATTGTCAACTTGGGGATGGAAGATACTAACGCTCCTTGGAGCAATTTTGGCCATCATATTCTCTTGTTGCCTATGCGTCCAATGTGGTCCTGCAGTTTGTGGCCTATTGGGTACTTTATGTGTTCCACAATCTGCGACTCAGAAGACAGAAAATATTAGGATGATGGGGCAGCAACAGCTTGAGGATTTCATGAACATCAGTGTTGATTCCGACTCAGATTAGCAAGAGTTGGTTTGTTTTTGCCTGAGTAATGGCAAAAGGAGGGTCTGAGGTTCTGTAAATTACGAATTCATTCGTGCTCAGCCTCCATTTTGTGATCGCCGCCATTTTATGTTGCCCTCACTCAGGCAGCTCGGCGAACGCAATGTTTTTGTCGTTTCTGCCTTTGCGTGTCAGGTGGCTTCTTCGCCTATGTTTACTAACGAGTGTCAGGGTCGGGCCGAGTACACTAATTCCTGTCTGAGCTGATTAATCCCCGTCCGGACTACATATTGGTTCACACCATTGTTTCCTTTAAGTTATCTTATCTGCTGTCCTTCGCTACATGTCTCATGCATTCTCCTGTTTCACGACTGCCCTTCTACAACATGCAGCTGTGTTTTCTCTTCTTGTAAATTGAATTGTGTGGATTCATTTGTAATTTACTTAAGGGGTCGAGTGACAAACAGAACAGGGAACTTGAGTTACTTTGGTCTTAAAACATTGTCTATAACATTTACCTATAGCTCATGCTCTTGTGTGATTGCATTTTGCATTGTATTGTATCGTATATAAGCCTGTGTGCCACGGAGTTAAGTGGCAGTCTCTTTTGAACCTCGTTATACCAAAGACTTCTAAGACCACTGTACTAGCTGCAGTTAATAAATACCATCTTCTACGCTAGACAAAGAGTCTGTGTCTCTGTTTCTGACAAGGCAAGTAAATCCCGGGGATTTCAGGCGTACCCTGCGCTGCCGGGCCTTAAGGCTGCGGTTCTCCAGGGTTAGTGGTTATGCAACCTCCACCAGGAGGAAAACTCTTGGTTACAGCAGTAATGATTAGTTATAGGGAAGTGCAGTGATGTGAAAAAATTAAAAAGGCTTGTATACCCTGTATTTCAAACTTTAATCAAACAGGGTGCAAGACTGTATTTAAAATTAAAGGTGTGTGTTTTGAGACAATTGAGGTATCTCACACACTGGTATTTATTGTTCTAAAAAGGTAGACATGTTTCAGCCCTAATTCGCCAGCATGGGTTGAGTGGGCTTTCTTCAGGACCAAAGTGAAGTGCAAAAAGAGACCAAGGGCGTCTCAGTGACAGTGATAACACTAGAACAGGATTGTATGTTCAGATGTAGTGGTTGGGGAAGGATCTATTAATCCTTCTCTGTTAATGGTCCCGTAGGTACGTGTAATGAATAAAAAAACATGAAAATACAAGGGTATTGGGGGTTCTGTGTGTAGGACAAACACAAACATAGAGCTACTTGTGCTAAAGATGCTGTACTCTTTTGTATAGCAACTTGGAAAATGGCAATACTTTTCATGACACACACCACTGTCTTTTAAGGTCAACTCACTCATTGGCAATCAGACTAATACACCAGTGCCTTTGCGAAAGGTATGAGTGAGTTGACCTTAAAAGACAGTGGTGTGTGTTATTGATGATCAATTTTGAAAGGTTGAAGCAGCAGCTTAAAGCTACACTATAGTTTGCAGTGGAAGGCCTCAGACAAGCTTTAAAAGGCAACATTAGAAGGTGGCACAATGAGTGCTGCAGGCTCCCTGGGTAAAATTTAGTTTGCATGCCCTAGGCATATATTGTACCATTTACTAGGGACGTACAGTTCAGCACTGGTTAGCATTGGTAAAGTGTGCAGTGTCCTAATGTCGACAACAACTATATTTAACACACATTTGGGGGACGTCTGCACCAAGGATGATAGGTTTAACACACACATTTGGTGGATGGTATCCTTCTTTTTGCTATTATTCACCCACTTTACACACAAAGTACTCCCATGAACATTAATTGGGCCTCCTTAATTTTAAGCCAAGAGGTTGACAGGTGTGCATTTGCCACTGAAAAGACACCTTAAACCAGGCCCTTTGGACAGCCCTCTGTAGTTTGGTAAAATACATTAGACACATTTTTAGATTAGCACAATGGGATGCAACATTAAAGCCATGCTCATACCAGTGTGAGGTAAACCATCTTTAAGTGGTACACCCCTAGGCACCCCTGTATTTTACTTTGCAGTGCCTCAAAATCTTCAGTTACATTTTGGGAATTACTATTCACACTGTATACATGTTATCACTGCATACAATTTGTTTAGAGCACTGTATTATAACTATTTAACATAAGCATTTGTTGAGATAGCCAATGGTGGATGATTTATTACCAACAGAAACATTGGTCTTTGTCACAAAACTTTTGAAATTGCTTTGGCTTTACGTCATAACCTGTTTTTAAACATACCTCTGCCAGTTCACATCAGGTGGGCTACGCTTTTACCTTGTCAAACATGGAGTAATACTTGCACCACAAAGTGATTTGTAAACGGTGCACCACAGAACTTTGACATGCACTAGCCCACTTGTCTCCAGGTCTTACACTATTTCCATGCTATGCACCCACGTATGTTCACACAGTAACTCAGTGTTGTGCATGACTTTGGCGTTATAAGTGTTAGTCATCAGTAATGTCCTTTGAGATGTCATCAATGATGTATGTTAACAAGTCATGAGTGATGTAATATATGAGGCCATAAGCAGTGCATCGTTTGGGCGCAAGTTGTAGTTAGCTCAGTTAACTATGCAGAGTATGTTTAAACTTTGTTTCTTAGGGAATTCTGTTTTTTTCTATGTACGCTTAGCTCTTGTTACCAAACCTAACTATATCTTCCTTTAACCTTTGTTTTTTTCAATTGGATTCATTCACTCCAATTCGTTCAGTGTGGTGCATTGTAAAGACACACAAAAGATTGTCTTTCTTGAAATCCCTATATATACTTATATTCTAAAATGATTGCTAAAGAAATATGGGGGTCATATTAGTGCTCAGTCCCAAATACTGGATGCAAACTAATGGTTGTACAAAACTGAGGATCCAACATTGAGTGGTATAGCATACTGAGCTACAATTCTTTTGCCTCAAGGACATGACCTGACACTACATTGTTATAGTAAATATATTATTAGTATTAGTTCTTGCATTAATAAGACCTTTTGATTTGACTAAATACATATAATATACTCACTGGGGTTTTCAGCCACTTCTCTTCATCCATTGGTCTATTGTGTCATTAGTGTTTTGCTTCCATCCACTACAGTGTAAAGCATGAGGCAGTTGGTCAGCCTACTTAAGCCACTGGTTAATTTCCTTTTGAGTGACTGCATTTTGCTCTCTCGCAATGGGACCTACTCGACTCAGCCTCCCCGGAAGTTGCCTTCCTAACAGAGACCTGGCTGCACCCCTACACAGTACCCAACATCGCCATAGCCAACCCAGATGGATACAAGACCCTCAGAAGGGACCACACCAACAAACCAGGAGGAGGAATAGCTATTGTCTACAGAAATACCCTCAGTGTCTTGGCCTGCATGACAGACACCTCCAGCACTGCCGAACACCTGCACTTCCTGATCCACACCGACCCCAACACCACTCTCAGAGGAACACTCGTCTACAGACCCCCCGGTCCCCGGCCACAGTTTATCGACACTATCTCCGACATCGTCAGCACACACGCTCTTGCGTCCACAGGCATCCTCCTCGGAGACCTGAATTTCCACATAGAGAACGCCGACGACAGCAACTCCGCTGCTCTGCTCAACAACCTCACCAACCACGGACTCAAACTGCTCATCACGACCCCTACCCACACTGCCAGTCACACGCTCTACCCATCCTCTCAGCCAGCAACCACGTCACCTTCAGCCACACCACTGAACTACACTGGATCAACCACCACTGCATACACTTCAACACCCGCTACGGATCCCCTACCGCAGCTGGAACAAGGTCACGGAAGACCAGCTCACCACCACCCTCGCTTGAGACCCACTGATATACACCACAGACACCGACACAGCCGTCAGCAACCTCAGGTAATGGATCGACGACTGCGCCAACACGCTTGCACCAATCAAAAAACCCTCAAACAGACGCACTAACAGAAAGGCCAGCTGGTTCACCACCGACCTTCAGGAAACAAGCAGACTTGCTGAAAACTCAAGTAAAAGTGGTGCCACGAAAAGACGCTGGAAAACCACACAGCCCTAAAGAATGCCATCCGCAAGCACCACCAACTCATCCAAGCCACCAAAAGGACCTCCGTCAAGGAACGCATCAACAACAACGCACACAATAGTAAAGAGCTCTTCAACGTCATGAAGGAGCTCTCCAACTTCAGCTCCAACTCCAACGACATCCCGCCGTTGCAAGACCTATGCGACTCCCTAGCCACCTCCTTTCACGATCGCAGACATCCACGACAGCTTCAACACCCAGACCCTCCCTACAGCTGCCAACATTGCTGAACCTCCGCCCCCAGCCTCACCAACCGCCTGCTCTCCTGGACCCAGGTCAATGACAATGATACCATCAAGACCATGAACATCATCCACTACAGCTCACCAACCGACCCCTGCCCTCACCACATCTTCAACAAGGCAAACCGCATCATCGCTCCCCAACTTCGGAAGATTATCAACAGCTCCTTTGAGACCGCCACCTTCCTGGAAAGCTGGAAGCACCCTGAGATCAACGCCCTCCTCAAGAAATCCAGAGCGGACCTAAAGGACTTCAAGTACTTCCAGCCCATCTCCCTTCTTCTGCTCCCAGCGAAAGTCATTGAAAAGATTGTTAACAAGCAACTGACACACTTCCCCAAGGCGAACAACATCCTGGACCCGTCCCAGTCCGGTTTCTGCCGCAATCACAGCACCAAAACCACCCTCATCCTCCTGGACCTCTTGGCCACCTTCGTCACCGTCTGCCACCACACCCTACACACGCCTACACGATGCAGGATTAGGCGACAGAACCCTGGACTGGATCACCTCCTTCCTCACTGACAGAAACAGAGAGGGTCCTCCTCCCACCTTTCCGTTCCGAAGCCACCAAGATAATCTGCGGCGTGCCCCAAGGATCATCCCTCAGGCCTACCCTCTTCAAAGTCTACATGGCACCGCTCGCCAACATCGTCCGCTCACACAACCTCAACATCGTCTCTTACACCGACAACACTCAACTGATGCTCTCACTCACCAAAAACCCTGCCACCACCAAATCCAACCTGCATGAAGGAATGAAGGCAGTCACCAGCTGGATGCAGACCAGCTACCTAAAACTTAACTCGGACAAGACAGAAGTGCTCATCCTCGGATCCACCTCTTCAGCCTGGGACAACTCTTAGTGGCCAGCCACCCTGGGAGCCGCACCCACACCCACAGACCACGTACGCAACCTGGCGGTCATCCTGGACTCATCGCTCTCAATGACCCAGCAAATCAATGCCATTTCCTCTTCCTGCTTCAACACCCTTCGCATGCTCAGCAAAATCTACAGATGGATCCCCACCGAAACAAGAAGAATGGCAACACAGGCCCTCGTCAGCAGCAGGCTGGACTACGGCAACTCCTTCTACGCAGGAACCATGGCCAAACACTAGAAGAAACTCCAGCGCATATAGAACACCTCTGCGCTCCTCATCCTCGACATACCCCGCCACACCCACATCACTGCCCACCTGAAGGACCTGCACTGGCTCCCAGTCAAGAAGAGGGTCACCTTCAAACCCCTCACCCTCGCCCACAAAGCACTACACAACACCGGACAAGCATACCTCAAAAAGCAGCTCACCTTCTACAATCGTAACCCCAGCTGCGCTCCGCCGACCTCACCCTCGCTGCCACCACGCACATCCACAGGACCTCCACCGGCGGAAGATCCTTCTCCTAACTCGCGACCAAGACATGGAACACCCTCACTACACAGCTATGACAGACCCAGGACCTTCTTTCCTTCAGGAGACTTCTCAAGACCTGACTGTTCCAGCAGTAGCTGCACCCCCTCCCCCGCTCAGAACCTTGAGACCCTTACGGGTGATTAGTGCACTCTACAAATAAGTGATTGATTGATTGATTGATTGATTGATTGATTGATTGAATGAATGAGCAAATCCTCACAGAAGCTAGTTCTATCAGTGCCAGTGTTTCCGTTTTTACTTTATCATTGCTTTAGTGTTGCCTTTATGTTTAGAGCCTACTGTTACAGCAGGACAATTCTGACACATAGTCCATCATTATCAGATCCTGTCTCCTGCCAATACTGTTCTAAACTCTTTTTGTAGTGTTGTGCTTTTCTGATTGCTTCTATTTCACAGCATACCAGATAGTGTCTGTTGGAAAGTGTACTATATCAAGTTGTCCTATTTCTTTTTTACTTTTGATCCTTCTTTCTTTCTTTCTTTCTTTCTTTCTTTCTTTCTTTCTTTCTTTCTTTCTTTCTTTCTTTCTTTCTTTCTTTCTTTCTTTCTTTCTTTCTTTCTTCTTTCTTTCTTTCTTTCTTTCTTTCTTTCTTTCTTTCTTTCTTTCTTCTTCCATGCCTGGTTTCTTTACTTCTTTTTCTTTCCCTCTCTCTTTTCCTTCTTTCTCTATCATTCTTTCTTTTTTGTGCCTCCCATCTTTCTTTCTTTCTTTCTTTCTTTCTTTCTTTCTTTCTTTCTTTCTTTCTTTCTTTCTTTCTTTCTTTCTTTCTTTCTTTCTTTCTTTCTTTCTCTTGACTTCTTTGATTCTTTCCTTCTTTCATCCAGCATACATTAAGGGGCAATGTATCAGATAACTTCAGCTGCTGGTTGACTTCACTCCTTGCCCCCATTATACAAGTAACACATCCATACACAAAGTAATTCCCTTCAGTGCCAGGGAGTACTGTGGTAATGTTTTGGGGAACAAAAAAACCTTTTTGCCTCTAAAAAATGTTTTTTTTAGATTGATGAGGGCCTGGCATATTCTCAAACAATACGATTTGGCAAAAGCAATGAAAAAACAAGAATTGCCAGAAGAATGCCAGCCAACGCAAGACCTACTGTGTTTGCCAATGCTTGTTATTTTGATAATTTCTTCTTCTACCTAACCCTATTAAGTACTGCATTCACCTTTCATTTTCATTTTTTGATGTAGTGGTATGAAGTGCCATGCTGATGTAGTGGGGGCAATATTAAGGAGTGTGATATTGTGTAGGTAAACCTAAGACCTTGTACTCCAGTTTGTTCATATCAACTCCTGTTTACAAGTGGAGGTGGTTTCTACATTAACAATTTGCCTGGACCACAGTGCACCTGGGTGACTTGTACTTCATGAGGATACATTTGCAGTCATCAGTGCCAAAAACATCTCTACAGAACAATTTAGACTGTGATTATCTTTTTTGCGAGGTAGATCAACAATGACACATTCTGGCCTTACAAAAGGCTTTCAACAATGTTTATTCAAAATCTAAAATGAACAATGAATAGCAATATTTCATCTTAACCCTCTTCATAATTGAAATAGTTGTTTGGAGTATTTGTTCTCTAATGTTGGCATCTATTTTGCAGATTGAGCAAAACAGCTGCAACCCCTTGTTACTGTTTTCACATATTCTAAAGTTACCTCAGAATGTTTTACTATTTTCAATCGACTGTTTGATTTCTGCATCCTTTTTTATTACGCATTGTACTTATATTTTCAGATTACTCTTAATTTTGTACATCGTTTTGAGATGTTTATATTATGGGGCCTTCTAATGCCTACCATCGTGTTATTTTACTTTAGGTTCATGTAGTACATTGTTTCAATAGCACAAGGGCAAAAAAAGACACACATATACACCTAATGTTATTGTACCTTGATCATGTCAGCTACACTTCCCATTTAATTAAATATAATGAAGCTTTTGAGTCTGCTAGGGGCCGCCTTAGTTGAGGTGATTTGTTTTCAAAATATCGTTAAAGTCCTTGTTATATCAAATAACACAGTCAGAAAGACATAAACTTGTAAAGAAGGGTATTAGATAAAAATAACAGACAGCACACATTGATCCCTGTTGACTGTTCCAGATCCCGCAGCAACTGTCAAGATCTGGAACACTCAACCAGTAAACCAGCAAACCAGAGTGAACATTCAAATATAGGATGCAATACACATCTTTCCCCTTAAAAGTAACAAACAAAAATTGAAAACCTAAACTAAAACAAAATAGGATTGTAAATGATGTAACAACATGGCGGAGGACATAGTCAAGGTCCTGTAATGTTATGACAACAATAATTGTGAAATAATACTTCAATATTTGGCAAAATTAATAGGATAAGATCTTGAATGCATTCGTTCAGAACATAGTGCTGCAAGTGTTTGGGACAATGTGTGACCCTTCCGCTCATCCTTCTTAAGGAAATGGGAACCGGACAATGAATAACATGAGTATTTCCAATCATACTCTCATCAGGAGTGGTGTTCGTGTCCTCACCACCTGCTAGGATAACAGCACCCCTATCTCCACTCCAACAACTAGGCAGCCCAACCTCACAACTTGTTCTGCATCCGAATTGTTAGGTACACACTTGTTCCCAATCCACCAATCCACAAAATCCCTTGTGCTTCTAGCAGATTCTCCTGTGAAAGCATGATCTCCAGCGGGGTTCCTTGTGAAAGCACCATCCAACTCCCACAGACCATCCATTCTCCCTAAAAGTGGATGATTGGAAGACTTCACCACCCACATAGCAGGAAAAATCTTTCAACGGTTTCTCTTTTGACCATGAGGTCTCCTAATCTTCACAACATCTCCTGCCTTAAACTGTACATCCCTCACTCTATTCCAAAATAATATACCTTTCCATACCTTCCCATGTTCTTCTTCTGAACTTCTGTCACCTTGCGATGTACGTCTTTCAGGTCAGGCAATCTCTCAGTGGCAGCTGTTTTATCCATGACCCAATTGGGTGACCATTTGCATGAGGAATGCCTACCTCTGAGCAACAAAAACAGAGATACCTAAGTTGAAGAGTGTGTAGTGTTGCAATGAGTCCACAACCTGTCCTGAACTAAATTCATGACCTTCTTTCCAGTAGACAAATGCAACCTGAATGCTATCTTTTAATAACCTGTTTACCCTTTCTACTATTCCACTGCCTTGTAGGCTATACAATGCGACTGAAAAATGCTTGATACCAAAAGAATTTCGAAATGTCTGCATGGCGCAGGACTTAAATTGCACCCAATTGTCAATAACCAAATCCTGGGGAACACCCTTCCTCCTGAATACATTGGATAGGAATTCAATGATGGAATGCATGGCAGGCTTCCTCATTAATTTGCATTCCATCCACTTTGAAAAATAATCCACTACCATCAAGGCACACCTCATGTTTGCAAGCAAATCATACATAGGCCCAACATCATCCATGCCTAACTTTACCAAGGTCCATCGAGATGGTCAAGAGGGCATTCAGGCTCTTAGAAACATGCATGGATTTATCAGCCTCATTGTAACCAATGCAGTTACCCAAAATCATCTCAAACTCATTGTCCATTTAAGGTCACCATGGTAAACTTGCACCCTCTTCTTGATGCCAGTGACAAACATTAATGTTCTAAATATCGGTTAAAAAATATTGACTGCAAAAATATCAACTCCCATACATTAATAGGTAAGTACAAAATGAATGACTCAAAAATATTGTTTAAACAATATAGGTGTAAAAAAGATCGATAAAAAAAATATATACAATACAATAATATATATTAAATGTATTAAATAATAAAAAAAATACCGAAATCAATTACATATAATATATATTTTAACTGAATATAACAAATAAACTCACTTAAAAAAATATAAACACACAAACATAATCATTTATACATATACATATATTTACTTAAAAATAATTTATTAACTATTATCTTTACTTAATTGTTAAACTTTAAAATGATATAAAAATAAAATATATATATGTCAAAAAAGTTAAATAAAAAACATTCTATAATAAATGTAAACATTAAACTAGTTAAAAAATGTAAACTAACATTTTCTACTGCAATAAGAGCAACAGTAGGGAAAGTGTTGAATAACAAAGGGGTCAAAATGACTATTCTTACCTCGCCGATAGCAACAGTAGAGAAAGTGTTGGATAGCGTAGGGGGAAAAATTGCTATTCCCACTCCAAAGAGTGCAACAGTAGGGAAATTGTTGGATAGCAGAGAGGTAAAAATTACTATTCCAATTCCAGTGAGTGCAACAGTAGGGAAAATGTTGGATGGTAGAGGGATTCAATTTACCATTCCAACTCCAGTGAGTGCAACAGTAGAGAAAATGTTGGATAGTGAAAGGGTGAAAATTACTACTCCCGCTTCATAGAGTGCAACAATAGGAAAAGTGTTGAACAGCGGAGGGGCAAAAATGTATATTCCCACTTCAGTGAGTGCAATAGTAGGGAGAGTATTGGATAGTGGAGGGGTAAAAATTACTATTACCACTACAAAGAATGCAACAGTAGAGAAAGTGTTGGATAGCAGAGGGGAAAAAATTACTTCTCCCCTCCACTGAATACAACAGTAGGATAAGTGTTGGATGGCGGAGGAGTAAATGATTTTATTCCCACTTCAGTGAGTGCAACAGTAGGGAATGTGTTGGATAGCAGAGTGGTAAAACTTACTATTCCCACTACAGTAAGTGCAACATTAGGGAAAGGGCTGGATAGTGGAGGGGTATAAATTACTATTTCCACTCCAGTGAATCCAACAGAAGGGAAACTGCTGGATAGCGAATAGGTAAAAGTTACTATTCCCACTCCAGTGAGTGTAACATTAGGGAAAGTGCTGGATAGCAGAGTAACAAAAACTTCTTATAACACTTAAACAGTTGAAAAAACCAAAGAATATTACAAAATATATAAATTCATCAAAATAAAAAACAATATTTAAATAATATAAATTTTAATCTATTAAATATATTAAAAGAACACAAATTATAATATTAATTACATATTACAAAAACCTACAAGTAATATATAAAGTAAATTAATAAATACATTTATAACAATAATTATTTAAAAGTAGAAAATATTAATAAACAAAAAACTATTTAAAACATAAATGCATTTATTTTATTTCGTACCCTATAACACCACACCAATAACAAATCACTTCAACATTTTTAATGACATTTATGGCCATAATAAACGTAATAAATAATAAATAAAGAAAACATCTTATTAAAAAAACACAATTACATATTAATTTTTAAAGAAAGAATATTACTATAAAACAACTAATAATTAAATAACTAAATTCTATTTAAATACTCATTCTTTACCCCTTTAAAAGTAAAAACAAAACACAAAAATAAACATTTACCCAAAATAAACATCAAATAATTAACATTAATTAACAACTATATTTATTAATTAAACACAAGTTACTTCTCACCATTTATGGCTATGAACACCAGAACACACACATAAAAGTTATTACACAATTAACATAATTAATTACCAATTATTATTTAAAATTAATTAGCAACTAATAATTATTTCATCAATTAAAAATAATTTACTTCCCACCCTTCCCACCCTTTACACCTATAAAAAGTATCACACACAAATATAATTAATTACACAATTACCAAAATTACTGCGGCACAACACAGTCTCACAGCATGCTTAATGCTTTTTTATCTGAGCATAGCAGAGCTTGACTCACTCACGAGGAAATACTAAGCAAAGTATACTATGCAGTACAGTATACAATGTTTGAGCGTTACAGACTAGACAGTTTCACAATATGTGTGAGAAAAATAAATGTAGTTTTAGGGCCAGCTGGCAAAACCCTGCTCTGGCATTGGTTAAGGAAAAGTAGGAAACTCCACAAATTATATGCAGATGAATAAACTGGAACTACTCAAAACTATTTGTTTAACCAAACCTTCACAGACCCCAATGTATTACCCTTGTAAGAGTAGTTCATATGTAGGCAAATTCAGTCACCTCTTGAATATTTTATATCGCATTGGTAGTGAGAAAGAGGGAAAATGTTGATCTTTCTATTTCCCTTACAAAGTCAACAAAGTAATTATTCACCCCATCTAGATTATTACTTATTATTATTCAGATGCATCACTTGAGGTGAACACTGGACGCGTTAATTTAAAAAAGATGTCTTCAACAGAATTTCAATCTTAGACAGTGATAATGTTTCTTTGTCCATTGACCTTTACAGAAATGTGCTGTTTTGGAGTAAAAATGTAGCAGCTTTTGTTGATATCTATAAGATAGACAAAAGAACACAGCACAATGACATAACACAAAGCAGAATATCAACAACACAAAAAATAGCAGATCAGAACACAAAAACAGAATACAACACAACACAGTGCAACACAACAACACAGAACAAAAAAGCAGCAAAGAAAAACAGCTAACAAATAATACAGCAAATCACGACCACAGGAAAAATCCATCCCAATATGCACAAACCTTCTCTTCGCACACTACCACCTCAATTTTTCAGCTTTCAAAGTAAGGCTGTGAGGTGAAAGGTGGTAGCACCAAGCACTTCCTCACCAACCACCAAGTATATGTGTATATGTGTTAGCACCAATGAAAAATGTTTTGTGATCTGACCCAACACACCTAAAATAGTGATGAAAATATCTCCATGAAAATTAGTAGATTGATAAGGCCTATTGTGACATTCAATTGCTTAACCTCAAAAAAGTTGAGGGCATAACATCAACAATGATGTGCTTTGTTCTGTTTCTCATCAGGTGTCAGCTGCTACACAAATCCCCATCATGAACAGTGCGACAACCTCAATCCTGGGGATTGAGTCATGATCAAGAAGCACGTTTGGAAGGCTTGTTGCGAACCCAGATGGAAAGACCCTAAAGAAATTCTGCTTATGATTAAGACTAGTGTTAAATGTACTGGAGTCCTAAACCAGATTCATGCCTCACATACACGGAGTGTGAGCAATCCAGAAAAAAAGAACACAACAAACTCAGTGCAACACAATAATACAGCACAAAAATGCAGCAAAGAAAAAACAGCCAAAAAATAATACAGCAAATCACGACCACAGGAAAAATCCATCCCAATATGCACAAACCTTCTCTTAGCACACTACCATCTCCATTAATCAGCTTTCAAAGTATGGCAGTGAGGTGAAAGGTGGTAGCACCAAGCACTTCCTCACCCACCACCAAGTAAATGTGTTAGCACCAATGAAAAATATTTTGTGATCCGACCCAACACACTTAAAATAGTGATGAAAATCTCTCCATGAAAATTAGTAGTTTGATAAGGCCCATTGTGACATTCAATTCTTAACCTCTAAAGGGTTGAGGGCATAACATCGACATCCTTCATACTCCCTCTAAAGTGCAATACCCTTTGCACCCAGAGCATGGAATCACTCTGGTGCTTGCAACAGAGGGATTCTCTTTTCAGCGCCACAACTCAGGTTGCAAAGAAAGAGCTCTTCCTGCAGCCCAAGGCTTTTTTATGATGATCAGCACCCCATCTGGATACTTTCAGTTTAATCAGTCAGAGGCACAGCTCAGCCACCTGAACACTAAATTGAATGAGAGAGCTACTGTTGGAAATAGGAAACTCTTTCCTTTCTCATGGTACCTACCCCTAGTGGATCCCTGTTTAAGGACCATCAAAGAAGCAAGTGATTGGTGGCTGGTTGAGGGTTGATTACCAATCTGCTTAAATAAGGAGTTGAGCAATCTCACTTGACACCAAATATATAATTGTGCTTAATGAATGCAGCGGCAGACGGGATGGCTCGCGGTGAGGTGGTGGGCGAGGGGCTTCAGTAACAGGAAGCAGGCAGCCAGGCTCCCTCCACTGAGCCAATGACAAAGCTGCAATACAGCATTGTGATTGGTCTGAGTGCCCTGACATGGTGCTCAGCCAGAGGCTGGAGTGTGTAATTGTAACGACCGGATTCTCGGACCAGATGGAATCAGCTCCTAGGAGCCCCTCTAACCCAGTCGGAACGTAATCACCTCCCTCCTTAGAACGTATTTACAATGGGTATAGATATATGTATGTACATCTCGTACCTAAGGATGGGGAAAATAGCAATAAACATGCATAGGTTTTCTACAATATCCTATTCATACCAACTAGTCTCACGGCCACTTAGGCCCAGACTAATCTACCCTGGGGCAGGTCTGATTATATACCCTTACACACTGATCTCCCTCAGTGCTCACTCGACACGCAATCCGGCGTGTCTACGCACTGGGCTGCAGCTCCAGTGCTCTCTCTCTGTTTATCCGGTCCACAATCCGGCGGCCCTACACACCGTATCCTCCCGGTGCTCGCTCACTTACAACATGATCCACAATCCGGCGGATCTATACACCGTCTCCCTCCGGTGCTCACTCACTTACAACATGATCCACAATCCGGCGGATCTACACACCGTCTATCTCCGGTGCTCTCATTAACGCCGCGTACCAACGACGATCACTTTCCTATGAACACCTGTGGAAGAAATCTCTCATTGTCTTCTCGGGATGATACTACAATAATAGGAGTTAGCACGGCTTTCCAAATTAAAATATGTACCTTCTGCTCTTGGCATCAAACGTTCCCTCTCTCCCTCATTATTCAGTCACCTCTTACCTGACCGGGATTCACATCCGTTCATGCAAACAATGTCTGACTAGAAGACCAGGTTACCCTGATTGAACAAGAATACAAGGCACATGTCGGTTCACTAAGAACTGGGGTATTTTATTACAATGATTATAAACACAATACTATACGATAACATATATTCTGCAAAGAAAAGTGAAAGGTTAGAATGTGCACACTATAGGGGAAAGGGTCGGCATCACCTTAGTAATGTGGAGTCTGGGTTCAGCAGTCATCTAGGTTCCCGTCTTGTCTGTGCCTTGGCCCGTCTCGGAATCACACCTTAGCAGTCACGAGTACACGTCTGCACCGCTATGCTCTGTCTCCTCTGCTTTCCTCCAAGTCACTGGAACCTTCCTCGTTATTAGCTGCTGTCTCTCTCTCTCTGTCTCTGAGCGCTCTGCGCTACTTCTCCTTCTCCTTCAGTCTTTCTCAGAGAGTCTCAGTTTCATGAGCTTTCTCAGACTTCAAAATGGCGACTGTCTGCCTAGAAATAATTAATGGCATAGATGCTAACGGCTAGCTGCCGCCTACAGACTGACTGACTCACTGCCTAACACTTTCGCTAATATGGAAGCTTGTCCTTTCATGGAAAGTTACGGCCAGTAACCTGCCGCCCACCAAATTCTTGTACCTCCCCGTACCAAGGACACGTTCCCAGCCGGCCGGCCTGAAGTTGTGTCTTCGGAGTGGAGAAAAATACAGTCTTTCGATAAGGGCCAGCCTGAACCGGTTCTCTCCAAGCGAACAACACTTCGAAACTAAAACATTACACTTGACCTAGAAGCCTCTCAAGCTGCCGGGCAGAAAGCAAGATGGAGTCTCTCCCGTTTGAGGCCTACAAGGCCCGAAATAAGCATAACTCCATAGAAGGTATACTAACACTCTTGCAAAAGGACGGATTATCACTAATACTAATGAATCTATCCCCTAACTTAAGTTTATAAGCCCTGATCTAACGAAAAGGGTACGAAAATGCACTACTGTGCTTTATGAATAGGCCCTGTTTATAGTTCTAATCCCTGCACTAGGAGGGTAATAGGCTGGAGTCACTTTCAATCATTCTCCCTCTAAGGAGGGCCGAAAAAGTCGGTCAGAACACTTCACCCTTGACTCCAGTCTGTTAACCATGTTCTATATGGAACTAACATCTGTGGAAGAATAATAGGAGACAAAACTAACTGATCTATTCCTTTTGCCAAATCTACAATATTGAAGTAGAGAAGGAATACACTGAATAAAGCATCAAATGGCTACTAAAATATAAATAGAAATCACAATACCCCCTAATATCTGTCGTAGAGAATGTAGGTCAGGTAACCAATTGAAGAGCCAGTCAAACCAACCCTGATCAATATGTTTTCTAAGCTCTGCAGTCAAGTCGTGAAGTTTGTCAATATGGGCTTGGATTGATTTGGAGTGGTCTGACAAATTAAAACAGCAAAGACCCTCAAAGTCAGAACAATCGTGTCCATGCTTTAACAGAAAGTAGTCAATGGCAGAGCGGTTCTGCAGAATTGCTCTGCGTTCACCCTGGGCATCTAATAACATGTCAGATAAAATAGTAGAAGTTTGGTTAATCGATTTCAACATCCAGCAAGCCATTTTCCCAATAGACTTGGCGTTGTAAACTGCCAACGCCGGGACACCAATAATGGAGATGGCTAAACTAAGATATTCAGATTTGGAATAAAGATGCAGGGAAGAATCACAGTCCTCATGTAACATCATAGAATCACGGACTACACGGGAATCGGTACTGGGATGTGAAGAAAACATTAATAAACTCAGTCTGGTGATGGCACATGGACCTCCGGAAATATTTGCAGGAATATAGGGCCAGGAGGAATTCCCGCAGGAAAATAACCAACCAGAGGGTAATAGCATTGTACGGTAATGGCTAGGAGCAACCAATATACGTTTGCAAGTCATGTTATTTTTAACAGAAACACATGAATTCGGGGGTCTTCGTAAACATAGCAAACGTTCATGAGCCGAAAAAGAAGTGGCGGCTTTCAACTTCAATTTTACACATTCAGTAATTGCTTTAGGATCACAAGTCAAGAAAAAGCATAAATCACCCTGCGTGATGTTATAGGTGGTGATCTGGGAATGAATTGGAGGAATTGACTCAGAGAGAACAGTACATAAAGGACAAAATTCATGGGCCGCAAAATCGCCCAGAACAATATTGGGTCGGGCACTTGATATATTAAAAATATGCTTCAAAGTTTCAATGGAGGCAGGGACAGCAACCAAGCAGGTCGCTAAGATGTCAGTTACAGAACGCATAGGGGTCAGACAAAAATGCGGGGAATTAGTAACCCGCTTAGCCAGGGTGGTCCAAAAGTTCGACGAGGAATCCCACGCAGCGAAGGAACGCGGAACTCGGGTTCTCCAATCAACCGAAGTCTGTGGGTTCTCTTCTCTCCCGGCGTAGCAGACCAAAAGGAGTCCAACGCCGGCACATCCTGCAGCAGCAGTCCAGAGAATGATCTGAAAGAAAATCACATACAGGCATTATTCATTCTCGTAAATAACATTTGTCAGACGGGACAGCTTCCCAGCCATCTTTCCCTGGTCTCATCACCAAAATGGTATTGTCATGACCGGTTGCAATAATTTCAGCCTGTTCAGGGGGATGTTTAGGCGATTGTACCCATATTTTCGCTCCAGGGTTGTCTGTAGAGCCGAAGCCTTTTTGGCCTCGCACAGTTAGCAAAGTTGGGGCAATGCCTTTCTGAATCTCACCACTGAAAACAGGCATAATTAGCAATTGAGCAATACGGTCAGTTTTTTGAATCGATAAATCAACCTCACTGCTGTTCAGCAGGAGAACCTTAATCTCTCCCTGATAATCACTGTCAATCACTCCTCCGAGAACTTGAACACCTTTTAAGGCAAGGCCCGATCTAGGGGCAATCAGTCCAAAACTTCCAGCCGGTATACAGATACCAACGCCTGTTTCAACAATTATTCGATCTTTGCTTTTAAGAATAGTATCATTCATGGCATGCAGGTCCAAGCCTGCGGAACCTGGGGTTGCTCTGCATGGAGCCAAAGCTCCGGGGGTAATTTCCCAGTACATTACAGTATTACCAATGGTGTTAGGCTTTGCATCAACATTTGGAGGAAACAAACGCATCAAAGGAGATTCAGCATGCAACAAGGGACGATTATTCAGGATCAACAATGCTTTGAGTAAAAAATCCCTCCAGTTTTTGTAATGTTCATCAGTTAACTTTCGCAGTTGTTCCTTTAGCAAACCATTCATTCGTTCAATCAGGCCTGATGCCTGTGGATAATAAGGAATGTGAAACACCCATTCAATATTATTCTCCACACAAAATTCCTGCACCAATCTTCCACGGAAATGGGATGCATTGTCAGATTGAATTTGAAATGGAACACCATAATATAATATGATTAATTCCAATGTTTTAATGGTATTGATTTGGGTAGCTTGTTTGCAGGGGAAGGCCACTAAAAGGCCACTATAGGTATCAACAGCTGTACAAACATATTGACAATTTTTGCTCATAGGGAGCGGGCCAATATAATCAATTTGCCAAATCTGAGTGGGCAATTTTCCTCGATGTAAATGGCCTTTAACAATGTGTGGTACTTTCCGCTTTCTAGAATGTTGACAGATGGGACAATGCAGAATGATATCTTTAATGTAATTTAAGGGAATATAAATTCCTCGATCGGCAGCCCACCTGCTAGTGGCTTTCTCTCCAAAATGTCCTGCTTTCTGGTGGGCCCTTTCGCCAATCCCGCCAAATCAGAATCTTGCATGTCCACCACTGCCTCAGCAATTTTAGATTTCTCATCTGCAATGTTATGAAAGAATTTGTCAAGGGAGTCTATTGGGGTATGAGCATCCACATGAAAGATTGTCACAGTACTCTGCGGGAGCATTTCCCAAATTTCTTGCCATAATTCTTTACCCCACAATTCTTTTGAATGCAATTCTCAATTATGAGAATGCCATGTTGGCAACCATACCGCCAGTCCGTTAGCTGTGGACCAGGAATCAGTGAAAATATGACATGTGCCAGGTAACTCCTGTTTCAAAACTTGGTAAACTGCATATAATTCAGCATATTGACTACTCTTTCCTTCACCAGTTGTACTCAGCAATTTCTGTGTGATCGGGTTATAGGACACTGCCTTCCAATGTCGCTTCCCTCCAATGAACCTCGCTGAACCATCCATAAACCACACATGTTCTCTGTCCTCCGCGGACAAATCATCAAATGGCTTACCCCACTTGACAGGAGATTCCTGGACTACAGGTACGGAGCAATCACTTCCAGTCTCGTTCGATGGCGCCTGCGCCACTCGCTCATGTAATACTGCCACACCTTTCGGACCCACACGTGCCCTGTCCTGAATGTACCATTTCCATTTAATCACACTCGCCTCTTGAGCATGTCCAATTCGATGAGATTTCGGCGAACTCAAAACCCACTGCATGATAGGAATTTCAGGTCTCAAAATCACAGCATGACCTAAAGTCAATTGCTCGGTATCCACCAGAGCCCAATAACATGCAAGCAACTGTTTCTCAAAAGGTGTATAACGCTCACCAGCCTCAGGTAATTTTTTAGTCCAAAAACCTAATGGCACCTTTTGTCTGCCCTGCTTTTGCCACAAACTCCAATTCGTATACAGACCTTGTACAGACACATTCAAATCCACATCACCCTCACCCACAGGCCACAGATCCAAGGCGTATTGAATCGCTTCTTTCGCCAAATTAAATGCATTCTGTTGTGGTTCACCCCATTCAAACACATTCTTTTTGTGAGTGACTCGATATAAAGGAGCCAATATCTGACTCAAATGGGGAATGTGTTGACGCCAAAAACCAAACAACCCAAATGAAACTCTGAGCTTCTTTTCTATTCCTCGGAACTGCAAAGTCTAACATTTTTCGTTTAACCTGCGGGATCACTTCTCTGTGACCTTCATGCCAATTGATGCCTAAAAATTTGACATTTTGGGATGGACCTTGTAACTTATCAGGATTAATTTCCCAACCTTTTTCACGTAAGCAGTCAAGGATCTGATCTAATTGGGTCTGGACCTGATCTGGTGTCTCACCTTGAATTAAAATGTCATCAATATTCATGGCACACTTGAATGTGCGGGTGTACAGTTACTTCGGACAAATGTTCCGCCACCAGCCGGTGACAGATCGTAGGACTATGTACATAACCTTGAGGAAGACTTCTAAACGTCATTTGACGCCCATTCCAGGTAAAACTGAATTGTTCCTGACACTCGGGGGCAATCGGAATTGAAAAGAAAGCATTAGCAATATCAATAGACGCATACCATGTACCTGGATGCTTTTGAATTCTTTGAATTAAAGTAACAATGTCTGGTACTGCAACAGTCAAACGGGGTGTGTGTATGTTTAATTCTCGATAATCAACAGTCATGCGCCAAGAATTATCACTCTTGCGCACAGGCCAAACGGGATTATTCCAGGCAGAAGTAACCAGAGTTATAACTCCTGCGTCAACCAAATCCTGTATTGTGGCACTGATTTCTTCATGACCACCTGGAATACGATATTGTTTCTGAGAAACCACTTTTGTAGCCTGGGGAATTTTTATGGGGGGCATCCGTAAACGACCAACCCGTACGGGTCTGGACGATATGTAGTGCTTATTTCCAAATTGATAACAACCATCATCCAAATGCAAAGTCATTCCTTTCAAAATATCAATTCCAATTATATACTCTGAAAGCGGTACAACTAACACAGAATATTCTTTACGGGGAATTCTACCTATTTTCATCTCAAGTGTAGTTTGCACTGCGGGGGTCTCTTTTCCACCTAAACCAGTAATTGTGAAAAATTTTCCTTTAAATTTCTTTGATTTACCATGAATTAAAGTGGCCTCCGCTCCTGTATCTACCAATGCTCGGGCCCTTTGGATATTACGATGTTTCCAAAAGATTTCAATATCTACATAGGGTCTGTTGTCTCTGTGAGCCCACCTGCGTACTGGAGCTTGACCTATTTCCTAGTCATTTTTACTGCGTTCTGTCAACCAAGACAAATCAGGATAAATACTCTCAGGTTTCTTGGGTATCAGAATGTCCTGTTCATATCCATCTCCATTACGAAATGGATTTTTGTCATTTTCATAGTACTGTGAATTACGATCAGAAAGCCTGTGACGATCCTCCCTTCTCCTCAACTCAGGGGAATAATCCCTTTCATCTCTATATCTGTTGGAAACACGATCATCTCTCCCCCTTTCTTTTTCCCCCTCTCTCGCTCTCACTTTTTCACGACGAGGGGACACATCACGTTCATAGCGCCGGTCATCACGGCGATCAGAATCCACACGACGCCTCTCATCACCACTGTCATCAGAATAACCACGGTCACAATCATTCTTTCGCACACGACGGGCACCCTCCTTCCGATCCAAACCACGCTTACGAAAAATATCCCATAAGCGATTATTAGGCTCACCGTCAATGTCCTCCCTTTTCACACCATCAGCCAATAGTGCAAGAAACATATCACGTCTAGAGAATTTATGCTCACCAGGAGTACGAGCTTCGGGTCTGGACTGTCTCTCAGGTTTAAACCATTCACCCAACTCACCAAGCTGACGAACAGATTCAAGCACCATAGACAAAGGATTGCCAGTCTGATTGATTAACAAAGTCATCATAACCTGCTTATAAGCAACAGGGGAAGAACGGATAATGCGATTGCGCACAGAAGATGTTAATAGACCATCAAACAACCTGTCAGAAGTACTGAGAAAAATCGCAGTCTTCATCACTTCCTCTTTCAAACGTTGCGACGCATCGCGCAAAGTGTACCACGGCTTGTCATTGACAGGCCAATCAGATTCAGTAGGATATTTATGGTTACAGCCATCATTTGCAAGCTGGAGTAGACTAATTTGGCCAGCACCATTATAATTCCGAAAATGATCTTGTACAGTAGAATCGGAACTCAAAGAGCAAAATCGTAAACAATCACCTGCATCCAACATGATACCTGCAGCACCTAATTCATAAAGGCGCACCATCCACGTAAGCAAAGCCTCACCAGGCCGTTGTCGAAATCGTTGTAAAATGTCACTAACCTCCTGTTGAGTAAAATCTTCAATACTATCCAAATGGATACCATTCGGCATACCAGGAGCCTGTTGCAATTTGCATCGAAAAGACCGGGTGAGCAGAAACCTCCGGAAGAGCCTCCGAAGAAGCCCGATCCTTAGATCCAAAGGAACAATCAGGACGAGATACGTCATCAGAACGGGAAGAGCGACCACGGTCGCTAGAAACATCGTCTTTGTCACAAGAAGCAGATTTACAGTCACGTCCAGAGCGAGAATACTCGCGCTTGTCACCCTCCTCAGCCGAGGAGTCAGAATCATTCGAATCCCAGATATTACCATCCCACTCATCGGGGTTCCAATCCAGTCCGGCTTTCGCCACGACCAGACGTACTTTCCGTGTAGAAACACGACCACGACGGTGTTTGTATTTGTATTTCGCAATGCGCACTGCAGCCCTTTCGGCTATAGTCTGATAAGTCTCAAGTTTGTCGGCAAGCAATTTATTCTGACATCGCAAAAGAGTATGCGCATTCTGCACTTCAACAAATTTCTCTTCCATATCCACAAACCGCTTCTGCAATTTAACAAATTTCTCATGAAGCATTCTGTATGCAGTCAGCACAATCCAACCTCTGCGTCCTAAAATAGGAAGTTCATCACCCTTCACTACTGGAGCTTTTTGCAAGCAAGAAACCACATCAGCAGGCTCCGCCTGTTCCAAACAAGAAGTCCAATTCTCACTCAAACCAGTAGAATCGGCCCACTCACGGGCCAAGGCCTCGTAAGGCGTCGATTCCCAGCCGGGAATTTCAACAGGCAATTTGAAAGTAGATTTCGATTTACGCGAAAACATTTTGACACACAAAAAATATATACACAATTATCAACAAATAAGATACGTACGAGCCGAGCGCAAACCAACAAGATCAAAACAATACAGCGCATACAGGCTTCATAAACAGTTCGTGACGCCAGATGTAACGACCGGATTCTCGGACCAGATGGAATCAGCTCCTAGGAGCCCCTCTAACCCAGTCGGAACGTAATCACCTCCCTCCTTAGAACGTATTTACAATGGGTATAGATATATGTATGTACATCTCGTACCTAAGGATGGGGAAAATAGCAATAAACATGCATAGGTTTTCTACAATATCCTATTCATACCAACTAGTCTCACGGCCACTTAGGCCCAGACTAATCTACCCTGGGGCAGGTCTGATTATATACCCTTACACACTGATCTCCCTCAGTGCTCACTCGACACGCAATCCGGCGTGTCTACACACTGGGCTGCAGCTCCAGTGCTCTCTCTCTGTTTATCCGGTCCACAATCCGGCGGACCTACATACCGTATCCTCCCGGTGCTCGCTCACTTACAACATGATCCACAATCCGGCGGATCTATACACCGTCTCCCTCCGGTGCTCACTCACTTACAACATGATCCACAATCCGGCGGATCTACACACCGTCTATCTCCGGTGCTCTCTTTAACGCCGCGTACCAACGACGATCACTTTCCTATGAACACCTGTGGAAGAAATCTCTCATTGTCTACTCGGGATGATACTACAATAATAGGAGTTAGCACGGCTTTCCAAATTAAAATATGTACCTTCTGCTCTTGGCATCAAACGTTCCCTCTCTCCCTCATTATTCAGTCACCTCTTACCTGACCGGGATTCACATCCGTTCATGCAAACAATGTCTGACTAGAAGACCAGGTTACCCTGATTGAACAAGAATACAAGGCACATGTCGGTTCACTAAGAACTGGGGTATTTTATTACAATGATTATAAACACAATACTATACGATAACATATATTCTGCAAAGAAAAGTGAAAGGTTAGAATGTGCACACTATAGGGGAAAGGGTCGGCATCACCTTAGTAATGTGGAGTCTGGGTTCAGCAGTCATCTAGGTTCCCGTCTTGTCTGTGCCTTGGCCCGTCTCGGAATCACACCTTAGCAGTCACGAGTACACGTCTGCATCGCTATGCTCTGTCTCCTCTGCTTTCCTCCAAGTCACTGGAACCTTCCTCGTTATTAGCTGCTGTCTCTCTCTCTCTGTCTCTGAGCGCTCTGCGCTACTTCTCCTTCTCCTTCAGTCTTTCTCAGAGAGTCTCAGTTTCATGAGCTTTCTCAGACTTCAAAATGGCGACTGTCTGCCTAGAAATAATTAATGGCATAGATGCTAACGGCTAGCTGCCGCCTACAGACTGACTGACTCACTGCCTAACACTTTCGCTAATATGGAAGCTTGTCCTTTCATGGAAAGTTACGGCCAGTAACCTGCTGCCCACCAAATTCTTGTACCTCCCCGTACCAAGGACACGTTCCCAGCCGGCCGGCCTGAAGTTGTGTCTTCGGAGTGGAGAAAAATACAGTCTTTCGATAAGGGCCAGCCTGAACCGGTTCTCTCCAAGCGAACAACACTTCGAAACTAAAACATTACACTTGACCTAGAAGCCTCTCAAGCTGCCGGGCAGAAAGCAAGATGGAGTCTCTCCCGTTTGAGGCCTACATGCCCGAAATAAGCTTAACTCCATAGAAGGTATACTAACACTCTTGCAAAAGGACGGATTATCACTAATACTAATGAATCTATCCCCTAACTTAAGTTTATAAGCCCTGATCTAACGAAAAGGGTACGAAAATGCACTACTGTGCTTTATGAATAGACACTGTTTATAGTTCTAATCCCTGCACTAGGAGGGTAATAGGCTGGAGTCACTTTCAATCATTCTCCCTCTAAGGAGGGCCGAAAAAGTCGGTCAGAACAGTAATGCATACTGCATGGAGAACAGGGAAGTGCACATGACTAGTTACCAAACTGTCATTGCACACTTAGGAGTGAGCAAACCACTCGGCCACTGCCATGCTCCATGAGCAGAACATCCCGGCACACCCGCCCACCCACAAAGCAGCAGAACACATCAAGAAGCATAAAATGATAATAAGTTAAAGTTATTATCATTTTATGTTTCTCTTCTTTGCAGGGCTTAAAAGCTGTGGGGCAACACTCCTCTGCCATAGCGGAGGAGTCACCCCTGAATGAATGGGGATAGCCCGTACTGGCAGGAGGTCACATTCCCATACAACCACAGCCCAAGTAGTCTTTCTGATCCCTGGGAACTGCCTGGGAGGTTTACTCACCCAGGGGGAAGGATGTCCAAGAGACACAATGGATACAAAAAGAACAGATTGGGGGTCTGGCAGTCTTGACATCAAGCAGCCCCGTCAGCCACTTGAGCCCAAAAAGTATTTCTGTCTCCATGGAAACTATGCCTAGCCTGACCTCGTCAGCGCCGGTCGCTCAACCCGCCGCGTGGCTCCTGCTGAAGTCACCCGGTCCCCCTGCTGCCACCGCCGCTCATATTTGCCGCCTTTTTCCCGCCGTGTTTCCTGTGCTGCGGTGCCCCTGATTGTGTCCTCTGCAATTTGGTCATCGTAGTTGCCTTTTTTCCACTGTATCTCTTCTACTGCTGTGCCCCTGATTGTGTCCTCTGTATTTAGCCCCCTGCCTTGTGATTTCGTACTTGTGCCTGTGCCCCTGATTTTGTCCTCCTGCTCTAGCGCTTCTAGCCCCTTTCCCCGCTGTTACACCCCGCTCCCTGCCGCTGCTCCCCCACAGCCCGCCCCCTTCCCTTCTGTTCCCTCGACCCTCTCCCATTCGCCACCCCGCTCCCACCTCCCAGCTGCTCCTCCCTCCCACTGGGCACTTAAGGCAGCGGTCGGGCGACGGGGAGCTGTGACCTAGCCTGACCTCGTCAGCGCCGGTCGCTCAACCCGCTGCCTGGCTCCTGCTGAAGTCACCCGGTCCCCCTGCTGCCACCACCGCTCATATTTGCCGCCTTTTTCCCGCCGTGTTTCCTGTGCTGGGGTGCCCCTGATTGTGTCCTCTGCAATTAGGTCATCGTAGTTGCCTTTTTTTCCACTGTATCTCTTCTACTGCTGTGCTCCTGATTGTGTCCTCTGCATTTAGCACCCTGTCTTGTGATTTCGTACTTGTGCCTGTGCCCCTGATTTTGTCCTCCTGCTCTAGCGCTTCTAGCCCCTTTCCCCGCTGTTACACCCTGCTCCCTGCCACTGCTCCCCCGTGGCCCTGCCTCCTCCCCTTCTGTTCCCTCGACCCTCTCCCATTCGCCACCCCGCTCCCACCTCCCAGCTGCTCCTCCCTCCTCCCGCCCCCCCACTCTCCACTTATGGCAGAGTTTGCGTGCACGCGCAGCGAGCACGCGCAGCGGGCACGCCGATTGTGCCCCGAAGGCGCGCCACAGGTAAGCCCGTCTGTGCCCGTCCGCGCCTGGCCCGCGCCCAGCGCCAGGACCCCTGGCCCCCACCGATGCATGACCACCTGATGGACCTACGACGCCGCCACCCTCAACGCACTCAATGCCGGCCAGAACCCTGCCTGCTACCGAGCCACCCCGAAACGCATCCACAGACCCTTTACCTGCAAAGCCTGCCGCTTCACCTGCTTCCGAACCTGCACCGCACCCGCAAAGCCAAGCACCAGCAACAACCACCTCAAGTGCATTTTGCTCAACACCCGCTCTGTCCACAGACACGCCGTGGAACTCTGGAACCTCCTCGACACAACCTCACCAGATGTCGCGTTCCTCACGGAAACCTGGATGAACGCCTCCTCAGCCCCCGACATCGCCATCCCGGACGGGTACAAGATCACCAGGAGGGACCGCGTCAACCAGACCGGAGGAGGCATCGCCATCGTACACAAGAACACCATCCACATCACGACCAACTCAGACAACACCCTCACCGCCGCTGAACACCTCCACTTCCAGATACACACCGACCCCAAGACGACCCTCAGAGGCACCCTCATCTACAGAACCCCGGGACCACGCACACAATTCAGTGAAGACATCGCAGACTTCATCAGCCAGCACGCCCTCCCCTCCACTGACTACATCCTCCTAGGGGACTTCAACTTCCACCTGGAGAACAACAACGTCACCAACTCCACCACCCTGCTGGACAACCTCGCCAACCTCGGACTCAAGCAACTGGTGAACACCCCCACCCACTATGCCGGCCACACGCTTGTCCCCGTCTTCTCCTCCAGCAAGCACATCTCCTTCAGCCACTCCACCAGACTTCATTAGAAGGACCACAGCTGCGTCCACTTCAGCTTCAGAAGAACCACGACCCACCACCACCCGCAACAGGTTCCTCGCAGGAGCTGGAACAAGATCACCGCCAACCAACTCACCACCAGCCTCAGCCAGAACCCTCCCGCCAGCGCAACGGACCCCAACGAAGCAGCCAGCAACCTCACACAGTGGATCACCAACTGCGCAGACAACCTCGCACCACTGAAGACCCCCACCAGCAGACCCGGCAGCAAGAAAGCCTCCTGGTTCACCGACGAACTCAAGAACTCCAAGAAGAACTGCCGCACCCTCGAGAAAGCCTGGAGCAACAACCAGACCACAGACAACATGACTGCCCTCAAGCACTCCCCCCGCAAACACCACCAGCTGATCCGCACCACCAAGAAGACAACATTCAAGGAATGACTGGACAACAACGCCCACAATAGCAAGGAACTCTTCAGCATCGTCAAAGAGCTCTCCAACAGCGCCGGAAACAACGACATCACTCCCTCGCAAGACCTCTGCGACTCACTCGCCTCGTTCTTCCACAGCAAGATCGCCGACATACACAACAGCTTCGGTGCTTAGACCACGCACCCAACCACCGAGCCAATGCCCCCCACCACCACCCTCTGCGCCTGGACTCCGGTCAGCACCGAAGACACCACCCGCGTGATGAAAACCATCCACTCCGGATCACCAACCGACCCCTGACCCCACCACATCTTCAACAAAGCCGACTCCATCATCGCACCCCAACTCCGGGACATCATCAACACCTCCTTCACCACCGCCACCTTCCCGGAGAGCTGGAAGCCCGCCGAGCTCAGAGCCTTCCTGAAGAAACCAACAGCGGACCCCACCGACCTCAATAACTAACGTCCCATCTCGCTCCTCCCTTTTCCGGCCAAGGTAATCGAGAAGACCGTCAACAGTCAGCTTGCCGCCTTCCTCGAGACGAACGGATCCCTCGACCACTCGCAGTCCGGCTTCCGAGCCAACCACAGCACCGAGCCCGCCCTCATCGCAGCCCCAGACGACATCAGATCCCTGCTTGACAACGGGGAAACAGCGGCCCTCATCCTCCTGGACCTCTCCGCAGCGTTCGACACGGTCTGCCACCGCACCCTAGTGCAATGCCTCAACAACACCGGAATCCAAGAGAAGGCACTGGAATGGATCATCTCGTTCCTCACCGGAAGAACCCAGAGGGTCCGCCTGCCCCCGTTCAGATCCGAGGCCACCGAAGTCATCTGCAGCGTTCCACAAGGACCATCACTCAGCCCCACCCTCTTCATTGTCTACATGAGCCCCCTCACAGCCATCGCACGCCAACACAACCTCAACATCATCTCCTACACCGACGACACCCAGCTGATCCTCTCCCTCACGAACGACCCCGCCACCGCCAAAACCAGCCTACATGAAGGGATGAAAGACGTCGCTGAGTGGATGAAGAACAGCCGCTTGAAGCTGAAATCAGACAAGACGGAAGTCCTCATCCTGGGATCATCGCCCTCCGCCTGGGACGACTCCTGGTGGCCCCCTGCCCTGGGCACCGCTCCCAAGCCAACGGACCACGCACGTAACCTTGGCTTCATCCTGGACTCCTCCCTCTCGATGATCAGACAAGTCAACGCTGTCTCTTCGTCATGCTTCAACACCCTGCGTATGCTCCATAAGATCTTCCGGTGGATCCCCAATGAAACCAGGAAGACGGTCACCCAGGCACTCGTCACCAGCCGACTGGACTACTTAAACACCCTCTACGCCGGAACCACAGCCAAACTTCAGAAAAGACTCCAACGCATCCAGAACGCCTCCGCACAACGCATCCTGGACATCCCTCGACACAGCCACATCTCCGGGCACCTGAGAGACCTGCCCTGGCTCCCCGTCAGCAAGAGGATCACGTTCAGACTCCTCACCCATGCACACAAGGCTCTCCACGACCTGGGCCCCAGGTACCTCAACAACCGCCTGACCTTCCACATTCCCACCCGCCTGCTACGATCTGCCAGACTCGCCCTCTCGGCTGTTCCACGCATCCGCAGAGCTACCACCGGAGGAAGATCCTTCTCCTACCTGGCAGCCAAGACAGGGAACTCCCTCCCCATCCACCTCCGACTGACCCAGGACCACCTCTCCTTCAGGAAGCAACTCAAGACCTGGCTCCTCGAACAGTAGCAGACCCCCCCCCCCCCCAGCGCCTTGAGACCCTTCCGGGTGAGTAGCGCGCTATACAAATGCTATGATTGATTGATTGATTGATTGATTGATTGATTGAAACTGATTTCTGTTGTCAAGTGTCCGGGACATCAAACAGGCAGTGGATATGTTGTCGTAGGCAAGAGATACACTGGCTCAGTATATAGGTACTGTGCATTGCTAGCATGCTAAATCAATGGAGGTTTTACAGTAAATGATGGTTTTTACCTATGGAACTGATGAAGAATATGCTTTTGCAATGATGATGGAAATAACTGACACTTGAGAAGAACTAAAGGGAGTGCAAGAAACTGTAACAGAAACTGATCAATATGGGTGGATCAAAGCAGGTTGTACCAAACATGCAAATGGCATTTGCATATTCAAAGATGAGAGAGCAGGGTTGCCAGACATCTTGTTGTTTCCGATGACCAGGTATTATCATGGGCATACACATTTAGGGAGAGATCTAATGGTAAGGCTTTTCAGACAAATTTGGTCCAATCCACAATTCTGAATAATTGCTGAGGAAAATTTCTGAAGATGTGTCTCATGTCAAAAGCTGAATGTAGGGAAAAGGTTGCCAGTCAGAAGCACACACTTAGTGAGATCAAGTTGTCCCTTTAACAGGTTACACATGGGTTTCATCAAAATGCCTGTCCAAAATGGGCTGAGATGTATCCTTGTGTTTATCTGTGTATTCTCTCTGTAGGTGGAAGTCTAACTAATGAGAACAAATGACAGTCTCACTGTAGCTAAACTGTTACTGCAGGAAGTCATCTCTAAGCCCAGAATGCCAGTTCTTCCTGAGTCAGATCAAAGAATGCAATTCAACAATGAAGTCATGAACATGATATGTGCTTCTTTACAAATTGATCAAACATTACACTGGATTTACAGACCAAAAGCATGAAGCATAGTTGAGTAGATGAATGGAACAATAAAGTCCAGATTGGTAAAGGTTTGTGCTTCCTTGAAATGGCCAGATGCATTGCCATTGGTATTTATGAGTGTCCGAAAATTCGAGATCGAAACACTGGGTTATCTCCACATTCAATTCTAGGGGGAGAGCCATGAATTTGCCTGCTTTTCCAACAAATGCCTTGGTGAAAATCACTGTTTTTATGATAATGCATTACTGCAAAGCCCTCGCTGATGTGCTTTGTTCTGTTTCTCATCAGATGTCAGCTGCTACACAAATCCTCATCATGAACAGTGCCACGACCTCAATCCTGAAGATTGGGTCATGATCAAGAAGCACGTTTGGAAAACTTGTTGCAAACACAGATGGAAAGACCCCAACTAAATTCTGCTTATGATAAAGATTGGTGTTAAATGTGCTGGAGTCCCATACCAGATTCATGCCTCACATACACGGAGAGTGAGCAATCCAGAATAAAAGAGCACAATTTTTTGCAACTCCAGTGGAGAGACCTGATCATCCTGTGGCACCTGCAAGAGAGAAGGCAGGCGAACAAAAAGCACAAAGGACAGAAGGATAGGAAAAAGTAAGGGGTGAAGACAAAAGACAAGTACAAGTTTCAAATATATTTCAAAGTAGGATCCAAGCAGCTCAATACGATGGCGGAAAAAGAGCCACCGCCGGGCCGGCAGTAGCCATCATTCTGCCATCGTCATGAGATTTACCCCCACCACATTATGATGGTGGTGGGTATTGCAGCAGTCGGAAAGTCTGTCCGTCGCTTTTCCGCCAGTAGCAATTATCACGATTCACAGGTGGAGCGGTCAGCATGCTCACAATGGTGGCGGAGCCTAGCATGCTCTGCCGGCACAATTATGATGCCAGCTGAAGGCAGCATTTCCGTGGCAGTTGAACAGCCATTGAAAGGCTGGCAGAGAATGTCTTTAGGAGCCCGTTGTGGTCCCCCTTGTGTTGGGGGTGGTGTGGGTGCTCTAGGGAGGTACCCCCCTACATTTCACACCACCAAGTGGCAGGCATAGTGTAGTGCCTGCCACATAGTGCAGTGAAATGCACAACATGCTCTTCTTCACATCAAGGTGGTGCTGCTGCCAGCAGCCACCGCCGCAACATTAACACCTTGGCTGCTAGGGAGATTTTTCTCCTGTGCTGGAAAATCCCTCCTGCCATTGTTTCATGACGAGCTCAGCTCGTCATAAGCACACGACCAGTGTACTGCATGACGAGTTGAGCTCGTCATGAGCAGGGAAGGGGTTAAAGGTGCTGAATACGACCGCAGCGGTGGCGGTCCCATCATAATTGTATATGCGGGACCGCTGCACGCATGGCGGTTAGACTCAATCAACGCTACGGTGGCGGGTGGACCAAGTCCGCCCACCATCGCAATGAGCTCCAAGTCTCCAATGAGGAAATCATAGAGGCTGACAGAAAAATCAGAAAAAAACTAAACGCAACTGAAGAGACAAGCTCTGAAGCTAAAAGACAGTGCTGAAAACCCGAATGGCCAAGAAATTCAAGAAAAAAGGACATCAAAAAGACTTCATTGATTGCCTGTATTCCAGAAACAATGCCTGAAGAAAGTGAAACAGAGGATGATAAAAGAGAAGTCAAATTCCTTGCAGAATATATTCAGCTACTGAACAGTCATATTATGTGAACCCAGCATTGGGAACACCCTGAATTGTTAGTACCTCCTTGAGAAAAAAATAGACTATAACTCAGAAAAATATACAAAAAGTAAGGGAAAGAGTTCAATGAAACAAGAGCAAAACTGATCTGTGTCTATTAGATGTTTATTATTTTAGTGAATTATTTTACAAAAGACTAACCTAGGCCTTAGATAAAAGTTACAAAAGAATTGGGATAACATACTAGAAGAACACGGAGTTGGGTAAAGGACAATCTGACAGGGACCCGTCCAGAAGAAAAGGAGAAAAAAGGAACATAAATTAAACTATGGACTCAGACAGAAGAATGTGCTGCCTTAAAAGGCATTGTAAATGCCTGATGTGTGTGATTTGCATAGTGAGAGTTATCATATCAATAATACTAAAAGGGTTTTATTTGACACCCGATACCGAAACATATAGACTTAACATTACTAATGATTATGCACAGAATTTTAGAGATTACTCTTCTACTCAAAACGGTAGAAATTATAAGGGAGAGGATTACTCTACTAATGTTTATTCTAGATTAGTGTAGGAATACACAACTACTTTAGATGTTAAGGATTGTTATAGTTGTGCACATCTGCCATCTTCCATTTCAAAAGAAGTCACCTACTATAACCTACCTTTATCTTATGACATTTCATGTAGTATTTGGCTTTCATTAATTAATAGTGTGAGAAAGTGGCTCTATATATATACTGAACCAGAATAAGGTACAGTGTATATAGAGTCCGCAAACCCCAGAGGTATAACAAAGGTTAAAGCCAGGTGTGACCTCACTCTCTAAAGTGGTAGCTTGGTTGAGCAGTAAGGCAGTACCAGAGGTCAGTGTAAAGCATTTGTTGTGCGCACTCAGTCATCAAAAGGTTTCACACACTCAAAGACTGAACTACAGGCCAATTGTTTTTATATCAAAGATATAGTTGTTTTATTTCTAGAACCAACATGCATCAAAATATACTGTTCTCAATATGAGAGGTCTCAGGTGAGTACTTTGCAGAAAGGTAATAAACTTTGTAAACACAATAGGTACAGGGGTTGCAGTACGCAACACAATTCTACACACAATTTAGCATTGAGCTCAATGGATTTTCAGTTGATTACTTTGTAGATGAATTTGGTAATTCCAGGACTGGCTCCTAGATTCAGTCCTGGGGTCTAAGCTGGAAACAGTTTAGCAAAAACGTTTTAGGTATTGCAGTGATTTTTCAGGAATAAAAAGCTATTGTAAAAGTTCACACTTAAAAACTTTTCAACAGAAATCTGCCAATGTTATCCAACGGGAGAAAATTCAGGTGGCAGGTAAAGTACGATCTCGTTACTTTTGTAATCCAGTACTTGGCTCCTGGGGCCAGCACTGGGGTCTCAACTTAAAACAGGTAAGTAAATATGTTTCAGTATTTGTATGATTTTTAAAGAATATTTCTAGTTTTTCAAAAGTAGACACTTAAAAGAAATTTCATAGAAAAGCAGACAATGGATGCCTATGGAGAAAATACAAGTTACTAGTAAACCCGCTAAGGATTACTTTTGCTGTTCAATTCTGAGCTACGAGGTACAGTACTGGCTCCTCTCCTGATCACAGGTGAGTATTTTGGAATTCGGAATTCGGATGATTTAATATGAATATTTTAAGTTTTCAAAAGTAGACCGAAGATTTTTCGAGTCAAAACCAGTCAAGGTTATTCAATGGCAGTTAAGTGAGTTACCGGTTTCCTGGTGAGTACTCGACTGGTGAAGTTGTGGTTCTGGGAATAGACTCAGGGGTCCCCCAGGATCAGGTAGGTACAGTTGGTTCACCCTCAGCGGCGCAGGGGCGGCCGGGTGCAGAGGTAGTTAGGCCCAATGTTATCCAAGGGGGGTCAGGGGGCCTCCGTTTGGTTGCTGCTGGCAAGCAGGCCACAGGGCAGTGGGAGCTGGGCTCCTGGTCACTTGCTCAGGGCAAAGGGGGAAGCAGGATAGGACAAAGGTGGCACAGCCAGCGGTACTCGGGCGGCTGGGTGCAGGGTGCTTTTGAGTCGTCGGGCGCTCAATGTTATCCAATGGAAAAGGTAAAAAGGGAACAAAGGCTGCAGGCTCGGGGCGGAGACTCTCCACTGGTGACCAGCACGTCGAGAGGTAAGTTGGGATCTTGGAGCACAGGTAGGTACCCCAAAGGGAGACACAGGGGGCTGTAGGGCACCGGGTGCAGGGGTGTCTTTGGGTGTCAGAAAAGCTTACCCTCAGCTGGTCGCAGTTGGGGGGCCCCTGGTTCTGAGGCTGCAGGCGTCATCTGGTTCGTCGAGGAGGGTCTTTGGGCACTGGACTTCGTGGCCCAGTCACCGGGGGGACGTCCTCGTGGTCTTGGATCACTCGGGCACTGGCCGGGCTCAGCGGGTGCAGAGTGGGCTGGTCTTAGGCTTCCTGTCTGGCACCAGGGGGGTTGTTGCAGCAGAGCCTCTGCTGATGGGAGTCCCAGTCTTTAAGAGGGTCAAGGCAGGCAGGTCCTCTGGGTGTCCCAAGGTTGCTGTCCACAGACGCCACAGGATTTAGGCAGGAGCAGGTTCCAGGATCGACAGGCCAGTAGGGCCTGTTAGCAGCTGCACAGCGGGTCTTCTTCTTCTTGATCTTCTTTCTTTTTTTGGTATCGGGATCTGAGGAAGGAAGGTTCAGGGAGCCCCTAAATACTGAACTTAGTGGAGTTACAGGTAGGGCAAGGGCAGGGACCAATAGGTCCCTGTACTGGGGTGGGTACACCCTCTAGCCTGCTCCTCTCCTGTGGGAGGGGGCAGGATCCTAGCTATGATTGGGTAGGGCTCCCCATCTTCAAGATGGCCGGAGCCCAGGGCCGTGCTTCACCTCGTCTCCCCACCTGAGGGGTGGGGTTGGCACACACTGGCACACCCCCCTTACTGACGTAGTTTTTCCCGCCAGTTTCCCCGCCAGAGTGGGGGTCAGGACTGGTGGGGGCCAGTTGCTGGGTACAGCAAATGGTCTGGAGAATCTCACAGAGGCGGCATGCCTTTGAAGCTTCCCCCGCCTATCCTGGGGGAGGAGACGTTGCACCTCACCTGGGATGTGCATTGTTGCTGGCCGAGGAGAGCAGGGGGGCTCTCCAACCAGGAGCCCAGAAACATGTCTGCTGTGTGGCAGACTCTGCAACCACTCAGCCCAGACGTGGATTGTAGGTTAGGTTTTCAGGGGGCATCTCTAAGATGCCCTCTGGTGCATTTTACAATAAATCCCACATTGGCATCAGTGCGGGTTTAATGTGCAGAGAAGTTTGGTACCAAACTTGTCAGTCTTCAGTGCAGCCATTATGGCGCTGTGGAGTTCGTAATGACAACCTCCCAGCACCATATACTCTTAATGACATCACTGCACTTACAGTGCCCAGGAATGGCCCTGGGTACTGTAGGGGCACAGGGCTCATGCACCTGTTCCCACACCTCTGGCATAGGGCACCCAGCTAGAGGGGTGACTGAAGTATGCCAGGGCAGTGGGTTCTGTGGGCATGGCACACAGGGTTGTATGCCATGTCGACTCTTTGTTTAGTTCTGTACTTAGACACTCAGCATGCAAAGTCAGTGTGTGGGTGTCATGGTGCAGGGCCCCTGAGGGTGGCACAATAAGTGCTGCAGTCCTCAGGGGTCTTCTCTGGTGACCATGCCCTTGGCACCTAGGGTACCATTTACTAGGGGCTGACAGGTGGCCATGGAGGCGAATTGGGTTTTAGTTTCAATACAGCTTTTTAGAGAAGGAACACAGGCCCTGGGTACCTGGTTGGCAGGAGCCCAGGGCACACTCAGGCAAAGCACATCAGCAGTTCAGAAAAAAGTGGGGGCATACCAGTGCAAGAAAGGTGGTACTTTCTCACACAACCCTCCCACCCCAAACGAAAGGTGATGAGACTAACCTTGCCCTAGGGAGTCTTCATTGTCTAAGTGGAAGAACCTGGAAAGTCCATCTGAACTGGCATGTGCAGTGCCTGGTCAGTGTTCCACTTCAAAGTCCATACCCTGTAGGGAGATGGACCATCTCAATAGTTTGGGATTTTCCCCTTTCATCTGCATTAGCCATCTGAGAGGTTTGTGGTCAGTTTGAACCAGGAAGTAAGTTCCAAACAAGTAGGGCCTCAACTTCTTCAGGGACCAAACCACAGCAAAGGCATCCCTCTCAATGGCACTCCAACGCTGCTCTCTGGGGAGTAGCCTCCTGCTTATAAAAGCAACAGATTGGTCTTGGTCTTCCTCATTGATCTGGGAGAAGACTGCTCCTATCCCCAGCTCTGAGGCATCAGTCTGCACTATGAACTGCTTGGAGTAGTCTGGTGCTTTTAGAATGGGTGCTGAGCACATTGCTTCTTTCGGGGTGTCAAAAGCCTTTTGGTAGCTACCAGTCCAGTTTACTTTCTTGGGCATGTTATTGGATGTGAGTTCTGTGAGGGGAGTCACAATGGACCCATTTCCTTTCACAAACTTCCTGTAGTATCCAGGCAAGCCAAGGAATGCCCTGACTTGGGTCTGGGTGGTTGGAGCTGCCCAGTCCAGGATGCACTGGATCTTGGGCTGTAAGGGTTGGACCTGGCCTCCACCAACAAGGTGGCCCAAGTACACCACAGTGCCCGGCCCTATCTGGCATTTGGATACCTTGATAGTCAGTCCTGCAGATTGCAGGGCTTGTAGAACCTTCCCAAGGTGGATCAGGTGATCCTGCCAGGTAGAGCTAAAGACAGCAATATCATCAAGATAAGCTGCACTAAAGGACTCCAATCCAGTCAGGACTTGGTTCACCAACCTCTGGAAGGTGGCAGGGGCATTCTTTAACCCAAAAGGTATTACAGTGAACTGATAGTGCCCATCAGGGGTGGAGAATGCTGTCTTTTCTTTGCCATTCCAATCTGCCAGTACCCTGCAGTTATGTCAAAGGTACTGAGGAATTTGGCTGCCCCTAGCTTGTCTATCAACTCATCTGCTCTTGGAATGGGGTGAGCATCTGTCTTGGTGACAAAGTTGAGCCCTTTATAGTCCACACAGAACCTTGTCTCTCTCTTTCCACCCTGTTGGTGAGGTTTGGGGACCAGAATCACTGAGCTAGCCCAGGGGCTCTCAGAGGGTTCAATCACCCCTAGCTCCAACATCTTGCTGACTTCAGTTTTGATGCTTTCCTTGATTGGTCTGACTGTCAATAGAGTTTGTTTTTGACAGGGTTACTGTCCCCAGTGTCCACATCATGGGTACACCAGCTGGTCAGACCAGGGGTCAAGGAAAAGATGCTAGCAAACTTCTACAGGACTTGCTTGCAGTCAGCCTGCTGTTGAGGAGAGAGGGTGTCTGAAAAGACCATTCCATCCACAGACCCATATTTTGGGCTTGAAGAAAGGAGATCAGGGAGAGGTTCACTCCCTGCTTCCTGTTCCTCATCAGTCACCATCAGCATGGTGAGGTTAGCCCTGTCATTGTAGAGTTTAAGGTATTTCACATGGATAACCCTTTTGGGTGTCCTGCTGGTGCCTAGGTCCACTAAGTAAGTGACCTCACTCTTTTTATCCAGGATAGGGTAAGGGACACTCCATCTGTCTTGGAGATCCCTTGGAGCCACTGGCTCCAAAACTCACACCTGTTGTCCAGGTTGAAAGTCAACCATGACAGCTTTTTGGTCATACCAGTGCTTCTCCAGCTCCTGGCTGGCCTCAAGATTCTTGGATGCCTTGTCCATGTACTCAGCCATTCTGGACATTAGGCCACGCACATAGTCCACAATGTCATGCTTGGGTTCTTGGAGAGGCCTCTCCCAACCCTCTTTCACCAGACAAAGTGGTCACCTTACAGGATGATCAAACAGAAGTCCAAAGAGTGAAAACCCCACTCCCTTCTGTGGCACCTCCCTATAAGCAAAAAAGCAGGCATGGAAACAGGACATCCCATCTCCCTTTGAGTTTTTACAGGGAGACCCATGATCATACCTTTCAATGTCTTGTTGAACCTTTCCACAAGACCATTGGTTTGTAGGTGGTATGGGGTAGTAAACTTGTACTGCACCCCACACTCCTTCCACATGTGTTTCAGGTAAGCAGACATGAAGTTGGTACATCTGTCTGAAACCACCTCCTTAGGAAACCCTACCCTTGTGAAGACACCCAGGAGGGCCTTGGCTACTGCAGGAGCTGTAGTAACCCTAAGGGGAATTGCATCAGGGTACCTAGTAGAATGATCCACTACTACTGGAATGAATTTGTTCCCTGAGGCTGTGGGAGGCTCAAGTGGACCCACAATGTCCACACCTATCCTTTCAAAGGGTACCCCCACCACTGGCAGTGGTATCAGGGAGGCCTGTGGTTTTTCACCTGTCTTGCCACTGGCCTGACAGGGAACACAGGAGTTCACAAACTCATTCACCTTTTGGTTCACCTGGGGCCAGTAGCTAACTAGCCTTTCCCAAGTTTTGGTTTACCCCAGATGTCCAGTAACGGGGATGTCATAAACTAAAGTTAGGAGGAACTCCCTGTACGTCTGTGGCACTACCACCCTACTGGTAGCTCCAAGATTGGGGTTTATTGCCTCAGCATACAATAATCCCTCTTCCCAATAAGCTCTGTGGGTACCACTGACATCTCTCTGTGCTTCTGAAACAGCTTGCTGCCTCAGGCTTTCAAGACTGGGGCAGTCTCGCTGACCCTGGCACAGCTCTTCCCTAGTGGGTCCCCATGGGCCCAGGAGTCCAACCTGGTAAGGCTCAAGCTCCATGGGCTCAGTTCCCTCTAGGGTTTCCAAGTCCTCTCCCAGGGAGAGGGGTCCTGAGAGGCTTGCTATGTAGAAGCTGGCTCCCCAGTCTTCTTGCTTTTTCTCTTGGTTGGTTGGGCCATACTTTCAGGCTCCAAACCTACTTGTTCACCCTTCTTTTTGCTCTGTGCTCTGGTTTGCACACACACCAGTCTAGGGATACCCAGCATGGCTGCATGGGTTACTTGTTCCACCTCAGCCCAGGCTGAGGTTTCCAGGTCATTTCCAAGCAGACAGTCAGCTGGCAATTGTGGAGAGACCACTACCAGTTTCAGGCCAGTAACCTACCCCCAACCTAATGTCGCCAGAGGACGTTGGGTGGTAATGATGTCAGCATTGGTGACTGGGTAAGTTTTCCCAACCAAGTATTGTGCTGGGGAAACCAGCTTTTCCTTTACCATAGTGATGCTGGCACCTGTATCCCTCAGGGCTTCTACTCTAGTCCCATTAATGGAGGGGTATTTCAGATACTTGTTACAGTTGGGTGGCCAACCAGCTACATTGGCAAACTCCATTTCCCCCAAGGAGACTAGACTAGCTTGATTGTATTCCCAGATTTGCTCTGGGCACTCCTCTGATCCCATCTGTAGATTTACTGTCCCTGGAGTAGCTGTATTGGCTGCATTAGGGGCTTTATTGTAGGGGCAGTTTTTGTCTACAGTTAAATGTCCCAACATTTTACAGTTGTTACAATAGGCCTTGTTAGGATCAAAGTTCCTCCCCCTATAGGGCTGAGGCACATATGGAGCAGGTTGGGACTCACCCACCTGGACAGGTTTTTGGGGCCCTTTGGAAGACTCATAATTTTTATCTTGGGGATTCTCACCACCTTTCCCCTGGGGAGGTTTTGTAACCACCTTCTTTTGGTCACCCCCAGTGGCTGTCCTTATCACCCTAGTCTTGACCCAATGGTCTGCCTTATTTCCCAATTCTTGGGGAGAAAGAAGACCTAGGTCTACCAAATGCTGATGCAACTGTGCAATTACTCAAAATGTGTTCCTTCATAAACAAATTATAAAGTCCAGTAAAATCATGCACATTGTGTCCAGTTAACCAACCATCTAGTGTCTTTACTAAGTAGTCTACAAAATCTATCCAGGATTGGGTCTGGGTTTTGTGAGCCCCTGAACCTAATTCTGTACTCCTCAGTAGTGAGTCCAAATCCCTCTATCAGAGTTTTCTTCATGAGGTCATAAGACTCTGCATCTGGCCCAGAGATGGTCAGAAGCCTGTCTCTGCAGTTACCAGAGAACAGTTCTCACAGGAGTGCCCCACAGAGAGGTTTCCTTAGTCTTCTGATATCACAAGCCTTCTCAAAAGGGTATGAACCACTTGGTGATATCATCACCTTCCTCAAATTTTGGGATCATAAGATTGCTCTTTATCTTTATTATTGGTATTGCTGCCACCAGAGATGGGGGCTAAGCCCATCTCTTTCCTTTCTTTCCCTAGAGCCAGGAGTCTGTACTCCAGGTCTAATCTCTTGGCCAACTTTGCTAAAAAGTTGTCCTCTTCATTGGAGCTCTCCCCAATGTGTTCTCTGGGGCCTAGTCCACCTGTGTGGTACCCAGGCTCCCAGGAAGCTGACTCTTGGAGTTAAAGGTGTAGAGACCCTTACTTCCCTGGAGATGGGGGGGTTGGTATTATCCTCCTCCTCCTCTTCTTCCTCTGACTTGGTGTCACCCTGTTCAGAAGGGTGGCCTTTTGCATACTCAGCCAGGAGCTCCTGGAGCCCTTTTTTGGTTGGACGCAGGCCCATGACTATATTTTTAAGTTTACACACAGAACTCAATTCCTTGAAATTCAAGTGCAAGTAAGGTGTGAGGTCGAGCTCCTCAGCCAGGTCCATGTTATCTTCACTAACAGCTGGGTTGTGTTGAGATATTCTACCTTGACAGTTCTAACCCTCTACCCTAACTATAGTGATTTTTATTTTTCTGGAATTCTAATGGGACTTACGCAAGGCCCTATCAGACCTTTAGTATTTTGGAAAAAACAATTTTAGAATTCTAAAGGCAATTTATGAGTTCTATCGTGTGATCAGATGGTAACCAAGTAGTCCAACAAAAGCAAGTTTGTATCCCGCCGCTGATCCACCAATGTGAGAAAGTGGCTCTATATATACTGGACCAGAATAAGGTACAGTGTGTATAGAGTCCACAAACCCCAGAGGTATAACAGTGGTTAAAGCCATGTGTGACCTTACTCTCTAAAGTGGTAGCTTGGTCGAGCAGTAAGGCAGTACCAGAGGACAGTGTAATGCATTTGTTGTACACACTCAGTCAGCAAAAGGTTTCACACACTCAAAGACTGAACTCCAGGCCAATTATTTTTATATCAAATATATATTTGTTTTATTTCTAGAACCAATAGGCATCAAAATATACTGTTCTCAATAAGAGGGGTCTCAGGTGAGTACTTTGCAGAAAGGTAATAAACTTTGTAAACACAATATGTACAGGGGTTGCAGTAGGCAACACAATTCTACACACAATTTAGCATTAAGCTCAATGGATGTTCTTGTATAAACACAGTTGATTACTTTGTAGATTACTTTGGTAATTGCAGGACTGGCTCCTAGATTCAATCATGGGGTCTAAGCTTGAAACAGTTTAGGAAAAACGATTTAGGTATTGCAGTGATTTTTCTGGAATAAAAAGCTATTTTAAAAGTTCACACTTGGAAACTTTTCAACAGAAATCTGGCAATGTTATCCAATGGGAGAAAATTCAGGTTGCAGGTAAAGTTTGATCTTGTTACTTTTGTAATCCAGTACTGGACTCCTGGGGCCAGCACTGGGGTCTCAACTTAAAACAGGTCATTATGTTTCAGTATTTAGTATGATTTTTAAAGATCATTTCTAGTTTTAAAAGTAGACACTTAGAAGAAATGTCATAGAAAAGCAGACAATGGATTCCTATGGAGAAAATACAAGTTATTAGTAAACCTGCTAGGGATTACTTTTGTGGTTCAGTACTGGGCTACAAGGTACAGTACTGGCTCCTCTCCTGATCACAGGTGAGTATTCCAGAATTCGGTATTCAGATGATTTAATATGAATATTTTAAGTTTTCAAAAGTAGACACTTCGAAGATTTTTCGAGTCAAAACCAGTCAAGGTTATTCAATGTCAGGTAAGTGAGTTACCGGTTTCCTGGTGAGTACTCGACTGGTGAAGTTGTGGTTCTGGGCATAGACTCAGGGGTGCCCCAGGGTCAGGTAGGTACAGTTGGTTCACCCTCAGCGGCGCAGGAGTGGCCGGGTGCAGAGGTAGTTAGGCCCAATGTTATCCAAGGGGTGTCAGAGGGCCTCCAGTTGGTGGCTGCTGGCTAGCAGGCCACACGGCAGTGGGAGCTGGGCTCCTGGTCACCTGCTCAGGTCAAAGGGAGAGGCGGTATAGGTCAAAGGTCGTACAGCCAGCGGTACTCAGGCGGCTGGGTGCAGGGTGCTTTGAGCCGCCGGGCACTCAATGTTATCCATTGGAAAAGGTAAAAAGGGAACAAAGGCTGCAGGTTCGGGGGCAGAGACTCTCCAGGGGCAACCAGCAGGTCAAGAGTTAAGTTGAGATCTTGGAGCACAGGTAGGTACCCCAAAGGGAGGCACAGGGGGCTGAAGGGCACCGGGTGCAGGGGTGTCTTTGGGTGTCGAAAAAGCTTACCCTCAGCTGGTTGCGGTTGGGGGGGCAACTGGTTCTGAGTCTGCAGGCATCGTCTGGTTCATCGAGGAGGGTCTTTGGGCACTGGACTTCTGGTCCCAGTTGCCAGGGGGATGTCCTTGTGGTCTTTGATCATTCAGGCACGGGCCGGGCTCATCGGGTGCGGAGTGGGCTGGTCCGGGGCTTCCTGTCAGGCACCAGTGGGGTTGTTGCAGCAGAGCTTCTGTTGATGGGCGTCCAAGTCTTTAAGCGGGTCAAGTCAGGCAGGTCCTCTGGGTGTCCCAAGGTTGCTGTCCGCAGGAGTCGCCAGGATTTAGGCAGGAGCAGGTTCCAGGATAGACAGGCAGGTAGGGCTGGGGCCAAGTCACTTGTTATCGTCCTGTTGTTAGCAGCTGCGCGGTGGGTCTTCTTCTTCTAGATCTTCTTTCTTCTTTTGGTACAAGATCTGAGGAAGGAAGGTTCAGGGAGCCCCTAAATACTGAATGTGGGGGCGTTACATGTAGGGCAAGGGTAGGGACCAATAAGTCCCTGTCCTGGGGTGGGTAAACCCCCTAGCCAGCTCCTCTCATGTGAGAGGGGGGTAGGATCCTAGCTGTGATTGGGCAGGGCTCCCCATCTTCAAGATGGCCGGAAACCAGGGTCGTGCTTCACCTCGTCTCCCCCACCTGAGGGATGGAGTTGGGCCAGACTGGCACTCCCCCTTCCTGACGTAGTTTTTCCCGCCATTCGTCCAGCCAGAGTGGGGGGTCAGGACTGGTGGAGGCCAGTTGCTGGGTACAGCAAATGATCTGGAGAAGCTCACAGAGGCGGCATGCCTTTGAAGCTTCCCCCTGTCCATCCTGGGGGAGGAGACCTAGCACCTCACCCAGGATGTGCATTGTTGGAGGCCCAGGAGAGAGGGCGGCTCTCCACCCAGGGGTCCAGCAACATGTCTGCTGTGTGGCAGCCTCTGCAGCCACTCAGCCCAGATGTGGATTGTAGGTTAGGTTTTCAGGGGGCATCTCTAAGATGCCCTCTGGTGCATTTTACATTAAATCCCACACTGGCATTAGTGCGGGTTTAATGTGCTGAGAAGCTTGGTACCAAACTTGTCAGTCTTCAGTGTAGCCATTATGGTGCTGTGGAGTTCGTAATGACAACCTCCCAGCACCATATACTCTTAAAAGCATCACTGCACTTACAGTGCCCAGGAATGGCCCAGGGTACTGTAGGGGCACAGGACTCATGCACCTGTGCCCACACCTCTGGCATAGGCCCCCCGGCTAAAGGGGTGACTGAAGTATGCCAGGGAAGTGGGTTCTGTGGCCATGGCACACAGGGTTGTATGCCATGTCGACTCTTTGTTTCATTCTGTACTTAGACACTCATTCTGCAAAGGCAGTGTGTGGGTGTCAGGGTACAGGGCCCCTGAGGGTGGCACAATAAGTGCTGCAGTCCTCAGGGATCTTCTCTGGTCACCATGCCCTGGGTACCTAGGGTACCATTTACTAGGGGCTGACAGGTGGCCAGAGATGCCAACTGGGTTTTAGTTTCAACACAGCTTTTTAGGGAAGGAACACAGGCCCTGGGTACCTGGTTGGCAGGAACACAGGGCACACTCAGTCAAAGCACATCAGCAGTTCAGGAAAAAGTGGGGGCATACCAGAGCAAGTAACATGGCACTTTTTCGCAAATAGTGTGTAACATTTTGAATATTTCTACTCCAATTATGATTTAGTGCTGTCACTAGTACCTTTAAGGGAAAGTATGTTTTACACCCACAAAGAACAATGATGTACGCTGCTTGGTATTATTTATTCGCCCATTTACCATGAACATTGTAGAAGCTTACAAAAGAAATTTAACTTCTCTAATGAAGAACAGGCATATACATCATGATGTCAGAAGAAAGATACATGAACATGAAAAAGAATATTGATCAAAGGGAAATGTATTAGAAAATGTGTGTAAAAAAAAGAGGAAAATTAATTTAGAAAGATATCCAAAACTTGGATTTTATTTCCAAGGGAAAGTTTGCTTTTGCAAGAGATGTGCAAAAAAGCAAACAAGCCATGTAGACATTAGCAGTTGTGACCACACCTTCAAGTTATTGGGAGGAACTTCGCAAATTTTTCAGGGAGCTGAGGATGTTATTCCTAGGGTATGTTACATTTGTGGACAACATTTTTATTTCCTGTTACATGCTGACTGGGAAGGGGCATGCTATTAATTCCAAAGATGCATCATTTCAATAGTATAGAAGAATTAAATCTGACACCACCCCATTGACATAAGTGAAATGCAGGAAGCGGCGTTTCATTAACAGGACATATATTTGGAGCAGTGATACCACCAGTGGGGAACATGTTAAATGATGAAAAGATTTAAAAGATAAGTGCAGTAGTGTACAAAATGGCAACTAGTTCATCTGGAGCTTTAGTACTAATTAACACAGAATTCATTGCAATGCATTCTATGCTTTTGCATTATTCGCAATATTTGAAACACACACATTCCCAACTCAAGTCACAGTATAGTACAATTAGGTAAGTTACAAGCAATGATATAGACTTTGTTTCTTCTTTAGTGTTTTTATTTTTTCCACTCCTTTTTGCCAACGTATTTCATTCCTTGGGGGCAACATCCCTTCGGCTTCCTCATGGGCTAAAAGTAATACAAAAAACAATTGTGTAATACACAAAACATTCATGAATTCATAGAACTCAAAGCAGGCCAATAATTTTGCCCTTTGCAAGATAATCATTGCATAATGTACCCCTTTAGTGCACTTTTTAGCAACATACACCAATGAACTCATAGGTTTCAAGACCCTCTGTTCTGTGTCAAAGCATGCCTAGTTTTAAAATACACATGGTAACATATTTTTGAAATATAAATAAATTACACCATCTGTAGTTGTAATGCCCCTATAGTGTTGTGAAATATAATTATGGCTATAACTTGTAAATGTCTATGATTCCTGATCACACGTGAATCAAACAACCTCCCATGAAGAATAGACCCGGGAGGTGTGCTGTACCTTAGGGTATTAGATGTGTTCAAGGTCAAGATCTGCGAGGGCCAAAAGAAAAGTATAGAATGAAGCATGGGGCACAATGTATCACACATGATCTCCTTGATCTAAAATTGCAACATTCCACGGATCAATGCCAATGGTGGGCTTACTTCCTATGGCGCGAAATATGTTCAAGGGACCCTGTATCCAATTTATATCTGTACAATCCAAGAGTATTCTATATAATCAATCCAAAGGATGTCAATACGTGTCAAATTCTGCAAGAATAAACATTCATATCCATGAGTAGACTGGCTAATTCGCCGTGGGAAGTGCCCATCAATAGGACTGAATAAATAGGGATCAATCTCTCGAAGAAATACATTTGCTCTTGCTTCATTTGCCATGTGTACTTCACTTATGCCCAGCTGATGTGCCACTCAAAATATGTGCCAAACAAGCAAAAATATGTACCAACTCCAGGTGTGTCATTTACAAATGTCACAATATAAACGTAAATACTATCAACGCGGGAGTCTTACTTTGCTGTGCCCTTCTTGTTCATCATGCTGGCCGTCATCCTGGCCTCATGTCCATGAAAATGAGGGCAGGCAAAGAATTGGAGAGGCACAGGTAGAGAAGGATGGGAAAGGGGTAGAAGAGGTACAAGAGGTGAAGTGGGCAGAGGAAGGCAGACTATAAAAGGGGTGTATTAGTCCAGAGGCCAAGAGGGCAGAAGAGGAGCATAAGGCAAGAGAGTATCAGAGAGCAGAGGACGCATGCAAGGCAGAGGAAGGGCAAAGGGCAGAGGAGGCACATAAGGTAGAGGAGGCACGGGGGAGAAGAGGTACAGAGGGCAGAAGAGGCACAGAGAACAGAGGAGCCATAGAGGGTAGAAGAGGCATGGAGAGGAGACGAAACACGAGATGCAGAGGAGGTACACAGGGTTAAAGATGCATGGGAAGCCAAATAGCAAAGGGCAGAGGAGGTGCAGAGGGCAGGAAAAGAGCAGAGAGTTGACAAGGACTGGGCAACACGGATGCCTGAACCCACTGAGGTGTTTGAGTGGAGGATAGTGGGGCCAAATATGAAGTGCAGAGGGTCGAGGAGGAGGGAGACAATGAGGGCGAGGTTGGTAGCACAGGCCAGCAGCACCCCACCCCTAGAGGTAACGCCTCTTTGGCATCGTCTGCACACCAGATGGAGGTTAGCTTTTTGGTAGCCCCAGGAGTCCGCCATCTATAGACATAACCGTAGCATCTGGACGGGTAAATGTGTGTGCCCTAAAAGGGTTTTTAATAAGGATGGCTCCTGGTTTCACTGATCGATACAGGGCTCCAGCAACAGGTCTCTCCGGCCCTTGAAGTTCAGTATTTCATGCTTCCTAGGTCTGTAGACGGATTACCAGAGCACTGGACGAAAGCAACAGCTAATATTTACATTTTTTTAAAGCGTATACAAATGTTCAATGGAGTGCACGCACAAGTGGTATGAAGTCCATGAACAAGTTGTATGAAGTGGCAGTGATATATAAATACATCTTGTTATGTTGGTCTTATAAACTATTAATTATGCATTCTTACCTCTGGAGGAGGGGTTTCAGTGTATCTTTGCCAGTCTGAAAGGATGGCGCAATTTACTGAAGCTAATATAGTGATTTTCAGGGTGGGGTGGTCAATTCTGAAACTTTTAAGTGTAGGTACAGTGTGGGACACAATTGAAAAAAGATTATCCCAGTAATGAAATATCCAGCTAATAATCTTTTTCAACCACATGGGCAAACATGGTCTTCTTGGTTAAAACTCGATTACTTAAAGTCTCAAAATGTGCATAAAATGTGTTATTCAAGTGTCTGTGGTCTTGAACAGAGTTGAGATGCTGTTCTTTTGTACTAAGCCTAAGGGCCAACAGAAATACATCTGTGTGACCTATTTCTAAACCTTTTGCTGCAGTTTTCATGGCGGCGGCTCATATTTAACATTTAGTGTTTGTCTTGGAAAAGTGTTCCACAGCACAATGTTACTTTTCAGGGAAGGGGCGATTGTTTTTGATGACATGGTTATAGAGCAGCAGTTTTATGAGGGCTAACATTGCAATGGGTAAAATTATTGGCAAGCAAGAGGGTCTTTGGAGAGTTCATCCAGTACCATTGAGTTAATCTGATCACAAATGCCTTTGGTACCGGGTGGGTCAGAACAGGCAGTAGCTCGGACTGAATCATTTGTTCTAATGACATGAAACCATGAAAGTTGTTTTGTATGCTTTGATATTGAGCGGTGCTTATGGCCAACCCGCAATGTTGACCTAGACACAGACCAAGTAGTATCTAACTCTGGCTTCTCCAAAAAGTAGATTGTGAGCTACTGGTAGCTCTCCAGCTACCTTTAAGTAGCTCTATAGGGTGTAGCCCTGCCTACTTAATTGGAAGGTTTTGCATTGTTGAATTAATTCCTCATTCCACATTGGCAACATTTTTTTTGCATTGCTGCGGACTACCATGCCTGATGCACTAGTGTGATCACTGCTGGTAATCTACCATATGGTGGGTGGCTCGACTTACTTGAGTAAACCCTTTCAGAACGCCGAGAACGCCGACTTCGCCGACGCCTTGATCTGGGATCTGCCACTCGTCCCTGCGGCCTCCCCGTGTCCCAGGAGGGATTGACCGCCTGAGCCCTGCGCTAACATCTTGCAGCACCCGCTTCGCGGGTGCCGCTACGCGGCGCTAAGGCGTGGGGTCGAGGCTGCAGGTCTTCACCCAGCATTCATCACCCGGGAGGAACTAAGAACTGAGCAAAGGTAACTGGGGGCGCGTGAGGCAGGGACTCCATAGACCAGGAGTCCCCGCGCTGCACAGGTGTGCACGGCCGCGCCCCCAGCAAGCCACGCCCCCGGCTGTCCAAGCTCTGTTAAAGAGCGGAACCTCACAGTGTGCAGTGGGATCGACTTACTTGAGTAAACCCTTTCAGAACGCCGAGAACGCCGACTTCGCCGACGCCTTGATCTGGGATCTGCCACTCGTCCCTGCGGCCTCCCCGTGTCCCAGGAGGGATTGACCGCCTGAGCCCTGCGCTAACATCTTGCAGCACCCGCTTCGCGGGTGCCGCTGCGCGGCGCTAAGGCGTGGGGTCGAGGCTGCAGGTCTTCACCCAGCATTCATCACCCGGGAGGAACTAAGAACTGAGCAAGGTAACTGGGGGCGCGTGAGGCAGGGACTCCATAGACCAGGAGTCCCCGCGCTGCACAGGTGTGCACGGCCGCGCCCCCAGCAAGCCACGCCCCCGGCCGTCCAAGCTCTGTTAAAGAGCGGAACCTCACAGTGTGCAGTGGGATTGACTTACTTGAGTAAACCCTTTCAGAACGCCGAGAACGCCGACTTCGCCGACGCCAAGATCTGGGATCTGCCACTCGTCCCTGCGGCCTCCCCGTGTCCCAGGAGGGATTGACCGCCTGAGCCCTGCGCTAACATCTTGCAGCACCCGCTTCGCGGGTGCCGCTGCGCGGCGCTAAGGCGTGGGGTCGAGGCTGCAGGTCTTCACCCAGCATTCATCACCCGGGAGGAACTAAGAACTGAGCAAGGTAACTGGGGGCGCGTGAGGCAGGGACTCCATAGACCAGGAGTCCCCGCGCTGCACAGGTGTGCACGGCCGCGCCCCCAGCAAGCCACGCCCCCGGCCGTCCAAGCTCTGTTAAAGAGCGGAACCTCACAGTGTGCAGTGGGATCGACTTACTTGAGTAAACCCTTTCAGAACGCCGAGAACGCCGACTTCGCCGACGCCTTGATCTGGGATCTGCCACTCGTCCCTGCGGCCTCCCCGTGTCCCAGGAGGGATTGACCGCCTGAGCCCTGCGCTAACATCTTGCAGCACCCGCTTCGCGGGTGCCGCTGCGCGGCGCTAAGGCGTGGGGTCGAGGCTGCAGGTCTTCACCCAGCATTCATCACCCGGGAGGAACTAAGAACTGAGCAAGGTAACTGGGGGCGCGTGAGGCAGGGACTCCATAGACCAGGAGTCCCCGCGCTGCACAGGTGTGCACGGCCGCGCCCCCAGCAAGCCACGCCCCCGGCTGCAACACCCTCTACAAACATAGGGTGGGAACGCGTAGCGGGACGCGAGCGGGACGCCGAGCGAAGCCCGGGCAAAGGGCGGGCCCTCTGTGGCCCTCAGGGGCCAGAAGTGGCCGGGCTGGGCCAGCCCCCTAAAAATTGCCCTCTTAAAAGTCGTCGCTAACAGTCTCACGGCACCTAGCCTGGCCACTGGCTATTTCCATCGATACAAGCCACATCCGGCCGTTACTCCCCAACACAGTACCCCTTGCAATGAGGAAAACTGCTAAGAAGACCAGGATGCCTACCCTAAGATCGAGCACAAAAGCCAAATCGGTTCATCCTCCCCCTTTACCGACCCTAACTGCCATCGATAAAATGCTCAAACAGACCATAGGGGCGGTTTCCGATGCCATAGCTAATACAGAGAGAAGAATGTCCCTACCACCTGTAACTATCATCCAAGATACTCAGGAATCACTGATTAACCTATCAGAAGCCTCCGAAGACTTGGCAGAGGAGACCTACACTAGCCGGCCCCTAACCCCACCATCTTTTGCTGACCTCCCTTGTGCCCAGGCGCCCGCTGAAATCAGCAGGGACAGACCTGGCGCACAACCAAGCACTCAAACAAACATTAATGATATAGACGTACTCCCCGAGGAGAAAACGCCGCACAGGGAAGGCCACAAACAAGGGAGGAAAAAAGGTCATGTAAAGTCCAGTAACCACAACCTGATCACGCCCATCAACCCACCTACACCCGGAATACCATGCTGGATAACCAACATGGTGGCGGATCTTAAAACTGACCTGGAGCATTCCATCACGGTGCTGTTAAAACCCCTCATAGCAAAAATAGATAGACTAACATCACTGGTTAACAACAAGGGGATCAGCCCGAAAACCCATCCTGTGCAGGAACGGGACTCGACAAAACCAAAGGACCCTACAACAACAAGCTTACCAAAAGATAAGGTCTCTTTAGCAACCAATGGGGGGACCAAGCCCAACAACACCAACAACACCAGTGTCACGCAGAAAGGAGTAAAGGAAAAACAGAAGGTCGCCTCCACCCCACAAGCAGGCAAAAATAAAAAGCAAACACCTACCGGCAACAATAAACCTCCACCGGGATCCCCACAAACGTTAGAAGAAAATAAGGCCCTAACCCCGAAGGTGGACCCTAAGTCCTCCCGGATTCCCACCGCGACAACCACCAATGAAAAGAAAACCGCAACACGCTTCAGGACAATTAATCTTCCACCTGAGGCATTGCCATTTGTAGTTGTCCTTACAGGAGTTCCTCCTTTGAAGGAAGGCCAAAGGGAATCACAAATCGAATTAAAAAACAAATGTGCACAGTGGCTGCAAATACATAGGCCCCTGCCCCCAAACATCTACGGGGAAATCCTTTCAGTGAGAAGGGGCGAGTGGATCGGCAAAGGTACCAAGACCATCGCAGGGGATATCATTACGGTGAACTTTAGAGACATGGCAGCTGTTAACTTCATCTGCAACGCCGCCCCGAGTTACACCCGATCACAAATTCACCCGGTCCATCTATCCTATTTCTACCCCCTTGCACCTCAAAGGCCGAGGCAGAATATTGGCCACAATAGAACACCGCACCTGGGTTTCCAATATGGCCCACCTCAATGGCAAAGGCCAAACCCTGTATTCCCTACCTATGACTCCTCAATAATGCAGTACGCCCATTGGAACAGGTTCAGCACACTCGAAGGGGTGGACTGACAGAGAATGGACCGTTTTCCACCAAAGATCAAAAACAGGAAGGAGCCAAGTCTCCCACCACTAGGGATAGAAGAAGGAGCAGCCCAGGGACAAATTGATGTTTCGGGACCTGTGCATACCACAGGAGGCAGGAGCACACCACCAAACATCACCCGGGGTAAAGGGGAGGGGACAAATCCCGACAGAAGAATCGCCACCCCCCACGGGCCGCAATCAAGCCGGGGCGCCGTACCTGCAATGGGTAAACAACCAAACCCTTTGCCAGGCGTAGAAAAAAAGCACACCCAAGGTCATGAATCATGATAACCTACTAATAGCTACCTGGAACATCGCAGGGCTAGCGACCAAGTTTGCATCTCAGGACTGGCTCAGCTACATAAGTAAATTTCACATCCTATGCCTCCAAGAGACCTGGGCCACTGAACTGCATGATTACAGCCTGGAGGGCTATAAAAGCTTTTTTGTCCCTGCACAAAAAGCTACCTCGGGGAGAGCAAGTGGGGGGCTCGCGGTCTATGTTAATTTAGATATCAAGGGCACCTGGTCCAACACCAAATGGGTCACACGCAACCTCCAAGTACTAAGGTTCACCTCACCAAGTTTAACATTCCTGCTAATGAACTGGTATAATGCACCGGCTATAACGGAGAAGGGCGTAGCCATAAAAGAATTAGAAAATTGTTTGAACTTTTTATCTAAGACACCAAATCTCACGAGTTTAATTCTAATGGGAGATTTTAACTGTCACCTCTGTGAAAACCTGATACCCTTTAATAACGACTGGTCAAAATGCACGATCATGAAAGGCCCACACTTCACCCACTCAACAGAGGGCTGGGATCTAGAAAGACTAATGAAAAGGCACAACCTTACCCAAACTCTGGACCTTGTCATCTTAAACGAGAAAGGAGAATTAACTCCAACATTCAAAGGCAGAGGTTGTCACTCTTACATCGACTTTGCACTAGTCTCTCCTAAATTAAAAAGAAGTATCAGCACAATCACCATAGAGGCCAGCAGCTTCAGTGATCACAACCCGGTGATTATTAAAATGGAAGGTTTTGTTTTTTCATCCCAAAAGAGACCTGCCATCTTGGAAAGAGCAGTGGACCAGGGAAGAAGAATTAAATGGGCCAAAATTGATGGGAATAGCTTTTATAAAAAACTCTTACTCGAAGCCTCAGCAGCAATCGATAAATGTCTTGACCCCTGCGTAACCGGAGGTGCGGTGGTGAAGGCATTCGAAGAAATCGCGCAGGTTGTAAATAACTCCCTACAAACCAAAGGAGCTAATAATAAAACACCCCTAAACCCCCGCTGGTTTGACTCAAATTGCACAAAGGCGCTGAAAAACCTGAAGGATAGTCTCCATGCCCAACCAAGGGATAAAACGAAGGTGGCAAGGAACAGAGCCGAATACAAAAAAGCCGTGAAGGCACGAAAACAAAGTATACAAAACCAGGCTTGGGAAGACCTAAGGGACGCCGCAGAAAGAAAAGACTCTATTGCCTTCTGGAAAGTGATCAATGCTCCCTGCTTCCAGGACCAAGGGGCTCCAAAAATTATGAAAACCATCTTGCCGGAGCAATGGCAGAAACATTTTCAGAGCCTATATAACCATTCAAACCAGGCACCCCAGGAGGAGCTAGCGGAGGCCCATCAGCCTGCTAAGCTAAACTTCACCTTAAAAGAGGTCGAACTAGGAATAACCGGACTCAGCAAAAATAAAGCGCCGGGCCCGGACGGAATTCCACCAGACCTATTCCTAAGTAGACAAGAACTATGGGCTCCGTTACTTACGAGGGTGCTAAACGAGGCAGTGGAGGCAGGCCTCCCCCAGTCCTGGTCAACGGCGACCATAGTCCCCATTTACAGAATAAGGCAACCGAGATGACCCCCAATGTTACCGACCCATCTCTCTCATCGACGTGACAGCCAAGGTACTGGGCCGAGTCATCTTATCGAGATTGCAAGACTGGGCAGAGGAGCAACAAATCCTCTCCGAAATCCAATACGGCTTCAGGAAAGGCAGATCTACCACCGACCAATGCCTAAATTTATACCTCCTGATTGCAAAATATACCATCGCCGGGAGGGGGTCAATACACATGGGGTTTATGGACCTCTCAGCGGCCTTCGATCGTGTAAACAGGAGAAAGCTCTGGGCTATGCTAAAGGAACTAGGAGCGGATCAATCACTAGTTGACACCTTACAAAATCTCCACCGGAACACCTCAGCAAGCGTAAGATATAGCCAGGAAGGTAAAAAGACCGATCCCTTCATCTGCAACAGTGGAGTAAGGCAGGGATGCATCCTTGCTCCATTCCTCTTCTCCATTTACATTAACGCACTGGAACAGGACCTCCTTAAGCTTAAAGTTGACTCACCCCAAATCGGTCATCGAGCTGTACCCGTACTACTCTACGCCGATGACGCGGTTTTGCTCTCTAGAACACCTTTGGGCCTGCAAAAACTAATTGACGGGTTTGTCAAATTCATGGACAAATTGGACCTGGCAACAAACCTGGAAAAGTCCTATATTATGACAGCAGGGAAACCCACAAAAGGAACTTTTACATATAACATCGGGTCACACAAAATAGACCAGGTCAAGTCTTTTACATATCTGGGGGTGTTATTCGATCACGACCTATCGTTCAAACCCCTGATTGAAAAACATTCTACAAAACTGGCGGCTGCAGTAGGAGCTATCATGGGGTATGGGCAGAGACTAGGGAAATGGTCCCCGGAACAAATTCTGACCTTATACAGATCCATCTGCTGTGCGAAAGTAAGTTACGGGGCAGAAGTGTGGGGCTTCCTGGGTAAAAAAGCACAGTCACTCCAGACGGAAGAAAACAAATTCTTACGAAGAATATTAAAAGTCCCACAGAGTGTTTCGGCCTACATTATACACGAAGAGCTGGGAGAACCCTTTCTAGAGGACAAAATCAAAACCAAACCCCTTTTGGCATGGGTGAAAGTATGGACCAACCCCGAGGCGGCCCTAACCAGACAAATCATTGAGGATTGCCTCAAAAGAGACAAAGGCCACGCAATCCCCTGGCTGAAATTTGTCAAGGAGTCGCTAACAGAGATAGGCTGTTCTAAATACTTCCTATCTCCCGACTCTCTAACCTCGGAGTGTAAAACCTTGGTCAAAAAACTTTTCCTCACACAGCTGAAGACAACCAGGGCAGAAAAAGAGAAGTATAAAACCACCAATCTCTCTTACAACGAACTCACACCGAAGCAAGGCATGGAACCTTACCTGAGGGTCATGTACAATGCGCAGGATCGCTACCTCATGACCCGATTCAGAATTAACATGTTACACCACATCCTTGCAGTGCCATCTGGGTTTACCCATACAGTGGAGGAGAAGGGTACCTGCGGCTGCGATCTTAGATCTCCGCAGGATACCCTTCATTTTGTTTTACTGTGTCCATTTTACACGACACCAAGACGCAAGTTCCTGGTGGGAATCCTGAAAGAGCTAAAATTCAAGCACGCGAAACTGGCGCTGAGATTCCTACAGGAAGCTGAGGACGCTTACACCCTATTTTGCACGATAAACTTCATTCGAATCGCAACAAGACTGAGGAACACCAGAGATATTGGCCCCTAACGTATTTGAACATTTAAATCCTTTAAAAATCCCTGGCCCTCTCCTCAAGTACATAAAATTTTAACATTTATACTTTTTAAACTGAATATCACTTACGGCGTTTTTTAATTTTGTGTATACATATTGTATCTGTGCTTTTATGGTGTCTTTTTAAAGAACCGAATAAAGATTATAAATTGAAATTGGTGGGTGGCCACTAATTCAGTCTTGTGTGAAGTGGTCCCTAGTAAAGCGCTCGTGATATTAGTAGCTCTGGATGATTTTCATTGAACATAAGCAGCTCTTGTTATAGAACAGGTTGGAGACCCCTATCTAACTGGTATCTAGTGTTCTGGAAAAGTGTAACCTCCACCTTAGTAACCACTCCAACTGAAGCGACAGTGAAGTCCTCGGTATCCAATGTAAAGCGCTCTGATATCTGCAAGGATCTTGTTCGCGCTCTATAAAACCTTCAAAATAAAATAAATAAATAAAAGTACCATCCTTGATCGTCAGGTCCCATTCATAGTGAAGAGTTATATTTTCTCCTGTTGCTTTCTGCAGTGTTTACGTGTCAGTGTAAACAAACATATGGTCTCCTTACACACGCCTTGCTACAAAGTTTACATTTTAAGATGAATGGCAATACATTATAATAAATATCATGAATAATAAACATAATTTCATCAGAGCATCACATATATCTATTCATCGTGCAGTACGGGCGTTTGACATAACATTATTTCACGCACGGCTAACCTAGGCACGTTCATCATTAATTCATTTTTGTACTGTCACCTTAGAATGGGAAATCAAATGGAGATTTCTGAAATACACGATTTTTTTCTGTCACAGCAAAAAAGCACAGTTTGCTGTTTTTTACATAATCTCATCAGCTTTTCACAGACTCAGCTTTCAAGTGAAATGTCAGGAAACGTAACCAAGATTTGACTCATCCAAATCATTTTCTCTGGCAGACCGTTTGCAAAACTCATGATAAAAGCCATTGCCTGAGTGAGTAGTGAAAGTGTTTGCTTCCTACAGTGTGCTGCAAAGCCCTGAAGGTTGCCTGGCATACCTCGCGTTCCGCCTCTATAGTTCTTGAGTCAACGAGCCATACCGCTCCATCAGCCCTTATGAAGGTGAAACAGATGTCTGCAGGCTGCCTGGCCAACCAGACAGATTCTGACTCTGACACATGCTGTTCTAATGTACCAAAAGTGCTGGATTTGAGGTCTTTTTTCTGGGCATTGATCTGAAGTGTGCATTATGTTCTCACTGTTAAGTGTTTTTTAAAGGCTGCTGTAAACTCACATTGCTTCTTTAAAAACGTTGGGCCATATTATCAAGAAAGGGCGATACATTATCACTGTTTTTATCGCAGGAAACTGTCGCTAAAGCGGCGATAATGGGCTTTATAATATGCCTTTGTGAATTCCCATAGAAGCCCAGGTTCTGGTGTTAACCTGGGCTTCTATGGGAATTCACAAGGGCATATTATCAAGCCCATTATCGCCGCTTTATCTGCACTTTCCTGCCGATAAAAGCGGTGATAATGTATCGCCCTTTCTTGATAATATGGCCTGTTATTAGTTGTATGTTAAGTTGTCTTCTATAACGGCGAACCAGGTAAATTTACAGTTATGGCTGTATGCCCAGATACATTTAGTGATCAAAACACCTGCGAGTAAATGATATCGAGTGATAGATTATTCAGCTTTGGTGTTACTGGTTGGTGAGTAGTGGGTGCCTGGACAGTGTCGGTACTCTGGGGATTTCCCTAGGCTTTGAGAGGAGTAAAGAAACACTGATTGTGATCCTTGCATTTACTGGGAAGCTGTGAAGTGTTTTCAATGCTGGCTTGATGTGATCTTGTTTTTAAAAGTTTATTGGCTGTCCTAGCCTTGGCAGGCTGCCGCCAGTCCTCGCATTGCTACCTCCACATGTGTCCAGCTTGTGCTCTAGACACACAGGGCCACATGTATCAAGCAAATTAGCATTCACAAAGGCCGAAATTCTGTGAATTTCGGCCTTTGCGAATGCTAATTTGCTAAATGGAATGTATGAAACATTTTTGCAGCAAAATTTGCCATTCCTTATTTTGCGATTGCACTTAAGGAATCGCAAATTTAGCGATTCCTTAAATGCAATGTATCAAATAAAAATTAATGCAAAAAAGCCCCTAAGGAATCGCAAATTACCACCAACTTCAAGTTGGTGGTAAGTTGCGAATTCTTCTGAAAAAGCAATTTATTTAAAATCCAAAGGTGGCATATGACGCTCATACATGCCCTTAGGGCATGTATGTGCGCCATATGCCCACACATGTCATTTTCAGGGGTGCAGCAGGGTGTTCTTGTGACACCCCTGCACCCTTGAAAATATTCCTAAATTGCGATTAGTAAATTGCTAATCGCAAATTTCCCCTTCATTCCTATGGGCCTCCTATCCCATAGAAATGAATGAGAAATTTGCGATTAGCAATTTGCTAATCGCAATTTAGGAATGTTAAGGAATCGCTAAAAAGAAGCGATTTCCTACATACATACCATTTTGCGATTTCTAAATAGCGATTCCTTAAAAATCGCTATTTAGAAATCGCAAATTGGCATGATGATACATATGGCCCATAATAGGCGCCCCTCCTTCATTCGTTTGTGACATGACAGTTACGTGAAATGATGTTGCCTATGGGGGGATGTACTCTTCACTATGGGTCAACTCTACGTGGTTCTCAGACACTCTTCACTGTCATTAAATATTTGCTGGCATGGAGTGGAAGCAGCAGGGGGGGCTTTTTATAGCCTTGACAGGCTTGCAGCCAGCATTTGGAAGCCCACTGGTATTTGCTGCAGCTATTTATACAATTCAAACCAACCTGACTCCTGTCCAGACTCTGCCCAACTGCAGTACAGATGCAAGTATGAAGTTTTGTCTTTATGCTGTGCTAGGGTGTTGCAATTTTTATAGCACAGATATTGGAATGTCTCCGTGTGTCACTGTCTGTGTATGTGTGCATGTTTACATGTCTATGTTGTTTGTAGGTCTGTGCGTCTCTCTGTGTGCCGCTACCTGAGTCTGTGCATGTGTGTACGCGTATGTGTGTGTGTGCGTGTGTGTATGTGTATGTGCACAAGTGTGTACATGTCAAATCCAAATTCTTAGCTAGCTCACAGTGCTTTACCTGAACTCCTAACGTCCCAATGGAATGGGTAATTTTGTCAAACTAGACGCACAACACTCTGGTCCCCTAGAGAACAATGGAAACAGATCATCACCTTTCATTTGCTGACTCACTCATACATGTCCATCGTCAATATTAGGCAGGACACAAAGAAAGTTCACAACATTCTTATTGCAAGTAATGTATGTCTAATATGAAGCCAGTGTGCTGCGAATAATATACTGAATAAAGTAAGCAAAGCAGTTATTGTTATTATCAAACTGTACAGAATAAACATCCTTACCATGGTAAAGCATCTATTTGCCTAAGCCTATCATTACACTGTATGCGCAGGGCATTATATTAGTCACTCTGGGAGCAACAAACTCCATACCTGGATGTGCATGGTCTAGTGGTCCGCATCAGAGTTGTAAACTCAGTTGATTTTGTTGCAAGCTTAGACTGTGCAATGGACACTCGCTTGAAATCCGCAAAAAAATTTAAAGCACTTGCAAAACTATCCAGAACAAGCGCATGAATACTGGAAGTAACAAGAGACATCTTAATACAGTAGTTACAAAAGCACTGAATTTGTGGCCATTCAGACAGATGACATTACCGATGTATCCGCACAACCTCAGTCTATACTGGTTTTCCAGTATGTTGATGCCAACAATAAAAGTGCTGAGAGATTATATTGTTTCAATCTTCTAAAATGTTATTCTTCTCACACAATTGCTACAACTTTGTTTTAGGAAATATGTTTTCCCAGAGACCAGTTGTAAATAACAATTGTTATTGCTCAATGCTAGGACGGTGCTAGTGTGATGAGTGGAGCCTCTGGTGGAGTCGAGAAAAAAGTTAGAGATGTTTACCCAATGCACATTATGTGCATTACTATACTCAGCAACTAAATTTGATTATGGAGCAAGCAGTATCAACAAACTCAAAAGAAAAAAAAGGTTTGCTATTTTAAGTGCCTTTCCTGCATTTTTCTCTCCATCTCCAAAGAGAACTGAAGTTCTCCAGGATATAGTTTGTAGAGGACTCCCAAAAGGGGCCTCAACTCCCTGGAATTTCGATGAATACACTGTCAATATGATCTACAATTACAGAGAAGACTTGAAAAAATGCATTAAGACAACTGAAAGTAGCGGTCATTTTGAATCTATTGCTGTAAACAAAGCCCATGGATTCATCAGAACATTGGAAGACAAAGAGTTTCTTTTCGTCCTTTTTTTATTTCATGACATAATGACCCATGTGGATATTTTTTACGACCAACTACAAAAGCGCAACATAGATGCTTTATATACACAAAGAGCAACAACAGATTTTGTCAGCCGCATTATCTATGTCAGGGAAACCATTGACAATCTAGATAGCAGACTGCCAGTATAATCTGTGTTTTCAAGCCACAGAATTGAAATAAAGGTCTTAGTCCAAGTTGCTAAGGAAGTTTGTGATACTATCATTGTCCACGCCAAAAATGCTTTGAATTGCCAAACATCTTGTAAGTGTTACTCCAAAGTGACCACTTTGACAGACATAACAGATAATTTCCAAATGAAATACTTCCATTCAAACAAAGAAAAATTGAACTCTGAACTATCAATCATATATGAGAGGCCTGAATTTTAAAGAGCTAGTAGGGGCATTCTTTCATTTGGTTTATTTGTTAAAAACAATCTACAAGAACCATGTTCAGAGACTATGAATCTGTAGAAGATTACAATCACCACACCTATGACCACAGCAGTCTGAGCAGTGTTTTTCAACTCTGAAGAGAACAAAAACATTCTTAAGGAATACTATGATTGATTCTTCTGAATGCATTGGCCATGTTGTCCATAAAAAAGGAACTTACCAGAGACATTGCAGACTTTAAAAAGTGTACTATAGAGAAGTTTATCACTCTTAAAGATCGGTTGGCATACCACATTTCAGAACGAAAAGTGACCATGATTGGCACCCAATAACCTTTTTTTCTACTTTTAAAGCTAAACCAGAATGACACATTTTTCTGCATTCTTGTTCTAGTTCTTTACAAACCACATTTGATTGCTCTTATGTACTTTTTGTAATAATCTAAAATGATTTGAACACTTTTTCATTTTTCCTTCTTTTGGGTTTGTGTACTTATTATGTGTGTCTGGTCTTTATTTGTTGATACTGATTAAAGGTTTACAATTTTAAAATGACTGTTCATTGTTTAATATTATTGTTTAAATATAAAGAGTAGAAACCAAGCTTTGCCACTTTAACATATTTGTGCTTAATTAACAATATTTTCTCACCATGTTATCCCTGGGGTAAGTTTTTATTTATTTGTTTTGCTTTTGTACATGAAATGTGAACTACTTTCCTCAGTCATTTTTTTAGTCTCGCCTATACAGCGCTCATGCGCTGCCTAGGCAAAAAGACTTTTAGCAATGGCTTCGGCTTTTCAGCCAAAAACGTGCACGCATTCCATTGTCTTCAATGGCAATGCATGCACGTGTGGTGATTCACTTGCAGGAGCGAGCGCCACCATATGGTAGCAATTATCACTTCCGAAAGTGAATCACGCAGTCGCCCCCTCCTCCCCCCTGCTGCCACGCGAGGCGCCTACGCTTGTTGATAATGCTTGTGTAGCGTTGCTATTGTTTGGGGATCTGTTGAGGCAGGGGCAAGAGGCAGGGGCAAAAGACTGGCACAGAGAAGCAGCGGGCAGACATTTTAGAAAGGCTGTCTTCAAGCTTATTCGAGCACATTATGAGAAACCGAGTGCGCCTTCCAGATAACAAAAACTGCCTGTCGCCACCTCTACAACACGCCAATTGGTCCCACACGCAATTCCATAGTGATGCAAGAGGGTTCTATGATAATGACATCACCGCAGAGCATTCGAGTCACCACGCGACCCTGAGTTGTTGACCGCAGCACAATTCTTCCTCAGCCCCATGCATGCATAGTCTCTTTCGAGCTGTCTGAGTAGTATTTGACTCTCGGAATCCTTTTTCTTTCTCAGCCAAATTTCTCTCTCAGGCACTAACCGCCAGAGCTGCCGACTTAGGGGCTGGTGCACATCCTGGGATTCTGGGCAAACACCGTAATCTCCCCGTACCTACCAAACAATTAATGTGTACTGTTCACATGCAACCTAACTGCTGCTCGTGTAAAGCGCTCCAACACATTCGGGTCGATTTGTGCTATATGAAAACTGGAAAAATAATCTTTACATTTCGTCCGTCTCTTGTTTTCCCTCCTTCCTTCCCTAGTCTGTATCTCTCCATAATCTTCCACCCTGCTGGGTATTTCCTTCATCTCCTCCTCCTCACCCTCATGCTCTCCTTCTTTCTTTTACTAATTACTAGCCGTTTCTCACATTCCCCCTTTTTTGTGGTTTTATATAGGCAGACTTCTCCTGAAGCTTTACATGAGCACTACACAAGGTCACATTCGTTTTTCTTTCCTATTTTATTAGCATATTGAGATTAAGAGATATGCCCAGGATCACTGGATGCTGATCCCATACCGAGACTGAAACCTTGTTCCCCCATTTCTAAGTCGGCATCTCTCTCTTGCACGCACACACACACACACACACACACCTCTGTTGCCCATGAGGCACCCCTCTTTATGCACACAGGCATGTGCTGTATTCGTTCCTGTTTTATCTTGTTTAGCAAAACCATATCTGACACGCTGCTCCTAATAATTGATGCTTCCTCTCGTGATACAAGAAGGACGTTGCATTCCCGAAAACCTAATTTAATTTATAGAGAGTAATTCAATTTTGGAAATGTTTACAATAGCATCCTCTCAAAAGAGGTCAGGTCCATGTGGATCTCAAGCATGCTAATACCGAAGTTGCAGACAACCTTCAGTTATATCGCAGATGGGTGTTGATAATGAAATAGTAACCGGCTGCTTTCAGTGCGCATGTCACTGCTATCAGTTAAGGTTTCTATTTAATGTGTTTATTTTATGAGATAACCAGCAAACGTTTTGAACCGTTTTACAGTCAAGGTGGGTTCATAGTGTGGTACATGTGCAGCCCTAGACATTCATAACAGGGGTATCAAAAGTGAGTGCCAGAGCAAAATAAATATAGCATTTTATATAAAGTTGTTATTTTGTTAATACAAGCATTGGTGCATCATTTTAAAATAATCAACGGGATAATTGTGTGAACGATTGCATTTGTAAAAGTATGGCATAAGCCTTACAAAAACCATACCGACTATTTTTGAGCTGAATTTTTCTGAGCATTGTTTTTGTCATTCTTCTAATACTACTAACAAAAATAATATTAATAATAATAATCTTGCTATTTTATCAGTTTTATTGTTGTTGTTGATAACAGCATATTTATTCTTAGTAAGATTTTGTCGTATTATTTGTTTAGGCACAGCAAATAGTAATACCAGTGTAAAAAAGTATCAAGAGATGAACAGTAGTATCCATAGAAATATATATTTCATTCAAATTGTAGCAAAATATTGAACACTTAAAAACAAAAATTCATAGAGCACAAAGAATAAAAGCAATCTCCCTGTGATTCTTTTTGATACCGAGAAGGTAGCTCACATAAAACTAGAAGCTAGATGCCTAATTCATCTACAAAACTGTAACACTGGTTTCCATATGAGATGTAATATGGGGTTTACAAATGAAAACAAGCAATGACATAGCCAATAGGTCTCTCCTTTGGGACCTTATAAGTTTTTAGCCATGCAACAGCTGATGTTATTGCACCAAGGATATTGTGCTGCATAACTAAATACATATAAGGTCCCAAAAGCGAGACCTATTTGCTATGCCAATGCTTGTTATTCTTATGGTATGTATATTTTAATGTTTACATTTATGCTATATTATTTATCTTTCAATTAAAAATGAAATCAATGTTGGTAAATCGTTTTTTTTAGTACATCTTTGCTTTCCACCCAAAAGCTTGTCGGTTGTGCATGTTTTGTGCCTCAATTTGTGTTGTTATGTTGATCTTCTGTCTGTGTAAATTTATTGTACATGAATGTTATATTTTATAACTAAAAACTGCTGAATTAATATTTCCATTTCTCTGCCTAATAGAAAAAAATCAAGAATGAAATGCAAAGGGCGGATTTTTTCTATATCTAATGTTGAAAGTATTTGCCATGTATGGTGTTAACAATGGTCTGGAGGGGCATGGCTTGGAGCCACAAGATAGCGGTCTCACTCTAAGAGAGTGCTCCGGATCCCCCGTCATCCCCCCAGCAATCCTTATCCATCGTTGCGACTTATATAACCCCATGCCTAGTGAAACTCATATACACTAATAACGGCAGTTCAGGTGAGCTGTGCGTCCACTGGAAGCCAGCACTATCATCCAAACACGACAGGTCGTAACCTACCCAAGATGGCGGTGAGACCGGTAAAACGGGTCCTCGAATGCTGAATGAGAGCTGGCGCTCGTGGACTGAGGCGTTGTCGAAACCACTGGATGCGGGATTTCGGAGGCACTGAAATCTGTAAGCTGTCTCTGGGCACGGTGGAGGTGAGGGTGAGCAGCGGCCATGGTCAGAGGTATCTGGGCCCCTTGGGGCCCTCCCATATTGCAGCACCTAGCGACTGATGGGGCCGGAGTGGATCCCAGACCCACCTACACTCGGTGCACCAACAGAGCACTGCAGGACTCACACATGGTCTGACTTAACAAAGGCCCAGACCTCAAGGGACTGATGGTTTTAGGAGTCTGAGGACTGCCTGCCGGGGCGCACTCGGATCGTGGGATGGACCCGCGCTGAGGTGGCCTGCTGAGAGCACCTAAGCCTACTGCAAGTGCCTGTGACTGGCCTCCGGCCGGGGTGACTTCACCTCTGCTGCCCGGCCGGGACAGCTGGAGCGGCCCATTGGAGCTGGTGTGCAGCTGCACAATTGACGCTGAGGTGAAAGGAGTAACATGAAGAGAACTGTCAGTGCTGTGGGGGACCCCGGCGCAGCTTGCAAACCAAATACTTGGAGAGGGGTTTCTCCGTAGCTTGCTGGAAGTCGATGCGTCTGGCTATGGGCATATCCTGCCACAAGATCCATGGTGTTTCCCACAGATAGTGTGAAAATCATTGCAGTAACCTACCCGCCTGTCATCATCCTCCGGTGGCTTTCAGGGGATTTGGCCTGAGGGAAGCAGGGTTTCTTCCCTTCCTCTCCTCCCTTTCCAGGTAACCAAGGCTTTCACCCGTGAAGAGTGTGACTCCCTGCTACCTGTCACTCTGCACAATTGAGAATACCTCTCTCGCTGTCTCTCCTGTGTTAAAATACTGGACAAATAAAAAGGTGCGACGGGGGCAGCAGTGGCCTGCACCTGAGTCAAGGACCTCCATATATGCTCGGGAGCGTCTCTCGGTCAGTATGCACTGCTGAATCCTGGAGGAGAGCCAACCCCAAGCTGACCTGTGCCTTACTACTTGGAACAGCTGTCCATGCCCAACCATCGTACGATCAGTGGTCCCAAACAGAGGTGAACCGCAGGGAGCTATAGACTCACAAGCCTTCTCACCCCTTCACTAGTAGTCTCTAAATGCAACAAGAGGACTCCTGTGCCAACGTGGGGATACACCAAGACTCAATTCTCCCTTGGGCCCTTTGGTTCCACCGAGTGATGGCCTGAAACTGTCTGTGACCACAGTACATGCCGTGCTGTTTTTAAAGGTGAAGGATAGAGGCCCTGATCCTCCTCCTACACAGACTAAGATGGACCAATTTAAGACCAATGATCCCAGAGCAACGAGCGGAACTACAAAGACACCATGCCCGCTGTGGCAGACCTCAACACCATTTTGCAGGTAATCAGCACCTCACAAACCTCTGTTGAAAACAAGATTGGCGAGGTCCAAGTCAATATGGCTCTCATCCTGCAAGACCTACGCAAATCGACTACTCGTATCACAGATGCTGAATCTCACATTTCCATGGTCGAAGATGATGAAAGCCAACTGAAGGAACAGGTTGCTTGCCTGCACACCCCACCAAGGAACTGCACAGCAGTGCAGAGGATGCAGAAAATTGCTTGAGACGTAACAACCTCCACCTGGTGGAATTCCCATAGGGGTCGTAGCAGGGTCCAATCAGCAACTTTATCAAACGATGGATAATATCCTGGATGCCCTGAGACTTCCTATCCACTTGGTTTGCGGTCGAGCGCGGTCAATGCTCTCTAGCCCCGAGACCCCCACCTGGAGCACCACACAGACCCATTATCGCCAGGATCCTCATCTTCAAAGATAGAGACTTTATCCATACTGAGGCGCGCACCCAAAAATCCCAGTTATACCAACAACAGCCTATAATGATTTTTCCAGATTACACACAGGAGGTTAAAACACAAAGACAATCATTGGTTGAAGTGAAACAAAAGTTGCGTGCCTTGAACCTTCAATTTTGAATGCGCTTCCCGGCTCACCTCTAGGTGGTGTTCCAAAATAAATCCATCTTCTTTCACTCTCCAGAGGCGGCTTGGACTTGGTTGACTGAAGAGCGACCGCTGAGGGCACATACACCGGCTCCCTCTGCCAGGGCACGGAACAGAGACACCCAAGCGACATCATTCAAACCAAGTGGAAGACGCACGTGCACCCAGAAGGGGCGAGAAATACTCTGAGCATGATCAGAGTCACCTATCAGCCCCAGAGTATATCCTAAAGACCATGCACCACCAAACAGCTCCCGATCCCCGGGAAGATCCAATGTTGTGGCTGGCTCTCACCCCGGAGATGTCTCCCCCGAGGCTTCACACCTGGTTTCCGTGGACTCTGACTTGTCCGACACATCTAAAATGATCTTCTCAGAGATGTATAGATGGTGCATTGTCTGAAAGATGACTGCTACCGTAATGTATAACTTTTTCCCATTGTAGTAACACAATCCTTATGTAAGGATGTGTCCACTCCATCCAAACCCGCACCCACGTGTTTGGTTTGGTTCTTTCTCTTTTTTGCTTGTTTGGGACAACAGGTGCTTCTGTTCTCGAAGTGTATGGTGGGGTGGATAGGGTTGCGAGGGGGACCGTTGTCCCGAGTTTCACTTGTTGCATTGTAATCACCACAACAGCAATTTCACTCAACACCAGGATGATCCCGGACACTAACAGCGACCTAGAATGAGACCCAAGCTTCTAAGACCTGCACACAACATAGACGGCTATACACCTGGTGCCTGCTTCTCAGGCGCCACCTGACCCCTTATCCACCATGACAACCATTTGTAACAGCGGAGTTGCACTCCGCGTACTATCATGGGATGTCAATGGACTCTAGGACAGGGTTAAATGAACCGCAGTCCTACGATATGCCCAATCCCAAGCATCAGACATAATATTGCTCCAAGAAACACATCTCATGGGCAATAACTGCCCTTTTCTATCATGCTATGGCTATGACAGAGCGTGGCACTCGGATATCACCAGGGATTCATGGGGCTTGGCAATCCTCATGTGACACAGCCTTCCCTTTATGCTCACAGTGGCCACTAACGACCCTCAGGGGTGTTTCACAGCGCTTCAAGGGTCTATACTGGGAATACCCTCAATCTGCTCTCCATATACTAACTTCCATCACTACTTACCTCAACCTTACAGGGCACCACAGACCTCATCGCCTCACTAACCCCAGAGATGATGATAGTTGGGGGTGATTTTAATGCAGTTGTACATCTGGACCTTGACATCATGGGTTCTGTTTCCACAAACAAGATCCGCTCAGGCACGACTTCTCACCAACAGGGTGAGCACCCTCGGTATCTGTGATACATGGCGAATATGGCCCTCCCCAGACTAAAGAATATACCCACATGTCCGCTGCGCACCACACATAGGCACCGATTGACTATATATTCATGCTTGCACTAGATTGCTAGAAAGTCGGACACATTACATCCTCTCTTGAGGCATTTCTGAGCACTCGCCTGTGTTCCTGAGGGTGGGAGACCCCCCTGATATACTTTGCTCAATGTGGAGAACTAATGTGTGGTTCCTCCAAGACAAAGACCTTAATAAAGCCATAGGTACAGAGCTTCAAGCATACTTCCTTACTAACTGCAACTCAGTCCCCTCCCCAGGTACCTTATGGGAAGCAGGTAAAGGTACTAACCGTGGCTTCACCAAGGGTCAACTCAAACGCCAAGCTCAGGACTCTCGAATCACTCTCTTAGAGGCCCAAGCAACTCTCCTTGAAAGCCGGACAACTCTACAGCCAGACGATGTACAGGAGAACCAACTAATGCACTTGCATAAAAAAATCAAAAAAACATCCATGGAGAACTTTAACCTATGGTGGCGATCCGCTATTGCCAGGGTATATGGATGGGGGATAAGAATGGGAAACTTCTACACTGCTTAGCTACATATCCAATGGCCAAATGTATCATCCCAGAGATCACAGACCTGGAGGGTGCCACTCATCGCGTACCCTCAATGATAGCCCAGGCCTTCGCCACTTATTATTTTGAACTCTATTCCATGCAACGCCCTGAACTTTCTCTCTCAGATTTACTCACCCAAAAACACCTTTGCCTCCCTTACCTTAACCAAGCTGAGGTGAAAGACCTTGATCTTCCTATCACCCGAAAAGAAATCCACAGCGCTATTTCCTGCTCCACATCAGGTAAAACCCCGGGCCCGACGGTCTCCCACAGGAGTACTAGCTGCCTATAGGGTGAAACTGGTTCCACATCTACTAGATGTATACACTGAAGCAGCAGACAGTGGCTCATTCCTACCAGAAACTATTGTAGTAATCCTAAAAACACAACCTCCCTCCGCAAATTGTGCTGAATATCGTCCAATCTCCCTCATAAATATGGAGGTTAACATATTCACCTCGATCCTAGCCCAAAGGCAGAGGCCTTATCTTTCCAAATCGGTCCGCCCCGACCAATGTGGATTCATGCCTTCTTGTGGGACCAGACAGTGCCTCAGACGTCTCCATTTAGCACTTGTGCATCACTGGTTGCTGACCCCTTATTTAGCACTGCTTCTTATACACTTTCAGAAGGCATTCAATGCAATAGACTGGAGTTATTTTGAGGATGTTTTGAGTAAGATGGGCATGGGCCAACACTTATGTAAACTAAAAAAGGTGTTATACTCCAGCACACAGGCACGAGTACTAGTCAATGGGGCACTCTCAGACGTGTTTTCCATTAGGAGGGGCACAAGGCAGGGTTGCCCCCCCCTCGCCCCTCCTTTTTGCCCTGGCGATGGAGCCAATAGCAGGCATTATATGCGCGGATGACCACATTCAAGGCTGGAGATGGCCAATTTCTGATGAAGACAAAATCGCATTATATGAGGATGATGTTTTGATTTTTCTAGCTGAACTGGCCCAATCCAGTCCCCACTGCCTCAAGGCAATACGCCTCTCTGGACGGGTCTCCGGCCTGAAGCTCAACCCGAGTAAATCTGTGCTTGTCCCCCTTCACCTGTCAAGGGACTGCTTTGACTGGCAATACTCAATACCTATCAGAAGGCAGTTCTAAAAAATCTGGGAATTTGGGTGGTCCCTCAATGTCTCTCCACTGGTGAAGAAAGCCCGAGATGACCTCCACAAATGGCAGAAGCTACCACTCAATCCGCTGGGAAGAATTGCCCTTTTTAAAATGATGATACTCCCCTGGTTACTTTACATGATCCAGAACACTCCGTTTCAATTCCCGCGCACTTGGTTCAGAGAGCTTGACAGCCTGATCACCAAATTCCTCTGGGGTGGGCGGCAACCCCTACTAGCCCTGTCCCGATGAAGGATTCCACCCTTTGATGGGGGCATGACCAACCTGTACCTCGTCTACCTGGCAACCCGCTTACTTACGCTTCATGATTGATTCAATAGTGGCTGGTCAGACCCAGCATTCAGAGTGGAACTGGGTAACCTGGGTCTACCTAAGACCCAGGCGATGATGTATGGGAGTTCGATCCCCAAACCTTTGCCAACTGTGATGCAGTTGGTCCTCCTGGTTTTGCGTGCCTCCCTGCATCACACCCACTGGAAGAATAAACCGACCCAATACTCCCCACTTTAGCAGGGAACTTGGCTTCGTGAAGTCAGCAGATTAGAGGGATTACCGGCATGGGGCCTCATTGGCATCTCTCAACTTGGAGACGTGTGTGCGAGTGACCATATTCGCACTTTCCAAGACTTGCAAACCTGTTACTCCCTACATCCCTCACAATTTTACAAATATTTGCGGCTGCGTCACGCCTTCCAAACACACATATCACAAGGGAGATCGATCCGAGAGCCCAGTCCCCCTGAGGTGCAAACCATGGCAGGTAACTTGGGGAAGGGAGGTGTCTCACGTATCTATCGCTCCCTCACTCTGATGGAACATAAATACGATGAATACATGTTATTGGCCTAATATATACAATATAACTTTATAACCGCACGTTAGCATAGCATTATTCACATTGTATTATTGTAGTATGGAATGATTCACTGTAGTGCTGCTTAAACCTATTGGTATGACCGGAGCCATCTTGTTTCATTTCTCCATGTCAAGTACTGTTTCCCTGAAATCACGTGATTAGGCTTTCTGCACGAAACCACGATGGCAGACTTAGCTGTCTGCTCCACTCTCTAGTTTGTAGCTCGGGGAACCCAAGGTCACACCTGCCCTTCTTGTGGGATGCGCACATTCTAGCAGAGCCCGTTCCTGTACTCCCCGAGCTACAGATAGACAGGGAGGCACCTTACTGACCTTCCCCCTTGAATAGCTTAGGCCCAGCTACTAGCAAACAATTGTGCCTTATATGGGTCTTCCTGCTGGCTCACTGACAAGTTGTATCTTTCCAAGTAATCTGACATTGTGTTATGTGTGAAACGTATATATGCTTTGCCCTGTTTGTATGTAGTCAGTCTCCTCTGCGCACCTCCGAGGGTCGTGTAGACTGAGGCTCCCCTGTCAGGGCCTATATCTGCACAATAAACGATTGAACCTTCTCCATTGCCGACTGACTTATTATTTATGTATATGGTATATGGGCTATTGGTGAGTATAGTCCATTAGTCTAATATTTTGGTTCCTTCAGTTGGCGACTCCGCCGGGACTCCGCGATAGGGTCGTCCCCTCCTGTAAACAGGAGTAGACGGGACAGGGAGGAGTTCTGGCCGAGTGGGTGGACGGAAAGAGAATCCTGATTTGAAACACCCGTTTTGTGGTATGAAAACAAGAAATTCCACTCTCGAGCCCAGTATCCCTCCCAGCTGCTGAAGACCCTACGCCGGAGTCCTACGGGCTTAACCCGAGAGTAGAACAGACTGTGTCGGCCTGTCTAGGAGTCGGCAGTGGAGAATCCACAATCGACCTGAGTGTACCAGGTGAGTGAATTTCTGATTGTATGCGGATAAGAAACGCTTGGAAGAAGTGTTTTTCTCGGTAGCGGTTAACTGCATTCTGAAGGTGGCCGGGAAAGCCGGACCACAAGGGAATCTGAGGGTCTGACGTTGCATCGAAGTGGCTGTGTGGGCAGCCGCCTCACAGACTTATTTGGTGAAAATTTGAGATTACACCTGATGCCTTAGCGGGGTACTGAGTTACTCGCTCAGCCGAATCCTCTTCGGGAAAGCCCTGAGAGCAACTGGGTAAGCTAGGGTTCTGGAGCTGCGTGTCCAGACGCCCGGCCCAACCAGAGCAGGATTCGTGGTTCGCCTATCAGGTGATCTCAAAGCAGTCTAGCGACTGTTCCTTTTGTTGTTGAATTTTGTTGGTCTGGAATTCTGTTGAATCGGTTCCCCGAACAGGAGTCTACGGGCTTTGTTCGTTCTGAAGACATGTCATCTGCATGGAATAAGTATTCAGTACTGAAATAGTTATTGCCTTGCGACGCTTTACAGCACTTTATTGCGAGAAAATACGAGAATATGAGAGTGTGAGTGGTGAAGAGGACGCGTCCGAATGTGAATGGTGTTGGAGTTTTATGAGTAGTATTGTGCGAACATTACAATAATGTCTTGTTTTAGTAAAATATGTTTTGGGTGCTGCTGTCGGCAAAATAAACGGCTGGAAGAAAGACAGCCTGCCCCTCCCGAGGGCTGCCCCAGTTTTGATATGTGTATGTGAAACAAGGTCTTACACCAATTTTGTTTAATACGATTTGGAATAAGTACACCAAAGATAATTCCGATTTGCAATGGCCTCTAACGGGGTCGTTTGATGAGAAAAAGATTAATTACATCCAAAGTAAACTGTTTATGAAGAAAAGCCGTCAGTCAATGTTTGACTCCTTGAACTAATGGTTGAAGGAGGCAAAATGATGACGGATAAGAGAAGAGAAATTGGGAAAACTTAAATCAGGACAGACAGTCACCCAGAAAGCTATAGCTTATGATAAAGGAAAAGTGGAAGAAAATATCGCACAAATGGATAGGCAGTTTCTCTTAGAGACTGATAAAAGTTATGTGACTCGACTAGAGACAGGAGATGAGATTGAGGATTTATTGGAAGCCCGACCACCCCCTCCTTATGCCCCACAAGGATTGTACCCAGCCGTGCCTTTGCTATGGACGGGTCAAATAGGAACAGCATCGGTCGCGGGAGCACCGGTAACGGCTGCCACGGCCCCTGCTGATGGATCAGTATGAAGTGCGTTACTCCCCCCTCCCACTATTCGACCAACTACCTCACCTTTGATATCTCTACAGCCGGACGCGGCTGTCCCTTCCCTTTTGCACCCTGTATTTCTCTCCCCTCCGACTCTAGCAGCTATAGACCCCTGATATTCGACTTGTCTAGATACCACACCCAAACGCCTTAGACCGGACTTGAGTGATCAGCGAGTCTACACTAGGTCGTCATTGGGTACGGAAGAAAGGAAGGCCATAGTGATTCAGGCATCCCAGTGGATGTGGAACTCCATTTACACCTTGGAGAACATTTGGAGTACCATGAAAGACTTTGAACCAGTTGCACTGCAACTGGCGTTGGAGAATATGGCAATCCGATTGATTTCACTATGGGAGCAGTGTTTCGAGGAGGGAATACCCCCTCAGATACTGCGCGATATAAAAGATCGAGCTTTTAAATTCCAATTGCAAGCTGATGAACTATATCAGAACGTAGCAACTCTGGTGCAGTATCGCGAATGAATGCACCGGAAGTGCGCTGATTGGGAGTGCAGCACCCCATGAGAGAGGTGCATCCCCTCTTTCATCCTGAACTCCCTGAATTAAAGGATGACGGTGGCCATGTGACTAGGGCTAGAGTGGACGCTAGGCTTCAGGAACAATGGGTTTATACCCCTTGGAAACGAAGCGAGGTCCTTATGCTAAAAGCTTAGCTTCCTGACCCCCGTAAAAATCCCACTGCTTACTATAAGGAATTGACTGAGGCCGCCAATTCTGCTATCATGACAATACCTGATATTGAGCTGTTCTTTGGCCTTTTGATCCCGGTAGATATTTGGAGACAAATACATGACACGGACCATGCCCCGAGTTGGGAAGGACATGGGACCAATTGAAAACCTGGGACAAAGAACGAAAACCTGGAGAAAAACCAAGAGACGAGGTACTAGCCGTGCCGGCTAAGATTATTACATATATACAAACTCTCCTCACTCCTAGAAAAGTTGACTGGGACAAATTGACCGCCTGTAGACAGAAGAAGGATGAAAGCGTGTCAGATTTCTTTACCAGGTTTGAGAAAGTCTTTATAGATTTTAGTGGGCAAGACCTATCCACGGAAAGTGGGATACGGTTGTTTGTGAATAGGTTTGTTACGAATTTGCTTCCTGAAGTTATGTCCCGTCTCCAGGCAGCAGAGAGCACATGGACTACGGCTGTGCCATCAGTGATTCTTAGTATGGCCCAATATTATGAACATCGAGAGAATGAAAGTAAAGAAAAGTCAGAAAAGAAGACAAAGAACTTAAAGATTAGGGGTCTGTTGCAGCAGGTTAGCAGAGGACAGAACTCAGGACGGGGAGGGCGTGGCTCATTCCAGAGGAGAGCAATGGCAGGAAGAGGTGGAGGAGGTCCCCCGATCATTGGCATAAATCAATGTTCCTATTGCAAACAGGAAAGGCACTGGAAGGCAGACTGCCCTCGGTGGCTGGCCAAGTATGGGGGTAATAGAGGACGAGGAAGGGGTCGAGGGAATATAGACCGTAATAGTATGAGAAGAGAAGAGATGCACCGTGAGGATTCTCGAAAAAATTATTTTGACAACCCCCAAGCCAGACAGTACTACAACGAAAATTACAGGGATGATGGGTACGACAAACAGGTTTATGCATGAGACAGCCAAGGACAGAGCGGGGGACATTTTGCAGTACCAGTTGACCAGGAGGGACCTTATGTACAAGGGGAACTGTTGGGAACATCGGGAAAATTTCTAGTGGATACTGGGGCAATGAATAGTTCAGTTGCCCATACACTGGTCCCAGGGGCTGCTCTGTCTGGCCAAAATTACTTATCAGTGGGATTCTCTGGAATACCTGTGGTAAGCTCCGTTTTTAAACCTCTGCCCTTCACTGTAGGTCCCATTTCTATACATTCACCTTTTCTGTTAACTTCAAATTGTGGAGAAAACCTTTTGGGTCTTGACATTTTGAAAAAGTTACATGCACAAATGTATTGTTCCCCCGATGGTGTCTATTTGACGATGCAGAAACCACCCCCGAATGCAGCCCAATATTTTGCCAAAAATGACAGCCTTCCCCCTGAATTCTCAACGATTCCTCAGACACTATGGGCTACTGGAGATACCGATGTTGGCCTGTTAAGAATAGCCCCTGTGTCAATAACCTTGAAACCTAATGTCCAGCTGCCCCGCATTCCGCAGTATAAAATTTCACCAGAAGGTGAACAGGCCTTGTTGCACATTATTCGTGACCTCATTCAGAAGGGGGTGGTGGAAGAGACAGCTGCTAATGTTTGTAACAGCCCGATTTTATTGATCCTGAAGAAGACACCAATTGACTGTGCCCCGGATTATAAAAATACATATCGTTTTGAAATTGGCCTTGGAGCAGACAATAAAATCGTAGTTCCACAATATCCGGTAGTACCTGATATTACTGCTATTCTAACAATGATTCCCCCTACAGCTCAGTATTTTTCGGTGATCGATTTAAAGAATGCTTTCTTTAGCATTCCAATTCACCCTGATAGCAGACATATCTTCGGATTCTCATTGGCTGGCCAAAGCTTCAGATTTACACCCGCCCCTTAAGGCTATACAGAAAGTCCTAGCATTTATAGTCAAGCTTTGAAAGCAGTCCTCGATGAATTAAGTTTGCCTCCTGGGAATACGATCATCCAGTACGTGGATGATATTCTGGTGGTCTCCGATACAGAGGAAGGCTGTAAGGAGGCCACGGTTCATTTGTTAAATCATTTGGCTAAAAAGGGTAATAAAGTATCCCTTTCCAAATTCCAGTATTCTCGACAGGAAGTGACCTACCTCGGCCACTTACTGTCGAAAGCGGGGAGACGATTGACTCCAGAGCGAATATCTGTAATTACTAACATGTCTGTCCCTCGTACTCAACGTGATGTTCGTGCTTTTCTTGGCATAACCTCTTACTGTCGCCAGTGGATTCCTAATTATTCACTTCTTTCTAAACCCTTGTTGCATTTGACAATCAAAGATGTGCATGAACCCTTACCCTGGACGGATGAATGTCAAGAAGCCTTTGATTCTTTAAAGTCTGCTCTTTGTTCTGCACCTGTCTTGGGTACTCCAGATTACCAAAAGCCTTTTTCACTTTATGTGCACGAGGTGGGCGGTTGTTCGTGTTCAGTGTTAACACAGGGTTTTGGTAGGAAACAGAGACCCTGTGCATTATTTTCAGCAGTCTTGGATAATGTTGCACAAGCCCTTCTGAGTTGCCTGAGGGCCACGGCTGCAGTAGCGGTGGCTATCCAGCAATCAGAGGGGAAAGTTTTGAATACAGACCTCACAGTCATGGTACCGCATGCTGTGGACATTCTTTTGAACAGAACTAAGGCCCAGCACCTTACAAGTGCTAGATTAACAGGGTACGAGCTGACCTTGTTTGCACCTCATATTACGATTAAAAGATGTGCCACTCTGAATCCAGCCACATTACTACCTCTCCATTCAAATGACGAAGAGGACGATGTCCATGATAGTATATTTAGAAAAGAAGAAGAAACAAAGGGACGTGTAGATCTTACTGACATCCCTTTATCTGAACCTCAAGGACAGTTGTATGTGGATGGCTCCTGCTTTAAGTTACCAGATGGCGCTGCAACAGCTGCTTATGCTATCACGACATTAAAGACGGTGCTAGAGACCGCAAGTATCTCCTATCACTCAGCCCAGGCAGCTGAACTAATAGCCTTGTTAAGAGCATGTGAATTGAGTTAAGGGCTGAGGGTGAACATTTTTACGGACAGCCAGTACGCCTTTGGCGTTGCCCATAGTTTTGGGAGGCTGTGGAGGGAGAGGGGTGTCTTTACCATACATGGCCAGAAAATCCAACATGGCCCCTTAATTGACCGATTGTTATTTGCTTTGACATTACCAGAGAAAGTGGCCATTATTAAGTGCAGTGCCCATAAAAAAGTTGTTGATTCAACCGGAAAGGGGAACGCTTTTGCTGACGCAGTAGCGAAAGAAACAGCCCAGACTAAAATGAACCCCATGTTCCCTAGCACATCGGCCCAATGGGTAGCAGAAACATCCCTGTTTGATAATACTATTGAAAGTGTGAGAGAACTTCAGAAGGATGCCACAATAGATGAAGTACAGAGATGGGAACAGGAAGTAGGAAAACTAGATAAGAATGATTGTTGGATAGATCTATCTGAAAAACAGCGATGGTTACTGCCCAATGCGTTAGTATATGCTGTAGTGACAATGGCCCATGGACCAGCCCACATAGGCGCGAAAGGTATTTGTGCCATATTAGACCCAGTATGGAACAACTCAAACATTTCCAAAACTGAATCACATATAGTAAAATATTGTCCGGTGTGTCTGCGCCACAACCCTGGAGGTAGAGAATCTGTTTTGAGCGGGAATTTTTCCCCACCGTCCTTGCCTTTTGAAGTAATACAAATTAATTACATTCAGATGGAAAGGGTAAATAATTTAAAATATGTTTTGGTGGTGGTATGTGCTTTTAGCAAATGGGTTGAAGCCTACCCTACTAAAGAAGCCACTGCAGTTGCAACTGCCAAAGCCCTGGTGAAGGAATATCTGCCCAGATATTGTTTGCCCCGTGTCATATGGTCCGACAACGGGCCTCATTTTAATGCTCAGCTAGTACAGAGCATTTGTAAAGGATTGCAAATAAAACAGAAGTTCCATGCCGCCAGACACCCCCAGTCGGCTGGATTAGTTGAAAAATATAATGGTACTCTGAAATTAAAAATGACTAAAATCTGTGAGAGTACTGGATTGAATTGGCCTGACGCACTCCCATTGGCATTGTTGTCTCTAAGAACCGCCCCTCACACCAGAACTGTATTGTCACCTTACGAGGTGATTTTTGGCAGGCCCGCCAATGTGTGGGGAGTCCCCAGACCCCGATCCTTTAGAGATATTGATTATCCTCTAATGACAGATTACTTGTACGCCTTGACTAAAGATTTGTGTTCTATTCATCAACAGGTATCGGACACATTGCAGCCACTACCGGAGGGTCCTGGACATCGATTGGAATCTGGCCAGTGGGTACTGGTGAAGAACTACCAACGGAAATCGAGTTTGGAGCCCAGGTGGTCTGAGCCATATCAGACCCTCCTGGCTACGAGAACGGCGGTGAAAGTGCATGGACGAAAGCACTGGATCCACGTCAGCCATCTGAAACGTCTTCCGCTTCCTTTTCCGTTTGATCTACAAAACCGAGAAGGAATTCCGAGCCAGGAAGGAGAGCAGGTTCAAAGCTTTGTGCCTTTTTCAGATGCCCAAGAAGTAGGGCAACCGAGTGAGGTGTTGCCCACAGGTGAAAGCGAGACAGCTCAACCGACAGAGGCTGTCATTCTCGAGGCTCCACAAGTTTTGAACGCCTCAGATGCCCGTACAGCTGAATTGTTTTCTGACCAAGAGCAACCTGGCCGTTGTAAATACGATCTGCGGCCCCGAAAACAGCACGGTACCCCAGCCTCCAATGGTAGGAGCTAGACAGAGACTTGAGTTGAGAAACGTCGGATAGAATTACTGGGGTACTGAGCGAGACACTGGACTAAACCCGTTGAGAGCTTGGAACACTGTGTTAAATAGCTCTGTTCAGAAAGAAAGACTGAGTTAAGGGCCGCGGTCGTACCACTGGAATATAAAGCTTGTTACGATAGGAGTCTTCCTGTGAGGCTCTAACGGACACAGGAAGAAGATCCCTCAGGGGAAAGAAGAACCCTCTGGTGGTGTGCTTGCTTTGTGGATACAAAGATTAGTTTTTGGACTTTTAGAGAGGATCCGAGTTAGAAATTGGACTTATAGAGAGCATGTTTCCATTTGCCCGATTTGTCATGGAGGATGAATGACCAATTGCCCCTCGGCAGTATATTGATAATACGTACTCGTTTTCCGGATGGACCACCAGAGTGAAGGTGACATTCGTTGCTTTTATTGTTGTGATTACAGTACTTTTAATGTGTGTATTTGTGTATCGAGAATTTCAGCATCCTGTACAGAAACTGTTAGGAACTACCCATGCCCCAGAAGAACATCTCTTTTTTTCCTTACCTCCACATAAGGCTAGACACAGAGAGACTTATACAAAAAATGTTTTTATTGAAATGTTACATCAGACCCATAGCACTACCAACAAGACAAATTGTTGGGTCTGCGGGTTACTTCCGTCAGTAATGCATCAGCATGAATTATTCATTTCCCTGCCCTTGTCCCACTTAGCTAGCTGTGAAGCCTGGTTTCAGATATTGTCATTCATGTATTCCCATTATATAGCTGACCCCAAGATTTATACTGAAAAGGACTATGAGGCCATTCTGAAATATATAGAGCGGCACCAAGGATTTGATGCTGAGGGGAATGGAGGAGAAGGATCCTTGGATCCAAAGGCTTGTATGAATGTATACACTGAAAATTAGAATGCTACCTGGCTACAGGAGGAAATGCAGGATTTCAAAATTTTCAACTCCACCATGTATTTTCAGCATTTTAAAGAACAGAATATTACTAATGAAAAAGCTTTGCCATTTCCAATTATAAATAGTACTTCCCCCTTTTGCATACAGGGACGAGGTCATATTAAGGTAGGGTGCAGTAAATGTAATTATACTTAAATTTTGCATACATTCAGTACTCCTCCTGTGATTATTCCCCCAAACGTATATTTTGTATGCGGTGAAAACGCATATACATGGCTTCCCCGGGGATGGGCAGGGCGGTCCTACCTCTCATTTCTTTACCCCCCCAGTCTATCTTGCCCCATCTAATTATCATAAGACGCATCAACTAGCTAGACGAGAGATAGAATCTAATAGAAGCGTTAGGAGTTTCGATACTGATAGTACTGATCAGACTGACACCTCCTTGAAACAGTTTGAAGATATTTCCAAAGGTCTCACTCCCTTTTGGGGACCGATTTTTAATAGTCGAAGTATACGACGCCTGTCCAGAATAGTGGAAAACGTGGTTCAGACCACAGCTGGGATTCTGACCAATTTCACTGTTGAGCTTCAGGCTACGAGGCTCGTTTCGCTCCAGAACCGAATGGTTCTTGATGTCATCCTAGCAGATAGGGGTGGAGCCTGCCGCTCATCGGCAGCTCTTGTTGTGTTTTCTTTCCTGGTTCAGCACCTACCATACACCTTGCAATCCAGAAACTACACCGGTTAGCTAGTGAAGCCCATGTCGACAATGGTACTTGGTCCCATAGTGGATGGTTCTGGGGTCTTTTATCTACCTGGGGTTGTAAGATATTCATGATTATTGCTGGAGCCTTTGGAGTCATATTTACTTGCTGCCTGTGTCTCCATTGTGGCCCAGCTTGCTGTTCTTTCTGTGCAGCTAGAATAACATCCGCCTCGAAAATTTCTCAACAGGTTAAAGTCGACAAACAGATGATCCAGAAGGAGGTCTCAGATCTTATGCAGATTGATGAGGGAGTGTTTGTAGAATAAACCTAGTTATATTGGCTATAGTAGGCCGAAAGGGCCGTCTGATGGGATATAAATACAATGAATACATGTTATTGGCCTAATATATAAAATATAACCTTATAACCGCACGTTAGCATAGCATTATTCACATTGGATCACTGAAATAATATCGAGAGACAGAGTATCGACCTTCAAGAATATCGTTGACAAAATATCGACTGACAAAATATCGAGTTTCTATCTACAAACAGGTAAGTACAAAAATATCGAGTTAAAAATATCGTTTACAAAAATATAGTTTACAAAAATATCGACTTTACTAAAAACAATGTTAAAATAAATTAATATTAAAAATTACTAAAATATACTTAAAAATACTTAAATGAACTTATAATAATTAAATAATTAATGAAAGTAAAAAAAAATGTTTTTAATTCATATTTCTTAAAACATATATATATAGTAACACATAATAATTAAATAATAGCCAATATTATTAACGTACAATAACAAAAGTGTAAAAATTACTATTGCCACTCCAAAGAGTGCAAACATAGGGTAAGCATTGGATAGCGAAGGGGTTAAAATTACTATTCCCACTCCAGTGGGTGCAACAGTAGGGAAAGCGTTGGCTAGCATAGAGGTAAAAATTACTATTCCCACTCCAAAGAGTGCAACAGTAGGGAAAGCGTTGGATAGCGTAGGGGTTAAAATTACTATTCCCACTCCAGTGAGTGCAACAGTAGGGAAAGGGTTGGATAGCGTAGGGGTTTAAATTACTATTCCCACTCCAGTGGGTGCAACAATAGGGAAAACGTTGGATAGCGTAGAGGTAAAATGTACTATTCCCACTCCAGTGGGTGCAACAGTAGGGAAAGCGTTGGATAGCGTAGGGGTTAAAATTACTATTCCCACTCCAGTGGGTGCAACAGTAGGGAAAGCGTTGGATAGCGTAAGGGTTAAAATTACTATTCCCACTCCAGTGGGTGCAACAGTAGGGAAAGCGTTGGATAGCGTAGGGGTAAAAATTACTATTCCCACTCCAAAGAGTGCAACAGTAGGGAAAGCGTTGGATAGCGTAGGGGTTAAAATTACTATTCACACTCCAGTGGGTGCAACAGTAGGGAAAGCGTTGGATAGCGTAGGGGTTAAAATTACTATTCCCACTCCAGTGGGTGCAACAGTAGGGAAAGCGTTGGATAGCGTAGGGGTTAAAATTACTATTCCCACTCCAGTGGGTGCAACAGTAGGGAAAGTGTTGGATAGCGTAGGGGTTAAAATTGCTATTCCCACTCCAAAGAGTGCAACAGTAGGGAAAGCGTTGGATAGCGTAGGGGTAAAAATTACTATTCCAACTCCAGTGGATGCAACAGTAGGGAAAGCGTTTGATAGCATAGGGGTTAAAATTACTATTCCCACTCCAGAGAATACAACATTAGGGAAAGTAAATATTTCATATATTATTCAAAAATCTAAAAATGAATATCTATTAATCATTAATTAAAAATAAATAAAAATGTTATCTAATATAATAATTAATATTTTCAAATTACTAATTAACAATAATTATTTCTATTAATCACCTATTAATACAAATTAATTAAACATTAACAATTAATTATTCAATAATTAAAAATTATTTTACAATTATTTCCAAATACATTTTTTAAAATTAATTGTATTATTTAATTAATTAATTATAAATTACTTCCCACCCTATTCCCCTATAAACCCACAACCCGCTACAGAAATTAAATTAGTAAAATTTACATAATTACCAATTAATCAATTAATAAAAATTATTTAACAATTATAATTAAATTAATTAACAAATATAATTTAATTAACAATTAATTACTAATTACTATCAACAAATACATTTACATATTTAATTAATTATCATTAAATTACTTCCCACCCTATTCCCCTATAAACCCACAACCCGCTACAGAATTAAATTAGTAAAATTTACATAATTACCAATTAATCAATTTATAATAATTATTTTCCAATTCCAATTAAATTAATTAACACATATAAATTAATTAACAATTAATTACAAATTACTATCAATAAATAAATTTACATATTTAATTAATTATAATTAAATTACTTCCCACCCTATTCCCCTATAAACCCACAACCCGCTACAGAATTAAATTACGCAATAATTATAAAAACAAAATTCATTAAATAAAATTATTTATAACAGAAATACACACTTTTCACACATATTATAACATAAAAATACACTATAAAAAATTATATATTATTAAAAAATCGATATTTTTAACTATCTATAATATATACTTCGATATTTTAACTATCTATATCTTTAACAGTCGATATTACTTCACTTACCTTAAAAATGATATTTTTGTTATCTATATTCTGTCCTGTCGATATTTTGTCCAGTCGATATTAAATACTCGATATTATGTCCAATCGATATTTTGGACTCGATATTATGTCTGTGCACCATTCACATTGTATTATTGTAGTAAGGAATGATTCACTGTAGCGCTGCTTAAACCTATTGGTATGACCGTAGCCATCTTGTTTCGTTTCTCCATGTCAAGTACTGTTTCCCTGAAATCATGTGATTATGATTTCTGCACGAAACCACTATGGCAGACTTAGCTGTCTGCTCCACTCGCTAGTTTGTAGCTCGGGGAACCCAAGGTCACACCTGCCCCTTTTGTGGGATGCTCACATTCTAGCAGAGCCCGTTCCTGTACTCCCCGAGCTACAGATAGACAGGGAGGCACCTTACTGACCTACCCCCGGAATAGCTTAGGCCCAGCTACTAGCAATCAATTGTGCCTTATATGGGTCTTCCTGCTGGCTCACTGACAAGTTGTATCTTTCCAAGTAAGGTGACATTGTGCTATGTGTGAAATGTATATATACGTTGCCCTTTTTGTATGTAGTCAGTCTCCTCTGCGCACCTCCAAGGGTCGTGTAGACTGAGGCTCCCCTGTCAGGGCCTATATCTGCAGAATAAACGATTGAAACTTCTCCATTGCTGACTGACTTATTATTTATGTATATGGTATATGGGCTATTGGTGAGTATAGTCCATTAGTCTAATATTTTGGTTCCTTCAACTCCAAACACAGTTGGCCAGTTAAGAAATCAATGGGAAGAATGGATAGGACCGCTTGAAGATGAAGACTGGAGAGATGCACTGATGGCCCCCAAAACTGTCACTACTTCAGCCAGGCTCCGTCTGGATCAGATCTATTATTTGCACCCTGCCTACCTAACACTCAAGTGCCTCCACAGCGCAGGTATGAGACCTAATGCATCATGCGCATTCCATAGAAATAGAGCTCACAGAGATCCTGGGCTGGGAGGTCCTGCATAGCCCCCTGCACATACTTTTGAAATTCACAGCTAGGTTAGATGGTTTTCGGGCAGATAAACAATACCTGACTACCGCCATAATGGTGGACAAAAGTGACATTGCTGCTAACTGGAAAGCTCCAACATCCCCAGGACTGGTAAAGTGGCGTGGGGGGGGAATTGTGTGCAGCGCAAGAAAAGCTGATGTTTGAGGCCAAAGGATGTCCAGCTAAACACAGTAAGATTTGGGGTAAATGGCTGGGACCTATACAATGAACATACAATGAGTGTGCCGTATGTTAAGCTATGTATACCATGTGGGGATCTCTATGGTCATATGTAACAGAGTCACCCTCCCTTTGGAAATGTGGATCACAGGTGCCCTCTCAATGCTGCTATATCCTGCATTTGAATATTGCTGGTATTTTTTGTTTCAAAAACCAATAAAATTGATTATCAAAAAAAACAATGTTCTGGGCCTTGATGACTTGATCAACCAATACAGTAAAGAGTCAGAGAAGTGTTACAAGTAAGTGCCTATTTCCATTGGTTAGATATGCTTGGCTCTGTGGCATTTTGCAAGCAGACCACTTTCAGGATTGGACACATATTTGATTTGTTTCTAATGTTTTCTTCCTACTTGTGCTTTAAATACTTTATTTGTATCCCCTTTTTTGAACAAGTTGCAGTAAATATGAAGTCTGAAAGCCACAATTTAAATCCATATTTTTTCAAAAATATTCTGTGAGCGAGAATCCCTTCCCCGGCAATCTCCCTTTGCCCTTTGGGCTCGATTGTTCGCTTGCCAATTGCATTGGGTAGCAAATTGTCACCTCACCAATTTGAAATCTCACCAGCTGCCACTGATGGATGGATGGATGGATGGAGTGAAAGGCTGTGTAGATATATGAGCAAATGGATGGATGAATGAGTGAAAGCATGGATGGATGGTTGGAAGGAGGATGGATGGATAGATTAGTGGGTGGGTGGATGGCTGTGTGAAAGGTTGATGGCTAAGTCAAAGGGTGGATATATGGCTGAGTGAAAAGATGGATAGATAGAAGGTTGGGGGTGGATGGTTGAATAAAGGGATGGATGGATGAGTTCAATGGTGGATGGATCGATGAGTAAATGGATGGGTGAAAGGTCGGATGGCTGAGTGAATGGGTGGGTGAGTGGGAGTAATTAAAGGAGCACAGTTCTGTCAAGGATCTTTGCTTTGTAATATGTGCAAGATGACAAATGGTGGGTAGAGGGATGGATGCCTGAAAGGATGGATGGATAGGTTTGGAGATGGCTGATTAGGTTTGGATATGAATGAGCAGATGGATGAGTAGATAGACAGAAAGTTGAAAGATTGACCGATGGACGCAAGAATGAATGGATGACAGAATGTAAAGGCGAACTAGTGGATATTAGTGGATAGATGGAAGGATGAAAGGATCAGTGCATAGATGCTTTGATGGAAGAGACAAGAGAGCTCTTCTGGGCAGCTTTACAATGTCTTGCTTCACTTGCTTGGTGCCACTACAGTGTTGGTTCTAAATGTGGGGGGATTTAAATGTTCTGGCTACTTTCTTGCTCAAATCCCGAAGCTATCATGCCTTCTGAGCACCACGTAGGTGGGAAAAAGATGAGTTTGCCATCTTAATTGTAAATCCTAGTTCATGGAACCAGTGTGTGTGGTTTTTATAAACTCAAATCTACTTTCTGGTGGCTAAAAGTGCACCTAGAAAGGGAACGTTAGAAGAGAAGTGGAAACTCTTGTGTTAAACCCACAAAGTTGGAATGCCTGCAAAAGGCAAAAGCAGGGCAGCTTTCAGTAAAAAGAAATTAAGGGGAGACTCCTATATTTACTGGTATGGGGAAAGGAATTCTAACTGCAGGTAAAATATTTGCACTTGATAAATAAATAAAGATAAAAGTGCAATTAAACATTAGGCTATAATTATTTATTATGTTTATTATTTATTATCATTCCAGTTATTAGCTTAAAGACATTCTACATGAGTGTGTGTTACTGCTATATGAGTACTAGTGGAATTCTACAACCCTCTGTGCTTGATGCGATTTTTGTGCATACTAAAATTGGTACATATAGTTCAATCGTGGTTGAAATTTTAAGATGAGACTATTGGTGAAGCTCAGAAATGCATCTGGCTCAAATAAAAAGCTTTATGAGCTTAAATGTCTGGCGTTAGAAAGCATTTTGGGTGATACCTTATCTTAAACACAAAATAAATCACAGTGAAGATTGTCGTTTCAGATAATATATGACTGTAGGAGAGTAGGATCTGCTTACTATGGTTACCCCCACTTTTTTCTGGTGTTTCACTGTTTTTCAGGACCCAAGCCTAGCTGCTTCTCCTCTAAAATGATTGCATGTACTTTAGGTACACTCCAGATTGGTTACTGGGTTACCCTTGTGAGTCCCTAGTACATGGTACCTTAGGTACCAAGGGCATAGGTACCACTGATGCCTACCAGGGACTGAAGCATGTATTATGCCACCCCTGGGAAGCCTTCCAAATGGCACCACATGACTGTTACTGCAGCCTGGGTAAGGTGGTGCATGCACCCCTAAATAAGATTTAGGTTACCTATATCTACCTTTAAACACTGGCATATATAAAAACTATCAGTCACTCCTATGGCAGGCCTTATCAATCCTGAAGGCAGAGGTCTTGGTTTTGTGTGTGAGGGTGCCCACGCATGAGCAGGACCCCTCTGCAGCTTTCAGAATCTATTCTCTGAGGCTGTTCTGTGGTGAAGCCAGACCACATACTTTTAAGTGCATTATAACCTCGCAGTAAATGCTAACTTTGGAATGGATGCATGGAAACATGTCGTGCTTGGCGTCAAACACTTTGGAATCCTACCCCCCGCGAGTCCTGGCAGCGGGGGTAGAATTCCGCCCTTCTAGAAGGAGAGAAATGTACAAACTGGTCAAACCGGTAAAAGTTTAAAAGAGCCCTGGTATCCCAAAATGGATGCCACAGACACGGGTCTGACCTCCTGCTGCTGGACGAAACTCCAGCAGGGGAGGCCTGGACAATAGGTTTCCTGTCACAGGGAGGTGTAACCACCTCCCAGAAAGGCTTTAGTGTATTGGGGCTGGATGGGTGCATTCAGAGAACGCTTTTCAGACAGTGCTGGGGGCACACTTGGTGTCCCTGTGCATACCCCAGTTCAAACCGGTTGCAGGGGCACTCAGCATCTGCTCTGGCATGATACTCGACAAAGGAAATGGGTGTAACCACCCCTCTTCCCAGACCCTCCCATAGGTGGGTCCCCAAAGTATGTCCAACCCCCTATCTTAGTATAAGTATGGGACCCCAGTCCTTAGGACATCAGATTACACCTGGACAAAACTCTGCAACATAAATCCTGGAATTTCAACTTTCTACATGATGGAAGAATCCCCCTTGGGGTCAAGGAGTGACTCCCCTGTTCAAACAGGCACTAAAGAAGCATCTTGCCAGTCAGCATTTACAAAGCTCCAGACGGACTCCAAAGTATTTGCGACCCAGGACATGGACTTCCAGACTTCTCAGAGGCGGACACAAGATCCTAGCAAAGCTGAGACCCGCAGCCCTCACGAGTGACGTGGAACCAGAACTCCTGGACAACGTGCACATTTGCAAGTGCATCAACTTTCCAAGATTTCCCGAAGTTGTTCTTTGGGCTACATCTATTCCAAGCCCCGAGCACCAACTGCACTGAATATTGTGCCCCTACACTCCACAAGTGTTCTGTGGGCCCGCATACAGCATTTCTGCTCGAGGCTCCTTTGCGATCCCTGGTCAGTCGACTGGTGGGTCCGCACGAATGTAACGCTTCTATTTCTTGGGATTTCCTGGTTGCTCCAGACATGCCCTGACTTCCCACCAAGGGGTGAGTCCCTCAGACCTTGCTGGGCTGCACCGAAACCAATCTTTGTTCTCTGCGTGGGTTGCTGTTGCCAAGGCTTTTTGGGTACAATCCGGAAATTTACACTGTAACACTCGACATCCTTTGTGGGACAGCTCGAATCAAGCTCCTGGTTGTCCTTGATGCCTCCTGGTCCTCGTGGCTGAAGAGTCAATCTTCACCTTCTTCACCTGAAATCACATCTGTAGGCATCTGCTCATCACCTTCCTGGTCATTGGCTAGTGACCCAGACTCTATCCCCTCTGCTTTTAGGTTCTTCACATCATTGATCCAGACTTGGATCCCTCCAAACACTTTCGACTTGGTCGCCAGCAGCACTTTGCAGCAAATCACCATTGAAATCGACGACAAAACCCGACACCAAAAGACACCTATGCACCCGGCTTCCCTGGGTGAGGTAACTCGCGTACTCCAGTGCTTCCATGGGTATTGACTCTAGAACTGCCTAGTTCTAAAAGGGGTTTGCTCCAAGTCCTCTTCTAAGTGTCCTTTATCTTTAAAATTCCAACTGCGACTTTCCCCATTGAAGTTAATGGTAATTTGCGGCTGTGTTTAGACACTGCACGCGTCCCCCGTGGGTCCCTTGTGTCACTACCTTGGGTGGTTCCTGGTGGCCCCAATGGTTCTAAAGGCTCTAGGCCTGTATCTATATCAGTCATGGTTCTTATACCACTTTCTTAATATATGGTTTGGTACGCCCCTAGGGCTCAAAGTATGTTGTGCTAATTTAATGTGTGTTAAATATGTTTATTGAATGTACTTTTGCCTCTAGCCTCATAAATGACTAGAGGGATGTGTTTAGCATAAATACATATATTTTATATATATACCTGGTGTGGTTCTCCTTTCATTTGGTCATTCATGAGATTATAGACTGGTAAAACAAGCTGCTTTACATTCCTTCAAGACTTAGCCTGAAGGCTGCTCTCCACAGCTACCACTAGGATAGCTTTCTATATAGGTTGAATTTAAACCTACCATCAATGAGGGTTGTTTGGACTGATGCAAGGTGCCCACTAGAATAGTGGACAGCATATGCAAGGCCAACTTCTCACATTGGTGTGCAGCATGTGGGATTCCAGCCTGCCATTATTTTACCAGATAATCTCAAGTGATTGATCATTTGAAAACCACTAAAGGTACCAGAGGTATGTATAATGCAAGCTTAAATACACTAGGTTCTACTGTGTCAAGGGCTTAAGCACACCCTTTCTACAACTCAAGAGAGTTTAGTAGATAAACAACTAGAGTAGGTAGTGCATACACCTAACCTCACTAGTTATGTCTTCAGGGCCAGGAACCAGTGGGTGCCTGCCGGATGTTACAGGCATCCAAGTATGACACATTCCCTTTTTTAGAATTAAGGGCTCTGTGTACTATGAGGAAACTGAAGTCAGGCAAGAATACCACCACCCAACACCTCATAGAAGTGTTATTGCAGGATGACCTTAGCAAGGCTGCAGAGCCTGAAAGGGTAGGCAGTGGGGTGGAAACAACAGAGGGAGAAGAGCACAGTGGTACAAACCATCAGGACTCAGACTCTGATGTTGACCAGACAGGTGACAATGACCTAGACCTGAACCAACCAGCTCCAACTGGAGATGAAGAAGGCCAAATGGGCCATTTCTTTGTCCCCCCAGGAAGAGTGGGGAAGTGCCTAGAAGGCCAAGATCTCCTTCACAGGAATCTAACCATTCTGACACAGATGTAGGGACCTCTGTCTCTTCTCATAGAAGGGACACCTCACAGAAGAAGAGAGAGAAACAGCTGAAGCTTGAAGAAGCTCAACTGAGAATAAGGAGACAGGAAGTAGCCTTAGAAAAGGAGTCCCGAGAGCTTGACAAAGCAAGAAAAAAGATGGGACCAGAGTCCCTTGGTGGCAGCAACTTCCATAGTGGTAGGGAAAGGTCTTATGACCATAGAAACTTAAACACGATTGCCCCTCCCTATCAGAATGGGGATGACATCCACAAATGGATAACTGCACAGGAAAGGGCCTGCAAAGTACAGAAGGTCCCCCAGGAGCAGTGGGCAGCAATCAATCAATCAATCAATCATCGCATTTATATAGCGCACTACTTACCCAGAGGGTCTCAAGGCGCTGGGGAGGGGGATCTGCTACTGCTCGAACAGCCAGGTCTTGAGTTGCTTCCTGAAGGAGAGGTGGTCCTGGGTCAGGCGGAGGTGGGTGGGGAGGGAGTTCCATGTCTTGGCGGCGAGGTAGGAGAAGGACCGTCCCCCTGTGGTGGCTCTACGGATGCGGGGGACGGCGGCGAGGGCGTGGCTGGTCGATCGAAGCTGGCGTTTGGGAGCGTAGAAGTTGAGGCGGCTGTTGAGGTATCCTGGGCCTTGGCTGTGTAGGGCTTTGTGTGCATGGGTGAGGAGACGGAAGGTGATTCTCTTGTTGACCGGGAGCCAGTGCAGATCTCTCAGGTGTCCGGAGATGTGGCTGCGACGGGGGATGTCCAGGATGAGTCGTGCTGAGGCGTTCTGGATCCTCTGGAGTCTCTTCTGGATTTTGGCGGTGGTTCCGGCGTAGAGGGTGTTGCCGTAGTCCACACGGCTGGTGATGAGGGCCTGGGTGACCGTCTTCCTGGTCTCGGTGGGGATCCACCGGAAGATCTTACGTAGCATGCGCAGGATGTTGAAGCACGACGAGGAGACGGCGTTGACTTGTCTGGTCATGGAGAGGGAGGAGTCCAGGATGAAGCCCAGGTTGCGTGCGTGGTCTGTTGGTTTGGGTGCGCTGCCTAGGGCGGGGGGCCACCAGGAGTCGTCCCAAGCGGCGGGTGAGGATCCCAGGATGAGGACTTCCGTCTTATCTGAGTTCAGTTTCAGGCGGCTGTTCTTCATCCATTCGGCTACCTCTTTCATCCCTTCGTGAAGGTTGGCTCTGGCGGTGGTGGGGTCGTTGGTAAGGGAGAGGATCAGCTGGGTGTCGTCGGCGTAGGAGATGATGTTGAGGTTGTGCTGGCGTGCGATGTCTGCGAGGGGGCTCATGTAGATGTTGAAGAGGGTTGGACTGAGCGAGGAGCCTTGAGGGACGCCGCAGATGACTTCGGTGGCTTCAGATCTGAACGGAGGGAGGCGGACTCTCTGTGTCCTTCCGGCGAGGAAGGAGATGATCCACTCCAGTGCCTTCTCCTGGACTCCGACGTTGCTGAGGCGTTGTACTAGGGTACGATGGCAGACAGTGTTGAAGGCCGCGGAGAGGTCGAGGAGGATGAGGGCCGCTGTTTCTCCGTTGTCGAGCAGCGCTCGGATGTCATCGGTGACTGCGATCAGGGCGGTCTCGGTGCTGTGGTTGGCCCGGAAGCCAGACTGCGAGGGGTCGAGGGATCCGTTCATCTCGAGGAAGGTGGCCAGCTGCTTGTTGACGGTCTTCTCGGTGACTTTTGCAGAAAACGGGAGCAGCGAGATGGGGCGGTAGTTTTTGAGGTCGGTGGGGTCAGCCGATGGCTTCTTGAGAAGAGCGCTGAGTTTGGCGTGCTTCCAGCTCTCCAGGAAGGTAGCAGTGTCGAAGGAGGTGTTGATGATGTCCCGCAGATGGGGTGCGATGATAGCGTCGGCCTTGTTGAAGACGTGGTGAGGGCAGGGGTCGGTCGGAGATCCGGAGTGGATGGAGTTCATCGTGCGGACGGTGTCTTCGGTGCTGATCGGAGTCCAGGCGCGGAGGGTGGTGGTGGGGGGCGGTGGTTCGGTCGTGGTGATCGTCGGTTGAGTGCTAAAGCTGTTGTGTATGTCCGCAATCTTGTTGTGGAAGTAGGAGGCGAGGGAGTTGCAGAGGTCTTGCGAAGGGGTGATGTCGTTGTTTCCGGCGTTGGGGTTGGAGAGCTCTTTGACGATGTTGAAGAGTTCTTTGCTGTTGTGTGCGTTGTTATCCAGTCGTTCCTTGAATGCAGTTTTCTTGGTGGCGCGGATGAGTTGGTGGTGTTTTCGGGTGGCGAGCTTGAGGGCAGTCATGTTGTCCAGTGTTGGGTCTCTGCGCCAGGTTCTCTCGAGGGCTCGGCAGTTCTTCTTGGAGCTCTTGAGTTCGTCGGTGAACCATGGGGCTTTCTTGCTACCGGGTCTGCTGGGCGGGGTCCTCAGGGGGGCGAGCTCGTCTGCGCAGTCGCTGATCCACTTCATGAGGTTGGTGGCAGCCTGGCTAGGGTTCGTTGTGCTGGTGGGAGGGTTCATGCTCAGGGAGGACGCAAGCTGGTCGGCTGTGATCTTGTTCCAGTTCCTGCGTGCAGCCTGTTGCTGGTGGTGGTGGATCGTGGTCCTTGCGAAGCTGAAGTGGGCGCAGCTGTGGTCCGTCCAGTGGAGTCCGGTGGCGTGGCTGAAGGCGATGTCCTTGCTGGATGAGAAGACGGGGTCGAGTGTGTGTCTGGCGTAGTGGGTGGGGGTGGTCACCAGTTGCTTGAGTCCCAGGTTGGCGAGGTTGTCCAGCAGGGTGGTGGTGTTGCGGTCGTTGTTGTTCTCCAGGTGGAAGTTGAGGTCCCCTAGGAGGATGTAGTCAGCGGAGCATAGGGCGTGTGGGCTGATGAAGTCGGCGATGTCTTCGCTGAATTGTGTGCGTTGTCCAGGGGGTCTGTAGATGAGGATGCCTCTAAAGGTGGTCTTGGGGTTGATGTGGACTTGGAAGTGCAGGTGCTCGGCGGTTGCGAGGGTGTCATCGGTGTTGGTCGTGATGCGGATGGTGTTCCTGTGGACGATGGCGATGCCTCCTCCGGTGTGGTTGATGCGGTCCCTGCGGATGATCTTGTAGCCATCTGGGATGGCGATGGCGATGTCAGGCACTGAGGAGGCGTTCATCCATGTTTCCGTGAAGAAGGCGACGTCTGGGGCTGTGGTGTCGAGCAGGTTCCAGATCTCGATGGCGTGCCTGTGGACGGAGCGGGTGTTGAGCAGGATGCATTTCAGGTGGCTGCTGCTGTTGCTCGTCTTGGTTGCTGTAGGTGTAGTGCAGGTCCGGAGGCAGGTGAACTTGCAGGAGTTGCAGCAGAAGGGTCCGTGGGTGCGTCTCGGGGTGGCTCGGTAGCAGCCCGGGATTCGGCCGGCGTTGAGTGCGTTGAGGGTGGCGGCGTCGTACGTCCGGCGGGTGGGCTGGGGTCTGCGGGGGCCAGGGGTCCTGGCGCTGGGCTCGGTCCAGGCGCGGACGGGCGCAGACGGGCTTAACTTTGGCGCACCTTCGGCGCTCAGTCGGCGCTCACGCTGCGCGCGTCCGCTGCGCGGTCGCTCTGGGGGCATCATAAATCTGTAGCCGGGAGGGCGGGTCAGCTGGGAGGCGGGAGCGGGGCGGCCAATGGGCTGGAGGTGGGCGGGGCCGCAGGGAGGCAGCGACGGGAATCGGCGATGACGGGCGGCTCAGCGGCGGCTGGGTCGCTCAGGCAGGCAGGCAGGCAGACAGGAAAGCGTTTGGCAGCAGGAAGGGTGACCCGGCCTCGTAGAAGGCACAGTGGTCACTCCAGAAGCGCCAGCAGCGCTTCACTTAAATCTGTAGCCGGGAGGGCGGGTCAGCTGGGAGGCGGGAGCGGGGCGGCCAATGGGCTGGAGGTCGGCGGGGCTGCAGGGAGGCAGCGGCGGGAATCGGCGATGACGGGCGGCTCAGCGGCGGCTGGGTCGCTCAGGCAGGCAGGCAGGCAGACAGGAAGGCGTTTGGCAGCAGGAGGGGTGACCCGGCCTCGTAGAAGGCACAGTGGTCACTCCAGAAGCGCCAGCAGCGCTTCACTTAAATCTGTAGCTGGGAGGGCGGGTCAGCTGTGAGGCGGGAGCGGGGCGGGCGGCCAATGGGCTGGAGGTGGGCGGGGCTGCAGGGAGGCAGCGGCGGGAATCGGCGATGACGGGCGGCTCAGCGGCGGCTGGGTTGCTCAGGCAGGCAGGCAGGCAGACAGGAAGGCGTTTGGCAGCAGGAGGGGTGACCCGGCCTCGTAGAAGGCACAGTGGGCAGCAATCTTGTGGCTCTCCTTTGCAGACAAAGGTAGAGACAAGCTCCTCACTGTCAGAGAAGAGAATGCTGATGATTGCAAAGTCCTGAAGAGTACTCTAATAGAAGTGTTTGGCCTAACCACTGAGCAGTATAGAATACAGTTCAGAGATACCCAAAAGACACAGACTCAAGATTTCTGTGAACAGCAGATGGCGCTAGAGTGAGTTCTCCCTCCTAGCCTCCACGCCAGTGTTTGAAACGCTTCTGGCCCCAAACGGTCTGTGCTGCACGCTGTTCTCGGCGTTCTGCCTTGGTTTCTTCGTATCTCAAACTCCGGGACGAATGGTGATAGAGAAGCCTGTTCTGCTCCTCCCGCGGACTTTCTTCCTAGTCCGGAGCCAACATCGAGGGACTAGCACATGCTCCCGGATTACTGTGGTGTGGTGTGCATGGATTCAGCCCGGCGTGTCCTTTGCTCCAGACAGCTATCTTGCCCGTCTGGTTAAAGCACTGTGTGCATCCCCCTGCTGCTTTGGTTATCCAGGGACAGACTGCTTAACTCCCACACAGCGCCACAGGATGACCACCGGTGGGCAGAGAATGCTTAAGGGAAAGGAGAAAGAAAATTCTACTAATAATCAAGAGAGGAGGGAAAACGGGGAGAAGGAAAACCCGGAGAAAACTGAAAAAGTTGCAGAAAAGACGGAGCCTCTCAAGAAAGGTGAAAGGGAAGAAGGGGGGATAAAAAAGTCAAGCAAGGCTGCAGGCGCTGCTGGGGCTAGCAATCCTAAAGACGTCTCAGGCAATAGTACCGTTAACACTGCTACCAGCGGAAGTTACCCGTCAACTGCGAGACATTTCCCTGTTATAAAAAAAAACATTCTTACCCCTGCACCTGATGGTCCATCTATCTTTAATGAGTCGGGCAGTCTACCAGGCAGAGGGCCTCCTCTGTCCACAAACGGTGGGGGGACCTCTCTCTCCTCATCACCAGTTTCAGATTTAAGTCATGGTGGCCAGGCGGTCATACCTGATAATTTTTCCCCAGATAATACACTGTCAGACCCCCTGGTTATAGCAATTACGGACGACAATGCTCCTTTAACTGCTACTAAAAATGTCAACCATCTCAAAGGCCAGGGAGGCGCGAAAGATGATGGTATAATTCGGCACTTTTCTGACCCTCAGACACCAGACCTAGGGAACAAGAACTTTTTCTCAGTTTCAGATGGCTCTGCATCAAGATCTGGGACAGATGACTCTGAGACTAGTTCTCCAGAAAGCAGCAAATCTGAAGGAGGTCCGAAGGACTTGGCCGTAAACACAGTGAAAAAAAGGAAAGCCCGAAGTAGGAAACGTAGTCAGCCCAAATGGGGCCAACTTGCACCACAATGGCCTCCGTCTTCCGGTACCACGAACCCCTGTCAATGGGCGAACTCACAGACGACTACCACAACTTTAACTGAACCTTCATTACTTTCAATTTTGGAATCGATTAAACAATTTTGAGAGGAAGCTAAAGCAGAGAGTCTAGCCGCGAGAGGGGCTTCTAAAAAACTTCAGGGTGGTATACGAAAACTAAACAAAGTATGCACAGATATCGGAGACAGGGTGGCTATGGTGGAAGGTAGAACAGAGGTCTTGGAGACTGAAGTGGCAAAGATTAAAGAGCTATCTACGGTCCATGAGGCCTGCCTTACTGACCTGATGAGTAAGCAAGAGGAGCAAGAAAACCAAATGCGTCGGAATAATCTTAGACTACTAGTAATACCGGAAGGGGCCGAAAGGACAGACCCCAGAGCATTTATCATCAAACTTCTCCGGTCCGCCTTCCCCTCGCAGACCAGCTGGAATTGGGAGCATGAAATACAAAGGGCCCATCGGTTCCCTTTTAACCTCAGACCACGACGAGGCAGTCGCAACTCAAGCAACGACAAACCAAGGGCCTTCTTGTTTTTTGGGGGGGAATTTCTTGCTCAGACAGCTGGTTTACGATCAGGCAAGGCCCAATTCCCCTAAGGAAGTAGACGGGATAGGATTTTTTTCTAAACCAGATTTTGGGCATGCAACCATCGAACGGAGGTGGCGGCTCCGCCAATTGATAACGCCATTTCAGCAGTTGGGAGCTCAAGTATATCTGATGAACCCCCGCCAAGACTGAAAGTTATCTTTGAAGGGTCAACCAGGGTTTTCTTGTCAGAGATCAAGGCGGGAGAATTTATGAAGGAATTGTCTAGCAGGAAGAAAACCTAAAGCAAATCTCAGGGTTAGAGGCTGCTTCTCTGTCTTGGACTAATTAGTCACCTCACTTCAAACTTTCTAACCGGGACTCTAACTTGATATCATTGTAAAGTTTCTCTTTTTGGTCCCTTTTCCCTGCTTCCTTCTTTTTCTCTTTCTTTGTTTCTCCCGCACAACACAGTTTTTTTCTTCCGTCTTTTTTTCCTCTCTCTCTCTTCTCCGATCTTTTTTTATTTTTTGTATTCGTAGTAATTTTTTCAATATGATTGTAATGGCCGCTCTGGCCAAAATTTTGATAAATGGTGTGGTCACTATCGGGGTGGAGGCTGGGGTCTCACACTAGCTCACCATCATTCAGGGTTCTCCTGACTGTTCAATTTTGGCGAGGGGGGTACCGGGTCCAGGGTTCACACTTGTCTAAATGGCTACAGGCTTAGGGTATACGTTTTCAGCTTTTTTTCACTTTTAAGTACCACAGTTCAGGAAAATTACCTGAGTGAACTCTTAAGTGACTGTGGGCGATGGATCTTTATTATTGGTTGTTGCTTGAATTTAACTTAAATAATGGGAATGTTAAATAAACTTAAGATAGTCACGCTAAACATCTGTGGCCTGAACGATTTATCTAAGAGACAGAAAACTGTGCAGATACTATGGCTAATGGGAGTAGACATTATATGCCTCCAAAAGATACATATCCAAGGGGCACAGAGATTTCTACGTGATTCCCTGGGATATAAAGTAATCGGAGCTACGTCTCAAGGAGCTAAGGAGAAGGGTGTTGGGATCTTGATCCGGAAAACCTTAGCGCTTACGGTCGATCAAGTCAAAGTTGATACTTGAGGAAGATTGGTTATTGCACGTTGTACTCTAGCCTCCAAATCTGTCTTCACAATTTCATCCGTTTATGCCAGTAATTAGGACGACCCAGGGGTCATACATCAAGTGAGCGATGAACTCGCTCATTGGCTGCTTCCTCTTGTCGTGTGTGGTGATTTGAACCTAAACCTACCCAGCTTATGGGATACAACAAGTTCTTGGGCCTATCAGGGTCGCAAACCAAATGTTTTTCGTGCATTGTTCGACTTATTTAGTTCTCATGGGTTAAAAGATGTTTGGGCTTCTTTGAAACTGGATCAGCTTGGCATTACTTTCTTCTCTGCTCCCCACCTATCGTTTGCTAGATTAGATTATTTTTTTGTATCTTCTGCAGTAATTCATGATTGTTCCATTGAAATCGCCCCATCGACTTTTATCCAATCACAATCCCGTTATTCTAACTTTAGCTGGCTGGGGGAGCCAGAAACCTATTTCGCACTGGACTTTTGAAAAAGCATTACTTTATAATCACAAGTACCAAGATCACATTGTCAGTTGGCTGCAATAATTCCTAGCTATAAATGCTGGGACAGCTTCTATTGCTGTCGTCTGGGGCACTAATAAACTGGCATTCGGGGCGAGACACTCCGATTCTCTATCCGGAAGAATCAAGCTGAGAAGGCACAAATTAGTCTGGCACAGGGACGGGTGATTGAAGCGGAGAGGAAGTTAATCCACGCAGTTCAGGCTGGGACAGGAGTTGATGAGATCCAACTGGCAGTCATGGTGACCAAGTCAGAGATGGGGGCCATATTAACAGAAAAAATATCCTTAAAATGGGCAGCATCTAAAGAAAAATGTTATGAACTTGGAGAACGTATTGGCCATCAACTCGCTATTGCAACCAGACAGCAGATAACGGCTAATACCCTTAACATAATAAATATAGACAACGTAGTACTTCTGATCCTAGTAAAATAAAGGAAGCTTTTAGAAATTATCATAAGGATCTCTATACAGAGAACATAGAAGGAACTAACACGGACATACAGGCTAAAATTAAGGAATACTTAGATAGCATCCATAATCATGAGCTTAATCAGGATGCAAGAGAAGGAATTGAAATTACCCTGACCTGGAATGAGATTTTAATGGCACTTAATTGCCTGCCAGATGGTAAAGCTGCTGTAACCGACAACATTCCCGTAGAATTTTACAAAGTTTTCTTTGCACAAATTAAAGAAATATTTACTTCACTGGTGAAATCAATCTTTGAGGGGGTTAAACCTCCGGAGTCGCGGTCATCCGCTAAAATTGTTATTTCCCCCCAAAAAGAGAAATCCCCATTAGAAATGTCATCATATCACCCTATCACTCTAATTAATACCGACTCAAAAAAAAAATTCAAAAATTATCGCCACTAGACTTTCCTCTAACATCGAACCCATAGTTTCTAACTGGCAACACGGTTTTATACTGAAAAAAGGAACCACAGAGCATATTGTCGCTCTATCACCTTATTTGATGCTGCGGAGGTGTCAGGAGACCCGACCTCGCTGATTCTCTTAGACGCGGAAAAAGCATTTGATCGGGTCTCCTGGCAGTTCCTATGGGCGGTAATGCGTCGGATAGGTTTCGGCCCCAAAATATTGCAGGCAATTCAAGCACTTTATGTAGCCCCTTCTGCTAAAATTCTTATCAATGGCCAGTTGACGGAGCAGATGGAAATTACAAGAGGGGCTAGGCAGGGATGTCCTTGTTCTCCTCTGCTGTTTGCTCTCTACATCGACACCCTGATTAAAAGAATTGAGCTAAATCCTCTTATTTTGCCAGTTAGTAGGTTCAGCATGGAAACGAACATCATGGCCTATGCTGATGACCTGGCAATCATCACCCCGATCCTGAGACCTCTATCAGGGCCTTAGAAGCAGTAGCACAAGAATTTGGTTTGTTGTCCGGTTATGCCCTGAATAAATCTAAAACGCAAATAGTTGTAAACCATAACATAAGCTGGGTAGAGGATAGGGTCGTTACAAAGGCTAAATATTTAGGTGTCACTATAGTTTCTGATCTAGATTCTTTAGTAACAGAAAATCTAACCCCTCTTGCTGTAACCATGGAGAAATCACTTCGGAAAATTGACAATCTTCATCTCACTATAGTAGGCAGATGTAGGGACAGATATAGGTAGCCCTTTACCGATCGGAATCGGCCGAAAATACCGATTTTCGGCCGTTTCCGATCGGTAAAGGGCTATGGAGATGTAGGGGCACATATTCGGTAATTTTACCGAATCGTTATTATTACCGAATCGGTAATAAGTACCGATGCGGTAATAATTACCGAATCGGTAATATTTACCGATTCGGTAAAATTACCGAAAATGCTATGTGGGTAGCCAATTTTCCATTGGCACATGGTTTACAGAATCGGTATTTTACCATGGAATACAAATCCATGGTAAAATACCGATTCCTGTGTACATGCACATCTGTGCATGTACACATGTGCCATGTGACAGACAGACGTGCCCTTAGGGCATGTCTGTGTGCCACATTGCACACATGCCCGTTTTGGGGGTGCTAGAGGGTGTCAAAGTGACACCCCCTGCACCCTTGACAAATTCGGTATTTACCGATTCGGTAAATACCGAATCGGTATTTGAATTGAATCCTATGGGCTTCAAGGCCCATAGGATTCTATAGCAAATACCGATTCGGTATTTACCGAATCGGTAAATACCGAATTTTTAAGGATTCGGTAACATATCCAGATGTTGGGACCTACATCCCATTTACCGATTTTGAAAAACCGAATCGGTAAAATTCGGTATTTCAAAATCGGTAAATGGGATTTACCTACATCTGGCCCGTGATGTGTTAAAAAGGACTTATTTTCCTAAACTTCTGTATTTTTTCCGTACAATCCCGTTAATTTTCAACAATCAATCATTAGCTTGGTTCGAGCGTATTTTCTCCCGGTTTATTTGGTCATATTCACAGAACATTTAACCTACTTTCTCTTCCTAGGGAAAGGGGAGGCTGGGCTCCACCTAACTTGAAATTGTATTATTGGGCCGCTGCACTACAGCATTCCTGTGAACTTCTACACGAATATCGGACCTTAAGCCCCTCAGGATTGCCTTCTCCATTTCTTTTAACTCTAGGAGAGAAGGTAAAGGGGTGTCTCTGGTGCAACTCGAACTTAGCTACTTCAAGCAAGTCCGATTTAAGACACTGCTCAGTGCGTATCAGGCCTTCAACAATGTTCGTAAGTTGTGTGGAATATCCTAATTAAATTATTATACTCCTATTAAGTTTAACGATAATCTTCCTTTGATATTCCAGAATACATATACTCGACACTGGCATGCTGCGGGAATTAATAAACTAGGGGACCTACTCAGGTCTGGTAATATTCGTCCATTTACAGAACTTCAAACCTACTATAAACTGGGCAATAATCAGATCTTTCAATATCAGGCTATTGCGAGGTTTTTAACACATAAAACAGGTGGGACAGCGGGTTTTACCACTGTTGTCTGATAAATTAATGAATTCTAATCTGGCCAGGATAGGTAGTATCTACTCCATTCTGAATGGACATCGAACAGATGATTTAGACAAAACTGACACCAAATGGCAGCTTAAACTTAATGCCCCACCAAACTTTTTTAGTTTAGCCAATGATCAAGCTCAGCTATTCTTGCTCTCTTCCGAGCTGTAAGCGCAGTTTTACAAGACTGCTTTCTTTTTGTATATAACACCGTCCAGAGTAGCTAAATGGTCATCTGGCCCTGGAACAAATTGTCCGCGATGCCAAGTATTTAATGCGGATATTGTACATATGTTTGCCACCTGCCCTAACCTCCAGCCATTAATACAAGATGTACAAAAATTCTTGGGCAATTTACTATCTATAAATATCAAACTCACACCTGGTACTATTTTGTTAGGGCTATAAGACCAGCTAGACCCAAAGGCAGGAGGAGCATTGATTTTTGTAGCGATTACTATTTTTAGGATATGCATCGCCTCATATTGGAAAGACTTGAGCGCCCCCTCGTTTAGTCAATGGCAAGCTAGGCTATTCGCTACGTTTAGGCTGGAGTGGGCTATCTATGCCAAGAAGGGGCAAAGGGCTAAACAAAGGGGCCAAGTAGTCTGGGGCCCCATGGCCAACTGGTTGGAGGCCACTAATACTTAGGCTCACTCGTATGACGTATTTTTCTTCCGTTGATTATTAGTCTGGACTCACTAGGAGCTGTTTTCCTTTTTCCGTTTGCAATTTTATTGTTTGTTTAAGTAAGAGTGTAACATTGTTAACTGGTACACCGCCTGTAACCATTTGTATATTCATGACGATGTATTTTTGTTTTTGTAATTGTGGACCCCAGGGGGAGGGGGGGGGCTTTGACAAGTAAATATCAACCTGACTTATAAACTGTTGAATTAATAATAAAAACTTTTAAAATAAAAAAAATTAAAAAAGGGACTGGGTTGACTTTGTTGATTGTGCTACTAAGGCTCTGGAGGGCTGGCTACTGGGCAGTAAAGTGTATTATAATACAGGATTGTACAACTTAATTATGAGGGAGCAGATCCTTAATAACTGTCAGAATCAGCTTTTGCATCAGCACCTGGTAGACTCTGATCTGACCTCTCCCCAAGAATTGGGAAAGAAGGCAGACAAATGGGTCAGAACCAGGGTGAAGCAGAAGGTACAGAACCAAGGTGGTGACCAGAAAAAGCAAGATCCTAATAAGGGTGGGCAGAAGGGTAAAGACCAGAAGTCTTCACAAGGACTCCAAAAATCTTCTAATGGTGGGGATTCCCAATCTTCCAAAAAGGAAGGCCAAAGGAAACCATGGTGTAAAGTAAGTATGGGCGAAATTTGCGAATTCGCGTACCGCGAATTCGCGCGAAATCGAATTCGCAAACCGCAAAATCCGCGAATTCGTGCGAATTTGCAGATTTTTGTTTTTGGGCGTGTTCGCTGGGCTTTTTGCGTGATCGCGGGCCGCTTGCATGGCGATGTTACCCATGCGGTCGTGTATGGGCACAGCACCCTCTGGTTCACCACCGCCACACTCTGGTTCATCACTGCCACCATCTGGTTCACCACTGCCACACTCTGGTTCAGCACTGCCACTCTCTGGTTCACGACTGCCACCCTCTGGTTCATCACAGCACCTCTGGTTCACCACTGCCACCCTCTGGTTAACCACTGTCACCCTCTGGTTCAGCACTGCCACCCTCTGGTTCACCACTGCCACCCTCTGGTTCACCCATGCCACCCTCTGGTTCACCGCTGCCACCCTCTGGTTCATCACAGAACCCTCTGGTTCACCCCTGCCACCATCTGGTTCAGCACTGTCACCCTCTGGTTGACCACTGCCACCCTCTGGTTCACGACTGCCACCCTCTGGTTCATCACAGCACCTCTGGTTCACCACTGCCACCCTCTGGTTATTCACTGTCACCCTCTGGTTCAGCACTGCCACCCTCTGGTTCACCACTGCCACTCTCTGGTTCACCATTGCCACCCTCTGGTTCACCCATGCCACCCTCTGGTTCACCACTGCCGCCCTCTGGTTCACCCCTGCCACCATATGGTTCATCACTGCCACCCTCTGGTTCACCCCTGCCACTCTCTGGTTCAGCACTGCCACCCTCTGGTTCAGCACTGTCACCCTTTGGTTCACCCTCTGGTTAAGGACTGTCACCCTCTGGTTCATCACTGCCACCCTCTGGTTCACCACTGCCACCCTCTACCGAGACCTTTTGTGACGCAGCCGCAGCACAAAAGATGCGCCATGGTGCTGGGTATTAACAAAGTGATGCATCTGAGAGATGTGTCACGTTGTAAAGCCCTGCGCCATCAGGAGGCGTTCCAGTGCAGGGTAGGGCTTTCCCCCGCAGGAACCCCTCCTAAAAGTGGCTGAGTGAAATCTACAAGATTTCACTCAGTCACTTTTAGGCCAATGCTGCGTCAAAACCCTGCGCCTGCCTGAAGCAGGCGCAAGGCTTGATGCAGCATTGGGGAGATAGGGCCCCCCAGAGCATTGCTGGAGCTGCGTCGCAAGCCTTCTGTCCTCTGTTAGACTGTTTTTTTGTGCCCTTCTGCCCTCTGTTAGACTCGTTTTTCTGCCCTTCAACCCTTTGTTAGACTGCTTTTTGTGCCTTTCTGCCCTCTGCTTCACCACATCATCACTCAGCGCCACCCCAGCATCACTCAGCACCACCACATTATACCTCAGCACCACACAGCACCACTCAGCACCACCACAGCATCACTCAGCACCACCACAGCATCACTCAGCGCCACCACAGCACCACTCAGTGCCACCACAGCATCACTCCGCACCACCACAGCATCACTCAGCACCACCACATTATCACTCAGCACCACCACAGCACCACTCAGCACCACCACAGCATCACTCAGCACCAACACAGCATCAATCAGCACTACCACAGCACCACTCAGCACCACCACAGCACCACTTAGCACCACCACAGCACCACTCAGCGCCACCACAGCATCACTCAGCGCCACCACAGCATCACTCAGCGCCACCACATTATCACTCAGCACCACCACAGCATCACTCAGCACCACAAAAGCATAACTCAGCAGAACCACAGCACCAATCAGCACCAATCAGCACCTCCACAGCACCACTCAGCGCCACCACAGCATCACTCAGCACCACCACAGCATCACTCAGCACCACCACATTATCACTCAGCACCACCACAGCACCACTCAGCACCACAACAGCATCACTCAGCACCACCACAGCATCACTCAGCACCACCACAGCACCACTCAGCACCACCCCAGCATCACTCAGCACCATCCCAGTTTCTCTCAGCACCACCAGAGCACCACCCAGCATCACCACAGCACCACTCAGCACCACCACAGCACCACTCAGCGTCACCCCAGCATCAATCTGCGCAACCATTCAACAACAACTGGTTCAAATATGTTCTCTCAATGTTTCAAACTTTATTACAAATGTCACAAAAAGATGTTAATATTTCACTTCTGTTCTTGGATTTTCGTCACAATAAAATACAGTGAGCATAATCTTCACAAAAGTTATTTACAAATGTTTAAGCTATTGCCATTATAAATTAAAATCACTTTTATTTATGTATTAATTATTTTAAAAAATTAAAAGCCATTGTAATTTGTAATATCAATACAGCTAAGTCACGTAAATACAAAACATGTTGCATTACAAATGCTATAGGTGTCACATTTGCGAAAGTTATAACTATTGGCAGTGTAAATGACAAAGCTATTAATTTAGCTATTTTCAAAACCAACACATAAATAAAAAAAATTGTCATTTACAAGACCAATAGCTCAAACTTTCCTAATGCGAGACCTATTGCATTGCAAATGCTTGTTTTTATATCTGTCAGTGCTTCCTGTTGAGGTTTAATTTTCGTGACAGGCGCCTCATTGCCTACTTGTAGCTATTCTCTGACCTGCTTCAAGGGTCAGAGCAGGGTCAGAGAATAGTTGCAAGTAGGCAACGAGGCGCCAGGAAGCACTTACAGGCTTACAGCAGCAGGTGCCCAAGTTGAAGTTAATTTCTTTGTAACCCTTTTGTAAAAGGTTACAAAAAATTAGCTTCAACTTTTGCACCTGCTGCTGTAACCCGGTAAGTGCTTGACTGAAAATTCGTCCCCGCTGATTCGCGGATTTTACCGCGATTTCGCGAGATTCGCGGATCGCGAAATCGCAATTTTCAGCCCATGCTTAGTGTAAAGTCTGTAAGCAGAACAGCCATTGGACTAGTGATTGCACTAGAAAATATTCAATTCCAGCCACCATTGCCCCCAAGGCAACTGCTCCCTCTAGTTCAGCTCCAAGTGGTGGTACTCAGCAGAATGGTGTAGTAGGGTTAACCCTGGGTACTGAGATGGGCTCTGGCATAGTCAGAGTGCCAACAAAGGCTGTTCAGATCTGTGATGGAGGCATGGATGTGTCCTCCTTTGTGAGTCCCAGTAACTTGGGCAAATACAGACAACAGTCTTTGATAAATGGAAAAGAGGCTATGGCCTACAGGGACACAGGAGCAAGTGTCACAATGGTGACATAATACCTTGTGGACCCTGGACAGATCATACTTGGTGAACTTTACCAAGTGACCAATTCTAGCAATGTCAGGACCAACCATGCCCTGGCAGTTGTTAATTTCTCATGGGGAGGGGTAACTGGCCTCAAGAAAGTTGTGGTAAGTGCAGACCTCCCTGTAGAATGCTTGCTTGGAAATGATTTAGAGACTTCATCCTAGTCTGAAGTAGAGTTAAGGACCCATGCAGAAATGTTAGGGATCTCTGCAAATGTGTGTGCTGTGACTAGGTCACAGGCCAAAATGTCTAACATTGAACAGGCCTTGGATTCTGGGACCAGGTGCCTTCCAAGAAATGGAGCAGTAGGGTTATGGCAGTGCCTTCCCCCTGACTCAGAGTGATGATCAGTCTCTTGAGGGAGATGCTTGTGCTCCTGAAGAAGGAACTGTCCCAGAGGAGCTTGAGCCTGATCAGGTTGAGTTATTGGGGACAGGGGGCCCATCCAGGGCAGATCTGAGTCAGGAGCAGCTGAGCTGCCCTTCTCTTGAACCCCTCAGACAGCAAGCTGCCGTTGAGCCTGCTGGGAATGCCAGTGGCACCCATAAGATTTATTGGAATGATGGACTGTATTCAGAGGATAGAGACCCCAATCCTGGTGCGGCCAGGAGGTTGGTTATACCTTTGAAATTCAGGGGCTTACTATTGACACTAGCCCATGATATTCCTTTAGCAGGACACCTGGAACAAAACAAGACATGGGACAGAATTGTCCCTCACCTTCATTGGCCTCACATGTCTGAAGACACAAAGGAGTTTTGCTACTCCTGTGTCACCTGTCAAGGCATTGGTAAGGCAGGTGGCACCAAAGGCCCCCCTGATACCACTACCTGTGGTGGGGGTCCCCTTTGAGAGAGTGGGGATTGACATTGTTGGACCAATAGATTGTCAGACAGCATCTGGGCACAGGTTTATCCTAGTGGTGGTGGACCATGCCACTAGGTACCCAGATGCTATTCCCATTAGGACCAGTGCAGCACCAGTTGTGGCAAGAGCCCTCTTGGAGTATTCTCAAGAGTGGGTTTCCCTAAGGAGTTACTGTCTGACAGAGATGCACACTTTATGTCTAGCTACTTAACTGAAATGTGGAAGGAGTGTGGAGTGAACTAAAAATTCACCACAACCTATCACCCACAATGGAATGGTTTAGTTGAAAGGTTCAACAAAACCTTAAAGGGTATGATCAAGGGTTTTCCAGAAAATCTTAGGCGGAGATGGGACATCCTACTGCCCTGCCATGTATTTGCATACAGGGAGGTTCTTCAGAAGTGGGTTGGCTACAGCCCTTTTGAACTTCTGTTTGGGCATTCTGTAAGAGGCTCATTTTGTCTGGTGAAGGAGGGATGGGAGTTACCTCTCAAACCCCCTAAACAGGACATTGTGGACTATATACTTGGTCTCCGCTCCAGGATGGCTTAGCACATGAAAAAGGCAACTAAAAACCTTGAGGCTAGCCAGTAATTACAGAAAGCCTGGCATGACCAAAATGCTGTACTGACTGTTTACAAGCCAGGACAGAAAGTGTGGGTGTTGGAGCCTGTGGCCCCAGCAGCTCTAGAAGACAAGTGGAGTAGACCCCACACTATTTTTTTAACAGAAGGGAGATGTTACCTATTTGGTAGACCTAGGAACTCCCAGGAGCCCCCATAGGGTGCTTCATGTCAATAGACTGAAACCATATGTTGACAGGGCAGACATGGGCTTGCTCATGGCTACTGATGAGGGACAGGAGGAAGAGAGTGATCCACTCCCTGACCTGCTCTCACAGAACCCCGATGATGGGTCAGTAGATGGTGTAGCCTTGGCAGGCAGTCTCACTGACCAGCAGCAAACGGATTGCAGCCAGGTGCTCAATCAGTTCAGACATATGTTTTCTCTGATTCCAAGTCAGATTACCTGGTGCACTCATGAAGTGGACACTGGGGACAGTCTGCCTCTTAAAAATAAGATTTTCCAGGCAACCTGATCATGTCAGGGACTGTTTCAGGACTGAAGTCCAGAAGATGTTTTATTTGGGAGTTATTGAAACCTCAGATAGCCCTTGGGCTTGTCCAGTGGTCTTGGTACCTAAACCTCACACCCAGGGTGGTAAGAGAGAGATGAGATTTTGTGATGACTACAGGGGTCTCAATGCAGTCACTAGAACTGATGCCCATCCAATCCCAAGAGCAGATGAGCTTATAGATATGTTGGCCTCAGCCAAATTTCTGAGCACATTTGATCTTACAGCTGGCTACTGGCAGAACAGATTAGCTGATGATGCATAGCCAAAGACAGCATTCTCAACCCCTAGAATTGTTTTGGAGGCCCTGCAGAAGGCAGGCCTAACTATAAGGCTACTAAGTGCTGGATAGGGCAGAGTCAGGTTGTGTACCTGAGCCACCCTGTGGGCGGAGGCCAGGTTCAACCATTACAGAGCAAAATCCAGACCATCATGGAATGGGTTGCTCCAACTACCCAGACTCAGTTCAGAGCTTTCTTGGGCGTGACTGGGTACTACAGAAGATCTGTCAAGGGGTATGGTTCCATTGTGACACCTCTGAATGACTTAACATCTAAAAGAATGCCAACGAATGTTCAGTGGACAGTTAGCTGTCAAAATGCATTTGATGACCTGAAGAAGGCCATGTGCACTGCACTTATTCTGCAAAGTCCTAAATACTCCAAAGAATTCATTGTCCAAACAGATGCATCTGAGTTGGGGGTAGGGGCTGTGCTATCACAATTGAATGATGAAGGTCAGGACCAGCCAGTAGCTTTTGTTGGCAGAAGGCTGACCCCTAGAGAGAAACATTGGTCAGCTATTGAGAGGGAGGCCTTTGCTGTGGTTTGGGCTCTGAAGAAGCTGAGGCCATACTTGTTTGGCACTCACTTCATTGTTCAGACAGACCATAAGCCCCTCTTATGGCTAAAAAAGATGAAGGGTGAAACCCCCAAACTTTTGAGGTGGTCCATTTCCCTACAGGAGATGGACTATACAGTAGAACATAGACCTGGGAGTAACCATGCCAATGCAGATGGACTCTCCCGATATTTCCTCTTAGAACATGAAGACTCAACTGGTCAAGGTTAGCTTAATGTCCCTGCGTGGGGGTGTTGTGTAGGAGAGTAGGATCTGCTTACTATGTTTACACCCACTTTTTGCTGGTGTTTCACTGTTTTTTGAATTTAGTCTGGCTGGGGCCCTGCTATTCAGGACCCCAGCCTAGCTGCTTTCTCTCTAAAATGATTGCATGTAATTTAGGTACACTCCAGATTGGCTACTTGGTTACCCTTGTGAGTCCCTAGTATATGGTACCTTAGGTCCCAAGGGCATAGGTACTCCAGAGGCATACGAGGGGCTGAAGTATGTATTATGGCACCCCTGGGAAGCCTTCCAAAATGGCACCACAGGACTGCTACTGCAGCCTGGGTAAGGTGGTGCATGCACCCCTTACTAAGTTATAGGTTACCTATATCTACCTTTAGTCATTGACACATGTGAACCTATCAGTCACTCCTATGGCAGGCCTTATCAATCCTGAAGGCAGAGTGCTTGGTTTTGTGTGAGAGGGTGCCCATGCATGAGCAGTACCCCTCTGCAGCTTTCGGAATCTATTTTCTGAGGCTGTTCTGTGATGCAGCCAGACCATATACTCTTAAGTGCATTATAACCTCGCAGTAAATAGCAACTTTGGAATGGCTGCATGGAATCATGTCATGTTTGGTGTCAAACACTTTGGAATCCTATCCCCCTCCCCACCAGTCCTGGCGGCGGGGGTAGAATTACACCCTTCTAGAGGGAGAGACATGTACACACTGGTCTAACCGGTAATAGTTTAAAAGAGCCCTGGCATCACAAAATGTATGCAACAGATACAGGTCTGACCTCCTGCTGCTGGATTTTACTCTGGCAGGGGAGGCCTGGACAATAGGTTTCCTGTCACAGGGAGGTGCAACCACCTCCCAGACAGGCTTTAGTGTATTGGGGCTGGGTGGGTGCATTCAGAGAATGCTTTTCAGACAGTGCTGGGGGCACACTTGGTGTCCTTGTGCATACCCCAGTTCAAACCGGTTGCAGGGGCACTCAGCCCCTGCTCTGGCATGAAACTGGACAAAGGAAATGGGTATAACCACCCCTCTTCCCGGACCCTCCCATATGTGGGTCCCCAGAGAATGTCCAACCCCCTATCTTAGTATAAGTATGGGACCCCAGTCCTTAGGACACCAGATTACACCTGGACGAAACTCTGCAACATATATCCTGTAACTTTGACATTCTACACGACTAGAAGATGAAAGAATCTCCCTTGGGGTCAAGGAGTGACTCCCCTGTTCAAACAGGCAACAAAGAAGCATCTTGAGGGTCTGCATTTCTGAAGCCCACGCTGGACTCTGAAGTATTTGCAACTCAGGACACAGGCTTCCAGACTTCTCAGAGGCTGACACAAGATCTCAGCAAAGCGGAAACCCGCAGCCCTCACGAGTGACGTGGAACCGGAACTCCTGGACACGGTGCACATTCGCAAGGGCATCAATTTTTTTAGCTGTCCCGAAGTTGTGCATTGGCTTACTTGTAGTCCAAGCCCTGAACACAATCTGCACTGAAGATTTTGGGCCGACACTCCACAAGAGTTCCTTGGGCCCGCTTCTAGCATTTCCACTCAAGGCTCCTTCGTGATCCCTGGTCCGTCGACTGGTGGGTCCCCATGAAGGTAACTTCTCTGTTTCTTGGGCTTTCCTGGTTGTTCCAAATGTGCCCTGACTCCCCACCAAGTGGTGAGTCCCTCAGACCTTGCTGGTCTGCACCGAAGCCAATCTTTGTTTTCTGCATGGGTTGCTGTTGCCAAGGCTTGTTGGGTCCAATCCAGAAACTGACACTGCAGCACTCGACATCCTTTGTGGGATAGCTATAATCCAGCTCCTGGTTGTCCTCAACACCTCCTGGTCCTGAAGAGTAAAGCTTAACCTTCTTCACCTAAAATCACCCGACGTCGATGCACATCTTCTTCACTGGCTAGTGACCCAGACTCTGTCCCTTTTGCTTTCAGGTTCTTCTCATCATTGATCCAGGCTTGGATCCCTGCGGACACTTTCATCTTGGTTGCCAGCAGCACTTTGCAGCAGATCGCCATTGAAATCGGCGACGAACCCCGACACCTATGCACCCGGCTTCCTTGGGTGAGGTAACTCGAGTACTCCGGTGCTCCCATGGTTATTGACTCTAGAACTGCCTAGTTCTAAAGGGGTTTGCTCCAAGTCCTTTCTAAGTGTCCTTTATCTTTAAAATTCCAACCACGTCTTTCCCCATTGAAGTTAATGGTGATTCGCGGCTGTGTTTAGACACTACACGCGTCCCCCGTGGGTCCCCTGTGTCACTACCTTGGGTGGTTCCTGGTGGTCCCAGTGGTTCTAAAGGCTCTAGGCCTTGTATCTATGTCAGTCGTGTTCTTATACCACTTTCTTAATATATGGTTTGGTAGGCCTCTCGGGCTCAAAGTATATTGTGCTACTTTACTGTGTGCTAAATAAGTTTACTGAATGTACTTTTGCCTCTAGCCTCATAAAGAGACTAGAGGGATTTGTTTAGAATAAATCCATATATTTTATATCTATACCTGCTGTGGTTCACCTTTCATTTGTTCATTCATTAGATTATAGACTGATAAAACAAGCTGCATTACATTCCTTCAAGACAGCCTGAAGTTCTGCTCTCCACAGCTACCACTAGGATAGCTTTCTACATAGGTATTCTTTAAACCTACCATCAATAAGGGTCAATAAGGGTCGTTTGGACTGATGCAAGGTGCCCACTAGAATAGTGGACAGCATATGCCAGGCCAACTTCTCATGATGACCATAGCATTATTCATTGGAGAACACTGAGTACTATGTGCCGAGTTAGGCCCATGTTTCAGTGCTGCACATTTTCTTATATTGTCTTTTTTCTGCTCAGTAATCATTACTGCTGTGACCTTTTGCACATATTCATGTGCTTGACATTGTGGGATGCTACCGAAATCTTCTTTTTTTCCTGCCACTGCCTCACGCTAATTTCTGGAGGGGACTCCTGGCCCCAGAACGCTCCGCGCTCCAAGAAGGGAGGAGACTGCACCTGGCCAGCGCTTTAAAATGCGCCGACAGCACCGCAGCGCGGGCTGAGACTGGGCGAAGCCTGGGCGAAGGGCGAGCCGCCTGTGCCCGTCCACGACAGGTCGAGGCAGGGCTGAGTCACCCCCCCGATATCTAGTGCACAAGGCAATTACAGAGTCGGACTCAGGGAGGACTCTTAATGTACTGTTTGTGATCCCTCTGTGTATAAGTATAAGAGTAGAATGAGCAAGCGCAAGGCCACGGGCTCTCTGGTAGGTGGTGGAGTCACGAGGACTCTGGATGCCTTTCTGACTAGAGTTGAATCATTGTTGACCCACCAGATTCAGCTCGCAGGAAAAAGACTTTCCCCGGACACCTTTGTGCCCAAAACAAAAACGTTCGTCCATGGGCAGTATAGCAGTGACCAAATCCCCTAATGCAATGGACCATTCGTGTTTTGTCGTACCTGGTAGAGGCACAAACAGGGAAAGAGCTATTCTCAGCGCCTCTCCACCTTTGCTAGTATGCCCATCACAAGAACTCACAGACCCACAAACTGTTTGTATCAGCCTTCCCCAAAACACTGCAGGGGAGGGGGCTGGGGCCACAACGTCGACACCGTCTGTCATAAGTAATGCATTGCGCCATGCATTGGCGGGGGGAGGCCATTACTCGCTTGAAGAGGGTTGCTAAACCTTGCAGTATCAGTACCACCAAGCCCTTAAATAGTGAAGAGCCGCCAGCAAAGCGAACTAGGGGTGGGGCGTCTCTTAAATCAACACATAATAAGAAACAAAAAACCAAGCCAGCGACACAAGTAACTAGGCCCAGGGACACAGTAGACCTAGATGCCAGCTGAACGCCAGACAGTAATGAATGAGCTAGCACAGAGTTGGGGGCTGATCTTGAGTACTGGAAAAGAGCTGAAACACTGATAACTGTCCTTCTGGGGCCTTTCTCAGACAGACTAAGGTCAATAGAGGAAAAATGGTTGCTACTCCTGGCCCAGATTAAGACATCTACCAATGATGCTAGTCAGTATGCAGTGGAACATCCTAAATTCACTAGCACCAGTACTATCAGTGGGCGAGAGGGGGGGAAAGGGGTTAACAAACAGCTCACAAGTCCACAAGAAGGGGACACCAGAGTGTCAAACCCAGTCCCCCAGGCTGAAAATAGAAATAACACAAGCACTACCACCAGGGGACACAGGGACCTGAGGGTGGGGACTGCAGGTAACATCGCAGCACAACAAACAGCACCCATTAACACAGCAGAAAGAGTCACCCCACACCAACATCTTAGGGAGTCATATATACAAAGTGCACAATGTACCATAGATCTGCCAGTTTTAGCTTTACCCCCTCCTCATGCCCAGATACTGTGGTTCTGACAGGTGTTCCTGCCTAAATGACAGAGAAGATTCCACATTAATGCTGATTAACAAGACAGCTCATTGGTTGCGTAGGAATGTAGGTTTCAACATTACTGACTATAGGCACCTTCTGATGGCTAGGAGAGTGTCTTGGATTGGCAGCACCAGGAAAGCCTTCTCAGGGCACTGCGTTTTGTGACCTTAAGGCACCCCAAGCCTGTGCGTAAGCTGCTCTCTCTGAGTAAGAGGCTCTATCGAGATGAGAGGGGCTCAAGTATTAAAATGGTCCCACTGGGCTACTTTTACCAACACACAGTGATCTCGAACAACCTGCAGGAACATATGGGGCATCAGGTGGGGGAGTATGAGGGAAGTTTTAGAGTCCCGAAGGAGACGTGTGCAGAATTTTGATGGACGGCCAAGTCAACTAATTTAGGATCTAATCTTTGAAGACAGCAATTCCTACGATCATTTTTATTAATCCGGGAAATCTGATGAGATACATTCTGCAGATTGATTAACCATCACTGTCGATCCTTACCGATAACTTGCAGGAAAGACTGCATTTTTGAAGGGAGAAAAAGCAATAGAAAAATAGACTCATACTCACGGAATCAAGATAACAAACGTTACCCCGAGATTAAAACACCTAAGTGGAAATGAAGTTTATGATGACTAAAATGGAATTATGAGAGATTTTACACTCAACCCACTTTAGGAATATCCAAGCCAAAAGAGAACCCTGTGAGATAAGTAACCATTGTTCCAAAGAAGGCCGTCTATGTGAAAACTACGATAGGCTACAGCATTGGTTCTACTTGAGAAGTACCAGGGTGTAGAGCACACTGTTTAATAATCTGGCGGGTCCTGAGGAAGGTGGCTCTTACTGCTATCCATTGCCACCAAAACGCGTCGACCATGTCTATATAAAATCCTACAATTTGAAGTGACCCTGTCTTTGGGTGTTAGACTAGAACCAACGAAACGCGACAACTTGCACAGATAATTTGTGGTGTGAATGTGTGTGAAGTATGCATGTGTGGTTTGATTGTTGTTTGTTCTCTACCTGGTCATATTGTATTCATTATATGAATTTGTGAATTATTTCTCATGTTGCCAAATTGTGTATACAAGAAATGTCTTTTTGTACTTTTTAATGATAATAATGTTTAAAAGATATAACAAAGAAAAAAATAATTCAAATGACAAAGAAAAAAGTGAATGGAAATAAGTAATAGTAAAATTTGTGTTTTGTTATGCCCATATTAGAATTTAAGAGGCTAAAACCCTCAAATAAATAGAGAGGTCATGAGGGAGTTTGTGCTTTGAGTAGTTGCTAAATTATATTTCTTTCCCCTCTTCTCCCTGACCTGTGAATTAGTACCTTAGAGAGGATCCCATTACTTTCATGAAGTTTTAGAGTCCCAACATACAACTTTTACACCCCCCTCCGTAATGTCAGAGATTTAAATGACATTATTGACTAGGCCTTCCCAGGGAAGTTATAGGTGTTCATGCCAAGATAAATAAAGCCACCATCATAGTCCCAGGAAGGACAGAAGTATCGATCACAGCTGGGGGAGCAGTAAGTCAAACCGGTTCAGAACCCAATGTAGCACGATGTACAAGAGCTTAGCGACCTAAATATGCAGGACGAAGGGCCCCATACCCGTCTGACATTGGTCAGTGCAGACAGGCAAAATGCGAGAGAAGTCAAGTTAGTTTCCTGGAATATAGCAGGTTTTCCTCTAAATTTAAGAATGAAGACTGGGTACGTTATATAACGAGATTTAAAATTATCTGTCTACAGGAAACAATGGAAGTGGTAAACAGTTCCTTCTATCAAGAGGGTTATAAGACCTACTTTGTCCCGCCCTTCAAGGCACTCTCAGTGAGAGCTAGGGGAGGGTTGGTCACTTTCATTGATCTCAGGTTACAGGGCAGATGGACTGACTTGGACAGGGATTCAGATATTGTGCAGGGGCTTAGGTTCTACAATAGAGGTCACAAGTTAATTCTTATACATTTTAATAATGCAATGCCATCAGGGCAGGGCCCTGCAAGCTTGCAAGCGCTAGACATCAGGCTCACCCAAACACAAGAGCGAGGGGGGATGGATTCCCATCTGGTCTTAGCACCTATGCCCAAATCTGAGAGCTAAGTGTGGGAATTGGTCTCCATGCGCACTGGAAGAAAGCCTGCACATGGAACATACCAAGGAGGGAAAGGCACTCAGTAACCTATTAAATGAGCATGCCCTCACACATACCATGGATCTGGTCGAAGTTGCCAAGGATAAAACGATCCACCACACATTTAAAGGCAGAGGATGTGCTTCATTCATTGATTTTATCTTTGTCTCCATGGCACTAAAAAATGGGTGTCAGGCTTTAGAATTTGCTTGAGCATTTTTAGCGACCATAACCCTCTTGTCCTGTCTTTTGTGGAGTTAAATCTCTGTAAGAAGACACCTGTTGGGGGGGACGGTACGTGCCACAGATCAAGGTAGGCGGATGAGATGGTCACAGGTTAAAGGGGAAGTCTTCTATAGAGCACGGATGAAAGATGGTGAACAAGTCGTTTTGAGTTGCTTAGTCCTGGAGGTGGAAGGGACTGAATTAGTCAGGGCCTTTGAGGGTGTCGCCCAATTAATTGATGGTCTGCTGAGATCAACATCACTCAGAACTAAGCGGAAGATCCAAGGTGGTTTGACCAACAATGCTCCCATGCCTCAAGAGAGCTGAAAGCTACTCTAAAATCTACCCCAAGAGATAAGCGCAGGGTGATCCTCTGCAGGGCAAATTACAAGTTAGCTGTTAAAGGTGGGTAAATAAAATTACAACACCAAGCCTGGGAGGATCTGAGTGAGGCGATGGAGTTAAAAGATTCAACTGCCTTCTGGAAAGTCATAAATAACCCCTGTTTCCACTAACAAAATTCTGCCAGGGCAATGGCAAGAGCACTTCTTTGGACTCTATAACCCTTGCATAGATAAGACCCAGGCGGAGGGTGATGGGGGGAACGGAACATCACCGAGATAAGATTTTCTTTGGGTGAGATCAAGGCAGGGATTGAAGGTTTGACCTGAAATAAGGCCCCAGGTCCCGATGGGATTCCACCTGATCTCTTTCTGAGCAAGGTAGATCTATGGGTGCCCATCCTGACAAGAGTCATTAACGCATCAGTCGACACTGCAATGCCATCATCCTGGTCAACAGCCACGATAGTCCCCATTTTCAAAAAAGGAAATAAAGATATCCCACTTTATTACATACCAATCTCCCTAATAGATGTGTCAGCAAAGGTGTTAGGGAGGGATATCCTCAACTGATTAATGGATTAGGCTGAGAGACAGCACATTAAAACTGACACCCAATTGGTTTCAGGCCTGGGAAGTCAACAACCAATCAATGTCTTAATTTATATCTGCTTTCAGCCAAGTACACTATCGCCTGCAAAGGTACCGGGTACCTGACATTTATGGACTTGACGGAAGCCTTTGACCGTGTCAACCGAGGACCTGGAACACCACCGCCACGGTCAGATATAACTACGAGGAAAACACCACAGAATCTTTTGCATGTTTTAGTGGCGTCAGACAAGGCTGCATTCTGGCCCCCTTGATCAGGCACTTAGCACTTTAAAGGTTGATACACCCAGGATTGGCTCACGAGGGATCCCTGTTCTGCTTTACGTGGACGATGCGGTCCTCTTGGCCCCCCCACCCAAATGGCTACAGATCCTGATAGATGGCTTTGTTCTTTTTATGGAGAATTTAGATTTGTCGCCTAACCTGTCGAAATCATATGTCATGGAAGTGAGCAAAAAAACAAGTAAAACATACAACTTTATCATTGGTGAACATCGATTGGGCAAAGTACATTCTTTCTCGTATCTGGGGATTTTATTTGACGGCTATTTAAATTTTAAATATTTACTAGAGGAGAAATGTCATATTTTAACTAGTTGCTCTGGGTCGATCATAAACTTTGCACAAAGGTAATGTCGTTGGTCACCTGAGCAAATTTTGAAGTTTTATACCTCGATGTGCTGCGGCAAAGTCTTGTATGGAAGTGAGGTATGGAGTTTTATTGATGTGAAGCAATTCAGACAAAGGAAAACAAGTATTTTCTGTGTTTGCTCAAAGTGCCACAGAGCACGCCATCCCATATCATCCATGAAGAACTAGGTGCTCACTACACCAGGGACAGGTTGGGAGTTAAGCCGCTAATCTGCTGGGCCAAAATTTGGGGGCACACAGAGGCATCATTTAGTAGGCAGGTCTGCCTGGCAATTGATCAGGGGCTTAACATCCCATGGTTAAAGTACGTTAAGGACTCCCTTGAAGGAATAGGATGCGCAGACCTTTTTGCTAACCCCTCTAAAATATCTATGCGGGATAAAACTCGGGTTAAGGTTAGGTTCTTAAAGCATGTTACAACACTTAGGGAAGACAGGGAGCTGACTAACCCATCAGTAAGAGAACATCTTCTAACTAAAACATCCATGTGCATCGAACCTTATCTGTCCTATTTCCATAATGCCCATGATAGATTCATAATAACACAGTTTAGGTTAAATCTTTTGCACCACGTTCTAGCTGACCTGGTAGGATATACACCGTCCACAGAGATAAAGGGACCATGTGGCTGTGACCAACGGTCTCCACAGGATACCCTTCTCTTTGTTTTACTATGTCCCTTTTATTCAAAACCAAGGAGCCTTTTTTTAAAGAGAATTTTAAAGGAAGCCAGGCTTAAACATGCAAGAGCGGCCTTGTTATTTTTAAAATTATCCTCAGATGATTTGACTCTGTATTGTACTGTAAATTTTTTAAGGGTAGGGGTCAGGCTTAGAGCAACTAGGGGAAATGGGGAGAACATAGGCTGACCGGGAAGTCACCCCGTGCTCATGGACTCACAAAGGAATTGATTGAAGGGAGCGGTACCCACTTTTTGATATATCGAATGTGTATTATGTAGAATTTTAGACTGTTAAATTAGTTTTTAAATTTGATCCATTTTATCTGTACTTTTATGGTATTTTTTTATACCGAATAAAGTTATGTGATTGATTCTCTGAAACTGCTTTGCTTATATATCTGGCTTCATGCAACATTTTCAAAATGCCTCAAAAACCGAGTACAAGGCCTTTACGAATGATGTACAAATGTTGTTCTTTCTTCATTCACAGGGTGACAGGACTATCTACATACACACAACAATGCTAATCTGGGTGTACATCGCTATGCTTTTTATTATAAATTTACAAGCATTTCCGGGGGTTAGCATAACTTCAGATGACATGAGGGTCCCTGCATGCTATGGCTTTGCAGAACAGCTACCTATCTCCGTGAGGGTTGTCCAATTCATGCCCAATATGCCCATTCTCTCCTGCCTGGTAATCAGGTTGGGTCATCCCATGTGGGGATTCTTGGCTCTACACCTACACACACTCTAGACATACACACCGTAGAGATTGCATAGTAGGAGTATGCCCTATTACTGCCTTGCATTTTATGCCTATATGTACACACACTGTCTTAGCACGATGGTGGAACTGTATCTCCTATTTATTCTTTAGGTGCTTGAAATCACTTCCATCTTCTTCTCTACTGATTATTGCAGCACATGTATTATATACAAGAATAATGTTGGTTCAGTAAATATATTGAAAACGTCCCATTGTGTATTCTCTGTAGATTTCTGTGAGAACAATATTACACGAGTGACTGAGTGGAACGGTTCTGATTTGTTACCACAATCACAAAGGAGTCAGGGTTGTCATGTTTAGTGGTTGCCAGAAACCATTTCCTCCCTGTTTAGGTTAGGGGGGCTTATGGCGGCACTGTGAGATAGCTGGTCTCTAGGCCAATATATCCTGCGGCGTGTTCCGAATCAGTATAGGCACCTCACCTAAAGTTTATGTTGTCCGCAAATGTGCAGCTTCTATGGATTAGTGAGAAATACATGACAAGAGAAGATGTCTGGTGTATTTTGTGAGTTCTGTACTACAATATATGAATTGGTAAACTCTAAAGTACTACAAAAGATGAAGGATCATATTCGAAGTACAATTGACAGTCTGCCTCTGCACCCTTCTCACATGATACTGTTCATTATGTTTAGAGATCCCCACCTACCTAGTTTAAATCCTTAAGCCCTAACTGCATCTGCCATAGCGATGGATACACGTATAAGTCAGATGCATGTCAAGTAAGCAGCCATAGTTTTGTTAACCAGTTTGGCATTTGTTTTGGTTTTCATAAAAACGAACTCCCAAAAATAAATAGCAATGACCCTAATGGGATTTCATGCTGTGCATGGGGCATATTATTTGTTTTCCTTGCCCAGATCTGCCACGCCTCACATGGTCAACCCTGGTATAGAAAACCAGTGGCCACCTTGTGTCGAGCTGATTGCCAGGTCAGTAGTTCCACCATAGGAAACTCTGTGGCTGCACGGCACTTCATGTGGCAGGGGCATTGCAAGTTTGGCAGGGTGGGAGCACCATCAATACATGGCAGCGCTCTTGGTTAATTATGCACTAAGGATTTCGTCACCATTGTGACAAGTATGGCCAAGTGATCCATTTTCTTTGCTCGTCTCCTATTGCAGCAATTATGCCAGCTCCACATATCTCCAGAGTCCGAATTTTTATAGACTCATAATGTACTTTGTTATTGAGTCATCATAGGGTAGTCCAACTATTCAGTTTTTGGGGTATAAATGCAACTCTTCCCAAACTCAACTTTTAATATGAATATTTTAGTCTATGCAATGCTGAATCTTTTCACTTATAAAGGTAGTAAATATTGGTTAATGCAAAAATATAGAGATTCTCTGATAAAAACACAAAGTATACCTTGATAAAAACAATGCGTTGGGGGCAAGATGGAGTCAGCGTAAGCCTGTGTACGCGGCCGCCACGCCACGCTAGCCACTGGACCCTCGGGTGATCGGCTACCTGCCCTGTGCATCGGTGATGCTGGGATCCCAGGAGTATCGCGTGTATCGAGGGTTGAGGCAGCGAAGGTTGCAGCGGAACGTGAACGGAGCTACGGGATGCTCGATAGAGCGGTGGAGAGACGCTGCAGAAAGGAGATCTGCCACGCGGACCTGTTTTTTTTTTTTTCCCGCTGCCAAACTGAAAACATTTCCATTTCCATTTTCACTGATCAAGAGTTTCTGCTCACGGCTGCCGCGGAACCAAAACACGGATACCTGGTGAGCGCTCTGTGAATCGGACGGAGAGGCACCGTTTTGAACGGCAGGAAGTGCTTTTTCGGGGCTTCAGCGGTCTGGTGCTGGTGTGTACAGCCTTATTAGCGCTGTGCGGACTTTGGGAACAGCAAAGTACACCGGAGGGACTAGGTTCTGGCGAAGGGAGCAGAACCAAAAGAATGAGTTATCGTGGCAAAAAAGGCTTAAAGGTAAAGACACCTACCATAGGAAAGGATTCCTCGGCGGGAGATGATGCCGGCAAGACCAAGTCCGGACAGGTCAGTGGGGCTACAGGGGCAAAAAAAATACACTGGTCAGACAGGGGCAGGGGCAGGGGTTTCTAGTAAAGACTCAAGAGACAATAAAGACAAAGATGCTACTTTAATACAACCTCTTCCAGCCAAAATATTTCTAGTGGCTAAAATTCAGGCTACCATTGCTAAAAACAACACAAAGAACACGCAATGCCTTAATAGAGCCGAAGACTCCCCCCAACAGAACTGCGACGCTACACAAAATCCCGCTGCTAGTCTGGATCCCAGTAATGCCCCTTCCAGCCTGGAAGTTCTCCCGACCCTGATATGCAACCAGCAACACTCAGCGGAACCTTCTTTATCATTGCTTACTTCAATTGAAGAACATGACTATACACTTGGCCCCTCTAAGCCCCCTAATCCTCTCTTAACCCCACTCCCTATTGAGGGTGAACACCCAGAACCTGATGAAGGAAACATTGGCAATACCCTATTTACTCCCTTTGAGAACCTGAATACTAGGGACCACCCCACAAAGACGGAAGCTGCCATCCAAAATTTGGAAGTTCCACCTGGCTCTACTGCCCCTTGGACCCCAGAAATTGGTCAAGAGGCCTTTTACTCGGTATCAGACAGTACTCCGAGCTCATCAGGGGAAGAGGAGACGGAAGAAGATGAAGGCAATACTAACAGCACCAGCGAAGAGGAAAGTGAGACTTCCCACGATAATACTGGCACAATCGTCCGCCATAAAAAACCAAAGAACAAGACCAAACGGTGGAGCCAGCTTAAATGGGATTACTCTGACTCTCAGATGTCCTATCACCTAGAAGAAGATGAACCGACCATGTCACAACCACTACCACAGGGGCACAGCCCGAGAAGACTACAAGCAAAAACTAACGAGACATTGGAGCCCTCACTTGCCGCCATACTTGCCTCGATTAAAGATATCCAGGAGGAGGTGAGAGGTGAAAATCGGGCAGCAAAAAACGCAGCAAAAAAACTACAGGGTGGTCTCAGACGGCTGAACAAGACCTGTACAGATATTAGCAAGAGAGTGGGCATGGTCGAGGCTAGGACAGAACATCTGGAAACTGATGCAGTGGCTACTAAACAGGCCACTGATTCCAATTCTGCTTGTCTCATGGATTTACTGGTGAAAATTGAAGAAAATAAAAACCGACAACGCCGGAATAACTTGCGCCTGTTGGGGATTCCAGAAGGAAAGGAAGGGGAAGACCCTAGACAGTTCATTGTCAAGCTACTGCAAGACTCTTTCCCAGAAAACACTGAATGGGATTGGGACCGCGAAGTACAGCGAGCTCACAGGTTTCCCTTTTTTTTAAAAAAACAATACAAAAACGGTAATGTGACTGAAGGTCAGCCCCGGGTCTTCCTTGTATACTTTGGCAACTTTGTCCTGAGGCAACTGGTTTACGATAAGGGGCTCATGGAATTACCTTTTTTTCTAAACCAGATTTCTGTCATCAGACCATTGAGCGTAGATGGCATCTGCGGCAGTTGATCTCTCTCTTACAACAACTAGGTGCAGAGGTGTATCTTATGAACCCAGCTAGGTTAAAAGTTATCCTACACGGCACTACCAAGGTCTTTACATCTGAGATTAAAGCCAAAGAGTACTTGTAAGAGATCAGACTAAAGAAAGGACGTAAAGGGGCAAATTGAAAAACCAAAAAAATAAAATAAATAAAATGATGCTATCTCCTATTTTATTGAGGGATAGGGGAAAAAAAGAAAACTATTGAAAGATAATTGTTATTCTCTCTTATCTCTTTTTTCCCTCTCATCCTCTAGTTTCTCTTAGAACTTGATTCATCTGGTGGGGGAAAAGGGGAGAAAGGATGAAAGGAACTGGGGAAAGATTGTAAATCTAGATGGCCGATCACCTGAACTTATTGTCAAGCATACTTACTTTTTCTCAGGCGCCTGGTGTGGTTGGCGGCTGTGGCTTATGACTGACCACCATCATTCAGGCTTTGCCTGATTGCTCACAGAAAGGGGGGGTGGGTGGGTGGAGGAGGGAACCAGGGGGAGGGGTGGGAGTGGTGGGGAGGGCTACAGAAGGCACATACAGGTACTAACCATACACATACATACCAAACTTTATTAACTAGTTTTGTTTTCTTTTTTCTTATGGAATTTAGATGGGCACTGCTATACCCTTTAGATGGCTAGGCTAGAACCATTACGAATTGTCTCTGTCAATGTTTGTGGTTTGAACGATGCATCAAAGAGACAAAAAGTGGCCATGGGCCTACGAACACTTGGGGGAAACATCATATGTCTACAGGAAACCCATGTAGAACAGTCCCAAATACATTTACTAAACACATTAGGGTTTAAAGTAGTGGGCGCTACCACGCAAGGAGCTAAGACAAAGGGGGTAGGAATCTTAATTGATAGAAAATTTGCCATCAGCAATTCACGAACCAAATCAGATTCACTAGGAAGGTGGGCCATCACCCAGATTCAACTCCCTCATAACATTTCTTTCACTCTTTGCTCACTATATGGGAGCAACGTTGATGATCCCGGGGCCATTAATCAAGTTTCCAGTGAATTAGCACACTGGCCCACCCCGATAGTTCAATGCGGGATTTCAACATACACCTACATAGCAATTAGGATGCCAATACAACCTGGAAATATAAAGGAAGGAAACCCCAAGTCTTTCAAGCTTTAACTAACCTCATTCAAACTCACGGACTGATAGATGGCTGGGCGAGCAAAAACCCTTCACTACCTGGGCACACTTTTTATTCAGCCCCGCATCAAGTATTGTTTAGATTAGACTACTTTTTTGTTTCTGCATCATTGGCCGCCAGCTTCACTATAGACATTGCACCCCGTTTTATGTCAGACCATAACCCTATTATTCTTACCATAAGGGAGTTTGGGCAATCCAGAGAGGCTTCCAGATGGAGTTTTGAGAAATCTTTATTATACGACCCTAGCTTATAAATCACATGCAAGGATGGATTCAGGTGTTCCTGGAGATAAACATTGGTTTCGCTTCCCAAATGACAGTCTGGGATACCCTAAAGGCAGGGATCAGAGGCGAGACCCTTAGGTTCTCTGTCCAAAAAAACAGAACGGAAAAAACCCAGATTAAAGATCTCCAAGAAAAATAGAAATAAAGCTAACCCAAACAATCCACGCAGGGCTAGATTGTCAGCCAATCCAGCAAGAAGCAATTCTAGCTAGGGCGGAAATAGGGGCGGTGTTTATGGGAAAAATCGCGGCTAAGTGGGCAGCGGCAAGGGAGAAGACGTACGAGTGTAGTGACAGCATTGGACATCATTTAGCTGTTAGGACGAGACAACAAACTACCTCTAGTGAAATCCACAAAATTAGACTTGCTTCAGGCACAGAGGTCACTGATCCCAGCTGTATTCGGCATGAGTTTCAGGAGTTTTATGCTAGGCTATATAAGGAAGAAATCTGCTGCATGGCCGATGCTCTAAAAGATCTTTGAATATCTCACCGAGATCAAACTAAGCAAACTTAGCCTAGAAGATAGCGAACTATTATATCTTACTCCTACATGGGAAGAAATTCTGGACGCCCTCAATAGCCTCCCTGATGGGAAGACTTCTGGCCCTGATGGCATCCCCGTTGAATTTTTTAAAATCTTTGCCAACCAAATCAAGGTCATATTCACAGAGGTAATCACATCCATCTTTAGTGGCGCCTCCCCTCCAGCCTCTTGGTCTAATGCCAGAATTTCTATCTTTCCAAAAAAGGATAAATCTCCACTAGATATGAGTTCTTATAGACCAATAACTCTTATCAATTGCGATTCTAAAATATTTTCCAAGGTATTAGCCTCCAGAATATCCTGAGTAGTGGAACACCTTGTCTCAAAATGGCAACATGGTTTTATACCTAAGAAAGGGACTACCGAACATGTCAGGAGAGTTATTACTCTGTTTGACGCTGCCCAAGTAGCCGGAGACCCGATGTCACTCATATAACTCGATGCCGAAAAGGCTTTTTACCGGGTCTCTTGGCGATTTCTCTGGAAGGTAATGGACAGTATGGGGTTCGGAGGCAGGTTCATGCAGGCGACGCAGGTACTCTATCACAACCCAACTGCTAGTGTCGCCATCAATGGACAACTGACGTAGCCCTTTAAAATCTCACGTGGCACCAGGCTGGACTGCCCCTGCTTCCTGTTACTGTTCGCTATTTACTTAGATCCCCTTATCAAACAAATAGAGAAAAATTGCTACATTTCTCCAGTAACATACTTTCGAAACAGCTGTAAAATCTTGGCTTACGCTGACGATCTTGCCATTACCACTCCAGATCCTGCCAATTCCACACTGGCACTAGAAGGCGAGGCCCAAACATTTGGGAGATTATCTGGGTACGCCCTAAATAAGAACAAAACACAGATACTAGTAAATAGCAAAATCACTTGGGCTGACGCCAGAGTGGTACCAAAGGCTAAATACTTGGGTGTACTAGTTTCACCTAGACTGGAGGAAATAGTCGCAGTTAATCTGGCTCCCCTTGCTGTCCAGACGAAGAAGGCATTAAACAAATCGATAACTTACATCTAACGTTGGTCGGCAGGTGCAATGTCATTAAAATGACTTATTTTCCCAAACTACTTTATTTTTTTCGCTGCATTCCCCTTGAGTTTAGTAAAAAAGATCTACTTATATTCCAACAAATTTTTACCCAATTCATTTGGGCATACGCCCAGCCCAGACGTGCACTAAAACATCTCACATTACCGTAAGACAGAGGTGGATGGGCTTTTCCTAACATCACTCTATACTACTGGGCGGCAGTCCTGCAATACAGTTCAGTTCTACTAAGAGAACCCACCTTTGGAGCTGAACCGTCTTTACCCTCACCCTTCCGGTCTCTGTTAGGGGAACAATACTGGGGCTGTCTAATCCGAGAAACAGCTGATAGATATTACAATCGTGTTAAATTTAAGACACTAATGAACTCTTATAAAGTTTTTCGCCATGTCCGGAGAATTTTTGGACTTGGTAGATACAACTTTTACTCCCCTATAACCAGTAACAACAACTTACCTGCTATGTTTAACTCATCCTATCTATCGGAATGGCACAGAGCAGGGATAACAAAACTAGGGGATCTTATAACAACCAGGGTAATTGAATCCTTTTCAACCTTACAGATCAGATTTAAACTAAAAAGTCAAGAATTATTTAAATACATGGCTATTTACGACTACCTATCTAGGAAAGTGGGAGGAGCCAACGGATTTGCCGAGGTTGAGCTTATGAAGACTCTCCAGAATGTAACCACTGTTCGCATTTAAGTATTTATCAAATAATAAATAAGGAAACCCCACACGATTTAGAAACCATTGCTTCCAAATGGCATATTAAACTTGATTCCCCCCAAAGTATATTTTACAACTCCCTGCGGTTATCACAACATATCCTAATTTCTGCCAAACTCCAAGCACAACATTTTAAAACTATATTTTTTCTGTATATGACGCCTAGCAAAATCATCAAATGGGGATCTGGGAGAGGAACATTATGCCCACGCTGCTCTGAAGTAGAAGCAGACTCTATACACATATTTGCAACATGTCCAACTATCAACTCCACCCTACTCGGAATACAGAATTTACTCTGCGAAATAACTAACCAATCAATCCTCCTAAACCCTACGACCATTCTTTTGGGAACACAATCTGACTCTCTAAGAGTAAAGGAGGAAGGGTTGGTTTTTGTTGCAATGGCAGTACGGAGGATATGTGTCTCCTCCGGCTGGCTAGATTCTGAGTCCCCCTCCAACGCACAATGGTTGGCTAGATTAGTCGCTACATATCATCTAGAAAAATCTGTATACGCTAAGAAAGGACGAAGGAAAAGGAGGATGGGGCTTGAAATCTGGGGGGTATTCTACAAATGGATTGATCAACAAGGGCAAGGGGACCCAGAGACATAGTAGGGTTATTAGATACCTACAATACCTTTTTAGTTAGAGGGTGGGGGGGGTCTTGAATTTTCTTTCTTTTGTATCTTTGTTAAGACTCTGCTTTTGTGAAAAACCAATAAAATAAAAAAAAAGATAAAAACAATGCATTCATATCCGAAAATTTCGAAACCCCGTGAAATTTAATCCAGCTATTATTTCTTAATTCATACAAGTAGTCTAAACACATTACTCTGTTTATTTTTACAACTGCTATTCATTAAAATTAAGTACAGTAGATTGCCAGCTTTCCATTATATTAGATCGAGTGATTGACATAGGAATAAATATGTCGTCTTTTTGGGTGACCTAAATCTTTATACTATATTACAAATCCAAATAATATTGTATGTGTCTCTAGTAAAGTGTTCATATCTAATTTCAAGCGTGTTGGAAGGTGGCATTATAGAGAGTGGTAGGTAGGTACCTAACTCCAGCAACGAGGCCACTAACATGGTATTGGGTGCTAAAGAGGGACTCTATAAATTAGTTCTTTGCTCAACCCTTTGTAGCTGACACTGAGCAACAAGGCTTAACTCAGGAGACAGGCTTTTTCCAAAAGCTTCCCAAACTTCTGGAGATTCTTCCAGAAGGTCTCCCGATGGGTCCCAAGTGTCCAAAACAGAATTCCAAGGGTCTGGAATCTCCTTGATGGTCCTTGGCAGTACTGGAGTTCAATTTCCGCAATGCACATAGTCAATCCCTTGAAACTCCACTGGATGCATTCCAGGGGAGGGACTCCGGCCGGAGCTGCAGTGAGTACATTCCTTACTCCTTCTAGAAGCAAGGCAAAGTCCTTAGAGCTATAGCTCCAGATAGTGCCGCAGGCGCAGTCTTCACCAGGCAGGCCATTGGGTGCAGATCAGGATTCAAACAGGACAATCTTCCTTCTTTTTACAGAGTCAGTGAGCAGAACTGAGAGGCACTGCTTCTCTCACATATTTATGCAGTGTTCTCTAGAGACAAGCAGGGGAGCACCCTGTCCAATGTGGTGCAGGGCAGCACCCCAAAGCATGACAACTTCGCCCATAGTGTGGTACCATCTTGTAATAGAGAGCACTATTCTCTCAAAATCCATCATGGCTGAACTTTCAGCAGAGTAGAGCAGCAAGAGCTAACTAATGCAAACTCAGAGTATGGCTTATTTCTATAAACTCCCCCCACTCACATCTGTGAATTCCTTCCTTAAGCCTCCCTTATGGCAGGGAGAGGGGGTGGCGATTGCTGACCAGCTTGCTTGACCTCTTCTTCCTTGGAAGTTGATGCTTTTGTGGCCCAACCCGGTGCTCTGTCACTCCTGTGCCCCACAGAGCTCCCTCCATCAGATAGCCTCTGCACAGCCAGTCCACTTATCACGTTATCATGGCAGCTTGGCTAATCCCCTTAGGCCTAATCAATCAAGGAAGAGTGCTAGAGGCTGGATTTTGGCTTACAGAAAAAAAAGTCTTAGAACATCTTTTTCGTACAGTTATGATGAATTCAGCAATACTAAGTTGCTGAATTTGTCAATACCTATCTGTTCAGTCTTTGAATGATATTTCTGACACTCTCCTAGCAATAGTTATACGTCCATAACATATTGCCATGTTAACCTATGAGGTCAACTATCTTCGATGGGGAATATGAAATGTGCCATTTCTTCCTCATCGGGGTTTATAAAACCTTTTTATAAAGTCCCTGCTCACAGTTACAGGACCCCCACCCCTGGAACAGCTAGGGCAGAACTGGGAGGGGGGGTTTCTAATGTCAAAAAGGATTTTGGTTATTAATTCACAGTGCCAATACTACCAAAGTCAAGTTTGCAGTGAATTTTACTCTTGAAAGCAGCGCTGCAACACAGCTCTGCTTTTAAAATGACCTCAGTCTCTCAGCAGTACACACATGCAAGTGTAACAAAGGCTGCTAGCCTCTAAATTGCCATGGCCCATTATATACTAGGGGCTGATAGGTAGTTGTACCCCACTGCCCTATTATGTACTAGGGACTTGTAGGGTAGGTCATGCCAATTATATGTTTAGCTCAATGTATGTGTTTGTGTTTAACATAGTGCTGACCTTGGGCCTGACTAGCAGAGCCCAGGACACAGTCAGAGTCAGCTACGATCAGTTCCATTCAGCACAAAAAAATGTGGGTGAACAGGCCAAAAAGGTTTACTTTATAACAAAGTGCAAAAATGCAAAGAGAATGACGGCTCTGACAATCAACTACCATATGACGTCAATCCCCTAACATATTGTTTTGACATCCAAAACAATAAGAGGAAGAAATCATATAAAACTTATGAATAATGTTTGCAGTCTATCAAATCACCCAATGTGAAAATAACTCCATTCTTAGCAGTATGCTGCATGAAATGATTCATAAATATAATTCAACATTTCTATCCACCAACACATTGATATCTGCACATTTGTTTATTTTTCAGCTTTACATAGATGAATAATAAAGACACATATAGTTTTCTATTAAGAATCTTACATCATATACCTATTCCTTTAACTGAGGTCTTAATTAAAGATTTCAAAATACCTTGTGTCTTAATTTTTCCAGAAAAGGGAACATTTTAAAAATGGTCTCATTCTGTTGAAAGGTGAAACAATAACGGAAATAATTTTGTGCGTTATTAATCTGAATTTGATCCTTTGATTTTCATACATTAGTAATTAAAATGTTTTCGAAAATAAACATTTTTTCTCCCCACCTTTTGATAATAACGTCTTTTGAGAGAAAAACCTAAATAGCTACAATCCTTCAAATTAAGTTTTTACGCATTGCTTGTTTTCAAGTGTGTCAGCATCCTGCGAAGCACCATCCATAAAAGGGCCATTACATAATGGACCTTCACACAAACAAAATGAGGATCATCGAATGCTAGCGACACTTGATGAACACTCATATAGCAACCGTACGTCAAACACTACTAAAGCAAACGTACGCCAGCAAGCAGGAATGCATGGTCTTAACCAAAATCTGGAATCCATAATAACCTTTCATAGTGCACTGGGTAACATCTTGGAAACCTCAATCAAAACTCTGAAGATGCAGTCGGACAAACTTGATATTCAAATCCACCTAATGAGTACAATAGCCGAACACATCTCCAGTATAAAAAAACTAGATACCATGGGAAATGTGGTTGACATTATTCAGGAACAGTCCCGTCTCCGGACTCAGTCCACAAATTGCACGTGCATTCCAATACTGGAAAAGTTAAAGGATTTGCCGTCAATACTTAAAGACATTCTACAGGAATTCAAGCATGCAAACCAGGGAGTGAATAGTACATTCAATACAAGAGACCTCATTGTGCAACAAAAAAATGCACTCAAAGGCGAAATAGCAAATCAAGACAGGAGAAAGGTGGACCTGACAACAGTAGTTGCACAACAAATAACAATTCAATTTATAAGCTTTATTCGACATTTGTCATAAAAGCATTCACCTAGCCCTATACAATAAATACTACTTTTAAAAATACTTCTAAAAATACATTAAACAATTAAATGTCGAATAATACATAGTAAAAATTCATACATTTAGAATACATTATTATGGTTTAAAAAGATACATTCCATAGATTTAAAAAATAAGAAACATGATCTTTGTCGCAAGAAACAATTTTAAGGATATGCATGATTTCATTATAATACAGTAGCCATTAGTGATCGGGTACGGATTAGCCACGACCACGCCAAATATTTTGCTACACCAACCACATATATTGTTGTACAGTCTGTTTCAAGTATCCTAAGGGCTTCAGATTGGCTACGGGTTCCCAACTTTAGGCAAACTGGTTTTAGCCATTTACGTCTAGGGGACGAATACAGTGGACAACAGAACAAGAAATGGGAGATATGCTCAATTTCCTCATTACAATGGTGACAATGTTCATCCCAGTTCTGGGACCAACGCTTCTTAAACGCATTTAAAGGTAATGTACCAATGCGGAATTGAAAATACAGTTTTCTGTCGTGTGGTTTTTCAATTAGGTCCCAAAAAAATTCATATGAGGGGTACATTTTTAAATTTAAAAAGCGAGATGTTAAGTTTGTACTTACATTGTCCCTAAACATTGCAAGATATATCATTTCCCAATAAAGATCTTTAAGCTTTTCCTTTGAAGGGAAGCAAGATAGGTCATTGTTTTCCCATAAATAATCCAATTTCAATTTCATTAACAAGCCCCGCAACTCTCTTAACCATGGGATGGTGTGGAAGCGATCGAATTTGATTACATCCCTCAGAGCTGCTGCATAGTGGCCTAGTTCTGGGGTCACCATAATTCGCCTCCAATATAGGAGGGGCCGAAGCCTCGCTATGTCCACAATTGATTTTCTACCCAGGTCCAATTTTAACGGGGTTGTTGGTGTACTTTGGGGGACCATTACGACCCCTCTTAGAAACCTATTTTCAGCTCGGTCCAGTTCGCTCAAGTTTGAGAAACCCCATAGTTCAGAGCCGTATAAGCAAGCCCCCAGGACTTTCATAGAATAGATTTCCATGACACAATTCACAGGCTTTGTTAGTGAGGTTCGGTGCTTTAGCGAGATGGCACCTGCTAACTGCCTAAATTTTAATAGGGTTGTGGATATGTGGTGCTTCCAGCTCATATTTTCTTGCAGAGTGATACCCAGGTATGAAAAAGAGTCCACTCTTTCTAGAGGTGTTCCTTTATATTTTATTACACCCTTGAAAGATGACTGTTGGTTGAGGCACATAAATTTAGTTTTGGAGGTGTTTAATTCTAGGCCCCTTTCATCACAATAAACCCCAAAGGCATCCACTATTTTTTGTAACCCACTAGGGGTGCGGGAAAGTAATAATGTATCATCCGCAAACATGAGAACTGGTGCATGAGAACCAGCTATTACAGGGGCGTCACTAGCAATCTTCTCTAGGTGTTTAACAATACCATTTATATAAATGGAGAAGAGAGTAGGTGCTAGGACACACCCTTGCCTCACCCCACGTTCAACCGGGAAGGAATCAGTTACATCACCTTGTTTGCCCCATCGTATCTTAGCGAAATTGTTTTCGTGTAGGCGGACAAGGAGAGTGAGCAATTCCTGTGATATGCCTGCCTCCGCTAAGGTCTGCCACAATTTTTCCCTGGGGACCAGGTCAAACGCGGCTTTTAAGTCTACAAAAACTGCATATAATGTCCCCTTCTTCAAGGTGACATTTCTCCAATAAATTGTTAAAAAATGGAGAACTTGGTCGACGCTACTAGTTAGGGGCCTAAACCCAGCTTGATAAGAAGACAAGATGTTGTTTTCGTCGATCCATTGCTGCAGTTTATTTTGCACTAGTCGGCCCATTAGCTTTTGGGCTGTGTCAATCAGACTAATGGGTCTGTAATTTTTTGCCAGGGATCGATCGCCTTTTTTATATATGGGAATTATTTCGGCTCCCTTCCAAGAGGCAGGCACTTTCCCTCCCATAGCCACTGCATTGGCCAACATTGTGAAGTAGGTGCACCAGGGCTTCCGGTCAGATAAGAAAATATCAGCCGGAATTCCATCCATGCCTGGGGCTTTCCCCCCTGCGACACAATCCAGTACAGCACTCACATCCCTCTCCACAAATAATGGTGTTTTATAATAAACTTGTGGAGGAAGGCTAACATTGTCAAACATAGGGTTACGGGCATACTGTGGTTGAAAATATTCTATCCAACTGTCCTTTGCGACATTATTGGCAGGCTGGGGTGCTATGCCACCCTTTGCCCATTTTACTGAAGCCCAGAAGCGCTTTGAGTCTTTGGAGGCACATACCTCCTTTAGTTCTTGCCAACACTCCTCGTCCCAACGCTTCTTAGCTAATTTTTGGACCTGCCTATACTGGTTTCTCGCCAGCCTTACTGCTTCTGGCCTCCCTAATCTTAGTTCCTTGCTGAGATTGTCTCGTGCTGCCCTGCAGCTCTTGTCGTACCACCCTCTTGTGTCTTGTATTTTCTTTGTTTTATTTGTGGAGGTTTTTTTACGGAAAAAACTTTGGATTTTGGTAAAAAGGATCTCGTGGGCAGCCATCATATAGTCAACAAAATCAGTCTGTCCTAAATTAGACTTAATCTTGGCAACTTCGCCCGCCACTACTTTTTTTAGGGTCTCTATTTTAGCGAGATCTTCTAGGAGCATACTCCACTTCAGGTATCGGGAATTATTCGAACTTACTAAGTCCTGTGAGACCATGTGGTCCTCTCTAGGGTCCTCAGCATTGTTGTGGTAGGTATGTAGTGTCAGGCACAATGGATTATGATCACTTTCGATCTTCGCCTTCACTTCCATGTCTACCAATTTTTCCCAAAGCCTTACATCCAGGAGTATATAATCTATCCTACTGGACGATCTACCATTATCAAAGGTATTTTTCCCCATGGAATCTGACACAGTCCGACCATTAGCTGCTCTAAGTCCCCTTGAAAGACAGAAACTTTTCAATTGTATTGCTACCGTACTCCATTTCCTGATTACGGGGATGTCCAGCTGGGGAATTCCCCACTTGGTATCCTCATCCTCAGCCAGGACTTTATCCTCCTCCCCCAAAGGTTCAAAGGTAGTATTAAAATCCCCACCTATTATTACATAGGAGGGGTCAGGTAGCTGTTCAATATAATTCTCAAGGCACAATAGAGTCTCTGATGGTTTGCCCCTGGCAACTCCCCTTGAATATAAATTAAACAGGGCTAGCTGATGGCCATTTTGCCAAGTAAGGTCGAGTGCCAGAATATCATTGGAGGGTATGGACCTCTGCTTAACCAAACAATTCAAAGATTGACGTACCCAAATTAGCAGTCCCCCTGAGGGACGTCCTACACGGTTGCTTAATGCCGGGACGAAAAAATTCAAGTACCCTTGCCTAAAAATTGGTGTAAGCGACCAGGTTTCTTGGAACATGATGATGTCGTACTGGTTAATAAAGTCAACCCAATCTGGGATGTTTAACTTATTAATAATTCCAGCTATGTTCCATGAAATAATTAATAATTGCGATTTAGCCTGTTGAGAATATGTTTGGGCAGTATCAGGGATATGTAATGTTCCTGCAGGGACCACTCCTAGTATTACTTCTTTATTCAAACTCGGTGACAACTCAACTTCCTCCATTGCACTTTCCCGTTCCTCCTGGCCTCTAATTTGATCTACCACAATGAAAGAGCAAGGTACAACTGGGACTGCTGAAGAATCATCTTTCATGGAAATTTTAACATTTTCTTTGTCCAACTGCATATTCAATGTGACAGGAGAGACACATGCGAGTCAATCACACTCATTTAGGTCCGTTAACACAGAATATTGGTTATCCAGGTTTAGCCCCCACTCACATACTGGGTTTGTTCTTGCCCTTCTATTACCCACTACTGTCCATTTGGTTCTTAGTATGCTCGGCTTGGCAACTAGACCTCTTCTACTATAGAAGAAATCCAGTGTCAGTGGAACTATTTCAGCTGTCCTTCGTTGTGGGGGAAGAATGTTCCGTAGGACATCGGGCAGGACCTCAGGGCCCTTGAAGTTCAATACCACACAATCCCCTTGAAATTTCTTTACCTTAGTACCTATCCACCTAACCCTTCTTGCAGTAAGCAGATCGTCTGATAATTTTTCCTTGCCCCAGGGAGATATATGCATGTTGCTACTAAGCCACTGGAGCGCCTTATTTCTTAAGGAATCTGGAGACTCGATCTGACCAGTTTTCAACATAGGTGTATTTGCTAATACCAAGATAAGGGGCGAGGCTTCAACGATTAGTTCGACTGGAGCAGTTTCTGGGTTTAAAATCTCAGGAATGCTACTGCCCGCTAACTGAGCTGCATCAGCTAGAGCCAGGTCAGAGGCATTATCACTCCTAAGATTGACTTGTTGGGCTTGATCTGAACTAGCATGTGTGCCAGTATTCATGTTCACCCCGGGTGATTTTCCCGCAGTCACCATTTGTTCAACTTTGGATGCAACAAGATTTGGTATTTCCCCTACCCCCTCATTGGTTTTCTTCAGCAGGGCCTCAAGCTTGTTAACCTTGGTGACTAATTGGTCGACCTTTGATATAAGGGGTTTCATTAGACCTAGCAGTTTAGATTCTAGTGAACCCATGAGCTTAACTAGGAGGGCATCCTCCCCTTCTTCATTTTCGTACTCCCCCTCCCTTATCCCGTCCTCTTTCTTTCTCTTAGCTCGTCTAAGTGGGGTTACAGGTTTATTTTTACAAGAGCGTAGGCCGCCTCTTCTAGGGGGCGCCTTGGTGATCCCTTTTTTTGCTCTTGGGGCCGGGACCGGAGTTGGGGGGGTATTGCTCTCTACAACTGTCTCCTCAATTATTACGGATTTGTCTTGGTCTTCTAGGTTAATTAAATCTGTAAGGAGGTCAAGTTGTTGGTCCGTAGAGGTCATAGAAACATTAGTTGCTAGCTGCTCAATTGGGTCTTCACAAAAGTCGGTGTCAATGAGCTCGTCAGTTACAAACTGAGAAACTCCTGATTGGTTAATTTGTGCACAAGGTGGCGAATCCCCCATGCCTAGGGAGGACCTACGATTGTTGTTGATTTTTGTTACTACCTGAACCAGGTAATTGTGCATAGTGTTCGCCGGGGTAGCAGGGGTTTTTTGCTTAGACATAATGGACAAACAGACAGTAGTTGGCACCAGAGCCCTAGCAAAAAAGTAGCAGAGTTGGACCAATTACACTGGAGAAGTAGAGGTGTTTTACCTTGTCAATGTTCGTACTCGAGGGAAGAGGTAAGAGGGATTGCCCAGTCCAGTCTCTCACAGTCTAGAACGGGCTAAAACGGGCCCGCCCTTGGCCCGGGCTTAGCCCGGCGATGTCCCGCGCGCGTCCCGCGATGCGGGAGATGCAGCGCCTTTTTAAAGCGCCTCCGTTCGCGTTTAGGGGGCGTGGCCAATGCAAATGCACCTGGAAGTTGTTGTGCCTGATTCCCCCCACTCTGCGGCTGCGCCTGATGGATTGCGGCGCCTGCGGCGGGGGGGAACGGCTACAGGGCAGAGAGTCACCAGCAAGCACCCCCGTTAAGCAGTGGCGAGGGGCCCAGGTCCAGGAGATAGCAGCGCCAGGAGATAACAGCGCCAGGAAATAGCAAGCGTCAGCAAGGCAGGTTCCAGTGAGTCCAAAAAGCAACCCGCTCTCCAGCAGATGCAGCGCCTTTTTAAAGCGCCTCCGTTCGCGTTTAGGGGGCGTGGCCAATGCAAATGCACCTGGAAGTTGTTGTGCCTGATTCCCCCCACTCTGCGGCTGCGCCTGATGGATTGCGGCGCCTGCGGCGGGGGGGAACGGCTACAGGGCAGAGAGTCACCAGCAAGCACCCCCGGTAAGCAGTGGCGAGGGGCCCAGGTCCAGGAGATAGCAGCGCCAGGAGATAACAGCGCCAGGAAATAGCAAGCGTCAGCAAGGCAGGTTCCAGTGAGTCCAAAAAGCAATACAAGAGACCTCATTGTGCAACAAAAAAATGCACTCAAAGGCGAAATAGCAAATCAAGACAGGAGAAAGGTGGACCTGACAACAGTAGTTGCACAACAAATAACAGATAAAGAACTGAAACAAAACATGTCAATAAAAATAATAACCAAAGAACAACAGGATGTCCAAAATTTTAAAGGGACAAACCCAGGAGTTCGGAATAACAACTGTCATGACTCATTAGAAAAGGAACAGCTCTTGCAGGACAGTGAAAAAAATCCGAACACCAACCAACCCCTAACTAAAAGACAGAAAAAACGGGCGAGGAAAAATAGAAATCAACTATTAAACCGTATGCCGGCTACCAAGCAGACCTTGATCAACCGATCTTCAACTGCCCAAAACCACTAGTCAAAGCAAAGGTTGGTAATGAAGAGGGATGTGGCCCCTATCAATAACACCAAAATCCCGGGGCAGTTCCAGGAAGCAGAGCTCTAAAGCAGTAGGGCAACAGCACACCACCAAAGAGGAATGTTGCATCGTCCTAGCCCAAATAAAGAGATCACGAACATCAATAATACAAGAGGAGATGGTCCATGTTGCAAGCTCAGATACAGATGACCCAAATAAGAATGAACATGCAACTTTAGCCACAATATCAAGTAGTGTGGATTGGAGTTTGGAAAGTATCGAGTACGACCACTCACCATTGAATAGAGAACTACGGAGTTCAAAGGACCAGCAAAATAAAGAGGGGAATTTCGCGCCGGGATGCCCCCGGGTAAGCTGAGCGCGTTACAAGTTTCATATAATAATAATAATAATAATAATAATAATACACAACAACAAAACATCTATGTTAAGCAGCATGGCACAAACCATCAGCAGATATGAGTCTAACATGCAAGGAGGTCAAAAGCCCAAAGGTTTTGATAATAAACATAAAGTTGCACAAAACCCTGACACAACTATGAGTATCAACAATACCTCCAAAAGGGACAAAATTAACGCAATACAAGTTACAGCAAAAGTTGACAAGAGTAAGCAGGACCAGCTACAAGTAAAGATTATCACAGAGCGGCATGATAAAATTATAGGATTGTAAAAAGCAGCTAGGTCAATGCCCATCCTAGTGACCACCATCAACGACCGTTCGCCTAACATAGAATCAGGCGGACAAAAAAGAACAATTCTGAAAGCAAAAACTAAGGCAAGCATGCCATCAGAGCAATTTGGGAATGATGATTACACCGAACAGGTGAAAAGCACAAAGGAAGAGTCGAAGGATAACGGAAGCAATAAAACAATGTGAACTCGGTTGTATCGCAATGTGCAAGGTATAAAACCAATAACCACTAGAAGGTTACTTTTTATACCTAATTATAAAATGCAAGTCACACAAGATTATCTAAACCGAGGAAACATCCTACACCTGACATCGGTCATCCCGAGCCTCAACCATATAACGTCTGCAGACCTATTAACAATTGAATTCATTAATCTTGGGAACAACTTAGCCAATGAAGGCACCCTCACAACCTGGAGTGGCGTGGAAATAGTCAAGCAGTTTCTCAATGAAACCACAAAATTTGAAGAGTGGGGGATTTCGCTCAAGGAAGAAGCAACAACAGGTTATCCCTCGCCCTTATTAAAAAGGCACACTAAACGAGATGTTCATACCAGTACAAGCCGACAAACATACTCGGTATTGCAAGGTGCCAGGGGTGCAGAACTTACAAAAACTGAGCAACAGAATAGGCCAATGCAATGTCCAACTGAAGACTGAATTAACAGCGGGCGTGTAATACCAGACAAAGTATAGTAAAAGTCCTTTCTTGGAACATTGCTGGAGCCAAAGAAATCTTAAACAACAACTGAAAAATGGACACTTGGGACCCTTATGACATCATTGCCCTGCAGGAAACTTGGCTAACAGAGCCAATTGATGTCCCAGGTAGGATCAGTTTTCATGTCAGTGCAACCCGCATCCAGCGCCATGGTCGAGCGAAAGGGGGCCTGTAGGTATACATAAATACTGCATTAAATATCAAAGCTTCCCAACTAGCAGCTTCTACGGCAGACATGCAAATAATCAAATTTGAGAGGTTATCCCAGTCTGGTATCGGAACCATAATACTAATCAATGTATACGCTCACCCAAAAATGAAGGTAAAAAAAGAGCTATTCAAATGCATTAACAATGTAATATCCGGGTTCTGTCTTGATCAACCAGCATGGGAAATAATCATCACGGGCTATTTCAATACCAATCTAATACAGCCCCCAGAAGAGGAGGATAATATCATCGCTGCCAATGAATTCTGGGCGGTTGAAACACAGGAGATCCCGCACACCAAGAAGATCGACCGAGTGGGAAAACAATTGATGAGGGCCCTGAAAAACCATGGGTTGCGAGTAGTTAATGGAAGAATTAAACAGGACAAACCTCCCTCTAGCACCTTTATAGGCCCTAGCGCAAGTAGAATTCTGGATTATACCATCGTCTTGCTCCTGCTGCTGGGGTTAGGTTAATCAAAAATTTCCAAATCCTATGTTCGTCTGACAGTGACCATTCAATGCAGCATATTGAAATCAACCTGACACCATTGAAACATTTAAAAGCCCGATCATTAGTTGGGGAAATATTGACAATCAATCTGAAGCGACTAAGATGGACGAATAATTTACTACCGCAAATAGCACATGATGCAAAGCATTTATTCCAAAATATAACCAACGGAAATGCAATGTGCGCAGAAACATGGACTGCCTTTTTGAACAAACTACCAAAGACTGGAACCAACTCGAGGATGAAGTCCTACCAAAAAAACAACGGTCAGCGTAGTAATACCATACTGTCCTTAAGAAGGTGTCTGCGGAAGTTCATGAGGCAAGCAAAGGGTCGCACTTCAGATTCGCACTTTTGGCAAACAAACCGACTTGTAAGGAAACAATATAAGAGACAAATATGGATGGGAAAAAAAATCAGAGAAACTGATTTTTGGACTAAATTACTGCAAAACATAAAGAAATCTGATTCCAGAGCATTCTGGTCACAGGTAAATACTCTAAACAGATCAGTACAAACAATAAATATGACCTGTGTTACAGAAAAGGCATGGGTACAACATCTACTTGACACATTTTCGGTAAATCCATCTACGCCGCTCATAACAACAGCTAACAATACATTGAAAGTAGTGAACTTTAAGACCTTCATCCTAGCGCAATTAAACAACCTGTGTATCAATCAGCAAGGTGAAGATCAAACAACCTGTTCTCACGTGGAATCAGAAATATTAAAAATAATTAAGAGAAGCAGGCAAGCGAGTGCTCAGGACCAAATGGTGTCCCCCAGGCCATCTACAAGGAGGACCCACAATATTGGGCATGCAAATTAAACATCCTATTTAGCTCAATAAATAACACAAGGCGGCTCCCAGAAAGCTGGAGAGGGGCGATTATAAATCCGATTTACAAAGGAGGAGATCGAAAAAAACCAGCTAATTACCGTCTGATAGCACTTATAGATGCCGAAGCAAAATATTATGCATCCCTGGTGCTACTAGACCTTACTATATGGTCTGAAGATAATAAGAAAATTCCAGTAAATCAGACTGGGTTCCGCAGGGGTACATGCACCATGGCTAATGCCATGGCGATAAGTTTAATCGCCGAAAAGAGTATACAAAGCCGTCAAGCATTGTACTCCTGCTTTGTTGACTTTAAGGCTGCTTTTGACCGTGTCAGCCGTCAGCTACTATGGTCCAAGTTAAAACAGCAGGGCTTGCCTGATACAATTCTAAATCCCATAATGGACTTATACACAGATTCCTGGATGCAGGTAAAAATCGCAAACAGGCACCAGTTAACAGGGAAGATCAGGGCATATGACGGATTGAAACAAGGCTGCGTTCTGGCGCCCCATCTTTTTAATCTATTCATGGCAGACCTAACTACAAGGCTAGATGGGATTAACGCTCACCCGCCATGGCTGGGAACACTACGGTTGACACATCTCTCCTACGCCGATGATTTGGTACTCCTTAGTCAAACCAAAATAGGTCTGCAACGCCTCCTGCATGAACTGGCTGAATACACTAAACAGAATCTTCTCAAAATAAATAGCCAGAAAACAAAGATTATGATAATAACTCGCCAACGCAAAGCCCTGCCACTTTTTGTCATAGATAATAAGAAACTGGAGGTAGTGGAGGGCTATAAGTACTTGGGAATACAAATGGATAGATGCTTAAATTTTTCCTTGCATTTTGAGGTCATTGAAAAAAAGGGAACAGCTCTGTTACATGCATTCAACAGTATTTCCGAACAGCTAAAAGGCCCTCTGTTTAATCCGCTTTCGGCAGTCATCAAGGCCAAGCTACTCCCTACAATAGCCTAAGGCAGTGTGTTACACCATGGGAGAAGTGCGCAGCTTTTAGACAAAATTCAAACCAGAGTCTATAAGCGTATATTCAGTCTACCGTGCAATGCCTCTCCGGCACAGGTCCGACTCGGGTTTGGCCTGCAATCACAAGAACTGCTAAAAAAGTATGAGACTATTAAGTTCTGGTATGACATCTGGATGAACAGGGAAACAGAGATCAATTCTGCCACGTGGGAGGCAATGCAAAATAGTCCCAATTCTCAGTATACTAAGTTCCTAAACCTGTCCCTTGATACCACCGAACTTGCATCATTGTGGCAAACTAAGCTACCTGTATCATCATTTAAGCAAGTTGTTAAAAGGGCGGCAAACAGGCATTCGCTGATCAACAACAAGTCAATCTTCAGCCACGGCGCACATGCCTGGATGATAACTCAATCATACACTATGCCAAAACCCGCAGTCTATTTAGGGTTAACCTTCTCATCATTTGTCAAATTGAAATACCTTAGCTTAAGGATGGGAAACCTGCCAACAAATGCAGATCAACCAGATTGGAGGAAACTGGACACCAAGGAGTGTGACTTATGTGGTGCCACAAAACAAGACTTTATCCACCTATTTTGCCTCTGTCCCACACTGGACCAGGAACGACGACGCTGGTTAAAGGCAAAATTTAACAACTATGGAATACAATTTCAATTTTCAATTTCAATTTATTTTTATTATGATTTGGAATTCCGTGCAATTCCACATAAAATACAGAATAAAAACAGCTTTTTCATACAAATCAAAGAGATAAAAAACAATTTCACAATTACACCTACCGATACAATATATTTAACCTCGTAAATCTGGTTTACTAAAAACATCAGTTGTTAAAATACAAAAATTAATACCTCATTTTCACTAAATTTCAACTGCGAGGGTAAGTAATCTAATACGTCACATTGCAGGGCAAAAGTATCATATCAATCGGCTTTTAGTCTAAAAATCATCGGTTATCAGCAAAGACAAACATTTCGAAAGACAAAGGGTGTTAAAAAAGTTTTTTTTTTTTTTTTTTTTTTGTTAGGAGATGAACTTGTCAAGAAGAAAATCGAAAATAGCAGCAATTATTTTCAACAGTACCAACTAAAGTGCTAGTGCATTAATTAAAGTGCAAATGCTTTACTAGTACTTTGTAATGCAACATACATAGTTAATTAACATTCCTACAAATATGATCTGAAGCAGTAAGGGTTGAATGGTATTATTATTTTTAACGGTCTATCAAAGTGCCAATAGTGCTTCAATAAAATACTGATACAAAAAATGATTACACACAATATTTTTTTTAAATATCTACAATTCACCCATACCCATTCATTTTTCTTTTAATAAACATTTAAAAATTCTTTAAAAAAGCAGAAAATTTTAAAACACATCAGTTCGGATGGGGGAAACATAAGAAAATTGCGGGCCTGTTCTGCCGTTGCAATGTTATGCTGTAAGAAACCATGCCTTAAATAATTACGGCGAATTAGATGGAGTGCTGGACACACTATCAGGACATGATTAAGGTCTTGTACACCGCCATTGCATAGATTACCGCGTCTTTCATTTTTTGGGGATACCCTCCCAAGCACCTGTCACAATCCTCAAAGGAAGCATGTTCAATCTCAGTAATAAGAGCACTCGGCGTGCTCCATGATACAGGTTCCAAAGTACATATGGCTGAGGTTTTTTGACAATAAAGCTCCCCATAATGCAATCTAGCCTTCCATTCGCATTACATGTTTGCTGATCTCTTCTACTTGAGATCATATATATAGATTTTTTAATAATAAGCTTTAGAGCTGATTTATCTAAACGGAGTACTTCTTCAAAATCAAGATCAAAAATACTTTAAGATTTTAAATAATTTCTAAAAATTACACTTTTCTTTAGCAGAGTAACAAAAATTTCCTTATACAATGCAGCCCGTACCTGTCGATCTGCCATCATACAAGTTCTGTGTACAGCGGATCCACAATTCATTTGTAGATCAGTTAAGTTTGTTATGAACTTTGAGAACAATAGAGGTGTCATTGCAAAGGGCCGTTAAAAGTTTAGCTCAAGATGTAATGTAAAGAGGCAATAAGAATCTTTGTTTTACTCTCACGCAAGAAAATTCAACCAGCCATCTTTCACCATTTAATAGTTTTATAAAACCCGCAGTAGATCGACCTAAATCAATAACAATCTTGAGAAGGAAGAGCTGTACGAATCGTTTTGCAACAGCAAATGGATCGATTCACATTGACATTTAGCCTCTGAAATAAGACCAATTCTTCTATAGAATCAATATAAAACTGGTCTATGTAGTTAGTCCCACCGTTGACATTTTACGAATAGAAATACTTTTTAATGCTTTTTAAAAATGTATACTGATGAATTTTAAACTAATGTACTTTCCCCTTTGTAATGGTTTTTATTAACTATACAATAAAATTCTACTTCTACTTCTACTACAGTGCTTGTGTTAGACCCGGCATCTTCGGCGTGGTTCCCCTCACTTTTTGCTTCCGACCTCCTGTTTTGCTGACTTTATTTTTTGCCGGCTTTAGGATTATGGGAACTTCACCACTGCTAGCCAGTTCCAATGTGCATATGCTCTGTACACAAGGCCCCTGATTTCTTCCAAGAGATTTTTGTGCCTCAGAGCCTGACATAGGGGTGATCCTCTCAAAGCAAAATCTAGAGGTCGTGGATCGGGGAAACGACCTTTACAAAGACTCATTCACAATGAAGGGCCTGAACCACGACTCCTTAACAACGACTGAACCTGAATCATGAGTTTTTTAACCACTAATGCATTTACAACTACCTCTGGCCAGTAGATGGCAGTCTTGAATTGTATATGAAAGAAGTATTACTACAGCGCTAAAATGATAGATGGCTGTATTTTATATGGTTTTATAGAGTGGATGTTTTGTTTTTTAACAGAATACGTTTAGGAAACCGTTTTCTAAAATAGTGTTTACTATGTGAAAACGTGTTTGAATTTCGTTGTAAATGCATTAAAGGTAAAAGAATACTCGCCGTAAATAAAAATTACTTTAAAATGTAAGTATTTAGGTAAGTATTAAAGGTAAGTATTACGTGTAACATTAAAATATATATGTATATATATGCATATATAGGGTTGCAAATGTATTTTTAAGGGTTTAGGGTGAGTATAGGTTTTTGGGTGGTAAGGGTAATATTGGGATTTAAGGTGCGTATGGGTTTTTGGGTGGCAAAGGTACTTTTTACAGTTTGGGTGGAAAAGGAATTTGTAGGGTTTAGGGTGGGTATAGGTTTTTGGGTGGAAAGGGAATTTTAAAGGTGTGGGGTGGGTGTAGGTTTTTTGGATGGAAAGGGATTTTATGACATTAATAGTGAGTATAGGTGTGTGTGTGTGTGTATATATATATATAGTGTTAATACTTACCAATATGCACTTTACAACGCATATGTCTTTTGCACGCATGCCTTTACCACGAAATTCAAGTGTCTTACATGTACATACAAACCCATTACCCATACATACATGTGGATATATATATATATAATATACATATGGGTTTATACTTACCAGTAAAATAGATACATTAATGGGGTGAAGGCAAGTGAAGTAAAGGTATAGTAGTTGTAAAAGATAGCTGTTGTTAAAACTATAGTGGTTTAGAGTAAGTAATGGTTAAGGAGTACTTGTTTAGACTGTAGTTGTTCAAGTGGGAGTTGTTCCATCATACAACCCATGGATCAACCTGTAGTCTTTATCAATAGTATGCTAGTTCCCAGGGAACAGAGGTGGGGCACCATTGAAAGGGAAGCCTTTGCTGTGGTCTAGGCACTGAAGAAGCTTAGACCATACCTGTTTGGCACTCACTTCCGGGTTCAGACAGACCACAGGTCCCTCAGATAGTTAATGAGTTGAGGAGTGAGAATCCCAAACTGTTGAGGTAGTCCATCTCTCTACAGGGAGTGGACTTTATGATGGAACACCGTCCTGACACAGACCACGCTAATGCTGATAGTCTTTCCAGGCTCTTCCGCCTTAGTAAAGAGTACTCCCAAGGGGTGGGTAGCTCTTCCCACCTTCAGCTGTGTGGGACGCATGTTTTTCCATGCATCCTTGGTGCGGATTTCCCAATGATTTTTTGCCTTTGGCCCGTTTTGCTGACATCATTTTTTGGTGGATTTAGGATTCTGAGCACTTTATCACTGCTAACCAGTTCTAGCCTACATATTCTCTGTACTCAAAACATGGTTACATTGGCTAATTCACAATTGGCATATTTAATGTAACTATACGTCTCTAGTAGAGTGCATTAAATGGGCCCGGAGATTATAAATTGAATGCTAGTGTGGTGCATGTAGTACTGATTGTGCCACCCACTCAGTAGCCCTGTAAACATGGCTCAGGCCTGCCACTGCAGAGCCTGTGTGTGCAGTTTACATTGACATTTCAACCAGGCAAGGTAACCTACTTGCCAGGCCCAAACCTTCCCTTTTATTACATATAACTCACCCCTAATGTAGGCCCTAGACAGCCCTATGGGCAGAGTGAAATGTAATTAAAAGTTAGGACATGTACTTCTGAGTTTTACATGTTCTGATAGTGAAAAACTGCCAAATTCATGTTCTATTACTGCAAGGCCTATCTCTCCTATAGGTTAACATTGGTATTGTCTTAAAACATCTTTTATTGTAATTTCCAATTAGGAAAACATAGAGATTTGGAGTTTGGTGTCTCTGGACTCACAATTTAAAATGATAACTTATGGTGAAGTTGGATTTAAAATTTTAAGTTTGAAATTGTACTTTTAGAAATTTGGCATTTTGTTACTTTAATCCTTCTGTTCATCTGCCAGTCTCTGTACACATGTATGGGTTTGGTGACAGCTGGGCTTTGTGCATTCCCTCTAGATAGTCACACAAATGGAGCTGGGGTGTGAAATTTGCATACTGATGGCCCATCACCAGGGCTTATGGGCCTTCCTGAGGTAGATTGGGAGGGTGGAAATAACACTTGCACCTGGATAAGGATTCTTCCCAAATAAAGAGCTACATTAACCCATTGTAATGAGTCTGGAGCCAGGGCAGGAACGCCAGGGACTTTGTGATTTTCAAAAACTTCTTTGAAGTCTCCCTCTCTTCAAACTCACATTTGGGCATAAGTTCTGGACGCCTGACACCACCAAATCAGAATCAATGACATTCTGACAGGATGAAGAGCTGCTGTGCTACATGAGGGACTTCCATTTTTTGAACTGCTTCACTGCATAGATCTGCTGCCTGTTGATTGTTGCGCTGTAGGAGGGACTGCCCCTTTGCTACCTTCTCTGCTGTGTTGGCCTCCTGCCTGCTGCTTCTTGCCTCAGCATGAGAAGGATAGGGCCTGTTCTCTATATCCTTGAACCCAGATTTCTCCAAGGGCTTGCTGGCTTGCCTCCTGTTTTCTGAAGCCTCCGAGCCATAAATGAGTTCTTGCAATTCTGCTGTTGGACTCTGCCATCTGTGAATGTTACCCTTGCCTGACGTGCCTCTCACGTCCTTGGACTCAGAAATGGGCACTGCAGCTGTTTTCTGTAAAAAATGATGCAGTGAATACTTTGAGTTGATCCGAACTGACGCTGTGCCCTCTGATTTCGACACAGTGCCAATTACATTACAACACAGATCTGAAGACTCTGCTGAGAGGCTCGACATTGACGCAAAGCTGATTCTTTGACACTGACTGCAAGGCTCGACTTCACTGCACCGGCAATACTGCACCGGCCATACTGGGCTGCGCACCTACTCCTAAGCAGGTGGTGAAAGATCTTGAAGTCTGGGTAGACTTGAGTCTTAGTTTTCAGTTCCAAACCAAGAAAGTCGCGAGGACCTGTTTTGGCATACTTAGGGGGCTTAATGCTTTGCTTGGGTTTTTTGACCCATCAGTTAGGCAAATGATCTTCCAGGCCTCTATCCTATCAAGACTTGACTATGGCAATGCACTCTGCTTAGGGGTTAACAAGACTGAAACCAAGAGATTACAGCGAGTTCAAAATGCAGCTGCTAGAACCCTGCTGGGTGTCCCCAGAACCTGCCCCACCTCTATGGCAATCCGTCGGCTGCATTGGCTTTCTGTCGCCAACCGAGTGGAATTTAAGGTCCACTGCAGTGCATTCAAAATCCTGAAACTTTACTCTAAGGGCTATTTTGTCCAGTCTGCTATCACCTTACTCCCCTATGCACAACCTTCACTCAACTGAACAACACCTGGCGACTGTGCCTTGTATGAGGAGGGTACATTCAGGCAGGCGCTGTTTCCATCTCTTGACTGCCAAGCTATGGAATGATCTGCCATACTCCATTCATGCCATGGAAAATTACATGGTCTTTCGCAGAGTTATTAAAACCCATCTCTTCCCCACAGCCTAGATCCTAGTTTATGATTTCCAGCCTCTATGTTCTGCTTCAGCGCTGGGACGTCTCTTTGCTGAGGCAGCTGTGGCTATACAAAACATGTTAACATAACATAACATCACCCCGACTGCGTGAATCAGATCTGAAGTATTGAGCTTTTGATGCTGAAGCTTTCTCCGTCCAAGATACTTTTCAGTGGTCCCTGCATGGGTACTGTAGCGGGTCTGTCCTCCATTGCGGTCAGTCTGAAACTTTGGATTTACCCGGGTCTAGTGTGATCTTAAGTAACCTTTTAGTTCTATTTACTTCTAGCACTGTTTTGGGATTTAATCTTAAAAAATGTATATTTTGAGTTCTACTTATTGGAGTTTTGTTGTGTTGGTCTTATTTTAGTAAGGTAACTATTCTCTGTTTGTCCAAGTTGGTATGGAGTCTTTTTGTGGTGTTTTCATTGTGTTACTGTAATTTAAGTGTTGCACAAATACTTACATATTGCCTCATAAGTGCAGACTGACTGCTCTGTGCCAAGCTACCAGATGTTGATCACAGGTTAATTTAGGTTGTGAATCTGACTTGTCCTGACTAAGAAGTATTAATAGTGGGACCATTGTTATAATGCAGGTGCAAAGAATTTAGCAAACAGGTTATACTAGTCTGAATTTATTAGTCTGATTGGTTTGTCTGAGTTGGGGCCATCTTGCTGATTATCATTTGTTTTAAAATTGCTACTAAGGTGTTAGATCTGGGGGTCTCTAGTTGGCAGAGGTAGGTACCTTTGACCAAATAGGGACTCTTGCGTCTAGTCAGGGTAAGGGGGTACACTCTTAAAATAACCCCTGCTCACCCCCTTGGTAGCTTGGCACAAGCAGGCAGGCTTATCTCAGAGTCAGTGTGTAAAGCATTTGTGAACACATACAGTAATACAATGACAACACTACAGATGGACACTATACAGGTTGTATTATAAAAATAAGTATTTTTATATAGACGTATCACAGGACCAAATGAAAAGAAAATCCACAATACTGTACTCAAGTTCTGCTTATAAATAGATTGTTCACTTAAAACCAGTCTCTAGCAACAGAAAACTCCAACGTGAGTTATCACGACGTAGTGACAGGAGAAATGCCAAAGTACTGTGCCGACCGCGAGGGGCGCGGTATGGGGCCTGGAGTCAAACAGACACCCAAAGAACAGTACCTTGGAAAACTGATGAAAAACAAAGACAGCTCACTGCATCGGGGAGATGCTGCTTCGTTGGCGCTGCGCAGCATCAGTTCCTTATGACCTTAGGGGAGGTGTAGACTTGGGGGCATATTATCAAGGATGGGCGATACATTATCACTGCTTTATCAGCAGGAAACTGCTGATAAAACGGCGATAATGGGCTTGATAATATGCTCTACGGAATTCCAATCGAAGCCTATGTTACATGTCTTCACATCTAACATGATATCACCTATTGCGTCGGGTAGGTGATGTCACGATGGCACCGAAACCACAGTTCCTTATGATTCTCGGTCACCCACGTCGATGCGGCCCAGCAGCAGGCCTGGGACTACGGCACAAGTCGGAGTAGTGCTCACGGCTTCGGGCAGGTTACGGCGTTGCTCGCTGGCGTCGATGTGGCACGGCGGCAGGCGGCGGGTCTATTGCGCAATTTGGAGCAGCGCTTACTGCTTCAGTGCAGAAGATGACGTCGCTCGCCTGCGTCAGTTTTGCAATTCCCTTCTGCAGCAGCTAAAACCACAGTACTAGATGCAGCCAAGCGGAAGGGGTGATGTCTTGTATCCCTGAGACTTCAGGCAGGAGGCAAGTTCAAGTTCAAGCCCTTGAAGATCGTCCTCAAGATGATGAAAGCACACTCAGTCCTTTTTTCTCCTTTCTTTGGTAATGAAGCAACCACTGCAGACCAACCCCTACAACACGCAGCATATGGGTAGTCTCCTCCTTTAGTTTCCTGGTTCTTCTCCTCAGCAAAGGTTTGTCTTGATTCCCAGAAGTGATCTAAAGTCCTGGGGTCTGGGTCCCCTCTTTTATACACCAAAATCCTTTGTCTCTGAAGGCAGAGAGTGTCTGTGCCCAGTCAAAACCAGTTCTATGCAGTCCTGGAGCACTTTGTTTACAAGACTCCTTCTCTTCCTTTGACAGTGTAGGCCAGGGACATCAGACGCACCACAGGAGGTGGAGCCAGCATTGTGGAAGGCAGGCACAGGCCTATTCAGGTCCCAGGTGCTCTCCTACCACCACTCCAGATGCAGATGGGTCTATTCAGCCCTGTGCTGACTCACCCTGTCTCCTGGAATCCCCCAGTCACTGTCACTCACAAACCAGACAAGGAATACACAACCTAGCAGAAACAGGTTTGGATAATTAGGCAAGAAAATAACTACTTTCTAAAAGTGGCATTTTCAAACACTGCATGTTAAAACCAACTTCACTAAGGGGCAGATGTATCATCCGTTTTTTTGTCGCAAACGCTGCGATTTGGCAAATAGCAGCGTTTGCGACAAAAAAAACAGGATTTGGAATGTATCATGCAAAAAGCCTCGCAATATTAAGGAATCGCAAATTTAGCGATTCCTTAATATTGCGAGGCTTTTAAGAAATGGCTAATTGCGATTTCTTATTTGAAATGTGTTAAGCATTTCAGTGTTGCGATTTTTGACTAAGAATTCGCAAATTACCATCAACTTGTAGTTGGTGGTAATTGGTGAATTCTTTTCAAAAAGCACTTTTTTTAAATTCTAAAGGTGCCATATGACGCTCATACATGCCCTTAGGGCATGTATGTGCACCATATGCATTCACATGTCAAATTCAGGGGTGCATCAGGGTGTCCTTAAGACACCCTTGCACCCTTGAAATTATTCTCAATTTGCGATTAGCAAATTGCTAATCGCAAATTGAGAATAATTTCACATTCATTCCTAGGGGCCTCCTGGCCCATAGCAATGAATGGGAAATTATTCCTTAATTGCGATTAGCTATTTGCTAATCGCAATTAAGGAATTTTAAGAAATCGCTAATAAATAGCGAAATTCTACATACATACCATTTTGCACTTCTCAAATAGCGATTCCTTAACAATCGCTATTTGAGAAGTGCAAAATGGTATCTTGATACATCTGCCCCTATAAGATGTATTTTATCATTCTGAGTTCAGGCATACTAAACTCGAATTTCTAACTAGTTCCCTGAGTCAGTTAGGATTATAAGATGCTATAATCAAAGCACCCATGCTGGCCTATGGGGAACAGATAGCCTTGCAATAGTGAAAAATGAGAAAGGCTGTAATTCCCAATCAGGACATGCCACAAATATCAGGGCATGTCCTACCTTTTACCTACAATGCACCCTGCCCTTAGGCCTACCTTAGGGGTGAGTAATATGTATAAAAGGGAACGTTTAGGGTCTGGCAAGTGGGTGCACTTGCCCAGTCAACATGGCAGTACCAAACTGCACACTGGCTCTGCAAATGCAGACCCAAAACACACTTTGCAAGCTGCTCTGGTGGGTGGTACAATCGGTGCTGCAAGCCCACCAGCAGCATTTGATTTACAAGCCCTCATCATTATTGCATAATTACCATATTTAAAGTAATGTCTACTGCTTGATAGATATTTTTATAATTGTTGGAGGAATACACGTTTGATTTGCTCTTCTTCCTTTGCGAGCAAATTAGTGTTCATATTGACAGCTTGTAAAATCTCACTATGATTTGTTAAAAATTTCACTGCCTAATCTAGTATCTTCTCAACATGCATGCTTTCTTCATAGGATTACTGCACTCTTTTCACTAACTATCTCTTTAGCTTAAACAAAATTTAATAACCTGTCTTGCTTATCTACTCTACTTGGTTTGGAACCTATTATTATCATTGCAGAGGTCGTTTTTTGCAAAGTGAATCACATTGTTTCTATTTTATTAAACCACTCCATCCTCTTTTTTCTTGAGTAAGCTATCACCCGACCTGGCAAAGTGGCCTATCCAGAATCCCAGACGATTAATATTGGGGTAGTGTTGCAAATTTATCTGAAAAAATTCCTTAATAAAGATATCAGTTGAGGTCAGCTATTCCTCTTTCCGGAGAAGTTTTTTTAATTAAGTGCCCATCTCAATGTGGGAGAAGAATGCTTTATGATTTCTCTCTCTTGTTGAACAACAGAGTTATCAGAGAAACTATTTGCAATCATTGCAGTGTTTTGGTGAGATATTGTTTAAGAAGAAAGAAAAAAATCAATATGGACAGCAGAGCTGCATCTTTTAGAAAAACACATTCATGGATCAATTAATCTATGATTTTATTTTACTGAAGAAATGAATACATAAGTTTTATGTTTCGGTCGCTCTTCATTTGTTTTGCAGGAATACTTTTCAGCGGCCTGTTGGAAATTAAAGTCCCCTCCTAATATGGTAGAGCCTTCTGATTCAATTAGTTACCTACCGCCAGTAGGCAGTTATATTTAGGACGTAGTTCCATAGGATAAGCAGTTTTTTGACTTGACAATAACTTTGGTGTTGTTTGACCAATCTGCATGATATTTTACCAAACAAAATTTGTTACGGTAGGGTCTGGTTGTGGCCTGCGGATGGTGAGGCTGAACCCTGAGGAGACAGAAGAGCTAGGAGCAGACATTACACAACAGGACAAACAAGCTGCCATCAAAGGTATGGCAAGGAACAAAACCCCGGGCACCGCCGGCCGGCCGGCCGGCCGAGTTCTATGCAGCATATGTGGCGGAGCTGGCGCCCCGGCTGCTCACCATGTACCAGGAGGCCCGGGAGTGGGAATACTGCTGGAGAGTGCTAGGGAGGCCCTTATTGTCCCGGTGCCTAAACCTGGGAAAGAACTGCATGACTATACAGCCTATAGGCCCTCATCCATGTTGAACATGGATTGTAAAGTCTTGAGCAAGATTCTGGTGAGGCACCTTTTCCCCCACAAGCCAGACCTGGTCCATGCAGACCAAGCGGGTTTATCCATAGGTGAAACACAGACTTAAATATCAGGCGGCTCCTGGCTGTCATGGGCTTCACTGGTACGACAAGCATGAGGCAGCGGTGTTCGAAGTGGACATTGACAAGGCCTTTAACAGCGTTGAGGGGTCCTATCTCTTTGAGGTCCTGGCCAGGATGGGACTGAGAGGAGGCTTTTTGCCATGGGTACGGCTATTGCTTGTATCCCCCACGGCCCGGGTACGCACCGGATGGACCATCGCTCCCAAGCAAAGAGTGGAGAGGGGTATAAGACAGAGATGCCCCCACTCCTGTTTTCTCTGGCTATGGAGCCACTCGTGTGCAGGGCAAGGAGCGGGAAAGCCTACAATGGGCTGAAGACAGGAGAGGTGCAACACTTTATAGCCCTATATGCAGACGACCTCTTGCTATTCCTCAGTGACACAGTGGGTGAACTGAGAGGGGCACGGGTTATGCTAGCCCAATTCGGTGACATATCTGGCCTCAAAGTCAACTGGAGGAAATCCAGCCTATACCCTATGTTGTACAACGCTCTCCCGCCGCCTCATTCAGAGCACCTGAAATAGGAGTCTACTTGCCTGCGATATCTTGGAGACAAAATAATGAATCAGCAGAGCTACTAGAGGGTAATGTAGGTTGAGCAATACGATCAGTGAAGATTGCGATGGAATTCTGGGGAACACTGCCGCTGTCAGGGGCAGGTAGCACTTCTGAAGATGGTGGTTCGCCCACATCTCCTACATTACTTCGGGACCCTCCCTGTGTGGATCCCAAGAACAACATTCCAAGATCTTGACTCAATGATCATGTCATTTCCCTGGGGGGCGGGACGCAGACGAGTAGCGTTGACCTCCTTACAGCACCGAGAGCGGAGGGTGGCCTAGCGGTACCTGACTTCAAGGGCTATTATATATCTACCAGCTGTACTGGCTGATCCAGTGGGTGGTGGAAAAATGTGACCCGGCAAGAGAACAATACCCAGCCGCGCCAGGTGCCACTACTCTAGCGAAGTTTCTCCTACGGGTCCGACAGAACACGTCAGACGACACAATGGAACCCAGAGTGGTGATATGCTGCTGGGCCAGATACCTGAAATGGGTTGGTGCCAAGACTCCCTTCTACCCAGACATACCCATTACAATGCTGCGATGCCTGCCACACTGAGAACACTGGCGGGGTTGGAGGACTGGGATGAGGCATGGCTGACAGCGATGGGGGACTTATACCAAGATTTCCTACTCCTCCCGTTCGAAGAACTGCAAGCAGCATACGATTTACTGGGAGGCCACTTCCTGAAGCATGGGGCCCTCACCAGAAGGATTAGACAACACTGGGGTGTGGGAGGCTCGGAGCTGCGGGTGCTAGCAGGCTGTAGGTACATAGTGCTATCATCTGGGAGTACAAGACAGTCTCATACTTCTACAAGGCAATATGGCAAGACATGCAAAGGCCTCCACAGTGCTTGCGATTCCTTCTGGAATAAGATTTGGGCAAACAAATCCCGGAGGCTGAGTGGGATAGGGCGTAGCCCGGAAGCATCCAGGAATGCACAATTCAAATGAATTAATTTCTACATATGGCATAGAGCATACCTAACCCCTTCACACATTAGGAGATTCTTTGGAACAGATGCAGCAGCGTGCCCAAGGTGTGGGGAGAGAGGCACATATAATCCACATGTTCTGGACCTGCCCCACACTACAAACCTTCAGAGAAGAGGTAAGGCTAGTGTGGGTGATCTTATTGACAAAGAGCTCCCACATACCCCAGAGCATTTCCTGCTACTGTGGTTCCCACACACGGCAAAAAACAAGAAGACTGGGAAGTTTCAGGACCTGGCCTAAGTCCTGGTCAAACAAGAGATAGCCAGGAATTGGAATGCACCAGGAGGGCCATGGATTGTTTCTGAACAAAGGAACTCAAAAAATGGGCAGGGCGGAAGGTAGGCTGCTTCTCAGGGAAGCTAGCTGAGGGATAGGCAAAATAGATAAGGCCAGAGCGTGGGAAAACCTAGTAAGCGAATTGATGACAGATAGGCAGGACAATAGGGGGGCAGGCTTCCCACCGCCAGTGGTGCTTGAACAGGAGAGCCGATTAGATGAGCACTCGGATCAGGGACAATAGGCATCATGTCACACTAGAACCAAGCTTGACCCACGAGAACCCAACAGCATCTAGGGATTGGATTATGTCCACCTAATTGCAACTCAAGGGGGGACTGTTTAGTTCAAAGGGTATTAAGATAAGCTCACCAGAGAGTATCAGCACTATGTAATATGTACTAGATATGACGTGCATAATGTCTATATATGTTGATGAGGTCTTAAAAAAACAATAAAATTTGTTTGTAAAAATAAATAATGAAAAAGGTAGGTTCTGGTTGTCATGGAAAGTTTGGGAGTGATTTGTGGAATGGGGACCGAGAATTTTGGGCACAAAATGAGGGTGCAATCGTAATGTAAATTTACAAAGGAACCTTTAGCCACATCTACAGCCAAAACCCTTTACACCAAATTTGGCAGGGAGGTAGATGTTGGTTCAAGGAAGTGCCTTTTGCCTATTTGGTGTAAATCTGTTCAGTAGTTTATGAGAAATTTAAGCCAAAAATGTTAGTGATATCAATGGGTGTGGATATTTTGAAGTGGTTTTGCGATTAATCGTGAATATATGTGCCAATAGGACTGCTTTGATTTGCTAGACGGAACCTGAACAGAAAGTTGCACCCACCATTTTCTTGCTCTGTAGCGGTTCCCGGGGCTTAGAATTTCTGAAAAAGCTAACAGAAGGGGTCAGGTTAGAGGTACTCTGACCCCATGTTTGAGGAATGGGGGTGTTCATGATACAAGCTATGTGTCCAAAATAGTTTTTTTTAATCACAAGCAATGTTCGCACCAACGCCATGACCACCAGAGCGCCCCCCATGGACCATTGCGTGACATCGCGACTATCAACATCATCACGAATATTGCTGGAAATATAAAAAATATATCAGTGAATCATTAATATGCATTGTTATAGAGATATTAAGATTTTGATCAATGTTTTTATAAAGTTATTTGTATAGTGACTTATCTGGGATTTTTGAATGAGGGGGTGGCTATTGAATTCCTGCTTTTGCTTCCTGCTTTTGCGACGTAACCGTCGGGATTGCGCTGACCGACATCATCATGTTCTCCGGCTTTACCGTGGAAGCGGAAAATCAGTTTTAGAGATAGTTGTTCTAGAAATACACTAGAAAAACATAAGTTTTAAGTGTACAGTAATAAACCCCTAGCCTGTAAAATACTGTAGTATGTGTGGATATATGTGTTTTAGAATTCATGGAAAAGGCTGGATCATCATGGTTAACAACATCACCACGACATCCCAAATAACTGCGAAAATGGAAAATACGTCTGAAAGATGGTTTTTATAGAAACTTAGTACAAGAATATGAGTTTACAAGTGTTTTGAAAGAAGTATGTATATAGAGATATGTGTAGGGCTGTGTTCGGAATGGATTTTTGGGGGGGGATGTGTTGGGGATAATTGAATGTCTGCTTTTGCTTCTGTTTTCACTACGCATCTAGGGTAATTGCAAGTAGCAACCTCATTGCGATTTCCAGTGTCACAGTGAAAAGATAAAATAGGTTTTCGGAATGGTTTCTATATAAACTCTCAACAAAAATATTACTTTAGAGAATACTGTAAGAAACCCGTAGTGTATAAAATACTGTAGGATGTGTGCATATATTTGTTGTAGACTTCATGGAAAAGGCCAAATCTCATGGTTAACACTTTACAGCGATGTCCCACATAACCATGAAAATGGAAAATATGTCTGAAAGATGGCTTTTAAAGAAACAGTACAAAAATATGAAATTAAACATGCTTTGAAAGAAGTATGTATATAGTAATATGTATGGGGTATTGTTCAGAATTTTTTTTTACATATTATTTTTGGATGTCTGCTTTTACTTTCCATTTTTTTAGATGTGTTCAAGGGGATCGCAACGTCTTCACAAAGAACCCCAAAACCATTTAGAAAAAAAAAACTTTAGAAAAAAACTTCACAATATTTCAGGTACTAGGGTGGCTCTTACAAGAGCTGTTGCATTTGTTGTCTGTATATGGCTGCTACACATAAGACTGCATGCAGAGTTTCAGCTTACTTAGAAACACCCTGTTGCCTTTTTTCTGTGAAATGCACTTCATCATTTCTGTAAATTCCTTGCTTATCAAAACGCAGATTGTTGGTATAGATACAGCCCATGTGATAGTCTCTGAGGAATGCAAAAACAGTTTTATTAGCATGTTTTTTGGCTCCCTCAATCTGTGGACAGAATTTGATCACTTCCATTTCTGTCTTTGGCATATATTAGAGTACACCAAAACAGTGAGAGGGAAAAGCCACCTCAGCTTTGCAAAGGTTTCTTTCATTAAGATTTCCATAGTCAATGCGCATAGTTCATTGTCACCACAGTGCACAATCATGAGGTGTGGAGGTTAGGAATCAGTAATGGATTTAACGAAAGCCAGCAACTGATCAAACTTTAACCCTCTCGGGGAAAACCAAGTATTATGCACATTTGGCAAACCGAAGTCCCACCCAATGCCTCTCTTTTTTTGCAGTTTCTTTAGCCCAGTAGATATAGCTTGGGCATACCATCCATACTTTAAGTATTTTGAAATGAGGGAGAATAGTAGTCAGGAGAAGGCTGCAGCTGAATGAGGTAGCTTTCCAAAAGAAAAGCAAAAATATATGTATATATATATATATTTCATTGAATGCTGTCAGGATGAAAGTGAATAAAATTAGGCAGTGGGTTGGATGCCTTAGGAAGAAGTCTTGTTATTGGCTGTTGTTTAAAAAAGAAATGTAATACAGATATGGCTATGCTTTTGAATCTGTGGAATAAACCACACCTGCTGTGTCTCATTTGCAAGTAGCATGTTCCTTCTAGAATGTGCTGTGAACTTGTTGCATGCTGTTTCACTGGGTTATTAGGTACACTGAGATAAGAGTGTATTGGGGGAAGGGTGTTAAAGAGACAGAACTTTTTTTAAACATTGAAGAGGGATGATACAACTCATGTAATGTCAAGCTTTAATTTCTAACTCAGTACTATGTAATAACTGTTGTGCAGTATTTAAAGTTTTAAAAAATGAAGCTAGATATAGGTTTGAACTCCTGTTTTTTTCAGTTTCTCTGCGATGATCGTGAAAACATAGCTAACACAGAAAGATAGGAATCTCTTTTTGGAAAAGAGTGAAAGGGTTAACATTAACAGATACAAACCATTCACAAGTGAAGATAGTGTAGTCTAAAATTAAATACATGATTTCATTGCTACCTTTCTCATGATTACAGAGTGCAAAGTTGAAGAGGTTGCCATTTTAAAGGTTCTTTGTATGAGAGTGTTGTACCATTCTTGAGCTTAGTTTTGCAAATCCTAGCAGTGTCAAAAAAACTACACACACCAAGCTAAAACAACAATACATGTACAAACTGAATTCACTGGTATGTACAGAACTTTTCTAACTTAATCCTTTATAAAAAGAAAAATACATTATAAATGTACTCATCCATTCACTAAGGCACCACCCTTGCACTCATCCAATCACCCATGCACTACCCATGCACGCATCCAATCACCCAGGCACAGCCCATGTACTCATGAAATCACCCAGGCCCTACCATACAGTCATCTATTCACTGAGGTACTACCAATGCAGTCATGGTCAGGCACTACCCATGAACTCATCTATTTACCCTGGAATTACCCATGTACTCATCCTATCACTCAGGTCCTACCCATGTACTCGTCAAATCACCCAAGCACTATCTATGCACTCATCCAATCACTCAGGCACTACCCTTGCACGCATCTATTCAATGAGGCACTACCTATGCACTCATCCAATCACTTAGGGCCTACCCATGCACTTATCAAATCACCCCAGCACTATCCATGCACTCATACAATCACACATATACTACCCTTGCACTCATCCATTTACTGAGGACCTACCCATGTACTCATCCAATCACCCAGGCAGTATCCATGCCCTCACCCAATAACCCATACACTATCCAGGCACTCACCCAATCACCCAGGCACTATGTACACACTCATCCAATCCATCAGGCACTACCCTTGTACTCATTCATTCAGTGAGGCACTACCCATGTACCTCATCCAATCACCCATACACTACCTTGCACTCATCCATTCACAGAGGCACTACTACCCAATCACCCAGGCAGTATCCATATCCTCACCGAATCACCCAGGCACTATCTATACACACATCCAATTGCCCAGGCACTACCCTTGCACTCATCCAATCAATGAGGTGAGACCCATGCACTTGTCCAATCACCCAGGCACTATGTAAGCACTCATCCCATCACTCAGGCACCATTCTTCTATACATCCATTCACTGAGGCACTACTCATCCACTCATCCAATCAACCATGCACTACCCCTGCACTCATCCAATCACCTAGGCACTACCCATGCACTCATCCAATCACCAACGCACTAGTCACACATTCACCCAGGCACTCACCCAATCACACAGGGGCCAATTCATAGAACTAATCTGAGATAAAATCCTTAACTTACTACTTTTTGGTAGTCACAGAAGGCATTTAGTAGTAGTAAAGTTAGGATTTTGTCTTAAGTTAGGATTCTGTCTTAAGTTAAACTTAAGTTAAACTTAAGTTTGTCTTAAGTTTTGGTCTTGAGACAAAATCCTAACTTAAGACAAAATCTGAACTTTACTACTGCTAAATGCCTTCTGTGAATACCAAAAGTAGTACGTTTAGGATGTTTTCTCAGATTAGTTCTGTGAATCGGCCCCACAGTCACTATACTTGCACTCATCCATTAACTAAGGCTCTTTCCTTGCACACTACCCATGCACACATCCTCTTACCCAGGTACTTTTCATGCACTCACTCAATCACCCAGGCACTATCCATGGACACACCCATTACCCAGGCACTACCTTGTACTTGTTCAATCACACAGGCATTACCCTTGTACTCATTCATTCACTCAGGCACTACTCTTGCAATCATCCATCTACTCAGGCACTACCTGTTCACTCATCCAATGACCAAGGCACTACCGATGCAACTATGCAATCACTCAGGCACTACCCATGCACTCATCCATTCAATGAGGCAATACCCATGCACTATTCCAGTCACTCATGCACTACCCATACACTCAACAACTCAACAAGGCACTATGCATGCACTCACACAAGCACCTAGACACTACCCTTGCACTCATCCATTCACCTAGGCACGAACCATGTACACATCCAATCCCTCAGGCAGCACCCAATCACTCATTCATTTACTCATGCATACATCCAATCACCCAGTTACTACCTTTGCACTCATCCATTCAATTAGGCAGCTCTGACACATTCATCCATTCACTCAGGCACTACCTATGTAGTTATCCAATGACCCAGGCACTACCCTTGTACTCATCCTTTCACTCACTCACTACCCATGCACTCATCCATTCACCCAGGCACTAACCTTCATCTCCAATCACCCAGACACTACCTTGCACTTATCCATTCACCCAGGCACTACCCATGCACTCATCCAATCATCCAATCTCCCATGCACTACCCATGCACTCACCCAACCACCCAGGCACTGCCCATGCACTCATCTGTTCACTCAGGCAGTACCCATGCACTCATCCAATCACCCAGCCACGACATTTGCACTCATCTATTCAATGATGTGCTACCCATGCACTCATCCAATCACCCAGGTGCTACTCTTGCACTCATCCAGTCACCCATGCACTGTTTATGCACTCATCCAATCACTCAGGCACTATCAATGCACTCACAAAATCAACCAGGGACTATAGATGCACTCATCCAATCACCCATGCACTACAATTGCACTCATGAATTCAATTAGGTGTCCCCCCATGCACTCATCCAACCACCCATGTGCTACTCTTCCACTCATCCAGTCACCCAAACACTACCCAAACATTACCCATACACTCATCCAATCACTCAGGCACTGTCCATGCACTCATGCAATCACCCAGGCACTATCCATGCACTCACCCAACTCAGTCAGGCACTACCTATGTAGTCATCCAATGACCCAGGCACTACCCTTGTACTCATCCATACACTCACTCACTACCCTTGCACTCATGCATTCACTCGGGCACTACCTTTACTGTCATCCAATCACTCAGGCACTACCCATGCAGTTATAAATTCATTCAGCTTATCTTTGTTTAACCATGAAAGTCGGTTCTAAAAAGATTTTTTTTTGTTTATAGAGCAAGCAGTATAAACAAGCTATACAAACTAAGGTTTGAAAAATAAAAATCACACTTGTGCTCTCATAGATGCAATTGACTGTTTTCCTGCAGTGTCTATGGTGGTACAGTCCATGCAGTACAATGTCATGCAATGGAAGTCTGGAACCAGGTCCACATGACGGCTCGCAATTTCAGATGAGACTTTTTGCCCTGGTACAGGTGGTGCAGCTGAAGATACTGATGGTCCTACGGCTTCTCTGTCTTTCTTTGCCCTTTTTACAGCATTATTATGGTAAATTGTAAGATGGTACAACATAGAGGTTGTACCACAGGAATACTTCTTGTTTGAACCTCTTGATAATGTTTTCCCACAAAGAGAGCACTTTACAAACTTTGCAACCGTCTTAGACTCCCAGATGGGGAAGTGAAAAATACCTAAGCTATACTTCTATTCTTTAGCTGGGGCTCTTCATATTCTTCTTCTCCTCCTCCCACCTTTTCAATATCCAGTTCTGCCTCCTGTTGGAGCTGGTTCTGTTCTGCACCTGCTGCTGACATTTTCTCTTAAAATATATATGAAAAAGCAGCCAAAGTCCACAAAGAGTTCTCGACTGCCCACACATCTGCTCATGCCTCCCCAATGAATGGAACATTCAACATTCAAGAAAAAAAATATGGGTGGGGACTTCCCATTAGTATAGTTGAAAACTGTTTTATCCAATCATAACACTTTCTATTCAAGTCATGCAAACTTAGCGACTATGTACGTAATCGTAAACACCAGAAATGGGATATAAAAGTTGGTTTGAATAATGTAAATATAAAAGCTAAATGTTAAATCTGTCGTACATAAGCACTTACAGTCACACTTACTCTAAAATATGTGTATATACATTTTTTTACTATTCAAAAACACTCTATGGTCGCGATTATACATTATACACCAGCATCACCGCAAAATTAGAAAAATATATTTCAACATCAGTTTTAAGCTAAATAATTAAACAACATAAGTTTAAAGAATATGGAACTACACCTCTACTGTTAACCATACTGTAAAATATGTCTCTATATATGTTTTACACGCTCACTTCGTGACTACCGACACATCCGCTGTCTGTAGAATCACATTGAGTTTAAATAACATCAAAATGAAGACATTTTTTACAAAACTGTCACACATATTCAAAGATAAACTCTACATTAATAACCAACTAGTGTCTGCTATTAAGTAAAGTCTGTCTATTTATATATATGTTTAAAACTTCCTCAAAAAGATGCACCTTTCAAGACGTCACTGCGGGTATTGCAATGACGTTGAGAATATAAAAAACAACTCTTCTTAATCCACCGAAGAAAATACTTGTTTATAAAAAATTTCTTTGTAGAGCTATTTTTAATAGAAAATGCAATTTAAAAACATAAAAAATTCAATAATAAAATCCTAGGTTGCATGAACGTTATAGTTGGGAAATAGAATTTAAAAAATCACTGAACATCACTGAAAAAAACAAAGGTTACAGTTATGTTATAGTGAAGAATTAACATATAAAAAACCATTGAAATTCAGGGTGAAAAAACAAAGGTTACAGGAACGTTATATTTAGGTTGACATTTCACTCATACACAAACAGAGAAAATCAGCAGTTATAGTTAGCTGAGATAACTATAATTCACACCCCTGCAATTCACTGCTTATGACCTCACTATTACATTACTCATGACATGGTCAGTGAAATCACTCATGACATCACTAATGGCATTACTGATGGCTTCATCCACACCCACTCACACCCCCATATAACCCTTTATTCACCCACTCCAAGTTCCACACTACCATCCTCAAAATCATTAACACACCCCTACCAGTACTTACAAACCCATTCTCTGATTTGTAGGTCTACACACACTCAGTCACCCATGCAGCCACACCAACTCACTCTCTAACACAGCCACTGATATATCCACTCATACATGCATACAGCCACTCACACACTGTTATTCACTTAGAGAGGTACTCACACACCCGTACGCTCACCTAATAGTCACTCACACAGCCATATACTCACCTTTACAGTTAACATACTCACTCATGTATTTATACAGATACTAACACATATTGACTCATCTATACAGTCACTGATATACACATTCAATCATACAGCAATTATCACAATCCCTCACTCATATATACAGTCACTCATATACTTCAACACTCACTTCTACTGCCTTTCACATATCCAGTTACTCACCCATATACCACTGACACATGTATTCACTCTTTGACACAGCCATACACACATTCAGTCATCCATACAACCACTCATATACCCTCTCACTCACTAATACAACCACTGACATACACTCACACTCTTACAGCCACTCACACACTGCCAGATACTCATAGTGCTATTCACACACCTACACTCTCACCCATAGAGCCAATCAAATAGCCACCTACTCACCTATGCAGTTATTCCCACTCCAACTCACTTGTTCATACAGAAACTAACACATATTTACTCACCTATACAGTCACTGACACAAGCACACACTCACCCATACAGCCATTCTCACAATCACTCACTCACACCTACAGTCACTTATATACTTCAACACTCACGTATACTGCCTGCCACATATGCAGCTACTCACCCATATAGCACTGACACGTCCACTCACTCACCTGTACAGCCCCTCTTAGATGCACTCATAAATCTTTTTGGTAACAAACATTCTTTTGACTTCAAAGAAATCAGATACTTTCTTCATGGTTACATAAGGTTCTGCATCTTTGATTCTGGTATATCTTTTGTGAGCAAGAGCATAGCAGGCTTTTGGGGAGCTAATTTGTTCTGTGCTTTCTATTGCCAATAACAGGGGAGGAGTACTATATTCTTCCTCTTCCCCTGTGATGCTGGGTAATAGATACAAAGGATAGGTTCTTGAATATCTAACTGTATTCTATACAAGGTTCTAGCAAGAAACTTATTGAGGTTTTGGTTCATGTACTATTCACATTATTATGTTTTACAGGATCAGACTGTTAAGTCTCGTAACTTTGATCAACAAGTAAATAAATATCTTTAAGCCTGCAAATTTTTTACTTTACAGGTATTAAGAACATCTTATATGTGTTTGCATATAAGTGGTGGTTGTTATTGTCTGAAGTGGGTATTTCTCTTTTAGGTCTCCTTCCCAGCTGTTCCCTTCCTGTTTTTCCTTTCTTGATTAGATCAAGATTCTGTGTTTTAACACTGAAAGAATTGAGACGATCAAGAGGTGGACCCATAATTAAGCATCAAATCGACTTTGAGGTATCAGCAGTTGACAAACCTTAGGCTTTCAGTGAATAGCCAAGCTTTTTTTATCCTATTACCTAACTATAACTGCCATGTAACCTTTGTTTTTTACAGTGAATTTCTAAGGTTTTATTAATGCTAATTCCTAACTATGACGTACCTGCAACCTCTGATTTTGTCAGTGAATTTCTATGATTTTCTAAGCAGCAATGGTCTTTGCAGAATAGTCTGGAAAGGGAGTGAGGTCTCTGAACAGCTCTCAGAAATCCAGCGGACAATGGCTTATAGAAAGTACCAGGAGGGCTTCTTGGTCCCCAAGGTCCATTAGCATCCAAGGAAACTTCATTCCCCAACCACTAGTGTGCCAGAAAATGTATATGTATAGTGGTTCAGAAAGGGGTGTGGCCTCAGAACACATCTAAGCAAACTGAATGTGTGGAACTTGCTGGAGATAATAAGAGGGATACTTGGCCCTCACATACCCTCAATAGCCAAGGGGAGTTCATTCCTCAACTAGTACTATGCCTGGAGCTTGGTTTACAGAGTGATCCAGAAAGGATGTCCGTGATGATTGCACAGGTAGTACCTGTATGATTCTATGAGTGCAATTGCCAAGGACAGACTGCAAATACTGGGTGTACTTGAAAAAGTGTAAAACACATATTTAGACATATTTGACATAAGGTTTTAGTGTAGCTATTTAGTAAGATACTAATGTAACTTTCCCCTTTGTATTCATTTGTCAAAGTAACTACATCAAAAATGCATTTTCCTTCTTCACAGCAACTCTGGAGGTCACAATGACATTAGTATTCATGAGTACAAATTACAAATATATAGACATATTTTACACACAGTTTCAGTCTAGCTGTTTAGTTACATATTTGTTGAACTTTATTTTAACAACATATTTGTTAAAAAAACAGCAGTTTCAAAAAACAACTTTAAACATGTGAACTCATGGTCACAACATAACTTTAAAACAAACATCCAACTAAACATTGACGCCCAAATTTATGGGGAATCAAAAACTGGTGCAAAACTAGTGCAATGCACAATGTGTGACAGGACCCTCTCTAGAGGGATGAACAGAAAATATTCATGTGGGACGATGTCCATCTCATATCTTAATACCTATCATAGAAAATGTCTCCAACTGGCGATCTACAGGAGGGAAGTTGGCGGACCATCTACATCAGTGGCAGCAACAACAATACCTATCCAGAAAGTCCCTTTAGAGGTATGGACTACTACCTCAGATATGGATCCACAGTTTTCAAGAATGGCCACATATTGCATCGACTGTAGTGTTGTTGTAGCAGCCGGTGAGCAGTGTGTTTTAGTTAAACCCAATGCTGCCAAAAATCATACATGGTATTTTTCCCCCTTTTTATATTTCTTGCACATTTCATAAGAGGAGTTCATAATGAGAAGCAAGAAGGCAATGCGAAACTGAAGGACCCTCAACTTCAATAGCAGCACAACAACACCAAAGCAGAGAGTCCATTCAACATTCCAATCTCAACTTCATGATTTGTCTCCACAGTTTTCCCCGATGGCATCATACTACATGGATTGTGGAGCTGTAGTTAGTGCTGGAAAGCAGTCCACAATGGCCTTTCACAATGCTTGAAAGAATATTAAATGTTGTAATTTTTTTTTTACCTTCATAGTTTTCTACATAACAGGCATTTTATTATCTTGCAAAATGGGTTTCTGATATCAATGTGTTGCTCAATTTATTATCTTCAAATTTTTTGTGACACTATTTACCTATAACTTGCCGTACAGACAAGTCAAACCATCCCTCTACAAGCAAAGACACAGGTAACATTTGCCAGTTATCATGATTTACTTTTTCACTTTTTAAATATAAGTCAATAGTTTGTGTTTAAATCTTCTAGTAAGTTCATCAACAAGATGTACAAACATACTCAGGTTTTTTACAGAAGACTGTACTAAATGTTGTAATTTCTTTTTTACACTTTCAACTGTAATATTTGTGTCTTGTTCAGCAACTCCTCTTCTTAACAACTGTTCACTTTCCCTATAACCTTGTTCAGGACCAAATAGACAAAACTGCACATCACCACAAAGCTTTTTTACGTGTGCCACACTACCATGCAAAGGTGTTCTACTTATTAATCCTAAACACAAAGCAGAAGTGTACACATAATACAGCCTCCTACCTAAAGTTCACATTGTTGAGTGGTATAACTTATTTTGTGTTTTTAACTTCACCTTGGAAAGATACCAAGGAATTGTCTTAATATAGCAGTTTATTGCTGTCTAATACTAGAAACACTTCTACAACTCCATTTCAATACAGTACCCTGAATATACCTTTCTTCTGCAATACTGTCTTCTACATTTCTAGTTAGAATCACCTCTTTTACTATAGGACTACCATTAATCATTTCATAACATTGTCCTCTTTAATCAATAGTATGAACTAATGTGGTATCCTGTAGATAGCTTTCTCCATTAAAGAAAGCTATGTACAAGAACTATATATCCATTGTCCACTAAAAACTATATAACAGTTACTTCTATTCACTGATCTTTTCTTCTGGTTTTGCCTCCTCATGCAAAACACTATTTTGTTAAGATTCTTCATTCTTTTTTTTTTTAAATAGTTTTTTTTAATGAGAATTCATGAAACACAATGAAAACTGATTTACTTGATTAGAGGAAAGAAGACAAAATATAAAATATACAATCAACCATCATTATGGAGACAGAAGTAATGCAGAGATCTATTTGGCGGCATACAAAAAATTGATATCTGATTAAATTGATTCTTTTAAATAGTTAATAAGCCAATTACATGCTATATCATATATACTGTGACATTTTGAGACATTTTTTTGTGGACCGGATAAGCTCGCTACAATCTGTTTGCCCGCCAAGCAGCCACTGGTGCCCAGATCTTCAGTCCCATTTCTCTTGTTTTTTTACCCTTAAATTCAAACAGGGCCGCCTCAACATTATGTATTCCTAAGAAGCTAGACACCCACATTTGGAAGGTTGGGGCCTCGGTATCTTTCCAGGCAGCTGAGATTAATATTCGAAGTACGGTTGTGGAGATAAAGACTAAAGCTTCAGTCTCAATATTTAAATTAAATTTACTTTCACATCCTACGATCATAAGTGTTGGGAACAGGGTTATTTTAGCATCTAGCAGCCCCTCCCAGAATGCGTCAATTTCCTTTTTAATTGATCCGAGTTTCTCACATTGATAAAACATGTGGATAATGTCAGCCGGATCTTTAGAACATCTGGGACAGTTGTGATCCACCCTCTTGCCCCAATCATAAAGTTTGGAGGGGGTATAGTACAGGTTGAATAATGTTTTAAAGTGCTGAGCTCTTAAATTGGAGGAGCGTAAGATTCTTCCATCCATTAAAAGGGCTCTATCCAGGTCGATATCTGGATCCTCCAATTTAGAACCCAGGCTGCCTCAGTTTTACTATATCATCCTGGGATCCCTCCACAAACAGCCTATACACTCCATTGATTCTTAGGTATCCCCCCTTCAGATAATCCAGTATGTTACACCTCTCGTTTAGAATGATACGAGGCCTTCTTGATCTAATTGTGTTGACTACCTGAGCGTATTTATAATCTTGGTTACCCTGGAGGGAGTACCTTTGTTTCAGGTCTTCGAGAGATCTACACTTGTCCCCTACCATTACTTGCCACAGTGTCAGAATACCCTGTCGCTCCCAGTGTCTCCAACACCCATCATTGCTTAGGTTAGGGAAGAGACCATAGTTCCAAAATGGGGTGTGGTGGTTGTATTTAGAGATTGACAAGGCTATCTGAGCTGCAGCCTAGACCCCCCATATCCCTTTAAGTATTTTGTATCTTGTTTTTTTGTAGTACCTTCTTTCTGTTCTCCTTAATAATACCCCGGTAGCCTCGCTACCAAGCAATAATTCGAAAATAGAGGGAATAGCATCTTGTCTGTTCAAGGTATTTACACTGTTTCCCATGGGATCGAATAATATAGCCATCTGCGTGAGGAGACAATACCAATGATAGTATCTAACATTTGGCAGTCCCAGCCCCCCCCCCTTTCCTGTGGCAAAGACATGTATTTCATGGATCTTCTGACCTTTCCATATTGCCACAGGAAATTCATGAAAATAGCTTCTAATTCTTTGATAATTTTTCCCTCTATTTTAAAGGGGATCGCCCGGAGTTTATATAATACCTTGGGGAACATAGTCATTTTGATGACATTGGCACACCCTATTATGGAGAGTTGCAATGTATCCATTCTTTTCAGATCCTCCCTCATTGATTTCATAAGAGGGATGAAGTTATCTCTAATTATACGCTCCGTCTGTGCGTTAATTGTTACCCACAGATACACCACGGAATCGACGAATCTGGAGTCTGATTTGATTATATTCTTAGAGCACAACAACTGGGTCTTGCCCACATTTAAGCGATACCCTGACTGTCTCCCGAAAAGGCTTGTGATTCCCACCACTTCTCGCATAGCCACGTCGGGTTCAGTAGTGGTGACAGCCAGAACGTCGGCACATGCCAAGATTTTTGTTTGGAAACCCTTTGTGACTACCGGTTTAATTACAGTGTTATTCATTATCTGGCATATTAGAGGATCGATATATAGTGCAAATAAGATGGGTGAGCACGGGAATCCCTGCCTAGTTCCCCTCGTGATATAGATCTTCTCCGAGCTCTCACCCATCATTTGAATCTTAGCAACTGGGGTAATATACATTGCCTGAATAGCCTTCCGAAACTTTGGCCCGAACCCCCTTTCATCGAGCACCCTCCACAGAAACTCCCACCTGACGTGGTCAAAAGCTTTCTCCGCGTCGAGGAGGATCATTGCGATACCCCCCTCCCCGGCAGCATGGATATCGAACAGCGTGATGGCTCATCTGATGTGGTCCGTAGTTCCCCTACCAGGAATAAATCCATGCTGCCAGGGAGAGACCAGGGTCCCAATGATCCGTCCCAAGCGGGTAGCTAAGATCTTAGCATATAATTATTATCCGCGTTTATCAGGGATATGGGCCTGTATGAGCCTGGGTTTTCCTTGGGCTTACCCTTTTTATGAAACACCACAATATTGGTGCTCATCCATGACTCCGGAATTATACCTGTGTTTATTATTCCATTGAATAGGTCTAACAAAAGTGGGGATGTTTCCTCAGATATCCATTTATAAATTTTGAGTGGTAGACCGTCGGGGCCAGCAGCCTTCCCTGCTGCTAGATCTTGTATGGCCTCCGAAAGTTTGTCCAAGGTGATGGTTTGTTATAAGATTTCTCTGTCACCCTGAGCCACTTTGGTTCCCAATCCTGTCCACTCGGTCATTGGATCCTCAATAACCAGCTCTTCCTGATACAATGCTTGATAATATCTTTTAAAGACATTTATGATTCCCTTTGGCTCCTCATATCTCATACCCTGCTCTTCTATGTGTGTAATGATATTTTTCGACGCGACTTGTCTAATGCGGAGTGCCAATGCTCTACCAGCTTGTTCCCCCGTCTCATACAGCCTCATTCTTTGTGTTTGATATTCCGCAGCTGCTTTTTTGGCTAGTTGTTTTTGTATCTCAGCTTTGATAGTACTCACTCTTTCTAAACTTTCTATTCCCTGCCTTCCCTGGGTTATATCTTTCCTATGCTGTTCCTCGGCGACCGATAATGTATTCGTTAGTTGTTCTCTCTCTAGATTAAGCCTTTTCCAATTTCAAGAAGTATAGCTGGTAGTTTCTCCCCTTAAAGCAGCTTTGTAGCTATCCCAGACAGAGTTTCGCGATGCGCTGTATCTATTTGCATCGAAGAAAGTCTGTGACCAATTCTTAATATGTGCTACATAGATACTATCTATTAAGAGCTTCCAATCAAAGGTCCAGGGTCTCAGTTTTTTAGCTGGCCTGTTAACATTTATTGTTAATATCAATGGGTTATGGTCTGATATTATCTTGGGCAGTTTACTGATTTCAACTGTGCTAATCTTGGTGGCGGAAATCGTAAAATAATCTAACTTAGAATATTTCTGGAATGGATGTGAAAAATATGTGAAGCCTGGATTCCCTGGTTCTATACTCCCCCAGACATCCCTCGGCCCGTGTGAATGCATCATCGAGCGTACTGCCGATATACCCGGGGTTTACGTCCAGTATATATGGTTCCCCCTTCGAAGTCTGCTGAGATATTCAAATCCCCAAAGACCACTATAGGGGCCGGCCAGCTCGTCAACTCCTTCTCCATGCGGTCGAAGTTATCAGGGTCATCACTATTGGCCCCATAAATACAGCAAATGGTGATGCCCAGATTCATTTCACATAATGCCAACCTCCCAATAGTATCTGCCTTAAATCGTTTTGCTCCCCCCAGACACACCTTGCTAATAATAGCCACCCACCTGATAGTAGATGTTTGAGAGGAACAAGAAAGAGTCTCAAATCTATTTAAGTTTAGCCAATGCTTTTCCCCCCAGGGCAGATGGGTCTCCTGCATTCACAAGATATCCATTTGTGTGAATTTAACACATTCCTCCAGTCTTCCTCTTTTTTCCAGTTGTTTAGGCCCCTGTATTCAAAGAGCAGATCCTAAGTTTAGACATACTTCTGCTTTAAATCCTTCCTTCTATTCAGCCTGCCGTTTAGCATGCTGAAAACACGTTTGAATACATATTTTATTACAGCGTTATACCTCAGCCAGATTACAGTTACAATAGTGTCATGAATTCTCTTTTTTGAGTTTACACCCCCCGACGACACCCAATCCCTCCCACCCTTCCACCCGCCCCCCCCCACAATGCTTGAAAGAATATTAAATGTTGTTATTTTTTTATACCTTCATAGTTTTTCTACATAACAGGCATTTTATTATCTTGCAAAATGGGTTTCTGATTTCAATGTGTTATTCAATTTATTATCTTCAAATAAATGTTTTGTGACACTATTTACCTATAACTTTCCGTACAGACAAGTCAAACCATCCCTCTACAAGCAAATACACAGGTAACTTTTGCCAGTTATCATGATTTACTTTTTCACTTTTAAAATATAAGTCAATAGTTTGCGTTTAAATCTTCTAGTAAGTTCATCGACAAGATGTACAAACATACTCAGGTTTTTTACAGAAGACTGTATTAAGGGGGTCATTACGATGGCGGATTTCCCGCATCCTTCGGGCCGGCGGAAGCCACCGTCGGCCCGGAGGATGCGGGAAATCCGCCGCAGAGGCTTGAAAGACCCACCGCCAAATTAGGATGGCTGGTGGGTCTCACAATATGTCCTCCGCTTTTCCGCCACGGTCGGAAGGCGACCACGGCGGAAAAGCATTAACATGGCTGGCGGTGTCTATCAGATATCACCATCCATATTAGGATGGAGTACAAAGTATACTTTTCCACGGCGACTTTTCCGCCGTGGAAAAGCATACGGAGCTTCACTTCGGGGGCCCGTTGCGGGCTCCCTGGGTGAAGGGGGGTGCACATGGGGGGTACCTATGGTACCCCCCTGCATTTGTGTGGACAAAGCGGCAGGCACCGCGCGGTGCCTGCTGCTTTGTGCACGCAAATGCCGTGCATGCATTTTTAACATTGTGGCGGGTGCAGCTTGAAGCTGCACCCGCTGCAATGTTAAAGATTGAGGATGTGACCGCCAGGGTGGCGGTCACATCCTAATTGCACAGGAGGGAACTCCGCAGGCAATGCAGAGGTTCCCTCCTACTCTATGATGGCGGATGGACTCAGGTCCGTCCGCCATCATAATCGGCCCCTTAATGTTGTAATTTCTTTTTTACACTTTCAACTGTAATATTTGTGTCTTGTTCAGCAACTCCTCTTCTTAACAACTGTTCACTTTCCCTATAACCTTGTTCAGGACCAAATAAACAAAACTGCACATCACCACAAAGCTTTTATATGTGTGCCACATTACCATGCAAAGGTGTTCTACTTATTTTTCCTAAACACAAAGCAGAAGTGTACACATAATACAGCCTCCTACCTAAAGTTCACATTGTTGAGTGGTATAACTTATTTTGTGTTTTTAACTTCACCTTGGAAAGATACCAAGGAATTGTCTTAAGATAGCAGTTTATTGCTGTCTAATACTAGAAACACTTCTACAACTCCATTTCAATACAGTACCCTGAATATACCTTTCTTCTGCAATAACGTCTTCTACATTTCTAGGTAGAATCACCTCTTTTGCTATAGGACTACCATTAATCATTTCATAACATTGTCCTCTTTAATCAATAGTATGAACTAATGTGGTATCCTGTAGATAGCTGTCTCCATTAAAGAAAGCTATGTACAAGAACTATATATCCATTGTCCATTAAAAACTATATAACAGTTACTTCTCTTCACTGATCTTTTCTTCTGGTTTTGCCTCCTCATGCAAAACACTATTTTGTCAAGATTCTTCATTCTATTTAGAATAAAAAAAAGCTTCCTCTTCTAGTCAAAGGCCTATCAACCACTCTTTCAACTCAACCTTCTGCTTCACTGCATTTTTCCTTCTTCTATGCTTTTTAAAATCTAACACTAAAATGTACAAGGCTGTAACTATGCATTTGCACAGAACCTATGCAGACATCTAAACACCCAGTAACAACCAATGCAGTCATTGAAATACTGAGGCACACCTGTGCACTAATGAAACACTCAGGCTCTACTCATGCACTTGTTTACTTACGTAGAGTACCATTGTAGTAAACCTATCACCCATACTGTCTAAAGACTACATATTCCTCAGTAAAACCTGTAAATACATGGGGTTGTTGTTGAATACTTCAGTAAACCCTGGATGATTGAATGAGTGCATAGGTAGTGCCTAGGTGATTCCCTCAGGATACAAGTAGTGCCTAGATGAGTCCCTGACTATGTCATAACTCCATGGGTCATTCCATTTCAGCTTACTTGCTGCCTGCATGTTTGCATGAGTATACCACTAGTATATGGGTGTTTGACTGAGTGCATCAGTAAAGCCTTAATGGTACCACAAGCGCATGGCTAATGCTTCAATAATTCAATGCATGCATAGATATTGGTGGGATGATTAAAAGAGTGCAACTCTAGTGCCTGGATGAATGCAAGAGTGCATACATAGAACATAGGTTATTTATGCAGCCCATGTATAGTGCATACATGATTGTTTAAGCCCATGCATAGCAACTAGCGTATTGGATGAGTGGATGAATAGGGTTTCAGCTATTGGATGAAACCCATGTCTTTTTTGGTTGACTGAACAGGTAGTGCCTGGATGCTTACATACCTACATGGGTAGTGCCTGGAGAATTTAATAAGTGTGTCAGTGGTGCCTACCAAATTAGATGAGTGCATGACTAGTGTCTGAGTAACTGAATGAGTCCATTGTTAAAGTTTGAGAGATTGGATGAAAGCAAGTATACTGCTGGGGTGAATGTATTAGTGCAAGACTATTGGCTCAGTAATTAAATTACTGCATATGTACTGGATGGGTGATAGGTTTATTACCATGGTACTCTCTATGTAATTAGATGAATACATGAGTAGAGTCTGAGTGTTTCATCACTTCCGCATGTGCCTCAGTATTTCAATGACTGCATGGGTTGTAAGTGGGTGTTTAGGTGTCTGCATAGGTTCTGCGCAAATGTTATAATTATTGCATAGTTACAGCCTTGTTAATTGCATAAGTCAATAGATAGTACCTAGGTGATTAGATGAATGTTACGTAGTGCCTGCATACTTCAATAACTACATCATTTCTGCCTGCCTGATTGAAAGAGTACATGTATGGTTTCTAGATTATTTCATAACTCCATGGATAGTGAATAACTGATTTTATGAATGTGTGAGTAGTGGCTGGATGATTCCATGAGTGCCTGAATATTGCCTGACTGACTGAGAAAGTACCTCCAATCCTGTTAGATACATAACAATTGTCACTATATCACTGAATCATTGGTTATCTCCTTCTGTCAGTATCAAACTACCTGTTTTACTGTATAAAAGTTTTATTCTGAGCTATGTGTGAGTGAAATATAGATATCACACTTGACATATAATTGCATACATGGCCCTCTAGAAACATACATTACTTTGCTAATGAGCTTGCTCATGCGTCAGTAAGTTTCTAAAATGGACAGCAACATTTTGAAACTTTTCAAAGCACTAAACCTTTTGTGAATGGCATACCTACATCATTTCTTCAATACTTTTTCTGCTTCTAAAACATATATTCAGCATATCTCAAACAAAAGTTACACTCGAATGAAGCAAGCACAGGAACTCCTGAGGCATTCTGCACTATTAATCCTTCTCAATTTTAAACAAACCATGTTTAAAGAAAAACACTACCCTCACCATATACATGAAATTATCATCAGCCTTACTGAACATAGATCACCATTTAAACATATATGCGATTTCTTAATAGATGTACACCTTCAAGCCATCCTACCCAAATTATATAACTCTCTGCATCTTAAAGCAAACTCAAAAGTCTGACCATATATATAGCTATGTGTAAGCACAAAAACGATATCTCATCCTCCCGCCACATGCAAAGTGGTCATATAAGTTAAAACCCACATTGACAAACACTTCCCTATATATATTAAGCATGGGCTGAAAATTAGTTCCGCTTGCGGAATTTGCGGATTTTCCGCAATTTCGCGATCCGCGAATCTCGTGAAATCGCGGTAAAATCCGCGAATCAGCGGGACGAATTTTCAGCCAAGCACTTACAGGGTTACAGCAGCAGGTGCAAAAGTTGAAGCTAATTTTTTGTAATCTTTTACAAAAGGGTTACAAAGAAATTGTAAGTGCTTCCTTTACACAGGACAATGGTCCCTAGACAAGAGGAATTTTCAAGAAATAAATATAGACTAAATAGCAACTATATTCATTGTCCAGCCGGACAGTTTTAATTTCTGATGAATAAATTATACAAGAAATATAGTGTGATAACAGCAGGACACCAGCCGATGTCCAACTAACACACTTAGGAAGGGGACAAACAAGAATTAGAGGCAATTCAAACAGTCTGTGTATTACAATTCACAGTCAGACAATACAGGTAACACACTATTGCTAGCGTCCAATAGCACAATTCATATGCATATAGTGTGACAAGGTCGACGACGTTTCGAACCTATTACTTATTCAAGGTTCATCTTCAGGACAAACAATGCATTCCTTCTTATTTAAAAAGTCAAAATTTACTTTTAAGCCCGTACTAAGGGCAACAATTGCCACAACATATATTAATACAAAAAGCAAGAAAAGGGGGGGGGAGAAAACAAGATACACAAATTAGGGCATTTTTTAGAAAAGGGAGATCACACCCTTAAAATACATTGTATGTTGGTTACACCTAAAAAAAGGGGATGTATCAGCCGTCTATAGCCAAAACCAAGCATTCAATTGTGCCGAATTAAAGAGCCACGTTTACAGGTGTAATAAAATAAAATAAAAGGGTTACAGATTGGGACAAAGAACATTTAGTATGAGAAGTGACGAACGACGATGCTTGTGCCAAGAGAAATTAAAGTACCAATAGTGCTGTGGTGCACAAGAATTATTAAAATTAATAAGTGCCAGTGTGTGACTTCTTCTCTAGGAAGTGTGACAAGTCGTGGGGCAAGGAGTCCTAACCAATAACGCAAACGGACCTCGTAACCATTAAACCTGGCACCTTAAACTAGTGATGCCACAATAGGCATAGAGGTAAAAAATACCTGCAGGGCTAATATGAAGAGCCCAAGGCCTGGATATTATAAAAATGGTCCGCCTAAACCAGGCAAAAATAATGATTAATGGAAAAAATAAGCGTATCGCCAATGTGACAAGAGGCAGATTAAAATTCCTGCTTACCGAAAATACAGCAAGACTGCAACAACGTGATAGAAGTAATACTGAAAGGGAAAACAACGAGTACCGTAATTACAAAAAATACAGAGGTCTAGGTGGGGTCTAGGTGAGCAAGGCAGAAGGACTATCTTGATATACACAAGGCTCTTACCGACAAAATGCGAGGAACGGGTAGTTAATGCAATCCGCGTTCAGGGGAGAATCACCCACACCAGAGTGATAGTCGGCAACCAGGAAGTAAAGGTCCCAAGGCCATGTGATTTCAAATTGTCCAGTCATGTGCATGCTTCGTACGCGTGGCCATTTTGGAACAGTCAGGAAGCAGTAGGATGTGAAGATAGTGCTAGCAACGGGCATATTCCTTGTAGATTTTGTTTTTAGAATATAGCCCATAGATGCGTCGGTGCCCACTAGAATTTAATGCCCCAGCGAGGAAAATTATTACGCTCGAATAGTGGATCGTAGTTAGGGACCAGACCGACGGCCACGTGATTCCCGGCGGCCCAACCACAATCAAGTACTATTTGGGCGCACATATTGGAACGGTCAATGATTGAAAAAGAGTTCATGCAAGGTGATAGTGTCACATTAAAAATCGTTCACCCATTGTGATATAATTCATTAAAACCTGCTGATTTACACATTCACATTAAAACAATCAGTTGGCTGAGCACAAGGATGTACAGTTCTAATTTGATTGGTAGACAGCATGTAACGAACTGCAATTGATAGGGACTACATAAATACAGTTAATCGAATCCTTAATTAGAGGAACAGTTTTGGAACAAAATCAATACCAAATAACAATGGTTATATACATAATCATACCACACATGTATATACAGAGTCAGACATTATGTCAGGATTACAGAGCACACAGTATTTAAGACAATTTTCAGTGTTTAATTCATAGTAGTGAAGTCCAGTCCTCGGCCCGGTTGAGCCCATTGTGAATACTTTTAGTCTTAAGTATCCAGTGGAGTTCTTCTTTATTTAGAAGCTGCTGCACATTCGCCCCTCTCGGAGGTATTTTAATTGTGGAGATGATAGTCCATTTGAAATCCAATTCTGTTTGAGCTAGTGCACAAACATGGTCAACCAACATGGGCGTCTTGCAGCGTATGCGACTTCTATGTTGACACATCCTACGTGGTACTTTTTGGGTGGTCTGACCTATGTAGATCTTTACACACGGACAAAAGATAGAATAGATAACATTTACGCTGTTGCAGTTTGTAAAGTATCTACGTGTGAATTTAACATCCTCATAGGTACATTCTTTCCCCTCTATGGTGGTATCACACATAGAACAATTTCCACACTTGACATGGCCTGTCAAGCGAGGAAGGCCCCATAGGTCATTTAGTGTGTCATTGCTGTTGGCAGAAGGTAGAGCAGCCCTCAGTAAGTGGTCTCTAATATTCTTAGATTTTCTGAAGGCAAACAATGGTTTGTCCACAGTGAGCACTCCTGCATTTACCACTGGCCAGTGTTTCTTAACACTCTTGGTAATGGAGTTTGATGCAGGGGAAAAGGTAGTAACACACACTAGTCGATTTTCAGTAGTTTTAGATTTAGGCTCTAGTAGGATGTCCCTGGGACAATACCAGGCTCTTTTAAGGGAGCTCCGGATGAGTTTGTGGGGATAGCCTCTCACCTTGAGTTTCAAGCTAAGGCATTGTGCTTCACAAAAATAGTCTTCTTTCATATAACAATTCCTGCGTAAACGCAAGAACTGAGAATATGGGAGAGAATCGCGTAATGCGCGCGGATGATGGCTTTGATAGCTTAGCAGAGTATTGCGCTCCGTGGGTTTTCTATACAATCCTGTAATAAGTCTCCCTTCATGGAACTGGATGTTAAGGTCCAAGAAGGCAATGGAAGAGTGGCTGGTGGATAATGTGTATGTAAGACCACTGCAATTACTGTTGAGCCAATGTAAGAATTGCGCAAGAAGACTTTCAGAATCTTGCCAAATTAAAAAAATATCATCGATATACCTCTTCCATAGGGCAATGCCACTATGGAAGGGGTTAGTCGAAGCCAGGATCCGGCCACATTCAAGATGATCCATATACAGAATGGCCAAATTGGGGGCAAAAATTGCCCCAATGGAAGTGCCCTTGATCTGGCCATAGTATTGGTCATCGAAAAGAAAAAAAATTATTTTGGTTAAACAAATTTCGAGTAATTGCAAAATAAAAAGAGTGGAACCTGATGAGGCCGGGGGCGGCTGTCAAGAACTTTTTGGATGACCAAAATGGAATCATTCTGTGGGAGGTTGGTGTATAATGACTCCACATCCAGAGTACAAAGTACTCCGGATGTGGGGTCATATGGAAATTCCTCAATAATATTTATCATGTGCATGCTGTCACGAATGTAACACTCAGTGACAGGCACGAAATCCTTAATGAAGTAGTTGACAAGGAGGCCAAGGGGCTCTAGGACCGAGCCACACCCGGATACTATTGGCTGTCCCGGAGGTTTTGCAGTGTCTTTATGAATTTTCGGTAAGGTATAAATTACCGGTGTTCTAGGGTTTTTTTTGTTCAAAAACTGATATTCATTACGACTAAGGAAACCAAGTGCAAGGCCATCATCAGTGACTTGAGTTATAAGTTCCTGAATTTCTTTGGTTGGGTTTTTTGATAATTTGCAATAATGTTCCTGATTGTTTAATTGACATAGGACTTCGCTTTTGTAAATATCAATATTCTGCAAAACAATCCCACCGCCTTTATCGGCCGGTTTGATAATCAAATTGGAATTGGTTTTCAAACTGGCTATGGGTTTCTTCTCATCCAATGAGATGTTATAAGGGATAAAGGATCTGCGGTTTTCTAATTCAGAGATATCTTTTAACACCAATTTCTCAAAGGTTAAAATTTCTGCAGGAAAGCCTGTAAGTGCTTCCTGGCGCCTCGTTGCCTACTTGCAACTATTCTCTGACCCTGCTCTGACCCTTGAAGCAGGGTCAGAGAATAGTTACAAGTAGGCATTGAGGCGCCTGTCACGAAAAATAAACCTCAACAGGAAGCACTGACAGATATAAAAACAAACATTTGCAATGCAAAAGGTCTCGCATTAGGAAAGTTTGAGCTATTGGTCTTGTAAATGACAATTTTTTTTATTTATGTGTTGGTTTTGAAAATAGCTAAATTAATAGCTTCGTCATTTACAGTGCTAATAGTTATAACTTTCGCAAATGTGACACCTATGGCATTTGTAATGCAACATGTTTTGAATTTACGTGACTTAGATGTATTGATATTGCAAATTACAATGGCTTTTAATTTTTTAAAATAATTAATACTTAAATAAAAGGGATTTTAATTTATAATGGCAATAGCTTAAACTTTTGTAAATAACTTTTGTGAAGATTATGTTCAGTGTATTTTATTGTGACGAAAATCCAAGAACAGAAGTGAAATATTAACATCTTTTTGTGACATTTGTAATAAAGCTTGAAACATTGAGAGAACATATTTGAACCAGTTGTTGTTGAATGGTTGCGCAGATTGATGCTGTGGTGGCGCTGAGTGGTGCTGTAGTGGTGCTGAGTGGTGCTGTGGTGATGCTGAGTGGTGCTGTGGTGGTGCTGAGTGATACTGGGATGGTGCTGAGTGATGCTGGGGTGGTGCTGAGAGGTTCTGTGGTGGTGCTGAGTGATGCTGTGGAGGTGCTGAGTGATGCTGTAGTGGTGCTGAGTGGTGCTGTGGTGGTGCTGAGTGATAATGTGGTGGTGCTGAGTGATGCTGGGGTAGCGCTGAGTGATGATGTGGTGATGCAGAGGGCAGAAAGGCACAAAAAGCAGTCTAACAAAGGGCAGAAGGGCAGAAAAACAAGGATAAAATGAGTCTAACAGAGGGCAGAAGGGCACAAAAAACCAGTCTAACAGAGGACAGAAGGGCAGAAAAACAAGGGAAAAACGAGTCTAACAGAGGGCAGAAGGGCACAAAAAACGAGTCTAACAGAGGGCAGAAAGGCACAAAAACGAGTCTAACAGAGGGCAGAAGGGCACAAAAAACAAGTCTAACAGAGGGCAGAAGGCAGAAAAATAAGGGAATAACAGAGGGCAGAAGGGCACAAAAATGAGTCTAACAGAGGGCAGAAGGGCAGAAAAACAAGGGAAAAATGAGTCTAATAGAGGGCAGAAGGGCACAAAAAAAGAGTCTAACAGGGGGCAGAAGGGCAGAAAAACGAGTCTAACAGAGGGCAGAAAGGCAGAAAAACAAGGGAAAAACGAGTCTAACAGAGGGCAGAAGGGCACAAAAAACAAGTCCAACAGGGGGCCGAATGAATCCCGCCCTGCGTGTTTGTCCACGAATATGCCACCGTTTTGTGCAATACCTCTACTCAACTGGAGTACTTTCTACTGTCTAATCAGTAAGTGCTCCCTCGTTGGCTAAATGTATAGGGGCAGATTTACAATAACTGGAGCATCCCCAGGGATGCACCAGTTATTATGCGCCACAGCTCCGCCACCCATGATCCGCCGCATTTACAATGCGGCGCACCATGTGACAAAAACGGCACAGATGCGTCACGCATCTGTGCCCTAAAAGCAGCGCGACGCAGCTCCAGCAATGCTCTGGGGGGCCCTATCTCCCCAATGCTGCGTCAAGCCTTGCGCCTGCTTCAAGCAGGCGCTGGGTATTGACGCAGCATTGGCCTAAAAGTGACAGAGTGAAATCTTGTAGATTTCACCTAGCCACTTTTAGGAGGTGCTCATGCTCAGGAATGCCCTCCCCTGATGGCGCAGGGCTTTACAACGTGATGCATCTCTCAGATGCGTCACGATGTTAATACCCAGCACCATGGCGCATCTTGTGTACTGCCACTGCGTCACAAAAGTGATGCAAGTGCAGCGCAAAAGAGGCGCAAGCGGCTTGTAAACATGCCCCATAGTGCTTTTACTACGCTGTAGCTGCGTAAAGGGCCAGAAGATGTGTCTCCAGTGACCATGTGTGCCTGTGCCTGTGTTACAGGCACACATGGTCACTGGAGACACATCTTCTGGCCCTTTACACAGCTGCAGTGTAGTAAAAGCACTATACATTTACCCAATGAGGGAGCACTTACCGGATTAGCCAGTAGAAAGTACTCCAGGGCAAATCTCAAATAAATCTGCGATTTCGTGGGAAAATTCGAGAATTCGCAGATTTTTTTTGCGGTTTTGCAGGGGAATTTCGGAAATTCGGAAATTTTGCCCATGCTTAGTAACTTTGCGGTCGATGCGCTGCAATGGTCCCGCGAACGAAATAAAATCTGCAAATTTGCACAAATTTGTGGATTATGCGGAATGCGAATTCACAAATTTCACCCATACTTAGTTCACAGTGAAAAGGCCAGATCCAAGATATTCCCAGAGACAACATCCAGGGATAGTAACAACATACAGTGTAGGAAAACTATGCCTTGAGTGGCTACAGAAAGCCACACTACCAGAAATTAAACAACACTTATCTGTACTTAAAGACGGCGTTGATTTACGAGACTTCTTACCTGGACCTCGTAAACAACGTCAAAAACGTTTTATATACGCCGGTATATATTCTGCTTACAATGAAGCATGGAAAATCACTCAAATGGAAACAGCAGAGCAAATACGAGAAATTGATTGTATTAATTTAGAGAAAGCTCTGTCTGTAGTGGACAATGGGTTAACGACTGTCCTCCAGAATGTATTCTTTGGACAGCATTGTATCATCTGCCATTGACATAATAGAGCAGGAATTGCTAATGCTACAACATGGCCAGTCTCAATTACGCTCTGTAATGCTGCTAGGCTGGACGTTACAAAATCTCTGTTCAGGCTACGTGCCATGGCGCCTAATCAACACCACGTCATTGTTTACTGTCTTTAACCTTACAGATAAACAAATCTCTTTGGCACAAAGAGGAGCAAACTATACGTGCTGAGAATTGAAAAACTGGAAAGATTACCATTAACTGTTTCTGAGAAACCAGTCATATAATGAATATTACATGGCACCATCACGATACCAGTGACGATTTTCCAATTTCAGTATTGTCTACAGCACATACCAGCAGGCATGTATGAAAGGTTGGGTAAAGAATACATTAAGTCGACCTGGAATTTACCAAATACACACAAATGTTGGAGTGGGGAAAAGGAAGTATTTCTTAGTGGTAAAAATTGTAAGAACTCACTAAGCGATACTCTTTTGCATCACGGTATTAATTTACACGGAGCCTGCAAAGGTTCTTCAAATAACTTTTCTTGCCACCTGCAAGGTTCACCAGCAGCAGTGATAGAACCAATTTTCAGGCAGCTTTCCAATGGCAGCTACGTTATACTCAATGATCACAGCTGTTGTGGCATGTTGCCAGGAAAAGCGTATCTAGTTAGTGTCAGCCAGGGTCACTTGTTGTATGCAAGTATTGTATCCAAAAAGCAAGACAGACAGGGAGTCGGCGTTATGGCCTTTACTGAAAATATTTTTTCTATACAAATTGATACTTTAGGCAGAATGAAAGCCATTCTTTTGCAAAAAACTGTACTACTGACCTCGTCTAGAGAAACGTATGATCTGCAAGTTGCAAGGACTTCTGCAGAGATACAGTCATTATTATCAACAAACTGCCCAGTACATTTCGCAGAAATGTTAGGTCAAATCTTAAATATTTCTGATACGAGCGGCAACGCACATGTATTTAAGACGATTTATTCGGGACTGTTAGCACCGTTTGAAGCAGTCCTCTGCATTTTTCCAAATTTTGTGCACTCTTTGGTCGGCGGCCTGACTCTCATTTTGGGACTCGTAGCAGGAATTCTATTTTTATTCCTTCTGCTCCGATATGGCAAGTCTAGTCACCAACGATACAGAGACTACCATGGAACAATCCCTCCTAGCCATGTGGTATCTTGAAAGGATTACACAGATTCTTGGCTTGGCTTGTTTAAGACATCTGAATACCACTTGGTTTCTTTCATTTAGACCACTCTGGCAAGATTGCATCTTACCTGTTCTACGATGCCTGCTTTGCAGAGAAGAATGCGTGTTGGACATCTGTCTTACACTTCCATCAGTACTGCCATCGGATGTTGACGCCTTGCTAGGTCCGGTAACGACTCATGCATCGTGTTGCCCCCAACAGCTACCAATCCTGATGACGGCATTCATTGAGGTCTCACCGGCAAGTCTAACTGAGGGTGAGATACGTGGAACAACAGGCACACAGGTACCACCTACTGTGAACATTACGAATGCGGATAACGCTGACAGCGATGCTTCTCATTTGTGCACATTTGATCTACTTGATGAAGTAGTTCCAATTTCCCCTACTATGGTAGACGGTTTCTTTGCCAACCTAGATGATCTGATGTTTTCTCCTGACAAGAGAATAACTTTTGAATCCTGAACACAGCGTTCCATGAACTCTGAAATCCGACCTTCGCTTTTTCAAAACAAACATTCTAAATTGGGAACTCTATTTCTCTACGATTCAATTTGAACTTTTTCCAAATTAAAACTATTTATGGCACAGAGTAATCTGCTTAAAGTAGAACTATTCTTAGAGAACAGTAACTCATGAATACTTCCAAGAGACAATATTTGGCCTTGTCATCTAAACCAAAAAGTTTATATATTATGCTATGGGATGGTCTCGAATTTTTTCTGTACTTAAGAGCCATTTCATAAATGTAATTTCGTGATTCATTAGGTTAGCATTAATCATTTCATGCTATATATCATATATGTAAACACTTTTCTCAAATGTGTACAGTTTATACTCGTTTCATGTACAGCCTTTTCAAATACATTTTTGTATTTTGGGTGGGATTGTAAACACATGCTTGAGATGATGTTCAGTACTTATAAATTTAGTAATGTTGAACTTAATAAAGTGGAATGGGTGTTGTATATGAACTTAGGACCCTAGTGTAATTTTCCTGATTCATTACCATCTATAGGTATAAATCATCCTATCCTTATATAGGCATAGAAATCATAACCATATTTAAACTTAGCCTATGCAGCCCAAATACGGCATGGCTACTTCCACTAGTCCCTGGATCCACAACAATTTCTTGGAAAACCAGCCTTCAGCAGCCAGGGACTTCCCCTTGCTTGAATATTGATTTATCAAAGAACTCATGGAGTTTTCAAAGAACTGAGTCTTTGATGACGTTATTATGTCCAACCTTACATCAAAGTCAGCACCTTCAAGGTATAAATATGCCCACATTTGCCCAGGAAAACACGCAGTGGTTTGGAGCAGTTCGACTATCTACTTGCCCGACGCCCTGCTACAGCAAGTGCTGAAGGAAGCGACCCTCCAGCTGACTGACTGAGAGAGACGCTGTCTTTTCTCCTGCCGAGAAATCCAGCTCCAGTGTTTCCAGGCTACCCTTGCGGGGTTGCGGGGATATCGAGTCCTGAGAGAGAGAGAAACAAGACTTCCTTCATTCTAAACCAAGGTACGGTGCTGATTAGACCCTTAGAGAATTCTTGGAATAGATTCTTGGCAAAAGAATACTAAACTTAAGCTACACCTCACTTACTTCTTCCCTCGTACTAGACCTAGGTTAGGTACACCGGGGTAGGCATATTTTAGAAGCACCAGTTGAGTACTTTTAGTCATTATTTGTTAATGTATGTATTATATGTTATTTTATATGGCTTAGAAACCATACCATGCTTTTACAGTATTATTTTACAATACTCTTCGTACTGTACGCATTATACTTTGCAACCAGTATTACGATTGTAGCAGTTCATTTCCTATGCTTGAGAAAGAAGACTGTTCAATAAATACTTTTTATTGAAAACACCCGTCTCTCTATTTCTCTGCACCTCTGGTGAAATGAAGCATGCATGATTGACTGAGTGAAATAACTATCTATTGTTTTCGCAACTCTAGAGATTCGTTTCTCATCCTGGGGAAACAAAGTTGTCATGTTTATGTGTTTTTTCAGAAACGAATCCCTTCTTGTGAATACGAGAAAGTTTCTAGTGACCTCTGAGCTAGCTGGCACTAAGAATTGGGGGGCATATTATCAAGGGGGTTTATCTCCGCTTTTTTGGCTTTAAAAGCCAAGAAAGCGGAGATAAAATTATCTCCCTATTACCAAGCTGTCGCTAACACCAGTTAGTGACAGCTAATAGGAGATAGCGACCATCTTGGGCCCCGCTTTGCATGTCAGTGATATTTATCACTAATGACATGCAAAGTGGGCGTGCCAAGATGTTAGCGACTGGAAACAGTCCCTAACATCGCTATCTCCTATTACCAACTTTTGGAGATATTCGCGCTAAGTGCGAATATCTCCAAAAGCTAACACCTGCCCTGAGCAGTTCTTAGCCATGTTATCCAATGGGAGGTGGATAACATGGCTAAGAGCATTTGCTCGATAATGCATGAATATCGCTGACTTTTCAGCGATATTCATGCATTGCGGCCGTTTTTTATCGCATTTGCGATAAACCTTGCTAATAGCAAGGTTTATCTGCGATAAAAATCGCCGATGTGATGCGATAATTTTTGTCTCTAAACAAGTTAGAGACAAAAATTATCGCTAGTTGTTGGTAATATGCCCCTAGGTTTAATATATTTGATAGAGACCTAGTCGACCTCAGTCCTACGTCTAAACTATAGTATATATTATTCCAATGCGCAGAGCCTATTGGGAACATAGGTACTACATTACAAAACTGCGAATTCCGATGTACTCACCTGTTATCAGGAGAGACCTCAGTGCTGCATCTTTCAGCCCACTACTGATCCTGAAAAGTAATTCTAACCATACTTTCAGTAACTTGAATTTCCTTCCATAGGATAACATTGACTGGTTTCACTTGGAAATTCTTCTAGGTGTGGATTTTTGGAACTTTAAAAAATTCCTCTAAAATCAGTCGAACTACGAATTCCGATTTACTCACCTGTTATCAGGAGAGACCTCAGTGCTGCACCTTTCAGCTCACTACTGTTCCTGAAAAGTAATTTTAACCATACTTACCAGTATCTTGAATTTCCTTCCATAGGATATCGTTGCCTGCTATATAAAATATATATAAATTAAAAAAATATAAAATAAAAATATTACAATTTCAATATTTTTAAAAACATTTTATTTCAATTTATATTAAAAATATGTAATGTAATTTAAAAAATCAAATATCTAAAAATAAATACTTTAAAACAATGTAGTAAATCAGTATAATAAAAATATAACAATTAATACATGATCATTTACAAAACCTTTAAAATTCACAGAAAAAACCATGGGTTTCAGCCACGTTATAGTTAGGAATTAGCATTTAAAAAACCTTAGAAATTCGCTGAAAAAACCATAGGTTTCAGCCATGTTATAATTAGGAATTAGCATTTAAAAAACCTTAGAAATTCACTGAAAAAACTATAGGATTCACACATGTTATAGTTAGCTGGACATTTCACTCATACAAAACCATTTATAGTTAGTTCAGCTAACTATAACTTGCGCGCCCCCAATGCACTGCTGAAGACGTCACATATTACATCACTCATGACATGGTAAGTGACATCACTCGTGACATCTCAAATGACATCACTGATGACATCATCCTTGTGAAAGAGTGGCAGACCTCCTCTCACCCTAATATAACCTCAAATACACACATTCAAAAATAAAAAAATAAAATTTTCAAAAAAATGGAGATACCAATATCAGTTACAACAACCTATTCAGTAAATTCCAACATCTACATGGACATCCACTTATTCACCAACAGTTCTATATAGTCACTCATACATGTACTCACTCATCATATGTACTCATACACCTTTACATCCTGTTACACACTGATACTCATCAATAGAGTTACTCACACACATATTCACACATGCAAATAAACTATCAAACATCCATTTACTTGCATATACAGCTATACATACACCACTACACGTACTTCTACAGAAACATACACATTCTTACTCTCTTAAACAATCACTTTTAGAAAGACATACTTATTTATACAGGAACTCTTCCAATCTCTCACTCTCACAAATACTCACTTATATACATCAATACTCACATATACTAGTTTAAAACATATGTTGTTACTCATAAAGATACTATTGAGGCAGTCATTCACTCACTAACACACCCATACACACACTCATCCACCCATACAGTCCTGCACACATGCTGTCTTCAAAACACATACAGTGAGTCACTCATTCAAGCATCTATACGCTAAGTAATATCCCAACCGAACCATACAGACACTCATACTGATACTCAAAAAACAAACTAATAACCCAAATACACACTCATGTAGCTACTCACCAACCCATGTAGCCACTTATACACAAAGTGAGACACTGATACAGATATTTAAATATTTAAACATTACTCGTTAATACATGTATTCACTAAGATACACTTAATACGTCAGTTATACAATCAATTTTACAAGAAAAACCATCCATTTAGACACTTATTTACCCATTTATTCTTCCATCGACCTTTAGATATACATATATAAAAAATATTTATTTTTCAGAAAGACACACATTCACGGGATGATGTCATCAGTGATGTAATTTGAGATGTCATGAGTGATGTCATGAGTGATGTCACTGAGCCTGTCATGAGTGATGTAATATGTGACGTCAGCAGTGCATTGCGGGCGCGCAAGTTATAGTTAGCTGAACTAACTATAATGGGGGAATTTCAATGGTTTTGTATGAGTGAAATGTCCAGCTAACTATAACGTGGCTGAAACCTATGGTTTTTTCAGTGAATATATATATATATATATATATATATATATATATATATCCAAATGTAATTACAGGCTCTGAACCCCTGCCTCTTGCAGCGGAGGGCCTGGACGGGGCAGCCACTCCCCAAATCTCCAAAATCAATTCCACACGATACAAAACAGGAATGTCCAGGCCAGCTTTGCAGTTATCCAAGAGCTTTTATTTTAGCTCCTACTCAACGCGTTTCGAGGTACAACCTCTTGATCACGAGCGTGAGTGTGAGTGATTCTCATGTTTAAGTATAGTCACATGATCTTCCAAACAACATAGTAGACAGACTTGTGAGACAGTCACTAGGCATTTGTAACGGTATGGTTATACACAAATGCAAATTAAATAAACTACATACAAAGCACATATTAATCAAATGCTATGTACAAAAAAGAAGAAATTAATTAAGCAAGCAAGAATGGAAAGGCAATGATTTCCGTGGACATTACATTATTTCATCATGTATAGTCTCAGCAATTGAAATCTCGCACAACAGTGAGGCGCATTAGTAAATGGTGGCATGCTCATTCAGTTTCTGCTGGGGTTATTTTTGAGGTTATTTGTGCATGGTGCATCACGGATAATTCATCTAGTCCAGGGTGTGTTCACCTGGGTTAATCGTCCAAAACAGCAATACAATCTTATTGCTGTACATGAACTCGGGCAACTAGACATCCTGTCTGTCTTTAGGCTTTGCCTTTCAGATGCACCAACAGAAAAAATAGTAAAACAGAGAAAACAAAGAACACTCCAGCTCAAGTGGGCATTTAGTCAGGAGTGCCTGTATCTGTGCATGCTTCCGCCCCAGTGGGCATAAATAGAAAAAACAGAAAAACAGAAAAACAAAAGCACTCCAGCTCCAGTGGGCATCTAGTCAGGAGTGTCTGTATCTGTGCATGATTTCGCCCCAGTGGGCAAGCAGAAATGGTCATAAACAACATAAAAGTCATTGACCTACTGAGCCGCCATTACTCATATTGCCGTCCATACGTGTCAACTTCCATACTTGAAAACGTGTTAAAGTGCTCGTGCATTGTCAAATCGAGTGACTTCTCACAAATATCTGGTGAAAAAATAGACAATTCAATGATTAGAGGTGCATCAGTGACAAATCTCATTACATCATTATATACAACAGTGTTCTCACAAACCAAAATTAAAAACAATGCTGAACAGGTCTTCACCTAGGAATCAAATGTATTAAGTGAAGGAGTCCACCAGCTAACCCAGATGAACTTCCAGTTCTTCATCAAGGTTGTGCCCATCCGGCTGCTTAGTTCTATATTTTATGATCAGAAGGGATTCCAACCTGCGGAGTTCTTGAATCCTATTGCCCCCCCTCTCCCTTGCGGGTATGGATGCCAGCACACAAAAGGATAAAAAATTAGGGTTGCTTTTGTGAAAGGACTCAAAATGTCTCGCTATGGGGTAACTTTTGTCTTTATGATTTATAGCCCTCATATGTTGCAGTACTCTGTCTTTGGCAGGTAGTTTCGTGCTACCTATATAGGTCAGTTTACAAGGGCACATGAGTGCATACACCGCAAAGTCAGTTTGACATGTTGTGTGTACTCGGATGGTGAAAGGGTCGAGATGTTTGGAAAGTTGAATGGTTTTCTTGCTGGTGCTATTCTTGCAAGCCTTGCATCTGCCACAGGTATAAAATCCAGTGACAGAATTCTCTCTGACTTTTTTGGGTACCAGGGTAGTACATAACGTGTCCTTAAGAGATTTAGCTTTTCTGAAAGTAATCTGGGGGTGTGGGCTAATGGTTGCTGCTATGTCCTTGTCTAGTGTGAGGACATTCCAGTATTTGTCCAGGGCCTTCCTGACCTCCCTATTCTGGCCATGAAAATCTGTTATGAACCTGGTAGTGACAGAGGAAGGTTCGTAATTTGGGTCCTTATCCTTTAACAAGTCAGTGCGGTTCAAAGTACTTACTTTGGTCAGAGCAGCGTTGATGCTTCTCTTACTATAACCTCTTGCTGTAAATCTTTGGGTCATGATTTTTGCTTCTTTCTCAAAGCCTGAATTGTCAGAACAGTTCCTCTTGGCTCTTAAGAATTCGCCTATGGGGGATGGAGTTGATCAAAGACCCTGGATGGCAGCTGCTTGCGTGGAGCAAGCTATTGCCTGCTGTTTCCTTCCTGTAGAGTACAGTGGTGAGGGTATTGTCCACCACTTGTACCTTCAGGTCCAGAAAATCCACTTGTTCCTTGTCAATATGACAAGTAAAAGAGAGATTCAAGTTGTTGGTATTGAGGGAATTTACATACTCCATTGCCTCATCTGAGGTACCCTTCCAGATGACAAAAATGTCGTCCAGGTACCTCAGCCAGGTGATAACCTTGGACTGGAACTCCTGGGACCTATAGACTTCTTGCTCTTCCCACCAGCCCATAAAAAGTCCGGCAAAGCTGGGAGCAAAGCAAGAACCCATTGCGGTCCCAAGGAGTTGGTGGTAAATCTCCCCATCAAATGTAAAATAATTCTGGGTCAGGCACAACATTGCCATGTCCAGAATCATCTCAGTATGTGACATAAAGGAGACAGATCTGGTTTGCAGAAAGTGTCTGCATGCTTGAATCCCTAAGTGGTGTGGGATGCAAGTATAGAGACTGTTGACATCCAGGGTAACAAGTTGCCATCCCTGTTCCCACTGGATTCCCTCTATCTTCTTCAGGAAGTCTCTTGAGTCTTTCAAATAAGATGGCAGTTTTTGGACCAGGGGCTGTAAAAAGAAGTCCACATATCTGGAGGAAAGAAGAAACAATAGGTAATAAGTTTATTACCAAAGGTGCATAAGAATCCCACCAACCCCCCTGGAAGACCTATTGTTTCTTCCAGGGGCAGTTGTTGGGAAAATACCTCCAGATATGTGGACTTCTTTTTACAGCCCCTGGTCCAAAAACTGCCATCTTATTTGAAAGACTCAAGAGACTTCCTGAAGAAGATAGAGGGAATCCAGTGGGAACAGGGATGGCAACTTGTTACCCTGGATGTCAACAGTCTCTATACTTGCATCCCACACCACTTAGGGATTCAAGCATGCAGACACTTTCTGCAAACCAGATCTGTCTCCTTTATGTCACATACTGAGATGATTCTGGACATGGCAATGTTGTGCCTGACCCAGAATTATTTTACATTTGATGGGGAGATTTACCACCAACTCCTTGGGACCGCAATGGGTTCTTGCTTTGCTCCCAGCTTTGCCGGACTTTTTATGGGCTGGTGGGAAGAGCAAGAAGTCTATAGGTCCCAGGAGTTCCAGTCCAAGGTTATCACCTGGCTGAGGTACCTGGACGACATTTTTGTCATCTGGAAGGGTACCTCAGATGAGGCAATGGAGTATGTAAATTCCCTCAATACCAACAACTTGAATCTCTCTTTTACTTGCCATATTGACAAGGAACAAGTGGATTTTCTGGACCTGAAGGTACAAGTGGTGGACAATACCCTCACCACTGTACTCTACAGGAAGGAAACAGCAGGCAATAGCTTGCTCCACGCAAGCAGCTGCCATCCAGGGTCTTTGATCAACTCCATCCCCCTAGGCGAATTCTTAAGAGCCAAGAGGAACTGTTCTGACAATTCAGGCTTTGAGAAAGAAGCAAAAATCATGACCCAAAGATTTACAGCAAGAGGTTATAGTAAGAGAAGCATCAACGCTGCTCTGACCAAAGTAAGTACTTTGAACCGCACTGACTTGTTAAAGGATAAGGACCCAAATTACGAACCTTCCTCTGTCACTACCAGGTTCATAACAGATTTTCATGGCCAGAATAGGGAGGTCAGGAAGGCCCTGGACAAATACTGGAATGTCCTCACACTAGACAAGGACATAGCAGCAACCATTAGCCCACACCCCCAGATTACTTTCAGAAAAGCTAAATCTCTTAAGGACACGTTATGTACTACCCTGGTACCCAAAAAAGTCAGAGAGAATTCTGTCACTGGATTTTATACCTGTGGCAGATGCAAGGCTTGCAAGAATAGCACCAGCAAGAAAACCATTCAACTTTCCAAACATCTCGACCCTTTCACCATCCGAGTACACACAACATGTCAAACTGACTTTGCGGTGTATGCACTCATGTGCCCTTGTAAACTGACCTATATAGGTAGCACGAAACTACCTGCCAAAGACAGAGTACTGCAACATATGAGGGCTATAAATCATAAAGACAAAAGTTACCCCATAGCGAGACATTTTGAGTCCTTTCACAAAAGCAACCCTAATTTTTTATCCTTTTGTGTGCTGGCATCCATACCCGCAAGGGAGAGGGGGGGCAATAGGATTCAAGAACTCCGCAGGTTGGAATCCCTTCTGATCATAAAATATAGAACTAAGCAGCCGGATGGGCACAACCTTGATGAAGAACTGGAAGTTCATCTGGGTTAGCTGGTGGACTCCTTCACTTAATACATTTGATTCCTAGGTGAAGACCTGTTCAGCATTGTTTTTAATTTTGGTTTGTGAGAACACTGTTGTATATAATGATGTAATGAGATTTGTCACTGATGCACCTCTAATCATTGAATTGTCTATTTTTTCACCAGATATTTGTGAGAAGTCACTCGATTTGACAATGCACGAGCACTTTAACACGTTTTCAAGTATGGAAGTTGACACGTATGGACGGCAATATGAGTAATGGCGGCTCAGTAGGTCAATGACTTTTATGTTGTTTATGACCATTTCTGCTTGCCCACTGGGGCGAAATCATGCACAGATACAGACACTCCTGACTAGATGCCCACTGGAGCTGGAGTGCTTTTGTTTTTCTGTTTTTCTGTTTTTTCTATTTATGCCCACTGGGGCGGAAGCATGCACAGATACAGGCACTCCTGACTAAATGCCCACTTGAGCTGGAGTGTTCTTTGTTTTCTCTGTTTTACTATTTTTTCTGTTGGTGCATCTGAAAGGCAAAGCCTAAAGACAGACAGGATGTCTAGTTGCCCGAGTTCATGTACAGCAATAAGATTGTATTGCTGTTTTGGACGATTAACCCAGGTGAACACACCCTGGACTAGATGAATTATCCGTGATGCACCATGCACAAATAACCTCAAAAATAACCCCAGCAGAAACTGAATGAGCATGCCACCATTTACTAATGCGCCTCACTGTTGTGCGAGATTTCAATTGCTGAGACTATACATGATGAAATAATGTAATGTCCACGGAAATCATTGCCTTTCCATTCTTGCTTGCTTAATTAATTTCTTCTTTTTTGTACATAGCATTTGATTAATATGTGCTTTGTATGTAGTTTATTTAATTTGCATTTGTGTATAACCATACCGTTACAAATGCCTAGTGACTGTCTCACAAGTCTGTCTACTATGTTGTTTGGAAGATCATGTGACTATACTTAAACATGAGAATCACTCACACTCACGCTCGTGATCAAGAGGTTGTACCTCGAAACGCGTTGAGTAGGAGCTAAAATAAAAGCTCTTGGATAACTGCAAAGCTGGCCTGGACATTCCTGTTTTGTATCGTGTGGAATTGATTTTGGAGATATATATATATATATATATATATGCACATAGCTCGTCACTCAAACCGGGCAGCCGCCGAAGTTTACCGCACAAATGACGAAAGCAGACCCAGATTTCGTGCTAATTCAAGGTGGTTTTATTTTCTCAGCCAGCCAGCCGCCATTACGCGTTTCGCCTCCAACGAAGCTTGCTCACGTGGCCACATGGTATATATATATATATATATATATATATATATATATATATATATATACATATATATATATTACCTACTGGCGATAGCCAGTAGGTATATATAGTTAGGATTTTTTCTCTATGGAACTTTTGAAAATTCTATGTCTATTAACTTTGGCGTTTGTGGACGGAATCGGCTGAAATTTTCAGGAAAATGGCACATTTCGTTTCTGAGCAGCCCCTGAAAATTTGGGGGGGTTCCGTCAAGGGGGGGCCAAGAAAAAAGGGGGGTCCCAAAACGCGTTTTTCCCATTCATTTTTCCATAGGGCCTTTGGCCTCACTTTTAGCTCGAACGGCTGAATGGATTTACACGAAACTTGGCAAAATTATAGGGACTGTTAGCCCGATGTGCCTTTGCTGGGTCTCAATATATGTGCTCCAGTGGATTTTGAGAAATTAACGTTTAAAAAAACAGATATATCTGTGACAGCGTCCCAGATAGCGCTCCAGATCGCGTACTTTTCGCGTAACGGAGCTTTGCGAAGCGAAGCTGATTGGCTCTCCGGTGTCTGTCAACATTCTAAACAGTCCGGTGCGGCCGCCATCTTGTCTCTCGGTAGGATCGAGAGACAAGAGGAGGAGAAAAACGAAGGGGGAATTTAATGAAAGGGGGCAAGGTAGACTCCTCTTGACCCCCTAGGAATGAAGTTGGGGTTATTAAAGGGTCCCGTGGGGCAAATAAAAAAAAATTGTTTTTTTGCGGTAGAAGCGCTTCTCGGTTCGCGAACCGAGTCGCAAACTGGTAGCGAATCAGAAATTCGCCATTTTGTGTTTCGATTTAATTAAATTACTAGATGGAGGAAAAGCAATGTGAGTATTGGGTATAAGGGGGTATGGGAGACTTATCCTGACCCCCTATGTTTTCTGAGGGTGGTTGAGGAGGCTCATATATGTTGATACTTGTCTTCCAGCGGTTGCGCGTGAGTGTTTTTTGGGGGGGGTTTTTGCCGCTTGACTTCTGTTAACGTTCGATTCGAAGGAAATTAGGAAGTGTTGATCGCCATTTTGACACTGCGAGTAAATATATTATTAAAAATAATTGTTATAAATTAATCTGTACTGATAAACATTGTCTGCGCCATCTTGCCTTTTTTCCAATGCCACACTTTTGTCGTGCACGGCAGCCATTTTAGATGCCTTGACCAGACCCACTCTCTGCACGCCGCCGATCCTCAGCATGGCTCCCCACCCTCGCAAGCATCTCCCCCACGCACTGGTCACCCCCGCTCTCTCTCTCATGCATGGGCCATAAACTTCCCCCCATCTGCGCTGCTCTTCCCTGAGTATCACACCCTGTGCCCGCCCGACACCTCCCTTTCACCCTATTCACTACCGCACCCTCTGACACTCCTCTTCCTCTGTGTGTGATTGTCCAGGCCGGTCCCAGGCTATCACCTAGCCCTGCGGATGTAGTTTATGGCCCCAACTGTAAATAATTACCCCTGTTCAAAGGAGTTACAGTAGATCAAGGTCGCCACCTCATGAGATCCGTCACACCACACGCGTTCCTACTATCTGATAACGATCCTGTATTGTGATTGGGGAGGGGTTTCTCACTGTAAGGGTGTGTGGGACCGAGCCTGAAGCGGAAGATTCCAAGGATGCCTTTTTGTACATCTAAGTCTTCACAATTATGTGTCACATTAAAAATATATAGCACTCCAACAAAGTTGTAGGATTATAACACTTTAATAACTTATAAATATATACAACGCTCCAACAAAGTAAACACGTTAAAAAAAACTTTTTAAACAACTATTTACATGACATTGCTTTAACCAGGATAGACAAAGAAATGACACAGTGATGTAAACGTTTCTGAAAGAAATGCCAAGAACGTCTCATGTGAAAGTGAATTTTATCTGCCAATTTTTTCTTTTCCTTCTCATGAAAAGAAAGTTAATGCCAGGTTCGTTACCTGCCTCATCTGCAAAAAAAAAACTCTCGAGAGGGACTGAAAAAAAATATAGGTATGGTAATCATACCATGCATCGGCACATGGAGAGGTGGCACCCTCTTAATTATTCTAAAGCACAACTTCGAGATTTGGTGGATAATCCCCGACCGGCAAAAACATCCACCAATGACTTAGCAATAAGTGAGTCAGAGGCAAGGGAAACGGTCCCAAATCTGTAAAAAAACTTTAGGCAGATGAGATTGACTTGTGTAGCATGTGGAAAATTAATTTCATGCGGAGAGATGAGTATTACTTTAATAAATAGATCATATGAAAATCATCAATGTCCAAAACGTCCTAGAAAGTCATTTTTGTCATTTTTGAGGAAGAGAGATAACCTACAGTGGTACGGGGTTGTTTTCGTTCGTACTAGGGGGGCCAGGTGACATTCGTTCGGGGTGGCTTAGGGGCACTTAAAACAACTTCCCTGATACAGGTAGCATATAAAGTAGAGGCTAAATACCAGGATCTTTATCGATTGCTTTATGCTGTAGAAAAATGAAAAACACACAACAAACCTGGACCATTCATATTTTCAATGTTTCTGCGTACTATACTTTTTAACCCTTAACTAATTGAGCTGCTTCATTTCACCTGCTTTTTTTAAAAAAAAAAAAAAAATCGTAAACAGTGGCCATTTATTCGAAACTTACCAATCTACGCGTTACAACTACGTTTGCTTTTTCAAAAACTTTTAATAAAAATGTTGGTGCCCAAATACGGGCTTACAACCCTGTGGGCCGGCAACGGAGCAGGCTGGAACTGTAAATGGGGGGGGGGTATTTATTTGTGGAAAACATAACAGAGAGTCAGTGGTCGTTGATTTCATAGTAAAAAGTGCGACAAGTGCAACAAAATCATATCGATAATTCATTGTGAGCAAGTACCAAAAGTGTCGACAATTCGAACCTTCAATAATAAATACAGTAATCAATGATGCATTAGAAGTTAATATCAATTCATTGTTCGAACGTGTAATCAGTACCCGTCCCATGTCAATTCATTGTTCGAACGTATAATCAATACCCATCCTGGATCAATTCATTGTCTGAACATATAATCAGTCTTATCCCATATCAATTCATGTGCTAAAAACTGCATACATATCTCATGATATCAAGGCTGAGCAATCGGGGCACAACAAGGAGTTGAGAGTTTCGTTTGTACCGGCGCCATTTTGGGTGAGGTCAGGAAGGTCCAAGTATAGTCAAAATGTCTCCACCAACTCGTGGTTGGACCGGGACCTCTTTCGGCAGTCCAAAAGTTTTCGTTGAAGGGTAGCAGAGGGGACTGCCGACATGAACCATCAGTCAAAGTGGGGTGGGAGGCAACAATCTCTTCTACCGGGTCATACTGGTGTCCCACCGGAACTGATCAAGTTGGTAGTCTTGTAGGATTTTGGTGATTTCAAGACTGAGGCCGGCGCCGGCATGAGCGCGCCGACGTCCCGCGGCTACGTCGTGGTCGTTCCGTGGGTGATCATGGCAGTCATTCCCCATCGGGGGTCGGGGGCCCCCGTGGCTCTTATAGAATCTTCAAAGTTGAGGAGAACGTTTCTGGACGCAGGAAACTAGAAGCGTTGTTGCACCGCAACAGTGGACGAGACCCCCGCTGGGTGAGCGGAGCATCATTGCCTCGCAATAGTGGACGAGACCTTTTGTCGGGTGAGTGCAGCGCCGCTGCATCGCAAGAGTGGAGGAACCCTTTTGTTGGGTGAGTGGAGCATTGGGGGTGCAGCTGAGGGCCCCCACCAGTGGGGGTGGGAGAGGCTCGTTCGCGCCGCCTCTCCCTCCCAGCGCACCCCACGCCGACACCTGGCGTTGATATCCGTGATGTCCGGACCAGGCGATAAGAGGGGGGGGTCAGAGGCAGAGGCAAGACATCCCCCCCGTGGCCTGCAGGGCATCGCTTCAGGCCCGAACGGGGAGCTCATATCAAGCACACGTGGGAAGCGGGTCAGCGAGCCAGTCTAGAAGAACACCCTCCGGCCTTGTTGACTGAAACTTCATGGAATCACGCCAGGAATTCAAGGCAGCGAGCACGTCGCCAAGTGTAGGAAAACCTTTACAGTATTCAGCAAACGTGCCGACACCTGGCGTTGATATCCGTGATGTCCGGACCAGGCAATAAGAGGGGGGGGTGTCGGAGGCAGAGGCAAGACATCCCCCCCGTGGCCTGCAAGGCGGCAGAAGAAGGGAATCGGGAGACCAGTACATTTCGGGCCATCCACCCCACGGCTGATGGCGGTTAGCCGGGCCCCGCCCTGCACGTGTCGAGGCCTCATCTTCCGGATGGGCGTAACCGTGGCCCTGTTGCACTTCGGGAGTTTCCGGAATGGGGGTAGGTATCTGCTGATTTGTATCTATTTCATGTTACCGTTAATGGGCGTGGCGGGCGGTGGGACAGACATGCTTGGAGCAGTGGGGGGGTGGCGGAGCCTAGCTACCTCGTGGCTGCCGTAACGTCAAGCTTGGCTTTTTTCACCACTTCTATGTTTCTTATTTCTAGCGAAGTCAAAAACTTATCAGTGGCCTACTGATTTTGTTCGATTTCTTTCCCTTCCTTTTCAAGTGTGTTTCATGTTAAAGTTTCTGTTTATTAGGATACAGTGATTACTTCGTATTTTACATATGTCTTCTTTATTAGGGGTACTCTCCGGTTGAGCCAGATGATGTACCTCTAATAAATGGTCCGGGTGGAACTAGTTCCTCAATCAGTGGGGAGTAGATGGGCATGACAGATTACAACGGGGGACAAAGGTCCGTATTACCCACCCTTCACTACTTGCAAAGACTAGACAGAATATTTCTATTCCACGTTATTTGTAAACAGAGAATACCTCGAAAGAACTATTCCTTGAACAATAAATGTCCAGCCAATCAATCAATTAGTGGGGAGAAAAACAGGCATGACGGATTACAACGGGGGACAAAAGTCCGCATTACCTATCCTTCACTATCTGCAAAGGGAGACAGAATATTCCTATTCTTCTCTGTTTGTAGACAGGGTCCGATTATTGCTCTTTGAGATATTCCCTGTGACAGGGAATATCTCAAAGAGCAATAATCGATAAAAAAATAGTAGGATTATAACACTTTAATAACTTATAAATATATACATCGCAACAAAAACAGTAAACACCTTAAAACATTTTTTATTAAAACAGAAGCAAAAATGACAACTAACAGTAGTGATATCCTGGGCGGGTGATGGAACTGGGATTGTTAATGGAAAAAGATCTACAGAGAAAGGTATTGGTGAATTATACTTCTCCGGAAATTTAAAACTCACAAATGTTTTATTTGTGTAATCGTTTCAGGTCAAACGGATTGTGGGACAATGTTCAGAATGGAAGAGTCACCAAAAGGCAAAAAGTTCCGCTTGACCCCGGGAGCCGGCCGCCTATGTCGGGTGCGATCTCAGGCTACACCAGGGCAACAAGACTTGGGGAGGGGGTCGGAGCCAAGCGTCTTCTCCGAGTCCGCGCCATCACACCGCCCCTCGGGGGCCTCCGTCAAGCGGTTTAGGGAGGTACCGTATCACATTGTTTTCAAATGCAGTCAGGTCCACAAACGGCCCCCACTTACTTTGAGAATAGTGAAGCTGCAGCAGGTGCAAATAAGGTTTAGACAGTGTTACAAGCGCTGCTCAGAACTCTGAACTATGGCACCCAACATCCAGGACTTATGCCATTTGTGCAAGGCAGTGACATCGAAGCAACTCAGGGACCAAAACCATGAACGAACACTCATGTATGAAAATCTTACTATTGATGCTTGACTGAGGCCAAGGAGATCAGAGTGCATGAGTCTCATGCTCGATCGATTGAGCTAGCCGGATCGGGCAACTAAAAGTATAAAATGGTTATGTAAATAGTTATTTAATAAAATGTTTTACCCTGTTACTTTGCTGGTGTGTTGTATATATTTATAATATTTGCATAGGGTTTGTCGTTATTTTGGGTGGGGTGGGTGGCGGAGCCGAGCTGTCTTGCAGCCATCATCGTGTGGAGCTCAGTTCATCTCACTAGTTTCGTATTTCTCATGAGGGGTTGTTCTTAATGTTTCTATTTTAGCTAGGTCAAAAAGAGATCCCATTAGTGGCCTACTGATTTTGCTCGATTCCTTTTGTTTTTTAAAACGATTTTTCACTATCTGCAAAGACTAAACAGAGTATTGCGACTCTGTGCTTGTTTGTAAATAGAGAATGAACCAAAGAGAACCAATTCTAAAACAGTAAATGCTTGGATAACAATCAATCAAATGGAGAGAGAAGCAGGCACGACGGATTACAACGGGGGCAAAAGCCTGCGTTAACTACCCTTCACTATCTGCAAAGAGAGAGTACTGCTAAGAGAAAAGCGGCGGGGGGGGTAGGGGGGGGGGAAGCGTTCAAAGTACATCAGCGTGCATAAACACGAAAATGTTTTTACCTATCACGTACTTGACATTTGACAGCTTTTGATATTTGCTATTAAAAAACCATTGAAATTCACTGAAAAACCATAGGTTTTAGGCCATATATAGTTTGGGATTAGCATTTACAAAACCTTAATTTACTCGCACAAAACCATAGAAATTCGCATATATAGTTAGATGCAATAACTATATATCGCGCACCCGCAATCCACTGCTGATGATGTCACATATTACATCATTCATGACATGGTCAGTGACATCACTGATGACATCACTGATGACAACATCCAGTGACTGTATGTTTCTGTAAAGTTAAAATATGTCTTACATATTGAAGAATGAGTGGATGTATAAGTGTCTGGATGAAGGATTTAGTAGGTGCATGACTGACTGTATGAGAGAGTGATTAAATGTGTCTCACTGAGTGCACGGGTTAGTGACTAAACTGTCTTAATTTGTGCATCATTATATCTGTTGTTCTATGAAGTGCTGCATGTGTTAATCAGTAGCTATATGAGTAACTATATGGGTTATTGATTGGTTGCCTAAGTATTTCTATGGGAGAGTGAGTGTGTGTGTGGGGGTGGCTGGGAGGTGTGTGACTCTGTGTATACATGTGTGAACAGTTGATTCACTAGATCTATGGGTTCAAAACTGCATGTTGAAACAGCTGTATGGGTGGTTGACTGTGTACAAGTGTATTGGTGAGTGAATGGATATCTCAGTGCTACATGTCAAAGTAAGTACATATGTAAAACACAGTACATGTGAGAGTTCACATATATAAATTACTGTGTATAAGAGCCAGTGAATGTGTGAGTGGCTGAATGGATCATTGAAAACTTGTATCAGGAATTGTATAAGAGAGTAAATATGTGTTAGTATATGTTTGAATAAGTAAGGTGTGTATAACTGTATGATGAAATGGAGGTGTGATTGATTCAGTGCATGACTGACTAGGTGTGTGAGTAACTCCATGGATGAGTGACAGTCTGTGAGTGTTTGTTTACTCTGAGTGTATCTAAGGTTATATTAGAGTCTGAAGAGGTTGATCGTATTATCACATGATTGATGTCATCAGTGATGTTGTCAGTGATGTCATTTGAGTTGTCATCAGTGATGTCATTTGAGTTGTCATCAGTGATGTCATCAGTGATGTCACTGACCATGTCATGAATGATGTAATATGTGACATCATCAGCAGTGGATTGCGGGTGCGCGATATATAGTTATTGCATCTAACTATATATGCGAATTTCTATGGTTTTGTGCGAGTAAATTAAGGTTTTGTAAATGCTAATCCCTAACTATATATGGCCTAAAACCTATGGTTTTTTCAGTGAATATATATATATATATATATATATATCAAACAAAATGTCCATTGCTTGAAGATGCGACTTGAAAACAAAGCAGAACCCCATCGTTTGTAACAGAGTCCTTTATTCAAGTAAAACCAGCATTCTTTCCAGAATTTCATTAAAATCCCTACGCATTTTGGAGACACTTTCTCCTTGATCACGGGCTAGCACAAATGGTTGAGGCAGATTTACGAGGAAGTTCAAATCCTGATGTTTTAATGTCTTGGCGCCTCGAGTACTGCCCCCGAGCTAAGGCTGCTTTTCGCACCGCCCAAAGAGAATAGTATGCTGCCTTTAAAGAAGCCAAAGGCAACTTTTTGCAGACAGAATATCCAAAGCTAACAATAACAGTAGAGAAATCTTTGCTATTGTCCGCAGCTTTATGTCTCCGGTGGCTGAACTCTCCACCGCCCCCATCTCTTCCGAATGGTGCGAGGAGCTGTCTACCTTTTTCATAGATAAAATTTAAAAAATCCAGGCAAGTCTACGGACACCAACTCCGGGGCAACACCTCTCCACTCTGCTGCCGGCACAGTGTATCAACATGCCGAACCAGCTCTTCACGCATTTTGATCGAGCAAAAGAGAAGGACTTTCTGTCCATTTTGAAATCTCTAAAATCAGAGTCACCAGCGGACCCTTGTCCTGCGAGAGTTTTGAGCGGGGTGGTGGAAACAATCGCACCAGTAGTAGGGGCCTTGGTCAATGAGTCACTTCAATCAGGCATAATGCCCCCACAATGGAAACATGCTAAACTTCTTCCGCTTATTAAGAAGCCCACGGCTGACCCGCTCCTATTGTCCAACTACCGCCCCATCTCTCTTCTCCCTGCCCTGGCCCAGGTGTGCGAAAAGGTGGCTTCAGATAGCTGGAGAAATTTGGTGAATCCTCCGGGGCACTTCACCCTGCTCAATCTGGGTTCAGAACATCATTCAGCACAGAGACAGCGCTGGTGGAGATCACAGAGGCCATTAGAGAGTGACTGTATGGGGGCTGCAGGGCGGCATTGATCCTGTTGGATCTTTTTGCCGCGTTTGACACGGTACCCCACCTCCAGCTTCTCTCCAGGCTGTCGGATATTGGTATTACGGACATAGCCTGGGTCAAGGCTTTTTTGGAAGACCGCTCCCAACAGGTGTGGATGCCCCCTTTCTATTCAACCGGCAGTGAAGTGGCCACAGGAATCCCGCAGGGGTCGACGTTGAGCCCCCTGCTTTTCAAGGTATATCTGACCCCCCTCATCTATCTGGCGGAAAGGATGGGTGCCAAAATTATGACCTATGCCGATGACACCCAGCTCCTCTTCACCTGGAAGTGTGATGACCTCCAGACGGATGAGGCTCGGCGCTGCTTATCTTCGGTATTTGCCTGGCTGGCCCAGGCAAGCCTGAAAGGCAACGAGGACAAATCAGAAGTACTCCTATATGGCCAATTCCTGGTGGCATTCAGGGAATCCCTCTGGCCCAAGGGGTTTCCCTGTCCTAAGGGGGACAGTGGTGTAGCCAAGAACCTGGGGATTTGGTTCGGAGCCGACTTGAATTTTCGCGAACAGATCACGTGACTTTCAGGAGCATGCTTTGGTACACTTAAAGCCCTCAGGAAGTTATTCCCCTTTCTTCCCGCGCAGCTAAGGAGGCGGTGGCCAGGGCACTCATACTCTTGTGCCTTGACTACGCTATTGCCCTCTACATTGGCACTCCTGGATTTCTCTTGGGGAAATTACAGGTTGTGCAGAACGCTGCGGTTAGGCTCCTCTTTGACATCCCAGGAGACTAAGTGTCCGCAAGCAGCTGGAGGACCTGCACTGGCTCCCATTTGTTCAACGAGTGTGCTTTAAAGCCTTGGTCCTAGCCCATAAAGCCCTACATGGTCCCTGCCCCTCCTACCTGAGAGTTAGGTTTGCGTTATACCTCCCAACCTGCAACCTGCGATCTGCTGCGCAAAGGCGGCTGGTAATCCCCAGGTTCCGGAGAGCATGCCTGAGATGTCAGTCCCTGGTGGTAAAAGCATCTACCATGTGGAATACTCTGCCGGATGCGCTAAGACACACAAAGTACCTAACCACCTTCAAAAAACTTTTGAAAACATATCTGTTCAAACAAGCTGCTTAGCCGCCCCGTCTGTGATGTCACTGTTCTCCCAACGCGCCAAGACACTCTTGAGTAGCAGTGTGCGATACAAATCAATATATATAACATATTCCCGCCACCTGGTGGGCTTGCTCCGGTGTATCTCATTACAGGCTTCCGGGGACTTGTATTTCTCCCTCGTAATGATTTTTCCCTTCAGTGGGTTCTGACAGCAACTCCGTCTGTTATGGCAGATTGTTTAACCCTCCAGTGGGTCATAAGGAGGAAGTCCGGTTTTCTGTGACACTGAACTTTGTTTTCCTGCATTCAGCGTAATTCCAGTATCAAGCTACAGCCCATCATTTTCCTATGGCGGTGCAATCTTCCTGGCCAGGACTGGCCGTGTGGATATTAACCAAAAAAAAGTGTCCATTGCATGAAGGTGCGACTCGAAAACAAAGCAGGACCCCATCGTTTGTAACATGGGGTCATATTATCAAGAAAGGGTGATACATTATTGCCACTTTTATCGGCAGGAAACTGCCGCTAAAGCGGCGATAATGGGCTTGATAATATGCCCTTGGGAATTCCCATAGAAGCCCAGGTCGGGTGTTAACCTGGGCTTCTATGGAAATTCACAAGGGCATATTATCAAGCCCATTATTGACACTTTAGCGGCAGTTTCCTGCTGATAAAAGCAGCGATAATGTATCGCCCTTTCTTGATAATATGGCCCCCAATCCTTTATTTAAGTAAAAACAGCATTTTTTTCAGAATTTCATTAAAAGCCCTACGCGTTTCGGAGACACTTTCTCCTTGATCACAGACTGGCACAAATGGTTGAGGCAGATTTATGGGGAAGTTTAAATCCTGATTTTTAAATGTCTATTCCTGCCCCCTGGTGGGCTTGCTCAGGTGCATCTCATTACAGGCATCCTGGGACTTGTATTTCTCCCTCGTAATGATTTTTCCCTTCAGTGGGTTCTGTCAGCAACTCCCTCTGTTATGGCAGATTGTTTAACCCTCCAGTGGGTCACAAGAAGGAAGTCCAGTTTTTGGTGACACTGAACTTTGTTTTCCTGCATTCAGCGTGATTCCAGTATCACGCTACAGCCCAACATGTTCCTATGGCGGTGCAATCTTCCCGGCCAGGACTGGCCATGTGGATATTAACCAAAGAAAAGTGTCCATTTCTTGAAGATGCAGCTCGAAAACAAAACAGGACCCCATCATTTGTAACAGAGTCCTTTATTTAAGTAAAGCCAGCATTCTTTCCAGTATTTCATTGAAAGCCCTACGTGTTTCGGAGAGACTTTGTCCTTGATCCTTAACCAAAAAAAAGTGTCCATTGCTTGAAGATGGGAGTAGAAAACAAAGCAGGACCCTATCATTTGCAACATAGTCCTGTATTTAAGTAAAACCAGCATTCTTTCCAGAATTTCATTAAAAACCCTACGTGTTTCGGAGACACCTTCTCCTTGATAACGGGCTGGCACAAATGGGTGAGGCAGATTTACGGGGAAGTTCAAATCCTGATGTTTAAATGTCTATTCCGGCCACCTGGTGGGCTTGCTCAGGTGCATATATATATATATATATATATATATATATTTATAACGTTTTATATAGCGCAAACAAGATCCCGAGGGATATCCGAGCGCTCTACAATATGATCTAAGGAAGGACAAATGCAATATCCACATCAAGTAAGAAAAAAAAGAATATTCGCAGATTACAGGAGAATTTTACCCAGGACGGTAGCACAATCAGCAAGTGTATGCGGGCGACAAGTGAGGGTCAAGAGTATGCAGTAAAGAAGAGCAGGGAAACCTGCCCTCGCCTCCAAAATCCAAAGCAGATTGCTTTTCCACAAGAGGAGCTGCATATCAGCAGCCCACGGTGTGGAAAAGCAATGCCGGGTCCCGCAGAAGGCAGGGAGCCGGCAGTACCATGGGAAAATTTGGGGCTCCCCACATGGTCCCTAACGGAAAGGCCAGGCCCCAGGGGATGGGGTCCCTGGGGCCATGATTGGCCTGGGGAGGGGGGGGCCACATGGTCCTAGGCCACGCCCCTTTTAACACATACTGCAACTCAGCTCTGTAGCACTTACTGGAGATACCTGGTGGGTGATTTGTCCCCAGGGACCCTCAGGATTTAAGGGGACTTAATCCCCTGATTGAAATGAGCCACATGGCCCATTTGCACTGGGGTGAAGGCAGGGGGCAGGGCCTGATGTGGCAAGTGTACGAACGCTCTCTGTGGCATGTTTTAACTTGAGGGATTAAGTCCCTTTGAATCCTGAGGATCCCTGGGGTCAACTAGCCCACCAAGTATCTCCAGTAAGTGTCACAGATTTGTATTGCAGAGGGGTGTAAAAAGGGGCATGGCCTCTGACGACCTCTCTGCAACACAGTCCTGTGGCGCTTGCTGGAAGTTCCAGGTGGGCTAGTTGGCTTCTAGGGACCCTCAGGATTCAAGGGGACTCAATCCCCTAACCTAAAACATGCCACAGGATGCATTTGCATACTTGTCACATCAGGCTGCACCACTGTGCAAACGCGCCCTGTTTGTCCATTTTAAGTTGGGGGATTAATTCCTCTTCAATCCTGAGGGTCCCCGGGAGCCAACTAACCTACCAGGTACCTCCAGTAAGCGCCACAGGGCTGTGTTGCAGAGAGGTGGTCTGAGGCCACGCCCCTTTTTACACCTCTCTGCAACCCAGCTCTGTGGAGCTAGTTAGACCCCAGAGACCCTCCTGATTTAAGGGGACTTCATCCCCAACTTAAAACGAGCAACATGGCGCGTTTGAACAGTGGTGAAGGCAGGGGGCGGTGCCTGATGTGACAAGTGTCCAAACGCGCTCCGTGGCGCATTTTAAGTTAGAGAATTATGCATCTTTGTATCCTGAGGGTTCCTGGGGGCAAACTAGTCCACCAGGTAGCTTCAGTAAGTGCAACAGACTTGCTTTGCAGAAAGGTGTAAAAACGGGCATGGATTTGGACCACCTCTCTGCAACGCAGCTCTGTGGTGCTTACTCAAAGTACCTGGGGGGCTGGTTGGGCCCTAGGGACCCTCAGGTTACAACTAAATCCCCTAACTTAAAATGCATCACAAGGCTCGTTTTCCACACTTGTTACTTCAGGCCCAACCCCCTCCCTTCACCACCGTGCAAAGAGGCCCTCTGGCATGTTGTAAGTTAGAGGATTAAGTCCCTTTGAATCCTGAGGGTCCCTTGGGTCCAACTAGCCCTCCAGGTACCTCCAGCAAGCGCCACAGGGCTGTGTTGCAGAGAGGTATAAAAAGGGGTGTGGCCTTGTACCAGCTCTGTGGTGAAGGGAGGGGGCGGGCCTGATGTGACATGTGTGTACTTATCCGTCACTCCACCAAAACTAAAGCACTTATAAATTCACCATGCACTCTCCTTGCAGTACTATAATCATCCAGGCACTACCCATGTACTCATGCAATGACCCAGTCACTAACACATGCAATGCTGCAATCCCTTGAGGACTACCTATGCAGTCCAGTAATGTTTTTGGTACTACCTATGCAGTCCTCCAATCACCCAGACAGTCCAATATCCTTATCCAATCACTGCGCCAAAACCCAAGCACTTATAAATTTACCATGCACTCTCCTCGCAGTACTCTAATCATCCAGTCATTACCTATGTAGTCATGCAATGATCCAGGCACTAACATATGCACTGCTACAAACCCTGTGTACTAGCCATGCAGTCCTCTAACCACCTACACACTACTCATTCGCTCCTTCAATTTCCCTGGTAGTACCCATGCAGTCCAGCAATCATCCTATCACTCTCCATGCACTCCTCCAGTCACTCAGCCACTACTATGTACTAATCGAAACACTCTGTCAATACCCAAGCACTTATTATAAATTCCCTAAGCCACTATAATTGCAGTATGCTAATGTTTCAGTCAGTAGCTATGTACCCATGCAATGATCCAGGTACTAACTAATCACTTCTTATTTGCCTCTTCAATTCCCCAGGTAGTACCCATGCTGTCCCGCAAACACACTGTCACTCCCCATGCACTCCTCCAGTCAGTCACCCAGCCACAACCAAGTTCTAATACAAACAACTATAACACCTATAGTGTTCCAAGACTGACAGGGGGATTGCTGGACTGCATAGGTAGTCCTCAGGGGTTGTAGCACTACATGTGTTAGTGCCTGGGTCATTCCATAAGTACATGATTAGTGACTGGATGATTAGAGTACTGCAAAGAGAGTACATGGTGACTTTATAAATGCCTAGGCACTGATGCATTCACTGCTACAATCCCTAGAGCAGTATCTATGCACTCCAGCATTCCCCTTGACACTCCTTCAGCAATCTTCTAATCACCCTGTCAGCACTGTATACTTATCCAACCACTGCACCAATACCCAAGCACTTATACATTCACCATTTAGTGTCTTTGCAGCACTCTTATCATCCAGTCACTAACCATGTGTTTATGCAAAGACCCTGGCACTAACAGATGTAGTGCTTCAATCCCTTGAGGACTACCTATGTAGTCCAGTAATCTGCCTGTCACTATCTATGCACTCCTCCAATCACCCAGCCAGCACAATGTACTTAACGAATCAGTCCACCAAAACCCAAGTACTAATAAATTCACCATGTACTTTTCTTACAGTACTGTAATAATGGCCCAGGCACTAACACATGCACTGCTACAATCCCCATAGCACTTCCCATGCAGACCTTTAACCATAAACACACTACTGATTAACTCCTCCAATTACCCAGGTAATATCCATGCACTCCAGATATTCCTCTGTCACTACCAATGCACTACTCCAATCACCCAGCCAGCACTATGTACTTATCCAATCACTCCGCCAAAGCCCAAGCAATTATAAAATCACCATTCACTGTACTTGCATCACTCAAATCATCCAGTCACTACCCATGTACTCATACAATGACCCAGTCACTAACACATGCACTGCTGCAATCCCTTGAGGACTACCTATGCAGTCTAGTAATCTCCCTGATACTACCTATGCAGTCCTCCAATCACCCAGTCAGTCCTATGTCCTTATCTAATCACTGCTCCAAAACCCAAGAACTTATAAGTTTACCAAGCCTTCTCCTCACAGTACTCTAATCCTTTAGTCACTACCCATGTAGTCATGCAATGATCCAGGCACGAACACATGCACTGCTACAATCCTTGTGTACTACCCATGCAGTCCACCAACCACCTATGAACGTCTCATTCACTCCTTCGATTCCCCTGGTAGTACCCATGCAGTCCAGCAATCTCCTTGTCACTCCCCGTGCACTCCTCCAGTCACTCAGCCACTACTATGTACTAATCCACACACTCTGCCAATACCCAAGCACTTATAAATGTACTCAGGCACTCTCCCTGAAGTGTTCTAATGTTTCAGTCAGTAGCTATGTACTCATGCAATGATCCAGGCACTAACTGATCACTGCTACAATCCACTATGCACTACCATTACAGCCCTCTATCCACTTACACACTTCTTATTTGCTCCCTAAATTCCAAGGGTAGTACCCATGCAGTCCCGCAATCACACTGTCAATCCCTGTGCACTCCTCCAGTCACCCAGCCACTACCATGTACAAATCCCAAAAACTATAACACCTATAGTTGTCGAAGACTGACAGGGTGATTGCAGGAGTGCATAGGTAGTCCTCAGGTAATTGTAGTACTACATCTGTTGGTGCCTTAGTCATTCCATAAGTACTTGGTTAGTGACTGGATGATTACAGTACTGTAAAGAGAGTAGATGGTGAATTTATACGTGCTAGGGCATTGGAGCAGTGATTGGATAAGTAAACAGTGCTGACAAGGTGATTGGAAGAGTGCTTACCGAGTGGCAGGGGGCTTGCTGGAGTGCATAGGTACTGCTCTGGCTATTGTAACAGTGAATGTATTAGGGCCTGGGACATTGCATGAGTACATGTGTACTTAGAAATTTACCATGCACTCTCCTTGAAGCACTCTAATCATCCAGTTACTATCCATGTACTCATGCAATGGCCCAGGCACTAACTCATGCAGTGCTACAATCTCAAGAACACTACCCATGCAGTCCAGCAATTCCTCTGTCACTCCCTGTGCACTCTTCATGCAATGGCCTAGGCAGTAATACATTCACTGCTACAACCCCTAGAGCAGTACCTATGCACTCTAGCATTCCCCTTGTCACTCCATGAGCACTCTTCTAATCGCCCTTTCAGCACTGTATACTTATCCAATCACTGTGCCAATAACAAATCACTTATAAATTCACCATGTAGTATCTTTGCAGCACTCTAATCATCCAGTCACTAACCATGTGTTTATGCAATTACCCAGGCACCAACAGATGTAGTGCTACAATCCCCTGAGAACGTTTCATGCAGATCTTTAACCACCTACACACTACTGATTCACTCCTCCAATTACCCAGGTAGTACCCATGCACTCCAGAAATCCCTCTGTCCCTACCCATGCACTCCTCCCAGCACTATGTGCCTATCCAATCACTCTGCCAAAACCCAAGGAGTTATAAAATCACCATGCACTGTCCTTGCAGCACTCTAATAATCCAGTCACTACCCATGTACTTATGCAATGACCCAGACACTAACATGTGCACTGCTGCAATCCCTTGAGGACTACCTATGTGGTCCAGTAATCTCCCTGGTACTACCTATGCAGTCATCCAAACACCCAGCAAGTCCTATGTCCCTATCCAATCACTGTGCCAAAACCCATGTACTTATAAATTCACCATGTACTCTCCTTGCAGTACTCTAATCATTCAATCACTACCCATGTAGTCATGCAATGATCTAGGCACTAACTCATGCACTGCTACAATCCCTGTGCACTACCCATGCAGTCCTCTAACTATCTACACACTTCTCATTCGCTCCTTCAATTCCCCTGGTAGTACCCATGCACTCCAGCAATCACCCTGTCATTCCCTGTGCACTCCTCCAGTCACTCGACCGCTACTATGTACTAATCCAAACACTTTGACAATACCCAAACACTTATCAATTCACTCAGGCACTCTCCTTGCAGTATTCTAATGTTTTAGTAGCTATGTACTCAGTAGCTATGTACTCATGCAATGATCCAGGCACTAACTAATCACTGCTACAATCCCCTATGCACTACCCATACAGTCCTCTAACCACTTACACACATATTATTTGCTCCTTCAATTCCCCAGGTAGTACCCTTGCAGTTCCGCAATCACACTGTCACTCCCCGTGCACTCCTCCAGGCACCCAGCCACAACCATGTACTAATCCAAACAACTATAACACCTATAGTGGTCAAAGACTGACAGGGTGATTGGTGGACTGCATAGGTAGTCCTCAGGGCATTGTAGCACTACATCTGTTAGTCCCTGTGTCATTCCATAAGTACATGGTTAGTGACTGGATGATTAGAATACTGCAAAGAGACTACATGGTGAATTTCTAAGTGCTAGGGTATAGGAGAAGTGATTTGATAAGTACACAGTGCTGACAAGGTGATTAGAAGAGTTCTCACGGAGTGACAGTGGGTATGCTGGAGTGCATAGGTGCTGCTCTGGTAGCAGTGAATATATTAGTGCCTGGGACATTGCATGAGTACATGTGTAATTCCAAATTCACCATGCACTCTCCTTGCAGCACTCTAATCATCCCGTTACTACCCATGTACTCATGCAATGGCCCAGGTACTAACTCATGCAGTGCTACAATCCCAAGAGCACTACCCATGCAGTCCAGCAGCCCCCCTGTCAATCCCTGTGCACTCTTCATGCAATGGCCTTGGAACTAATACATTGACAGTTTCAAAGTGATCGATGTTAAATCGTGACGATTAAATTGTGAATGAGCATGCCACCAGGAATGCGCTGATTGGCTGGATGAAACCAGAAAGATTCGGCAGCCATTTTATTGATCTGGAATTGTTCCCGTGGCTTAATATTTCTGTGCAATCTAGCAGAAGGGTTCAGGCTGGTGGTACCCTGACCCCATTTTTGAGAAACAGGGGCGTTAGTTAAACAATTTATGTGTCCAAAATCAATTTTTTTGATCACACATGATATTCACAATAACAGTGCGACTGCCAGCGTGGCTCCCGGTGTACCATCTTGGGGAGGTTGCGACTATTGCAGCATCTTCACAGAAATTGGTAGAAATATAAGAAAAAAATGCTGTCATCGACTCATGTACACACTCACAAACTCACTCAGACACTTATACACTCACTCACACACTTATACATCTAGTTACATATGCAGTTAGGTACTCGTGAACCAACTCACATACCCATTCAGGCACCCATGCACCTACTTAGAGACTCACTCATAGCCTTATCTGCACAGTCTCATACTCACTCACAGAACTACCTGGGCACTCATGCACCCACTCACAGACCCACACAGATACTCAGGCACCCACTTACAGACTAACTTGGAGAGTCACACACCCATGTACAGACCCACCCATGCACCCTCTTACAGATCCCTCACACACTCATATATATATTCATAGACCCACTGAGAAAACTCACACCCCACTGAGACACTCATTCACCCACTCATAGATCTACTCAGACACTCATACATCCACTCACACACCCATACAGTCACTCACATACTCAGGCACATACCCTCTTAGAGAATTCTGCACTAAGTCACTCACTCATACACTCAGAGACTTGAATACCCAGTCACAGACTCACTCATATATACATGCACCAACTTACTCACCCACTCAAAGACTCATGCATCTATTCTGATACCCACTCAGACTCTTGCCCTCCCAATCAGAGACCCACTCAGACGCTCATTTATGTACCCATTCACTCACCCACTCAGAGACTTATGCTCTCATTCACAGACCCATTGAGATACTCATATACCAACTCACTCACCCATACAGTCACTCACATACCCACTCACAAACCCATTCAGAGACGTATGCACACAGTCCTTGATACAATCATAGACTGACACACACACTCCCACTCCCACTCAGAAAGCCATGGGTCCATTCACAGAACCACTCAGACACTCAAACTTCCAGTCATTGACCCACTGAGAGACTCATGCACTCACTCACAGACTCTCCCAGACTCCAAATTAGACACTCATGTTTCGACTCACAGATTCAGTCAGACAGTCATATACTTAGTTTTAAATGCACAAATGCACTCATACATCTACTCAAAGATCAACTGAGAAACTCATGCAAACAATGACAGATCCATTGAGACACTGATGCAACCAGTCATAGATGCATATAGCCAATCACCCACTTCATTATAGACACATTGATAGACTGATGCACCGTCGCACAGATTAACTGAAATACTTATACTGTCAATGTTCTCTTGGAAGCTGAGGGTCCTTAGGGGCTGGGAATTTCTCTTCTTAGTTTGAGAAAGTGTCATACATCAGGATTTCTGAGAGCTGGTTGTGGCCCTGTCCCCTTTCTTCACCACTCTGCAAACCTGACGACTAGTTAAAAAACCCTAGAATTTCATGGAGAAAAACAAAGCTTACAGGGACGGTATAGTTAGGAAAAAGACTTTGAAAAACCAGAGAAGTTCACTGAAAAAAACAAAGGTTACAGGAACATCAGAGTTATGAAATAACATTTTAACCCCTTTGATGCTGATGACGGAGCGGTTCCGTTATCAGCATCGGTTGGGCTGTGCTGATGACGGAACTGCTCCGTCATCAGTACAGCCCTGGGGGGGAGCGCTGGCACTCCCCCCCTTGTGCAGTGATCTTTGTTGTTTTTGCAGGGGTGGCAGCGGAAGACTTTCCGCTGCCACCCCCTGGCCCCCCCACAGCGTCGCAATCGTGCACCAGGAATGCCCCACTAGACACCAGGGATTGTGTTTGGGCATATGTTTTTGTGTAGGAAGCGACCCCTTGGGCAAGAGTCGCTTCCTTTGACGGCCATAATGTTGGTTAGACTTTTCTGCCCCCCCTGGGGCAGATCGGCCGTTTTTTTTTGGCCGATCTGCACCCAGGGGGGGCAGAAAAGCCCACTAGTCACCAGGGATTTGTTTATCTTAGAAAAGGAAGCAACCCCTTGGGGAAGGGTCGCTTCCTAGTGCCCCTAAATTTGTTTTAGACTTTTCTGGGATTGACTTATATTTATAAAGGAAGCGGCCCCTTGGGCAAGGGTCGCTTCCTTAGGGGGATAAAATATTTTTCATACTTTTCTGCCCCCCCCTGGGGCAGATCTGCCGATTTTTCTGCCGATCTGCACCCAGGGGGGGGGGGCAGAAAAGCCCACTAGTCACCAGGGATTTGTTTGTTTTTGAAAAGGAAGCGACCCCTTGGGGAAGGGTCGCTTCCTAGTGGCCCCAATTTTTTGTTAGACTTTTCTGCCCCCCCTGGAGGCATATCGGCCGTTTTTTGGGCCGCATCTGGACCCGGGGGGGGCAGAAAAGCCCACTAGACACCAGGGATTGGATTAAATTTATAAAGGAAGCGACCCCTTGGGCAAGGGTCGCTTCCTGAGGGGGATAACATATTTTTTCCGACTTTTCTGCCCCCCCTGGGGCAGATCAGCCATTTTTTTTGCCGATCTGCACCCAGGGGGAAGGGGGGGGGCAGAAAAGCCCACTAGTCACCAGGGATTTGTTTGCATTTGAAAAGGAAGCGACCCCTTGGGGAAGGGTCGCTTCCTAGTGGCCTTAATTTTTTTTATACTTTTCTGCCCCCCCCTGGGGGCAGATCGGCCATTTTTTGGGCCGCATCTGGACCCAGGTGGGGCAGAAAAGCCCACTAGACACCAGTGATTGGATTATATTTTTAAAGGAAGCGACCCCTTGGGCAAGGGTCGCTTCCAGGGGGCATTATAAATATTGTAGACTGTTCTGCCCCCCCCGGGGGCAGATCAACTGTTTTTTTACCGTTTCTGGACCCAGGGGGTGATAGAAAAGCCCACTAGACTCCAGGTTTTTTTTTTTATAGGGAGCGACCCCTTGGCCAAGGGTTGCTTCTTTGGGCCCATTTGTTTTCAAAAGTATGTTCTGCTGTGTCTTTATTTGGCCTCTCTGCCCTCCGTAGGGTTGCTTCCAGGGGGCCCACGTTTATAATGATTTATAATCTTCCCCCCTTGGGGACAGACACCCCATTTGTGACATACCCTGTGACATAGCCTGTTGTAATGTGTGTTGTTTTTGTTTCTTCAAATGTGTATTGTTTTTTTTCTCTTTAGAGTGTTGCAGTGTGCGGTTCCGTTACTGGCGGTTCTGTTGTTCTGCTGTTTCTGTAGTTGCATGTGTTTAGTAAGAGACCTCTTTTTTGTTTTTTGTTCAATTGTAATGTAATTGTTTTTTTTTGTAAAGTGTGTAGTAATACGAGTATGTTTGGTTTCTGTTTGTTGTGATTGTAAAACATGTTTTGCATTTGTTTTTGATGTGTCCTTCTGTAGATGTGTTTTTTTTTCTTCTTTCTAGTGGGATATCGTTGCCTCTTTGCTGTGTCTTTGCAGAGTAGGTGCTGGTGAGTGTAGTTGTCTCTTGTAAGTGAATTGTATATTTTTTCTAAATATAGATATTTGTGATAAAGGCTTCCATTTTTTAACTTACTTTGCACAGTGTTGGAGTTGTTGAGTTGTTTGTGCAGACTCCTTTATTTGTAAGGATAATGGCTAGCCGCCGGATTACCGCTCAGCAAGTTGTTGGAATGCTTTTTGATTCTTCCTCTGACCATGGTGCTGAGAGTGACTCTGATTCTGAGGCAGCGATGGGAGGTGAAGATTCTGGTAGTGAGTTTTCTCTGCGCATGGCATCGTCTGATGATGAAGATACCCTGAGTGCTGATGAAGCTATTTTTGGTGTGGATGAAGTGCCTGTGGTAGAGGAGGACATTGATGTGCCGATAGTGCGGCAAGAGGCATCTGTGGTGCAGCGTGGGGCTGCTAGACTTAACGTTGGTGTAGTGCGACGGGAGGCAGCTGGGCAGCAGCCTGGGGCTCCTAGACTTCCAGTTGGTGTAGTGGGACAAGAGGCAGCTGGGCGGCAGCCTGAGGCTGGGAGACTTGTCGATAAAAGTTCTGACCTCTGGGTTGCCCCAGGCATGGTGCAGCCGGCATTGCCTGAATTTACTACTGGTGTTCCAGGATGTAGGGTGAACACTGAAAACTTTTTGCCAATTGATTTTTTCAAGTTGTTTATGGATGATGTGTCTTTGGCAGAGATTGTAGAGCAGACTAATTTGTATGCAGAACAGTTTTTGAGGGAGAACAGTGCCATCCTTAAGCCCCATGCTCGAGCTAACCGGTGGACTCCCACAAATTTGGAGGAGATGAAAAAGATTTTAGGTTTAACTTTTTTGATGGGCTTGCTTAGGAAACCATCATTGGCTTCATATTGGTCTACTAGTCCCTTGATGGCAACAGCTATATTTCCGGCAGTCATGAGTCGTGATAGGTATTTGCTTCTGCTTCGGATGATGCATTTTGTTGACAATGGTGATGCTTTGCCACGAGATCACCCTGATTGTGACCGTCTTTTCAAGATTCGGCCGGTCCTTGATCATTTTGTTGATCGATTTTCTGAGATCTTTTATCCTGGGAGAGAAATTGCAGAGGATGAGTCTTTGGTGTTGTTCAAGGGCCGCTTGGTAGTTAGGCAATACATTCCTAGTAAGCGGGCACGCTATGGAATTAAGCTTTATATGCTGTGTGACAGTGAGACTGGATATGTCTCTAATTTCAGGGTGTACACCGGTAAGGAATCCAGGATTAACCCCCCTGGTTGTCCGTCCACTTTTGGAGTGACTGAGAAAATTGTGTGGGAACTTGGTAGAGGATTTTTTAACAAAGGCCATCATTTAAATGTAGATAACTTCTACACTGGTGTGCGGTTGTTCAGGGAATTGGCCAAAGTGGACACTGTTGCTTGTGGCACAATCCGCTGTAACCGTAAAGGTTTTCCACAAGAGCTTGTTTGTAAAAAGCTTGCTCGGGGACAGTGCAGTGCATTGCGTTGTGAGGAGCTTTTAGCTGTGAAGTTTTCAGACAGGAGAGATGTCTACATGTTGACTTCCATACATGATGAAGCGTTGACTATTTGGGGTCAGGTTGCAGAAGTGCACAAGCCTGTGTGCATTATGGACTATAATAGGCACATGGGTGGTGTTGACAGAGTAGATCAGAGGTTGGAACCGTATGCTGCTCTTCGTAAGTCTTACATTTGGTACAAGAAGTTGGCTATCCATCGTTTCCACTTGGCAACCTTTAATGCTTTTGTTGTGTTCCAGCAATCTTGTCCTCAGTCAAAGATGACTTTTGTGAAGTTTCAGGAGTCTGTAGTAGGCAGCATTGTTTTAGTGGAATAGGCAAGTGTTCCTAGAGTTGGAGTGGTGGAGGATGTTGCCAGATTGAAAGATCGCCACTTTCCTGATCAAATTCCTCCTACAACCTCAAAAGACTTTCCCAGTCGGAGATGTAGAGTCTGTTGGCGAAGAGGTTTGCGGAAGGAGGTTCGTATGTACTGCCCCGACTGTCCTTCTAACCCTGGGCTGTGTGTGCCTGCTTGTTTTAGAATGTATCACACGCAAAAGAAGTTTTGGGAGCATCCATGAGTGGTAAAGTGAACAGGCTGGTCTCTATTCTTTAAAACTGATTGTTCCGTTTCAAAGTTGGCATTTGTGTAGTGTATTTAGATTTAGTTGTTGTGTTAGTAGATTTGTATCAATTTGCAATTTGTTTCTGTTTTTTATTTTTTATTTGTGTTTTAAAAAACTAAAGTATGATGTTGGTTTGCGTGTAGTGTCCATTGTCTGACGGTGTGCATGGTTTGGCGCTTGGCTGTCGGTGTCTGTGGACTGGTGCTTGGCTGGCGGTGTCTGTGGACTTGGTGCTTGGCTGGCGGTGTGTGTGGTCTGTTGTTTGGTTGGCGGTGTGCATGGTCTTGTGCTTGCTTGGTGGTGTGTTGGGATTGGTGCTTGGCTGGTGGTGTACCTGGGCTGGAGCTTGGCTGGCGGTGTGTGTGGAGTGGCGCTTGGCTGGTGGTGTGCGTGGAGTGGTACTTGGCTGTCTGTGCATGGAGTGGTGCTTGGCTGGCGGTGTATGTGGAGTGGTGCTTGGCTTGCGGTGTGCGTGGATTGGCGCTTGGCTGGATGGTGTGCGTGGAGTGGCGTTTGGCTGGTGGTGTGTGTGGGGTGGCGCTTGGCTGGTGGTGTGCTTGGAGTGGTACTTGGCTGTCTGTGCATGGAGTGGTGCTTGGCTGGTGGTGTGTGTGGAGTGGTGCTTGGCTTGCGGTGTGCGTGGAGTGGTGCTTGGCTGGTGGTGTGTGCGGAGTGGTACTTGGCTGTCGGTGTGCGCTGAGTGGTGTTTGGCTGGCGGTGTGCATGGTCTGGTGCTTGGATGGTGGTGTCGGTGGACTGGCGCTCGACTGGCGGTGTGTGAGTAGTTACTTTCTGTTGGTCACTACACACACTGCTAGTTGAGTGACACTCCATGCAGTCCATCATTTTGTGTTGTTGCAATGTCAGAATTGTGGGCGTGTGAAAGTGATGGGCCCTTGAATGGCGCTGTCTGTTGGTGTGAGTGTTGAAATGTGATGGGTCCGCGGCTGGCGGTGTGAATGTTTTGTATGTGTCACACGTACGAAAGGTGTATGAATGGCCTGTAAAGAGGTTGGTGCCTTGACGTGGCTTTACAGCTCACGAGCTGTGAGTCAGTGGTTCAGTTAATCATACTTTCAATTATACGCAGTGTATTTCATTTTTGTGAAATTACTTGCGAATACAATTGTATGTACTGAATAATCACTCACCCTCGTGCCAAATCCAACCAGAATGTGTGTGTGCTTGCGGATTAGATGGCTGTGCAGTAATGTTTGTCTTTTATCTCTTTCTGAAGTAGGGTGTACCTTGTCCCTTATTGTGATTGTTGTAATGTGTTGCTGTTCCTTCGGGATGGTGTCAATGGTCTGGTTTGTATCAGGTATGAAAGGTGCATGAATGGCCTGTAAAACGGTTGGTGCCTTGTCGTGGCTTTACAGCTCACGAGTTGCGAGTCACTGGTTCAGTTTTTATGCATTTATTTATTGACAGAGCATTTCATATTTTGAAATATCTTGTTAATAAAATTTTATGTACTGAACCATCACTCGCCCTCGTGCCAAATCCAACCTGTATGTGTGTGTCTTTGAGGAATAGTTAGCCGTGCTTGAATGTTTGACTTTTGAGTAACTCTGTTACGGTGTACATTATAGCTATAAATAACTTACTAAATTTAGATATTATTGTTAAACCATGGAAGTATATGGTCATGTCTTTCTAGTGAATTCTATTGTTGATTTTTATCCACAATCTCCTGCAAACTTGAAATTGTCTGTCACAATTTCCTTGAATTTTTATCGGGAGACCTGGGGGAACGCTGGGTCAGAAGAAATTTGTGTGAGCCCAGTGACACCACGCTTTCCCACACAAAAAAGTGTGAAAAAACTGTTTTTTTCAGCAAAAATTGAGGTTTGCAAGGGATTCTGGGTAAAGAAACGTTGGAGGATCCACGCAAGCCATACCTCCTTGGAAGCCCCCGGGTGTCTACTTTTCAGAAATGTGTGGGTTTGGTAGGTTTCCCTAGATGGCCGTTTCGCACAGGGCCAAAAACTCAGGTAACCCCACTTGCAAAAGCTGGTGGTATTGACATTCAATACCACCAGCTTTTGCAAGAGGGGTTACCTGGTTTTTGTGTGGGAAAGAGTGGCGTCACTGGGCTGACACAAATTTCCTCCCACCCAGCGTTCCCCCAGGTCTCCCGATAAAAATGGTACCTCACTTGCGTGGGTAGGCATAGTGGCTGCAACAGGAAAAGGTCCAAATCGTACGGTGGAGAAATTACAATAACCAATAGCAACATTACCTTCTTTTTCGGGGGGGGGACTGAGTTTTTGGACCGGGGCTCGGCGGGCATCTTTGGAAACTACCAAACCCAAACAGTTCTGAAAACTAGACACCCGGGGGGAGTCCAGGGAGGTATGGCATGCGTGGGTCCCCCAATGTTTTCCTACCCAGAAATCCCTGCAAACCATAAATTTAGGTTAAAAAAACAGTTTTCCATACATTTTTGCGTGGGATCTCCATGTCGGCACAAATGTCCTACCACCCAGCGTTCCCCTTGTTCTCCCGAGTAAAATGATACCTCACTTGTGTGGGTGGGCCAAAGGCCTGTGACTAAGGCAGGGGGGCTAAACTTGTAAAACTTAAATACAACTTTTTTCAAAATTCATTTTTGGCCTGTTCTGCTTTGGGGCACCCACACAAGTGAGGTATCCTTTTACTCGGGAGAACAAATTTCTGCGCCATATAATGCTGCTGGTTGGACCTTGAATTCAAAAAGCTCAACTACCGGACACACAGCTTTACTAGTACTCAAACTTTGTTTCCTAAGAATTGGCTTTACATTCTGAATGAATGCCAGCTTGCTTTTTTCCATTTGGGCTCGCCAGGAAAAATTAGAGTCTAGAGTAACCCCTAAATATGAGAAATTTGGGACCGATTCTAGTTTCTCACCATTCAGAGTTAAACAGCCTTTATCTGGTTTTGATGGATTAAGGGCCATACATTTTGTCTTATTCCCATTAATTTCCAGTCCTTTCTTACTGCAATATTCGCTAAAAGAATTAAGTAGTGCCTGGAGACCTTTCTTAGTTTGGGAAATCAAAATAGTGTTGTCTGCAAATAATAATGATGTTACCCTTTCTCCATTCAGTTTTGGTGAATCATTTATACATCCCTCTAGATGTATAGGGATGTCATTCACAAAAAGGGAGAAAAGTGTGGGGGCCAATACACAGCCTTGGCGAACGCCACGCTCGATGGGAATTTTTTGAGTCAGTTCCCCATTTGGGCCCCATCGGACTTTCGCAAAATTCCCTTCGTGCAGCTCTTTTATCTGAACCAACAGACTATTTGGCAACCCTGCTACACTCAATGTTCTCCATAAAAGGTTGCGTGGCACTAAATCGAACGCTGCTCTCAAGTCGAAGAAAGCTCTCCTCCATCCAGTCACTGACACAAGTTAGGATGTGTCGTGAGTAGATTTTCTGGAGAATGTCCATCAGGCTGGCCGGTAATTAGAAGGGTCCATCCGATCCCCTTTTTTAAAAATTAAAACAATTTCTGCTCCCCTCCAACTTTCAGGGAAATCTAAACTAAGGGATAACTTGTTACACAGGTAGTTTATATATGGTGCCCATACTTTTAGATCGTGTTTGTATAAGTCCCCAGGGATCTTATCTAAGCCTGGAGCTTTACCAGTCTTTACTAAGTTAATTGCCAACTCAGTTTCACCAGGCAGTCAGAGGGGTATTCAAGGCATGGAGCATCCACATCAAATTGGGCATTGTCATACTTTTTATAGAGGTTAGTAAAATGGTTGACCCATGTTAGCTCATCCAAATAGACGTCCTTTACCACTCTCCCTACTTGGTTACCATTAGCTACTAACCTCCAAAAACCTACGCTAACATTTGATTTGACAGCTATCAACATATCTGCCCATTTTTCTTCTTCCCAGGCTTTTTTTGAAGCCTTTTGTACTGACTTATAATTGTTCCTTGCTATTTTTATATCCGATATTGACTTAGATTTGATAGCTAGTTAAAGCGCCCCTTTTGATTCCCTGCAGATTTTATCATACCAAGGTTTGCTATGGGACAGATTCTGTGTTTTTTGTTGGTTTTTCTTGGGCATTTTAGTGACTAGCATTTTTAGGTCTATAAAAAGATTTTTGTGAAGTGACATGAAATAAGTAGGATTCTCTTCATCTACCACGGAACCTATGAATGGACCAAAGGTCCCTGCAAAAAGTGCATATATTTCGGCGAGAATCTCGCCGTGGTCCAATATAAATGGCCATTTGAGTACTCATCTGTTGTTGCTAATGTGGATCTCATCGTTATCTCCATTATTTACATCAGTTGATAACGGGAGCACTACTCCCTGGAACAAAGAAGCTTCTATCGAAAGGCTCAAGGGAAAGTGATCACTTTCTAGCCTATCCTTTACCTCGAAGTCTAGGATGCTCGGCCAGATGGGAATAGAAACAATCACAAAATCTAAATTGCTTTTGTGGTTATTTCTACGGAAAGTTGGTCTTTTCAAACTATCTGACGGGAACCGTCCATTACAGGCCCTGAGACAGTGCTCCGCACATAACTTCATTATTTGAACTGCCAAAACCGAACATTTGACAGGTTTGACATTCACCAATGCTGGAATTTTATTAGCTTGGTCCTCTTCTTCAAAAATGTCACTGAGCCCCAGGACTGGTTCGTAATTGCAGTTTAGATCACCAGCCAAAATAACATATTCCTCTTTTCCAGCTATTCTGCCTAAAAAAGAGTCTAATTTGACTAAGGTGGGAGATTCTTTGGATATAGTTGCCGGTCTATTATAGACGTTTATTAGAAAGATTTTTTTCCCTTCACATGTGGTAATTTTTAACGCTAGTATATCGGGTGAGTTTGTGTCTACCACCTCTATCTGTATCCTCAAGTTTACTTTCACCCAGATTATTAGGCCACCTGAGGACCTTCCACTTTTGGATGGGATGGCACCTATTCCAAAAGACTTGAACCCTACCCTATATGGTGTTACCACTGCCCAGGTTTCCTGTAACAGACAAAAATCATTGGTATCAATGAATTTTGCCCATTCTGGGTCCCTTAAATTTTTAGAGACTCCGGCTATATTCCAAGAAACTAATTTTAGTGACTCCACCTTTCTAATTAGTGTTTCGGGTGGCGCCACAAGTGTTGTTTCCTCAGTTGTTGGCATTCCTATTGGCATTTCCTCTACTAGTCCTAGTGTATTAGAGCCTCTTCCGCTCTCCCCCTGAACACTTTCACCCACCACTACCATATTAGCTGTTGGTGAATTGACTACAATTGGATATTTCACATTACTTAGTGGAGGGATATTCCTTTTGTGACCCCCGCCCTTGGAAACCACTAGATTTGTTTCTATATTACTGTCTCTAGGTTTTGCCATGTTGAAAGAATTCTTCTTATTTAATCTAGCCCTGGCTGAGAATGGGCATTCTACTGTAATATTCAGTCAGTCTACTGCTTCTAAGCAGCTAAATGAATTGTAGGTTGGTAATCCCATCCATTGACCTGGGTTCCCCAGATTTCCACCATGCAATCTCCCTGAAACATTATGATTCACCATGGTCCACCCTTCCTCTCCCCTGAAATGCACTTTAGGAGGATAAAAGTACGATAATGGTCTAGTTTGGATCACATTACTACAGCCAAACACATCTGAGTTCCAAGAACATAGGTGGTGCACGGTACGAGGATCTTCGAATGTGACAACCACACAATCGCCTGGTATGGTCTTTTTTGTTGGGCCTATCCACGGAACTCTGCGAACCATTAGTATTTTACTTTTTATGTGGTGCGGTGGGGGCCTTTGTACATTTAACCAATGTAAAACCTTGTTTTTTAATGACCAAAAATTCTCATTAACTTGGTTGGTCAGTTCCGGAACCCCCGTCAAAACAGATACAAAAGGACTTGCATCTGGAGGTAGATCGATATATCCTCCCCCTCCTTTCCTCCTCTGGGTATTCTTATTGTATGTCTGTTGGGTAGGCTTAGAAGAATTAACACTCTGTACCGGGGTACCTTTCGTAATTGGAACATTATTAGAGGTTTTAGCAATAGCTGCCTTCATGGTGATTACGGCAGAAGCACTCTTTTGGTTAACACTAGTACTAGTTGCTGTAGCACTATTTCCCTGTTCTGTTGGGTATACTATGTTGTTATGTGATAAAGATGCTACAGGCACTGTAGCTACACTCGAGGATAAGCTAGTCACAGGACCGGCTATACTTAGACTTGTTAGTGTTAAAATACTTTTTTCAACCTCTAGTAGCTGGTTTTCTATTTGTGTCAATCTTGTTTCCAGTGGTATTAAGAGTGATTTAATTAGGTCCCCTATTTCATTGACTAGTGTCCCTTTTTCCTTCTCAATTGACCCCACCCTGTCTCCTAGCATATGTAAGGGTAGAGTTTCTTGGGCCCCTTCGATTGCTTCTCGATTTGTAGTACTTTGTCCTTCTCTCAATTCCGTTACTATTGTTGGTAAATCTTTATCCGGTACATCCCTCTCTCTGTCTGATATAGCGTTAGTTTGTGGCACAGCCGATTTTTGTCTTTTTCTAGAATAAACAGACGGATTAGGACGTTTACGTTTGGGGATAGCCCCCTCCTTCCTCCTGCGTAGTTGCATAGTACTTGTGCTTGTCTCATTCTCAAGAGTTTCAGACTCTGAGACAAGGACAAGTACATTACTGCTTGACTCGTTTGGGTTTGAGAGTGTAACTTCGATGGGTGGATTTTCAGAGGTCAGTTGTAGTGGACCCTGTGTAGGGATATGTTCTGGTGGGTTAGGGGGCGTAGGTAAATGTATTGGAATTACAACAGGGCCTTCCAGACGTTCTGGGGTTTTGGCTGTTGCTATATGACCCAGAGACGATCTCTTAGCCATTGAAGGGTCTTGGGACATACGCCTGGCCATAGCAAGGTCCAGTGAAACCCTTTGTTCCATTAGGTTAATACCTAAATCTATTACCGAATTGGTCCTAGTAATAAAATCATCCAGAGTGCCAGTTAGTTTTGTTCCCCCCTTTGTCACCTTGCTTCTACAGTTTTTCTTAGGGGACATCTCTACAGCCATTATAAACAATTTATGAGTGTCTATACAAGTAAAACAGTAAGCATTAAACGTTACGAAATGAAATAACAAATGTTAGTGGGGTGGCCCGGTCCGGTCTTACCCGGTCTGTAACGGGCTAGAACGGGCCCGCCCTTTGCCCGGGCTTCGCCCCGGGCTGCGACCCGAGCGCGTCCCGCGTGCGCGTTACTGTTACGCTTTTTATGGGAGGAGTCGCAGAAGGGGGCAGGAAGAGGACCAGCTGCGGCCGATCAACGCCACTAGGCAGGCTGGTCCTCGCAGTCCCGCCTCTTTCCGAGGGAAGGCAGGCAGGCAAACAGAACAAGGTCCTCCAATCCACGGCCAAGTCGGGGCCAACACAGGTCAAAACCCAGCGAGCCGCTCCTGCGGAGCGGGGGCCGCGAGGTGTGGAGAAATGGCCAGATGAAAAAGCACAGCGGTGAGTTTTGGCAGAAGCAGCAAGCCTTCGAAGCACCCACCGGACACAGGCTCTGTACAGTTGTTTTATGCAGGAGGGGGCGGGAAGAGGACCAGCTGTGGCCGATCAACGCCGCTAGGCAGGCTGGTCCTCGCAGTCCCGCCTCTGTCCGAGGGCAGGCAGGCAGGCAAACAGAACAAGGTCCTCCAATCCACGGCCAAGTCGGGCCAACACAGGTCAAAACCCAGCATAGCAGCTCCCGCGGAGCGGGGGCCGCGAGGTGTGGAGAAATGGCCAGATGAAAAAGCACAGGGGTGAGTTTTGGCAGAAGCAGCAAGCCTTCGACGCAAAAACAAAAGGTAGTCTTTTTGTCCAAAAAGTGCAAGATTTCACTGGGAAATTGAGGTGCGGCCACGTTGCGTTTTGCGCTGTTTCATGTCGCAGCCACTATGCCTACTCACGCAAGTGAGGTACCATTTTTTTCGGGAGACCTGGGGAACGCTGGGTGGGTGGAAATTTGTTGATCCACACAGATTCCAGAACTTTCCACCACAGAAATGTGAGGAAAATGTGTTTTTTTGTCAAATACTTAGCTTTGCAAGGGATTCTGGGTAACAAAACCTGGTGGTAGGCAGTCGAGTCACCCCATCCTGAATTTCCCTGGGTGCCTACTTTTCAAAAATGTATAGGTTTGCTAGGTTTCCCTAGGTGTTGGCAGAGCTAGGGCTCAAAAACAAAAGGTAGTCTCTTTGTCCAAAGAGCGCAAGATTTCACTGGGAAATTGAGGTGCGACCACGTTGCATTTTGCGCTGTTTCGTGTCGCAGCCACTATGCCTACCCACGCAAGTGAGGTACCATTTTTTTCAGGAGACCTGGGGAAATGCTGGGTGGGTGGAAATTTGTTGATCCACGCAGATTCCAGAACTTTCCACCACAGAAATGTGAGGAAAATGTGGTTTTTTTGTCAAATACTTAGCTTTGCAAGGGATTCTGGGTAACAAAACCTGGTGGTAGGCAGTCGAGTCACCCCATCCTGAATTTCCCTGGGTGCCTACTTTTCAAAAATGTATAGGTTTGCTAGGTTTCCTAGGTGCCGGCAGAGCTAGGGTGCAAAAACTACAGGTAGGCACTTTGCCAAAAAAGGGTCAATTTGTAACTGCAAAATTTAGGTGTGACCATGTTGCATTTTGCGCCGTTTCCTGTCGCAGGCACAAGGCCGACCCACACAAGTGAGGTACTGTTTTTATCGGGAGACTTGGGGTAATTCAGATTTGTAAATCAACTGTTATTACCAATTGAGCTTTCATGCATTTCTCCCTTTCAATGAAAGACATTGTGTAAAAAAAAAATCTTTTTGAAAAATGACCAATAAATCTCATGCTAGTATGAGTATTCCCAATTTTGAAAATGTGCAATTATATACTGTTTCTGAACTCTATAACTTGTACCCAATTCAGAAATGCATAGGTGTCTTTCATACAGATTTTTCCATGTATACATTTTCCAAGACAAAGTGCTCTATACCCAGTAAATGAAAAAATACCATTGCAAGTTGCTGCTCAGTTTTTGGATCTGGGTTCGTCGGGTTCTTGGTGAAACTACAAGTCCTATATATCCCCACAACCAGGAAAGACTAACGGATGTAACGGTATATTGCTTTCCAAGAGCTGTCAAAATTAGAAAAAGTTATAGGTGAAAACGTTGAGACAAAAGGCTGTTTTTTTCAACAAATTTTCAATAATTCCAATATTTAACTGTTAGTTTCTATAAAGAAACCTTCATGGATTTAGACAAATGACCCCTTTCTGAATTCAGAATTTTGTCTACTTTTTGAAAATGTACAGCTTTGCAGGATCCATTATTGCTTTCGAACTCATTTCTACCATTAACTGGAAGGAGGTGGAAAGCTCTAAAAATAGCAAAAATAGGCTATGTCCCAGAAAAATGCCAAAACTGTGTGAAAAATGTCGGTTCTCTGACAAAAGACTGTCATTCCCTAAAAGCTGAGGAAAATGGAGATTTCATCCCCACAAACCCTTTTTTGAAAACAATTTCAGGGAAAAACCCAGAGGCTTTCATTTGCAGCCCGTTTTTCCCATTTTTCTGAAAAAAACAAAAATTTCACTATATTTTGGTTAATTTCTGGGACCCCTCCAAGGGAATACACAAACCCTGGGCGCCTTTAGAATCCACATGATGTTGGAAGAAAAGGACGCAAATTTGGCGTGGATACCTTATGTGGTCAAAAAGTTACAAGGGCCTAAGCGCACACTACCCCAAATCGCCAAAAAGGGCTTAGCACAGGAGGGGAAAAGGCCTAGCAGCGAAGGGATTAAAAAACTTAGGAATGCACAGAGAAAAAACAAAGATACAGGGACGTTAGAGTTAGGTTGAGATTTTTCTCATAAAAAACAAGAGGTATTCAGCAGTTATAGTTAGTTGAGTTACCTGTAACCCACGCCCCCGCAATGCCCTGCTTATGACCTCATATATTGTATCACTCATGACATGGTCAGTGACATCACTGACGACATCTCAAATGACATCACTGATGACATCATGCACAGAACCTCTAACACACCCACTCACACCCCATATAACCTTTCATAAAACACACTCCATCTTCCATACTACCAATCTCAAACCCATTTACACACCCATACCAGTACTTACACAGCTACTCACTGATTCATAGGTCAACACACACATCCAGTCACATACCCATACAGCCACTCACACACTGAGTCAGTCACCCATAGAGTTACTCACACACCTACTCACTCACCCATACCATCAATCAAACATGCATTCACTCACCCATAAAGTCCCTCACATACCCCATCATTCCCATATACTGCCTACCACATACACAGGTATTCACCCATATACCACTGAATCACTCACCTGCACAAACTACACACATTCACTCACCCATACAGCCTTTTACACACACACACTCAAAAACACATAAATCACTGACTCAACAACTCACTCATCCATGCAGGTAGCCACTCACCCCCTCACCCACCCACACAGAAACTCAGACACTCATAGAGGTAATACGACAACCAATCACTCACCCATACAAAACTCACATACCCACTCATATGCAGATATTCACACAACCAATCACCCACCCATACATTCACTGAGACACATTTAATCACTCACTTATACAGTTAGTCATGCACCCACTGAATCACCCAATCAGGCACTCAAACATCCACTTATTCACCATACACCTTGGTCTATATATTTACCTATCATACACTTTTTTTAAAACACTCAAAACACTGGATGATGTCATGAGTGATGTCATGAATGATGTCATTTGAAATGTCATCAGTGATGTCACTGACCATGTCATGAGTGATGCAATATGTGAGGTCATAAGCAGTGCATTGCAGGGACGTGAGTTGTTCTTATCTCAGCTAAATATAACTGCTGAATATCTCTGGTTTTGTATAAGTGAAATATCACCCTAACTATAATGTCCCTGTAACCTTTGTCTTTTTCAATTAACATATATATATAGTTAGGAAATAGAATTTAAAAAAAACTTAGAAACTCACTGAAAAAAACATGGGTTACAAGGATATTATTGTTAGGCTCAGATTTCACCCATAATAAGTGAAATCCAGCAGTTATAGTTAGCTGAGCTAACTATTTTAACTTGTGCCCCCGCAATGCACAGCTTATGACCTCACATATTGCATCACTCATTTTTTTTATTGAGCAAAATTATAACAAAAACCAGACATCGTCAAAAATCACAATTAATATAACTATTCATAACTCGTGAAATCAAATACTTTTTCTTATCTTACACCAGGAAAGCAATCATATTTAAAATGTCGTCCTTTGAAGCTGTAATACTACATTCTGCTCCTTTTGTAGACTGAGGAACTTGGAGATTAAACTCTCCAAAACCAAGTTCATGGTCTTTAATACCAAACTATCCAATTGTCCGCACCCCCATTTGGATGAAACAATATTGGATCGAGTGTCTACCTTCGATTATTTGGGGGTCACACTAAATGATAGAATGGATTGGGGGTCTCACTTGGCTAAGGCTAACCTGAAGTTGGCTCAATCTTCTGGCGGTATCCTAAAGGTCTTTAATGAGGCCTCTCTTAAATTGTTGGGTCCGCCCGTGGAAATTTATAAAGTTCAGGTGAGAGGGTGAATGCTTTATGGTGCAGACTTATGGGGCTATGTCTATGCCGCCCCTCTTTCCCTTACTGAGAATAGTTTTATCAGGCGCCTCCTGAGACTTTCAACGAGCATCCCCCTGAACCCCTTATGGTTGGATTTGGGTTTGGTACTTGTACAGGAGATTGTTTTAAATTGCCCCCTTCTGTACTGGAGACGACTTTGGGCCACCCCGGAGCTCACAAGCTATAGGGAGGACCTGGGGGACCTTCTGTCCAGAAGGGGTGTGGGGAATATCCCCTCGCTAAACCATATTAAGCACCTTTACCAGGCTATTGGAATGGGAGATATGTGGTCTACCCCTGAAGAGACCTGTGCCTTGTTCACCAAGAAATCGCTGAGCTTGGTACTCCAGCGTCATTGAATGGACCTCATACTAACAAATTCCTCCATGGGTAGGCTGACCAACACTTTTCTGGATATCAAGGTCCATCCCTACTTTGAGAAATTCTTGAATGATATCCAGCCCCCTCTGGCTAAGAAACTATATATTCAGTTCAGACATGGTTCATTGCCTCTCAGGGCTGTAACACACAAGTGGTCAAAAGTCCCACGATCAACAAGTTCTTGCCCGGGGTGTGAGGGTAGCAGCAAGACAGATATGCACGTTCTGCTCTTCTGCCCCTCCTATTCTAAGGCAAGAGCCAAATGGATCATTCAGTTCTGTAAGTCTAGGGGTCTTAGGGACTACAGGGATGCATTCAGAATCCTGAAATATGACACCACCCCACTGACAGTGTTTGCAACTGCTAGATTCCTACTGTCTATGTGGTGTTCAAGGTGTGCAATACTAAAAAGTGGAAGCTCCCAAACTATCGAGCCTGTAGTAACACAAATATTGTAATATATGAGGTTTCTTACAAATAAAATGCCTAGGGACTGTTCAGTGCGAGTGCTATCTGAAACTATGTTGATCTTTCGTATGTCTGTATTCTCTTACCTTTTAACTTTGTGTGGATATAGCATGTTTTAGGTCTCCAATGTATTATTGCTCAATTTTTTTAAATTTTTTATCTGTAAATGCTTATTTATGTCGTTTTTTGGTGTTTAACCGATAATAAAAGCTTTTGACTGACTGACTGTAATACTACCATCTAACCAAACTGCAGATAATAAAGTGCAGTTCTATCAATCCTATGCGAAGTTTATAAAAATAGTAAATTCCGATAAAGGGACAGATTCATTTGAATGTTGGTTCATTTTGATTGCTCCCTACAAAAAAAACAACTTGCAATGATTCTAAATTATTGAGCAAATAGCTAGCCGTAGAGTACATATAAAACCCCCAAGCCCCTAACCACACAACTATCAGCACTACTCATACTATCTGACACATGAACAGATTATTAATTTTCATCGTAATACATAGTAATCTAATTCATAACATTTAAAACTCCTATTTCCTAATAAACCATTTCTTATTACCTCTTGTCCCGAGGTAATGGACCTTTTAGAAGTTTAACATATCTCTTTATCCCAAAGTGCTGTGCATTTAACTCCCCTAAAGAGCTTTTCTCTCTTTTTTAAAATGTTTTAAGTCCTCATCTCACCTTGTCAAGTCGTCGTGGATCTTATACAGCCTTATACTCTATCTGGGCACCACAAGGGTTCACAGATTCACTTGGGTCGCCTGACCTTCCCCTTTTAGTACGGGGACATGGTGTAATCATTGGACCAACTAGATGAGTCTTAGATTTTGTCCCCAACTCATTAGAGGATGCCAGATGTTAGATAGCTTATCCTCTACAGCCACATACTCCAGCCGGGCCATGGCAAAAGCAGCTTTGAGCCAGTCCTCTCTTTTCGGGGGAAGGGGGTCTTTCCATCTCCTGCAGATTTCTCTCCTTGCCAATAGAATCATATACAGGAACAGACCTTTATCTTGCAGTGAAGCAGTCTGACAGAATAGGCCGTCGTCCCCAAATAGGATCAGGGGGAGATTTACCTCCACTCTGGTCTTAAAGATTCCCGACAGAGTGTCCCCAACCTCTTCCCAGAAGAGTTCCAGCTCTGTACATTCACAAAATACATGAATGTCATTTGCTAATGCGGTATGACATCTTGGACATTTGGGTGGAGGCGTTGGAGCGAATTTTGCTATTTTATAGGGCGTATAGTAGAGTCTATTGATGACGAAAAGGTGGTTCATTTTTTAAGCAGGCAGGTTTTATAAACCTATATAGTGTCTTCAAAGATGGTTCAAAGAGAGTCTCGACCTGCATTTCCATGGGGGATTGACTCATTACCGCTTCTGAGGCTGGGATCCCAAAATCTTCAGTTTTTAATAAATGGTTATACCAGATCGATATTTCCTTCTTAACTGGTAGGGTGGATTGAAACAACCTCTCAATTTCTCAGTTTCCTTTTATCTCACCCTGTTCTGCGGCAGACCAGGAAACTAACTGAAGATATTTAAATCATGATAATCCAATCCCTACCTTTGCCCTCAGATATTACCATGGATGTATCCCATCACCGTCAATCAATTCTGACCACGTAGTAATTCCAGCCCTCTTTATTGGCACTGCTATGGTATCTCTTAGACATTCCGGGGTTCCGGGCGAGTCCCAAATAGGAGCAAGATCTGAATAGTAGCCGATCCCCCAGCTAATCCTTACCCTATACCACACCTCCAGGGCTGCCCTTAGAACCTTCAGTCGTACCCGCTTGAAAAATCTCGGGGAGCCAAATTTATACAGGAAGGCCTCTCCTCCGCCACCTCCTTCTGCTCTCACGATCTCACCCAACACACTACCCCAGGTTGATCCATCTGGTTTAATGAGTAGCATCCGAATGCTCTTAAACTGGAATGCTACTGCATACAGATTGATGTCGGGAAGAGCGAGCCCTCCTTTAAACAGTCTACGTCTAAGCTTTTTCAAGGTCAAACGAACCCCTTTGTCCCTCCATACAAAGCTTCCTATCTTGCTCTGCACCCTACTTATATTCTTTTTTGGGAAGGATAGAGGTATTGTAGAAAATAGATAGGTAAGCTTGGGGAGAATTACCATTTTCACAAGGTTGATTTTACCATAGATGGTTAATGGAAGATTCCTCCATCTGCTGAATAGACAGTCAATTTCTCTGGTAACCCTGTTTAGGTTTAACTGGGGGATTTTGTCCAGATCCTTCACAATATAAATTCCTAAGTATCTGAACTCGGAGCTCACTATGCCCCTCCATTGATCCCATTTCAAGCACATGACCTCCGTTTTTGATCTGTTGACCTCATAGCCTGACATAGACCCGAATTCTACCAGCAACTCCTCAATCTGAGGTATCGCCGCAACTGGATCGCTTGTATATAGGATCAAGTCGTCTGCATAAAAGGCCAATTTAGAACTATAAGTCCCGGACTGGAATGGAACAATTGATTCTTTTAACCTTATATCTTGAGCTAAGGGTTCGATATATAAGTTAAATAATAGCGGGGAGATAGGGCACCCCTGTCTTGTTCCACCCTGTATCTGAGGCTGGATATTAATAAGCCATTGAGGAGGATCCGCGCAGAGGCACCTCTGTAGCAATTTTGCAGAGTCTGAATGAATACGGGGCCAAACCCCATTTTCTCCAAAACTGCCCAAAGATACACCCAGCAGACTCTATCGAATGCCTTAGCTGCGTCCAATGTGACCACAGCCAAGGGATCCGATCTTTGTATAGCTAGATCTATGTTCCCAATCAGGAGGTGGGTCTGATCTTCAATATGCCTTCCTGCCACGAACCCCTTCTGACCTGTATGAATCAGCCTGGGAGCCAGTTTGGCCAATCTCCCAGCTAGAACACCCATAAAGATCTTATGTTATGTTATGTTATAATTTATTTCTATAGCGCACGGCTACTCAAGAAGAGTGTCCCGGCGCTTTATTTGGGCAGCTCAGTGTGACAACATAACACCAGTAAAAACAGAGACAGACAAGAAAAGAAAAAAACAGACATCCTAAAGGTTAAAAAGCCATGTTTTAAGGCTCTTCCTAAACAGGAACAAATTAGGGATGCGCCGCAAAGCCAGGGGCAAGGTATTCCACAACTGAGAGGCCCTTAAGCCAAAAGAGCGGCCACCGGAACGGGCCTTCCTCACTCGGGGAACCACGGCCAAGAACAAGGATTCCGACCGCAGCGATCGCACCGGGCGATGAAAGACCAGCCTGCGCTGTAAGTACCTAGCTCCCGAGCCAAAAAGCGCTTTGTGAGCCAGAGTCAATGCTTTGAACATAATCCGCTTCCGGATGGGCAGCCAGTGAAGCGACTGTACCAACCCAGATACTCTCGCTCTCTTATGGAGACCAAAGATGGAGCGGGCCGCAGAGTTCTGCACCACCTGCAGCCGCTGAACAAGATAGTCCGGAAGACCTAAGTAAAGGACGTTGGCATAGTCCAATCTCGAGCCGATTAAGGCTTGCACAGTAATCTTTCTATGCTCCTCTGTGAGCAAAGGTAGGAATTTCCGGAGCATCTTTAAAATGCCAAAGCACGTGCCCATCAAACCAAGAATGTGTGATCTCAGGGTCAAATTATTGTCAATCTTGACTCCCAGAGTGTTTGCCACCTGGGATGCCTGAGCAGGAGGGCACATATCCAATGGCCACCAGGCCCGCCAGTCAGGGTCCGAGGCACAGCCAAAAAACAGTACCTCCGACTTGCTGGAATTAGCTTTGAGGCTATTCCGCTGAAACCAATTAAAGACCATCCCCAAGCAGCCCCGAATGCTGTCGCCGTCAAAAGCCTGATCCTTCCTACACGTGAAAAGCAATTGAGTGTCATCAGCGTAGGAAACGATCTGGGCCCCAGAAGCCTCCACCAATGCGGCCAAAGGTGTCATAAAGATGTTAAAAAGAGTCGGGCTCAACACAGAGCCCTGCGGAACTCCGACTCCCAAAGGCGGCATCTCAGCAGAGTTCGAGGAGGCCCACACCGTTTGTCGGCGGCCCTCAAGAAAAGATGTAAACCAATTGAACACCGTCCCCCTCAGACCGATGTCATAGAGTCTTGCGAGGAGCGCCTCATGAGGGACGGTGTCAAAGGCCGCGGACAGATCAAGCATGACAAGCATGACCTTGCACCCTGAATCCAATGTCTCCCTTATAACTTCTGACACCTCCAAGAGTGCCGTCTCCGTACTTAAATTAGGGCGGAAACCGGATTGCGAAGGGTGCAGAAGATCATTTGATTCTAGATAACTAGACAGGACGCCATGCACATGCTTCTCCGTGATTTTCGCCAGCGCCGGGAGAAGGGAGATCGGCCTGTAGTTGGCCAGCAACTCTGCATCTAATCCAGGCTTCTTAAGAAGGGGAATCACCATTGCCCTTTTCCAGGTCCGCGGGACCCTCCCCTCACTCAATGACAAGTTCAAAAGGAGGTTGACCAATGGGTTTACCACAGCCGCCATCCTGGCCAAAAATTTGGCCGGGCAGGGGTCTAATGGCGATCCCGATTTAAGATTGGTCAGGAGTGCAAGGGAAGCATCGATGGAGACAGAGGGGAACTCTGCCAGAACCGCATCCCGAGTGGACAATGGAGCTGATCCAACCACCATGCCTGGAGACACCACAGCGGACCTCTCTATGAAGGAGTCTTGGATCAGTTTGATTTTGTCAGTAAAGAACCTGGCAAGATCACAGACCCATGACTCAGGTGATGCTGTTTGAGACAGATTGGATCTGGGGGCCGTAAACTCCCTCAACCACCTTAAAGATCTCTTTACAGGAGTTCGAGGCAGCCTCTATTCTCCTGGCCAGATAGTCTTTTTTCTCCCGGAGAATATCGCGATGGTAGGCTTTGACTGCCGTCCTGTAAGAAAGTTTGGCCTCCACCTCATACTGAAGACGCCACGCCCTCTCAGCCACCTTGCACTGGCTATGGGTGACACGCAATGCCTCGGTAAACCATGGCGCGGAAACCCGCTTAGCCGAGGCCCGAGGGGCCATTGCGGGGGCTAGCTCATTCAGCCTCTCCAGCAGCCACAGCTGCATAGCCTCAACGTCCTGCTCTAGATCGCCCGAGAAGGGGCATGGATGGTCCACAAAAGCCTGAGCTAGCAGCTCGGGAATCACTCTGTGCAATGCCCTTGTGGCAGAGCCATGTTGTCTAGGGGCACTGCTGGGCAATTGCTGACTCCCAAGTACGGAGAATCTGGCCAGCCTATGGTCGGTCCAGAGTACCGGGAGAAGCTCAATATCCACTAAGGGAACCGAGGAAAATATCTGATCCAAGGTATGTCCCTTGTCATGTGTGGGACCCACAAGAAAAGGGACAAGGCCGAGAGGAGCCGTAATATCAAACAATTTGTTTGAATCCGAATCCTCCTCCATATCCATATGGAAATTAAAATCTCCCGCCAGCAAACAATGAGGCACACTCAAGGCCAGTCCAGATATGGCGACCTGGAGGTCCTCAAAAAAAGAACCCACTGGTCCTGGCGGTCTATAGACCAGCAGGCCTTTCACAACTTGTTGCGGGGTCAACCTAATGGTAAAGGCGAGGGAATCAGATCCTGCAATTGGATCCAAGGGGAGAATCGAGCAGGAGGCTATCTTCTTTACTACAACTGCCACCCCACCTCCCCTTCCCTTAATTCTATCTTGACGAAAGATGTTATAGTCCGAGGGAATGGCCGCCAGAATGTCAGGATTAGACATCTCCCCCAGCCAAGTTTCAGTCAGCAGGAGACATAAAGGTTTTTCCCTAACCAGGAGATCAAAGATATCCAGGGCATGCCTACCTACTGATCTCGTGTTGAGCAATAGGCAAAGATGTTTCACCCGATCCTCACCTCTCCGCAATGAAGCTGCGGAGGCATAGACAGGAGACCAGCCACATCCAGGGCAGAATAGTTTTTCCCTAAAGCGGCCTGGAAAGACGGGTCGGCAGGCACAGGAGAATTTTTGCATAGCACGGAGTTCCCTCGAAGAATAATAGACCAACCTCCCCGCAGAGAGGGAGCCCTGTAGAGCCAGGCTCTCCCGCTGCTCCGCCACCTCCGGGACGTTGACAGGCGCAGACGGGCTGGACTCTGGCGTGACTCCGGCGATGATCCGGCGCCCACGCTGCGCGCAAATGCTGCGCGCCATCTAGCTACGAGTTATATAGGGCACTAACCAGTCAGACCTGACTGCTAGAGCGCGGCAAGAGAAGCGTCAGCGTCCCTGAGTCCCCCCAAGATGGCGCTGCAAGTGGAGGAAGCCTCGCTGGAAAATCCGCCAAAACAGCGGTGCTGGGCACAATTTAAATGCAGGTAATGCGGCGGTGACAAGAATGCGGCGATAATTAAAAAACAGGGCGTAAGCTGCACAAACCATACAAAGAAACAAACTGGGAGTTAAAAATGCACAGAGCGCCTACAAGCAGAGCGCTGCGCGTAGCGATGCAGAGCCTTCTAGGCAGACTCAGGCGCTTACCGGCATTAAATAGACACAGTCTATTCAGCGCCTTCAGCAAGGAGATTGGCCGGTAAGAGTCTGCTTGTAAGGAGTCCTTGCCTGGCTTCAAGATCAAGACTATTATTGCCTCTTTCCATGAGTTAGGCACTCTGCCTACAGGGGAATAGACTGAATTAAAGATTGTTACCAGCATAGGGGACAATTCTTCTGCTAGGTGTTTATACACTTCACTTCGAAGTGAATCCGAACCTGCAGCTTTTTTATTTTTTTATTTCTTAATCTGCTCAGTTATCTTGTGGCGAAGGGCGGAGGAACATGGTGGCCGTGAGCTGAGCGGCCGCGACTCGGTCCCCCGGCTCCTTGGATGCAGAATGTGAAAAGACTAAAACGAATGTCTGCATGCGGATAGCTGTTGAAACACGGACGATTGCGGAGATTCCTTTATAACGCTAATCAAGATATGGGCCTGGATAACTTACTGAGCATAGAGAGCATCAGGAGATCTGCGGAGATTGAGGCGGGCAGCCACGGCGGCGGCTTCGGAGGACGCGGCTTGTGTACGCGGTGGGCGGAGGCGACTCTGGCACGGAGGAGACCTGACTCGGCTGTGCTCCTGTTCCTGTTCCGGGCCATGAGTGGAGGAATCAGCAAGGGGGGAAAAAGAGGTGGTGTGAGTCTTGCGGGGGAAGTGGGAGATAGAGACAGAGCTGAGGGCTCAAAGGGAGACTTTGAGGTGAACGCTGCAGGAAAGGTAGGCAGTAAACACATAAAGAAATATATATTGAAAAGTATACCATGAAGCCCCTTATATGCAGAGAGTCTTATTGATTTAAAAAGTGAAGAAAGTTACCCTGGGGGTGTAGCCAGATGGATGGATGGTAGCAGTGCTAAACTTGCTGATATAGCTGGTCAGGAGGTCGCAAAATTAGCAGCAGAAGGGACACTAAAAAAAAAAGTTCCAGCTCAGGCACAGAACATCAAATTTAATTGATACTCCCTCCGAGCCAGATTTTTTTTAGACCCCCTACACGATAAATCAGTATATCCACCTCGTGCATCACCCCCATCTCCGAGGTCAGAGTCAGCAACAGAAAGGGCAACTCTAAAGCCTGTAAATCAAACGAGGGAGTTGAGGTTAGTGCAAAAAATAGTGACGCTGGTGTCAATAGAAAGAAGGGGAAAGCTAAGAAGTGTACGCCACCCCAGATAAAAGTAACACCTTCACTTAAGACCTATTATAAGGTCATGGCCACCAGCAGTTTCTCAACATCTCAAACAGCGCCTACAGCCCCAACAAAGCACATACATCTAAAAGCAGAGAGGGGGAAATCAACTATCTTTGACACAAGTAGCTCTAGCAATAAAATGAAATCAGTGAGCGGAGCAGTCATAAAAGCATCAAGTGAAACCGAAGTAGTGGATGTCCCCCTGATGATACACTCAGACGTAAATCTGGCAAAAAAATATTCAGCTCTGATAATTAGCGACACTGAATCTCGCCCTATAGTCCAACCATCCACAGAAGAGCAGGAAAAACAAGGAACATCAAAGGAAGTACCAATGGATGTAGAAAGTAAAGATAACATCTCTGCTGAGCCTCCATTAACAACTACTTTAGTAAGCTCTAGTAAATCGGATGTTAGTAAAGTAGACCTGACATCAAACACTTTAGCAGACATCCTCCTGGCTATAAAGGAGGAAATAACGAGCAGATATACTGTCTCAGAATACAATCAGGCAGAGATGACAAGTAGATTCTTAACCTCCGAAGCAAATCAGGCTGCAATTCCGGCTTCCTGCGAAGTGCTAGCCAAAAGACTAGACAACGTGACTTTAAGAACAGAAGCTATGGAAAAGGAAATCCTGAAGATGTGGGACTCTATTCGAACCACAGAAGATAAAGTAGAGAGACTAAGTGTACAAAATAAAGAGCTAAAAGAAGATGTTGAACGTCTGGAAAATCACTCTCGGCGGAACCTAAAATTGTTAAACGTTCCAGAGTCTTTTGAAGGTGCGAACTTGAAGGGCTATGTGATTTCACTGTTGATGGGAACCGTCCTAAAAGGAGTCAACAATATTGATTTAGCCCGAGAAATTCAAAGGGTACATCGGGAGCCCTTTAGACGAAATCCAGCTAGACAGAAATCAAGAAAAAGTTTGCTCAATTTTTTTGACCTACTCGGTAAAGGAACAGATCTTGTCTTTGGCCCTGAAGGAAAAGTCAATTGTATTTAATTGCTCCAATCCTTTCACCTTTAAAATCAGGTCTGATATCTCCCATGTAACAGCGACTAGACAGTGGGAGTTAGGGAAAAGAATGGAAGAGTTGAATGGACTGGGGCTATGTCTCAGCTAAAATCTCCTGCTCATCTCCGGGTAATGTGGAACAATCATATGCATTTGATCAAATCCGGAGAGGAGGCAGACGACGTGATCGCAAAAATCAGGGAGGAACAGGGAGTGAAGAGGTAGTAGAGCAGTACTTCTTACCTAAGTGATCGAAATAGAGAGGACAGGAACTTCGTACTCATAGATTATATAGTATTTAAGTCTGCATATCTGCAGTTACATAATTTATAAAAAATTCTGCATCCTAGGAGGGGGGGTAGAGTCAAATAGGCTTAGCCTATTGGAAGGGAGGGTTCCTCATGGGGTACAGGGGTATAGGCACTGGGACCTTGGGGAGGGGTGGGTGGGGGGCTCACCCGGGTGGGGAGCATAGGAAAAAAAAAAGAAAAAATAACCTCATCTCATCATAGCCAGGAATATAAAAAGTGCAGGCAACTGAAGAGATGTCAGGGGACCAAGCATTAAGGGGGAGACAGACCACCTTTATCTCCTGGAACGTTAATGGTATGAGGTGCCCTCGCAGACAGAGATTAATCCTAAAGTATTTGGAACTGTCGAGTGTTCAAATATGTCTATTGCAGGAGACCCATATCAGTCTGATAGAAAGTCGGCTAATTTTCTCCAAAGTACATTGGATAAAATATTTTACTGTGTCTCATCAGACCTCACATAGTAGAGGGGTAGCAATACTGGTGAAACAAGGTATTTCTTGTTCTATCAAGGGGATCCAAACAGACATATCAGGGAGATGGTTAGTTGTCAAAATGACATTAAATACCAAAGACATAACTTGTGCTTCATTCTATGGCCCCAACATTGATGATGCCTCATATTTGCTTAAATTACAATCAATGTTGACGTTGGAGTCTCCACTGTACATTCTTGCGGGAGATTTTAATGTATTATTGAACCCCATAAACGATAGGTCTAACGTGAGCCACTATATAGGGGGCCCCAAGATTCGTCGAACGCTATTAAATCTGATTCATGATTTAGATTTAGTAGATGTCTGGAGAGGTAAAGAAGGTTCCCGACAGGGTTTCACATTTTACAGCAAGAAATTTGGGCACTCTTCCAGGATAGATTATGTCTTCACAGATAGACAATCTTCTGTTAACATCAAAGAAATACTTGTCAAGTATAGCCATCTCTCAGACCACGCTCCCCTACAGTTCGTCCTCTTGAGCAGTAGTATGCAGGCACAGTTCAGATGGACGTTGAAAAGAACAATGCTTCTTGATTCATAAGTAATTGAATCCATTAAGTCTGCATCTGGTTTTAATTTTCTCTGTAAACCACTGCTGAGGGCGGAGAACACTTTCTCCCAAAACTGGGTTTAAAATGAACAAGTAAAAAAGATATGGAGCCATCCCCCCTGTTCCAGTTGATGGCAACAAAAGCACCCATCTTCTATTTCTGTATTTACCTTATGTAAGGCTCTTGCTGTATAGTAGGCCATCCAATGGGAAAATGTGACATTCTTTTAAAATTTGACACTCTCAATGCCCTATAGCCCTACAACAAATTCCTCTGACACTCAAGCTCTGAGAAAGTGCAATGTGTTTTTTGAAAGATTTTAAGAAAGAGCTTGTAACTGTAGAACATTCACTTTGGTTCGGCTAAAGTCTGTACCAGTTTCCTACCCCCCTTAGCTTGGTTCTATAGAGGGCTGCCAGTATCAATCAATCAATCAATCTACTTGTAAAGCTCACTACTTACCCTTAAGGGTCTCAAGGCGCTGAGGGGAGGGGGGAGCTGCTACTGCTCGAAGACCCAGGTCTCGAGGAGTCTTCTGAAGGGGAGCAGGTCTTGGGTCTGCCGTAGGTGGGTAGGGAGGGTGTTCCAGGTCTTGGCGGCGAGAAGGTAGAAGGCTCTGCCGCCGGTGGTCGTTCGTTGGATGCGGGGGACAGTGGCGAGGCTGGCGGACCAGAGCTTGCGGGTGGGGGTGTAGAAGCTGAGTCTGCTATTGAGGTGGGCTGGTCGGTGTTGCGGAGTGCTTTGTGTGCGTGGGTGAGGGGCTTGAAGGTGATCCTCTAGTCGATGGGGAGCCAGTGTAGGTCTCTCAGGTGAGGGGTGATGTGGCTGCGGTGGGGGACATTAAGGATCAGTCAGGCGGATGCGTTTTGGATGTGTTGTAGTCATCGCAGGAGTTTGGCCGGGATTCCTGCAAAGAGAGCGTTGCCGTAGTCCAGCCAGCTGCTGACGAGGGCCTGTGTCATCGTTCTTCTTGTTTTTGTAGGGATCCACTTCTAGATCCTGCGGAGCATGCGGAGGGTGTTGTAGGAGGAGGAAGAGACAGCGTTGACCTGCTTCGACATGTAGAGGGAAGAGTCGAGGATGAATCCCAGGTTGCGTGCGTGGTCGGTGGGTGTTGGTGCTATTCCCAGCGTGGTCGGCCACCAGGAGTCATCCCAGGCAGAGGGAGTAGGTCCGAGGATGAGGGCCTCCGTCTTGTCCAAGTTCAACTTCAGATGGCTGCTCCTCATCCAATCAGCGACGGCCTTCATTCCCTCGTGGAGCTTGGTTTTGCGGTGTGCGGGTCCTTGGTGAGGGAGAGGATGAACTGGGTGTTGTCTGCATAGGAGATGATGTTGAGGTCGTGCTGGCGGGCCACTTGTATGAGGGGGACCATGTAGACGTTGAACAGTGTCGGACTGAGCGATGAGCCCTGGGGTATGCTGCTGGTGATGTTGGTAACTGCGGAAAAGAAGGGGGTAGACGGAAGCTCTGGGTTCTGCTGGTGAGGAAGGACAAGGTCCAGTTCAGGGCCTTCTCTTGGATTCTGCCTTCTTGGAGGTGTGTTTTCAGTGAGCGGTGACAGACCGTGTCGAAGGCGGCTGACAGGTCTAGGAGGATGAGGGCTGATTCCCGGTTCTCTAGTTGGCGCCTGATGTCATCTGTGGCGGCGATGAGGGATGTCTTGGTGCTGTGGTTCCAGCTGAATCTGGACTGGCACAGGTCTAGGATGTTTTTGTCCTCGAGGTGGCGGGCCAGTTGCATGTTGACGATTTTCTCGATGACCTTCGCCAGGAACGGGGCAGGGAGATGGGCCGGAGGTTTTTGAGGTCCTTGGGGCCCGCCTTGGGCTTCTTGAAGAGAGCGCTGATGTCGACTCTCCAGGAATTTTGCTGTCTCAAAGGAGATGTTGATGACCTTCCGTAGTTGGGGTGTGATGGCTACGTCTGCTTTGTTGAATACGTGGAGTGGGCAGGGGTCTGATGGTGATCCTGAGTGGATGGAGTTCATGACCTTGCATGTCTCGTTGTCATTGACGTTGGCCCAGGAGGTCAGGCGGTTGGTGCGTGTGGTGTTTGCAGGGAGGGTGGAGTCAGGCGTGGTCGGGGCAGTCGAGGTGATGAAGCTGTCATGGATGTCAGTGATCTTGCGGTGGAAGAAGGTGGCCAGTGCGTCACACAGTTCTTGTGAGGGCAGGATGTCGTTGGTGTTGGCGCTGGGGTTGGAGAGTTCCTATACGATGCTGAAGAGTTCTTTGCTGTCTTGTGCGTTGTTATCCAAGCGGGCTTTGAAGGAAGCTCTTTTGGCTATTCTTATGAGGTGGTGTTGTCTGCGGGTGGCGTCCGTGTGGGCTGTTGGCTGTCCGGTGTACGCTCGTGGAGCCATTTCTTCTCCAGCTTCCGGCATGCACGTTTGGAGGTCTGGAGCTCTTCGGCAAACCAGGTGGCTTTCTTGCTGGTGTGGCTGTTGGAGGGTTTCTTGAGCGGGGCGAGGGTGTTGGTGCAGTTGTTGATCCACTGTCTGTGGTTGTGGGTGGCGGCATCTCTGCAGTGGTGTCGGTGGGTGGGCTCTGGGCGAGGGCGGTGGTCAGCTGGTCTTCAGTGACTTTGCTCCAGCAGCGGGGCGCAGCTGTTGAGTGCGGTGGTGCATGGTGGGTTTCTTGAAGGTAAAATGGATGCAGCAATGGTCAGTCCAGTGGAGTTCGGTGGTGTGGTTGAAGGCGACGTGGGTCCCTGTCGAGAAGACAGGTTTGAGCATGTGGCCGGCGGCGTGGGTCGGTGTGGTGACGAGTTGTCTGAGACCAGAGGTTGGCGAGGTTGGCCTTCAGCGTGGCGGAGTAGGCGTCGTTGTTGTTCTCGAGGTGGAAGTTCAGGTCCCCAAGGAGGATGTAGTCCATGGATGCGAGTGCGTAGATGCTGGTGAGGTCGGCAAAGGAGTCGCTGAACTGTGCTCGGGGTTCGGGGGGTCTGTAGATGAGTGTTCCTCTGAGGGTGGTGTTGGGGTCGGTGTGGATCCGGAAGTGCAGGTGTTCAGTGGTGTTGAGGGTGTCATCTGAGTGTGTAGAGACCTTGAGGGTGGACTTGTGGACAATGGCTATTCCTCCTCCGATTCCATTGGCGCGGTCCCTGCGGGTGATCTTGTAGCCGTCCGGGATGGCTATGTCGATGTCGGGCGCCGATGAGTCGTTCCACCAGGTCTCGGTCAGGAAGGCGATGTCTGGGGCGGAGGTGTAGAGCAGGGCCCAGAGCTCGACGGCGTGTTTGCGTGCGGAGCGGGTGTTGAAGAGTATGCAGTGGAGGTTGTTGGGTCCGGTTTTTGGAGGTTTGGTGGCTCTGTCGCAGGTGAAGCTACAGGTGCGGTAGGAGAAAGGGCCGTGGGTGCGTTTCGGGGCAGCCTGGAAGCAGTTGTGGTCTCGTCCGGGGTTGAGTGCGAGGAGAGTGCTGGCATCGTAGCGGGGTCTGGCATCGCGGCTGTTGTGGGGACCCTGGGTTCTGGCGCTGGGCGTGGTCTAGGCATGGACGGGCGCAGACAGGCTTGCCTCTGGCACGCCTCCGGCATGCCAGCGCAGCAGCTACTGCGCGCTCCAGCGCAGAGGCCGCTATTTGAGGCGGGGAGAGAGGAGCAGCTGGGAGGGTGGAGAGGGGTGGCGAATCAGCTGGCGAGGGGGCGCGGCCGCAGGGAAGCAGCGGCTGGAGTGGCAGGGTATAGCGGAAAAGGGGGGAGGGGGTGAGGGTTACGGTGCAAAGGGTACAGTTACAGTGCCAACAAAAGATAATAGACAATTACAGCAATGACACAAATGAACAAAAAAATACAGGCCTTAAAGCGGAATCAGATGGGTGGAAATATTTTTTCAAAAGTTGCAAATATCTAGAACATTCTAAAAAAAGGGATTATACTTCATTCCACACCTAGCCTGGATCTCCTGCCATTTTAGAAACCTCCCCCTACTATAAACTAGCCAAGTTCCCTAAAACTATACTTTCTAAAAAATATTATCTGGCTATTCTGCATATAAAGGCCGAAATATTTACATTCTGTGAGATTCAAATATGCATATCCCGCTGTCTTAGTCTTCATAGAATACAATACCTGTAATCTGACCCCAAACTCCTGTAGTGTTTCATATCGAGTTTTCTTTGGGAGCTTGGCTGTCTTAATAAACACCGGAATCTGAGATTCTGCTTCCTGCACCATTTTATCCATAAAGAAACTTTCTAGCGATGCCTTGCTGTCTTACATATGAGCCACCATATCCAAAAAAGTAGCTTCATTATAGGTTCGAACTTGGGGGAGTGCCATTCCCCTTTGACTAATGTTGAGTTGAAGTACTGACAATTTGATCCTTGATGCCTTTTTCCTCCAAATAAATTGATGAAACAATGCTTCCAACTCTTTAAAATTTGACATATTAATTCTTATTGGTACATTTGTAAAAAGGAAAATGAATAATGGTAAGATAGACATGTTTATAGGAGCAACTCGGCCGACCAATAATAGCGGAAGAAGTGTCTATCTATCTAATAGGTTTCTGAACTTAATAACTATCTCTCTATAATTGAAATAAAAAAGTTCCTCATAATGGTATGTAATATACATCCCTAGATATCGAGTTGGCTAAGAGGAGCAGGCTTGCCGTTGAAGAAAACTCTGAAGAATTTGGCACTCGGTATTATGTAGCAGGATTTTGGTTTTATTATGATTTTCTTTATAACCCTCAATAGATTCAAACTTCTCAAACTCTGTAAACATTATTTTTATAATATGATCCTCAGCTCTAAGATAGAGAATAATATCATATGCAAACAGTTTTAATTTGGGCATACCCTCTATTGGTGCTTTTATCTCCTGATCAGCCCTAATCCTAGCAGCAAGTGGTTCTATAAAAAAGGTAAACAATGCAGTGGATTGAGGACAACCCGGCAAGTTCCTTGAATTATATCCACCTTTCCTGCTAAACGAAATTTATACAAACTTGAGCCTGGGCCCCTTGATATAAGTTTCCTAGCATATGTGCTGTGGTGTGGCTCAATGGTTAGAGGCGGCAGACCCGGAAGCAGAGAACGGCCCGGGACCAGGGTTCAATTCCCGACGCGGCAGGGTCATGGACCAGGGTAAGCGGACTCGATAATTCTTGCCTACTCTAACCAGGGATCACACTCTGCAACTCTGGGCATTAGCTTGCCTCATCTCTACAACGGCCCCCCAGATTCGCCGGGGATGCCTGGTTTTACCTTGGAGATACCCAGTAGGGACCATCTCACAGGGATAGCCAGGACGGGTTCCCCAGCGGTCTACAGAGCCACAACGCCTCAGGGCAGCAGTGCTCTTTACAAGACACATACATTTACATTTACATTTATATATATACATTTACACATATGAATTATTTGTATTGGAAATCCCAACGTTCTAAGACCACACAAAAGAATGTCCCACTTTACTAAATCAAATACTTTTTTAGCATCAACCATCATTAGTAAAACTGGTAGTTTATTGGTGTTAAACAAATTAAGCGCTTGAACTAAAAACCCAGTATTTGATTGCATATATCTTCCCATCTGATCGTTGTGTATTACCTTCTACGCTAGTGGAGAAAATCGATTCACTCACATTCTCATTAATTTTTAATGTCCACATTCAGCAAGCTAATCTGCCTATATTCGTTTAAATTATTAGGGCCCTTTTCCTTTTTAACAAAGCTAACTATGGTAGATTCTTTAAAGATAGATGGAACAACGCTCCCCACTTTTACTAAGGTAAAAAGCTCTACCAAAAAAAGTGCTAATTCTTCTGAAAATACTTTATAAAACTCAGCTGGAAGGCCATCTTTACCCGGGGCCTTCCCACCGGGCACTGAAACTAGGATGCTCTTTATTTATGCAATTGTGATTTCAGCACTTATTTCCTCTGTCTGCTCAGTTGTCAACTGCAAAAGCTTAATAACACCTTCGGAATATTGATTTATCGCCTCAATTGAAGCTGTATATTTTGTTGCATATAGCTTGTGATAGTGGTCAAGAAATTGTTATGCAATCTTTTCCCTATTGGGAACCAAGACCCATGACTCTGGTTTTTCCAATTCTGGTATTACTGCAGTTTTCTGCTTAGTCCTGCTTTACCAAGTGAGTAGTTTCCCCACTATTTGACTTTCTTCATACATGCGCTGTTGGAACGTTCGTGAGCTAGTTATCTCTTCAAGAATTAAAAATTCTTAGCTCATGCTTAGCTTTTACTAATTGTTCCACAGCAACAGAGCGCTAAATCAAACTAATATTTCTCTGCATTAAAGCAGTATCAACCGCCTGCTGTAGTGCAGCTATATGTATCCTCGAGCTTTAGGCTGCGAGGCTGAGAAAGCTAGCATATACCCTGCTATGTGGCCTTGAAGGCCCGCCATACTGAAAATAAAGTTGCTGTGCCCCTATTCTCCTGAAAGAATATTTTTATCTATTTTTTAATATGTTCCACCCATTGGAGATGCGAGAGGAGGAGATGATCCATCTGCCAACTCGACATCTCTCTCCCTGTAGCCTCTATTATAATTCGAATTAGTACCAATGAATGATCTGAGAATGAATTAGCCTCAATTTCTGGGCTTAAGCAATGAATATATCAAGGGATAAGAAAGAAATCAATACAAGACGCTGACTGAAATTGGCAGAAGTAACAAGTAAATTGTGAGATATCGCAATGAGCCCTATGCCATGGATCTATTAAATGATAATTCTGTTTCATACAATTCAATACTGTTTTAGTATTTGGCTTCAGTTGTTTTTTTAGTTCTAATAGAGGTATCTCTTTTCAAGTCTAGAATAAAGTTCAAATCACCCCTTAGGATTATAGAACCCGCTACCCCTCTAATCAACTCATTAATCTTCATGAGGACTTTATCTTCATCGATGCGTAATAGTTTACAAAATAAAAGTGCATCCCATTCACCCAGGCAATAACCTAAATCCCCCTCCATTGGGTATCCCTCGATACCTGAAAGATCTCGCAATCAATCCCTTGCCCAAAGTAGATGGCTACCCCCTTTACTGCTACAACACGGAGGCAAAAAATGCCTTTGAATAATATTTGGGGAATGAAAGTTTTGGTGTGTTTGTTTTGTAATGGGTTTCCTGAAGATATCAAATCTGGGGAGAAAAGGAAGTTAGCTACCTGATTAATCCACCATATTTCTGCTTATTGGACACTCCATTTACATTAATCAACATTATCCTAACTTTAGGATCCATTTCACCTCAAGAATAAAAGCAGTACCCAACCCATTTTTAACTTGAAGCATCTCCAAATAAAATGCATACATTGTTGTTGTAGTACTCTAAGTTATTCTCACCTCATGATTCTGCTCTTTTTTCATTATTGCCCAATATATTCCCTCCTCCTCCATCCTCCCTATCCCTCACTAACTCCCTGTGTCCCCTCTAACCAAAGGCAATTGGGGAATAGCCCACCATACCCCCTGCCTCCCTCCCCTAGATTACTCCTACACTGGGTACCATGGCCTTGCACCCCAAACTGTCCCCTCCCTCCTCATCTCATTGAATCAAAAAAAAAAAAAAATCAAAAATAAAACAAACACCATTCCCAAATCGAGTTCCTTATCTATTTTTCAGTAGTAATTTTCTGTAACAGCTCCTGAGCCGCAATAATATTTGCAAACATATGAAATTTCCCTTGCACCAAGACTCATAGCTTAGTTTGCTGAGCTATTGCCGCCTGAGCCTCCTGTGCCTTAAACAAGTACAGGAGTTTACCAAATTCCTCTGACGTCGAGCCGCTGCTGCTGACATGTCAGAGAAAATGTGGCAGCTAGGAACTTTGGAAGTTGAACATTGTCTCTTTTAGATGGCCCTGGTCAATAACTGTTCTTTGACCCGAAAATCTGCAAAGTTCATCAATATTGTTCACAGCAGCTTTGAGTTCGGATATGGCTGTGCTGGGACTCTATGTGCTTTTGTGACAGTAAGAACTCCTGAGAATTCTGGCTGCACATTGTCCTTGATAAATGTCTCAACCCATTGATACACTTGTGATCCTCTGCAACCTTCTGGAACCCTGACCAGCCGCAGGTTGAAGCGCCAAGAATAGTTTTCCAGTTCCTCCAGTTTACTTTCGAGTAAACTTTTCGGTTTTGCTCCAAAGTAGCCTGGTGCTGCATCGTGTTAATCTGAGCTTCAAGCTGAGATATCTGAGACTCAGCCTCTTCGCGTTCTTGTCAGATAGCTACCACTGCCTCTTCGATTTTTGACAATCGATGATGTAATGCTGCTATCTCACTTGCTTGCATTGCATTAAGCTCACGTTTCTCATCCAATATAGGATTTAACATGGTTTTAATGTCCTATTGGACGATGCCCCCTTCTTCTGACATGTGCTTTCCTGAGAATTTTTCTGATGTTTTACTGAGCCTGGTCTTTCTGTCCTACCTCTGGGATGTTATCCAAAATGGAGGATAGAGGCTCATTGAGACCCCTTCTGCTGTTCTAGGGGTCGAAGAGGCCACATTTATTTTTCCAATTCAATCTTACTTGAAGTAGGAGCTTAGACGCCTTGTGCCATACTCGCTTGCTTATTACTGCCATACTCTTGCTCTTGGACTTGAACTTGTACAGATGATGAGGATATTTTAGATTTAATAAATATTGGGTATTCCTTGGTTTTCCCATAAAGTGAGTTAGAGGAATCTTCCTTTGAGTTCTCTTGATTTGACCTCTCCTTTATATTCGCTGTTATCCTGCTGTCTTCTTTAGAAATGACAACTTTATTGGCTGAGCCAGATTGAGCCTGGGCGGACCCCTCAGAGTCTAATTCCTCAGCTGATCTTTCCTGCCGAGAAAGTTCCAGGGCTTGATCTCCCCCTTTAACCCTGCTCTGTACTTCACCACATCCTCTCCTGAGCTCAGAGGACTTGGTATTGGGGTGACCCTCTGCAAGCTTTTTTACAACTGCTTGGCTCTTACTGCTGCTGAAGCTGTCTTCATCTGAACTGTTTGAGATTTGGACTTAAGCCCCACACGAGTCAACATGATCCATTACATTGGGAATCTTTAAATGCTTCCCTATCATAGCCAGGACCAAAAAGTAAAAACTGCAATTTTCTTTATAAGAAAAATCACTGCCCCAATGTCATTTGAATATTCAAAATTAAGTGCAAAGTTATATGCCGCTTTCTCAATAAGTCTCAGACTTAACTTTTTAATGAGTGCCAAAGGGCTTGGCATCTTTAATTTTTTTAAAGCGCTATGGCAGCACCAGCCAAGTAGTATTCTCCACTTCAGAGTGTGCCCTCACAGCTCCAGAGCCCCTCCCAACAGTTAATAATCGTTTTTATTTATTTTTTCTTGTTTTGCCTTCTTTCTCTTCTTTTTCAAAGCCAAAGAACCAGAAAATAACTGCGGGAATCACAAAAGCACACAACAAATCCTCATCCTTTTCCTTTTTTTTTTCTTTCCCTTCTTTCTTCTTCCTCCTTTCTGCCCTTCCTGGCAATATTCCAAAAAACAACCAATTGGTGTCCCTTCAGGGGACTCTAGGGCATCAAAAAATAGACATAGGGAGGGTCAACTAGGGCTATATTTAACGACCAGAGCCACTCATGCCCCAAGAGAAGCTACAACAAACAAAAGAGGGGCCTGGTCAGAAACCTGTTAGTGTGCCGCAACTGAGCTAGTTACCAGAAACCATTAGAAGCACTAGAAGTGATAGCCCAGGTATGTTAGAAAAATTCCCATCAGCCCACCCATGTGGCGGAATGTCGTCATGTGGGAGATGTCACCAATCCAATTCTCAAACAGTGCACCTAGTCATGGTGCAGAGTTGGATGGATTAACCATGGTGAAAATACAGACCAATGGGCTTCACTGGTGATGCTAATGGGGTGCAGTGCAAAAAATGAAAGTGATAAATGTGAAGATAAAATTGACTCCGAGGGCCAAAATTAGTTTAATCAGTATGGCGCTTGGGTCAAGATTAAAATTCTGCCAAGATAGTTTGAAATTATAACTATGTGTGGGCAGAGTAAGTGAAGGTCGACATGTTTCAGCTGTACTGACTATTGGTCTAAGCTTTCTTCAGGACCATTAAGGAAACTGCGACTGCAACATAGAAATTAGAAAATCAGTGATACACGCTGATGTACAATGGATAAATCCTACCAGTTCCTCTGAGCCCAGATGGATGCTGCAGGAAGTCCAGAACTGTATGTATCTCCTGAAGAGACACAAGCGTGAATCAAAAACCATGTAGTGCACAACAGGTCTCGGGAGAACAAGCACAATATACTGGGCACACAGACAGGGCGGTGGAGACTGTCTCTCCCCGCTCAATATATTACCATGTTGTAAATAGTGTCAAAAATCACTTAAATTAGAATGAGCTTAGTGACTTACCCAGCATTGTGTGGGAGTACGCCTCACCTCACCCGGAACCCACTCGGGAAAAAGGGGAGGCCCCGCTCTAGTTAGGGAAGAAAATGGGCAGAAAAAGTATCTTTGAAAAATAGCAAAGAGACTCGCACCAATAGTAGTTGCCATCTCCTTAGTTGTTCCTAACAAAAACCTAGCCTTAGTTAAAAAAGAGACTCAACCAAATATGAAAAAATAGACTATGCATAGAATCAATCAGCCACAGTTGGAGGGACAGAATACTAATGGGAGGATGTCCTACAACCATTGATAAACTAGAGTGGACTGTGTCTAGCAAACAAGATTACTATCAAAGTTTATCAGTCAGCAAGTAATGGGCAGAAGAGGAAAGCTGGAAATGCCACTCTCCAAGGCAACTATAGCTCACACTAGAAGCAAGTGAAAAAGGGCTCTCCCTATAAAATGGTAAGGAGAAGGTCTGATAACCTACCTATCCGTCGGTACCTCGCTGCTGACGTCCGAGTAGGAACGGAGGTACCGGCGCTGAGCACGTACGTGTGTTTATATACCCGTTAATAGGCTACAGCTGTTGTTAATTGTAAAGCGATCGCTATAGAAACCGGTTGCCAGCGCTGTATTGCGCGTGCGCTTGGCATCCCGATAGTGCGATTTTGAACGCGCATGCGCACAGCGCATAAGACAGAGTGCGCATGCGCGGGCCCTGAGCCGAGTGTAGTCATCGGCGCCTGTATTAAGGTGTACTGCGCATGCGCAGATGCGCAGACACATCACCGGCAATCGCGCTACGCTGTATATGACGCCGTAGCGTAAACAATGCTAAACACATGGCCTAATCTGAAGCAGTGACCCAAATTAAAGGCATTAAGATGTAATGAAGTCAAATATAACCCCTATTGTCAGTGTGGGAGAAAATGTGTACATATGCCCTAATATCTGTAAACATGATACACAGATTGACTCAAAATGAGAGCAACTAGACAATATAAAAAAGCAAGAGAATCGTATGTCATCTTATGTGCTCCCTATTGCCAATGTACGAACAAATTAATGTATATGCCATAATAACTATATGTATATGATACATAGATCTTGATGAGGGCAGCTAGGCATATCATACTACTGGCAACACGTGTTGTCAATGTGTACTTAGAATTAGTAGTATGTGTGTACCAAGTGGTGTTGATCCGACTTGACAGTGTTCACAAAAAATGGGTTATGTGTATGTACCATTGTGTGTCAGGCTCAAAAGGGCTGAATGTGGACTGGGCACATGGATACTAGCTGAATGGGGTAGCTTAAAAGACAGATGTACAGGACTCTGGGCTAATAGATTCACAGAGATGTCCACGGTATGTCATCGTTCAGACCTTGCATATGACTTTTCAAAAGAAAAATCCATTTTTGCTCCTTCCTGAAAAGAAACTTAGCTACATCACTGATATGTGACGGAATGAATGGCCTTTCTAAAATGACCCATTTCATCTCGTCAGCAGTGTGTCCTTGCTCCAGGAAGTGGTTTGTTAGTTTAGTGGCCTGCTTGCGGCACCTGATGGTGCTTTTGTGCTCCCCAATTCTTAACTTAATTTTGCGGGTGGTGTAGCCAACATACTTAAGGGAACAGGGACATGTTATCATATAGATAGCGTTGTCGGTATTACAATTCGTATGCTTCTTAAGCAACCATGTCCTTCCTGTCCCTATATCCACTGTGGTAGTTTTTTCAGTCTGAGGACAGACACTGCACGACCCACAGGGGTAGTGCCCAGAGACTGGAGGAAGGTTCCATAAGGTAGTTAAGCTGTCAGTCTTGGTAGTCCTAGGTCTTGTATGGACAAGAGTGTCTCGAAGACTAGGTGCCCTTTTGAATGAGAACAATGGTAATGGAAGATTGGCCCCGGTGCTATTCAAAATCGTCCAGTGTTTACGAACCATTTTCTGAACAGGGTTGGACATTGTGCTGAATGTACTCACAAATGTCAGGCGCTCCATTGGTTGTTTGGGTGGGCGTTTTTCAATCAATGCCTCGCGGTTGTTGTTTGAGGCACGCTTCCAAGCTTTTTTCACAAGATGTTTGGGGTAATAGCGTTCCTCTAAGTGGGTGGCTAGTGTGGTTGCATGTTTGTTAAAGAGTTCCCTGGATGAACAGTTCCTCCTGACCCGGAGGAACTGACCCACCGGAAGGTTCTCCCTCAGGGAGCGTGGGTGGTGGCTGTTAAATGACAAAAGTGAGTTCCTTGCCATCGGTTTGGTAAACAACTCACTCCGGAGGCTGCCATCCTCAGGGAAGATGGATAGGTCAAGGAAGGGGAGTCTTGTGTGACTGTACTCCAGTGTGAAATTAAGATGCGGGTTGCATCCATTCAGCCAGATGTGGAAAGCTTGTACTTCAGGGATAGATCCTCGCCACACTACCAGGACGTCATCTATATACCTCTTCCATAGCACCAGGTGTTTTGAAAATGGGTTGCTATGGTTGAGGATGTGAGTCTGTTCCATTTGATGTACATAAAGATTCGCCAGACTCGGGGCAAAAACACTCCCAATGGAGGTCCCGGAGATCTGTAAAAACAACTGTTCTTCAAACTTGAAATAGTTTCGCTTCATTGCCAGTTCTGCAAGTGATAGAATAAAGTTAACTGGGGTTATGCTGTCCAGATCTTCCATTGACAGAAGGCCTCTGATTGTATCCAACGTATCCTGTTGTGGGATACAGGTGTAGAGAGATTCTACATCAAAACTGACCATAAGGTCAGTTTCCAGGTTGTACTCAATAGTTGGTAATAATCTGAGGACATCAGCTGTATCCTCCAGATACGTGGGCATTTTCTTGACTAAAGGTCTCAAAAAGTGGTCCACAAAAGTGGAGAGTGGTTCCAAAATGGAACCGATCCCAGAAATGATGGGACGGCCTGGTGGTGGTCTAGTGGCCTTGTGGATTTTAGGGAGACAGTAGAAACCTGGAATGGTAGGTTTCTCGGTTATAAGGAATCTAGCTTCCTGAGGTGTAATCCACCCCTCCGTATTCCCTTCGTCCACCAAAGTTTTGATTTCAGTAAGTAGACTTTGAGTGGGGTCTGAGGTGAGACGACGATAGAATTTATCATTGTCCAGCTGTCTGAGGCATTCCTGACGGTACTGTTCTAGGTCCATAACAACAGTGGCTCCCCCTTTGTCCGCCGGTTTTATAATGATGGACGGGTCTAGTGAAAGATTTTTCACCGCCAACTGTTCAGGTTTCGAGAAGTTGTGGAATGTACTCCGTTCGGTAGTTTGCAGCTGCGAGATATCGTGTCTGACCGCCTGTTCAAAGGTGGTAACGAGGGAAGGGACTTGATGATTCAAAGGGGTAAAAGTGGAAGGAGGACGTAGTCCTGTGTTCTTAACAGTCTCTTCACCTGACTGAGAGTCATCAGTCCTATCCTTAAAGAAGAAGTGAAGACGCACTTTGCGGAAAAACTTCTCAAGTTCTGTTCTTAGAAGAAATGGGTCTCCGACATTAGTTGGCACAAAGCCCAGACCTCTCTCCAAGACTGACTGCTCGACTGGAGTAAGAGTACGGGAGCTTAGATTCACAACTAGACTCCTGTCGTCTCTGAACTGTTGTTCTCTTGAGCTGCTCTCCTGCTCCGAGTGTTCGGGAACGTCTGTTCGGTTTCCCAATGGACAGTTTTTGGTCCTTTTCTTCTTCCCCTGTTCTGGCCCCGGCCACGCCCTAAAAAAGGCTGGTTAGGGAAAAACTGGGGAAAAGGAGTGTATGGATTCATAGGTGGCAGATGTGGCTGGAAGCCCCATGGGCCTGGTGGCCACCAAGGACCCGGATGTTGGTAATTACTTGGGTGTTGGTTAAACATGGCACCTCTCTGTCGACCACCCCTTTTGAATGGTCGTTGTTGAGACCCTGTCCCTCTCTGGGGAGCTCGAGACGTGCTGGGTGTCTCTGAGTCACTAGAGTAAGTGTCAGACCCAGAAGATGAGTAACTGGACCCATACTGTTTGCCTCTGCTATTAAAGCTGGGAGCTACATAGTTGTCGCTGGTGTATGGATAGGTTTTCTCCATAGAAAAGCGATCTAAATCTTTCTTAAACTTATCCATCTTACTCATCAAGATGTTATCTTTATAATCTTTGTTTGCCTTATTTGTTTCATCTAGCTTTTTCTTGAACAGTGTACTGCATGCGGCTTTAATCTGACCTTCAAGCACCTGAATTTCTATGAGAATGGCATCTGCTGCTCTCTTAGCTGTGCTGATTATTAATATCAGCCAGTCCCGTGTGCAGCGCCACGCAATAAGGGACCAGTCTCGTAGAAAGGCTTTGTCAGTCAGAAAAAGACGTGGTGTGTTGGTAACAATAAGGCCCGTAGGGGCACATTTACCTCTCAGATATTGTGCCATAATGGTTCCATGGATAGAGGTGCGTGTGTGTGATTTTTTCAAATTCAACAGTGTGAGCCAGTCATCCTTTGCTACACTGGAGGTCTCAGGTAATGAGTCCAGAAGAGAAGGGTTGTCGTCCAAAATAGTTTTTAGCATCTCATCATCAAACGCTAGTCCTGCAAAGTCAGCCATCTTCTCAATAAGGGAGTCTCTTAAACAACCATAGGCTAGGTGAGCACCATCAAGGGATATACCCTGAATAATGAATTATGTATTAGAAAATGACCCGCAACGGAGGTTGCACTAAGTACAAAAAATAGACATAGGGAGGGTCAACTAGGGCTATATTTAACGACCAGAGCCACTCCCTTGATGGTGCTCACCTAGCCTATGGTTGTTTAAGAGACTCCCTTATTGAGAAGATGGCTGACTTTGCAGGACTAGCGTTTGATGATGAGATGCTAAAAACTATTTTGGACGACAACCCTTCTCTTCTGGACTCATTACCTGAGACCTCCAGTGTAGCAAAGGATGACTGGCTCACACTGTTGAATTTGAAAAAATCACACACACGCACCTCTATCCATGGAACCATTATGGCACAATATCTGAGAGGTAAATGTGCCCCTACGGGCCTTATTGTTACCAACACACCACGTCTTTTTCTGACTGACAAAGCCTTTCTACGAGACTGGTCCCTTATTGCGTGGCGCTGCACACGGGACTGGCTGATATTAATAATCAGCACAGCTAAGAGAGCAGCAGATGCCATTCTCATAGAAATTCAGGTGCTTGAAGGTCAGATTAAAGCCGCATGCAGTACACTGTTCAAGAAAAAGCTAGATGAAACAAATAAGGCAAACAAAGATTATAAAGATAACATCTTGATGAGTAAGATGGATAAGTTTAAGAAAGATTTAGATCGCTTTTCTATGGAGAAAACCTATCCATACACCAGCGACAACTATGTAGCTCCCAGCTTTAATAGCAGAGGCAAGCAGTATGGGTCCAGTTACTCATCTTCTGGGTCTGACACTTACTCTAGTGACTCAGAGACACCCAGCACGTCTGGAGCTCCCCAGAGAGGGACAGGGTCTCAACAACAACCATTCAAAAGGGGTGGTCGACAGAGAGGTGCCATGTTTAACCAACACCCAAGTAATTACCAACATCCGGGTCCTTGGTGGCCACCAGGCCCATGGGGCTTCCAGCCACATCTGCCACCTATGAATCCATACACTCCTTTTCCCCAGTTTTTCCCTAACCAGCCTTTTTTAGGGCGTGGCCGGGGCCAGAACAGGGGAAGAAGAAAAGGACCACAAACTGTCCATTGGGAAACCGAACAGACGTTCCCGAACACTCGGAGCAGGAGAGCAGCTCAAGAGAACAACAGTTCAGAGACGACAGGAGTCTAGTTGTGAATCTAAGCTCCCGTACTCTTACTCCAGTCGAGCAGTCAGTCTTGGAGAGAGGTCTGGGCTTTGTGCCAACTAATGTCGGAGACCCATTTCTTCTAAGAACAGAACTTGAGAAGTTTTTCCGCAAAGTGCGTCTTCACTTCTTCTTTAAGGATAGGACTGATGACTCTCAGTCAGGTGAAGAGACTGTTTAGAACACAGGACTACGTCCTCCTTCCACTTTTACCCCTTTGAATCATCAAGTCCCTTCCCTCGTTACCACCTTTGAACAGGCGGTCAGACACGATATCTCGCAGCTGCAAACTACCGAACGGAGTACATTCCACAACTTCTCGAAACCTGAACAGTTGGCGGTGAAAAATCTTTCACTAGACCCGTCCATCATTATAAAACCGGCGGACAAAGGGGGAGCCACTGTTGTTATGGACCTAGAACAGTACCGTCAGGAATGCCTCAGACAGCTGGACAATGATAAATTCTATCGTCGTCTCACCTCAGACCCCACTCAAAGTCTACTTACTGAAATCAAAACTTTGGTGGACGAAGGGAATACGGAGGGGTGGATTACACCTCAGGAAGCTAGATTCCTTATAACCGAGAAACCTACCATTCCAGGTTTCTACTGTCTCCCTAAAATCCACAAGGCCACTAGACCACCACCAGGCCGTCCCATCATTTCTGGGATCGGTTCCATTTTGGAACCACTCTCCACTTTTGTGGACCACTTTTTGAGACCTTTAGTCAAGAAAATGCCCACGTATCTGGAGGATACAGCTGATGTCCTCAGATTATTACCAACTATTGAGTACAACGTGGAAACTGACCTTATGGTCAGTTTTGATGTAGAATCTCTCTACACCTGTATCCCACAACAGGATACATTGGATACAATCAGAGGCCTTCTGTCAATGGAAGATCTGGACAGCATAACCCCAGTTAACTTTATTCTATCACTTGCAGAACTGGCAATGAAGCGAAACTATTTCAAGTTTGAAGAACAGTTGTTTTTACAGATCTCCGGGACCTCCATGGGGAGTGTTTTTGTTCCGAGTCTGGCGAATCTTTATGTACATCAAATGGAACAGACTCACATCCTCAACCATAGCAACCCATTTTCAAAACACCTGGTGCTATGGAAGAGGTATATAGATGACGTCCTGGTAGTGTGGCGAGGATCTATCCCTGAAGTACAAGCTTTCCACATCTGGCTGAATGGATGCAACCCGCATCTTAAGTTCACACTGGAGTACAGTCACACAAGACTCCCCTTCCTTGACCTATCCATCTTCCCTGAGGATGGCAGCCTCCGGAGTGAGTTGTTTACCAAACCGATGGCAAGGAACTCACTTTTGTCATTTAACAGCCACCACCCACGCTCCCTGAGGGAGAACCTTCCGGTGGGTCAGTTCCTCCGGGTCAGGAGGAACTGTTCATCCAGGGAACTCTTTAACAAACATGCAACCACACTAGCCACCCACTTAGAGGAACGCTATTACCCCAAACATCTTGTGAAAAAAGCTTGGAAGCGTGCCTCAAACAACAACCGCGAGGCATTGATTGAAAAACGCCCACCCAAACAACCAATGGAGCGCCTGACATTTGTGAGTACATTCAGCACAATGTCCAACCCTGTTCAGAAAATGGTTCGTAAACACTGGACGATTTTGAATAGCACCGGGGCCAATCTTCCATTACCATTGTTCTCATTCAAAAGGGCACCTAGTCTTCGAGACACTCTTGTCCATACAAGACCTAGGACTACCAAGACTGACAGCTTAACTACCTTATGGAACCTTCCTCCAGTCTCTGGGCACTACCCCTGTGGGTCGTGCAGTGTCTGTCCTCAGACTGAAAAAACTACCACAGTGGATATAGGGACAGGAAGGACATGGTTGCTTAAGAAGCATACGAATTGTAATACCGACAACGCTATCTATATGATAACATGTCCCTGTTCCCTTAAGTATGTTGGCTACACCACCCGCAAAATTAAGTTAAGAATTGGGGAGCACAAAAGCACCATCAGGTGCCGCAAGCAGGCCACTAAACTAACAAACCACTTCCTGGAGCAAGGACACACTGCTGACGAGATGAAATGGGTCATTTTAGAAAGGCCATTCATTCCGTCACATATCAGTGATGTAGCTAAGTTTCTTTTCAGGAAGGAGCAAAAATGGATTTTTCTTTTGAAAAGTCATATGCAAGGTCTGAACGATGACATACCGTGGACATCTCTGTGAATCTATTAGCCCAGAGTCCTGTACATCTGTCTTTTATGCTACCCCATTCAGCTAGTATCCATGTGCCCAGTCCACATTCAGCCCTTTTGAGCCTGACACACAATGGTACATACACATAACCCATTTTTTGTGAACACTGTCAAGTCGGATCAACACCACTTGGTACACACATACTACTAATTCTAAGTACACATTGACAACACGTGTTGCCAGTAGTATGATATGCCTAGCTGCCCTCATCAAGATCTATGTATCATATACATATAGTTATTATGGCATATACATTCATTTGTTCGTACATTGGCAATAGGGAGCACATAAGATGACATACGATTCTCTTGCTTTTTTATATTGTCTAGTTGCTCTCATTTTGAGTCAGTCTGTGTATCATGTTTACAGATATTAGGGCATATGTACACATTTTCTCCCACACTGACAATAGGGGTTATATTTGACTTCATTACATCTTAATGCCTTTAATTTGGGTCACTGCTTCAGATTAGGCCATGTGTTTAGCATTGTTTACGCTACGGCGTCATATACAGCGTAGCGCGATTGCCGGTGATGTGTCTGCGCATCTGCGCATGCGCAGTACACCTTAATACAGGCGCCGATGACTACACTCGGCTCAGGGCCCGCGCATGCGCACTCTGTCTTATGCGCTGTGCGCATGCGCGTTCAAAATCGCACTATCGGGATGCCAAGCGCACGCGCAATACAGCGCTGGCAACCGGTTTCTATAGCGATCGCTTTACAATTAACAACAGCTGTAGCCTATTAACGGGTATATAAACACACGTACGTGCTCAGCGCCGGTACCTCCGTTCCTACTCGGACGTCAGCAGCGAGGTACCGACGGATAGGTAGGTTATCAGACCTTCTCCTTACCATTTTATAGGGAGAGCCCTTTTTCACTTGCTTCTAGTGTGAGCTATAGTTGCCTTGGAGAGTGGCATTTCCAGCTTTCCTCTTCTGCCCATTACTTGCTGACTGATAAACTTTGATAGTAATCTTGTTTGCTAGACACAGTCCACTCTAGTTTATCAATGGTTGTAGGACATCCTCCCATTAGTATTCTGTCCCTCCAACTGTGGCTGATTGATTCTATGCATAGTCTATTTTTTCATATTTGGTTGAGTCTCTTTTTTAACTAAGGCTAGGTTTTTGTTAGGAACAACTAAGGAGATGGCAACTACTATTGGTGCGAGTCTCTTTGCTATTTTTCAAAGATACTTTTTCTGCCCATTTTCTTCCCTAACTAGAGCGGGGCCTCCCCTTTTTCTCGAGTGGGTTCCGGGTGAGGTGAGGCGTACTCCCACACAATGCTGGGTAAGTCACTAAGCTCATTCTAATTTAAGTGATTTTTGACACTATTTACAACATGGTAATATATTGAGCGGGGAGAGACAGTCTCCACCGCCCTGTCTGTGTGCCCAGTATATTGTGCTTGTTCTCCCGAGACCTGTTGTGCACTACATGGTTTTTGATTCACGCTTGTGTCTCTTCAGGAGATACATACAGTTCTGGACTTCCTGCAGCATCCATCTGGGCTCAGAGGAACTGGTAGGATTTATCCATTGTACATCAGCGTGTATCACTGATTTTCTAATTTCTATGTTGCAGTCGCAGTTTCCTTAATGGTCCTGAAGAAAGCTTAGACCAATAGTCAGTACAGCTGAAACATGTCGACCTTCACTTACTCTGCCCACACATAGTTATAATTTCAAACTATCTTGGCAGAATTTTAATCTTGACCCAAGCGCCATACTGATTAAACTAATTTTGGCCCTCGGAGTCAATTTTATCTTCACATTTATCACTTTCATTTTTTGCACTGCACCCCATTAGCATCACCAGTGAAGCCCATTGGTCTGTATTTTCACCATGGTTAATCCATCCAACTCTGCACCATGACTAGGTGCACTGTTTGAGAATTGGATTGGTGACATCTCCCACATGACGACATTCCGCCACATGGGTGGGCTGATGGGAATTTTTCTAACATACCTGGGCTATCACTTCTAGTGCTTCTAATGGTTTCTGGTAACTAGCTCAGTTGCGGCACACTAACAGGTTTCTGACCAGGCCCCTCTTTTGTTTGTTGTAGACTCTAGGGCATCCCCAGCAGCAGCAGTAAAGAATAAACAGAACAGAATGTCTCTTTGGGGGTCTAAAGAGCCTGCTCACCTAGAGTTGACAGTCTGTGAGGGAGCAGCATGGCCTCTTCTCTTACTTTGCTGTCTGACCTCAGCATTCAACAAAGTGCCCTCTAACACCACAGCAGTCTCTTTTCCACAGGCCCGCCTCTGGTCATGGGGGTGCATTCAGGAACAGAAAAAGCCAGCAGAACTTCCTGGGCAACACACTCTTAATTAGGCTTTTGTCTCTGTGTCTCAGCATTTTCTCGGCGTCTCTTCATCTCGCTGTTTCGTTTGTGCCTCGTTTTGACTTGTGACCTCTCTCACCGTTTTCTTCTGTTCCCCCGTCTCCCCGTTTTCTTCTATGCACCTGTGCCCCTGATTACAGTTTCGTTTGTGCCTCGTTTTGCCCTGTGACCGCTCTCCCCGTTTTCTTCTGTGCCCCTGTCTCCCCGTTTTCTTCTGTGCCCCTGTGCCCCTGATTACTGCTTCATTTGTGCCTGGTTCTTTCCTGTGAACCCCCCCCCCCGCCTCCCTCCGTACCAGCTTTCTCCCGCCGGTGCGTCCCTGCGGCCCGCCCCCGCTGTCCCCATTCGCCACCCCGCTCCCGCCTCCCAGCTGCTCCTCCCACTCATAGCCCATCATATGGAGGCCATGCAGCGGCCGCGTGCAGTGGGCGCGCCAAAGGCGTGCCTAAGGCAAGCCCGTCTGCGCCCGCCTGTGCCTGGACCGCCCCCAACGCCAGGACCCCTGACCCCCATCGGAGCCAAGGACCTCGACTGAGATACGACTCCACCGCCCTCCACGAACTCAGCACCGGACAAACACCCACCTGCTACCGAGCCACCCGAAGAGAACCCACGGACCCTTTACCTGTCAAGCCTGCAAATGCACCTGCCACCAAACCTGCAGACCACCCACCGGACCTCGCAACAACAACAACCACCTCAAGTGCATCCTCCTCAACACAAGCTCCGTCCACAGGCACTCCGTTGAACTGTGGGACCTCCTGGAAACAACAGCACCAGACGTGGTCTTCCTCATGGAAACCTGGATGAACGCCTCCTCGGACCCCGACATCACTATAGCCTCCCGGATGGCTACAAGATCACCCAGAAGGACTGTGCCAACCAAACCGGAGGAGGAATCACCATCGTCTACAGGAACACCATCAACATCACAACCTTCACCGAAGACACACTCTCCGCCGCCGAACACCTACACTTCCAGATTCACACCGACCCCAAGACCACCCTTAGAGGAACACTCATCTACAGACCCCCGGGCCCACGCACACAATTCAGCGAAACCATCGCCGACTTCATCAGTCCGCACGCCCTAGCCTCACCAGAATACATCCTCCTTGGGGACCTGAACTTCCACCTGGAGAACAACAGTGACAACAACACCACCGCCCTGCTCGACAACCTCACCAACCTTGGACTCAAACAACTGGTGAACACCCCTACCCACATCGCTGGCCACACGCTCGACCCCATCTTCTCCGCCAGCAACCATATCTCCTTCAGCCACTCCTCCAGGCTACACTGGACCGGCCATAGATGCATCCACTTCACCTTCAAAAAGAATACATCCCACCACCGCACGCAACAAATCCCCCGCAGATGCTGGAGCAAAATCACCACAGACCAGCTCCTCTCATTGCTGAGCCAGAACCCAACAACAAACTCTGACGCAACAAACGACGCAGCCCACAACCTCGCACAATGTATCACCAACTGCGCCGATGACCTCGCACCACTGAAGAACCCCCCAGGCATGAGCGGCAACAGGAAAACCTCATGGTTCACAGACGCCCTCAAATAATCAAAGAAGCACTGCCGAACCCTCGAAAAAACCTAGCGCCACGAACGAACTACAGACAACATGACAGTCCTCAAGATCGCCACCCGCGAACACCCCCAGCTTATCCGCACCACCAAAAGGACATCATTCAAAGAGCGACTAGACAACAACACCCACAACAGCAAGGAACTCTTCAACATCGTCAAAGAGCTCTCCAACCCCAGCGCCAGCAACAACGACATCACACCATCACAAGAACTCTGTAACTCCCTCGCCACGTTCTTCCACCGAAAGATCGCAGACATACACGACAGCTTCGTACCTCAGACCTCACCTCCATTCACCAAACCAGCAACCCCCACCACCACCCTCAGCGCCTGGACCCCCATCACCACTGAAGACAACACAAACGTCATGAACACCATCCATTCCAGCTCCCCCTCTGACCCATGCCCCTATCACATCTTCAACAAAGCTGACACCATCATCGCACCCCATCTCCGGAATGTCATAAACATCTCGCTCAAGTCAGCACGCGGAAATCAACGCCCTCCTGAAGAAACCCAAGGACCTCAAGAACTTTCGCCCCCATCTCTCTTCTTCCCTTCCCGGCCAAAGTAATCGAGAAGACCGTCAATAAACAGCTGACTGCTTTCATCGAGGCAAACAACTCACTCGACCCATCCCAGTCCGGATTTCGAGCCAACCACAGCACCGAGACGGCCCTCATCGCAGCCACCGATGACATCAGGACCCTGATGGACAAGGGAGAAACAACCGCCCTCATGCTCCTAGACCTTTCAGCAGCCTTCGACACCGTCTGCCATTGCACCCTAATACCCCGCCTATTCAACACTGGGATCCAAGGAAAGGCCCTGGACTGCATCACCTCGTTCCTCGCCGACAGAACCCAGAGAGTCCCCCTCCCTCCCTTCTGCTCAGAAGCCACCAAAATCATCTGCGGCGTACCCCAAGGCTCCTCGCTCAACCAAACCCTCTTTAATATCTACATGACCCCCCTCGCCGCCATCGCACGCAAACACAACATCAACATTATCTCCTACGCCGATGACACAGAAAGACAATGACCATCATGGAATAAAACAAGACAATCCAAATGGGGGGGAAGTGTCAGGGAAAAAAGAAAGTAATGATTCTGACTCAAAAACAAATGATATCCTCATGGTGGAATATTCAAACTCCTCGGATAATAAATATCAGAATGGTAAGACAACACAAAACAACCAAATGGGAATAAAACATCAAGAAACTGGGATAAGTTGGGATATTTTCTATCATACTTCGACTCTCACATTGTAAGCATTACAATATCAATCCAATAAAATGGATATTCAAATTGATCTTCTAAAAATGATGGCAAACACAGCTGCGGGGATTGATAATAAACTTGCTCAGCTTAATGGCCTGATAGTTAGAGCTCAGAAAGACTATGAAAAAATGACCACTGAATCCATCTACTCACCCATTGTAGACAAACTAGCAACAATACCAGAGGTTTTGCATAGCATAATAGAAGATACTAAAAGGAACATTCAAAAGAAAAATGAGAACGTCTATGAAAAATCCAAAGACAATATTAAATACACTAGTACAATGGATAAGATTGCTAATGAATATATGACTGGGATGGAAAGTCTTGAGGGCCCAGAAGTAACATCAACAATAAAGTCGCAGACAAAACTCAATGCACAAGGCGGAAAAATACCATCACTAAACGTACAATTATTGGATCAAATAAGGGATGAAACTACTAATAATGAAATAAGAGTAGAACTAGAATGTAAGGATCAGGATACTGATGGCTTCACTATGTTGTCAAAACTCCAAAGGAAAAAATTACGTAAAGCAAGGAAAAACGTAAAAACCAAACAATATGTCACAATGCAATCTGATGAAGACCAGATAACAACTATAGATGTGAAAGGACATGATATAGGAAAAGATTTATTAAGAGAGGAAAAAAAGCTTTCATCACTCATTCAGAACGGCAGAAACAAGTATTTTCCTATATTTGACCAAAACCAGCAAGGGAAAATAAACCAGTAAAATATGCTAAAATAAATCAAAAAGGGAAACGACCGATGGAGGAAAGTAAAAGATGGGAAGAGCAGGCGGTCATTAGGACCTTAGTCAGCCCACCTCAAGCAGAGGACGAGCTAACAAAAGGAGGTGAAGAAGAAGATAGTTGCCCGATCACCTTCAGTTCTCAAACAAGTAGGGATAGGACCCCTATTAAAGTAACGCCAACAACCATTTACCATCAGAATCAGCATGCTGACGAAAAAACAGAAATATATTGTAAACCTAATGCGAGTGAGGAAGTTAAAATGATTACAAAATTGCCTGATTGGGATCATTTGTTTATTGAAAACAGAGAAGGGGTAAAAAGAATTACTTATAAATCAAAGCAATCCAAGGAAACAGATGTTTATAATCACCACCTACCAAATGACAAAGTACAACTTATTTTTACACCAGAATTTGAGTCCAGAGGTAGCCAAGACACACTAAATCGAGGGAATATACTCAGATTATTTAAGTCAATTCCATCCTTATCTAACATTGTAAGTGAGGATATCATCTCTATTGAATTTATGACAGGAAAACATAGTCTCCAGGCTCCCACATTAATTACATTAAAATCTTCGACAATAGTAGAACACATTCTGACGGAGCAAATGACATTTAAAGCCTGGGGCATATTAATTACTAAACAAATTCCAGAGGTTTATCCGACACCGCTTATTAGTGATGAAAATCAGTTACACCAGGCAAAAATAGACAGACGAACGGTTCCTGTACTAAAAAATGCACGGGGTAGATCCCCTAAGAAAGCAGGAGTAACATTACTGAAAGGAAGATTAGAAAAAAACTCAGAAATAAATGAAAAATGGATCACAATGGCATTGCATAGTAATAAGGAACAATGAGCGGATAGAACTAAGTTCCCTTCTGTAATTATAAAAGAGATGGGACAAGTGAGAATGTGCTCATGGAACATAAATGGATTGGGAACAAAGATTCACAATGCACATATAGATTCTATAATGCGCCCATGTCAGATTATTTTCTTACAGGAAACGTGGGAAACTAAACCATTTATGTTACACAGATACACAGGTCACTATGAATATGCAAATAAAACTCATAAATTCGGTCGTCCAAGTGGGGGACTAGCAACATTTATATCGAGTGACCTACAGGTGGAGCATGAGCGACTGGACTCAAGTAGTACGAACATTCTAATACTCAAATTGAAATATAAAACAATTAATCAGAAATTAAAGACCTTATATTTGATTAACGTATATATACAGCCAACACGCACTAGTAGGGAATCAACTTGTGCAACTCTTAATAATTTTTTATTGGAACAAATGTTGGAAGACCCTCTAGCAGACTATGTGATGACTGGGGACTTTAATCTAAACTTAATGTCATCCTTTATAAGCAATGATATTTCTAATCACAAGATCATCAATTGTCAACCCCCCAACAGGAGCTAGGAAAACAGATTAATTCCCTCAGTAATAAAATCGGAATACAATTTGTTAAAGACATGGAAGCGATGGGTTTGCGAATTCTTAATGGTCGATTTAAAGCAGATATGCCACCGGCATATTCATACTTCACGCACAATGCAAGGACGAGGATTGACTACATAATGACATCACTTAATATTTTTCAGAACATTATCTCATACCGGCTAGAGAAATTTTCAGATAGCGATCACTGTCAACAATTAATATTAGGAGTAACACAAACCAAGCGTACCAAACTGTGCAGGGGTACCTTGAAACTGTAAACTATAAAAAACAGTTTTGGACTGTCGGGAATAAGGAAACGATGAATGAACAAGTTGGGAGACTAATACAGATTTGCTTCAAAGATAGAACATTGGAAACATCGATAGAACGGTAGGATAATTTTACCAAGAAGTTGGTTAAACCCCAATCTCAATCTCAAATGCGATTGAATAAAAGGAACCAAAATGAGGAAAGAAAGGAAAAGAAAACATATATAAATCTTGCATATACAATTACGAAATTAAAAAGAGCTCGAAATAAGATGAGAAGACAAATCAAGAAATCCGTCGCTAACGAGGAAATACCTGGTAAATTGAAATGACTAAATCAAAACTTGAAGAAATTAATATGGAATGAGAAAAATCAAGCAAAGCAAGTATTATGGGCAGAGGTATTCCACGCAAGCAAACAATCAAATGCAAGAGAGTTCTGGAAAATCATAAACGGACTGGTTTCGACCAAACAAATTGGTGGTTTCATCATCACTAACTGAGCAAGAATGGGTCACATTTCTTAGAAAACATTTAAACCAGAATAGTACTGTAATGAGGAAAATAGAAATGCAATCCATAGTCAGTCCTGATGGTGATACAGAAGAACCTATCGTAATAACAAAAAATCAACTAATTAAATTAATTAAAACACAGAAAGATGGAGCACCAGGACCGAACGGTATCCCATTTACGCACTATAAAGAAAATCCAGATCTATGGGCAATATATTTAGAAAAGCTATTTAAAGAAATTATACACAAAGGCGTTATTCCTGAGTCCTGGCGAGGGTCTTTAATCACGCCAATTTTTAAAAAAAAGGAAACTGGGCACTTCCGGAAAACTATAGGCTCATTACCCTACAAGACACAGATGCCAAGCTCTTTGCTAGGATCTTGCTTACAAATGTAAATGAATGGGCAATAAAAAATAAGATACTGCCACTGAATCAAACTGGCTTTATTAAAGGTCGGGGGACAACGACAAACATTTTGGCATAATCACTTCTAATGGATAAATCTATCAGAGTCAAACAACCCCTGTATCTATGTTTTGTAGATTTTAAATCTGCCTTTGACTGTGTCCAACGAAATTTATTATGGAAAAAGCTCCAAGAAAAAAATATTCCAATGGTCCTGTTGAAACTGATTCAGCTCTTGTATAGTAAAACCTGGGTTAGGGTGAGGATGGGGGATGGCCAAACGCTATCAAAGGAAATCCCAGCAAACGAAGGCCTAAAACAAGGTTGTGTATTGGCCCCACTCCTTTTCAATTTTTTCCTGGCAGATCTTACTGGGAACTTAGATGAATTAAACGCTCACCCTCCGAAATTAGCTGATAAGCATATCTCTAATTTGCTGTATGCAGATGATGCTATCCTTTTAAGCCACACTAATGTTGGACTACAGCGTCTAATCAATCGAACATTCATGTACGCAAAGGAAAACGAGATGGTGATAAATGAAACTAAAACCAAGATCATGGTAGTCACCAAGAATATAAACTTAAGACATAAAAGCAAATGGTACATGGAGAATACCCAACTGGAACAAGTTGAAGTATACAAGTATCTGGGTGTACTTTTTGACGAGAAGGGTAATTACCAGCCACAAAAAAGGGATATTCAAAAGAAGAGAAATGCCTTGACCGCAGCATTTAGAATCTTACAGAAATCACTTGGCAACCTCACATATGGGCCGCTTCTGAAGATTATAGCGGCAAGACTGCTACCAACCATCACCTATGGCAGTGAAGCACTAATGGGAAAGGATACTGAAATAATAAATAAGGCAATATATCTAAAATATACAAGTCATTATTTCACCTCCCAATTAATGCCTCGCCTGCACAAATTAGACTGGAGTTCGGTTTAAGCAATCAATACTATGCAAGAAAGGGTCATAATATTAAAACCTGGAATCGGATAAAAAATTATCATGATAATCAGATATCACAGTTATTGTGGAAAGAAAGAAATAATAACGTAAACTCAACTGCATGGATTTATCTTAAGGAAGCGATAGATGAGTTTGCGGTTATTACAATTTGGAAAGTAAATTAAGTAAACCATCGTTCAAAAAAATAATCAATAGAAATACAAACCAACTATCCCTCGTAAACGACAAAGATAGCCTGACAAAAAGAAAACATGCTTGGACAATAATAAATGGTTAAAAAAAAAAGAAGATACAACAATACTTGGAAATACACTGGTCAGAAAAAAATAAACAAGTTCTTCTCAAAGCGAGATTTGGAATCCTCCCGGGACTTTGTCATCCTCCCCCGTGGAAAAACATTGAAAGTTGCACACTATGCAGACTCTGTAAAAAGGGAGAGGAGAATATTGTCCACCTTTTATGCATTTGTCCTGGACTCCAAAACGAACGAAGATCTTTACTCAAATCACCTTTTAATGTACGTGGAATAAGGACATGTGTGCATGCTCTGACATGCTGTCTCCAATCGAATGATATAAGTATGAACGCTACCTTTATAAGGTTCCTACTAATAGCAAAAACAAAATTAGGAGAGTAACTTTTGAAATGAAATAGTTTTAATGTTATCTAATCAATTTTATGGTGTAACGGCTTTTATTATTTGGTTTTAATTACTACAGCACATTTTATGTATTTGCAATATTGTAAGATTTTAAATAATCAAACAATAAAGAATTACAATCCTTACACTACTTATAACCTCACATATTACATCACTCATGACATGGTCAGTGATAACACTGATGACATCACTGATGACATCTCAAATGGCATAACTGATTACATCATCCAGTGGCAATGAGTTTTTTAAAAAAGTTTATGAGGTTTACATATATATACACCAAGATGTATTGGTGAATCAGTGGGAGTATGAGTGCCTGTATGAATGATTCAGTGGGTGTGTGACTCACTGTATAAGTGAGTGATTAGGTGTTTCAATGAATGTATGGGTGGGTGATTGGTTGTGTGAATGTTTGTATCAGTCTGTCAGTTGATATCTAAGTGGCTGTATGGGTATGTGAGTAGGTACATGAGTGGCTGTATGGGTGATCAGTTGGTTGTCTGAGTACCTGTATGAGTGTCTGTGTGGGTGGGTGAGGGGTGTGGTGGGTGATTGCCTGTATAGATGAGTTAGTGGGTGCGCCAGTGGCTTTTATGGGTGAGTAAGTGTGTGTAGGGCTGTGTGGGTGAATGAGTAGATGTGTCAGTGGTATATGGTTGAGTAGCTGGGTATGTGAAAGGTAGTAAAGGTGAGTGATGGATTATATTAGTGACCCTATGGGTGAGGGAGTGAAGTTAAGAGTGGCTGTATGGGTGAGTGTGTGCTTGTGTCAGTGACCATATAGGTGAGTGAGTACATGTTAGTATATGTATGAGTAAATAAGTGTGTGTGTGTGTGTGTAACTGTATGAGCGAGTATGGGTGAATAACTGTGTATGTGGTAGGCAGTATAGGGAATGATGAGGTATGTGAGGGACTTTATGGGTGAGTGAATGCATGTTTGATTGATGGTATGGGTGAGTGAGTAGGTGTGTGAGTAGCTCTATGGGTGACTGACTCAGTGTGTGAGCGGCTGTATGGGTGTATGAGTTGATATGTCAGTGACTGTATGAGTGAGGGCATGTCTGTATGAGTGGCTGTATGGGTTAATGAGTTGACTTTTATGTAAATCTATGAATTAGTGAGTGGGTGTGCAAGTACTGGTAATGATCTATTAATGGGTTTGTGAAGGGTGCACTGAGAGTGGGCGTATGAAAGGTTCTACAGGGTATGAGTGAGTGCAGTGGTGATTTTGTGGATGATATAATCAATTATGTTATTAGCTATGTCATTTGAGGTGTCATCAGTGATGTTATATCGGTGATGTCACTGACCATGTCATGAATGATGTAATATGTGAGGTCATAAGCAGAGCATTGTGGGGTGCGAGTTATAGCTCAATTTCAGTGGTTTTGTATGAGTTAAATATGAGCCTAAATATAATGTTCCATAACCTTTGTTTTTTGCAGTAAATTTATAAGGTTTATTTTTACGTGAAGTGAGATGCCCATCACACTGCACAGTGAAGTGGAATGAGCACAGGGCTTGGCCTGGCATTGTGCTGCACCCACCGAAGCTTGCTGCTCCTTCCCCATTATCCTTGCCATCCATTGACCATGAACCTGCTCCCTCATTACAGCCATGTGACTGTTGTTCTGCCAGTGCCCTTTCTGTCTGTTCCAAACAGTTAGTGTGCTGCCCTATCCACCTCCTACCCATCCTCTGTTGTCCACGTCCATTCACCAGCCCCTCCCTCTGGCAGCGCTTTGTACAATGTGCTGCCACTGCCTACTATTTAGCTAGACATCCCTGCCCGCTCCTTCTGCCCTCTGCTCCCAAATTCTTTTCATCATCACAGTCCTCCCGCTTAGCCTCTGTGCTTATCTGGCTGTCCCTCCTCTCCTTCCCCATGCCTTCCAATGTCTGTGTGCATGCCCCTGCTCCCTCCATTCTACCTCCCATATTTCATGGATCTGCCACCCTCCTATCTACTCTGAGTGTTCTGTTCAGCTGCCACTGCCTCTCCCACCTGTCTAGCATGATCAGATGCCTGCCGCCTGTACCTGCCACCCTGTCCAAGTTCCATGCTCCTATTGCCTCCCACCTGTCCTTCATGGTGCATATTATTTCCACTCCCTTCTGCCTTAAATGTTCTGTTGTGCTGCAACTACTCCTCCTGTCTCCCCTTCATGGTCTGCTATGAAGTCCCTTCCCCTGCCCTCTTTTGTTTGTGTCCAGCCCCTAGCCCTCCCTTCTGTCCTCCATGGACTTTTGTGCATGCCCTGACCCATCCCTCTTGCCCATCATGGCCATTGTGCTGCCACTAAACCTCCTGCTTCAAATGCATGGTCTTCTGTGCTGCCACAGCCCCTTCCACCTGCCCTGTGTGGTCGGTTTGCTGACCCTGACCTCCACCTACCTTCCCTCTGTTGTCTCTGTGTATGTCATTATAGTCTCAATGTTGCCCTCAATGGTGTGGTGTGCTTCCAGTGCCCAACCCACCTGCCCTCTGTGGTTGGCTTGCTTCTCCTGCCATGCCCCCTCGCCCCTTTCCCTCTGTTTTCAATTTGCAGACCCCTATTACCTCCCTCTCGCTTTGTTTTTGCTCTGGTGCTGCAATTCCCCTGCCCCCCCCCACCTGCCCTTCATGGTCTGTTATGCTGCAACTGACCCGCCTGTCTGTCTGCTGTAGTCAGCTTGCTGCCCATGACTCTTTCCCCTCTGCGCTCTGTTGCCACGTGCACGGCTTTGTTCCCTCCCTATTGCTTTGCATGGTCCGTTTGCCCCACTGCCATTCCGCTTGCAATCTGTGAAGTATTGTGCTGCTGCACCCCTGACTCCTGCATTGTAAGGTCAGTTTGGTGGCCCTGTCCATCTTCCACCTGCCCCCTCTTATCTGAGTCTGTGTCCTTACCTCATTCCTCCTGCCCTCTGTGATTCAATGTCCCAAACTTGCCAACATTTTGAACTTGGCAAGAGGGATATTTTGAAAGAAAACCTTAGAAATTAATTTTCCCCATTGACTTAAATTGAAAAAGAGGAGATTTTAGGCAGAAGACAAATACAATAAAGGCTGTTCGGGCTTAAAAGCACCTGGCCTGAATTATGTCTTTTGGCATGTATGGTTGTACTGCCACTGCCTCTTCCTTCTGCCCTCAATGGTCTTTCATATTGCCACAGCCCCACTTGCCTGTACTGCATGGTTGGCTTGTTGCTGCTGCCTACTTTTCCCTGCCATCCATGGTTTGTTGTGCTGCCACTGTTCCTCCTGCCAGCAGGGTGTAGTAAACGTGTTGCTTCTGCACCCTCCTCCATTAGAGGGTCTTATTCCCATGAAAATAATGCTTAGTGCGCTAAAGAACTAAAATGAGAACATATTATCTGAGTTCTCAAATAGCGTCAATGTACTTTTAAATAATGTATTATCTTTATTTTTTTTATCCAGTTGATCATTTGATTATATGTTACACTTAAAGAAGAGGATGTGCATTACAACCAAAGCTGCAGACTTTGTAAATGGGGAATCACTTAATCTTCCTATGCCTAAAACCAAAATGAATACTCTGGGAGACTGCTGTAGAACATAAGGGAATCAACTGTCAGATGTCATTTTCATATGGCTGAGAAAGACATTGCAAATTTGCAGAAAATATGCTCTCATTTTAGCTTATGGAGCACCTTCCATAACCTCTAGGGGGAAATCATGAGAAAACAGTTTTCTCTCAAACATAATTCTTGAAATACCAGTAGAAGACTTTTCCACAGGGTAAAATTACCTTAGAACACACCACAATTCCTAAAATTAGTTTGGTACCATTAACAGGTACAATGCATTTCAATAGGGAGCTATCAGGTATATTGGTCCCAAGATTACTGCAGCACTTCCTGGTTGAAGTCTTGCCAGCCAATCAAATTTTGGTAGGATTTCAGTAGGATTTTGGACTCCCAGATGTCTATGGGGCATATTATCAAGGACAGGCGATACATTATCGCTGCTTTTATCGGCAGGAAACTGCCGATAAAGCGGCGAAAATGGCCTTGATAATATGCTCTATGAATTCCAATCGAAGCCCATGTTAGATGTGAACACATCTAACATGGGCTTCGATTGGAATTCGTAGAGCATATTATCAAGGCCATTATCGCCGCTTTATCAGCAGTTTCCTGCCGATAAAAGCGGCGATAATATATTGCCTGTCCTTGATAATATGCCCCTATATTATTTTAGCCTAAATATCTCTGAAACTACAGAATGGATTTACACCAAATCACAAAAAGTAACATCTAGCTTTCTGCCAAATTTGGTGTAATTCTGCTCAGCGGTTCGGGCTGTAATCATGTTAAAAAAATAATGAAAATCCCCACAAACATAACATATGTGCCCCCACTTGACGAGATATATAAAGCACAAAGCGAGACCCACTGGGGGTCGGCATGCCGAATATGGATACAAAAGAGCCCTCCAAGGTTCATCTGTGACTAACGCAGCCTATGAGTAAGACGCATTGGGCTTGAAACACGTCAGGCGAATAAAGAACGTAACTTCTGGAGTGCTGAAGTGGGTTGTTGCAAGAATAAAACGGATGGTGGTTTACTGTCGAGTGCGTCCTCAATGCTTTTGGGTGTTTGGTGAAGAATTGATAGACACGGTAGCCCTGCCATGGAGGACGGCACCATCTCCATAGTGAGGAGAAACTGCGGCTTCGAACTGTGTCAAGGCCATGTATGCAGCACAGTAAGCGGCATTAGTCTGCCCGACTCAGCATTCTGGACCTTTCGAAGGGAGTACAACATTTCTTAATATAAGTGGATGTATTTAATGAAACCTACTAAAGGTTTGATTTTGGGTGTACTTTAGGACTAGAAGTCCCAGCATGCAGTGAAGGACTAAGATGCATGAAGCGAGACCCACTGGGGGTTGGGATGCAGGAAATGGATAAAAAAGAGCCCTCCTAGATTCATCTGTGACTGAAGCAGCCTATGAGTAAGAGGCGTTGGCCTCAAAATGCGTCAGGTGAATAAAGAATGTAACTTCTGGAGTGCTGCAGTGGGTTGTTGCAAGAATAAACCGGATGGCGGTTTACTGTCCATCTCTCTCTGTGCGTCTGCCTTCGGCTGTTCTCATTGTTCATTCATGTTCTTGCCCTCTCTTCTCACCCCTGTTAAGAAAGTATACAATATGCTGCTATTAAATTGCAGGTCTCTGCCCCGGCACACAGCGGAGATCTCTCTTCTCATAAAAGATTATGGCCGTGAAGTGTTGTTTCTCACAGAATCTTGGCTTAATATAGCCTCAGAGCCGGGTATTGTTCTAGCTCTCCCCCAGGATATTCGATTCAGGGACTGGATAGATCGACAGGCAAGGGTGGTGGTATTGCTATCATTTAGATACATAACTTCACTTGCTGCTTGTTTGGAAGTTTGGTAGAAGACTGTGAGAATCTCCATTTGTCAATCGGGTTCACTCCCGCTCTTTCCCTCTCAGGTATTCTTATCTACCATCCGCCCGGACCTAATGGCCAATTCTGCAAATCACTATTGGAAGCAGCTGCAAACCTTGCCAGCACTGTGGCGAATTTTACCCCGCTAGGAGATTTTAATCTGCATTTCGATGACCACACCTCCCTAGCCACAACCGAACTGTCTCAGGATCCTGCTGCATATCAGCTCTCTCAGAAGGTCCTATCCGCGACTCATGTTGAAGGACACATCCTCGACCCTATATTTTCCAATCTGCATGATATTTCTGGGAAAGAGCCCATTCCCCTACCCTGGTCAGACCACTCTTTGATTCCATTCTCATGGAATCCTATAAATATGACTCTCAATACTCGACCTACGCAAGCTTTGTCCCGTCTTTGGACTAAACTCTCTGTAGACAAGTCGGTCTGGGAACTGGAAAGGTCAAAGCCAACCCCGAATATCAATCAGCTGTTGACAATGAAAGCTTCAACAGCTGGATAGAGGGTACCCATGACCTGGTACTTCCGAAAAAGCTGGTTTAGATGAAAGGAGGGCCAATAAGATGGCCTGGTATTCTCCCAAACTTCAGGAGTTAAAACAGAATTGTAAAAAATTCAAAAGAGCATGGAGGAAAGATTTTTCCCCAGCAAGAATTTGGATTAGAGGGAGGCAGTTAGAACCTATAAAGCAGAAATTAAAAGGGTTCAGGCCTCGTATTATGAGGAGAGGATTTCCCTGGCCTTCAACTCTCCACGGGAACCCTTTCGCATTGCGAAAAAACTACTCAAAGCACCCTCCCTCCATACTCTCCGGATGTGCAATGAATTTGCAGACTATTTTTATCATAAAGTCCAATCCATATAGTCCTCCTTCCCCTCGGTTGATAATCAACCATCAGGAGGATATCGGTCTGCCAGATAGGGGGCACTACTTAGAGGTCTTCTCCCCTATTAACCAGGAATCATTCCAGGCTATTTTAACACTTGTCAAGAGCGGTTCGCCATGTGATCTGGCTCCTCCCAATATTCTGAAGCAGGTAGCCAATATAGTTGCTCCAACCATTATTGACATAATTAATGCTTCGCTCTCCAGGGGTATAGTCCCCCACCAGTGGAAAAGGGCTAGGGTAAAATCTCTCCTGAAGAGACTTAATCTGGACCTGGTCTCCTTGAGCAACTACCGTCCCATCTTGCTTCTTCCAGGGATTAGCAAGATTGCTGAGAAATATGTTAACCTCACACTCTCTACTTACCTGGAACCTCATAAACCCCTTCACCCCTCTCAAACTGGCTTTCGACCGCGCCAAGGTTCAGAATCTGCATTACTATCACTAGTCAAGGAATCCTGAAAGATCCTTGATGTAGGAGGATCCTCTGCTGTGATCCTCCTAGATTTGAGCACAGCTTTCGATGCGGTTAACCATCAAATCTTGGTTCACCGATTTAGAGGTCTGGCGGTAACCGGTACAGCCTTGTTATGGCGGCAGTCCTTCTTGGAGGAAAGATCTTTCCAGGTGTTAGAGGGTGAGCCTATGTCAAAAGTTCTGCCTCTTCATTGTGGAGTTCCTGAGGGATCGTCTCTGAGCCCCACTCTTTTTATTGCTTACATAGCTCCGCTGGCGAATATTGTGCTTCCCTTTGGGGTTCAAATAGTTACCTATGCTGATGACACTCAGTTGGTTGGGGGACTGAATCATCCTGTCCAGGTGTCCATGGGCCTTCTCCCTTGCCTCGAGGAAGTCGCCAATTGGTTGAACCTGTCGCATCTGAAATTAATGTCGACAAGACTGAGCTCATGGTTCTTGGAGATCAAATTGACTTTAAAGCAAGCACTATGTGGCAATTTGCATGGGCCCGGCCCCTGCCCCGAAGACAGAATTAAAGAGTCTGGGAGTCTGGCTGGACCAGGACCTCAGTTTCAAAGTTCTGGCCAGGAAGGTTGCAGCCTCTTGTTATGGCATCCTTAAGATGCTCCGTAAAGTGCTCCCTCTTCTTCCCTTCCGGGTTAGAAAACTGATGATTCAGGCACTGGTCTTGTCTCGGATTGACTACGGAAACTCCTTATATTTAGGTGCGCCTAGCTTGGCAATTGTAAAACTTCAGACAGTGCAGAACTATGCAGCAAGAATGCTCATGGGGATCCTGTCTCATCACTCGGTAAGGCCTGCCTTGCGGTCCCTCCATAGGCTTCCTATTCAGGAGAGAATCCACTTCAAGGCCCTGTGCATTGCTCACAGTTCGCTTGGAGGGAATGGCCCTACACAATGTTTTTCCTATGAAAATGAGGTCCTAAATATATATATGGGATGTAATTTTATGGTTAAGGAGCATGTGGTTGTAAAGTGAGGTAATTTTAGTTTTCATCGGTGGGTATAGGTAAAGTGAAATAAGGGTAATTTTTGTAGTTTATAAGTGGGTAGTTGTAAAGGGGAGTAAGGGTAGCTTTAGGGTTTAGGGGTGGGCAATGATAATGGGAGGTAAGAATACATTTAGGGTTTATAGTTTGGTACTGGCAAAGGGAGGAGAGGGTAAATTTAGAGTTTCTGGTTGGGTAGTAAGAAAGGGAGGCAGTTTTAATTCTAATTTCAGAGGGGTAGTGATAAAGGAATTTTAGGAGTTCATTATCAGAGGGGGATTTATTGGGGTCCCCCCAAAAAGGATATAATTAAATTAAACCTTACATTTAGGGTTTAGGGGTGCGTAGGGGTACAGGTTAATTACTTATCTCCTACATACACAGAACTGAGGGGCATATTATCAAGGGGGTTTATCTCCGCTTTTTTGGCTTTAATAGCCAAGAATGCGGAGATAAAATTATCTCCCTATTACCTAGCTGTCGCTAACACCAGTTAGCGACAGCTAGTAGGAGATAGCGACCATCTTGGGCCTCGCTTTGCATGTCAGTGATATTTATCACTAATGACATGCAAAGTGGGCGTGCCAATATGTTAGCGACTGGAAACAGTCGCTAACATCGCTATCTCCTATTACCAACTTTTGGAGATATTCGCGCTAAGCGCGAATATCTCCAAAAGCTAACGCCTGCCCAGAGCAGTTCTTAGCCATGTTATCCAATGGTAGGTGGATAACATGGCTAAGAGCATTGGCTCGGTAATGCATGAATATCGCTGACTTTTCAGCGATATTCATGCATTTCGGCCGATTTTTATCGCTTAGGAGATAAACCTTGATAATAGCAAGGTTCCTAAGCGATAAAAATCGCCGCAGCTCAGCGATAAAAATATCCCGCTAAACCAACATAGCGATAATTATCGCTAGTTGTTGGTAATATGCCCCACAATCCTTTTTGGTAGTTTTTCCCCAGGATTGGTCACGCAAAGAGGCCTGGCTTTAAAGCGATAAACAGCATTTGCGTGTGCAAGACCATCTGTCAATGATTGTGTTTGCCTGTATTGTCACATTAAAGCGAGGACGATTGGCACTGCCAATGACGGTTGGCAATTGCATGCGAGTGCTGAGTTAAATATAAGGCAGATGATTTCACAGGGAAATGTCATTCTGAGCGACTATATTAGTCAGCTATTCTTGATGGAACAATATGTACTGTCAAAACAAGTGGCAGACCAAAAGGGCTTCGAATGTGGTTTGGAAATGTATAACCTGTCAGTATTACAAACAAAAATTCAAAACCTTTCCGGTTTATTGAGGGCAATGAATTTTGAATGTACTGCGTCTCTCGCTCAGATGCACAGTATTCGTAATAGAAAGTTAATAGCAGTAATCTCCCGCAGCCTTCTTGCAGCGGCGAACTATCTCAGATGTTTCATTAAAAAAAAACAGGCTTTCACAAACCAGACAGTTGATGTGTTTGTGTTTTCGAAGGCGAGTTTGACTGCACCCGTGCTGTTTAATGATCCATTTGTGATTCCATGCTGAGTACCCCTCCGTGCCGTTAGCATCTACCTATCACTTTCGTAAACCAGACCACAGAGCGGATTTCCCGGGGCGTGAACATGAATTCAAAGTGAGAAGCAAATCATTAGAATCAGGAATATTGTCTTGTTAATAAAGTTTATTTTCTCCGGTTTGTGCATGGCCTTGAATGGCTGTATGCAAAGTATGGCTGAGATTGTCTGCTCACATCACATTGAAACACTGCCTGAGAATGCTTGCCTCAGAAGCTGTCACAGTGCTGTTAATGAGCCGGTACATCGACGTTCTCAGTAATCAATTATGCTGCATTTGGCCAGTGGAAATAATTACCTGTCAATTAATTCCAGAAACGCCTCATACTCAGTTTGCCAGTTGGACTAAGTGCAAACTCGCTGCAAACGGCATAACTCATTAAACAAATGTTCGATTAACTTAAAAGGCAATTTTGGATGACGCTCCAGCACTATTGAGAAGAATTCCTCTGCACAGTATAATTTGATTGCATTTTACCAACATATTGAAGACTATGACGGGCCAGTGAAATCTGGCATAGAGACATCTTTAGTAATCTTACCTGTCTCATGTTTCCATACAAATATATACATATACGCGTAAAGGACTTTTCGATCAGATCTCTTTATTCCTTTGTTTGTTGAACTGTCAATAACATTTAGTTCAGCCAAACACAGCATAAAACATGGGGCAATGGGTCTACCTCTTCATCCTATGGCTGTCTTACAATGATAGTGTTGTCATTTTGGCTGACCACTTGTTCATGGCTGCCTGAATGTCCATGCCAGGGGAGTACCTAGGCAGTTGGGCAACTGATTAATTGTAATAGGGCCTATTCAATAAATTTTTTTGAGGGGCATATTCTCAAGGAGCCATCGCCGAGTTAACAGCCCCATTCACAAGCTGGTGTTAACAGCCCATAGCACCAGTTTACCTGCGATAGCAGCCACAAAAAACATTGCCACAGATGACCCCCGCAACTATCGCTAATGAGATGCAAGTAGGCGTTCCCGAGCCAAAAGCTGCGACAACACCACTCCGCAACATTCTCAACGACCAGCCAGATCGGCGATACGACCACAAAACATGTGATAAGGCACGTTAGCTGCAGGAAACTAACATCTGCTCTGACCTGGTGCAAAGTCGGACCATAGCCTGCACCAGAAATCTAAGCCCAACCCAGAGCCACACCTGAAGGGCAACAGATGCCATGGAGCCACTGATCATGCAGCTCAGAGCCCCAACATGACCACAACACCCACCTCCACCACCCCCAGGACTCCCCCTCCTTGGGCCCCCCTGGCTAAAGACATGCCACATCAACTACTCAGAATCATGTACCAAATAATCCGCGTGATGTCGCACAATCACATCTGGTTGCATGTGTCGTCACAAGAATGACCATCACACATTCACCTTCGAAGCAACAAATGAAAATGTATTAAAATAAACACAGAACAGAAATGAAGACCCATGGTGGCTCCCCATGGGACTATCCGTAGGTTAACAGCCTGCAGGACAAAAATCATGATGAGAAGGTGTGTCCTTCGCACATCAAGGGACAGAGAGAGAGCGAAGAAGAGAGAGAGAAAGAGAGAGAGATAGCCAGACAGAGAGAGGGAAAGAGAGATAGACGGACAGAGAGGGGGAGAGAGAAAGCCGGACAGGGAGGGGGAGAGAGACACAGAGAAAAGAAGAGAGGGACAGGGAGAGAGAGTGCCGACACTGCGCACCCAGGCCACACTGCTCACCTGCTGCCACCTGTGTGTCTTCAACCACATGCCGGTATGTAGTGCAGTTCACCAGGTCCCACATCTGATACAGACCCTTCATCTGAAATAGAGTCCAGATACATGAATGGTACAGTACATACTATTGCACACAACCTCATCGCCTGTCCGCCGCTGTTCACCCAGACAGCTGCACCCCAGCCCCTCCCGCCGCCCAGCGGTGCATGCCCGCCCCTGCGCACCCAGGTAGCTGCACCCCAGCCCCTCCTGCCGCCCAGTGGTGTATGCTCGCCCCTGCGCACACAGGTCTCACTGCTCACCTTCCACCACTGGCATGTAGAAAAGACGGCCCACCACGTGCTGCTGCAAGCCACAAGCCCAGTGTGAGAAGTTGGCCTGGTATATGCTGTCCACTATTCTAGTGGGCACCTTGCACCAGTCCAAACGACCCCTTATTGATGGTAGCTTAAAGACAACCTTATAGAAAACTATCCTAGTGGTAGCTGTGGAGAGCAGCCTTTAGGCTAAGACTTGAAGGAATGTAAAGCAGCATGTTTTACCAGTCTATACTCTTGTGAAGGACCAAATGAAAGGAGAACCACACCGGGTATATATATAAAATATATGTATTTATTCCAAACACATCCCTCTAGTCTCTTTATGAGGCTAGAGGCAGAAGTACATTCAGTAACCTTAATAGCACATAGTAAATTAGCACAATATATGTTGAGGGGAGTACCAAACCATATATCAATAAAGTGGTATAAGAACCACGACTTGCATAGATACAAGGCCTAGAGCGTTTAGAACTGCTGGGGCCACCAGGAACCACCCAAGGTAGTGACACAGGGGACCTGCGGGACACGTGCAATGTCTAAACACAGCCGCAAATCACCATCAACTTCTATGTTGAAAGTCGTGGTTGGAAATTCAAAGATAAAGGACACTTAGAAGAGGACTTTGAGCAAACCCCTTTAGAACTAGGAGGTTCTAGAATCAACACCCACAGGAGCACCAGAGTACTCGAGTTACCTCACCCAGGGAATCCAGGTGCATAGGTGTCGGGTTTCGTCGTCGTTTTTAATGGCGATCTGCTGCAAAGTGCTGCTGGCATCCAAGAGGAAAGTGTCCGGAAGGATCCAAGCCTGGATCGGAGATGTGAAGAACCTGAAATCAGAGGGGACACAGTCTGGGTCACTAGCCAGTGACCAGGGAGGCGATGAGTGAATGCCCACCGATGTCAGGTGATTTCAGGTGAAGGAGGTGAAGTTTTACTCTTCAGCCACGAGGTCCCAGAGACATCGACGATGACCAGGAGCTGGATTCAAGCTGTCCCACTAAGTATGTTGAGTGCTGCTGTGTCGGTGCCTGGATTGGACCTAACTAGCCTTGGCAACAGCAACACATGCAGAAAGCAGAGATAGGCATTGGTGCAGACCAGCGAGGCCTGGGTGACTCACCACCTGGTAGGGAGTCAGGGTATATCTGGAGCAACCAGGGAAGCTCAACAAAAAGTAAAGTTACCTTCGAGGGGACACACCAGTCGACGGACCCGGGATCGCGAAGGGGTCTCGAGCAGAAATGCTAGAAGTGGGTTCACAGAACATTTGTGGAGTGTAGGCCAAAAATCTTTGGGGCAGAAGGTGCTCGGGGTTTGGACTATAAGTAGCCAAATGCACAACTTCAGGAATGCTGGGGAAGTTGGTGCACTAGCAAATATGCACAGTGTCCAGGAGTTCCGGTCCCATGTCTCTCGTGAGGGCTGCGGGTCTCAGCTTTGCTGGGATCTTGCGTCGGCCTCTGAGAAGTCTGGAAGTCCTTGTCCTGTGTCGCAAATACTTCGGAGTCCGACAGGAGCTTCGGAAATGCAGACAGGCAAGATGCTTCTTTGGCGCCTGTTTGAACAGGGGAGTCACTTCTATACCCCAAGGGAGATTCTTCCATCTTCTAGTCATGTAGAATGTCGAAGTTCCAGGATATATGTTGCAAAGTTTCATCCAGGTGTAATCTGAAGTACTAAGGACTGGGGTCCCATATTTATACTAAGAAAGGGGGTTAAACATACTCTGAAGACCCACCTATGGGAGGGTCAGGAAAGAGGATTGGTAACACCCATTTCCTTTGTCCAGTTTCACACCAGAGCTGGGGCTGAGTGCCCCTGCTACCGATTTGAACTGGGATATGCACAGGGACACCAAGTGTGCCCCCAGCAGTGTCTGAAAAGCACTCTCTGAGTGCCCCCACCCAGCCCCAATACACTAAAGCCTGTCTGGGAGGTGGTTACTGCTCCCTGTGACAGGAAACCTATTGTCCAGGCCTCCCCTGCTGGAGTTTTGTCCAGCAGCAGGAGGTCAGACCCGTGTCTGTGGCTGCAGCATCCATTTTGTCATGGTAGGGTTTTTTTAAACTATTACCGGTACAACCAGTGTGTACATATCTTCTCCCTCTAGAAGGGTGGCATTCTACCCACGCCAAAACACACAAGTGGGTCCCATGCTCACTAAGCCACTGGAGCCAAACTATCCTGGCTGAAGACAGCTGATAGCAAGTCAAGTCAAATAGTGCTTTATTCGAGTAATTACTCATAAAAGCAAGACATACACAAAATGTTAAAATACAATTACATTTACAGTCAATTACAGAGACAGTGCACTATTAAATCCATAAAATACGCTCAATTAAAAAGTTTCCCACAGTACTTGTTTAGCAAGTAAAAAAGAGATTAATACATTGATAAAAATAGCAAAGTTGTAAAAACAGTAATGGTCTAAAAACAATAATAACAATTTCATGGAGACAGATTTTACAGACAGAGAATAGTTAATTAACTGCAGTCTCTGTCTGATCGCCCATGCCCATCCAATATATTTTGCTGTGGCTATTAATATCCATGTAAGTGGGCTCGAACATATAATACGCAGGGCAACAGAGCTACAGGTGGTCCCAAGGTTCCTGCACATACGTGCTAACCAGACACGTCTTGGAGCACAGTAAGCTTTACAAGAAAACAAAAAATGTCCAAGTGTTTCCTTCCCCATTCCACATGCTGGGCAGGTGTCACACCCCCCTGCTCCCCATTTTGCTGACAAAGATCTTATGGGGAGGGATCCAGCTCTCAGTTGGAATAGGAGCTTTCTGTCTCCCGGCTTAGATATAATATCCCAGTACGACTCCAAAGCGGGATACAGTTTAACCTCAAGAAAACCCGCAGTCATGGACCCATTGCTAGATCTACTCAGATTCCTACTTGCAACGATTTCCCAAAATATATTTTTTAGGACAGACTTAGTGGGAAATGTTGCACCTGCTGGGTCTAACCATATCGAGCTTAGCCCAAGCTCAAACAATATTGCTTTCAGTGATTTGAACCAGCTAATTTTATGAAAACAGTCCGCTTTAATGACATCAATAAAACCTTCAGCGTAGTGAGAAAGCTCGGGAGTAGTCCTGAGCCTTCGCCAATACAGGATTGGTCGTAGTCTAGCTAGATCCATGATTTGTTTCCTACCAAGATCATATCTTAAAGGCAACAATGGAGTGCTTTTCGGGGTACCAGTGAGTAACCGTAAAAACTTATTCTCTGAGGCTTGTAGGGTACTCAGCTTTTCAAATCCCCACATCTCCGCACCATAAAGTGCGGACCCAATTGCCTTCGCTTCGTAAACCAGCAATGCTGGCTTGACGGGTTTGGTCAAAGACTTTCTGTGTTCGGAATTGATAGCACCAGCTAATTGCTTGTGTCGCAGAGTAGCAATGTTTATGTGCTGACACCACCGATTGTTATCTGCAATATGAATACCCAAATACGTAAATGAATTTACCACCTCAAGAGGCACTCATGACAATTTTAGACTTAAAACTACGGTGCGGCTTAAAAATCATGAGTTTCGTTTTGGTCGCATTCACCTCTAGACCGTGTTCCCCACAAAAATTTTCAAAAATGGACAGAGCACGCTGCAAGCCACTGGGAGTTTTAGATAGAATAAGCGTGTCATCCGCAAACATTAAAATAGGGATTTTTAGAACTGAAAGAGAGGGAGCATCTACTGTCGCTGATACCATACGGGAGACAACGCCATTAATGTATAAAGTGAACAAGGTTGGGGCCATTGAACACCCTTGTCGAACCCCACGCTCGACGGGAAAGTCGTCTGTGACCATCCTATGACCGCCCCACTGAATTTTAGCAAAGGTAAGCTCGTGGAGGCGCATTATCAAAGTCAATAGCTCCACAGGGACCCCCAAACTCTGTAAGACTTGCCACAATTTAACCCTTGGCACCAGGTCGAAGGCAGCCCGTAAATCGACAAAAGCCGCATATAGGCTACATCCTCCCAGCACCACAGTCTTCCATTGCAGCAGTTGAAAGCGGAATACTTGATCCACCGTGCTTGTTGCCCTTCGGAATCCCGCTTGAAAGGGTGATAAGATGTTGTTGTCCTCTGCTCAGTCAAGGAGCCTATTTACGACCACACGGCCAATTATTTTTTGCACAGTGTCGATAAGGCTTATTGGCCTATAATTGCCTGGCTGCGCACGATCTCCCTTTTTAAACACTGGGATAATCACAGCACCCCGCCACGATGCCGGGACCTCAGCACCTTTAGCAATGAAGTTGATAAGTAAGTAAATATATTTACACCATCGCTCTTTGTCGTTTATGAAAATATCGGCAGGGACGCCATCTAAACCTGGAGCACGCCCTCTGTTCACTGTATTTAGGGCAGACATAATCTCTTTATAGGTAAAAAGATTACCTTGGGAAAAAGACATGGTAATACTATCCTCACCTATAATCTGAATATTAGCAGCATACTGGGAGCTAAAAAATTGTACCCAGTCCTCTTGTGGGACATTGTTATTAGGGGTTCCTCAACTCTCTCACTGCCCCATTTGACAATGTTCCAGAACACTCTGGAATCCTTTCTGTCACTAGCTCTTTTCAATTTACAGCAATATTGCTCGTCCCAGGCTCTCTTTGCTTTCGCTATACAGGCTTTATAACCTTTTCTGGCTAGGCGGATGGTCTCGGGCTCCCTCATCTTAATGGCATGACCCAGAGCAAGTCGTGCCGCCCTGCATTCGGCATTATACCATTTTGCACTTTTGCAAGCTCTTGCCCCGTTACGCTTAGCAGGTTTCAAAAAGTGATTTTTGATCTTGCCAAAGAGGGTATCGTGGATATTGGCCAGATCCCCCAAGCCAGAGGGAGAAACGCTAATCGATTCCATAGTCAGTATAGCTTTATCAGTTTCAAGGTTAATGTTATCGATGGCCTGTTGGTTGGTCACTACGCTAGCCCATCTGAGCCTGCGCATGTCATTTCCTGGAATGATCAAAGGTGGAACAAGAGCGTTCGGGCAAGTTGAATCATTCCCAGCGGGCCACCATTTTTGCTCCACACATAGGGGATTGTGGTCACTCTCGGGTCTCACAACAACCTCCATGTCGCAGACAGATGGCCATAACATCATGCTACAAATTACGTAATCTATTCTGCTTTTATGTCTCCCGTTATCAAATGTCATAGAGCCATTTTTATCCAGTACTGTTCTTCCATTCAAAGCTCTCAGACCTTTTTCGAGACACATAGCATTCAGATCTATTATGTCCTCAGTCCAACGTGTGACTGGCTTCAATTCTAACACAGGGATACCCCAATGGGAGTCCTCTTCTGCTCCAAAGAAGGCCTCACCAGTGACCAAAGGCTCAAAAGTCCGATTAAGGTCACCTGCTATAACAATGTTATTGTCGTGCGAATATGTGTCAAGAAAGTTACCCAAGGCAATTAAAACTTCAGATCGACCAACCTTAGCACTTCTGGCATATATATTATAGATATCGAGTGACCCTGAAGTATCATTAGTTATCCTGATTAACTGGATATCGTTATGACTAGTCACTATACTTTTGATTGTTAATTTAAGGGACTGTCAAACCCAAATTGTGAGACCCCCCATTGGTCTCCCTTTTGGGCCCTTTATTGCTGGCACAGAAAAATTTAAATATCTCAACACAAAAACAGGTTCACATGCCCAAGTCTCCTGAAATATACATACATCAAATAAACTAACAAAGCCAAGCCAGTCCCCACAATCTACTAACAAAGCCAAGCCGGTCCCTTGCTCACTTTGCCACTCAAGTCAAGGCATCCTGGCTGAAGATGGCTGATAGCCAGAAACCAGTCCTAGGAGGCTTGATTCCGGTCCAGGGAAGACATGGCTTGGCAGTTTTGTCTGGACTGTTCCCATAAGGCACAGAGTCAAGACTGATTTGCATATGGCCATGTCTGAACTGGCTTGGTGAGCAAATTAACAATGGATTAAACCCAGATCTGTGACTGGGGGTGAATGTTTTGCCATTGTGCAACATTCCGTCCATCATCTTTTGTGTTTTGCTGTTCACCCTATGTGGGAAGGGTATGCCCAGACATGGGTCCCGTGCTCACTAAGCCACTGGAGTCAAGTTATCCTGGCTGAAGACGGCTGATAGCCAGAAACCGGTCCTAGGATGCTTGATTCAGGTCAAGGGAAGACATGGCTTGGCAGTTCGGTCTGGACTGTTCCCATAAGGCACAGGGTCAAGACTGATTTGCAAATGGCCATGTCTGAACTGGGGTGGCTTGGTGACCAAAAAGCGATGTATTAAACCAAGATCTGTGACTGGGGGTGAATGTTTTGCCATTGTCCATCATCTTGTGTGTTTTGCAATTCTACCCACGCTACCAGGACTGGCGGGGGGTAGGATTCCAAAGTGTTTGACACCAAACACTACATGTTTCGATGCAGCCATTCCAAAGTTAGCATTTACCGCAAGGTTATAATGAACTTAAGAGTAAATGGTCTGGCTGCATCACAGAACAGCTTCAGAGAATAGATTCCGAAAGCTGCAGAGCGGTCCAGCTCATGCATGGGCACCCTCTCACACAAAACTAAGCACTCTGCCTTGCGGATTGATAAGGCCTGCCATAGAAGTGACTGATAGGTATTTATGTGTACGTGATTTAAAGGTAGATATAGGTAACCTATATCTTAGTAAGGGGTGCATGCACCACCTTACCCAGGCTGCAGTAGCAGTCCTGTGGTGCCATTTTGCAAGGCTTCCTTGGGGTGGCATAATACATGCTTCAGCCCCAGGTAGGCCTCTTGGGTACCTATGCACATAGTACCTAAGGTACCATATACTAGGGACTCACAAGGGTAACCCAGTAACCAATCTGGAGTGTACCTAATGTACATGCAATCAAGTTAGAGAGGAAGCAGCCAGGCTGGGGTCCTGAATAGCAGGGCCCCACAAGGGTAACCCAGTAACCAATCTGGAGTGTACCTAATGTACATGCAATCAAGTTAGAGAGGAAGCAGCCAGGCTGGGGTCCTGAATAGCAGGGCCCCAGTCACACTAAAGTCGAAAAAAAAGTGAAACACCAGCAAAAAGTGGGGGTAACCATAGTAAGCAGATCCTACTCGCCTACACCCAGGGCCCGCAGACATGGCCCCCTCCACATCATGCAGCTCCGCACAGCAGGCTACCAGGTCTCACTTTTGATGCTGGATCTTGATTTTACCATGGCAGAGGACATGCCAGTGCATAGGGCATCATCGCAGGTTGCACACCCGCGCAACCCTTGAGGTGCCACTAACTCTGTGACCGGCGAGGCAACGCCATGCGCTGATAGGCCCCCACTGTCTGCTGGCTCAGGCCTACACTGCGGTCCAGCAGGGCCCAAATACCCTGAGCAGTCCGACCACCGGGACAGGGCATCATCGCAGGCTGCACACCCACTCAGCACTTACAGTGCCCCTACCTCAGTGCACCAAAAGCCACCATCCCGTGGCTGTGTGGCTGTGCTGGCCGCAGTGTATCCGGTGCCACCAAGTCTGTGCCCGCTAGTCATGTACCCTCTATGATTGGATATTGTGGTGCGGACGCCATCATATCCCCTCCGGGCCTGCAGAATGTGATGTTGCAGGCCCCTGCGCCCCCATGCCTAAATGCACACCAGACAGATACATCCCGGGAGAGGTTGGAAATGGCATAGAGCACGTGCGCCTGGCCCTCTTTTTGGCAGGGTTACATATGCTGTGATGCGTGTGCTGGATGGGTGTGGTGTGGTTTTTCACCAGCCATGAGGGAGTGGCTGTGGCATGCTGACAACTAGACCTGTGAGTAGTAGATTACTACAGGGTAGTTCTTGCACATGTTGCGTTGTTGTGTCCCCCTGGAGCGTAATAGTGGTGGGCTGGCCTGGCGTATGCCAGTCCAGCAGAAGGGTTTGAACAATGACCCCGGGGCTCTGGGCGTGGTTCCGTATAGGGCTGGACAAGGAAGTAACAATTGCGTGTGTCGCTGTAGTTGTGTCGGTGCCACCGGTCAACATTCGGCAATGTGGCACCCTGTCACCCAAGTCCAATTACATGAGCCACATTGACGTAGGAGGAATTACCTGACCGTACATTAATCAATACTACCACACTTGAAGGACCATAGACATGACACATCTGTTTGATTCGGAATGTTAAATGCACATTCAGTGGAGTGTTGCATCTGAAGCAGTACGGGGCCATGCAAACCCCACTTTACAATGTTGGCCAGTGGAGGGCCAGCCAGAGTCCTTCAGGGAATGACAAGTCCAAAGGAAGAGGAAGAGTTCAGTCCACAGTCTGTTTGCTGTGTCATTGGCGATCAAACAGAATATGGCAGTCCATTTTCAGGTCCACAGTGAGTGTTGCAGAGTGTAACAGGAGACATTGGAAGGTGATGATGCAGAGGGCAGAACCAAGCTGAACCCGGCCATATGGCCGAGATGAATGCTACTGCGTCCTTCTTACCACAATGACACTTTCATCCGCCTCTTCGTCCTCTGCTGTTCCATGTGCCTCACTGTGGGTGGTGCTGGCCCTTTTCCAACATTGTGTGGCAGTGCCACCTCAGGGCTCATAAGTGGAATGGCTGCCGCACTGCATGGCACTGACACTTCAGGGGGTGGAGATTTGGATGTAGTGGTAGCAGCAGCATGCATCAGCGCCAGGTCTTGTGGCAGCAATGCCGTCAGGATGGTTTTGAGGTCATTGAGGAACTCAGCTACAACTCGCTGGTGTGCAGCCGTGGCAGCCGCTCTTTCTGCATTGGCCCGCTCCATTGCCTCCATGAGCCTCTGCATGTTTCCCACCTCCCGGGCGAGCTCGCTGGAGGCACTCTCACTAGACAGTCATTCTTGTCTCTGAGTCAGGACTCTGGCGATGTCAGCCATGGTATGTTGGAGAGCATGGAGCGGACTGTGGGTGTCGGTTAGGGACTGTGAGTGGTCCCTGATGGGACTTAGACACCCAAGCATGGCATCTAGTTTGTCAGCCATTCGGTCGAAGCACACCTGCACATGTTCAGCCAGCTGATCTTGGCATCCCAACACAAGGCGTTGGAAGGCCATGTGTTCTTCGTGGTGGGCCTGGGAGGCAGCTGTGGTGGTGGGTGCTGCCTGCTGTGTGGTCTGTGCAAGGGGTGGTGTATCCTTGTTGCAGTTGGGCTGCCCTGCTCCTGGAGGTGGGCTGCGGAGACTGTCAATGGACTCTTGGAGGGAGTCGGAGTTGAAGCTGTGGTGGTTCTCTTTGTCATCAGACAAGAGAGGTTTGGGCTTCTCTGCAGGAGGTGTTGATTGTCCCTCTGCAACGTGAAGGGGAGATGCAGTTTAACAATGTGTTCAGATGTGTGTTTTCGCATTGTACATGTTTACATACAGACTTCATGACTGTGTACATTGTGGATGTTTGGGAGGAGCTACCTATTTGATGGGGGACAGTGGACATTTCGACAACAGACATGTGTGTGTTTCTACTTGTACATTATCATCCCACATTTCCCTGCAATGCCACTTGTGATTGGACAGTGTCTACACCCAGTCAGCACCAGTTGTGTCCTGTGTTCTGTTGTGTACGTGTTGCGGTTTGTGCCACATTGTTGTCAGTATTGATGTGCTCTGCATGTTATATGTGTGTGTGCTGCATTTTTATTTTGGTGGCCCCTGCTGCTCTGTTTTGCTGCCCCTGATAGTTGATAGAAGCAAGTGTTCCACTTCAGTCACTATTGCAACTATGCTCTGATAAGTTTAGCTATACACAGCGGGACTACCATACCACATTGTCACACGCAAGGCTAACAATTAGAATATAGAACTACCAATACCACAATACCTTGCTGCAACCGGGGAGAAACAGATCACTCATGTTATGGTAAATGCACGCCAACGGAACAATAATGTTAGAATTGCGCGTTAAGGATGCATTATAATTCAATATATTGCCAGTAAAATGCAATATGCAGTATACAAACTTGCGAAACAAACATTGGGTTTTGTGGGTCGAATCAATTTTATCATGTAATTTGTGTGCCTTTTAACAGCTTATATCAAAGGCATTATGAAGCACTGATATTAGATGCTTGAAAATGGGTAAACAAGATCAAATGTTTACTCAACAACATAGATATTCCACCCCGAAAACATGGCATTCATAGTAACGACGAGTGTAATGTTGATGCAATGGTGAAGTCCTATAACTAAGGGGCCGATTAGGATTGTGGTGATTCCGCATCCTCCGGGCTGGCGGAAGCCACCGCCAGCCCGGAGGATGAGGAATCACCGCAGCAGTGCCTCCAAAGACCCCCCGCTAGATTAGGATGGCTGGGGGGTCATCGTCGGACGGGAGCTCTAATATGGTGGCGGTGTCTATCAGACACCGCCAGCCATATTAGGATGGGGCAGGAAACATGCTTTTCCACAGCGGCTTTTCCGCCATGGAAAAGCATGTGGTCTTTTCAGTTTGGGGGCCCGCAAGGGCCCCCAGGGTGTCAGGGGGTGGGGGGTGCACATGGGGGGTACCTATGGTACCCCGCTGCATTTACATGAACAAAGTGGCAGGCACCGCGCTGTGCCTGCCGCTTTGTGCATGTAAATGCAATACATGCATTTTTAACCTTGCGGCGGGTGCTGCTTCAAGCAGCACCCACCGCAAGGTTAAAGATACGGGATGTGACCGCCAGGGTGGCGGTCACATCCTAATTTGCATGGAGGGACCGCCGCTGCCCATGCGGACGGTCCCTCTACCCGGGGTGGCTGACAGACGCAGGTCTGTCCGCCATCCTAATGACCCCCTATGTTTGTTATTGTATCAAGTAAAGTATGTATTGCCTTGGTTTTGTGGGATGCAGCTGTGTGAACAAGCCCTTCCGAGGGTGAAACGCGTCACAGTGGGTTTATGACTTGAATAAACCCCCCAATTTGCTGCCAAACTCTTGTGGTTACTTGACGTGAGTAACTGTCTGAGAGCGCGAGTAGGACTCTGTTTTCAAAGAATATATATATATATATATATATATATATATATATATATATATATATATATATATATATATACATATTACCTACTGGCGGTCGCCAGTAGGTAGTTATAGTTAGGATTTTTTTCAATGTTAAATCTCAAAATTCTATTTGGAATAACTTTGGCACCGGTTGACGAATCTGCTTGAAAATTTCCTCAAAATAGCCTCGTCAAGTTCCGGTCTTTCCCTGAAAGTTTGGGGGGGATTCGTCAAGCGGGGGCCGAGATAAAAGGGGGGTCCCAAAACGCGTTTTCCCCATGTTAATTTCCATAGGGCGGGCGATTTCACTTTTAGCTCGAACGGCTGAATGGATTTACACCAAACTTGGCAAAATTGTAGGGACTAGTAGCCCGATGTGCCTTTGCTATGTCTCAAGATATGTGCTCCAGTGGATTTTGAGTAATTTAGGTCCCAAAAAATATATATATCTATTGGCGCGCTCCGGTACGCGCACCGGGGAGCGCACCAGGTGCGACACGCAACTTGCGCGCAGAAAGCTGATTGGCTCTCGGGTGTCTGTAAACATTCTAAACAGTCCGGAGCGGCCGCCATCTTGTGTCTCGGTAAAATCGAGACACAAGAGGTGGCAAAAACAAAGGGGGGAATTGACCATAAGGGGGCAGGGTTGACCCCCTCCTGACCCCCTAGGTTTAATGTGGGGGCTAAAATAGGGTCCCGCGGGGCATTTTAAAGAAATATTTTTTTCGATTTGCGTGGGGGGAGCGCCCGGTACGCGCACCGGGAAGCGCACCGGGGAGCGAAGTAAGGGGAAAATCCAGGATCATATTTATGAAGGCCTTGCGCTGCCAGTTTTGCGCCGCCTGTGCGTCACTTTTTGTGACGCACCAGCGGTGTAAAAAAAAAGCGCCTTGTTACGCTATAATTAAAAAGTGACGCATCTAGGTAGATGGGTCACTTTTTAAAACCCTGCGCCACATTATACCTGCGTCCGGTATAATGTATGCAGAGGGGGCGTTCCCCCGCAAAAAGCTTGTTAATAGCGACGCAGTGAAATCTATGAGATTTCACTGCGTCACTTTTAGGATGCTGTTGCGTCAAAATCTTGCGCCTGCCTCACAGCAGGTGTAAGACTGATGCAAGACCTTTCACATGGTGCTTTCCCCATGTGAAAGGACGCATTACTGGAGTTGCGTCACTTTTGTGACGCACTCCAGCAATGCGTCACTTTTGTGTTTACAGATACGTCAGAAATACTGACGTATCTGTAACTCCTTGCGACATGATTCGTCATACATTAAATATGACACATCTGGAATGTCGTAAGGAGTGCGCACAAAAAAGTGACGCATCGCACCAGCGGTGTAAAAAAATGTGCCTCGTTGCGCTATATTTAAAAAGTGACCCATCTAGGTAGATGGGTCACTTCTTAAAACCCTGTGCCACATTATACCTGCGTCAGGTATAATGTATGCAGAGGGGGCGTTCCCCTGCAAAAAGCTTGTTAATAGCGACGCAGTGAAATCTATGAGATTTCACTGCGTCACTTTTAGGATGCTGTTGCGTCAAAATCTTGCGCCTGCCTCACAGCAGGTGTAAGACTGACGCAAGACCTTTCACATGGTGTTTTCCCCATGTGAAAGGACGCATTACTGGAGTTGCGTCACTTTTGTGACGCACTCCAGCAATGCGTCACTTTTGTGTTTACAGATACGTCAGAAATACTGACGTATCTGTAACTCCTTGCGACATGATTCGTCATACATTAAATATGACACATCTGGAATGTCGTAAGGAGTGCGCACAAAAAAGTGACGCATCGCACCAGCGGTGTAAAAAAATGTGCCTCGTTGCGCTATATTTAAAAAGTGACCCATCTAGGTAGATGGGTCACTTCTTAAAACCCTGTGCCACATTATACCTGCGTCAGGTATAATGTATGCAGAGGGGGCGTTCCCCTGCAAAAAGCTTGTTAATAGCGACGCAGTGAAATCTATGAGATTTCACTGCGTCACTTTTAGGATGCTGTTGCGTCAAAATCTTGCGCCTGCCTCACAGCAGGTGTAAGACTGACGCAAGACCTTTCACATGGTGTTTTCCCCATGTGAAAGGACGCATTACTGGAGTTGCGTCACTTTTGTGACGCACTCCAGCAATGCGTCACTTTTGTGTTTACAGATACGTCAGAAATACTGACGTATCTGTAACTCCTTGCGACATGATTCGTCATACATTAAATATGACACATCTGGAATGTCGTAAGGAGTGCGCACAAAAAAGTGACGCATCGCACCAGCGGTGTAAAAAAATGTGCCTCGTTGCGCTATATTTAAAAAGTGACCCATCTAGGTAGATGGGTCACTTCTTAAAACCCTGTGCCACATTATACCTGTGTCAGGTATAATGTATGCAGAGGGGGCGTTCCCCTGCAAAAAGCTTGGTAATAGCGACACAGTGAAATCTATGAGATTTCACTGCGTCACTTTTAGGATGCTGTTGCGTCAAAATCTTGCGCCTGCCTCACAGCAGGTGTAAGACTGACGCAAGACCTTTCACATGGTGTTTTCCCCATGTGAAAGGACGCATTACTGGAGTTGCGTCACTTTTGTGACGCACTCCAGCAATGCGTCACTTTTGTGTTTACAGATACGTCAGAAATACTGACGTATCTGAAACTTCTTGCGACATGATTCGTCATACATTAAATATGACACATCTGGAATGTCATAAGGAGTGCGCACAGAAAAGTGACTCTTCGCACCAGCGGTGTAAAAAAATGCGCCTTGTTGCGCTATATTTAAAAAGTGACGCATCTAGGTAGATGGGTCACTTTTTAAACCGTGCGCCACATTATACCTGCGTCAGGTATAATGTATGCAGAGGGGGCGTTCCCCCGCAAAAAGCTTGGTAATAGCGACGCAGTGAAATCTATGAGATTTCACTGCGTCACTTTTAGGATGCTGTTGCGTCAAAATCTTGCGCCTGCCTCACAGCAGGCGTAAGACTGACCCAAGCCCTTTCACATGGGGCTTTCCCCATGTGAAAGGACGCATTACTGGAGTTGCGTGACTTTTGTGACGCACTCCAGCAATGCGTCACTTTTGTGTTTACAGATACGTCAGAAATACTGACGTATCTGTAACTCCTTGCGACATGATTCGTCATACATTAAATATGACACATCTGGAATGTCGTAAGGAGTGCGCACAGAAAAGTGACGCATGCACCAGCGGTGTAAAAAAATGCGCCTCGTTGCGCTATATTCAAAAAGTGACGCATCTAGGTAGATGGGTCACTTGTTAAAACCCTGCGCCACATTATACCTGCGTCAGGTATAATGTATGCAGAGGGGGCGTTCCCCCGCAAAAAGCTTGGTAATAGCGACGCAGTGAAATCTATGAGATTTCACTGCGTCACTTTTAGGATGCTGTTGCGTCAAAATCTTGCGCCTGCCTCACAGCAGGTGTAAGACTGACGCAAGACCTTTCACATGGTGCTTTCCCCATGTGAAAGGACGCATTACTGGAGTTGCGTCACTTTTGTGACGCACTGCAGCAAAGCGTCACTTTTGTGTTTACAGATACGTCAGAAATACTGACGTATCTGTAACTCCTTGCGACATGATTCGTCATACATTAAATATGACACATCTGGAATGTCGTAAGGAGTGCGCACAGAAAAGTGACGCATCGCACCAGCGGTGTAAAAAAATGCGCCTTGTTGCGCTATATTTAAAAAGTGACGCATCTAGGTAGATGGGTCACTTTTTAAACCGTGCGCCACATTATATCTGCGTCAGGTATAATGTATGTAGAGGGGGCGTTCCCCTGCAAAAAGCTTGGTAATAGCGACGCAGTGAAATCTATGGGATTTCACTGCGTCACTTTTAGGAAGCTGTTGCGTCAAAATCTTGCGCCTGCCTCACAGCAGGCGTAAGACTGACCCAAGCCCTTTCACATGGTGCTTTCCCCATGTGAAAGGACGCATTACTGGAGTTGCGTGACTTTTGTGACGCACTCCAGCAATGCGTCACTTTTGTGTTTACAGATACGTCAGAAATACTGACGTATCTGTAACTCCTTGCGACATGATTCGTCATACATTAAATATGACACATCTGGAATGTCGTAAGGAGTGCGCACAGAAAAGTGACGCATCGCACCAGCGGTGTAAAAAAATGCGCCTCGTTGCGCTATATTTAAAAAGTGACGCATCTAGGTAGATGGGTCACTTTTTAAAACCCTGCGCCACATTATACCTGCGTCAGGTATAATGTATGCAGAGGGGGCGTTCCCCCGCAAAAAGCTTGGTAATAGCGACGCAGTGAAATCTATGAGATTTCACTGCGTCACTTTTAGGATGCTGTTGCGTCAAAATCTTGCGCCTGCCTCACAGCAGGTGTAAGACTGACGCAAGACCTTTCACATGGTGCTTTCCCCATGTGAAAGGACGCATTACTGGAGTTGCGTCACTTTTGTGACGCACTCCAGTAATGTGTCAATTTTGTGTTTACAGATATGTCAGAAATACTGACGTATCTGTAACTCCTTGCGAATTGATTAGTCATAAATTAAATATGACATATCTGGAATGTCATAAGTAGTGCGCCCAGAAAAGTGACGCATCGCTGTGTTCACGTAGCGATGCGTCACTTTTCAGAAATGAGGCCTCCAGTTTATTCACTGTGTCACCTTTACGACCCTTTCTTGCATCAATACGTCCCTTTTGCATACATTACACCTGACGTAGGAATAATGTGGCACAGGGGTTTACAAAGTGATGTATTTACCTAGAAACGCCACTTTGTAAATATGAATAAATAAGGTGCATTTTTTTATTGGACTCTTGTGTCACAAAAAGTGATGCTTTGGTGGCGTTTAAGTGACGCATGGCTTCATAAATGAGGCCTTCTACCTTCAACTCCAGCAATGCATCTTTTCTTAACCTTCAACACTCCTGTTCCTTTTCAACATTTTCATTGAATATCAACATTCCCCATATTCACTCTTCTTCTCATAACTTTCTTTCCTAACACTCACCTTCTTTCAGTCCTCCTACTTCACTTCCTTTTTCCTCTCATACCTTTATGTTCTTTCTTACTCATTCTCCTTTCCATTATCAATGCACTCTATTTCACTTACTCTTTTTCATTTTTTTAAGAATATAGCTCTTTGATGAGAATTGGAGGTAGTTCTGAAAAGAACTTTTGGTTTTCTTCTTTTTTCTAAACAGGAACAAAAACAGGGAAAGGAAACTGCTCAACAGGAGCAAAAAAAACAAAAAAAATTAGGGGTGGGAAGGGCAGTGATGGTTCTCCGATGCTCGAACCATGAGCTGGACACTTTGCTCCCCATAGGTGAGGAGTTGATTGCAGTATCTGCATCTGAGGACACCATGGTTAAATGCAGGTTGAATGTTTGGCACCTGCTCCTGTGATTGCCCCCTCCCAGAAGAAGTTGCTCCTCCGGTGGATGTAGAGGCCCCATCACTGGGAACCTCTTGTGCCAGAGCCCTGACACTTTCTCGGGCAAAATTCTGGGGGTGCTTCCTCTGCACATGCCGGATCATTGTGAAGTTCCCAAAAGAGTACTTTTTCAAAGGGTTACCTCTTGACAGCTCTTCTTTGCAGATCCTGCACTGCACTTTTGGAGCATTTACCTTTTTTTGTCCAGGTGGGATTTCAAAAAATTTCCAAATGAAATGTTCCTTAACTTTACGTTGAGGAGGCTCTTCATTGATGAATTCTTGGTCATCCTCACTGCTGGATTGTCTGGCAGCCATTGTAAAAGCAAGAAATATCCTGGAGCAAAAAGGCAGGTCTTTCAGTCACAAAAGTGAAAGAAGAAGTGAAGGAAATGGGTGGGGATTTCATTCTTTGTAAAAAAAACTGTTAGCAACCAATGAAAAGTGTTATTTTAAGGTCACATGACCCGACGCGCTTACGCTGCGCGCTCCAGAGCGCTTCCGGGTGCGTTTACGCGGCGCGAACGTAGGCGCTTCCGGGGCGCAAACGTGGCGCGAACGTAGGCGCTTCTGGGTGCGTTTACGCGGCGCAAACGTAGGCGCTTCCGAGGGCACTTACGTTGCGCGCCGAAGTGACGTCATCAAACTTTTACAGAAATGCATAATCATTTTCCTTATAAAAAAAAATGATTTTATTTGTATGGTACGAAATGTTTTGCATTATTATTAACTTTTCATTCATATTTTTTTTCACGAACGAAAGTAGCGCTCTGGGTGCGCTTTCAGGTGAGCTCACCGGTTAGCTTACCAGAAAGCTTACCGGAGAGCTTACCTGAAAGCTTCCCGGAGCGCGCACCCAGAGCGCAAAAGAAAAAAAATTATATAAAAAAAAAAAGAATACTTACAAAAAACAGCAAATTGTAAAAAAAAAAAACGGTTAGAAACTCGATATAGAAAGGAATTAGCATTTAAAAAAACTATGAAATTCACTGAAAAAACCATAGGTTTCACTCCAGTTATAGTTAGGAATTAGCATTTAAAAAACCTATTAAATTCACTGAAAAAACCATATTTACACCAGTTATAGTTACCTGGAAATTTTACTGACATAAAACCATTGAAATTCCCACGTTATAGTTAGTTGGACTCACTATAACTTGCGCGTGTAATGCACTGCTGATGACATCACATATTACATCACTCATGACATGGTCAGTGACATCACTCATGACATCACTGATGACAACATCCTTGTGACAGAGAGACTGACCTACTTTCCCTGTAAAGTAACCCTTAAAACACATTTTGAAAAATAAAAAATAACATTTAAAAAAAAGTGGACCTACCTATACCAGATACAACAACCAATTCAGTAATTCCACCATTTATATACACATCCACTCACTCACCAACACTTCTATATAGTCACTCATACATATACTAACTCATCATATGTAGTGAGACACCTATACATTCGTTAACACACTGACAGTCTTCAAAAAGTTGCTCACACACATACTCCCACATGCAAATAAACTATTGAACATCCATTTATTTGCATATACAGCTATACATACACTACCACCTTACTTCTAAGGAAACTTACACATACTTACTCTCTTAAACAATCACTTATAGAAACACATACTTATTAAAACAAGAACTCTTTCAATCTCTCACTCTCACATATACTCAATTATATACACCAATACTCACAAATACTACATTAAAACATATGTAGTTACTGATAAAGACACTAGTGAGACAGTCATTCACTTACTAACACATACATATACACACTCATTCACCCTTACAATCCTACACATATGCTGTCTTCAAAACACATACAAACAGTGAGTCAGTCATTGATGCATCTTTGTGCTAAGTAACACCCCCACCAAATCAAACAGACAATTATAAAGATACTAAAAAAAACATCTAATAACCCATATACACACACATGTAGCTACTCACCAACCCATGCAGCTACTTATACACAAAGTGAAACACTGATACATATATTTAAATATTTAAACATTACTCGCTAATATATGTATTCACTAAGATACACTTAATAAGGCAGTTATCCAATCATTTTTTTTAAATAAAACATCCATTAAGACAATAATTTAAACAAATATTCTTCCATCGACCTTAACATACATATATAAAACATATTTATTTATCTGAAAGACACACATTCACTGGATGGTGTCATCAGTGATGTCATGAGTGATGTCACTGACCATGTCATGAGTGATGTAATATGTGATGTCATCAGCAGTGCATTACACGCGCAAGTTATAGTGAGTCCAACTAACTATAACGTGGGAATTTCAATGGTTTTATGTCAGTAAAATTTCCAGGTAACTATAACTGGTGTGAATATGGTTTTTTCAGTGAATTTGATAGGTTTTTTAAATGCTAATTCCTAACTATAACTGGTGTGAAACCTATATATATATATATATTCACTGAAAAAACCATAGGTTTCACACCAGTTATAGTTAGGAATTAGCATTTAAAAAACCTATTAAATTCACTGACAAAACCAGTTATAGTTAGCTGGAAATTTTACTGATATAAAACCAATGAAATTCCACGTTATAGTTAGTTGGACTCACTATAACTTGCGCGTGCAATGCACTGCTGATGACGTCACATATTACATCACTCATGACATGGTCAGTGACATCACTCATGACATCACTGATGACACCATCCAGTGAATATGTGTCTTTCTGAAAAATAAATATTAGTGAGTAATGTTTAAATATTTAAATATATATATTATTGTTTCACTTTGTTTATAAGTGGCTACATGTGTTGGTAAGTAGCTACATGCGTATGTATATGGGTTATTAGATGTTTCTCTTAGTATCAGTATGAGTGTCTATATGGTTTGGTGGGGGTATTACTTAGCACATAGATGCATGAGTGACTGACTCGCTGTTTGTATGTGTTTTGAAGACAGCATATGTGCAGGACTGTATGGATGGATGAGTGTGTATATGTGTTTGTTAGTGAGTGAATGACTGTCTCACTAGTGTCTTTATCAGTAACTACATATGTTTTAATCTAGTATATGTGAATATTGATGTATATAAGTGAGTATATGTGAGAGTAAGAGATTGTAAGAGTTCCTGTTTAAATAAGTATGTGTTTCTATAAGTGATTGTTTAAGAGAATAAATATGTGTAATTTTCAATACAAGTAAGGTTGTAGTGTGTGTATAACTCTATATTCAAATAAATGGATGTTCAATAGTTTATTTGCACGTGTGAGTATGTGTGTGAGTAACTTTTGGATGACTGTCGGTGTGTAACAAGATGTATAGGTGTATCACTTCATATGATAAGTGAGTATATGTATGAGTGACTATATAGAACTGTTGGTGAATGACTGGATGTGCATATAGATGGTGGAATTACTGAATTGCTTGTTGTAACTGATATGGGTATCTCCATTTTTTTTTAAATTTCAGTTTCTATTTTTGAATATGTGTTTCAAGGGTTACATTACACTGAAAGGAGGTCTGTCACTATGTCACAAGGATGGTGTCATCAGTGATGTCATGAGTGATGTCACTGACCATGTCATGAGTGATGTAATATGTGACGTCATCAGCAGTGCATTGCACGCGCAAGTTATAGTGAGTCCAACTAACTATAACGTGGAATTTCATTGGTTTTATATCAGTAAAATTTCCAGCTAACTATAACTGGTTTTGTCAGTGAATTTAATAGGTTTTTTAAATGCTAATTCCTAACTATAACTGGTGTGAAACCTATGGTTTTTTCAGTGAATTTCAAAGGTTTTTTAAATGCTAATTCCTAACTATAACTGGTGTGAAACCTGTGGTTTTTTCAGTGAATTTCAAAGGTTTTTTTAATGCTAATTCCTAACTATATAAGACCTGAAAGCCCACCAGGAATCTCCAGTATGCGCCAGGGGACTGCATTGCAGAGAGGTGTAATGAAGCCACAACCCTTTTTACACCTCTCTGCAACGCAGCCCCCGTGCATGTTTGAAGAGGGGAAACTAATTCCCCTTGCATACTGGGGGCCCCTGGGGGCCTATTAGCCCACCTGGAACCTCCAGTATGCGCCTGGGGCTGCATTGCAGAGGTGTAATGAGACTATGCCCCTTGTTACACCTCTCTGCAACGCAGCCCACTGCCGCGTTTGCAGAGGGGGAACTAATTCCCCTTGCATACTGGGGGTCCCTGGGGTCAACTAGTCCACCAGGAGCCTCCAGTATGCACGAGGGAGCTGCATTGCAGAGAAGTGTAATGAGGCCACACCCTTGTTACACCTCTCTGCAATGCAGGCCACTGGCGCCTTTGCAGAGGGGGGACTAATTCCCCTTGCATACTGGGGGTCCCTGGATCATATCTGCCCAAACACCGATATTCCGAACGATTGTAAATGACTTTTCTTGAGAAACATTTGGATTTGGATTATCATGTCCTATACTTTGGAATTTTTGAAAGACTGACTTTGAGGATGCTATAAATTACTCAAGTCTGCCCGAATTGTGTGGGTAAAATTGATACCTAGTCACTTTTAATAAGAATATACTTATGTCTCGTCTAACATTTGGAAGAAATATCTAGTTATATGACAACGGGATACCGACATAACTTGAAGGAAATAAGAACGCCCTGAAGAAGTTCTGTTGTACAGAACGAAACGTTTCGGCTGGCTGTGGTACATAAACTTAAGGAAAATAAAAGCATTTGAATATACACCAAGATTCAGCGCTTCAATAAGTACTCTAAGTGATATGATTTGATTGGACTCATTGTGAAAGTGGTGCTGTGCCAAACTTTGGAATATTCTCCACTACTCTCTACTACTTACTCTCTCCCACTCTCTACTACTCACTCTCTACTGCTCTCTACTACTCACTCTACTACTTACTCTCTACTACTCTCTACTACTCAGTCTCTACTACTCACTCTCTACTACTCTCTACTACCACTCTACTATTCACTCTACTACTCTCTACTACTCACTCTGCTACTCTCTCTACTGCTCTCTACTACTCTCTACTACTCACTCTCTACTCTCTATTACTCACTCTCTACTCTCTACCTCTCTACCTCTCTACCTCTACACCTCTACCTCTCTACCTCTCTCTACACGCACACATATAGACATATATGCATATATATATGTGCATATGCATTTATATATATGTATGTGTATATATAAAAAAAACATTTTTTTTTCTAATCAGCTACTTTTAAAACTGTCATTCTTTTTCCCCATGGTACACTCCCCGGTACGCTTACCGGTGCGCGTACCGGGCGCTCACCCCGCGAAAATCAAAATTTTTTTTTTTTTTTTTTTGCCCCGTGGGGCCCTTTTATGGCCCCCACATCAAACCTAGGGGGGCAAGGGGGGTCTACTCTGCCCCCTTATGGTCATTTCCCCCTTTGTTTTGGCCACCTCTTGTGTCTCGATCCTACCGAGACACAAGATGGCGGCCGCTCCGGACTGTTTAGAATGTTTACAGACACCCCAGAGCCAATCAGCTTTCTCCGCGCAAGTCGCGTGACGCGCCCGGTGCGCGTACCGGTGCGCTTACCGGAGCGCTGCTATAGATATATATATTTTTTTGAACCTTAATTACTCAAAATCCACTGGAGCACATATCTTGAGACATAGCAAAGGCACATCGGGCTACCAGTCCCTACAATTTTGCCAAGTTTGGTGGAAATCCATTCAGCCGTTCGGGCTAAAAGTGAAATCGACCGCCCTATGGAAATTAACATGGGGAAAACGCGTTTTGGGACCCCCCTTTTATCTCGGCCCCCGCTTGACGAATCCCCCCCAAATTTTCAGGGAAGGACCGGACCGCCATGAGACCATTTTCCTGAAAATTTCAGGCAGATTCGTCAACCGGCGCCAAAGTTATTCAAAATAGAATGTTGAGATTTAACATTGAAAATTATCCTAACTATAACTACCTACTGGCGACCGCCAGTAGGTAATATATATATATATATATATATATTACCTACTGGCGGTCGCCAGTAGGTAGTTATAGTTAGGATAATTTTCAATGTTAAATCTCAACATTCTATTTTGAATAACTTTGGCGCCGGTTGACGAATCTGCCTGAAATTTTCAGGAAAATGGTCTCATGGCGGTCCGGTCCTTCCCTGAAAGTTTGGGGGGGATTCGTCAAGCGGGGGCCGAGATAAAAGGGGGGTCCCAAAACGCGTTTTCCCCATGTTAATTTCCATAGGGCGGTCGATTTCACTTTTAGCCCGAACGGCTGAATGGATTTCCACCAAACTTGGCAAAATTGTAGGGACTGGTAGCCCGATGTGCCTTTGCTATGTCTCAAGATATGTGCTCCAGTGGATTTTAAGTAATTAAGGTTCAAAAAAATATATATATCTATAGCCGCGCTCCCGTGCGCGCACGGGAGTGCGCTCCAGGCGCGACACGCGACTTGCGCGCAGGAAGCTGATTGGATCTCAGTTGTCTGTAAACATTCTAAACAGTGCGGAGCGGCCGCCATCTTGTGTCTCGGTAAAATCGAGACAGAAGGGGTTTGAAAAAAAAAGGGGCAAATGACCATAAGGGGGAAGAGTAGACCCCCTCTGACCCCCTAGGTTTGATGTAGGGACTAAAATAGGGTCCTGCAGGGCATTAAAAAATTTTTTTCGTTTTGCGCGGGAATATGCGCTCTCCCGTGCGCGCACGGGAGAGCGCTCCAGGCGCGACGAGCGACTTGCGCGCAGGAAGCTGATTGGATCATAAGGGGGAAGAGTAGACCCCCTCTGACCCCCTAAATCCAGGACTATATTTATGAAGGCCTTGCGCTGTTAGTTTTGCGCTTCCTGTGCGTCAATTTTTGTGACGCACCAGCGGTGTAAAAAAATGCGCATTGTTATGCAATATTCAAAAAGTGACGCATCTATCTAGATGCGTCACTTTTTAAATATAGTGCAACGAGGTACATTTTATTACACTGCTGGTGTTATGCGTCACTTTTCTGTGCGCACTCCTTATGACGTTCCAGATGTGTCATATTTAATGTATGACGAATCATGTTGCAGATACAATATGGCGCAGAGTTTTAAAAAGTGACCCATGTACCTAGATGCGTCACTTTTTAAAAATAGCGTCAGGTATAATGTATGCAGAGGGGGTGTTCCCCCACAAAAAGCTTTGTAATAGCGATGCAGTGAAATGTTTGAGATTTCACTGCGTCACTTTTAGGATGCTGTTGCATCCTTTAAATATAGTGCAACGAGGCACATTTTATTACACTGTTGGTGTGATGCGTCACTTTTCTGTACACAGTCCTTATGACATTCCAGATGTGTCATATTTAATGTATGACGAATCATGTTGCAAGGAGTTACAGATACGTCAGTATTTCTGACATATGTGTAAACATAAAAGTGATGCGAGGCCGGCGCAAAATTTTGACGCAATAGCATCCAAAAAATGACGCAGGGAAATCTCATAGATTTCAGTACGTTGTTATTACCAAGCTTTTTGCGAGGGATTGCCCCCTCTGCATACATTATACCTGATGCAGATACAATATGGCGCAGAGTTTTAAAAAGTGACCCATGTACCTAGATGCGTCACTTTTTAAAAAATAGTGTCAGGTATAATGCATGCAGAGGGGGTGTTCCTTGCAAAAAGCTTGGTAATAATGACGCAGTGCGTCACTTTTAGGATGCAGTTGCGCCAAAATCTTGCGCCTGCTTCTCAGCAAACCTTTCACATGGTGCTTTTTCCATGTGAAAGGACACATTACTGGAGTTGCGTCACTTTTGTGACGCACTCCTGCAATGCGTTACTTTTGTGTTTAGAGATATGTCAGAAATACTGACATATCTGTAACTCCTTGCGAATTGATTAGTCATATATTAAATATGACATATGTGGAATGTCATAAGGAGTGCGTCCAGATAAGTGACGCATCGCTATTTTCACGTAGCGATGCGTCACTTTTCAGAAATGAGGCCTCCAGTTTATTCACTGTGTCATAAATTTCTTTTCTAACACTCACCTTCTTTCAGTCCTCCTACTTCACTTCCTTTCACCTCTCATACCTTTCTGTTCTTTCTTACTCATTCTCCTTTCAATTATCAATGCACTATATTTCACTTACTCTTCATTTTTTAAGATTATAGCTCTTTGATGAGAATTGGAGGTAGTTCTGAAAAGAACTTTTGGTTTTCTTCTTTTAACTGAAGAGGAACAAAAACAGGGAATAGAAACTGCTCAACAGGAGCAAAAAGAAAAGAAAAAAATTAGGGGTGGGAAGGGCAGTGATGGTTCTCTAATGCCCGAACCATGAGCAGGACACTTTGCTCCCCATAGGTGAGGAGTTGATTGCAGTATCTGCATCTGACGACCCCATGGTTGAATGCAGGTTGGATGTTTGCTACCTGCCCCTGAGATTGGTCTCTTCCAGAAGAAGTTGCTCCTCCTGTTGATGTAGAGGGAACCTCCTGTGCCAGAGCCCTGACACTTTCTCGGGCAAAATTCTGGGGGTGCCTGGTCTCCACATGGCGAATCATCGTGAAGTTGCCAAAAGAGTATTTTTTTAGGGGGTTACCCCGTGACAGGACCTTTTTGCAGATCCTGCACTCTACTTTTGGTGCATTCACCTTCTTCTGGCCTTCTGGAAACTTAAAAAATTTCCAAATGAAATGTCCCTTCACCTTTGGGGTAGGTGGCTCTTCATCAATGAAGTCATCTTCACTGCTGGATGATCTGGCAGCCATGATGAACCAAGAAAAAAGGAGCAGCAAAAAAGCAGGTCTTTCAGTCACAAAAGTGAAAGAAGAAGTGAAGGAAATGGGTGGGGATTTCATTCATTGTAAAAAAAAACTGTTAGCAACCAATGAAAAGTGTTATTTTAGGGTCACATGACCCGACGCGCTTACGCTGCGCGCTCGGGTGCACTTCCGGGTGCGTTTACGCTGCGCGATCGTAGGCGCTTCCGGGGCGCACACGTGGCGCGATCGTAGGCGCTTCCGGGGCGCACACGTGGCGCGATCGTAGGCGCTTTTGCGTGCGTTTAGGAGCCGCGCACGTAGGCGCTTCCGAGGGCACGTACGTTGTGCGCTGAAGTGACGTCATCAATCTTTAATAGAAATGCATAATCATTTTCAATATTAAAAAAAACAAATTTTATTTGTATGGTACGAAATGTTTTGCATTATTATTAACTTTTCATTCATATTTTTTTTTCACGAACGACAGTTGCGCTCTGGGTGCGCTTTCAGATGAGCTCTCGGAGAAGCTTACAGGAGAGCTTAGCTGAAAGCTTCCAGGAGCGCGCACCCAGAGCGCAAAAGAAAAAAATTATAAAAAAAATGAATACTTAAAAAAAACAGCAAATTGTAAAAAAAAAAAGGTTAGAAACTCGATATACAAAGGAATTAGCATTAAAAAAACCTATGAAATTCACTGAAAAAACCATAGGTTTCACACCAGTTATAGTTAGGAATTAGCATTTAAAAAACCTATGAAATTCACTGAAAAAACCATAGGTTTCACACCAGTTATAGTTAGCTGGAAATTTTACTGATATAAAACCATTGAAATTCCCACGTTATAGTTAGTCGGACTCACTATAACTTGCGCGTACAATGCACTGCTGATGACATCACTCATGACATCACTGATGACACCATCCTTGTGACAGAGTGACAGACCTAATTTCAGTGTAATGTAACGCTTGAAACACATATTCAAAAATAGAAACAAACATTTTCTAAAAAATGGAGATACCCAAACCAGTAACAACAACCAATTCAGTAATTCCACCATCTATATACACATCCACTCATTCACCAACAGTTCTATATAGTCACTCATACATATACTCACTCATCATATGTAGTGATACACCTACACATCCTGTTACACATCAGCAATCATCCAAAAGTTACTCACACACATACTCACACATGCAAATAAACTATTAAACATCCATTTCTTTGCATATACATTTATACACACACTGCCACCTTACTTCTAAGGAAACTTACCCATACTTACTCTCTTAAACAATCACTTATAGAAACACATACTTATTTACACAGGAACTCCTACAATCTCTCACTATATATACTATACTCACTTATATACATCAATACTCACATATACTAGATTAAAACATATGTCGTTACTAATGAAGACACTAGTGAGACAGTCATTCACTCACTAACACACACATATATACACTCATCCACCCATACAGTCCTGCACATATGCTGTCTTCAAAACACATACAAACAGTGAGTCAGTCACCAACCCCATGCAGCCACTTATACACAAAGAGAAACACTGATACAAACATTTAAATATTTAAACAATACTCGCTAATATATGTATTCACTAAGATACACATAATATGCCAGTTACCCAACCAATTTTTTTTAAAAAAACATCCATTTACACACTTATTTAAACATTTATTCTTCCATCGACCTTTACAAATACATATATAAAACAAATTTATTTTTCAGAAAGACACACATTCACTGGATGGTCTCATCAGTGATGTCATGAGTGATGTCATCAGCAGTGCATTGTACGCGCAAGTTATAGTGAGTCCGACTAACTATAACGTGGGAATTTCAATGGTTTTATATCAGTAAAATTTCCAGCTAACTATAACTGGTGTGAAACCTATGGTTTTTTCAGTGAATATATATATAAATACATATATTTATATGTATATACATATATATATATATTTTTAGTGTAGAGATGTTTATTGTAGTACTTTTTATAGTAGTTAAATGTTGTTTGGAACATATTCTGTATAGTATTATGTGTATAGTGGAATATGGACTAGTGATTACGCTAGTTTGCTTCGGTGCGTAGATATGTACATATGTAGTATACCGCATCATTTTAGTTGTTGCTTTAAATTTGCAGGTGGAGTCTGTCAAGTTTTAAGGTGTGCATGAACTTCTATTTCAAGTATGTTTCTACTTGTATATGTATTTTCATAAGTCTTATACATTTGAAGGTGCATGATGTATAACAAAGAGGTGTTGTTGCTTTTTATGTGGTAGGCTGAAGACTGTGAGTACTTGTAGAATGGTGAAGAGGCAGCACAAAAGTGTGGGGTAAAAGATGCTGACATAAGGTGTTATTAATTAGGTTCTATTTAAAAATTTCTTGAGAGGTACAGTTGAAGTATGCCACATAATTGTTGATGTTTGCTTGAAATTGGAAGTTTGTTCTGTGAATTTTTAAGGTTTGGATAGTGTTATGGTACAGACATATTCATGTATGGTTTTAGTAATATGGTGAGAGTTTTTCTAAAGATTTGTGAAGGGTTCCTATTTTGTATTTGTTTAGGTGTGATACTATAAGTAGTTGTAGAATGGTTAAGCAGTAGCTTGAAAGTGACGTTTGAGGTGTTTGTAGAGATGTTATTTATTAGAGTAATTTGTATGATGTGAAGAAAGTTATATTTCATATATATCGCATAACTGTCAGTGTCTGTTTGAGTATTAAAGTGTACTCTGTGAAGTTTTGAGCTGTGCATGGTGTTGTGACTGAGATATGCTCTACTTGCTCATACACTTATAGACATTACCCCTGTACTCATGCAGTCAACATGCATTAGCTATACAGTGCTTCAATCACCCAGACACTATCCTTGCACTCCTTCAATCACGCACACACTTTTATGCTACTTATGTAATCACTCAGCCATTACTCATGTACTTTTAAAATTACCCAGTCACTAGCTTTGCACTCCTGTGATCACTCAGGCAGTATCTTAGTAGTTCAGTAATCACTCAGGCGGTACTCATGAACTTATAAAATCTCCCAGTCACTTGCTATGTATTTCAGTAATCCTCTGGATATTACCCCTGTAGTCATGCCAACACCTAGGCACTAGTTATGTACTACCCCTGCAGTTATGGAATCATGCAGGGTGTATCTATGCACTCATGTAATAACCCAAACACTACTCTTGCAGTCATAGAATCATGCAGGCCATCTATTCACCTAAGCACTACTTAATGACTCATCAATGCCTTCAGGTAATATTTATACACTTATTCGTGCAGTCAATGTCTATGTCTGCAATTAGCCAGTCACTTTTCATCTTCTACTGTAATTACCCAGCAACTACCTTTGCACTCATACAATCACCCAAGCACTACTCATGGAGTTATGCAATTACTCCAAAAAGATCTTTTATAGGTCTCAGTTTCTAGGTTTCACTATATTCCAGAAATATTGTATATATATTTATTTTAGATATCATGATGATTTGAAAAGGTAGAGACATATGTATGTGTGCTGGTAACAATATGGAGAGACTTATAGTTGAGTCATCTAATAGTTTGCTGCGTTATATTTGGCTAGGCCGAACTCTCATGCAGTTTTAAAAACACCCAAGTACTCGCCATGCAGTCTTCCAATGATGCAGGTAGTACATATGTAGTGTTGTAATCGCTCAGGCATTACTGCTGCACTGATGCAATCATCTAGGCACTATCTATGCACTCATTCAATCACCAAGGTATTACGCATGCACTCTTTCGATCATGTAGGCACTACTCGTGCACTTATATAATCACCCAGAGACTACCATTGCATTCTTTCAATCACAGATGCACTACCAGTATACTCATACAACCTCCCACACATTACTTCTGCAATCATGCAATCACCCACACCATACTCATACATTGCGCAAATATCCCAGAAATTACCCCTGCAGTTATGCAATCATCCAGGCAATACCAATGCACTCTTTCAATTACTTAGGTAGTACGCATGGACTCTGCACCCCTGTTCCTTTTTTTAGTATTACTTTGTGTCTTTCTGCATCTGTTGCTTCTTTCTGCACTCAGTTTACGTCTTTCTGCACTTCTTTTCCCTTTTTCTGCATCCCTGTTGCCTCTTTATGCACCTCTGTTCCTTGTTTCTGCAGTTGGTTTGTTTCTTTTTTCACCTCTTTTGGTTCGTTCTATATTTCACTTGCCTCTTTATGTACCCCCGTTGACTCTTTGTGCACCTCTGTTTGTACTTTTTGCACTGCTCTGGCTTCTTCCTCCTCTTTCGTTCCAAATTTCTGCATCCCTCTTGCCTTTTTCTGCAGCCCTCTTCCCTCTTTCTGTACCTCTGCTGCCTTAGTCTTCACACCTGTTCCCTCTTTGTGCAACTCTGTTGGTTCTTTCTCCACTGCTCGGTCTTCTTCCTGCTCCTCTTTTCTACATTTCTGCCTCTCTGTTGACTCTTTTTACACCCCTATCACACCCCTAATGCCTCTTTCTGCACCTCTGTTCCTTTTTTATGTACTTCTTTTTTTCGTTGTGTACATCTTTTGCTCCTTTCTGCACTCCTCTTCTCAGTTTCTGCACCTCACTTCCCCAATTTTGCTGCTGTGTTCTTTCTTTTTGCACTTCTTTTGTTTCTTTCTGCACTCTTCTTTCCTTTTTGCATCCCTCTTGCCTTTTTCTGCAGTTCTTTTGTCACTTTTTGCACCTCTCTTACCTCTTTCTGCACCTCGCTTACCTTTTTAAGAACTTGTTTAGCTTTTTTCAATAGTCCTGCTGCTTCTTTAAGCAATTCTGCTGCCTCTTTGTGCACCTGTTTTGCATCTTTCTTCACCTCTGTTTTTTCTTTGTGCACCACAGTTGCTTCTTTCTGTGCCTCTCTTGCTGCTTTCTGCAGCCCTCTTTCCTCTTTCAGCACTTCACTTGTCTCTTTCTGTACTTTTTCTCCCTTTTGTGCACATTTCATGCCTCTTTCGGCAGGTTTGTTGCTTCAGTCTGCAAAACTCTTAGTTCTTTCTGCAGTTGTCTTCCCTTTTTCTGCACCCCTTTTGCGTCTTTTGCACCTTTTTTGCTTGTTTGTGTACTTCTTTTTCTTTGTACTGTACCATGTGTGGCTCTTTCTCTATACTTCTACTGTTATCCTGCCCGTATATTGGTTCTTTCTGTAGTGCTCTTGCCTCTTTCTACACATCTCTTCCCTTCTTCTGTACCTCTATTGTTTCTTACTGCAGTGTTCTTGCTTCTTTCTGAACCTCGGTTGCAGTCCATTTTCTAACATGACTTAAACGTCACTTTTGTCCTTCTGCTTTACTATTCTATTAATGGTCAAAGTGTTGGGCCTAGTCAAATATATAAAAAAGCCTATAACATGTCGCTGGCATTTAGTTGAAAAAAGTACGAGAATAAGATGAACATAGAAATGACAAGGGATATGGGTGATATTCGTGAATGAGAAATGCGGTGAATTATTTATTTATTTATAGAGTTTTATATAGCGCGAATGTGACCCTTGGGTATCAGAGCACTTCACAGTTACATGGGGTACGTTTGGAATATAGCTGGAGTTGCTATATACAGTCATATACAATATACAGTGTATGATGGGTACATTTGGAAAAGAGCGGTAATAGCAGTATTACTATATATATTAATCCGGTACATAATTCTCCTAGCAGTTTTGGCAAAAACACTTATACAATAAAATACAAAATACAATATACACTGGGGTATATTTGGACCATACCAGGTATAGCAGCATTTTTTTCTTTCTATGAAGTTCTTAAGGAACAAGGTGTAACAGTATTTCTATACATATTGTTCTGATGTGCTTTCCGCTGGTTCAGCATCAAACACAGCTCACGATCTACGTTTAGGTATTAAAAACGATACTTAAACATGTTGCTGAAGAAGAACAGCCTAGCTTTAGGAAGGAATTTGCTCATTAGGAAGAGCTTTGCTTCCTTCTTTAATTTTACTGTGTTTGGAATTTTTCTAATCCTTGGAGGTAGTGAGTTCCAGATTCTGGGGGCTGCTCCGGAGAAGGATCTGTCAAATGTTTTCTTCTTCCAAAAGATGGGAGGTTTCAGCACCAGCTCTCTGCGTCGCCATCCATGTGTCACTTGCACATACCCAGCACAAATTCCAATTCGGGTTGTTTTGTTATTTATTCATGTACAGTGCTGATACAACTGTGTTTTCTACCATTATTATAATTTAGTTCCCTAATATACGATGCCATGTGCACGTTCTAAAACAATTTGAGTCTCCTTATTTCTGTTCCCGCAACGCTTACTGCATGCATGTTTAACTGTCTATATAATAATACCAGTTGGGATATTAATTATGTAGCTACATTGCCAACCCAGATCCCAACATGGTCTATGGGTCATACTCCTGTAGTTAGTTACTAGGTTCTTGTCAAGCGTGATTCCCAGTGATTTTGCAGATTCAACTAGAGTAGGGGTGCAGTTTAGGGCTGTGATTAGTTTGGTCCATTCCTTCACCTCTGTGGGGTTCTTTGGTGGTGATATTAATAGGAATTCAATTTTTTGTGCATTTAGTTTCAGGTGGTTATTAGTTAACCAATATAATAACACTTTTAAGGACTCATTCATTATCTTGATGTCTTCCATTGAAGCAATCTTGATGTAGATCTGAATGTCATCCGCGTACATGTGACAAGAAATGTTTGCGTTTCCAAGAATTTCTGTAAGGGGTTCGACATAAAGATTGAAAAGTGATGGTGATAGTGTCAATCCTTGAGGGACTCCGATTGAATTTGGGCATGATGGTGGTAGCGTCTGGTTGACCAGGAATCTTTGTTTTCTGTTATGTAGGAAGGATCCAAACCATTTCAGGACAATTCCAGTTAGTCTCATCCTGTCTTGAAGCCTGGCTAGCATTTTATTGTGATTTACTGTGTCAAACGCAGACGATAGGTCAAGCAGGACAAGTAGGCAGGTTTGATTGTGATCTCGGGCCTTTAGTGCGTCATCCACTATATGTGCGATTGCTGTTTCCATACTGTGGCCTGGTCTGAATCTGGATTGACAATCGTCCAGCATCTCGAAATTGGCGATGTGATTGCTCAGCTGATTTTTTCCACATTTCTCCATTAGTTTGGCAAGCAATTGAATATTGGTTACTGGGCGAAAGTTATTTGGCTCCGCTGGGTCCGCTGTAGGTTTTTTGATGATGGGAAGTACTTGACTTGTTTTTAGGCACTCTGGTAGGATCCCTTGAGATAGTGAGGCATTTAATATTTCTGTCCATATTGGGACGACAATATGATTAATTCTTTTTAGGCATTTAGAGGGGAGGGGGTCATTGTTGTGATTATTAGGTTTTATATCCGATAGAGTTTTGTCAATGGTGTTCTGATCATACAGCTTGAAGGTTGCCCATTGTGCATTGTTTTTCAATCTATCGTGATCGTTTGTCATGGTATCTATGTTCAGTGGAGGTGGTTGGCTGGCAAGGTTGTCGGCTTCCATTCTGAGCTCTTTTTCTAATGAGTTAGCCTTGTCAGTAAAGAATGTAGAGAATTCTTCGCAGCTCAGTTGGGTTTTAGTCATTTCTTGGGCAGATTTGGCCAACTTATTTGATTGTTGCTTTAACATCTCGAATAGTTTCTGAGGTCTGTTTTTAGCGTTGTCCAATTCCGATCTAAAAAAATCTTTTTGGGAGTTCAGTACCCTTTTGTGGTACTGGTTTCTGATTTTTCTGAGGGTTTTCAGCTGGGGGGATAATGGGTGCTGTCTCTATTTTCTCTCTGCAAGTCTCAGTTTCCTCCTATCTTCATTCAGTGGTTCATTGAAACAAGGATTTTTATCCTTCTCTTATATTCTTTCCAGTTTTAGTGGCATGGTGGTGTTGACTATTCATCATTGACTTAGTGTAGTGCTCAGTGAGTTAGCTAACGTTCAGCAAGTTGGCAGGTGGATGTAGTTCCTTCTCACATTTTTCTACTAGTAGCTGAATATTAGGGTCTTTGGTTTCCCGACTCCACTTTTTAGGTTTGACTGGCTGCGTGATCTTGCTCTACTTTATGGTGGGAATCAGGAAGGTTGGTGATCTGATCAGTCGCTTGAAACAATTGAGAGGATAGTAGTATCTTCACTACTCGAAATTACCCATTCTAAGGTTGCCCCTTTAGAGTATGTTGGCTGTGTGTAGGTTTGAATAAGGTTTAGCTCTGTTAAAAATTCTTTAAGTGCGTTAACCTGTTTGTCATTTTTGTCGTCCCAGTGTAAATTGAAGTCACCTAGGAATATGTTGTTGGTGTGGTAGTGATGATCTCCATTAATTGATCTATGAAAGCAACATTATTGTCTGGTGGATGATAAAGCTCATGCAGGTTGCATTTTTGATTGTCTACCATTCTTATATTGAGACCTAGGTGTTCACAAGATTCAAGAGGGTCTGCTTGTATTTGGTTGACTTCTATATCTGATCGATGAACTCAGGCTATCCTGCCACCTGTCCTTTTTTGTCTGTCTAATCTCACAATGTTATAGCGGGGGGGGTAACAGTAGATCCATGAGAGGGGAAGAGGATTCCCTGAGCCAAGTTTCTGTTAAGATTGTTATATCAATTTCCTGGTTTACAATGAGGGCCGCGATGTTAGAGGCATGTTTTGCTGCAGATCGACAATTGAGCAGTAGACATAGCAGCAGTTTTCCTGAGGTACTTGAGTTAATCTCTTGAGAATTGGCGGTTAGCTGGACTTGTTGTAGATTGTTCAGGTTGACTTTCCTATTCTTAGGCCAGCATGTTCGATTTGCGTTGATCGGGACTGATTTAATTTCCTCCCCTCTGCTGCTAACTTTAGATTCATACAACCGAAGTATGGCTAGGGTTTCCTCGTCTGATAAGTATTTAAGATTTCTGTCTGTCCTGTAATTCCAGAGTTTTTAATCAGTTCTTGGAACTTATTATGGCATGTAATGTACCTCTTTAACCCCTCCCATGCTGGTGACGAACCCCAGCCGTCATGCTCCACAGTGCTTGTGTGCTGATGACGGCTGGGGTTCGTCACGGCCCCGCCCTGTTCTTTTGTTTACCGCACATCGGAACAATTGCGGCCGCAGCGAAGGGGTTAACTGTCCTTATAAGCATTCCATACATAATCTATTGAAGTAGATCCTAGATTTATGGTAAAGAATTCAAGAGAGGACCCACTGATGGGCTGAACAATTTCTGAGTCTGATAACATTGCTCTGTTTATCGTCCATCTTGATTGGGGGAATTACCGCCCATAGAATATAAGAATAAGAGGGGAGCGTGATCAGATAGGTGACTCCGCAAGATCGAAATGTTAATAAAATTACCAAGAACTTCTCTATAAACCAACACATAGTCTATCCTTGAGTGATGGTGATACTTTTTACAGTGAAAGGTAAAACCTTGGGCATCGCCCCTCTTAGACCTCCAGAGATCTACTAGATCTATATTGGACATTAGGTTTTTTAAATGGGAAGTGGTGATCTCTATTGATTCTTTCAGTTTCGGAATCTCTTCTTCAATTGCCTCAGTCCTTGCCATGACTTCCTCTAACTTTTTAGCCAGGACCTCACAGGATGACTGAATTGCAGCCTGATTTGCCTCTGAGACAGAAAACCTACTAGCCAGTACTACTTGGTTTGTTTCAGAGACTATAAATCTGCTTGTCATCTCATCCTTCATGGTTAAAAGTTGGTCTGCCAAGGAATGTGTATTGGAAGTTAATACGGTTGCATCAACAGGGTTTCTATGTTCTCCATTCTGACCAGCCAAACCCCCTCTGTCTCCCTTCTGCACCCCTTGCGCCGGAGCCTGCTCCACCTCGTGATCTGACCCATCCTCCTGTCGAGGATCTTGCTCTGCACAGTTCTCTCCCTATGATTGGCCCTGACCCTGTTGTGGATCGAGGTCTTGCGTTAGATCTTCCTGTTGCCCCAGCACAGAGTGCCTGTTAGTAAGACTGATCTCTGAGTGAACCCCCAATTCTACATTTATGGCCTCAAGGGGTTCTAAGCACTGGGGGGTTCTGTCTTGATTTAACCGTGCAAGCTCACGACCCTTCACCGCCGTCATCTTCTCATTATGCCCCAATAGCGAGGGAGTGTTAGAGGCAGCCAAGGTTAACATAGGGGCTGGTGCGTGAGATAAAATAAGTGAAATAGTCCCAGACGTAGAACTAAGTGTGCCTTTGCTCGTTGTCATGAGTGATGACTGGGACGATTTGGTTGCTGAGGAAAGATACATAACCTGGCAAAAGGTTTTCAAAGATGGAGTAATTTTTGCTTGTATTATGGACTTTTTCTTGTCTCGAGGTTTCGCCTTGCCCTTTTGTGGTTTAATTGTGTCTGGAGTTACACAGGAGGCAGACCCAGGAGTCCCTACCCCCTGCTTGTGCCGTCTTGATACAGAAGCTCTAACTTTTGCTACCGCTACCGGCGGGGAGACCCGTTGTGGCAAAACAGAATGGGTTATCACTTTATTGGGTGTCAGATGAGCTGCCCTCGCCCCCAGTGTATATCTGTTCAATTTTGGGGGGATAAACTCTCTTGTGTCTCGGGACTCCTCTCCATACAGTCAATGAGACACCCGGACCCCACCTCTGCACTGCTGCACCTGCTAACACTCTGATATTGAGCCCTCTCTTTGTCTGCCCAAAAGGTTTTATTTCAGTACTTTTTTGGGGGGTTTACTAATATGGATTATTCACATATGTCAAATGAAGTACAATGAAGTAATTTTTTTTAATACTTACACCTGAAGAAGAGCTTATGAAGCTTGAAATGCATTGGGTTTGAAAAAAAGAACACAGCTGTGAATGATATCATGTGTTTCTATTGTGTTCTTGAGAGAGGTCTGGATGAGCACATCTTGAACATGTGAAGCATTGAAAGAGCAGGACACCTGACGTGGATTAAATTATGCAACATTGGAGTAAAATGCAGAGTAAATGGAATACAATGGACTAAGCATTTGGAACAGTATTGAAATTCTACAATTGGCTGTGTGACTGGGTTTGGGGTGAAATGTTGCCCCTCACAGCACGTTCAATTATCAGTTGGTACTCATTCCACCTGAACTGGTAGATTTAAATATAAATGAGTCTATTCTTATTCAATTTGTGCATCTGTTCCAGGCTATAGTTCGTTTGGAGCCTAAGACAGGTAAAGTGCCTCCAACAGATTTAGAAAGAGGTTTAAAAGGAAGAGTTGTGGATTTACCTTTAGATGCTAAGACACATTTTGAAACTGTTGGTATAGAGAGAGAGAAAAGCAAACCTTTAGTTATTCTAGTTAATGGTGTACCTGCAAAGAGTCAGACAATATGGCAAGAGTTAGTAGATGTCATCAAAGTAAAAAGGCTGCTTTATATCTCATAGAAAACAATATTTATTATAAAGATGTATATCTTGAAGACCCAGAAAAATCTTTAGAAGATGATAGAGAAATTTCAACTGGCCAAATCGAAAAAGTGGACAACTCCAGGAGTGAAGAAATGTATGAACATTATAGTATTCATCCTTTACATTCAAAAGAAGTGATTGGAATTACTACTGAGTTATTCCAAATGAAGAAAGCGATGGGAACTCCTATGAGTGTTTGGGAAAGAAGTTTAAAAGCCCGTTTTTTTCCACAGCTCTTCCCCACTGGTAAAGGTGGACAATATGATGAATGACCTGTGCAGATTCCAGCTTCAGAATATCGTCCAACAAGATTGTATTGAGAAGATCCAAGCTCTTGACAGTGTATTCCATATTTATTTCATCTTCTGTTTGAAAGTGACTTGTCTGGACTTTCTAATGCAGTGAACCACATATTAAAAACAGGAGTTCATCTTAGACATCTTTCTGCAAAGGAATTTTTGGACAAAGTTCAAGAAAGAGACGATCATTTAGAATCTCGGTTAATTAATTTATGGCATGTCAACGTGGTACTAATCAGTATTGGTATCGTCATCACAGAGAATTAAAATGTATGTTAAGGAACTTAGGAACCCCTACATGGTTTAATATGCTTAGCTTTGCTGAGTTTGCATGGGCGATTTCAAGTCAAGTCAATAAAACTTTATTCGGACAGATTCTGCCCATAACAGCACATTTCGCATAAAAAACACATACATTTTGGAAGTAGGCCAGAGATATAATTAAAAGCTCAGTTAAAATTTGTTTGTCTTACAAGAAACATATTCAAATAGGCACAGGTCATTACTGTTAAAAAGCCTGATCTTTCCTCTTACGAATAGCCCTTGATAAAAATCTTGCAACCCCATAGCAGACGAGTGGAGAAGGAAGCATCTGTAAATAAATCAGTGCTGGTCTTACTTGTGCAAAATAGCGAGTGGTAAAATATGTTTAGCTCGAAACATAAAATGCAACAGGTCTTGGTCAGAAAAATTATCACATGCACATGGGTGCAAGGTGCCTAACTTTGCAAGCCTTGTGGTACGGTTGGGGGCCAGTGGATACAATTGAATCTGAATCTAGATAAAAGGAAACAATGATGCAGATTATTTACAAACGACTAAAAAGGTTGACATAAAATTCCAGGACTAATAATCATAAACTGCCTACATGTAGATTTCTTAAGTTCATTTGCTTCCCTATCCAGTTGTATCCTCGTTAGGAATTGCGTTTTTATTGCTTTCACATATTCAGGATGCAGCTTTCTTGGGTGATCAAATAGCTCTAGTTGCCCAAGTGCTGAAAGCTGTCGGTAGAGATACTTTCACCAGGGAATATCTGCAGCTCTGTCTAACATCATGCAGTCCTCTAAAATGATTCAGTTTAGATTTGGCTTATGTCTAGATCAAATTTTTAGCCACCATATCAAAGGGTGCTACAGCACTACTGTCAGTAATGTAACCCTGCCTTAATTCCTCATGTGCCATAAAAGTTGGAATGCTAGGGAGGGCAGCTAGCAGTTTACGTAGATGTTTGTTTTCAGCTCCTTGATTTTCATTGCATTCCTAATGACCCCAAACCACACTACCATACACTGTCATAGCGATGCATTTTTCAATATAAATTTTCAGCAGTGGTGGTATGGGGTTGCTTCCTAATCTTCTTGCAAAGTCCAGTGAGAATCCGGCTGCTCTTGCCAAAATATTTTCCTTTAGGGCACGCTGTGCCACCCAGGAACCATTTTCATCAAATAACACACTCAAATATGGGTATGTTGGTACATTAGTTAGCACTCCGCCTTTACATGGAAGGGACTTTTTCCCTCTTTTTAAATTTCCAAGTGACATGATGTGGGATTTAGTAAGATTGACCGCAAGGTCAATAGCTACCATAAAATCAATAAAAGTATTAACTAAAGATTTCAAAGCAATAGCCGTCCTGGCAAGTAAAACTGCATCATCTGCATATAAAAGTGCTTGAATTGATTTAGAACCTACTCTTGGGATGTCTAAACATGAGTTTGATAACACGTTCCCCAGCTTATTTACATAAAGTGTAAATAAACCGGAGCAAGAATGCACCCCTGCTTCACTCCTCTTTTTACATTCCAGGATTTTGTTAGGGAGCCATTTTCAATATACCTTACTGAGACAGTCAGATTAAGGTGGGACCAGTGCAAGAAACTTACTAAGTTCCTACCCATCCCAATTTCGAGCAACATTTGATATAACTTGCACTTGTTTACCATGTCAATTGGGGACATTCAATTCATAAAGGTCAAGAACATAAGCCCTTTTTTGACTAGGGTGTATTTGTTAGTTATCATGAGTAGGTTAATACACTGCTCCACTGAACCCCTACCATTATGAAAACTATATTGTAGATAAGACAACACTTCCTTTTCTTCTAGCCAAAGGCATAAACAATCTAACATTACTTTGCCCATTATTTTTGCTGCTGAGTCCACAAAAGAAATTGGACGATAACAAGCAGGATTGTCCCGGTCACCTTTTTTATTAATTGGTAGAATCACTGCCGTAGACCAAGAGCGTGGTTGACCTACCCTTGTGGTAGCATTGAATACCTCTGTGAAGAACAAAAAAATATATCATAGAGCTATACTTACCAATAGCCCATATACCTCTTTACGAATAATAAGTCAGTCGGCAATGGAGAAGGTTCAATCGTTTATTTTTCAAAAAGGCCCTATATAAGGGAGCCTCTCTTGGCACAGCCCTCGAAGGTGTGCAGAGAAGACTCCAGAATACAAGCAGTACATTGCATATATACTTTCTACATACCTCATGAAACCCCCCTAGAAGGAAAAACACCACTCATCAAGGAGCCAACAAGAAAGCCCATATAAGGCACAATTGATTGCTATGAAGCTTAGCTCATGCTATTCCGGGGTTAGGTCAGTAAAGGTGCCTCTCTTTCTATCTGGGGCATGGGAGTGTAGGAATGGCGCCTACAATAATGTGCGGATCGTACAAGAAAGGCAGATGTGACCTTGGGTTCCCTGAGCTAGAAACTAATAGTCTGTTCATAGCCCAGGCCGGCATCTCAGGTCACCGTACCGAAGCAGGTAACATGTTTTCATAACTAACAGAGGGAGCCACAGGGAAACGAAACCAAGATGGCATCTATTATAGCAAAAGGCCCAATTCTGCACAAGTGTATAACTTTCGGGTATTTACATAGGAGTTTCATATGGTAACACACTAACATATTGAATACATTAGGCCAACATCATGTAATATGAATTTATATTCCTTCAGACCGCCCTTTTGGCGTGATGTAGCCAATATATAATTATCCTAATCTAAGAACACACATCTGTTTCTCTATCTTCGCCTGATGAGAAACGGACAGTGATGAAGTAAGCTTGGCAGCACAGTAAGAACAACATGCTGGCCCGCAATGTAAACACAGGCAGCAAGTAAATACTATACCCAGAGCTCCTGCAAGGATCATAAAGATCTTCCAACCCCATGTGGACAAAAGATTCCAGAACCACCCAGTCAAGGACCAAGTACCTGTGTCGGCATGAACTTCTGCTGCCAGGCAATGCAATTTCTGAATCGCCAAATGTGTTGTGGGGGCTAAATCAGGCATGTACATGCGGCAGGAGCTGCCAATCACGCGGCATGCTCCTCCCATATCTGCTAGGATGACGTCAAGAACCTTCCGGTTCTGAAGCGAAACGAGCCTCATAGCCTGAAGCTCTACAGTCAGAGCAGTCAAGATCCCCGCAGTGGTCTGAACTACATTTTCCACTACTCTAGCCAATCGTCTAACATCTCGGCTGGTGAAAATTGGGCCCCATATTGGAAAGAGTCCCTTTGCTATATCTCCAAACTGCTGTAATGCAGTATCAGTTTGGTCTGTATCGTCAGTATTGATACTTCTACTACTTTGTTTAGAATCTGATTCTCGTTTGATCAATTGATTTGTCTTATAATAGTTGGAGGGAGCTATATATACTGGAGGATAAAGAAAGGAAAGATAACACTGCCCTGCCCATCCTCGGGGATGCCAAGTATAAGCATTTTCACCACACACAAAATATACATTAGGCGGAGTGATAAGAGGCGGGGTACTGTTCGTGTGTAGAGTGTAGGTATAATTACACCGACTATTTCTACTTTGACATGACCCTGTCCCTTGATACAAAAGGAAACAGTACTATTCAGAATAGGAACTGGCAGTGCTTGGTCATCTGTGACATTCCGTTCATGAAAATACTGAAAATATTGAGTGGAATTAAAATGTTCAAAATCCAACATTTCTTCTTGTAACCAGGTTACATTTTCATAGGTAGTATATACGTTCATACAGGCTTCTGGGTCTAGGGATCCCTCACCCCCATTGCCTAATTCATCAAATCCTTGATGCGGCTCTATATACTTCAAAATAGCTTCATAATCTTTTTCCGTGTATCTTTTGGGCTCGGCTACATAATGCAGGTACATAAGGGATAATAACTGAAACCAAGCCTTGCAACTAGCTAAATGTGATAATGGCAATGAAATGAATAAATCATGTCGATGCATTACAGATGGAAAAAGGCCACATACCCAACAATTAGTCTTATTGGTGGTACTGTGAGCTTGGTGCAACATTTCAATAAACACATTTTTAGCATACGTTTCTCGATGTCTCTCCTTATGAGGGGGCAGGGTATAAATATAATGTTCAGTCGGAGCTGGTGTAGTACCTAATACCTTATGCATGGGATACTGGAATTCCAAATACACAAACACACTCATTAAAATGATCATGATTATAGCAATTGATACCACAAAGGCTACCATAACTCTGGTAGCCCAGCTATAAAACATTGGAACACTTTCAAAGAAAGGACGGGGAGCAAGGGGTCATTCATCTTCCATGGCAAATCGATCAAAGGGATACATTGTCACTAAAAGTCCAAACTAAACTCAGAATATGAATGCACGCCAACTGCCAGAGGGGTTCTTCTTCCCTATAAGGGATCTTCTCCCTGTGTCCGTTAGAGCCTCACAGGCAGACTCCCATCGTTCATCAAAAAGAACAGATCCAGATTCAACTTTATATTGGTGCAACTTAGGCCCTTAACACAGTCTTTCTTTCTGAACAGAGCAATGCAACAGTTCCAAGCTCTCAATGCATTCAGTCCAGTGTTTCGTTCAGTACCTCGGAAAACTAATTTCAACCCTTTAACTCAAGTCTTTCCCTATCTCCTGAGATCCGAAGCTGAGGTACTGCGTTGTTTTCGGGGCCGTCACTTGTATCGAAGATGGCCAGGTTGCTCCTGGTCTTGGAACAACACAGCAGCGGGGACATTTGGTGCAACAAAACCCTCGGATGCTTCTGAGGTAACAGCATTCCCCAGAGACTCAGAACCAGCAGCTGTTATACTTCCATGTAACAATGACACTCCTTCCTCTTGCCCGATTTCAAGGGCATCCGAGAAAGGCACAAAACTCAACCTCCGCTCTCCTTCCTGTGTTAGAACTCCTTCTCGGTTCTGCTGATCAAAAGGAAGCGGTAGAGGAAGCCTTTTGAGGTGTGACACGTGCACCCAATGTTTCTTCCCGTCCACTTTCACTGCTGTTCGCGTCGCCAGTAAGATTTGATAGGGGTTACTCCACCTTGGTTCCAAACTTGATTTCCGCTGATAATTCCGCACTAGGACCCACTGTCCTGGCTCCAAACGATGTCCGGGACCCTCCGGCAGTGGCTGCAGAGCAGCTGATACCTGTTGATGAATAGAACGCAAATATTTATTTATCCTGAGTGGAAAAGCACCGCTAAATAAGTTGGTCTCCTCCAATTACAAGAGACTATTCAATCTTTCAATTGTCCTCATATATAGACGCTGAGTCGTGATGTACAAATTTCAATGTTCATTTAATGATCCACTTAAAGACAAGACACCAGCCAACGCGTTTCGTTCTGTAACCAGAACTTCTTCAGGGCTGTGAGTTTAGAAAAAAGACATACAAAAATAACAATATAAGTGCCACACATGACAACACACACATATTTAAAAGTTATGACATTACAGTGCCCACATTAAAACACATTTGATTCAGTATTGAAAAGTTCAAAACATCTCACAATATATACAATATTTCATATGCACAATATACCTGAGTTATCATCATCCTTTTATCAAAAACATTCTGATATAGCATATATTCTGATTGAGTTAATTCAGCAATTAAACTAATTTGGACCATTTTTTGAACAAGTCACACTCATTGGCGCCTTTTTCTATACAACAAAATCAGTGTGAGCTGTGGGAAACATCCTACACGTCGCTTATCATCATTGCATAAAGTTACCAAATGCACAATCACCCATTATCACATGTTTGTGTTTCTACACAATAGCATCGAGAAGTCTGGGTGTATCTCGAGGCATTTGATGTATATGTTAACAACTATAGGCACATGCATACTGGGGACAACTATAGGCACATGCATACTGGGGTCAATGGTTTTTCGATATTATCCATGGACCAGTTATGTAGAAATATAAATATGTGACAACAGGGGAATATTTAGTTGATGATTAGTTGATGATTGATTGAAAAATACTTGGTATAATGTCCCTTACAGAATGTTTTCATTCAGCTGGAGTGGTGATGCTATTGTGTAGAAACACAAACATGTGATAATGGGTGATTGTGCATTTGGTAACTTTATGCAATGATGATAAACGACGTGTAGGATGTGATTGTGCATTTGGTAACTGTTTGGAAATGAACTTGGCATTAAGCCTGGTACAGAATACATCCATTTAGATGGAGTGGTGATACTAATGTTTTTGGATAAAATGGTTTACTTTATGCAATGATGATAAACGATGTGTAGGATGTTTCCCACAGCTCTTACTGATTTTGTTGTATAGAAAAAGGCGCCAATGAGTGTGACTTGTTAAAAAAATGGTCCAAATTAGTTTAATTGCTGAATTAACTCAATCAGGATATGTGCTATATCAGAATGTTTTTGATAAAAGGATGATGATAACTCAGGTATATTGTGCATATGAAATATTGTATATATTATGAGATGTTTTGAACTTTTCAATGCTGAATCAAATGTGTTTTAATGTGGGCACTGAAATGTCATAACTTTTAAATATGTGTGTGTTGTCTTAGTGTGGCACTTACATTGTTATTTTTGTATGTCTTTTTTCTAAACTCACAGCCCTGAAGAAGTTCTGGTTACAGAACGAAACGCGTTGGCTGGTGTCTTGTCTTTAAGTGGATCATTAAATGAACATTGAAATTTGTACATCATGACTCAGCGTCTATAAATGAGGACAATTGAAAGATTGAATAGTCTCTTGTAATTGGAGGAGACCAACTTATTTAGAGGTGCTTTTCCATTCAGGATAAATATAGACTTTTTACCCAAGGTTTGGGTAATGCTCTTGGGACAGGGAGCATTTGGAAAGTGCACGCTGGACTATTGAAAAGGAATAATTTGGTGATATTTGGATTGGTGCTTTGTTCTTTGCTGGAGTGGTCCACTGTCCGAACTGTGGTGTTATAACAGAACGCAAATCTTTAGTTAAAGCGTTCAAATAATCGGTCATCATTGGACAATCAATATCACGGAAAGATCGAGGCCTTTGAACTCCCCATACATTAGCTGGGCGTCCGAAAACCACCTCATAGGGCGATAATCCGTGAATGAGGTGTTACTCTTAATGACATTAATGCTAAAGGCAGAGCATCGGGTCAGCTCAAACCTGTGCTTTCGTGTATCTTTGCCATCTTCAACTTCAATGTACCATTATATTTCTCTACCAGTCCTGCAGACTGGGGGTGTCGTGCTGCATGAAACTTCTGTTTAATCTGTAGGCCTTTACAAATACTTTGTACAAGTTGTGCATTAAAGTGTACCCCGTTGTCTAACCAAATGACTCGGGGCAAAACAAAGCGGGGTATAAACTTTTTAATAAGGGCTTTTGCAGTGGCTATGGCAGTATTCTCCTTGGTAGGGAATGCTTCGACCCACTTACTGAAAGCACATACCACCACCAATACATATTTTAGATTATTCACCCTCTCAAGTTGAATATAATCTATCTGTATCACTTCAAAAGGTAAGGTAGTTGGTGCAAAACTTCCACTAAGAACGGTTCCCTCCCACCAGGATTGTGTTGTAAACAGACCATGCAGTATTTAACTACATGTGCAGCACTTTTGGAAATATTCGGGTTATTCAATACAGGATCTAATAATGCACATATACCCTTTACGCCAATATGAGCGGGACCATGGGCCATCACTACTACAGCATAGACCAAAGCATTGGGTAACAACCATCGTTGTTTCTCAGTTAGATCAATCCAACAATTATTTTTGTCCAGTTTTCCTACTTCCTGTTCCCACTTTATTAGCTCATCAGGGGTAGCTTCTTTCTGTAATTCTCTCACACTTTCAATGGTGTTATCGAACAAGGACGTTACCTCCACCGACCTGGCCGATACACTAGGAAACATAGCAGACATATTGGTTTGTGCAGTATCTTTGGCCACTTGGTCAGCAAAGGCATTTCCCTTCCCGTGGTGTCAGTAATTTTCTTGTGGGCGCTACACTTGATAATGGCCACTTTCTCTGGTAAAGTCAAAGCATTTAATAATCTCCCAATTAAAGGGCCATTTTGTATTTTCTGACCATGGGAGGTGAGAAACACTCGTTCTCTCCACAGCCGCCCGAAACTATGGGCCATGCCAAAAGCATACTGGCTGTCTGTAAAATATTTATTCTCAAGCCTTCACTCAGTTCACATGCTCTTAACAGGGCTATTAGTTCAGCTGCATGGGCTGAGTGATGGGAAACCCGAGCGGTCTCCACTATAGTTCTAAGAGTTGTCACCGCGTTTGCAGCTGTCGTAGTGCCATCTGGTAACCTAAAACAAGAGCCATCCACATACAACTCCCCTTGGGGGTCAGATAAGGGGGTGTCAGTAAGGTCTACACGTCCCTTCGTTTCTTCTTCTGTTCGAAATATACAATCGTGGACATCATCCTTTTCATCATTCGAAGGGAGGGGTAATAACTTGGCTGGGTTCAGAGTGGCACATCTTTTCATAATAATATGAGGCGCAAATAAAGTCAATTCATATCCAGTCAATGGTGCACTCGTAAGGTGCTGAGATTTTGTTTGATTCAATAGTATATCCACAGCATGCGGTACAATTACTGTGAGATCAGTATTTAAAACAAACCCCTCCAACTGTCGAATGGCCACCGCCACAGCAGCAGTAGCCCTTAGGCAGCTCGGAAGAGCTCTGGTGACATTATCCAACACCACCGAAAAGTATGCACAGGGTCGTTGCTTACCAACAAAACCCTGTGTTAACACTGAAAGCGATCAACCGCCCACCTTGTGTACATAGAGCACAAAAGGCTTACGGTAATCAGGAGTACCCAAGACAAGTGCAGAACAAAGAGCAAATTTTAAAGAGTCAAAAGCGTCCTGACATTCATCCGTCCAGGGCAAAGGTTCATGCACATCTTTGGTAGTCAAATGCAACAAGGGTTTAGCAAAAAGAGAAAAATTAGGAATCCATTGGCGACAGTAAGAGGTTATGCCAAGAAAAGCACGAACATCACGTTGAGTGCGGGGCACAGACATGTTAGAAATAACAGATATTCATTCAGGAGTCAGTCTTCTCCTTGTTTTCGACAGTAAGTGGCCAAGGTAGGTTACTTCCTGTCGACAATACTGAAATTTGGACAGGGACACTTTATTACCATTAGCCGCCAAATGAATCAACAATTTAACAGTGGCCTCCTTACAACCTTCTGCTGTATCGGAAGCCACCAGTATGTGATCCACATATTGGATGAGAACATTGCCAGGGGGTAAGACTAGTTCATCCAGCACCGCTTTCAAAGCTTGACTATAAATACTAGGGCTTTCAGTATAGCCTTGAGGAGCATGACAAAATCTGAAGCTGCGGCCAGATAACGAGAATCCGAAAATATGACGGCTGTCAGGATGGATTGGAATGCTAAAGAAAGCATTCTTCAAATCAATCACTGAAAAATACTGCGCTGAAGGGGGAATCATAGTAAGAATTGCAGTGATATCCGGAACCACAGGATATTGGGGAACCTCTATCTTATTGACCTCCCGTAGATCAATCACAAATCGATATGTATTTTTATAATCAGGATCACCATCTATTGGGTTCTTTTTTAGAATCGGTAGAATAGGGCTATTACAAGTATTGGCAGCAGTCTCTTCCACTACTCCTCCCTTAATTAAATCACAAATAATGTGCAACAAAGCTTGTTCGCCCTCCCGCGAGATTTTATACTGGGGGATACGTGGCAACTGTGCATTTGGTTTCAAGATAATTGATACTGGGGCTATTTTTAACAATCCTACATCCGTATCTCCTGTCGCCCAAAGGGACTGAGGAATTGTAGCAAATTCAGGTGGGAGGTGTTCATTTTTAGCAAAACATTGGGACGTGCTTATAGTGGGTGGTTGCATTGTTAAGTAAACACCATCAGGAGAACAATAAATTCTTGCATGCAATTTCTTCAGTATGTCCAACACTAACAGATTTTCCCCACAATTAGAAGTAAGCAGAAAAGGAGAGTCTACAGTGATCGGACCAACAGTAAATGGAAGTGGCTTGGAAATGGGGCTAACCACTGGGATTCCTGAGAAACCCACCGATACATTAGTTTGCCCAGACAGAGCAGCCCCCGGGACCAGTGAATGAGCAACCGAACTATTGATTGCTCCAGTATCCACTAAAAACTTTTCAGATGTCCCCAGAATTGTCCTAGTACATAAGGTCCTTGTTGATCAACTGGTACTGCTATATGGCCCCCGCTCTGTCCATGACTGTCTCATGCATATTTACTTCCATCATATCCATTGTCTTGATAGTACTCATGATAGTACTGTCTACCCTGGGGGTCATCGAAATAATTCCTTCTAGACTCACTACCAGAGATTTCCTCTTGTCTCATACTATTTCGATCAGGGTTACCTCGTCCTCTGCCTCTCCCTCTACTAAAACCACCATGGCCACGGAGCAACAGACACTCTGCTCTCCAATGTCCCTCCTGCCTACAGTTAGAACACTGATTTATTCCAATGTTAGGAGGTGGACCCACTCCTCCACCTCTTCCACCCATTGCTCTTCTGGGAGATGAACCTCTTCCTCATCCCCTATCACTGCTCTGTCCTCTACTAACCTGTTGCAACAGTACTCTTGTTTTCAATTCCTTAACCTTTTTGTCAGATTTGTCCTTACTCTCATTCTCTCGATGTTCGTAATACTGGGCCATGCTAAGAATTACAGACGGGGCCGCAGTAGTCCACGTACTTTCAGCAGCCTGTAGTCGAGTCATTATTTCCGGGAGCAGGTTAGTAATGAATCGAATTACAAATAATCGTATACCACCCTCCGTGGATAGATCCTGTCCACTAAAATCTATAAATACTTTTTCAAACCGCGTGAAGAAATCTGAAACACTTTCTTCCTTCTTCTGTCTGCAAGCCGTTAATTTATCCCAATCAACCTTTCGAGGGGGAAGAAGAGTTTGCATATAGGTGATAATTCTGGCTGGTACGGCCAAAACCTCGTCCTTAGGTTTGTCCCCTGGTTTACGATCTTTATCCCATGTTTTAATCTGATCCCAAGTTCCACCTAATTGTGGGGCATGATCAGTATCATGTATCTGTCTAAAAATATCTACCGGAATCAAAAGACCGAAAAACAGTTCAATATCAGCCAAAGTCATCACGGCTGAATTTGCAGCTTCAGTTAATTCTTTATAATAAGCAGTGGGATTTTTACGGGGATCAGGGAGTTGGCCCTTTAAGGTAAGAACTTCACTTCTTTTCCACGGTGTATAAACCCATTGTTCTTGCAGTCGGGCATCTACACAAGCCCTAATTACTTGTACACCCCCATCTTTTAATTCAGGGAGCTCAGGATGATAAAGGGGATGTACTTCCCTCATCGGGTGCTGCGTTCCCCAATCAGCACACTTCCTATACATTCGTTCACGATAATGCATCAAGGATGCAACATTTTGGAACACTTCCTTAACTTGTAAATCGAATTTAAAAGCCCGGTCCCTAATATCAAATAATATCTGGGGGGCTAATCCTTCTACAAAACATTGTTTCCATAAAGAGATCAATCAGACAGCCATATGTTCCAGGGCCATTTGTTGTGGCACTGGTTCAAAATCCTTCATAGTACTCCAAATATCCTCCAAAGAATAAACCGGGTTTCGCATCCATTGGGATGCTTGTACCACGATTGCCCTTCTTTCTTCGGATCCCAGAGACGATCGAGTAAAAGCTAGTTGACTGTCCAAATCCCCTCTGGGGCGTTTAGGTGTAACATCTATAGGGACGGAAGTAGCTCCACTCGAGGAGACTGCTAAGTCTCTCATCGGTGGCGTTAAAAATACTGGGTGCAAGGATAAGGCAGTAGTGGGTTCAGGCATTAAAGAAATTAATTCTGAGGTAGTTGGTCAGAGAGTAGGAGGAGAGAGAACCGGGGCATGAGGGGACACGGCTACTGGGACAGTAGCGGCTATGGTCATCCCCACAGGTGGCGTGTCTCCAATCTGGCCTGCTCTAACTAGTGGCACTGCTGGATATAGACCCTGGGGTGCATACAGAGGGAGTGGACGAGCCTCCAGTAACTCTTCTATCTCATCTCCCGTTTCCGTTCGAGTTACATAACTTTTATCTGTCTGTAATCGAAATTTTCTATCCATTTGCTCAATATTCTTTTCTACTTTCTATTTTTTGTAAGCTACTGCCTTTTGGGTAATCGTCTGTCCTGATTTAAGCTTCCCCAATTTTTCTTCCTTTATTCGCCGCCGTTTCGCTTCCTTCAACCATAGGTTCAAAGAATCGAGCATTGATTGACGGGTCTTTTTCATGAACAATTTATTCTGCAAATAATTTATCTTCTTCTCATCAAAAGACCCGGTTAGGGGCCATTGCAAATCTCTAATATCCTTGGTATATTTATTCCAAAAAGTATTAAACAAAATTGGAGAAAGACCGTGTTTTACATAATATTCGAAACTCGGGCTGCCTTCCGGGGGAGCAGGCTATCTTTCTTCCAGCCTTCCACCCCGTCGTCAGCAACATCCAAAACATATTTTGCTAAAACACAACATATTTATAAATTCACCACATTACCATCACAACACTTACTCATTCATTCGGACGTGTCCTTTTTCACCACATACTCATTTGATCCCGTAACATACAATTGCTCTATAAGTAAAGTGCTTAAAGGAAAATACATTTTTCTTCACTTATTGTTTCTTTCGTTCTTATTTTCAAATCAAATTCTTCAATACCATACTATAATTCTCGTAATACAAAATGACATGTCTTTTCCAAATCGAACAGAGCCCGTCGACTCCTGTTTGGGGAATCAATCTCGCCGGATTCCGAACCAAAAACTGTTCACAAAAGAGACAGTCCATAGACTGCCCTGAGATCATCAGACAGGCGACCCACAAACCCTATTACAGACCATCCCATAGTCCTGTGCTGGTTGGGGCGGGCGGTTGGACGCGTGGCTCCAGAACCCAGGCTTACCCAGTTGCTCTTAGGGCTTTTCCAAAGAGGATTCGGCCGAGTGAGCACCCTCCGTGCAACACTAAGGCGTCCGATGTTGGCTCAAACTTCACCAAACAAGTCTCTGGGGCATCCACCCGTGCAGCCACTCCGCTGCCACGTCAGACCCTCAGATTCCCTGTGGCTCGCCGACCACTACTTTCCAAATACAGTTAACTGTTACTAAAAGCCACTTCTTCCAAGTGCTTTCTATTCCATCGATGTCGAATCAGCATACAATACAATTCACTCACCTGGTGCACTCAGGTCTGATTGCGGATTCTCCACTGCCGACTCCTTTATAGACCAACACGGTCATCTGTTCCGGGTTAAGCCCGAAGGACTCTGGCGAAGGGTTTTTTAGCAGCTGGAAAGGTCACTGGACTCGAGAGTGGAATTTCTTTTTTTTCTACCACAAACTGGTTTCTCAATCAGGATCCTCTTTCCGTCCACCCACTCGGCCAGAACCCCTCCCTGTCCCTCCTCTCCTGTTTACAGGAGGGGACGACCCTATCGCGGAGTCCCGGCGGAGTCCCAACTGAAGTACCAAAAAATTATATCATAGAGCTATACTTACCAATAGCCAATATACCTCTTTACCAATAATAAGTCAGTCGGCAATGGAGAAGGTTCAATTGTTTATTTTGCAAAAAGGCCCTATATAGGGGACCCTCTCTCACCACAGCCCTCGAAGGTGCGCAGAGAAGACTCCAGAATACAAGCAGTACAATGCATATATACTTTCTACATACCTCATGAAACCCCCCTAGAAGGAAAAACACCACTTGTCAAGGAGCCAACAAGAAAGCCCATATAAGGCACAATTGATTGCTATGAAGCTTAGCTCATGCTATTCCGGGGGTAGGTCAGTAAAGGTGCCACCCTTTCTATATGGGGCATGGGAGTACAGGAACGGCGCCTGCAAGAATGTGCTCATCCTACAAGAAAGGCAGATGTGACCTTGGTTTCCCTGAGCTAGAAACTAATAGTCTGTTCATAGCCCAGGCTGGCATCTCAGGTCACCGTACAGAAGCAGGTCAGGTGTTTTCCTAACTAGCAGAGGGAGACACAGGGAAACAAAATGAAGATGGCGTCTGTTATAGCAAAAGGCCTGATTCTGCACCAGTGTATAACTTTCGGGTATTTACATAGGAGTTTCATATGGTAACACACTAACATATTGGATACATTAGGCCAACATCATGTAATATCGAATTTATACTCCTTCATCGGTTAAAATTTTCACTTATGTACCCGAGTTTAATTTATAGAGGTCCTTGGGTATCCCATTGGGACCAGAGGCTTTACGGCTGACATACCCTCATTCGCATTCTGAACCTCTTCTACATCAAACTCTAGAGCGAGTGGTTCAACTTTCCGTAAACAGAAGGGGCCTGTATGTTCTATGTCAACCTCTGCGTATATCTGTGTAAAGTGACTAACCCACCGTTTGGCTGGAATGACGCACTCCGTTCTTGTTGTGTTATTATCTTCAAAAAAGGAGCTATTAACTACCTTCCAAAATGTTGCACTATCCGCTTGTGCGCTTGCTTGAGTTAAATCCTCTCATGCCTGAGCCCTTAAAATAGCCTTCCTTAATTGTAAAGCCGTATCATATGCTTTCCTTCATCTTTTAATCTGTTCGGGATCTCTAGGTAAACATTGTAATGCGCCCATAAGGGCTTTGTGAGCTTTCGAGCTGTCAGCATTAAACCACTTAACCTCTTTTACACCTACCAAGGTCTTCTTGCCTGTTAACTTATTACCAATTAGCTTTGTTAACTTATCATAAGCCGGGAGTACTTCTGTAGGCTAACTATGTCCGTTAAGGCACTGCTCACTCTCCTCTTTACCCTCAGTATGTAACTCTTCTAAAAAGAGCTTGGTGACCATTTTCTCCCATTTTATTTTCCGATCCTGGTATGGGGGCCGAAAGTCCCTATTCGAAAAGATTTTTTTCTCAACACCCCGAAAGACCATTAGCCCTTTGGATTCAGCAATGATGGGATTATGTTCACTGAAACCGGTTCGAACCGCATGGGCGATTTATTTCTATTTCTACAAGAAGCAAATTCAAATGTAAAAAACATTGAATTGAAAACAGCTGGAGAAATCTGTTCCTTGGATCCTGCAAATGTGTGCAGATATTTTAATCATAGGTTTGGAGCTATGATGTTTTTCATCTACAATAAAAATAATCTACCTCTTGAAGAGGGTATTGATTTCTTTTGGAAAAAGGAGTACCATGCCAGATGTGCACCTCATATTCACATGCTGTTATGGATCAAGAATGCACCAAAGTCTGGAACTGATCCTTATGAAAGTGTTTTGTCTTTCATTATATATGTTACCTGTGCCATACCAAAAGAAGGAGGAAAAAACAGCTTGAGACAACAAGTTTTATGGTTTCAAAGTCATCGATGTGTTAAATATTGTCAACGAAAATACAAGTCAAAGGAAATATTTTACACAAAATGTCGTTTTTGATTTCCACGTCCAGTAATTTCAAAAGGGGGAGTGAACAGTTTCATGTCGTCAGTAAGACATATTATAACTCGGAAATCTCCAAAGAATACTTGCAACATAAAAAGAACTGAAGATTCAAAATATATTAATGACTACAATCCAGTGATTTTGATGATGTGGAATGCAAATATGGATATCCAGTATGTTGCAGATAATTCAATTGCTGTTGCTGGCTATGTTATGTCATATATAATAAAATCCGAGAAGACGGAGTTGAAAGAAATGTGGCAAGAAATTTACCAAGAGAAGACTCTTAGTAACAAATTGTACAGCTTTAGTTTAAAGATGCTTTCACATCGAGAAATTGGATCCTACGAATGTTTGGATCTGTTGACCTCTGCAAGTTTATATTCAAAGTCAAGAGGAATCATTTGGGTAAATGGAGGTCTTGCTGCAACACGAAATTGAGTATTACATTCTGTACAAATACTCAGAAACAACCTCCTAATTGACCTATATTGCTTTTTACTATGGCCACCTACGGCTCATTTGCAAAACAGTACCCCAATATAAGTGTCACACACCAAAATTAATTCAAAAAATATATATATTTAATTCTTCATTTAAAAAGATTTTGTATTTCTTTATATATTTTTTAGTTTTTCTGTTATTCAATGCTTAGAAAGGATCCATTATTTACAAATACATATAACAGTTTTACAAATAGACAAACAATTGCCAGTATCCTTATAGTGCCTCTAATATCTTTGTGAGTAATAATTCTACAGAATTTGGTCATTTTTGTCAATATATATACAGTAATTTCAATATACATAGCTCCAGATTCTAACAATTTCTTCATCTGTAGCTATATTAGAGGCAAAGAAAGTGGCAGTACAATTTTAAAATCCAAAAACATGTCATTAAAACACAAATAACCCCACACTCAACCCCCAAACTCAACCATCTATACTTCATTCTTACCTGTCAAACCATCTACCACACTACCATTCATACACCAACGAGAAATTCTGTCATATCGGAGATCCTGAAAAATAGTTATTAGAGACAAGCTATTTCATTCTCTGATATGCGATTGTATCCGATCAATCTCCTCTGATATATATATATATATATATTCACTGAAAAAACCATAGGTTATAGACCATATATAGTTAGGAATTCGCATTTACAAAACCTTATTTTACTCACACAAAACCATTGAAATTCCATATATAGTTAGTTGCACTAACTATATATCGCGCACCCGCAATCCACTGCTGATGATGTCACATATTACATCATTCATGACATGGTCAGTGACATCACTGATGACATCACTGATGACATCTCAAATGACATCACTGATGACATCTCAAATGACATCACTGATGACATCACTGATGACATCTCATTTGACATTACTGATCACATCACTGATGATATCATTCATGTGATAATACGATGAACCTCTTCAGACTCTAATATAACCTTAGATACAATCAGTGTAAACAGACACTCACAGACTGTCACTCATCCATGGAGTTACTCACACACCTAGTCAGTCATGCAAAGAATCAATCACACCTCCATTTCCTCAACTATACAGTTATACAAACTTTACTTATTCAAACATATACTAACACATATTTACTCTCTTATACAATCCCTGATACAAGTTCACAATGATCCATACAGCCACTCACACATTCACTGGCTCTTATGCACAGTTATTTATATATGTCAACTCTCACATGTACTGTGTTTTACATATGTACTTACTTTGACATGTAGCACTGAGATATCCATTCACTCACCAATACACTCATGCACACAGTCAACCGCCCATACAGCTGTTTCCACATGCACTTTTGAAACCATACATCTAGTGAATCAACTGCTCACACATCTATGCACAGATTCATACACCTCCCAGCCACCCACACACACACTCAGTCTCCCATACAAATACTTGGGCAACCAATCAATAACCCATATAGTTACTCATATAGCTACTTATCAACACATGCAACAGTTTACAGAACAACAGACATAATGATGCACAAATTAAGACAGTTTAGTCACTAACCCATGCACTCAGTGAGACACATTTAATCACTCACTCATACAGTCAGTCATGCACCTACTAAATCCTTCATCCAGACACTTATACATCCACTCATTCTTCAATATGTAAGACATATTTTAATTTTACAAAAACATACAGTCACTGGATGTTGTCATCAGTGATGTCATCAGTGATGTCATTTGAGATGTCATCAGTGATGTCATCAGTGATGTCACTGACCATGTCATGAATGATGTAATATGTGACATCATCAGCAGTGGATTGCGGGTGCGCGATATATAGTTAGTGCAACTAACTATATATGGAATTTCAATGGTTTTGTGTGAGTAAAATAAGGTTTTGTAAATGCGAATTCCTAACTATATATGGTCTATAACCTATGGTTTTTTCAGTGAATTTTCAAGGTTTTGTAAATGCTAATTCCTAACTATATATGGTCTATAACCTATGGTTTTTTCAGTGAATTTTCAAGGTTTTGTAAATGCTAATTCCTAACTATATATGGTCTATAACCTATGGTTTTTTCAGTGAATATATATATATACATACATATATAAACATATATCATCTGTATATCTATATAAATAAAAACATAAATGCATGCATACATATACTTATATGCATACAGATGCATGTTATTTACATGAAAGTTGAAAAAACACTAATAAAAGCAAAGCTAAAAAGCCACCTCATTACAAACAGAATGGCTTTAACTTAAACGAGGGCGAGATCTATTGCATTTTCAATGCTTGTTTACTTTGGTTCCATCAAGAAGGCATTCAGATGTGTCACACATTTGCCATAAATTCTGAATGTTAGCACTCTAGTTGCACATTAGATCACTGTAGTAAAGCTACTGCTCACCAGGGACGTCTGCTGCTGGTATTCAAAGTGCATGTTTCAGTCTGCATGTCAGAATTTTTTTAATGAAATTGAAGAGGGTTTGAGAAGTCACTCAAAATGTGCCCTAATTTTTCTTTCTGCAGCACTAATCATAATTCATATGGCAAAATATACCCCCTCATTTTGTTCCTTTTTAAATTAAATGTTTTAAGAGTTACCACTTTATTCCAATCAAGATGGCTTCAGGTGTGCCATACCTTTGTAATAAGTAGGACTGTTAGCGCTCTAGTTGTTCTTTAGAACTCTCTGGGACATTCTGTCATTGGGCTATACTTGGGCTACATCTGGGTGATATTTGGGCTACATTTGGGCTCTTTTGTCTCTGGTGGCCATTTTGGGAGACTGCATGTCAGAATTTTTTAATAAAATAGAAGAGGATTTGAAAAGTCACTCAAAATGTGCCCTAATTTTTCTTTCTGCAGCACTAATAATACCTTCTATTGCATAATATACCCCCTCATTTTGTTCCTTTTTAAATTAAATGTTTTAAGAGTTACCACTTTATTCCCATCACGATGGCTCCAGGTGTGCTATACCTTTGTAATAAGTAGGAATGTTAGCGCTCTAGTTGTTCTTTAGAACACTCTGGGACATTCTGTCATTGGGCTATACTTGGGCTACATCTGGGTTATATTTGGGCTACATTTGGGCTCTTTTGTCTCTGGTGGCCATTTTGGGAGACTGCATGTCAGAATGTTTTAATGAAATAGAAAAGGATTTGAGAAGTCACTCAAAATGTGCCCTAATTTTTCATTCTGCAGCACTAATCATACTTTCTATGGCAAAATATACCCCCTCATGTTGTTTCTTTTTAAATTAAATGTTTTAAGAGTTACCACTTTATTCCAATCAAGATGGCTTCAGGTGTGCCATACCTTTGTAATAAGTAGGACTGTTAGCGCTCTAGTTGTTCTTTAGAACACTCTGGGACATTCTGTCATTGGGCTATACTTGGGCTACATCTGGGTGATATTTGGGCTACATTTGGGCTCTTTTGTCTCTGGTGGCCATTTTGGGAGACTGCATGTCAGAATGTTTTAATGAAATAGAAAAGGATTTGAGAAGTCACTCAAAATGTGCCCTAATTTTTCATTCTGCAGCACTAATCATACTTTCTATGGCAAAATATACCCCCCTCATGTTGTTTCTTTTTAAATTAAATGTTTTAAGAGTTACCACTTTATTCCAATCAAGATGGCTTCAGGTGTGCCATACCTTTGTAATAAGTAGGACTGTTAGCGCTCTAGTTGTTCTTTAGAACACTCTAGGAGGCTGCAGTAGAACACAAAGGAATCAACTGACAGTCTCTGTCCTTGTTGGATGTACATGTTTTACTGAGAATGTCAGACTTCATTTTCACATGACTGAGAAAGATAATGTGAATTTACAGAAAATATGCTTTCAGTTTAGCTTATAGATCCCCTTCCAAACCACTGTGGGAAAATCATGAGATATTAGTTTTCTTTCAAACAATATTCATGATATCACAGCAGAAGGTTTTTTCACATGGTAAAATCACCTTAGAACTCACCACAATTCCTAAAACGAGTATGGTACCATCAACAAATGATTTATAATGTAACTAAAGTCCTAAAACCCTCTATTAACTACAATGCTTTTTAATGAGGTGCTATCATGTATATTGGTCCCAAGATGGCTGCCAACACTTCTTGGATGAAGTGCTGACAGCCAATCAGATCTGATGTGTGGTTAGGCTCCGCCCAGATATATATCTTTTTTTGAACCTAAATTACTCAAAATCCACTGGAGTACAAATATTGAGACCTAGCAAAGGCACATCGGGCTAACAGTCCCTACAATTTTGCCAAGTTTCATGCAAATCCATTCAGCCGTTCGAGCTAAAAGTGAGGCCAACCGCCCTATGGAAATTAACATGGGAAAAACGTGTTTTGGGACCCCCCTTTTTTCTCAGCCCCCCCTTGATGAAACCCCCCCAAATTGTCAGGGGCTGCTCAGAAACAAAATGTTCAATTTTCCTGAAAATTTCAGCATATTCCGTCCACAAACGCCAAAGTTATTAGACATAGAATTTTCAAAAATCCCATAGAGAAAAAACCCTAACTATATATACCTACTGGCGACCGCCAGTAGGTAATATATATATATATATATATATATATATATATATATATATATATATATATTACCTACTGGCGGTCGCCAGTAGGTAGTTATAGTTAGGATTTTTTTCAATGTTAAATCTCAAAATTCTATTTGGAATAACTTTGACGCCGGTTGACGAATCTGCCTGAAAATTTCCTCAAAATGGCCTCGTCGAGCTCCGGTCCTTCCCTGAAAGTTTGGGGGGGATGCGTCAAGCGGGGGCTGAGATAAAAAGGGGGTCCCAAAACGCATTTTCCCCATGTTAATTTCCATAGGGCGGTCAACCTCACTTTTAGCCCGAACGGCTGAATGGATTTACACCAAATTTGGCAAAATTGTAGGGACTGGTAGCCCGATGTGCCTTTGCTATGTCTCAAGATATGTGCTCCAGTGGATTTTGAGTAATTAAGGTTCAAAAATATATATTTATCTGTAAGCGCGCCCCGGTACGCGAACCGGGGCGCTAACCAGCGCGCTACGCGACTTGCGCGCGGAAAGCTGATTGGCTCACGGGTGTCTGTAAACATTCGAAACAGTCCGGAGCGGCCGCCATCTTGTGTCTCGGTAGGATCGAGACACAAGAGGTGGCAAAAACAAAGTGGGAAATGACCATAAGGGGGCAGAGAAGACCCCCCCTGACCCATGGATGAACGCCTCCTCAGCCCCAGACATCACCATTGCCATCCCGGAAGGCTACAAGATCATCCGAAAGGACCGCTTCAAGCAAACAGGAGGAGGCATCGCCATTGTTCATAAGAATTCCATCCGCATCTCAACCAGCTCAGACGTCAACCTCGCTAGCGCCGAACACCTTCACTTCCAGATCCACACCGACCCCAAGACCACACTCAGAGGCACCCTCCTCTACCGGCCTCCAGGACCCCGTGCACAATTCAGTGATGACATCACTGACTTTATCACCGCACATGCCCTCCCCTCCGAGGACTACATTCTATTGGGAGACCTCAATTTTCACCTGGAAAAGAGCAATGACAGCAACGCCACCTCCCTTCTGGACAATCTCGCCAACCTCGGACTCAAACAACTCGTCAATACCCCCACCCACAATGCAGGTCACACACTCGACCCTATCTTCACCTCCAGCAAACATGTCTCCTTCAGTCACACCACAGTTCTCCATTGGACGGACCACAGCTGCGTTCACTTCATCTACAATAAGACCACAACCCACAACCATCCTCAACCTACTCTGCGAAGAAACTGGAACAAAATCACCACCGACCAGATCTCCTCATCGCTTCTTCAAAACCCCCCTGCCCACTCATCGAACGCCAACCAAGCAGCCATTAACCTCACTCATTGGCTAACCAACAGCGCCGACATCCTAGCACCGTTGAAAAAACGCCACATCAAACTAGGCAGAAAAAACGCCGCCTGGTTCAACGATGATCTTAAGAAATCTAAGAAACTCTGCCGCTCCCTCGAGAAGGCATGGAAAAAAGACCCGAACACCAGCACCAAGGACGCCTTCAAAAACGCTTCCCGCATTCACCACCAACTAATCCGGTCTGCCAAGAAAGCCGCATTCAAAGACCGACTAGATAACAACGCTCACAACAGCAAGGAATTATTCAACATCGTCAAAGAATTTACCAACCCCTCAGCCAACTCCAACGACATCACCCCCTCTCAAGCCCTTTGCGACTCCCTAGCTTCGTTCTTCCACGACAAAATCGCAGACATCCACAACAGCTTCGACAACCAACCCGGACACCAACCCACCCAACCGTCTGCCGTACCTTCACCCCCCTCGAACATCCTCGACGACTGGAACCCAATCTCCACTGAGGACACCATCCGCCTAATGAACTCCATCCACTCAGGATCCCCCACAGACCCTTGCCCTCACCACATCTTCAACAAAGCAGACTCCATCATAGCACCACACCTCAGAGACGTCATCAACTGCTCCCTCAACTCCGCCACCTTCCCGGAAAGCTGGAAACACGCAGAACTCAGCGCCCTTCTGAAAAAACCCACAGCTGACCCCACCGAACTCAAAAACTACCGCCCCATCTCGCTCCTTCCATTCCCGGCCAAAGTCATCGAGAAAGCTATCAAACCAGCTCGCCGCCTTCCTCGAAACCAACAAATCCCTCGACTCTTTACAGTCCGGATTCCGAGCCAAACACAGCACTGAGACCGCACTCATTGCAGCAACAGACGACATTCGAACTCTATTGGACAATGGAGACACAGTCGCCCTCATCCTCCTTGACCTCTCCGCAGCCTTCGACACAGTCTGTCATCGCACCCTGCTACAACGCCTCAGAAACATCGGAATCCAAGGAAAAGCACTGGAATGGATCACCTCGTTCCTTACAGGAAGAACTCAGAGAGTCCACCTTCCACCATTCAAATCAGAGGCCACTGAAGTCATTTGCGGCGTGCCACAAGGATCTTCACTAAGCCCCACCCTCTTCAACGTATACATGAGCCCCCTCGCGACCATCGCACGCCAACACAATCTCAACATCATCTCCTACGCTGATGACACTCAACTGATCCTCTCACTCACCAACGACCCGAACACCGCTAAAACCAACCTACATGAAGCAATGAAAGAAGTAGCCGAGTGGATGAAGCAAAGCCGTATGAAACTGAACTCAGATAAAACAGAAGTCCTTATCCTAGGTACCTCCCCCTCCGCCTGGGACGACTCTTGGTGGCCAGTGGCCCTTGGAAAACCACCCATCCCGACGGACAACGCACGGAACCTGGGCGTCATCCTGGACTCCTCACTCTCAATGAACAGACAAGTCAACGCCGTTTCATCATCTTGCTTCAACATTCTTCGCATGCGCAAAAAAACATTTCGGTGGATCCCAACCGAAACTAGAAAAACGGTCACCCACACACTGGTCACGAGCCGCCTGGACTACGGAAACAACCTATACGCCGGTACCACCGCAAAACTCCAGAAAAAACTCCAACGCATCCAGAACGCTTCAGCCAGACTCATACTAGACATCCCGCGTAAAGACCACATTTCCGGTCACCTGAAAAACCTCCACTGGCTCCCCGTCAATAAGAGGATTACATTCCGCCTCCTAAACCACGCACACAAAGCACTTTACGAACTTGGACCCGAATGCCTCAACACACGACTTTCCTTCTACACCGCCTCCCGCCAGCTACGATCCTCCAACCAAGCCTTTGCTACTTTTCCTCGCATCAACAAAACCACCATGGGAGAAAGATCCTTCTCCTACCTGGCAGCTAAAACCTGGAACTCACTTCCCACTCACCTTCGCCTCACTCAGAACCACCTAGCATTCAGAAAGCAACTTAAAACCTGGATATTCGACAAATATTCCCCTCCCTTCTTCAAGCGCCTTGAGACCCTCTGGGTATGTAGCGCGCTATATAAATTATTTGACTTTTGACTTTGACTTTATGTGGGGGCAATAAAAGGGCCCCGTGGGGCAAAAACATTTTTTTATTTTTTTTTCGTTTTTTGCGGGGGAGCGCCCGGTACGCGCACCGGGGAGTGTACCGGGGAGCGTACGAAAGTGAAAAAAAGTATGTAAGAGTTTAAAAAATGATAACAAATTTTTATTATTGGAAGGTAGTTCTGAAAAGAACTTTATTTTTTTTTATTTTTCTGAACATTTTTTGTTTTTTTTGGTTTTTTTAGGGAAGAAACAAAAAACTGGGAATTAACAGTGGCTCAACAGGAGCAAAAAATTTAAAAAAAGCTACTGCTTTCTTTTCTTGCTGCAGTGGTGGTTGTCTACAGCATCATTAATGAGGGAAATACTTAGTTGCCCGTAGCAGATGGTCTTTCCACAATAAATGCAGACCATCTTTAATCCACCAAATTTAATTTGTATGTTTGGCGTCATTTCGCGCCCTTCTGGTGCTGCAACCGAAATTTCATCTGTGGAGGTGCTGGCCTGAGTATCTCTGTTTTTCTGAGGCATGTCCCGTACCTCAGCCTGTGCCAAATTGTTAGGATGCCACCTCTCCATGTGGCGGATCATTGTATAATTCCCAAAGGAATACTTTTTCTTTGGGTTGCCCCTGGAGAGGACTTTGTTGCAAATCAAACAGGTGACATGTGGGGCATTCAATTTGTTTTGCCCAGCAGGGATGGAGAAGTACTCCCATATAAAATGCACTTTCACATGCCTTTCCCTAGTTCTTCCCGCAAGAATCTCCTAGGCTGTTCCTCCTCATCATCTTCTTCCTCCTCTTCTTCAACTCTTGGAAGGATCAGGGGTGCTGGACCTTCCTTTCTGGGTGGTGGTGGTGGGGATGCACCGGCTGCAGCTACTACTGAAGCCATATCTCTGCTCACAAATAGCTCTTGCTCTCTCAAAGAAGAAAGTAAGAATGAGGAAAAAAGGAGGGGGCTTTCATCATTTGGAGAAAAAAAAAGTTGAGAACCAATGAAAAGTGTTATTTTCAGGTCACATGTCCCGACGCGCTTACGTTACGTGCTCCGGCGCGCTTACGTTTCGCGCTCCGGGTCGCGCCACGGAGCGCTTCCGGGTGCGTTTACGCAGCGAGCCTAAAGAACGCATCACGCGGTTACGCGATACATCACGCTTACGCGGCGCATCACGATGTTGTTTTCGTTCGCGGCAATTGCGCTGACGGGGCGCTCACCGTTACGCGCACCGGGGCGCTAAACAGAGTTGCGCTTACCGGGGCACTGCCCGGTGCGCGTAACGGGAGCGCACCGGGGCAAAAATGTAAAAAAAAAAAATTTCAACATAAAAAAAATTGTATTAAATAAATATAAAATACATTATTGATTTTAATGAAGTATCTATTTTACAGCTATTGATATAGTAAGGATTTAGCTTTTAAAAAACCTTTGAAATTCACTGAAAAAACCATAGGTTTCACACCAGTTATAGTTAGGAATTAGCATTTAAAAAACCTATTACATTCACTGAAAAAACCATAGGTTTCACACCAGTTATAGTTACCTGGAAATTTTACTGACATAAAACCATTGAAATTCCCATGTTATAGTTAGTTGGACTCACTATAACTTGCTTGTGTAATGCACTGCTGATGACATCACATATTACATCACTCATGACATGGTCAGTGACATCACTCATGACATCACTGATGACATCATCCTTGTAACAGAGTAACAGACCTCCTTTCAGTGTAATGTAACCCTTGAAACACATAGTCAAAAAAAGAAACTAAAATTTTCGAAAAAAAAGAGATATCCATACCAGTTACAACCAATTCAGTATTATCACCATCTATATACACATCCACTCATTCATCAATAGTTCTATATATTCACTCATACATATACTCACTCATCATATGTAGTGCTACACCTATACATCCTGTTACACACCAACAGTCATCAAAAAGTTACTCACACGCATACTCACACATGCAAATAAACTATTGAACATCCATTTATATACATATACAGCTATACACACACTACAACCTTACTTCTAAGGAAACTTACACATACTTACTCTCTTAAACAATTACTTATAGAAACACATACTTATTTAAACAATAACTCTTTCAATCTCTCACTCTCACATATACTCACTTATATACATCAATACTCACATATACTACATTAGAACAAATGTAGTTAATTATAAAGATACTAGTGTGACAGTCATTCACTCACTAACACACACATATACACACTCATCCACCCATACAGTCCTGCACATATGCTGTCTTCAAAACTCATACAAACAGTGAGTCAGTCACCAACACATGCAGCCAATTATACACAAAATGAAACACTGATACAAACATTTAAATATTTAAACAATACTCGCTAATATATGTATTCACTAAGATACACTTAATAAGCCAGCTAACCAATCAATTTTTTTTTTAAAAGTATCCATTAAGACACTTATTTAAACATGTATTCTTCCATCGACCTTTTACATATAGATATATAAAACATATTTATTTTTCAGAAAGACACACATTCACTGGATGGTGTCATCAGTGATGTCATGAGTGATGTCACTGACCATGTCATGAGTGATGTAATATGTGATGTCATCAGTAGTGCATTACACGCGCAAGTTATAGTGAGTCCAACTAACTATAACGTGGGAATTTCAATGGTTTTATGTCAGTATAATTTCCAGGTAACTATAACTGGTGTGAAACCTATGGTTTTTTCAGTGAATTTAATAGGTTTTTTAAATGCTAATTCCTAACTATAACTGGTGTGAAACCTATGTTTTTTTCAGTGAATATATATATATGTATATATATATATATATATATATATATATATATATATATATATATATATATATATATATATATATATATATATATATATATATATATATATTCACTGAAAAAACCATAGGTTATAGACCATATATAGTTAGGAATTCGCATTTACAAAACCTTATTTTACTCACACAAAACCATTGAAATTCCATATAGAGTTAGTTGCACTAACTATATATCGCGCACCCGCAATCCACTGCTGATGATGTCACATATTACATCATTCATGACATGGTCAGTGACATCACTGATGACATCACTGATGACATCTCAAATGACATCACTGATGACATCTCAAATGACATCACTGATGACATCACTGATGACATCTCATTTGACATTACTGATCACATCACTGATGATATCATTCATGTGATAATACGATGAACCTCTTCAGACTCTAATATAACCTTAGATACAATCAGTGTAAACAGACACTCACAGACTGTCACTCATCCATGGAGTTACTCACACACCTAGTCAGTCATGCAAAGAATCAATCACACCTCCATTTCCTCAACTATACAGTTATACAAACTTTACTTATTCAAACATATACTAACACATATTTACTCTCTTATACATTCCCTGATACAAGTTCACAATGATCCATACAGCCACTCACACATTCACTGGCTCTTATGCACAGTTATTTATATATGTCAACTCTCACATGTACTGTGTTTTACATATGTACTTACTTTGACATGTAGCACTGAGATATCCATTCACTCACCAATACACTCATGCACACAGTCAACCGCCCATACAGCTGTTTCCACATGCACTTTTGAAACCATACATCTAGTGAATCAACTGCTCACACATCTATGCACAGAGTCATACACCTCCCAGCCACCCACACACACACTCAGTCTCCCATACAAATACTTGGGCAACCAATCAATAACCCATATAGTTACTCATATAGCTACTTATCAACACATGCAACAGTTTACAGAACAACAGACATAATGATGCACAAATTAAGACAGTTTAGTCACTAACCCATGCACTCAGTGAGACACATTTAATCACTCACTCATACAGTCAGTCATGCACCTACTAAATCCTTCATCCAGACACTTATACATCCACTCATTCTTCAATATGTAAGACATATTTTAACTTTACAGAAACATACAGTCACTGGATGTTGTCATCAGTGATGTCATCAGTGATGTCATTTGAGATGTCATCAGTGATGTCATCAGTGATGTCACTGACCATGTCATGAATGATGTAATATGTGACATCATCAGCAGTGGATTGCGGGTGCGCGATATATAGTTAGTGCAACTAACTATATATGGAATTTCAATGGTTTTGTGTGAGTAAAATAAGGTTTTGTAAATGCGAATTCCTAACTATATATGGTCTATAACCTATGGTTTTTTCAGTGAATTTTCAAGGTTTTGTAAATGCTAATTCCTAACTATATATGGTCTATAGCCTATGGTTTTTTCAGTGAATATATATATATACATACATATATAAACATATATCATCGGTATATCTATATAAATACAAACATAAATGCATGCATACATATACTTATATGCATTTTAGGGTTGTTAGGGCGTTTTCGTGTGTATTATGTTGCTTTTTTAGGGCTTTTGGGTCAATTAAGTAGGGTTCCCGGAGCCTAGGGCTGAGGGGCCGGTTCAGTTTCGTGCGTATTGGTGTTGGCAAGGTTTTGAGGGATTTTGGCGGTTTTTGGTCGAGATTTGGCCGTTTTATGGCTTTTTTTTGTGTTTGCGGGGGGCGCGTATTCGGGTTGAAATTCGTCCCCGTTCCAGTGGATGGATTGGGCTGATTTTTGGTGAGATGTTAGGGAATCGCTGGAACTAGTGTCCAACCAAGTTTGAAGCGGATCGGAGCAGTGGAAGTGCTTTAAAGAGCAATTTTTGTGCGGAGTAGCGAATTGCCATGTTATTCAATGGGAGTTTTTGGTGCGCATGGAGAAGGTGAATTTGGGGTGTTCCAGTTGCGCTAGAGGGACGGGGCTTGGGTGAGCTGTAGGGAGAGTGGATCGGCAGGTGTGCCGAATTTTTGGGATTTGTTGGCCGAAGGGAAGGGTGTGCTTGGGCAAAGTCGATTTGGTGAAAACGGTGCGTTATATACATGAAAGTTGAAAAAACACTAATAAAAGCAAAGCTAAAAAGCCACCTCATTACAAACAGAATGGCTTTAACTTAAACGAGGGCGAGATCTATTGCATTTTCAATGCTTGTTTACTTTGGTTCCATCAAGAAGGCATTCAGATGTGTCACACATTTGCCATAAATTCTGAATGTTAGCACTCTAGTTGCACATTAGATCACTGTAGTAATGCTACTGCTCACCAGGGACGTCTGCTGCTGGTATTCAAAGTGCATGTTTCAGTCTGCATGTCAGAAATTTTTTAATGAAATAGAAGAGGATTTGAGAAGTCACTCAAAATGATCCCTAATTTTTCTTTCTGAAGCACTAATCATACTTTCTATGGCAAAATTAACCCCCTCATGTTGTTCCTTTTTAAATTGAGTGTTTTCAGACTTACCACTTCATTCCAATCAAGATGGCTTCTGGTGTGCCATACTTTTGTCATAAGTAAGACTGTTAGCGCTCTAGTTGTTCTTTAGAACACTCTGGGACATTCTGTCATTGGGCTATACTTGGGGTACATCTGGGTGATATTTGGGCTACATTTAGGCTCTTTTGTCTCTGGTGGCCATCTTGGGAGACTATGTCAGAATTTATCAATGAAATTGAAGAGGGTTTGAGAAGTCACTCAAAATGTGCCCTAATTTTTCTTTCTGCAGCACTAATCATAATTCATATGGCAAAATATACCCCCTCATTTTGTTCCTTTTTAAATTAAATGTTTTAAGAGTTACCACTTTATTCCAATCAAGATGGCTTCAGGTGTGCCATACCTTTGTAATAAGTAGGACTGTTAGCGCTCTAGTTGTTCTTTAGAACACTCTGGGACATTCTGTCATTGGGCTATACTTGGGCTACATCTAGGTGATATTTGGGCTACATTTGGGCTCTTTTGTCTCTGGTGGCCATTTTGGGAGACTGCATGTCAGAATTTTTTAATGAAATAGAAGAGGATTTGAAAAGTCACTCAAAATGTGCCCTAATTTTTCTTTCTGCAGCACTAATAATACCTTCTATTGCATAATATACCCCCTCATTTTGTTCCTTTTTAAATTAAATGTCTTAAGAGTTACCACTTTATTCCCATCACGATGGCTCCAGGTGTGCTATACCTTTGTAATAAGTAGGACTCTTAGCGCTCTAGTTGTTCTTTAGAACACTCTGGGACATTCTGTCATTGGGCTATACTTGGGCTACATCTGGGTGATATTTGGGCTACATTTGGGCTCTTTTGTCTCTGGTGGCCATTTTGGGAGACTGCATGTCAGAATGTTTTAATGAAATAGAAAAGGATTTGAGAAGTCACTCAAAATGTGCCCTAATTTTTCATTCTGCAGCACTAATCATACTTTCTATGGTAAAATATACCCCCTCATGTTGTTTCTTTTTAAATTAAATGTTTTAAGAGTTACCACTTTACTCCAATCAAGATGGCTTCAGGTGTGCCATACCTTTGTAATAAGTAGGACTGTTAGCGCTCTAGTTGTTCTTTAGAACACTCTAGGAGGCTGCAGTAGAACACAAAGGAATCAACTGACAGTCTCTGTCCTTGTTGGATGTACATGTTTTACTGAGAATGTCAGACTTCATTTTCACATGACTGAGAAAGATAATGTGAATTTACAGAAAATATGCTTTCAGTTTAGCTTATAGATCCCCTTCCAAACCACTGTGGGAAAATCATGAGATATTAGTTTTCTTTCAAACAATATTCATGATATCACAGCAGAAGGTTTTTTCACATGGTAAAATCACCTTAGAACCCACCACAATTCCTAAAACGAGTATGGTACCATCAACAAATGATTTATAATGTAACTAAAGTCCTAAAACCCTCTATAAACTACAATGCTTTTTAATGAGGTGCTATCATGTATATTGGTCCCAAGATGGCTGCCAACACTTCTTGGATGAAGTGCTGACAGCCAATCAGATCAGATGTGTGGTTAGGCTCCGCCCAGATATATATCTTTTTTTGAACCTAAATTAATCAAAATCCACTGGAGCACATATATTGAGACCTAGCAAAGGCACATCGGGCTAACAGTCCCTACAATTTTGCCAAGTTTCGTGCAAATCCATTCAGCCGTTGGAGCTAAAAGTGAGGCCAACCGCCCTATGGAAATTAACATGGGAAAAATGCGTTTTGGGACCCCCCTTTTTTCTCGGCCCCCCCTTGATGAAACCCCCCCAAATTGTCAGGGGCTGCTCAGAAACAGAATGTTCCATTTTCCTGAAAATTTCAGCCAATTCCGTCCACAAACGCCAAAGTTATTAGACATAGAATTTTCAAAAATCCCATAGAGAAAAAATCCTAACTATATATACCTACTGGCGACCGCCAGTAGGTAATATATATATATATATATATTCACTGAAAAAACCATAGGTTATAGACCATATATAGTTAGGAATTCGCATTTACAAAACCTTATTTTACTCACACAAAACCATTGAAATTCCATATATAGTTAGTTGCACTAACTATATATCGCGCACCCGCAATCCACTGCTGATGATGTCACATATTACATCATTCATGACATGGTCAGTGACATCACTGATGACATCACTGATGACATCTCAAATGACATCACTGATGACATCTCAAATGACATCACTGATGACATCACTGATGACATCTCATTTGACATTACTGATCACATCACTGATGATATCATTCATGTGATAATACGATGAACCTCTTCAGACTCTAATATAACCTTAGATACAATCAGTGTAAACAGACACTCACAGACTGTCACTCATCCATGGAGTTACTCACACACCTAGTCAGTCAATCAAAGAATCAATCACACCTCCATTTCCTCAACTATACAGTTATACAAACTTTACTTATTCAAACATATACTAACACATATTAACTCTCTTATACAATCCCTGATACAAGTTCACAATGATCCATACAGCCACTCACACATTCACTGGCTCTTATGCACAGTTATTTATATATGTCAACTCTCACATGTACTGTGTTTTACATATGTACTTACTTTGACATGTAGCACTGAGATATCCATTCACTCACCAATACACTCATGCACACAGTCAACCGCCCATACAGCTGTTTCCACATGCACTTTTGAAACCATACATCTAGTGAATCAACTGCTCACACATCTATGCACAGAGTCATACACCTCCCAGCCACCCACACACACACTCAGTATCCCATACAAATACTTGGGCAACCAATCAATAACCCATATAGTTACTCATATAGCTACTTATCAACACATGCAACAGTTTACAGAACAACAGACATAATGATGCACAAATTAAGACAGTTTAGTCACTAACCCATGCACTCAGTGAGACACATTTAATCACTCACTCATACAGTCAGTCATGCACCTACTAAATCCTTCATCCAGACACTTATACATCCACTCATTCTTCAATATGTAAGACATATTTTAACTTTACAGAAACATACAGTCACTGGATGTTGTCATCAGTGATGTCATCAGTGATGTCATTTGAGATGTCATCAGTGATGTCATCAGTGATGTCACTGACCATGTCATGAATGATGTAATATGTGACATCATCAGCAGTGGATTGCGGGTGCGCGATATATAGTTAGTGCAACTAACTATATATGGAATTTCAATGGTTTTGTGTGAGTAAAATAAGGTTTTGTAAATGCGAATTCCTAACTATATATGGTCTATAACCTATGGTTTTTTCAGTGAATTTTCAAGGTTTTGTAAATGCTAATTCCTAACTATATATGGTCTATAACCTATGGTCTTTTCAGTGAATTTTCATGGTTTTGTAAATGCTAATTCCTAACTATATAACTATGTTTTTTTCAGTGAATATATATATATACATACATATATAAACATATATCATCTGTATATCTACATATAAATACAAACATAAATGCATGCATACATATACTTATATGCATTTTAGGGTTGTTAGGGCGTTTTCGTGTGTATTATGTTGCTTTTTTAGGGCTTTTGGGTCAATTAAGTAGGGTTCCCGGAGCCTAGGGCTGAGGGGCCGGTTCAGTTTCGTGCGTATTGGTGTTGGCAAGGTTTTGAGGGATTTTGGCGGTTTTTGGTCGAGATTTGGCCGTTTTATGGCTTTTTTTTGTGTTTGCGGGGGCGCGTATTCGGGTTGAAATTCGTCCCGGTTCCAGTGGATGGATTGGGCTGATTTTTGGTGAGATGTTAGGGAATCGCTGGAACTAGTGTCCAGCCAAGTTTGAAGCGGATCGGAGCAGTGGAAGTGCTTTAAAGAGCAATTTTTGTGCGGAGTAGCGAATTGTCATGTTATTCAATGGGAGTTTTTGGTGCGCATGGAGAAGGTGAATTTGGGGTGTTCCAGTTGCGCTAGAGGGACGGGGCTTGGGTGAGCTATAGGGAGAGTGGATCGGCAGGTGTGCCGAATTTTTGGGATTTGTTGGCCGAAGGGAAGGGTGTGCTTGGGCAAAGTCGATTTGGTGAAAACGGTGCGTTATTTACATGAAAGTTGAAAAAACACTAATAAAAGCAAAGCTAAAAAGCCACCTCATTACAAACAGAATGGCTTTAACTTAAATGAGGGCGAGATCTATTGCATTTTCAATGCTTGTTTACTTTGGTTCCATCAAGAAGGCATTCAGATGTGTCACACATTTGCCATAAATTCTGAATGTTAGCACTCTAGTTGCACATTAGATCACTGTAGTAAAGCTACTGCTCACCAGGGACGTCTGCTGCTGGTATTCAAAGTGCATGTTTCAGTCTGCATGTCAGAATTTGTTTAATGAAATAGAAGAGGATTTGAGAAGTCACTCAAAATGATCCCTAATTTTTCTTTCTGAAGCACTAATCATACTTTCTATGGCAAAATTAACCCCCTCATGTTGTTCCTTTTTAAATTGAGTGTTTTCAGACTTACCACTTCATTCCAATCAAGATGGCTTCTGGTGTGCCATACTTTTGTCATAAGTAAGACTGTTAGCGCTCTAGTTGTTCTTTAGAACACTCTGGGACATTCTGTCATTGGGCTATACTTGGGGTACATCTGGGTGATATTTGGGCTACATTTAGGCTCTTTTGTCTCTGGTGGCCATCTTGCGAGACTATGTCAGAATTTTTTAATGAAATTGAAGAGGGTTTGAGAAGTCACTCAAAATGTGCCCTAATTTTTCTTTCTGCAGCACTAATCATAATTCATATGGCAAAATATACCCCCTCATTTTGTTCCTTTTTAAATTAAATGTTTTAAGAGTTACCACTTTATTCCAATCAAGATGGCTTCAGGTGTGCCATACCTTTGTAATAAGTAGGACTGTTAGCGCTCTAGTTGTTCTTTAGAACACTCTGGGACATTCTGTCATTGGGCTATACTTGGGCTACATCTGGGTGATATTTGGGCTACATTTGGGCTCTTTTGTCTCTGGTGGCCATTTTGGGAGACTGCATGTCAGAATTTTTTAATGAAATAGAAGAGGATTTGAAAAGTCACTCAAAATGTGCCCTAATTTTTCTTTCTGCAGCACTAATAAAACCTTCTATTGCATAATATACCCCCTCATTTTGTTCCTTTTTAAATTAAATGTCTTAAGAGTTACCACTTTATTCCCATCACGATGGCTCCAGGTGTGCTATACCTTTGTAATAAGTAGGACTGTTAGCGCTCTAGTTGTTCTTTAGAACACTCTGGGACATTCTGTCATTGGGCTATACTTGGGCTACATCTGGGTGATATTTGGGCTATATTTGGGCTCTTTTGTCTCTGGTGGCCATTTTGGGAGACTGCATGTCAGAATGTTTTAATGAAATAGAAAAGGATTTGAGAAGTCACTCAAAATGTGCCCTAATTTTTCATTCTGCAGCACTGATCATACTTTCTATGGCAAAATATACCCCCTCATGTTGTTTCTTTTTAAATTAAATGTTTTAAGAGTTACCACTTTATTCCAATCAAGATGGCTTCAGGTGTGCCATACCTTTGTAATAAGTAGGACTGTTAGCGCTCTAGTTGTTCTTTAGAACACTCTGGGACATTCTGTCATTGGGCTATACTTGGGCTACATCTGGGTGATATTTGGGCTACATTTGGGCTCTTTTGTCTCTGGTGGCCATTTTGGGAGACTGCATGTCAGAATGTTTTAATGAAATAGAAAAGGATTTGAGAAGTCACTCAAAATGTGCCCTAATTTTTCATTCTGCAGCACTAATCATACTTTCTATGGCAAAATATACCCCTTCATGTTGTTTCTTTTTAAATTAAATGTTTTAAGAGTTACCACTTTATTCCAATCAAGATGGCTTCAGGTGTGCCATACCTTTGTAATAAGTAGGACTGTTAGCGCTCTAGTTGTTCTTTAGAACACTCTAGGAGGCTGCAGTAGAACACAAAGGAATCAACTGACAGTCTCTGTCCTTGTTGGATGTACATGTTTTACTGAGAATGTCAGACTTCATTTTCACATGACTGAGAAAGATAATGTGAATTTACAGAAAATATGCTTTCAGTTTAGCTTATAGATCCCCTTCCAAACCACTGTGGGAAAATCATGAGATATTAGTTTTCTTTCAAACAATATTCATGATATCACAGCAGAAGGTTTTTTCACATGGTAAAATCACCTTAGAACCCACCACAATTCCTAAAACGAGTATGGTACCATCAACAAATGATTGATAATGTAACTAAAGTCCTAAAACCCTCTATTAACTACAATGCTTTTTAATGAGGTGCTATCATGTATATTGGTCCCAAGATGGCTGCCAACACTTCTTGGATGAAGTGCTGACAGCCAATCAGATCAGATGTGTGGTTAGGCTCCGCCCAGATATATATATTTTTTTGAACCTAAATTACTCAAAATCCACTGGAGCACATATATTGAGACCTAGCAAAGGCACATCAGGCTAACAGTCCCTACAATTTTGCCAAGTTTCGTGCAAATCCATTCAGCCGTTCGAGCTAAAAGTGAGGCCAACCGCCCTATGGAAATTAACATGGGAAAAATGCGTTTTGGGACCCCCCTTTTTTCTCGGCCCCCCCTTGATGAAACCCCCCCAAATTGTCAGGGGCTGCTCAGAAACAAAATGTTCCATTTTCCTGAAAATTTCAGCCAATTCCGTCCACAATCGCCAAAGTTATTAGACATAGAATTTTCAAAAATCCCATAGAGAAAAAATCCTAACTATATATACCTACTGGCGACCGCCAGTAGGTAATATATATATATGTGTGTGTGTGTGTGTCTCTGAAAGGATTCCACATACGTCTAGTAATGGTCAACGTACGTTTTAGTGGACCATCAATTAACCCACCTTTAACAGGACTAAAATTGAGTCGTCTAAATCCCACATAAAGTGGACGGGGTTATCTTAATGTTGCCAAAGGTAACATATTTCATTGAAATGGATCGTACCTCTTTGTCCATGACGTGCCAAAGCCACACAGCCAGGAGGGTACCCATATTGGTGCTGCCGCCAAACACTGTGCTGATTCTTTCCTAAAATAAGATGCTGATTATAGCACAGGCTACAGCCATTGCCGAAGTTAAAAATGTAACAATATAATTCTTTCCTAGTAGCCCGCATAGATCAATTGGACATCGTATGTCCAAGGAAAGTGCTGACACCGATGTATCCTTTCACATCCCACCTGTATCATTGGCTTTTTCCCATAATCTGTACAAGAAATTGAATACTTACCATTGAATGAACCAGAAAGTACAGATATTGTTAAAACAAATATGTTGGATACGTACCATCCCAAAAGGAGTCCACATCTGGAAAACATATGACTTTATGAAGAACTGCAACATTACAGCTTTAGGAGAAATGTTATAGAAAATATAAATGAAGAAAAATATGCAGTAATTGGATATGATGGCTGTTTGGTAAAACATGCCAAAGGAAATCTTATTAATCATAGGAAATTCAGTTGTGATACTCCAGATAAAAGGGGAATTTTCCAATTTAGCACTTCTGCAACTCTTCAAGCCTTGGCATACTGAAATGGAATAACATTGAATGTATAATTTTTCCAAATTAACTGCAATTGTTGAATGAAGAGAACGAACAAGAAACTACTATTGCAGCTGAAATAGCTAGAGACAGTTCTCAAGATAGTCAAAGTTCTGCTGCACAAAGTCAAGATCCACTAGGACAACCAATTCTTGAAAATGAAGCAGCAGTAGCCATGAGTAAAGTAGAAACGGCAATGCAACAAGCACAGCAGGATATTATTGATTTGGAAAAGTTAGAAGAACAACTAAATATTGAACAGAAAGAAATATATCAGCAAGTGACACAACAGATACAGCATGGTTTACTGCATGAAAAAAAAAGATTGCCGATGCACATCAGTTAAACCTATTCAAATGTATATCAGTGGGCAAGCTGGAAGAGGAAAAAGTTTCTTAATTAAAGTTTTGACCAGTTATCTACATAGAACCACTAAATCACATGCATCTTGTGTTGTAACCGCTCCAACTGGGTTAGCAGCACATAACATTAAAGGTATTACATTACATCGATTACTCATGCTACCAGTTGAACATGAAAATAAGTTGGAATATCATAAGCTATCTGGTGAAGTTTGTTATGAAGTTTCAAGAGTACTCAAGAAAATGAAACTTCTGATCATTGATGAGGTGGGCATGGTCTCAAACTTAATGCTTACTTTTACACATTTAAGAATGCAATAGATTTTAAAAACAGATTATGCAGTTTTCTATGGAAGAAAACATGTAATTGTATTCAGCAATCTACTGCAACTTACTCCTATGAAAGGACAACCAGTTTTTAAAACACTTGTTCATGAAGTCACTAAAAAATCTTTGGGAAATATTGGAAATGTGAACATTTGGTCTCTTTTTGAATATAAAGAACTTATTAAGAATATGCAATAAGCAAGTGATTAACATTATGGAAACCTTCTTCAAGATATTAGAATTGTTGTTTTGACAAAACATGGTAAAGAAGCTTTACAAAGTCGGCTACTAACAAACTTGTTTCCAAATGAAAATATTGCACCTGAAATCATGTTTTTAAAAAAATGGAGAAAAGAAGTCTATAGTTTGCCTTATGCCAACACTGCAAGAGTGTTCTATATTCAATCAAGAACTTTTTAAACTGGAGAAACAACCAATAGTAAAAATGGAACTCATTGATAACATGGAACTCGAATAAGTTTCTATTATTCTCCTATAGAAATTACAGTCAAAATTAGGTTCTTTGGAAAAGTTTGTATCTAAAACTGCAGTTTAAAAAAGACTTAATATGTATGTAGAAACTGTCAAGTAATATTACGGTGTAATTTAGATGTAGAAAAAGGTTTAGTAAATGGAGCAATGGGAAAAGTTGTTGAGTTTGTTAATTATGAGAAGAGAGATGGAATTTAATTTTTGAAGATTAAATTTGATTTGGTGGGGATGCGCCATCTCATTGTCATCACCTGGGGGAAGCCTGCTGACCATGGGCAAAGCGCTGCCTGCTCACCCCAACGCGCTGAACTCCTTGAGCTGCAGGACTGCTCCCGTGTGAAGGGAGCTATCGCGGGTGACACTGCTTCACCTACAACTTTGGGGACTCCAACTCCCAGAAGCCACTGGGCACCACCCACGCCTCTTAAGGCACTCTACACTCCCGCTGCGGGGGACGCGCCATCTCATTGTCATCACCTGGGGGAAGCCTGCTGACCACGGGCGAAGCGCTGCCTGCTCGCCCCAGCGCGCTGAATGCGGGACTGCTCCCGTGCGAAGGGAGCTATCGCGGGTGACACTGCTTCATCTACAACGTTGGGGACTCCAACTCCCAGAAGCCCCTGCGAACCACCCACGCTTCTTAAGGTGCTCTACACTCCCACTACGCCCGACGCGTGCGGGCCAAGGGCGGGCCCATTCTTGCCCATCAGTGGCCGGAAGAGGCTGGGCTGGGCACCCCTCTAAGCTTCCTAAGGAGAGACTGATTTATCCCTGGAGAACGGATTTCACAAAAAGCCTCCATCAAGGTCAGTGACTCTAGGCCGCAGGCGCAGTTACTATTGGGTATTACTTAAGCATGGGCGGAAAATCCGTTTCGCTCGCGGATTTTGCGGATTCTCGGTAAATTCGCAATCCGCGAGATTCGCGAATCTCCCGCAAAATCCGCAAATCCGCGAGCAGCGGATTTTATGACTTGCTCGCACTGTTCGCGTGAGTTCGCGGCTTCCCAGTACAACTTCGCGCCCCGCGAATAAGCGCAAAATTGCAGAAATACGATCTTAGCAAAACTGAAACTACTTACCAGGTTCAAAAGTTCAGGCTCATCATTAGTAGCCATTTCCTGTAGTGCTTCCTGAGGGGCCCCTCCAGAGTTCAGTTGCCAGTTGCAACTATTATGTGACCCTGCTCTGAACCTCAGAATAGTTACACATATGCCACAAAGGTCCTGAATTACAGCTAAGGGAGACAAGCAGGAGCCAGGCTGGAAGTTCAAATCCATTAATCAGCCCCTAATTCATTATTGTCAGTTGGGGCAGGGCAGGTGTTGTAACTAATTTTGCAACAATGAAAGCACTTAGCAAGTGCAAAAGATCACTAATCAGGAAGCACTAAGGAAGCAGGTGCCAGCTAAAAAAATATTCTGTGACACATTAATCAGCCCCAAATTAATTCAGGTCACTTGAGGCAGGGAAGGTGTGCTTGCTTTGCCACAATAATGTACACTGACTGGACAACCAGAGGGTGCTGTGATGAAACAGAGGGTGGCATGGGTGGGCCAGAGGGTGGCATGAGTAGTCAGAGAGTGGCAGTGGTGACAGAGAGTGGCAGTGATGAAGAAGAGTGTCCCAAACAGGCTGGACACGTAGAAACAACAAGTTCGCGAAACTTGCAACCCGACAGGTAAGTTCGCGTGTTGCGAAATTGTACAAAACCCTCGCGAACTGGCAGAAACCCGCGCGAACACAAAAAAAAAAAAATCGCGAGAATTCGCGGATTTTGCGGATTGCGAGTTCGCAAATCCGCAAAATTCGCGAACGCGAGATTCGCAAAATTCGCCCATGCCTAGTATTACTCTGACCTCCTTGGAAAATGGGGAGTAGAGCAGGTGTGGGGAAACCTAATGGTGTACCAGTGCAATCGGCCTCTTCTGTCCAACAAATCTCAATAGACCGGATGTTACAGAGAGCCATTGGTGTAGTGGCAACTGAGATCGAACTAACAGAAAGACGATTGTCCCTTACACTGCTCCCCGCAGCCCCCTCGACATAACAAGATTACCTCTATCCACCGACCAGGAACACACAACCAGTGTCACAAGAAGCCATGCAGTGAGTAGGATGGATGCACTACACCCAAGAGGTGCCCGCCCTAAAAAAGGAAAACCCATAAGCACTGCATCTAGGGTGCCAAAAAACAAAGTCTCAACCCTTGAGACACCGAGGTAAGGGCGGACGATCAAAGACAATCATCTAAAGGAGGTCCAGAACAGCCAGCCTGGGCCATGGATGTGTGGGTGGACATGCAGGTCCAAGTTAGGACAATTGTTAAGGCCAAACTAAAAAATCTTTGGGATAGGGTTTTAAGCCTCGCCAAATTGTTAGAACATTGGGTGGACAGGACTGAGGTGATTCTGAGGGAAAAGAAATCAGCCAATACAATGACTCCCATAAGCCCCAGCGCTGAGCCCTTAAAGGACAATACGCTCCCCCAATAAGGTATCACAACCTATTCAGGAGAATGAGAGAAAGCGACTTAGTAGCCCCAAGGGGTTGGGGAAAGGAAATAGTACTCATGGTCAAGAGCACAAGCAGGGGGCACAGCGGGGAAAAGCCAATGACCCTGGGGTAGCAAGGCCCTATGTGAGTAATTTTATTGGAGAGAGGGCCAGGCAGAAGAGTGTGTCACAGGAGGGACCCCACAAGGCAGGGACTGCCCTCCCATGCATCAATCTCCCCCCGGCCTCATCCCCCTATGTAGTCATTCTAGCTGGAGGTCTGGAATTAAAAAAAGGGTCCAGGGAATCCTACTTTGATTTAAGGAATACATGCCTACACTGGCTAGTTAATCAAAAAACAGGTTCCCCATAGAGACATAAGCAAAATTCTCATGATTCGCAGGGTGGGCTGGGTAGGATCGAGACCGAAAGATATTACTGGCAACTGTGTTGTGATAAACTTTAGGAACATGGCAATCGTGGATTCCCTCCTAGATCAACATTACAATAGGATTGAGGGGTTCATTCGCTCACTGCGCTTAGCCTATTTTTACCCCCCAGGCCAATTTCTGCAAAAGCCTAGAGGACACAATCACATGTGGAGGGAAAGGCAATAGAATAACCAATTCTCTCCCTTTGTGCAGGCACAATCATCTCCACTGTATTTTACTATCCCAGTAACCAATAGGTTTAGTACTCTTGAAGCAGTGGATTCACTCTAGAAGGCAGAACCCCAAACTGAAGATTTAACGCATTACAGAGCACCCTCTGCCCAGCTAAGGGGATTGATCAATGGAGAGACGCCCTGATACAGCCTGTGGCTATGGGTCAGGTCAACAACGTAGGAAAACATAGTTCACCTGAGGGCAAACTGATACCAGACACCACGGGCACATGGAATAATGATACACCGTATAAGGATACGGAAATAGCCAAGTCACCACTCTGGGAAGTAGTCCCTCCACCACTAGGCAAAAGCACCCATACTTTGAAACCCAGCTTAAGTTCTCCTGTCTTAAAGGAGTGCACTTTATTCAGTATTTTCATCAAACTTCCCTCGCAGGCAAGTTTAGTGAACCTCTCAAATGTAAAAATACTTTCCTGGAACATAGCGGAACTAGCGTCTAAATTGGATAATCCGGACTGGGGACTTTTCGTCGAACATCACGAGATTTGCATTCTCCAAGAAACATGGGCTAGGGACGAACCTAATAGATCGGGGTATGCGGTTTTCAGCATCCCAGCTATCTATGCACAGAGAGGTAGACCCTCAGGGGGTTTGTCCACTTAGGTAGGAGCCCACCTGGGTTGAGAGGCAAAACAAATAGAGTGTTCCTCACTTGACATCCTTTGTGTCCTTTTAACTTTCCAGATAAGATTAAGTATTCTTTTAATAAATATATATTCACGACCAACATCCTGTGGCCAAGAGTCTACTACTCTTGACCAATTAAACATTCTTCTCCCAACCATCTCTCCAAATTGTGGGATAATTATTGGCGGCAATTTAAACTGCCAATTTAAGCCCCTGAATGTTCCGGCCTCAGGTACATTGGATGAGGAGGACCAATTCTGGTCCATCCCAGAGCCTAACATTCCCCCCGTGAGGGCTTGGACACCGCTAGTACTGAAGATATGCACTTTAACATTATATTTCTCATTGAGAGCTTGTAATGGATGCACTACATCCAATTAGCCCGGGGAAAAAAGACTTATAATAGACTTGGACACACCTCAATTATTGATTATATTATGTTAGAGTTTAAGTCTTGGCACATGGTGATAGATTTTAAAATCAGTCCCCACCACGATAGCAAACACGATGCTCTCATTCTAGAAATGACACTGCCATGTGTCAGGGGGCGCCGGATAAGTTGTCAGCACCAGCCCAAAATTTTATCCAGACTAATGGAGGAAGGAGAGTCCCCTGGGGTGAAATCTCCCAATCGCAAGATAAATTGGCCATGCTTTACTATCAAGTCATTCTATACCTCTCAACTACAATCCAAGCAGTAGAGAACAAAGGAGCCCCTCTCAAGGATTTGTAAAAATCGCCAAGATCTGGTTGCCACTCTGGCTGCCTTTTTTTACGAAATAACAAGTCCAGGGTGCAAAAAAAGCCTAAGCACCAATGGTTTAATGCTAATTGCTGAGCTGCCAAATCTGTCCTAGTCGCAGCTATTAAAAGCAGTGATTAAGAAATGATCAAAGAAGCAAGAGCATCATACAAGGGCGCCACGGGTAAAGCTAAAAAACCTTGGGAAGCCCAAAAATTGGAGGATGCTAGGAATGCACTTACCTCACACGACCTTACGTCCTTCTGGAACATCATAAACACTGGTTCTCAGGCTGGTAGACCGGCCATCGAACCTAACATAGATGAAGGAGTATGGAAGGCACATTTTTAAACTCTTTATACAAAGGCCATGGAAGGGGAAGCAAGTGTGGCTGAGGAGCAACTGCGCCCGGGCCTTACTCTTGACGATGTCCCCCTAATCTCCATGAGAGAAGTCACCGATGCCTTAGGTAAGATAACATCTGCCACAGCAGCAGGATTGGACAAGATCCCTGGCAACCTCTTTCGCACTGAACCCACCATCTGGGCCCCCTCCCTGACCATTCTGTTTAAAGCCATATTATAAGGCATGACAATTCCCAGCACTTGGGCAGGGGCAGAAATAATACCAATCTACAAAAAGGGTTCCCAACTTTTTCTTATCAACCATCGCCCGATTAGCCTCATAGATGTTGGCCAGAAAATATTTGCCTGAGTTTTATTGGGTCGATTCCAAGCTTGGATGGAGGAATATAACATTCTTACCCTCCTACAAGCCGGGTTTAGAGCTAGAACATCAACGATTGACCAAATATTTAGGCTACAGCTGATTTATTGGAAATACTTCTACATCGAGGGTGGCAGCCTCTATCTTATTTTTGTAGACATAAAATCTGCTTTCGACCTGGTACCGAGGGACACACTGTGGGCAATTTTAATTGATATGGGAGCGCAAGGGTATCTGTGCCAGCAGCTAAAACGTCTACATGAGGGTAAGTTTGCTCAAATTAGATATGGCAAAAATGGCGAACGCAAAGCCCCTCTACCCGTAGAGAGAGATGTCCTCCAGGGCTGCGTTCTCGCACCCACACTCTTCTCCCTTTTCATCAATGGCCTAATAAACTCATTGATTGCAGGGAAGAACATTGACGCCCCTAGGCTGGTGCAGCGTAAAATCCCAGCCCTGATGTTTGCAGATGATACGCTATTTCTCGCTAAATCTCCTATAGGAATCCAGTGGACCCTCAACAACTTTAGCGCCTCCTGCAAACATCGGGGACTGGAGATTAACCTCCCAAAAACTAAGTATATTACCTTTAATGTAGGCAATTCCATCCACCCAATCCTTGCTTGGATGATAAACCCCTGGAGAGGGTAACCATCTTTGAGTACTTGGGAATGACACTGACAGAAAGAATAGATTGGGGCGCTCAAATTAACAAAGCAGGGCTGAAACTAACCCAAGCAACGGGGGACATCTTAAAATTATATAGGAGTTGTACTGACAAACTGGTCAGCACAGTGGTGAAAATCGATAAAGTCCAGGGTAGGAGTGCTGCTCTTTATCGAGCAGAACTCTGGGGACACTGTGCACCAGGCTCGCTAGTCCGCACTGAGAACTCTTTTATCAGACTTCTTATGGGCCTCCCTACCAGTACACCCCTAACACCGGTCCGCCTGGATCTTGGGGTTAGGCCCATCGCGGATGAGGTTACTCTCAGACCCCTTCTCTATTGGCGCGGCCTTTGGGACACCCCAAACTGGTTGCATATAGGAATGAATTGATTGAGGTGATGGGTTTGTGTGGTTCAGGGAAGATACCATGGTTGGTCCACATTAAGAGCACTTGTGAGGGTTTGGGTAGGGGTAATCTATGGAGTTCAGCTGGAGAGACCTCCCAAATAACCTCTAAAAATACCCTGGTAGAGAGCTATAGGCAGCATAAGCTCAATGAGCTCGAATGTAGGTCTGCCGTGGGCCACCTGATGGCGGATTTCCTGGCAGCAAAAAACAGGTACAGCCTAGAACAGATGTTGAACGACATCCAGCCACTCCTCGCCAAAAAGCTTTACTTACAATTTAGACATGGAGTCCTCCCACTGCGCTCTTTCACTAGAAAATGGAAGGGCGCTATTAGCGGGGGATGTCTGGCATGTAACATCTCTGATGAAACAGAACTCCATGTGTTATTTTTCTGTAAGGGCTATAGGAGGGCTAGGTCATGCTGGTTACTTCAACTTTGTAGGAACCTGGGGTCCAGGCACTGTAGCAAAGTGTATAGGCTACTGAAATATGATACACAAATGCAAATTGTCTTCTCCATTTCCCGGTTCCTAATTACCATGTGTTGCACCCGTAGGGCCATCTTAAAAAAGATGGCTCAACAGAACGGCATTGTAGAAATGTTATGACTGTCTCCAACAATGTACTTCCCCAGACCTAAACTGGCCGAATCCTGGAGTGGCCACACTAGAACTGGATTACTGTTTATTTTTATGTCAAATTTTAACTTGTGTCAATTTTATGAATTTAATGTATCATATTGGGTGGTTATAATGATGCTTTTATGGCCTTGTGTGCCGAAATCTGATCAGATTGAAGAGGTAAAACAGATTGGAAGTTGTGCTCTTTATTTTGTGCTTGTAAAAGATTTGTTCGTTCGTAAAAAACAGATTCCTCTTTTTTCAGGATATGCTGTAACCATTCATAAATCTCAAGTATTAAGTGTAAATAATCCTTTGGAAAATATTGGAAGTACAGTGTTTAAAGAGGGCATGACATACGTTGCATTGTTCGAGTAAGAACATTATCTGGTTTGTACTTGATTGATTTTGATGAGAAAAAGGTTAGTGCTGATGCAAACTGTGTGAGAGTGTATAATCGGTTAAGAAGACTGTATGCTCCAAGCTTAGGTGAATATCCTGTATATGAAAAATGTGTAGTCTGCCCAAAACCAAAAAATGACAAACATTTTAGTGAGGTGGGCAAAAAGAAAACAATTTAAGAGAATGATAAGTTTGAAAATAAAATAAAAATGGACAGTGCTGATGATATTGTAGGATACCGGTTAGAAAACAGTTTGGGTATCAACTGCTATAATAATGTGATTGTGAATGTTGTGTTTTATCCAGAAGATCTTCATCTTCAAATTATGGAAAATAGAGAGAAAAGATTTTGTTCCTTACTGCATTATATTTTTCAAAAGTTGGTACCTGATAGAATTAAAATCCATAATGCTTCTGGCATTCGGTATCTTTTGGATATCTGTACTGGTTTTTGCAATTTACACTTAGGGGTTGATTTACACTTAGGAAACAAATCCGAATTCGAATTCGTAGCCGTTTCCGTATGAATCGTACCTATCGGTCCGAATCGTGTAGTACGATCCGTAGGTAAAAAATATGTCCGAATCTTTGCGAATCATACGAAAAGCAAGGGAAAATCCAGACGAAACGGACCCTGAAAGTGAACCGTACGAATCGTAAACATGCTCTACGACCCGACAAGTACGATCCAGACCCAGGAATCAGAATGCGATTTGTACAGAAAAAGTTGCGTATGAGCTGCAATTGGTATGGAAAACTTTGCGTATGAGCGAGCCACAAAATCAAATACGAGACGAACCCCCCCTGAACAAAGCGCACGCGAACCCCGTAAAAACGTCGCGTATGAGCCAGCCACAAAATCGAATATGAGACAAACCCACACTAAAAACAGCACAAGGATGTAGAAAACGACTCGTACTGTGACAACGTCGAGTTGCACACACAAATAAACAGAATTAAATACAAGTAAATGAGCCGTACTGAACAACACGTACACTGTAAAACAGCACAAGGAGGGTAAAAACGACTCCCACAATACCACAAAACACGTCTCCAGTGTACAAACCATGGAAATGAATGTCCTGGCCAGATCCAAACAGGCAAACAGAGGGGCTATTTTATTCAATTTATTTATTTTATTGTTTTATAGAGCGCGACTTGACCCTAGGGTATGAGAACGCTTTACAAGGGAAACATAGCAGTGTACAATAGGAGGGAATCACAATAGTAAGCGGACACATATAAAAACAGTTTACATATAATTAACTCCAGATAAGGCCCCCGATATCTTGAAGAGGTAGGATGGTTTTCCATAGGGAGGCTATAGTCTGTATTAGGTCAAGGTCTGTGTATTGGCCAAGGACTCAGAAACACCCTTTATAACACACCCACAAAAAATTCTAACTAAGCCCCACCCACAAATGGACCAATAAAAAGGGCCCACACACACAAACCATGATCCTTTGCAACAGATACAATTAGCAAGACACACTGACAACACACCACCAACTGCACACATCCACCTTCACACATACCCCCAATCACATTCTGACCCACACCTCCCCCCACACATTCAGACCCACACACCCACATCCATACACACCGTCACCCCACACCATGTCTGCACAGAAGAATCCAAAGTTCACAAAGGAGGAGATGGAGATCCTTGTAGATGAAGTCATCAGAGTTGAGCCACAGCTATTTGGCGCATTGGTCAGATCGACCAGCATAGCTGAGAAAACACAGCTGTGGGAGAGGATAATCAAGAGGGTGAATGCTGTTGCACCCATCAGACACACAAGGAAGGAGTGCCAGGCCAGGTGGTACGATCTGCGGAGGATGATCAAGCGGAAGATGGACGAGGAGTACCAACAGAGCCAGCACACTGGGGTTGGTAGTCCCCGCAGACAAGTACAGTACCAGCCCTGGGAGGAGAAGGTGATGGCCCTGCTACCGCCAGTGGGAGTACATGTAATTGAAGGAGTCATAGAGCCTGGTGAGTACACAAACAACTCATGTAACATGGGGGTAATGGCATCCACACCCCAAGTACAAAAAATACCAGCAAAAACCCCCAAGCGCCCACCGCTCACAACTACATCCAAAAACAACACTAATGCCTCTAACATGTGTATGCCCCATTGAGAAAGCAAGTCCATGCTATGTCCCATGCTACAGGAAGCACAGACCCAACAATGGACGTCCGGTAGGCTAGGAGGGTGGGTGTCAAAAATGCATTGTGGGACTCCAAATCAAACCCAATTGCATGACGTCCGCAGGGGGGGCAAGGGGGGCTCTTGCCCCCCCCTGGATCGCCAGTCCGTTTGGTGTGGACCCAGTCAGGGCCTGACCTAGTCCATCATGCTTTTGAAATTATGACATTGTTCCAAGTGGTAGCCCCCTCCATTGGGTGGGAAGGGTGCAAGGGGGTGTCCGAGAAGGGTGCAAGGCAGAGGGTGAGAAGGGTGCAAGGGGGAGGGCGAGAAGGGTGCAAGGGGGAGGGCGAGAAGGGTGCAAGGCAGAGGGGAGAAGGGTACAAGGTACAAAAGGGTTCAATGCAGAGGTGGAGCAGAGTACAAGGGGGGGGGAGAAGGGTGCAAGGGGAGGGTGAGAAGGGTGCAAGGCAGAGGAGAGAAGGGTGCAAGGCAGTAGTGAGAAGGGTGCAAGGGGGATGATGATGAAGTTAAAAAATTGCCCACCACTAGAAACATTTCTTTGGACGCCCATGCCCAATTGCCCTCATCCCATGTGGCCCAGGTACACACCCATGCACCATGCTCGATGCAGAGAGAGTGGGAAAGTACTAACAAGACAGCTGACACTGGGCCCTGGTGTAGGCAGCACAAGGCCCCCTGGGACCAGTGCAAACACAGACACCAGGACAACAAGGTCAGATATCTTTGACAGGAACTCAAAATCATGGCAGCATGCTCCATGGGGGGACATCCACACCACGAGGGAGGCCCAGTTCCAAATAAGTCTGCAACTACCAGCACGGCCTGTCACACATCCCTTACACAAACATACCCTCCTGGGACAGGCAATGGAGTGCCCCACTGTCACAATGGTCATGTAACACAACAAAACCAATCCATATCTGCTGAAGCATCCAAGCCTAAACTGCAAGGTGCAGATTCACAAGCCCCTTGTGCTTCGTTCACGCCACCCTTGCATCACCTTTGTGACGCAGCAGCCGCACAAAAGTAGCGCCATGGTGCTGTTTATTTACAAGTTGACGCATAGGCATAGGCATAGGCATAGGTGGATTGCAAGCGCTCTGAGAGGCAGTGTAGGGTGGCCTTCTTGCCTCAGGCCAGGCAGGAGCACTTAGTGAAGAGGCGGGCATACCATGGGCTGATTAGGAAATCAAAAGCAGCCTACTATGCAGAGAGGATTAGGGAGGCGGAAAAGGAACTGTTTAAGATTTACAAATCCATTTCGGTAGCTAAATCCTCCGTGGTACAGGGGGAATGCTTGGTGGATTCTTGCAATCATATTGCGGATTTTTTTGCGGAAAAAGTCGCGAAAATGTATTCATCCTTCCCAGCCCAAACTACAACAGGGTCTGAGTTCGCCGAAGCTGCGGGAGATGTTGGGGGATTGTACGGTTTGGCAAACCTTACTACCCCTCCCCCCCCCCCCCCGGAGGTGCTCATACAGATCTGCAGATTGGTAAAGTCAGGCTCTCCGAGGGATCCTGCGTCACCTAAGCGGCTCGCTGGAAGCCTGGTGACCCTGGAGCCCTACATTAGACACCTGTTAGAGGTATCCTTTAGTACTCACACTGTACCTATAGGGTGGAAACAGGCGGTAGTGCTTCCCCTACAAAAGAAGCTCACTTACCCTTGTGGCAGGAGGGAAAAACCCACCTCACCTAGCTGCAGCTCAGGTAAAACGGAGCACCGCTCTATATTGCAAAATTGGATAAAAAAAGGGTGAGCTTTGTGAGCCGTAATACGATCTGGCTTTGGCTCCGTTTTGATGTAGTTATAACAGCGTTCGCTCGCCATGAATCATCATTATCACGAGGCCCTAATTATTGCGGTAATGTGTTGCATAATACCGGATATAGGCATCAGTGATATTCTGCTGCTAAACCAATTGCCGCTCTAATGATGTTTAAATCTCGTTACTTGCTCGAATCTCGGAACTCGTATGCATGTAATGGTTTTAACAGTATGGTGGCGTGACCTTAATTGGGGGCATGTTTGAGCAGTGGCCACTCGTTAACTTCTAAATACGCATACCACACAACTTCCTTCCTGACACACGTTGTCATTCATTCGTGTGTATGCTGGGTCAATTGAGTATGTATGACACCGCTTTCACTATAAACCAGCGGGCATGTTTGAATAGTGGCTACTTGTTAATATCTGGAATACGCATATGATACAACAATTGTTCTGAACTATGCTACCATTGAGCGTATGTCGGGCTAATTGAATATGTATGACACTGCTTCCACTATAAACCAGCATAATTACTCCTTGGTATACTCATAGTGGCAACCAGCGGCTCTAGGCTTTATACACTTGGGCACATTTGAGCCGTGGCCATATGACACCGTACAATATTTGTAATAGGCATGCAATGAAACACCGATTCCGGGCAACGTGGTCATTTCACATGTACGCTGGCCTAATTATGTATGCATGATAGCATTTCCTTCGGAAATGAGAGGAACTTGTCCTTGCTTATAGTGGCAATATGTGAGGTGACCCAATGCTTGATGGTTGTGCTTTTGAATGAATTGACACTTCTATGTGTCCTAAATCCCCTTTTTTTATCCAATTTCGCAATATAGAGCGGTGCTCCATTTTACCTGAGCTGCAGCCAGGTGAGGTGGGGTTTTTCCCTCCTGCCACAAGGGTAAGTGAGCATCTGGAATAGATGTAGATTGATGTTAAAATATAACACAGTCTACTTTTGAGACACTGTTTATATGCATTAACATTCTTCAGTGATCCATATTTAATCGTATGCACTCCACGTTTCTTTCTTTTTTTATGTGTACATCTCGTTGAACTTTGAAGTCAGGAGAAGGATACTATCACTGTATGTCAGGTGATATTTTACCTTTTATTATTATTTTCTCACAAAAGCAGTAGCGTTTCATGGTCCTGAGGAAGCAGCATGATACCATCTGGATCAAATCAGTCTGCAGAAACATGTCAACCTTTTACCATCAATAGTGGTTATTTGTTTAGTCCACTACGCACTTTTTATTATCTTAGGATTGAAGAGAAACACATTAAAAATCTTCTTTACCTAATTTTATGATTATTCACATTCACGTATTATTATTAAGGGGCATTTATAGAGCGCCTGGTTACGCAAAAAGCGTGTATCACTATACACTTCACATTTATAGCACTGCTTTCAGTCACCCCTGTCAATATTAGTTACAACTCTATCACTGGGTCCCACGTGTAGGTCTAGGCTTTAACATCTGCCAGTCCGCAGTGGGTATGCCATTCTACCTTCATGCGTGAAGGATCCCAGATGATGAAGGGCGGATCCGAGTGGTGACTGATGGGAATCTTTTCACAAAAAAGGAGACCCCATGTGTGACTGTAGCAGCACATTATTAGTTTTTCTTGTGTGATAGGAATGAGGTTCCCCTTTCCTAGTAATGAAATTTGGATTGCATAATAATTGACCCCTTGCTATTTTTTGTTGGTTAAACTACCATAGTTGAGGGCCATGGGCTGCGCATAGTCTCCTATGCCGATGACACGCAGCTGGTCATCTCCCTATCACGTGCGCCCGGTCTTGCTGCGGACAGTTTCAGAGCCTGCATGCAGGAGCTTGCATCCTGGATGTCGTCCAACTGCCTGAGGCTGAACGGCAGCAAGACAGAAGTGCAAGTGGTGGGGGGGGGGGCCGTCGGTGTGGTCATCGGCATGGTGGCCACTCTGTTTGGGGTCGGCACCCATGCCATGTCAGGAAGCGAAAAATCTGGGTGTATGGCTCGATGCTGACTTAACATTCGGACCCCAGATTAACCGGGTGGCGGGGGTGTGCTTTGGTGTTCTGAAAGGCCTGCGGAAGGTTCTTGAGCTCCTACCAACGGAGGCCAGAAGGACGCTGGTGCATGCCCTTGTAACAGCACGTTTGGACTATGGCAATCTTCTCTACCTGGGGGCCACAGGTAAGAGCCTGGATCGGCTTCAGGTGTTGCAGAACGCCGCGGCCCGCTTGGTCCTGAGGTTCCCCAGGAGATCGGCCTCAAAGGCAGCGCTCCAAGCACTCCACAGGCTCCCGGTGAAGAGTAGAATCGAGTTCAAAGCTCTGTGTACGTGCCACTGCATTATTGGAGGAAAGGCACCGTTACCACTTCAGGACCTTGTTACCCGTTATGAGCCACTCCGAGCTTCGAGATCCGCCGGCTCTGGGCTATTGAAGATTCCCAAAGTGAAAAGGGCACGTATGGGGGGCAGATCCTTTAGGTTCCTGGCCGCGAAAAGCTGGAACAAACTCCCGCTGGAACTGCGTCTGGAGCCGTCAGAGTCCAGATTCAGGGGTAAACTCAAAACTCATCTTTTTGTCTGGTAGACTGGTGCCAGGTTTAGCTGCTGTGATTTTGCTGCTCTCACCTGTCATAGCGCGGGGACACGCCGATGTGCGTAACCAAGCGCTTTATAAACCCGCCTATTATTATTATTATTTATTATATGGGAGATGTGTCACGTTCTAAAGCCCTGTGCCAGAAGTAGGTGTTCTGGTGCGGGGGGTGGGTGATTTGTTCCGGCGCAGCAACGCCTCACAAAAGTGGCTGAGTGAAATCTACAAGATTTCACTCAGTCACTTTAAAGCACATGCTGCGTCAAAACCCAGTGCATGCTTGAAGCAGGCGTAAGGATTGATGCAGCATTGTGCATATAGGGCCCCACAGAGCATTGCTGGAGCTGCATTGGGCCGGTGACGCAACTCCAGCAATGCGCCACTTCTACGGCACAGGTGTGTGACACAGCTGTGCTGTTATTCCACCATGGTGCTCCGCATTGTAAATGTATTGCATTCATGCTGGCATAGCTGTGGTGCACAATGACTGGCCAATCCCTGCTGATATGCAGGGCTGTGCCAGTTATTATAAATATGCCCCCACATGTCAATGACTCCTTAGCACAGATCAATCTGACCCCACAACATACCCATCCACAAGTGAACATTGAGTACAATCCAAAGCATAGACAACGACCAGGTGGAACAGTGCCAACTACAATGTGTATGAAAAATGGATGTTGCATTAAATGACATTAACATTGTCTGTCTCTCACACCCACAGGGCAAGATGCGGAATCTACAACCAACAATGGGGGAGATTAATCACAGTCCCAGGCTCCGCAGGACCCTGATCCCACCGACAGCGACACCTCTCACCACTCCACGGATGACCCCGACCAACCTGGCACCTCTGGTGCCCAAACCCATGCAGCACCTGGATCAGGAACATCTGCGCCAACCACCACCACCATTCCTGCCACATCCCAGCGGACATCTCGGAACCCTGCCCACAGTCAACAGCTGGGCCAGTCTGACAATGAGGGACAAGGTTCGCCGGGCACGCAGGAGGTGGCAGACAACACCACCACTTCCATCCCTCAGTGGTCCAATCGACCCAATGTGCCCACAGCGCAAGGCCAGGTTCGTTTGGGCAGGGGTGGTGGGAGTGGCGGCAGGCGGCAGGTGGAGGCAAGAAGCTGACCAGCCAAGCTGTAGGGCCCGGTATGTCTGAACTACGCAACATCATCGAGGCATACCGGCGGGACACCAGGGAGTTCAGCCAGGTAGTGGGGACCCTCACAGAGATCAAAAACCTGCAGGCCAAGCAACACGCCAGTCAATGAGAACACCATGGACGGATGGAGGCAAGACTGGCTGAGCTCCTGGCGCTGTAAAGGGACATAAGCCATTCACTCCGTTGGATCACAGACAACATGGAGCACCCTCCCTGTGTCACCAGGCAAGAAACATCTAGGCGAAGGCCACCACCAGGCACAGGGAGGGAGGAGGAGGAGGAATCGTCCAATGGAGCGTCCCATGCATCGTCAAGACTTGCATATGAGGGTCTCCCAAGGAAGGTGGTCGTCAATGGAAAAGACAGTGAGAGGCAGCGGGCCATGCGCATCTCCCAGATCACCTGGTCTGGCACCTTGAATTTGTGTGCAACAGCATCACCTCATTGACTGTCCTACACTCTCACATGGACTTGCTGGTTGCAATCTGAAAAATGATGCCAAGCACTGTGGTCTGGACTCTGTTGACTCAAACTGCAAGGCATCACATCTCCCTCTGTGAACTTTGGATTCCTGGCATTTTTGTACAGCACCTATCACTTACTCACGTTTCACGCACAAGACAGATAAATAAACAAAACAATCAAGTTAAATCGGTGTTGCAGTCATTTAGCATGAGTCAACAACATACGTGTGGTGATAAGTCAAAGTATGCCAGAGTGTGGAACAAACTCAAGCCATCCATACACTGGGATCTGAGTCTGGTCGAGGACACACATAGGTCACAATGTATCATTAAATACATACATGGAGTGCAATACTCTCCTGTGATGGTTTCAAGCTGCTAAGGGGTGTGGGCTTGCCATACTGCTCCAACAGACAGTTTTGGAAGAGTTTTATGAAGGCGTCGAGGTCATGGGTCATGTGGAGGTGCCCAGGGAGGGAGTACCAGGTCTGTTTGGTGAGGTGGGAGAACTATCTCCCGCATGCAGTTGTACTGTGGATGTGATGAATAGTACCCAGGGCAAGGTTGGCTCAACAGAGTTGGGGCAATGTGGTGTTGGATGGGAAACGTCCATGTTCGTCTTTGGGGCTGGGGTTGTGGAGTGCCTCCTGAGTGTGGCTGAGGAGTCTGAAGGTGATCCTCCAGTTGACAGTGAGCCTATTGTAGGTATCTCAGGTGGACGGTCATGTGACTGTGGCAGGGGATGTTGAGGGTGAGGTGCACGGATGCAACCTGGATGTGCACAAGTCCTCCTGGAGTCTGGCTGTTGTTTCGGCGTAGAGGGAGTTGATGTAGTTGAGTCGGTTAGTGTCATGGACCTGGGTGAATGTCTGTCTTGCCTAGGAGTGGATCTATCTGAAGATCATTTGCAGCATGCGGAGGGAGTTGCAGCATGAGGTAGAGATTGTGTTGAGTTGCATGGTTATTGTGAGTGAGGAGTGTACGATGAACACCTGCTTGTGTGCATGGGCATTGTGTGCTGGTGCGCTGCCCAGGCCGGTGTGACACAAGGAGTTCTCCCAGCTGTAAGGGGACAATCCTCAGATCATGACCTCAGTCTTGTCCAAGTCCAGCCCCAGGTGGCTGATGTTCATCCATTCGTCAACGCACCTCATGCCCTCCCGAAGGTTTGATCTCGGCGTGGCTGGGTCTCTGGTGAGGGTGAGGAGCAGCTGGGTATAAATGGCATAGGACATGATGATGAGGTCGTGTGCGCATGTGATGGTGGAGAGGGGGGTTCATGGAGACATTGAAGATTGCGACGCTGAGAGATGAGCCCTGGGGCATGGGCCCGATGACCCCAGTGTAGTACGTGCTGAAGGGGGAGGCAGACTCCCTGGGCCTTGCTGGTGAGGTACTTGGCGATTTCATCCTGGGCCCTCCTCTGGATCCCAGTGTTGGAGATGTGTGATCTTACAGTGTGGTAGCACATGGTGTAGAATGCCGTTGAGAGGTCGAGGGGGTGAGGGTGGTGGTCCAAGATGTCGTTGGTGGTGGCAAAGAGGGCTGTTGAAGTGGGGTGATGACTGTGGAAGATGGACTGGGGCGGGTTGCCTGGAGGTGTTTGCTTGGAGGGAGATGGTCAGTTGCTCATTGACTGTCTTCTTGATGACATTTGCCGGGTAAGGAAGCAGGGTGATGTTCCTGACAATCCTGCGGTACTGCCGTCCATTGTTGAAGAAGAGCCTGGGTCTCTGCATGCCTCCAGCTCCCATGGAATGTGTCGTACTCAAAGGAGACATTCATGACGTGCCGGAGGTGGGCTCCAAGGATGGGGTATGCTGTGATTGAGATGTTGTGTGGGAAGGGTCCTGAAGGAGATCCGGAGTGGATTGTGTACAGTATCTGGATGGTGTCTTTGCTGCTGACGGGAGTCCAGGAACTGAGGGGGGTATGTCATGTGGATAATAGCGCTGTCTGCCTCTGTGTGGCGAGGCGGTCGTGTACGTCCATGAGCTTGCAGTTGTAGAATGTTGGGAGGGATCCCCTTGGCCTTGTAAGGGTGGGATGTCTTTTGGATGGAGAGCCGGGGTTAGATAGTTCACACACGATTAGCTCCTTGATGTTGTGTGTGTTGGTGCCTATGCCCTACCTGAAGGATGTCCTCTTGTCCATGCTGATGATATGGTGATGTCTGTGTGTGGCGGGTTTCAGCCAATATGGCAAGAGTGTTGGATCAGTCGCTGATCCAGTGTGTGAGGTTGCATTGGTTTGAGTGTCCTGAGCGAGGGTGCCACACAGCTCGTCTGTGGTGACTTAGGTCAAGCATCTCTGGGGCATCTGTAGCGGAGTGTGGGGCAATGTGTTGCTTGTTGGAGAACTGGATGCAAATGTTGATTTACCAATGAAGGTTGCTGTTGTGGTTGTCCTCCAGCCAGAAGTTGCTGTCCCCCTGCCACATGTAGTCTGTGTTTGTGAGGGCCTGCGTGCTGATTTAGTTGTTAATGGCTTAGCGGAATTGTGGGTGTAGGCCTGGAGATCAGTAAATGAGTGTTAGACTGAGGGTGGTCAGGGGGTTGGTGTGAAACCTGAAGTGCAGGTGCTTCACAATGCTGAGTGTGTCCTTGTTGTTTTATGTGACTCTGAGGGTGTACTTCTGAATGAATTGTAATTCATCCTCCTGGATTGTTGGTACGGTCCCTGCGGGTGATCTTGTATCAGTCTGTGATGGCAATGTTGAAGTTGTGTGCTGAGGATGCGTTCAACCAGGTTACTGTAATGAAGGCGATATGTGTGGGGATGTTGTGTTGAGAAGGTAACAGAGTCCAATGGTGTGCTGGTGGATGGAGCCGGTGTGCAGTAGGAGGCACATGACCTGGTTGTACGGACATGGTCTGTGAGGCGGGGCAGCGCGGTGTAGGCATGTGAAGCTGTTGTGTGTGTGCTTAGGGGTTACCTGATAGCAGGTGGTTGATCGTCTGGTGTTCATTGTTTGAAGGGGGTGGCTGGAGCATGAGTCTGTTGTGTTACGTGGGTCAAGCAAAGACCTTAGGGTCTTGCACTGTGCACGTTGCAGGCGCTAACGGGCGCTGACAGGCGCTGACGGTCCTGCCTTTTGCACGGAGGTGGCGCAACAGTGACACAGACAAGCTGCTGCCTGCATCAAGAATGGGTAGAGGGAGGAGCATCTGGGAGGCGTGTGGGTTGCAGAATAAGGGCACTCGGTGGTGCGGTGCTGCAGGGGAGGCAGCAGCAGGAATGAGTGAACACCTGACGACGGAATGGGTGAGACACCAGGCAAAAAGTAGCACACAAAGACAAGGAGGTTTGAAAGGCACAGTGTAACAGGTGTATGGAAAGGAAGGAGTGTCTGGTTACTCAAAAATGACGGGCACAGGATTAGGTACCAAAATGCCAAGCTGCGCCCAGAACACGCAGCGTCAACAGGTGTTGCCTGCCCGTTGTGGGTAGCAACCTGCACAAATACATACAAAACCAAGTACTTCATGCACAATAGTGATCATTAGCCATGAAGAACTGCATGCATGTTGGCAAAATACACATACTCCCATATGCACAATCTTTGTCAATTATTCCATAGATGACGCATGCAAAGCGGCAAGAGATCTGCGGTGACAGTGATGAGGCACATTGTGCTGTGTTGAACACATTTACTACACAAACGGATCAAGTATGTGTTGAGGCCATGCTGAATGAGCCAATGTCCTTGGCCAGTGCCATTGCTCTGAATAAATTAACATTCATGTAATGAGTTTAGCTGTACAGCTGGTGAAACAATGTGCACAGGACTGCCTGTGACTGTCAGGGCCTTGAATCCTCAGAAACGTGCAATGCTCAAAGTGGTACATCTCCTGATAGCCTCTTGGTCTGAGTAGAAATGACAGACTCAAAAGGGTGATCAGGCGAGGGAAGGAAAGGAAGGGAACAGCAGGGAGGTAGATCTGAATCAAAGGTAAACAACAAGCATAAGGATTCAACACTTCTTGTCACTGAATCACAGAATACCTCAGGACCTATACTGTAACGGTTACACCTGTAAAGGAAAACAACAGCCACTGTAGCCTAGTTGGGATCACAGTAATGAAATTGCTACTAGATCTGAGGTTCAAACAAGGACATTACTACACACTGACAAAGAAGGATGTTCCATACGTGTACATGTATTTATCCAGCAGTTATCAACATACCCAAAAAGTCTTAACAGCCAAATAACTGGGAAATTTGAGCTTTCTTCTGGATGAGCTATACAAGCCCCTGCTGTGAAAACAGAGATGAACAATGCACATGAATTCATAGCACATGGTAAGGCGATGAAACACCATAACATACCAAAGATTCTGTTGTACGAGTTGCAAAAGAGATGGCCAATATTATGATCCTGTTCCAAGGATATTGCAAGTAGCACAGGGATCACAGAAGACACATAAAAGGTAGAAGAGTATTGCAGCAATATGAAGGGGGTATGACGCTCTGCAGGCTGCTTCAAGACAAGTTAAGCCATGCGGTAATCCTGAAAATCACAGTGTATGAATAAGGTCCAATAAACAGAAATTCAAAAGCGATGCAGCGCGACTCACATAAAGCCAACAATCCGTAGTTACCCCAGGGAATCAGTGCGGGTCAAGAATGGAAATTACACATCCCCCGGGAGAGCCTTAAGAAGCTCATCCAACGAGGGAGGGAATAAGGTAAACACAAGGAAGCCCCGCAAGAGCCAGTCATCGGCTCATCCAACTGGGCTTTGAAATGTCAAACAGAACAAGCTGCTGGGCCGGAACTCAACAGAGAGAGTAATGAGGAACGATGGCACAAAAGCACCCCTACCGTGACCAGGATATGCAGCATACCACAAGAGTATCCTGGAATTTACGGCACCCGACTGGTGCCACGGAAGCGTTTACATTTGCTACAGCGCAACGTTGTGACATCATCAGCTCAACGTTCTTGGCTTCATGGGAATAGAAATTTCTTATCAACTTACCGAGAAGGCTTGCAAAGCAGTGTTCTCCACCGGCCCTGAGGAAGCGACGTGACAGTGACATGACATACTGGCACAAAGGCCAATGCATCCATACAAACAGACTCACAGGACAGTTGACAGAACATGTGGTACATACGCTGGCCCACATCTTCACAACATGTTTTTTGGAAATCAAAATGTACTGGCACACAAGATTAAGTGGATGAGCACAACACATCCTGCTGCACACAGCGAGGATGCAATTCCCCATAGGTCCTCTTGTTGTGATGTCCCACACAATGTCAACACGTGGTATCCGCAATGTGTCAGGGGCAAGGTTTACACACATTGATGCCTTCTCCAGAGTCCACACTCCACTACAGATGACTGTCAAGAAGGGTGACTGTCATGTCATAGGAGTGGTGCAACATGTAATTTGATCCATGCTGATGAGACATGTATGCATGGTACTACAACATGCACAGAAACAGTTCCCACACATTCCCAAACCATACCAACACAAAAAAGCCTGTTTGGATCTCTTACCAGAACTGACATTTACACATGTCAGTGCATGGAACGCTGATTCAGCCCACGTTGCAATCATCATGAGGAGTAGCAGGAGGACAAAGATAAATGAACAGACAACAGGCACATCAACCTGGGAATGACAGACACACAAGAGTCCACCGGTAAAAATCTTTGCAAAAGACATGGGCAGTTACGAAACAGGAACTATGTAGGACACATGCAAATATCAAGGAAAGTCATTGCGCATTACTGTGTGGCATGACATCAGCACTTGCGTGACACATCAGAACACACATCAAAGTCACTTTGCATACAGTCAGCTGGACACACACATTGCAACACATGCCACTCAATGCTACAAGCTTGCTCACTCATTCCCAGTGACTCACAATTATGAGAAGAAGTTGTGTATGAGCTGACTCCGGATATCATCCTCCTCCTCATCACTTGCATCGTGACCAAGCCCTTGATTCTCAACAGGTGGATGTTCCTGCTCCTCAGGATCCAGGATGAGTGGCACTGCCTTCTCAACTGCCATGTTGTGCAGCATGCAGCACACAATGAAAATCTTACAGACCTTGTCCGGTGCATTTGGGAGGGATCCGCCGGTCTTATCGAGGCACTGGAATCAGCTCTTCGGGAGGCCAAACGTCCTCTCAAGCACTCGCCTGGTCTGCCCGTGTGCATTATTGTACCGCTGATATGCAGCTGTTCTTGGGTTGCGGAAAGGTGTCATTAGCCATGGCATGTTGGGATGTCCTGAGTCCACTACATAGATACATCATGTAAATAAGTGGGTCAGGAAATGCCGTCAGAGCAAAAGATACTGAAACACACAGGACAAACAGAGTTTACCCACCACCAAGACATGCCCCCTCGTTGCGCAGCTGCAGCATCATTTGTTGCACCCTGCTATGCCTCATGATGAATGCATCATGTGACGATCTTGGAAAACGTGCACAAACGTGGGAAATCAGCATGTTAACAAGACACACCACAAGGGCATTTATTGAATGATAATGTTTACGGTTGCGGTAAGCCTGCTCCTGTGCCTGTGGTGGCACCAAAGCCACATGTGTCCCATCAATGGACGCAATGACATGTGGCATCCCTCCCAGGGCATAGAAATAACCCTTGACATCTCTCAACTCTTCAGGAGTAGGAAATTTGAAGAATTCATCAATGTGCTCCAACATGGCTGCCAAAACATCACGCAGGACACGGCTGAACATTGTCTGTGACATTCCACCAACATCAGCTATAGTTAATTGTAACGTACCTGTAGCAAAAAAATGGAGTGCTGCCATCACCTTTATCTTGGGGGTCAGTGCAGTAGGATACATGTGTTGCGGTTGGAGATGTGGTGCCAGCTTGTTCGTCAACTCCTGAATCAACTGTTGAGTGAATCTGTAACGTCGGATGCAGGCGCGTTCCCTCATGGTAGCCAAGTATGTGAATGGCCTTGGTAGAGGCGGTGCCCTGCAGGACATATTTGGGAATAATGGAGATTAACAGTCAGCCAACATCAATGGCAATGCACATAGCACATGCAAAACTGCTACTAGACATCATGTCACTATGGAGTCTGGCGTGTGCAATACATCCAGGACACATATGCCAGCTTGCTGGCACTCCAACAAAAAGCCAGATACACCTGTTGATTGACAAATAAACATGACATGCCCTAAAATGAGCTGCTGGGCCGGTCTGAGTGAACAGCCCGAGATATCACTGGAGTGACACACGTCACCATACCTGCAGTGGAAGGTTGTCATTCCATCCAGACAGATGACTGCAAGGCACATGCAGAGGTCACATGGAATGTCAAATGTACATATCAACCACATTGGGATTAAGGTGTACACATGATAACAAAACAACACAGCCATTGTCACGACGCAGACATGTATGCCTGGGGAAATATGATGTCTGATGCCATCAGACCCAACAGCCGTGGGAATGCACATGTGGCCTGGTGTGTGTAGATGTGAAACCATTCCCATCTCAACAAAGACCCATGTTAGATGCACCAACAGCAGATGCAGTTTACGGAACACAAACAGCAAGCTCATGGTAACACATGACACACACCTGACATAGTCACATAGTGTCATGCTGAGTGTGACATGTCAGTTGACAAAGTGCCCCAGTCCATGGCTTCATGAGACAGGTGCCGGTAGTGATGACTGTGCCATCCCAGTGTTGCTGTGCATGACAAAATCTGCCTAATGATACACATGGGACAAGTGTCAAGGTGATGTGTGCCACATAATGCCCCATCACACATGACATGTGTCCACAGGTCATCACACATCGATTGTGCAACAAGATAAGATGCCCTGTGCTATATCACTGGCTGCCACACCTAGGGCCTGCACATGAAAGTATGCAATGACAAGTACTTGATAGACATCCTTGTGCGAACCGTACCCCTACATCCCTGCCGTGTGTGCGCCTCGTATCACTATTGTAATGGTGCCATACGTGAGTGTGTGAACCGCACCATACCCCTGCATTCACATCAGCGTGTTAAACGCACCGTACCCCTGCGTTCGCATCACCATGTGAAACGCACCGTACCCCTGCGTGTGAAAAGCACCGTGTGAAACGCACCATACCCCTGCGTGTGAACAGCACCGTGTGGAAGGCACCGTGCCCCTGCATTCGCATCACCATGTGAAACACACTGTATCCCTGCATGTGAAAAGCACCGTGTGAAAGGCACCGTACCCCTGCATTCACATCACCATGTGAAACGCACTGTACCCCTGCGTGTGAAAAGCACCGTGTAAAACGCACCGTACCCCTGTCTGTGAAAAGCACCGTGTGAAAGGCACAGTACCCCTGCATTTGCATCACCATGTGAAATGCACTGTACCCCTGTGTGTGAAAGGCACTGCGTGGAAGGCACCGTACCCCTGCATTCTCATCACCATCTGAAACGCACCGTACCCCTGCGTGTGAAAAGCACCATGTGAAACACACTGTACCCCTGCGTGTGAAAAGCACAGTGTGGAAGGCACTGTACCGCTGCATTTGTATCACCATGTGAAACGCACCGTACCCTGTGTCTGAAACACACCGTGTGAAACACACCATACCACTGCATGTGAAAAGCACTGCGTGGAAGGCACAGTACCCCTGCATTCGCATCACCATGTAAAACGCACCATACCCCAACATTCATGGCGTGTGTGCGCATCGTATCACTGTTGCAATGGTGCCATACGTGAGCGTGTGAAATGCACCGTACCCCAACATTCATGGTGTGTGTGTGCGGCTCTTATTACTATTGTAATGGTGCCATACGCGAGCGCGTGAAACGCATCGTACCCCAACATTCATGGCGTGTGTGTGCGCCTCGTATTACTATTGTAATGGTGCCATACGCGAGCGAGTGAAACGCATGGTACCACAACATTCATGGCATGTGTGTGCGGCTCGTATTACTATTGTAATGGTGCCATGCGTGAGAGCGTGAAACGCACCGTAGACGTGTGTGGATCTCAAAATTACTTAGGGGACGAGTAGTAGGCCCTGAACGCATCCTGGGTGTCATGGATACTGAGTTTAGAGTAGCTATGTGTCCAACAGGTGTCCGGCAAAAGTCAGTTGGCCCAAAAAATACAATGTTGCAAATAGATTGTTGAGCCGCAGCTCAGATTTTAAACGATGCGAATGCTGTCAGAGCCGTATGTTAAAAGGGATTGGAGGAAATGTACGAGGCAAACAAATCTGACCTATCACTCTGTACTACTCAAACTGAAAGCCCCTCAGCAGCTCAGCAGCACTTATTTAAGGCAGTATGAACCCCTGAGAGGGCCCTTGCCTGCACAACACGGGAGCAGGTGAGTGCTGACTCCACTACCTTTGACAGTGCACCTGTTTTGTGAGTGTCACAACAGGCATTGTGTATTGGTGGGACAGATATGCAATGTGTTTTGGAGTGAGTCCAAGGGGGTGTACATGGTGGTGTCTCTCATGCAGAGCATGATGTAGTTCATGTGTGTTCACTCCTCAATTGCATTGTGCTTACTGTGACATTCACTGCATAGTGAATGACACATTCAGCCATGCCAGACCTTGGTGGCTTTATTTCCAAATGTCCTGAGGTGGAACAGTGGTCCCCCTGGAGTGACAGGTGACTGTACTCACAGATGTTTATGACTTGAGGGGACCAGTGGTGAGATTGTCCAAATGATGTGTACAACCTCATGGACATTGATGTGTGTGAATGTGCCTTGTCATGTGGGTGAGTGTGTATGTGATGTGTTGCACCACTGCTGCATGGTATATGCAGCAGCTCTAACCATCTGATGTAACAAGTAAGCAGTGCTGTGTGCCTGACTTGCAAGGCTAGCACGACACCAGTGACACCCCAGTGGCAAGTGGCACAAGTGCAAAGTGAGGGTTGTATCCACTGTTGTCAGTAACAGGCGAGTGATCTGTGCCAGGGTGTGTTGCTCAGTGTGTGCCATGATCAGTGAGTGTGTTGCACCCGTTACGTCATCTGTTGGCTTTCAATGCCATGTAGTGCATTGTGGCTTGCACACAGGCCAAATTCACATGAACAAGGATGCAAGTCCTGTCAGCATCCTATGCCCTGTTCACATTATCAAAGGTGTACAAGTGTGTGTCTCTGGGACATGGAGCAGGTGTAGTAATGTTGTTTCACTGTGTCTTCCTGACAGGTAACTGCCTACGAGAAGAGGGAAATCTGGAGGGACATCGTCAGGGCCGTCAGGTCTGCGGGGGACCCTCACCGGCAGCTGCGCAACATGCAGAAGAGGTAGCAGGACATCCGGTGCTGGACCGGGCGTATCGCCCGGGTCCAGCTGAAGCTGCCACCTCCACGCGGGCATGGTGGACGCCGTAACCTGACCCCCCACATGCTCCGTGTCCTGGCGGTGGTGCTACCAGACCTCGATGGGCAGTTGCAGGAGAGACAGCAGAAAGGAGGGGGTAGGTACATGGCTGTTTGTTGTGTTGTGTGTCACCTGCTTTTTGAAGTGCTCTGAAGCCTGGCTACACTCCCACAGTTGGGGTGTCTGCTCAGACAGGTTATATGTGTAGTGTCTTTTCGGTTCCCCATAGTCACCTGGTGCTCATTTTCATTGCTTCCCCTCCTTAACATGTGTCCCCTGGTCTGTGTGTAATCACATTTGCACATGTTCATCTAGGGTGCAAGAAAATAAGACTGCACATTGATTTTCGCATCATGTGGGAGGGTGGTCTGTGACATGTGTTGGGACCTTGCCTGTGCCATGACCTGTGCACTGTGTTTGGCCTTCATATTTGTTTGCACTGATGATGAGTCTCAACATAGGAGTGTGAGGTTTCAACTGCACACCCTTGCACCATGCATGACCTATGTTGTGTTCTCAGACATGATGTCCATCAGTGGGAGATATGCATAGTGCCATGACGGTTACTCATGGTACAGTCAGCTCATTCCAGACCCACGGATCAGTGTGCCCACTACAATCCCCTGAGACACCCTGGCATCCGAATCATGTGTGTCATCCAACACTGTGACCATTCTATGTGGGTTCAGCATGGGTCTGCCTCTGTGGCATTGGTCCCTGGCATAGTTTGTATTTTTCTTGTGTCTGCTACATGAGTCCACTGGACAGGGATACAACATTTGGCTTGTGCGTACTCATACTGGACACTGCCTGTGTGCCTATTCACAACAATCTGATGATGGTTGTTTGTCACAAATATGTATTGCCAGCCCCACGGGGTGAGCTTGGGTTACTTTTGGAATTGTTGCTGCACAGTATTTGCTACCCCGATTCAGAGGTCTCACTTCTTGAGCTGTATCAATTAAGTATGGGCAAAATTTGCGAATTCGCAGTCCGTGAATTCACGCAAAATTGAATTCGCGATCCGCAAAATTCACGAATTTGTGCGAATTTCAGATTTTTTTTTGCGTGTTCGCAGGGTTTTTTGCGTATTCGTGGGCCGCATGCAGCGCACCGACCGCAAAGTTACCCATGCGATCATACATGGGCGCGGCCATCTTGTACGCATTGCGCATTTCCGTTTCCGGGCGCTATTGGCAATCTCGCGTTGTGTGTGGTGCACTATTTCAAGTTCGCGGCCATCTTTTTTTTCATTCATTGCTATAGTTCTGGGCATGCTTTTTCTATCCAGCTTCAATCTTTGCCATCCTTTGTTTGTTTGAAGTTTTTTTTAAAATCTTTTTTACTTAGTATCTATCCCTCTATTTTTCTAGATCTATATTTTGTGTTTTCTTCTACTTTTGGTTACTTTAAAACTACTTTTTTTTACCTCTTCTTTTATTTACTTTTTCCCTATTCTCTTTCCTATTTATTGTTTCCATTCCTGTCCAGGACCATGGAATAGGGAGCCAGGAAGGACAAGGGAAAGGGTCCCATGCGGGAGATTGAGGGGGGAGCAAGTCATAGCCCGGGAGATCTTTAGCGCGGAGGAGGTGGCCGCACTGATTTTTTATGTCCAGCGCCACCTCCCCAAGACCATTGCAGCAGGCGGCAGGATCGCTGGCGGGTACGGGCTCCGGGAGGGTCAGCAGCTGTGGAGGAAGGTGTCCCGGGCCATGTATCGGCAGTCTCCGGTCCGGCGCACCTACAGCCAGGCCACGCACCGGTGGTCCGATATCCTGGACCGTGAAGACGACCTGCTCGACCTGCTAGGCGTCGAGATCCCTGGGCTTGGTGAGTAGTAGTAGCTATTTAATCACTACTCTGTTTTCTCCGGCTCTATGTTATCATATTGCAAATGTTTTTTTTTCCGAAGAGCAATAATGCTGCCGATTATATTGTAGGTAAATTATGTTTAAAATCTTCTGTGATTGCATTGCAGGTGCACTGCTCGCCTGCTCAGTGGCGGTGCTACAATGCTTACTTGTTTTCGATTTTGTGCTCATTTAATTGGCCTGAGTAATTATGTATGAGTGTACTTTACAGAACTGCGTAATGCTAGACACTAAGGAACAGAGTTACAATTAGTGGCGCATCCCTGGAAATTAGCAGGGATGCACCAGTAATTGTGCGCCACACCTCCACCACCCATGGTGCGCCGCATTTACAATGCGGTGCACCATGGGGCAAAAACGACACAGATGCGTCACGCATCTGTGCCGTAAAGGCAGCGCATTGCTGGAGTTGCATCGCAAGCACGACGCAGCTCCAGCAATGCTCTAGGGTGCCCTATCTCCCCAATGCTGCGTCAAGCCGTATGTCTGCTTCAAGCAGGCACAGGGTTTTGACGCAGCATTGGCCTAAAAGTGACTGAGTGAAATCTTGTAGATTTCACTCAGCCACATTTAGGAGGCGTTCCCGCGCAGAAATGTCCTCCCTTGCGCCCGAACGCCCCCTGATGGCGCAGGGCTTTACAACGTGATGCATCTCCCAGATGCGTCTCGTTGTTAATATACCCCGCACCATGGCGCCTCTTTTGTGCTGCCGCTGCGTCACAAAAGTCACACAACGACAAAGCAAAAGAGCCCAAGGGGCTTGTAAATCTGCCCCTAGAGACTCAAGTCCAGTCCTTCCTTTGTACTCCTGCCACTAAGGAGAGATAGTGGTGGTGGATTGATAGTTTGAGTATATTATGACTGGGCATTTAGTAGGAAACTTTTTAGTGTTCAACTTCTCACTGGTCTGCAATCACGATGGACTGTGTCTGTCACTTCGCGTGCTGCGGAGTGCTGCCTGCCATTCCTAGTCGAACCTTTTTGTAGTTGGCTTAGTGAGTTACATAACTTTCCAAGTAGACGGTCCGCGAATCCAGCCATACTAATATCCTAGTAGACCACATCAGATAGGTCAATAAATTTAGTGCAATTGTTGTCTATTTCCCCAAAATAATTTGTTATTGTTTTTTTGAAATGTTTGATTTGGTTGACAACAATCATCCATATTTGTGTCTTTCTTTCATGTTGTACATCAGCACCCCCCAGGGGCAAGGGGACACCGGAGGAGGTAGGGGCGCCGGCAGGTAAGGTACAAGATCAGGAAGGCCAGGATCGGTCCGGCGAGGGCTCCTCTGCTGGCCCCAGTAAGTTTTCCTGTTAATATTAATAATAATACTTGCCTATCTTTTACAGTACCTATTTTTTCCTAACGTTCCTCATTCGATTTTTTCTAAATCGTCTTTGATCTTCTTGTAGACTGTTTCTAAATTCTTATCCTGCCTCTACTATGCCTCCCTGTGGTACTACTAGATTATTATTAGTCTGTCTGTGTAGCTAACTAAGCTTGCACAGTTGGCAAAAGGTGTTAAACAAAACTGCCCTTCTATTTAGCAATAGCTCTATGCACTGAGTGCAGTCCTCTGGGTTGTCCATAATGTCTTTGGAAGTCTTCTAAATGTTTATGCTTTGACAATTCCCAACAATAAAATGTCAATGGCCACCAAGAAAGAATAAGATACTAGTTTACTTTTTGATTGGATAGGAGGACAATCCATACTACTACTGTTGCAGGGACTATTCTGCGCAAACAGAACTATGGACACGAAATAGTGCATTGTTTATCGATTATAATAGGCGCAGTTAGACTTTCCACATACCGCCGTCATAACAGAATTTAAACACCCAATCTCCTTACTGACTAGCTAGTGTGTCAGAGTCATTTAGCTCCCAAATTCATCGATGATTGACCCCCAATGATTATACAACCCAGGACATAAGACTACGGAGTCAGAGTCCTGACCTCTCAGAGCCACGGTCTCATGCTTGCAAATTGCAAACCCTTTCGCTCACTCACTCATGAACAAAAACCACAGAGTCTATGTAAGTTTTAAAGCTTTATTAAAAGTAAAAACATTTATTAAAATCAAATTCAGCATACAACATAAACGGTGGTTTGAAAATGGAAAAGTGCTTAGTGATTTCACACATTAATTGTGGGCGAGCCCTCACCAGGTTGGAACTTCAAGTCTTCTTTGTGGTGCTGAATCGTTGCTGACTCCGTCCAAATGATGATGATCTGATCTTGCTCTTGTTCTTAGAAGGGAAACTTCTGTCTGTTATGAGAAAAATGGTGCGTGTTAAAAAGCAAGCATTCATCAGTTGTCCCAAAAAGTGTAGCAAGACATGTTACGGCTAAGCATCACTAAAAAACACCCTTCCCTGAAAAAAGGGCAATTTGTAGTTTAGACTAGAGAGTCTAAATTTGTTTGTGTAGTCATAGTAACATTTTTTCATTCCTAGACAAAATACTAGGGAGTGGTGTATATGGCATCTAAGAATCTGAAATGTATTTTCTAAGCGGAACATTGGCACAGCCATCCACCGGTCCTGGGGCCAGTGCAGAGACAGGCACTCCTGGGGCGGAGGCGGTGCAACAGCCAGCGGGAACTGCCACTGGAGTGGCGGGCAGTGGTAAGCTATTATATTCCTTACTTATTGAGATTGCAGACTGCAGAGTGTGCTCTCTGCACAGGTGTATATGTTGTACAGTACAAGTATACTTTACTGTTAAGAAGACTTACAAATTTAGAACTAAGTTTTTATCAACCAGGAAGTAGCCTCCTCTAAATTGACTTCAACTCAGCTGTGAAAGCTTTATCGAGAAGCCAAGTCTGATCAGAGATGAACTTGATGGATGGGATGATTGAAAAGGGAAAGAAGGGTGTAAGTAAGTGTGGAAGGATGAGCGAGTTAAAAAGTAATGATGACTGGCAAAGACTGATACGTGTTTTTGAATGCTGCCCAAGGTGGCTGGGAATATGATGCATGGCCGGTTGAAGGATGAAGCAAGGATGGGTAGAAGGAGAAAGGGAAGAGGTCTGCCTGGGTGGGTGAAACAGAAACTGTATGTGTGCGCAATATATCCTTTGCTTCAAATTCAAATGCAAGTCAAGCACGGATGCATGGCTTGCGGTTTCCAAAATAAAATGAAAATGTTGTTTTTCCGTGAGAAAAACTAAGGTTTGTCCAGTTGAGACATTAAGAAGAATGATTGACATTTACTTTGAATGAATGGATGCCTGGATCATGGTACTATCTGACTCATATGTGTATGTAGACAGAGTAGACGGTCACTGGATGAAGTAGGTGTTACTTTGAAGAGCATGTAACACCGCACCCGCACGTCCGTGCAGTGTAGCAAAGGCAAGGAAAAGAAGTTGAAAATTTTCCGAATACTATCATGAATAGTAGCAGTAGTTTGTATTGCAAGCACAGCATATATCCGGCGATTACGGGGGCCACTCACTACCTCTGTTAATAATGTAAGTACAACTGTCATTCATGTGTGGCCTATCAGTGTTCACTCAATAAAAAAGAAAGCACCTAAAGTCATCCCATATGTAAGCAAATATTCTGTGAAGGGATAGATAATCATATTATTTATCTTCTTCATTTTCCTTTTCTAGTAGTCATTGTTACTGTAGGGTGAAAGTTAAATTAATTAAGCATTAGCCCTTCTAACAGAGTATTCTCAGTGCCACCCGTAATAGAAAAGTAAGAGCTTCACCACCTGCATGTACTGGACTGGTACAGTAACGCAAGTCTGTGTCATCATGGCTTGCGTCTATTTTTCTCGGGTGCAAGTTGACTGCGCTGGCATTATGCCGGCTTCCAGAAGTTTACGTACCAATTTCGCTAAACAAGAGAGAAGAAGAAGAAGAAGATTGGTGTACTGTCATAGTCGACTCTAATGTAGTGAGTCCATATAGGGCTCCTAGAATTGATTCCTGAAACTCCCACTAATGTTAAAGCAGAGGCTGAAGAAGTGGGAGGTTAGATGGATACAGGCCACAAATGTTATGTACTGTGCTTGCAAGTTGCTAGTTCTACTGTGACACAACTTTCTGCTGAATTATTTTGTGTTAATCTTAAGGAGCATTGGTTACAGTATGTCTTTCTTTCTTCATATAGATGCTCCTTCCAAACTGACACGGAAGGAGCTGGCTAGACAGGCCCGGCAAAGGAAGCTGGAGGCGATTGTCGCCGAATATCAGCGGCTGATGGCCCAGTAGGAGGAGGACACGCAGTCGCAATCCACCACAACATCCACCGCGACAGCTGCATCCTCCTCCACGCTCCCTGGGTCAGCCAGTCAGTGCAAGACTCCAGTGGTACGGAGCCGTGGTACCGCAGCCACCCGCCACTGCCAAGCAGCCAAAAAATCAGCTGCACCCCACAGCAGGTGCATGGCCTGCATCCACCGCATAACCCTCAGGGTGTCCAACCTTGAGCAGGAGATGGAGAGAATGAAGAGCCTGCTCAAGAAGAACCTCCGCGGGGAGCAACGGGCCCACCTGGCCAAAGGACACCGCCGGCAGCAGTAGAGGAGGAGAGACTGTCCCTTGCCCCTTTTTTGAAGACTTTTGGGGGGTGGGAATTGGGAATTGGGTTTTTTCTTGGACTTTGGGGACTTTTTCACGGACATTCTTTGGGGTTAGGGAGCAGGGTGGGTCGGGTCTTGCGGGATAGTTTATTTTTGTTATGGATTTAATTAATTATTTACTTTCAACCTAAACATTGCACACGTGTTTTACTGTTTTGAGGGGAGGCGGGGGTTAACTGTTCATTTGTTTTCCTAAAACTTAACTGGCTGCTTGATTCAAATTGTCTAAGAAATCGCCCAAATGTTTACAAAAGTGAGTGCCACTCACAGAGTTAGTGAATTCAATTGTCCTACTACTTTAGTAGTACTACCGTCAGTCTCTCCTCTCTCCTCTCTCCTCCTACTCCATTATTCTTCCTCCCCCCAAACGCTTATCTTACCTGTGATTCGTGTTTGAGAATAGGCCTAGGGCTAGGCACAGGGCTGGCTGCATGGCAACTGGCGATGAAGGTTGGCAATCCTGGGCGGATGAAATGGTATCGTTGTGGTGGTAGTGATGGTACACAGTGGCAGTAGCAGCATATTAAAAAAAAGAAAATGAAACCTTGAGTGGCCTGAGCGGACCATTATAACAGTACGATAGAGAGCATAGTACACCTCAATGAAAACCACACAGCCCGGGGGAAGAGGGTTAGGGTTTGAAACTTGGATGGGAATGGGGTTTGTGGGGAAAGTTTTGTGGAGAGAGGAAAAAAAACACAGCATGGACAAACAACAAATGAAGATAAACACATCTTTGGATACGAAGCTATCCATAAATCTTTTAAGGGACATAAAGGAAGTGCATGCACTACTGCATGCATAAAGTTGTTTGCTAAATGGATAGGTTACTGTAAAGTAAGTAGTACTTTCTACTATGTACTAACTATGAAGAAACAATGTGACAGTACAGGGTTGCAGTAATAACGCAATTTCACTTGCCTATCTGCCCTCAGAGAGAAGAACCTCTTAGTACATTAAATTAGTTTAAAAAATAGCAAAGAAAAAAGTATACAATGGCTGGAGGGATGAATTGAAGCAGAGAGCAAACAAATGCACCAATGCACACTCACAGAAGTTCACAGCAATAACATGAATTAAAAGATAAGTAGAAATGAAGATGGATACTGTAACTGTATGTAGTTGTAGTTGTCCTGTTGAATTTGGGAAGTTGCATGCATCCACCCATTGCTCTTTTTCGCAGTACTCCTCCATTCCATCTGACGCTCCACAGATCAATGTTGGGAACCAGAAGACACCTTGTCCACTGCCTGCCTGGTTGATGCTGAATTGCGGGTCGCTAAGCCTGAGGTCATCCTTTTTGCCATTGCACAGGGTAAAAGCCAGCCTGTAATTGTTGATGGAAAAACAGGAAGTGATATTAAAACACCACAGAGAAAAAAATATAAGGTACGCTGTGTAGTGCAAAAATAACACTTTCAGTTTCAGAGTCAACAGTATTACAAAACATACAATCATCATTTCGAAAGTGCGTACTCAGAGTCTCCTTTTCAAGGATAAATTAGTGTGGGCGAAATTTGCGGATCTTTCCCCTCAAGCTAGGTGTAAAGTGTAAACTGCGATTTTAGAACCCTAACCCTAGGCGCTAACCCCACTTTTTCACCATGGATTTTCTACAAACCACTTGCGCCTCATATTAGACCTTCCCAGGAATGCCCCCAGAGCCGTCAACCCACACGCAAAAAAGTAGAACACCCCCAAACAGGCCAAAAGCAAAAATGGAAAATGTGACACTTAGAAAATGTTCGGCCTACCTTCAATTCAGTCCGAAAGCGCTCTGCAGCTAGGCCCTAACTCCCCTTTTCCACCATGGATTTTCTTCAAACCACTTGCAATCAAAATTAGACTGTACCAGTAGTGCTCCCAGACCACAAAACCCACCCCCAAAAACCTAGAAGCCCCCCAAACAACCCCCCAAAAACAGGCAAGTGAGCAAAAACGCAAAAACTTTTTCACCATGGATTTTATCCGAAACACTTGCGCCCGATATTAGACCTTCCCAGCAATGCCCCAGAGCCGTTAACCCACCCGCAAAAAAGTAGAACACCCTTAAACAGGTCAAAAGCAAAAATGGAAAATGTGACACTTACAACATTTTCGGCCTACCTTCAATTCAGTCCAAAAGCGCTCCGCAGCTAGGCCCTAACTCCCCTTTTCCACCATGGATTTTCTTCAAACCACTTGCAATCAAAATTAGACTGTGCCAGCAGTGCTCCCAGACCACAAAACCCACCCCCAAAACCTAGAAGCCCCCCAAACAGCCCCCCAAAAACACGCAATACTGCTAGGCCTCAGTTTAAATTGTGCCAAAACGCTGTCTGCAACTAGGCCCAAACACTCCTTTTTCCACCATGGATTTTCTTAAAACCACTTGCAATCAAAATTAGACCTTCCCAGCAGTGCTCCAAGACCCCCGATTCACCCCCACAAATCTAGAACACCCCCAAACACCTCCCCAAAAACATGCAATACTGGTATATTCAAAACATGGCAAATTGCGCTGTTCACCAAAAATTGATGTTCAACTTTTCAGCACTTCTACTACTTCGATCCTCTTGAAACTTACCTGGACACTTGTTCCAGCGATTCCCAAGAATCTCAGCAAGGCAGAACAAAATCGAACCACTGCGCTCTTTGAAGAAGAAGAAGAAGAAGAAGAAGAAGAAGAAGAAGAAGGTCTACGACTAGTTTTCACTTAGTTTTCACCAAAACACACGCGCCCGCAAAACACCAAAAAAGGCCACAATTCTGCCAATTCTGGACCAAAGAACGCCAAACCACCCTAAAACCTTGCCAACATCATTATGAAGGAGCCTGCATTGGACCCTGAGCCCTAGACTCAGCGGGAACCCTACCAACTTAAACTCAAAAGCCCTAGTAAATCGCACTAAACCCTAAACCCTAGATATGCTTTGTCTGTCTGTGTCTAAGAGCCTAGGTATGCTACATCAGGATGCTTCACTCAGTGGTGCCTGCCTTGACCGTCTGCATGGCCCTGCCACAAGCATGGGCCAAAAATCCGTTCCGCCCAAGAATTTGCGATTTTTCGGTAATTTCGCGAGATTCGTGAAAAACCGAAAAACTTTACAAACATAACTGATGTTTGGCCCAAGCTTGAGGCATTGCCATGCAGACGGTGAAGGCAGGCACCACTGAGTGAAGCAACCTGACGTAGCATACCTAGGCTCTTTGTCAGACAGACAAAGCATATCTAATTGTATGCAGCAAGCCACATAGCCCCAATTTTACATGAAATGCTGTCTGGAATGGACTCTGTCTGCCTGGCATAACAACAACAGTACACTGCCTCGCCCTTGACCACTACATACTACGAATAGACAGACATGTAGTTCTGCTGTAGTAGTTGTTGTAGACTGGTTTACGTGTTTGCCACTCACAAATTGGCCATAGTTCTTCAGTAAACGGACGCTGATGATCCATTTATCCCAGTGAGTGACTGTAAAGAAAAAAGATATATTACTTAATCAATTATCATGGTATATTGGCAAGTGAGTCCACTCCAAGGACATTTTGCACATTGTAAAATGCAACATAGTGGCCCCTGAATTTGAAGTACAATTTGAATTAAACAAGGTAAAAAAAAACTGAGTAGTTAACATGAGTTACAATTACTGTGTTAAAAGATTAAATAATAACTAAGACAAGTCATATGATTCATTTCATGCACAAAAAACAAACAGCGATTGGTTTCATCAGAGCCAGACAGCCATTGCTGTCCACTGCATGCCATCTTCTCAAATATTCATTACCTGTTCTACTTTTTGTCCGCATCTTCTTCAAAAGTGAGGGCCCACAGCCTCTCCTGTCAATTTCAGAAGTAACTCTCTCAGCAATCAGCAAGCATGTAGTCAGTCAGTAATTTCTGTCCCACTTGAGGGGACTCGTCTATGAAAAGAAAGTTTCTTTATTTATTTCTTCGTAATCTATCTGCCTTGAGGGAAATGGATAGGTGGAGTCTGGAGGAGGAGGATAGAGGAGCATGATTAAGTTGTGAAACTCAGGAATGCAGACTGCGGCACCTTCAAATCAATAAGGAAAATAAGATGAAGACAGTGCTGCTGATGGACTTTTTGTGAGAGTTTTGTTGTGGTAAAAGTTGCAAAACAAAGAAAGACACACAGGAATAAAAGTGAATAAAACGGAAAAAAAGGAAGTCATGTTCAGGCGGGGTGTCAGGGAAGTAGAGCTCGTCCTCAAACTCTATGAATTGAGACGGGAGTCGGTCAGCTAACAGAGAAGAACTTCCGTCACCTAAGTCGGTGTCCTCTTCTTCCTGCGTGCATTCACGTATTTTGTAATCTGGTGGTATGAAGTGGTGATTCATCTTGATCAGTGTTAACCTCTCCAACTTTTTGGGCGAGAGGCGGGTACTTTTTGAAGTTACAATGGCACCAGCAGCACTGAAAACACGTTCAGAAGAGACGCTTGCGAGTGGGCAAGACAAATAATTTAGAGCCAGGTTGGTGATCAGTGGCCATAGAGCCCTTTTCCTATACCAATACAGCAATGGGTTCTGATTAACAAAGATGTATGTTGGGTCATCCAGATAGGCCTACACCATTGACTCAAGGTTCTCCACGGTTGCTCCACTTTACGTACCATCTGTGGCCTTTGCAGCAATGGAACGAGCAAATCCTTGATAAGTTAGCCAATCCGCTTCCGACAATATTATGGCTGGGCCTGGTGCAGGTGAGGATGATGATACCGTTGCTGCTGGTGTCATTAATGGCTGTGAGGGAAAGTGACTCCCTTCGGCCACAGATTCAGAAGTGGAACTTGACGCCGGATGGCCTGCTGATTCAGTTGGACTTCCGCCGGCTCCTTGAATTTTCGGCCGATCTTTTTCGAACCGAGTGGCTGACACAGTTAGCCAATGTTTGTACTTTGAAACATCTGCTTCATCAAAAGGAATGAATGCTTTGCTGGCCACTGCCTTTTTGTATCATGGATCCAGAATAGTGGCACAAATGTAATGTTGTTCTGTATGTATGTTTTTAAGCCTTTCATTGTCAACTAAGAGGCTTAATAACCTCTCCGCCAACTGGAATGCGTCTTGCTTTTCAGCATCATCTCTGAACGTTGAAGACACTGCCTTCAGTTGGTGCTCTAGCATGACCAACAATGGGATAGCTTTGTCCAATGAACATTCTTTCCTGCTGACTTCACGCGTGAAGACCTCAAAAGGATGAAGCATGTTTGTCAGGCTTGCAACTAGCTTCCATTCCTCCAACTCTAGCCTAGTAGAACCCCGTTGAAAGACATACTCATTGATTGCCATGCACTGCTCAGACAGACGCTTAAGCATGTAAAAGGTTGAGTTCCAACGTGTTGCCACCTCCTGGATGAGTCCTTTGACTGGCAGTCTACGTTCATGTTGAATGCTCCTCAGCTGCTTCCGGGCCTTAAAAGAATGGCTGAAATGTGTGCAGATTCTTCGGCAGGTGGTCAGTAACTTGCTGACTGTGTTTTCATTTTTCAAGAAATCTTGCACCACGATGTTAATACTGTGCGCCAAACACGGCACTCTGAAATAGCTACCTTGCTGCACGGCCTTAACTATATTACTGCCATTATCCGTGGAAACATAATCAACTATGCAACTTCTTGGATGCAGCCATTCAGAGACCTTCCTATCAAACTCCTCCAAAAGTTTAGGTGCAGTATGAGTTTTCTCCATGGCAAACATGGCTAATGTTGCATGTTTCCTAGTAGCTTGAAAAGGTGTTGTCCGGGTCAATACCTGCATTTGTCTTGTCTCTAACCCCTGCAAAAGAGACCCAGTGTGCAGTGATGCACATGTAATCAAGGGCTTGGCAACTGGTCCACATGTCTGTTTTCAAGTGGATAGTGTGAACAGCACTCTTCTGTAAAGCTGCACCAATCACCTCCAGCACATCTTGATGTAGTGCTGGAACCAGAACTCTGGCAAAATAGGACCGGCTAGGAACCTTCAATTTAGGGCAGACTGTTGCCACAAATTCTAGAAAACCCACCCCTTCCACGAAAGAAAAAGGGAGAAGGTCCAGCGCTAGCATTTTAGCCAGCTTCGCGTTATACAAACATGGGTGGGTGCGTTCAAATGGCGCCTCCGACCACAACATTCCGCTAATGGTGGGCTGGACCATTTTACGTGATGATGATGATGACTTCTTCAAACCAGTTAGGCCCAGTGATGTAGTTTTTCACATTGGTGTCTCTCCCAGACTCTTAGTGTGCCTCATACAAGTTGCAGGCGTAGAGGGTGTGGGCGATACCACTGCAGTGCTGCTGCCAGGGGTACTGGGTGTACCAGAAAAAATGTCTGTCGATTCTTCACTTCCCCCCCCTGCACGATCAGCCCCTTGTCATCATCAGATGCAATATCAATGGATACATTTGGATTTGTTTTTCTTTTGGCTTCCTCGATCTTACTTAGATGCGCCTCCCACTGGATAATGTGGTGTTTTTTTAGATGACCTCTCTGGCCTCCGGTACCATAGTTGGTACCAAGCTTACCCCGACTAACTAATGTTTAACAAATCGAACAAACAACCATGTTTTCCACACTTTGGCTAACAGTAAAGAAGTCCCAAACTGGGGATTGGAAATGTCTGTTGGTGGTGGAGGTGCTACTTTGACTTTCAATGCCAGATGAAGTGGAGGATGGGCGTGGCTAAATTTGTTTCGGTTGTTCACTTACAGCACCACTACTTGAGGTCGTGCTGGATGGAGGTCCCTGCCGGCCCTTCTGACTTAAAAATATGGAAGCTGTAGGACGTGTTGGTGTTGTAGTTAACTGCGTTGGTGGTGGTACCAGTGCCACGCCGCCCACATCCCACTCAGCAGCCATTGGGAGAGGGTGAAAATGTATGTCTGCTGCATGCCCGCTGGGGCTGGAGTGACGACTGTGATGACTGGGTCATCATCGTCAGACTGTTTATCAGCAGCAGGAGACACCAGTTCTTGTTCGTCGTCATCACCCATAACTCGAAGCCTTGCGGCAACCTTCCTTTTAGGCTTAGCTACCTTTGTCGGCTCATGGCGTGACTCAATCTCACACTGCATTGCTGGGTTCCAATCACGATCAAGGTCATCAGAATGAAGGGGGCTTGAAGAAGAACTTCTAGTAGTAGTAGTAGCCCTCCTTGACCTTTTTCTTGCTGGGGATCTGGAAGACAATGGATCACCATCAGGAGGAGTGGCTTCCTCGGATGATGATACCCCCGCTTGAATGTCAATTTCCTGATGTGCCCCTACTTCTGGAGGAACAAGCGTTGTAGGCAGTTGTGCCGCTCCATGAACCTCTAGTTGCACCTCTCCATGCACCTGTCCATGCGCCTCTCCTTGCGCCCCTCCTTGCGGCTCTACTTGCGCCTCTCCTTGCACCTCTCCTTGCGCCTCTACTTGTGCCTCTCCTTGCACCTCTACTTGCGCCTCTCCTTGCACCTCTCCTTGCCCATGTACTTGCGCTTGTACTAGTTGCACCTATGGTTGTTGTTGTGGCTGTGGTTGTTGAACACTCGCCAGCTGAGTTACACCCGGCGTTGATTGGATGGTACTTTCTTGTGATGAGCCAACATCACTGGTCGATGGTGATTGAGAAAGTAAAGTGGCTGCCTCAGCAGCACTCATGATCCTGGACCTAACTTGGCGTGGTGGCACTGAGACCAGCTTGGTCCCCGGCGGAAACCGCTGCTGCTGCAGGCGTAGTTTTTTCTCCAAAAAAGGTGTTGGTGGGCACACCAGTCTCCTTGGTAGGGTGTTGCCACTTGCTTCTTCTGCTCCTTCTAACTGGCAGTGGCACCAGCAATTTCTTTTGCTGAGGCGCTACGGCCACCTTTCTTTGGGCCCATCTTCTTCAGATGTCAGAACAGCAGGCCACAGTTGCACTAGTTGCAGAGTTGTCTTGTCTGTGGCCACACGTGATGTCACATTGTGCTGCACACACCGCTGCAGGACTTTTTTCGTGGCACTGGTGGTTCTCTTGTGCACCTAAAAACAATGGAAGCCAGAGGAAGATCAGTTAAACACCCCAAAAAGTCAAAAAACACACAAAAATCACCACAATCCAATGCCATCCATGCCCTCAATGATGTTTACATTCAAGACACCCCACAGAAAGACTTGGTCCATGCACCACTGAGTACCCCTGGACATAATGGATGAAAGCAAGGCAAAATGGGTGCAGGCCTGAGCACACTGCCTGGCTTCAAATTGGGCCCTTGACCCCCAGCCACATGGCCAGGCCCTGCCTGGACCAGCCCTCAAAATGGCCCCCACCCACATGGCTAGGTCTCAACAGCACCCAAAAAGTAAAAAAACACACAAAAATCACCACAAACCAATGCCATCCATGCCCTCAATGATTTTTAAATTTAAGACATCCCACAGAAAGACTAGGTCCATGCACCACTGAGTACCCCTGGGCATAATGGTTGAAAGCAAGGCAAACTGGGTGCAGGCCTGAGCACACTGCCTGGCTTCAAAATGGGCCCTTGACCCCAGCCTCATGGCCAGGCCCTGCCTGGACCAGCCCTCAAAATGGACCCCACCTACATAGCCAGGCCTCAACAGCACCCAAAAAGTAAAGAAAACACACAACAATCACCACAATCCAATGCCATCCATGCCCTCAATGATGTTTACATTGAAGACACCCCACAGAAAGACTTGGTCCATGCACCACTGAGTACCCCTAGGCATAATGGATGAAAGCAAGGCAAACTGGGTGCAGGCCTGAGCACACTGCCTGCCTTCAAAATGGCCCCTTGACCCCCACCACATGGCCAGGCCTTGCCTGTACCAGGCCTCAAAATGGCCCGACCGACATAGCCAGGCCCCAACAACACCCCAAAAAGTCAAAAAACACATATAAATCACAACAATCCAATGTCACCCATGCCCTCAATGATGTTTAAATTCAAGACACCCCACAGAAAGACTTGGTCCATGCACCACTAACTACCCCTGGGCCTACTGGCTAGTGAGGCTTTACAGGCATCACAAAATTCAAAACAAATCATCATATAACAGTGAGATAAAATTCCATTACATAAATGAGAATTAAGTTAAAAAAAATCACAGAAACAGTTGTATCATGCACCCATTACTAACCCTGGGCCTACTGGATACTGTGGCTACCCACAATATATATTTTTTTAAGTTGTGAAAAAAGTTTTAAAACTGTAGTTGCAGCAACTGCAATGCCCCAAATAAACAATACCAACTTACTTTTAAAATCTCAAGTCCAAAAGTGATCCAAACTCCAAAGTCCAAAAAGTCATCAAATACAAATATCCAGCAACAGCCACAAAAAGTAATCCTTCCAGCTCCAGATCCAAATCAAAAGTGACCAGGACATGGACAAAGCACTGGGAGGAGCCTGCTGGACATGAAAAGGAAGTTGGAGACTCTGGGGCACTTCCTTCCTCCCACCCCTCCCCCCCAAAATGGACTCCTTGCACCAAAAAGTGCAGCCAAATATCAATCTGAGGAGTTATTCTGATGAAAATCATCATTTTTCAGAAGGTTTATGCTTCCTGCAGTGGATTTCTTGTGCAGAATTGCAATTTTTGCAATTTCGGGAAAGCGAGCTGTTCAAATCTCCTGCCGGAAGTCAGCTGCGCGCCGCATTTACGTGTTCGGCATTGTTTACTCCTGCAATGCGTAATCGCGGGCCCTTATGACGTACTCGCGTTGTCAAACTCTCGCTGTGCAAGATGGCGAGCCGCGATGACGTAATTGCGTTAAAAAAACTCTCGCACCATCATGCAGCGAGATCGAAAATGGCGCAGCACACGCAAACCGGGAGAAAAACAACTCAGCGGGCTCAGAATGACGGTAAGTCAACACCGCGTGCGCAATATTGTATTTTTCAAGCGCGACCAAGCAAAATAATTCACAGCTTGCGAATTTGCCGATTTTTGGGCAAATTTGCCCGATTCGCGGACCGCGAATTTGCCAGAAATCCACAAATTTCGTGAACGAAACAGATTTTACACCTATGCTTAGTATCAATCACATTGACTGAGGGATGGGGGTGTTGTGCAGGAGAGGTCTACATGGGCCTGCCTGATTTAGCCTTGCCAGGTCTGACCTGTGGGTAAGAAATGGCCGAACAATGATTCACCATGCACTGCCCCTGTGATGATGGCCAGTGATTTCAGTTGGGGCTTGGCAGCCTATGTCATTTTGTTCCAGACATGATTCAGGCTCATACATTTTTGCCACATGTACGTAGTTTAGATGCAACACGGTTTTGTCTTAGTGTGCACACTTCTGTGTTGACATTTTGCCTGGGGATAACGGTGTGTCCACAATGCAGCAATGATTTTGTTCATCACAATTGCTGGCCCAATAGCTAAAGCATTGTTCAGAGTTGGGACATGTGTGCCACTCCACATGACAGCCAGTAGGTTTTATATGCACGCAACTGTGTGATCAGGGAATGGATGCCCATGTGAGGACTGACCTATATCAAGTTGTGTCACATAAATGATTGTACCTTGGCACTCACAACACTTGTTAAAAGTTGTTCATGTTTAGAATGTGTTAATATGACGAATTGAATAAATGACACTTATGTGCCTGCATGATAGATGTCTCACAAGGTAGTGCACACAAAACGACATTTCCACTTTCTTGAAAGAAGCTGGCACCTATTAAAAGAGGCCAGTGTTAGCGATTAATGGTGTGCCTTGATCTCCATATACATGCCCCACAGTGGACTTGAGGTCTTGAAACTCCTTTGTTGTCAATTATACAAACTAATGAGTGTCAAGACATCAAGACCTTCGTTGCACCATGTATATGGACAATCTGCAACGCCATTTGATTTTAACAGTGTTTTATCCTAAAGGGTGCCAGCTTTTTCAATTAATGTGTAAATGTTTTTTAGTGTGCATTTCATTGTGAGACATCTTTCATGCAGGCACATACGTCTTCTCTTCACAAGATGGCAAATTACCACATTCAATACATGTTGATTGTGTAAAGTATGGTAAGTCCCAAGATACCAACATTTGTTTATCATTTATTTTTTGCCCAATGCACTTACAGGGCTCCAAATGTGGTTTCACCTTGGGGAGTGAGGTGGGTTAGTTTGCCCTGAGGGGCACCACTACTGTTTATTTCTTTGTGAACTTCAGGTGGCATCACTTCTTTGTATTAATCTGCTCTCCTGTAAACAAACACAAGCTTCTCTGTGTATTTCTTATTCAAGTTGTGGCCTGGTATGTTATTTGGATCATTGTGTCCAAGTAGCATTGTGTCTATACCAACTGGGCAGTACAAGGCTCAAATATGTGCAGAGCTATCTGGCTGTTACTCATGATGCATGGCATGATTTGCAGTGTGACCTACTAATTTTGTGCTCATGTGTCAGATGTGTACAGGTGACTGATGCATTTCTGTTTCTTCTCCTTGCCCACAGCATCATCACCAGAAACAGGAGGAGACAGCTGCGCGGACCAAGAGGAGGGACCCAGCCACAGTGCCACCAGCGTGGAGGAGTCAGAGGGAGCCAGTTGCACAGAGGGTGAGGGGAGTCAGTCTGCGGACCTGTTGGAAGGCGAAACATCTTACCACGCCGACGGATCCGATTCTGGCTCCCTGGAGGAGGGGGAATATGCAGCAACACCGGGCAGCTTCACAGAGTCTGTACCCCCCCTCCAGCCCCATCTCCACCCTTCCAGTTGCTCCCATCCCTTCTGTCTGTGTAGCCCCCCATGTCTCCTTCAGCCCCGGCTTCGCAGCCCCTGCCCCTGTTACCCCTGCTGCCCTCAGTGCGGAGTCTGTGGACTTACTCCGCCAGTTGCATGTTGGTCAGACATCAATGCTGAGTGTCCTCCATGGCCACACTCAAATACAGACCCAGTTGTTGTCTTTCATGGAGGGCATGTCAGCAGTGGCGGCTCGTAATGTCGACGATTAGTGGGGCGGGCCGTGGGAACGCACAAGCACAGTCCCATCCTCCCGTCCCTCACAAGCACACACATACTCACTCCCACCCATCCATTCACAAGCGCACACATAAACCCATCATTCGCTAGCACATACCCATGCACACACCCATTCAAAGCACACAGCACTAATTCACATACATTTTTCTTGCGCCCACCACAACTTATAGTATGGGGCATCGGATCAGCCCCCTTTGAGCCAGTGTCTCGAATTTTCGCGAGTTACGGCATTCTTGCTTGCGATCCATGTGCACATTTGCCATAAAATTAGCACCCTTCAGTGTTACGGCTGGTAAACCACTGCGCTGTTTACATTTTAAAAAAAAAACAACATTTTTATGAACGTTTAGTTTACCTCCTTTTCAGTATACTGCAAGGGAACAAGAGATGAATGGATCTCAAAATACAATGAATATAAATGAAAAAACTTACCTTGGCTTAATGGCTTCGTTCCCGCGCTGACTCCGTCCCGAGACTGCTCCCGCCTTCGTCCTGGATTTGAATGTGGGCTCTCGTCATTGAAGGCTGCTGCAGGCAGCCTCCCTCCCCTCCATGGCAGCCGGCGCTGATTGGTTCGGCCGGCTGCCCTAAATACGTCATTGCTCACAGTCTGCATCCTGCAGAACAGAGAGTGGGAGGAGGCTTGGGGGAGCGGCTTGCCCACTGTTGCTAATACTGTCTGTTTGAACAGCCTCTCAGGCTGTCCAAACAGTACGTATTCACAACAGTGGGCAAGCCACTCCCCCAAGCCACTCCCCACTGCCCTGAGGCTCTAGAAACCAGGAAGTTCGGAATCGGCTGACGGCTGACTGCTTTCTCGCCGTGCGAGAAGGGCAGGCAGAAACAAATGGTAGTTATTAATAAATAACTACCATTTGTTTCTGCCTTCTTCTCGCACGGCGAGAAAACAGGTGGGGCGGCGCCCAAACGCCCCCATGGGAGAACCGCCACTGCATGTCAGCAATAATGTCTGACCAACGTAGGATTATGCAGTCCATGGACTCATCACTGACGGCAGCAGTTTCCCTCCTGCAGCGGTCCTTCCCCCCCTCCTTCGGACCAATCCACACTCCCCTCTCCCATACCTGTCCAACTTATATGCAGGAAGACACCATCACGCACCCCAACAGACTCAGGCAGCACACCCCCACATATGGTGAAGCGCACACCTCCTGGCACGCACACTCAGGGGCCTACAGGCACACCCACAGAGACTAGGCTTAGACCACATACACACAGCCAGAGTCACAGTGCGCAACCTTCATAGCCCTCTCCCTCCACTCCAATTGTGGCCTCGGGTGTAGGGGTTGGGCTGGTTGAACTGGCTGCAGTGTGCAGCGCAGAGTATGAGTCCACCTTCGGCACTGCATACACCACTGAGGAGGATACGTCCACCCCTGCACCCACCACACCTACCCTTACCACTCCTGTCCCTGCGGTGCCTGGTCCTGCCCCTGATGATGCCCCCCAAGGGTCCACATCACAATAAGTACTCAATGTGCAGGCAAGTTGGGGTAGACGGCCTACCCAACGTCCCCCTACAAGGACAATTTTCTGGACTTGCCATTGGCCTTATTTAAGCATAGACTCGTTTTTGCACATCTTTTTTGTTCATGCTGAATAAAGCCTTTTATTTTGCATTCAACACTATTGCATTTCAGGTACTTGATGTGTGTGATGAGGGACCTGGAGTTGGTGTCATGGTAATGTTTTGGGGTTCTGAAAGATGTTTTTTGTTGATGGTCATGAGGTGGACCATGGGATCTGTGTGCCATCACAATGTCTCTGCAATTAATCATTGGTTGTGTGTGTTCAGTTTGGCTGGAGACATTGTCCCAAGGAGTGTTCCTTCCTCTGTGGCACCTGACATCTTCACTGCAGACAGTTGCACAATTGTTGTGCTGAAATGTGTGCACATTTCCTTTTTTGGTGACAGTTCCCTACAACAATGGCCATGCCTGCTCACAGATGTCTACTGCTCATTCGTCTGTGCCATGCTTGCAAATCACTGTACTTGTGTTTTGAGTATGTACAAATGCCTTCATGGACACATTCCACCTTTTCATCACTATGCGTGTGTATAATTACAGCCTACACCTATGTTGGGGATTGTTATGCAGGGAATTTGGGCACATGACTCACAATTGTGTGCATTGTATCTGAGGGGTTTCAACCCTATTCCTTCCATGATAGACTACATCTTGGTGGTATGACCACCACCTGGACATTCATATGAGTCCTGGGATGTGCTTGACAGTGTGTGTTCCCTTTTGCTCTCTTTGTTTGGTAGGCTGTTACATCACTATACACTATTGTGTCATGATGGTATGGTGTGTATTTCACCAGCAACCTCCATGGGTGGGTATGCATGTGGAATTTGACATCACACCCACATGTGGTGTGTCACGCAGTGTGTGAAATTAATCCATCCTCCAGGGAGTGGGACACTGCTGTAAGTGATATGTTGCTATGACACTATCATTACAGTCACAAGTTAGGAATGTGCACATACCCCCATGTCGTTGTGGTATGCCGATGATGATTTACCCCCTATATCTGAGCACTGCTGGGAGTCCTCTGCACCCACCCCTCATATGTTTGCCCACTGCTGGGAGTCCTCTACACCCACCCCCATACTGTTGGCCTCTGCTGGGAGTCATTTCCACCCACCCCTCATATGTCTGGCCACTGCTGGGAGTACTCTGCACCCACCCCCATACTGTTGGACTCTGCTGGGAGTTCTCTGCACCCACCCCCATACTGTTGGCCTCTGCTGGGAGTCCTCTGCACCCACCCCTCATATGTCTGGGCACTGCTGGTAGTCATATCCACCCACCCCCAAACTGTTGGCCTCTGCTGGGAGTCATATCCACCAACCCCTCATATGTCTAGCCACTGCTGGGAGTCCTCCGCACCCACCCCTATACTGTTGGCCTCTGCTGGGAGTCCTCTGTACCCACCCCTCATATGTCTGGCCACTGCTGGGAGTCATATCCACCCACCCCATACTGTTGGCCTCTGCTGGGAGTCATTACCACCCACCCCTCATAAGTCTGGCCACTGCTGGGAGTCCTCTGCACCCACCCCTCATATGTCTGGGCATTGCTGGGAGTCCTCTGCACCCACCCCTATACTGTTGGCCACAGCTCGGCGTCCTCTGCACCCACCCCATACTGTTGGCCTCTGCTGGGAGTCATATCCACCCACCACTCATATGTCTAGCCACTGCTGGGAGTCCTCCGCACCCATCCCTATACTGTTGGCCTCTGCTGGGAGTTCTCTGTACCCACCCCTCATATGTCTGGCCACTGCTGAGAGTCATATCCACCCACCCCTCATATGTCTGGCCACTGCTGGAAGTCATCTGCATCCACCCCCATACTGTTGGCCTCTGCTGGGAGTCCTCTGCACCCACCCTTCATATGTCTGGCCACTGCTGGGAGTCCTCTGCACCCACCCCCATACTGTTGGCCTCTGCTGGGAGTCATATCCACACACCCCTCATAAGTCTGGCCACTGCTGGGAGTCCTCTGCACCCACCCCTCATATGTCTGGCCACTGCTGGGAGTCCTCCGCACCCACCCCTATACTGTTGCCCTCTGCTGGGAGTCCTCTGTACCCACCCCTCATATGTCTGGCCACTGCTGGGAGTCCTATCCACCCACCCCTAATATGTCTGGCCTCTGCTGGGAGTCATGTGCACCCACCCCATACTCTTGGCCTGTGCTGGGAGTCCTCTGCACCCACCCCCATACTGTTGGCCTCTGCTGGGAGTCCTCTGCACCCACCCCTCATATGTCTGGCCACTGCTGGGAGTCCTCTGCACCCACCCCTCATATGTCTGGCCACTGCTGGGAGTCCTCTGCACCCACCCCCATACTATTGGCCTCTGCTGGGAGTCCTCTGTACCCACCCCTCATATGTCTGGCCACTGCTGGGAGTCCTCTGCACCCACCCCCATACTGTTGGCCTCTGCTGGGAGTCATACCCACCCACCCCTCATATGTCTGACCGCTGCTGGGAGTCCTCTGCACCCACCCCTATACTGTTGGCCTCTGCTGAGAGTCCTCTGCACCCACCCCTCATATGTCTGGGCACTGTTGGGAGTCATATCCACCCACCCCCATACTGTTGGCCTCTGCTGGGAGTCATATCCACCCACCCCTCATATGTCTAGCCACTGCTGGGAGTCCTCCGCACCCATCCCTATACTGTTGGCCTCTGCTGGGAGTTCTCTGTACCTACCCTTCATATGTCTGGCCACTGCTGAGAGTCATATCCACCCACCCCTCATATGTCTGGCCACTGCTGGAAGTCATCTGCATCCACCCCATACTGTTGGCCTCTGCTGGGAGTCCTCTGCACCCACCCTTCATATGTCTGGCCACTGCTGGGAGTCCTCTGCACCCACCCCCATACTGTTGGCCTCTGCTGGGAGTCATATCCACACACCCCTCATAAGTCTGGCCACTGCTGGGAGTCCTCTGCACCCACCCCTCATATGTCTGGCCACTGCTGGGAGTCCTCCGCACCCACCCCTATACTGTTGCCCTCTGCTGGGAGTCCTCTGTACCCACCCCTCATATGTCTGGCCACTGCTGGGAGTCATATCCACCCACCCCTCATATGTCTGGCCTCTGCTGGGAGTCCTGTGCACCCACCCCATACTCTTGGCCTGTGCTGGGAGTCCTCTGCACCCACCCCTATACTGTTGGCCTCTGCTGGGAGTCCTCTGCACCCACCCCTCATATGTCTGGCCACTGCTGGGAGTCCTCTGCACCCACCCCTTATATGTCTGGCCACTGCTGGGAGTCCTCTGCACCCACCCCCATACTATTGGCCTCTGCTGGGAGTCCTCTGCACCCACCCCTCATATGTCTGGCCACTGCTGGGAGTCCTCTGCACCCACCCCCATACTGTTGGCCTCTGCTGGGAGTCATACCCACCCACCCCTCATATGTCTGACCGCTGCTGGGAGTCCTCTGCACCCACCCCTATACTGTTGGCCTCTGCTGGGAGTCCTCTGCACCCATCCCGCATATGTCTGGTCACTACTAGGAGTCCTCTGCACCCACCCCCATACTGTTGGCCTCTGCTTGGAGTCCTCTGCACCCACCCCTCATATGTCTGGCCACTGCTGGGAGTCCTCTGCACCCACCCCATACTGTTGGTCTCTGCTGGGAGTCATACCCACCCACCCCTCCTATGTCTGACCGCTGCTAGAAGTCATCTGCACCCACCCCTATACTGTTGGCCTCTGCTGGGAGTCCTCTGCACCCATCCCGCATATGTCTGGTCACTGCTAGGAGTCCTCTGCACCCACCCCCATACTGTTGGCCTCTGCTTGGAATCCTCTGCACCCACCCCTCATATGTCTGGCCACTGCTGGGAGTCCTCTGCACCCACCCCATACTGTTGGCCTCTGCTGGGAGTCATATCCGCCCACTCCTCATATGTCTGGCCACTGCTGGGAGTCCTCTGCACCCACCCCAATACTGTTGGCCTCTGCTGGGAGTCCTCTGCACCCATCCCGCATATGTCTGGTCACTGCTGGGAGTCCTCTGCACCCACCCCTATACTGTTGGCCTCTGCTGGGAGTCCTCTGCTACCACCCCTCATATGTCTTGCCACTGCTGGGAGTACTCTGCACCCACCCCCATACTGTTGGCCTCTGCTGGGAGTCATATCCACCCACCCCTCAAATGTCTGGCCACTGCTTGGAGTCATATCCACCCACCCCTCATATGTATGGGCACTGCTGGGAGTCATATCCACCCACCCCTCATATGTCTTGCCTCTGCTGGGAGTCATATCCACCCACCCTCATACTGTTGGCCACATTGAGATATAAAATTGATTCTCTACCTTTATCGTAATCTTTTGTGTTAGCATGATGTATCTATATATATCTATATATGTATATCATAGTGTAGACTAATTAGTTATGACAATACAGTGACTCCTTTTCGTCTCTTGCAATATATTTCTCTGCACGCAAACTAAGAACCAAACAGACTCCATTTTGTCTGTACATGTATTAGACTCGGACGGTGGTCACCTGCCACCCTCCAGCAGCCGAGTAAGCCTGTTAGTTGAGTTATATAGACAGCTGAATTCATACTATTCTTACTTGTTCTGAGACCCAAGGTCGCATCTGGTTTCAGAGGTGCTAAGCGCATTCTTGGAGGCGCCGTACCCGTGCTCCCAGGAACCGAGGCGAAAGGGAGTCACCCCTCCTGACCCTCCCCAATAATAGCAGAGGCAGACTTCTAAACAAGCTTTGAGTGCCATATATAGTCTTTCCTTTAAGCTACTGTGCCTACCAGTATTTTTCCATGTACAGTGATCTCATGTAACGCAATGAAAGTATATGTGCCATGAATTGAGTGTGAATCGTCAGTCTTCTCCACCCACTGGCTGGGTGACATCAGAAAGGCTCCTCTATAGAGTATTGGTTTTCTAATAAACGATTGACTTTCCGTCACTGCCAACTGACTGACTGACTGATTATTTGGTAAGACGATATTTGGGGGCTATTGGTAGGTATAGCTCCATAGAATATTTTTGCAATACGACAGTTGGCGACTCTGGTGGGACTTCGCGTTTGGGGTCGTCCTCCCGTAACACGGGGTGAGAAAGGACAAATGAAGGGGAACTCGAGGGGGTGGACTGACTAACGATTCTGGCTGAACTCCACTCTCACGATCAGAGAGCCCCAGCTGCTAGTGACCCCTCGCCGGATTCCTACTGACGTAACCCAGGAGCTGACCATGTTGGTCTTCAGGAGTGGGCAGTGGAGAACACGCAATCATACCTGAGTGCACCAGGTGAGTTTATTGGTTTGGTGTCTTTGGATCACGCCGTTGAGTGGCGTCTTGGAAACAGTTAACTGTATTTGGTTGTTGGTCGTTGTACCACGGAGAACTTTGGAGGTCTGACGGGGTGGTGTAGTGGCTACATGGGCAGATGCTCCATGGACTTGTTTGGTGAATAATAAAGGTTTCAATCAGACGCCTTGGTGTGGCACGTGTGGTGCGCACCCGGCCAGACTGTTCTTGAAAGGCCCACGGTTTCAACTGGGTAGCCTTTTGGACACATCTGAAGTGACGCTAAGGCAGCGGGCTTAGTCAGAATTGTTCTGAAGGTGAACCAGGGAGATTGTGGGATGGCCCGTAGGCCAGTCTGTGTGGTTAATCCCTGTCTGATGACCTCTTGGTAGTCTCTGGACTGCCTGATTTTGGTATCTGTTGGTCTGGTGTTTTGAATGAACGAGTTCTCCACGAACGAGAGTCGACGGACTCCGTTCTTTGGTTGTTTGGTTTTGGAAAAAGACATGTCAATGTAAAATACTGTATGTTTTGTTCGCCTTTCTTATGTGTCAGACCCTGTTTGAGGAGAGATTGAGCATGAGTGAACATGGCCATGTCTGTGAGCTTGTGAACGGTTGTGTTGTTGATAAACAAAATGTCATGTTTTAGTAAAATATGTTTTGGATGTTGTTGCCGTCGTAAGAGCGGACGATTGGATGAAAGCCAGCCTGCGCTACCAGAGGGCAGCCCAAATTTTGATATGTATGTAAAACATGGCCTTATGCCTATTTTGTTTAATAATTTATGGCACAAAAATATACAGGTTAATACAAAATTGCAATGGCCCTTACCTGGATCGTTTAATGAGAAAAAGATACAGTAGTTACAGGATCGATTGTTCGCCAAAAGAAGCAGGCAGGCGATGTTCGATTCTTTAAAGCTGTGGCAGAAAGAGGCAAAACGCTGTTGCATAAAGGAAGAAAAACTGCTCAAAGTTTAACATGGTCAGACCATAACTCAGAAGGCTGTAGGATACGATAGATAACAAACTGAGAAAAATGTTGAATGTATAGACAGACAGTTTAGGTTACAGGCAGATAAAAGTTACACAGCTCGAACTGAGCCGGAAGATGAAATTGAGGACCTATTGGATGTGCGTCCACCGCCTCCTTATGCCCCGCAATGAGTTTACCCTGCGATACCACTTATAATGGCCTGCCTCGTCCGCCCCACAAGCTATGGCCCCGGCTGTTACTACAGCCTCAACCCCTATGGGGCCAACTTTTACTCCTGTTTCCCCAGTGCCAGTCACAGCTACATTATTGACTGGCGGCCTGTCACCTCCCTCAATGTCCTCTGTGACATTAGCTTCACCAGCTTCGGCTTGGCCTTCTTTGTCGGCCACGTCGATGCCCGCAATGATTGATTCAACCCCCTCCCATGACTCTGGGCGCCCGATGGTTGTATACCTGCTCTACAGTAGGCTACAGGGAAAAACAGATGGTAATAGATCAAGCATCCCAATGGGTGCGGAAGGCCATCTATACAATTACAGATATATGGGGAACCATGAAGGATTACAAACCAGTTATGCAGCAATATGGTTTAGAAACCATGGCCAATTGTTTAATTTCCCTATGGGAACAATGTTTCGCAGATGGAAGAGCCCCACAGGTCTTGTATGACATTGTGGACCGGGCACATAAATTTGAATTAGGATTAGAGGATGTATATGGGAATATGGTGACTATAATGAAGTATCAGGAAAGGATGTGCACTAAATGCCCGAATTGGAACTCTCAAAATCCCATGAGGGAAGTTCATCCCATTTACCATCCCGAATCCCTGAGGTCAGGGATAATGATAATCAAATCATTCAAGCTCGCGCTGAAGCCTGGTTCCAAGAGCAATGGGTTTATACCCCTTGGAAAAGAAGTGAGGTTCTTTCCCTGAAGTCCCAGCTACCTGACCCGTGGAAAAATCCCACTGCTTATTATAAGGAACTCACTGAGGCCACTTCATCGGCCGTGATGACCTTAGCAGATATAGAATTATTTTTTGGGTTACTGGTCCCCGTCGAAGTAAGGCGGCAGGTGCACAATCATCCTCATGTCAACGAGTTAGGAGGAACTTGGGACCAAATTAAAGATTGGGACAAGGATCGGAAACCCGGAGATAAACCTAGAGCGGAAATTTTAGCTTTGCCGGGTCGGGTCATTTTGTATATGCATTCTTTAATCCCACCCCGGAAGGTGGATTGGGATAAATTAACTGCCTGCAAACAGAAGAAGGATGAGAGTGCGTCTGATTTCTTTACTCGATTTGAGGGGGTATTCATTGATTTTAGTGGGCAAGATTTGTCGGTGGAAGGTGGGATAAGATTATTCGTGAATCACTTTGTGACTAATCGGTTGCCGGAAATATCTGCTCGGCTCCAGGCAGCAGAAAGCACTTGGACCACCTCTACTCCTTCTGTTATTTTGAGTATGGCCCACTATTATGAACATAGGGAAAACGAGAGCAAAGATAAGTCTGACAAGAAGACAAAGGATCTTAAGACTCGAGTGTAATTACAGCAAGTAGCTAGTGGACGGGGTAGAGACGGAGTGGGAAGAGGGTTTGTTCCGAGAGGGGCGGGAGTAGGACGAGGAGAAGGTCCAGCTGTTACTTTGGGAGCAAACCAATGTGCTTACTGTGAACAGGAAAGGCATTGGCGAGCTCAGTGTCCTTTCCTCTTAGCGCAAAGTGGAGCCGTGAGAGGCAGAGGCAGAGGAAGAGGACGAGGAGGAGTTGATCGGAGTGACATGAGAAGAGAAGAGGTGATATGAGGTGAGGCAGGGGGAAATTGTTTTGATAATTCAAAAGGGAGGCAGTACTACAACGAAGATTGTGGCACTGACGGGCCAGATGGGTATTGTTATGCGTAGGACAGCCACGGACAGAGTAGGGGCCAAGTGGCAGTACCCGTCGATCAGAGAGGGCCTTATGTTAAGGGGCAATTAATGGGGACTGTTGAGTATTTTCTAGTAGACAGTAGACACGGGTGCAATGAATAGTTCGATTGCTTGTTCACTTGCCCAGGGGCTTCTCTGTCCGGGCAAAATAATGTTTCAGTCAAGTTCTCTGGAACCCCGGTAGTAAGCCCCATTTCTAAGCCTCTCCCACTTACCATAGGTCCATTCACGGTGGACGCCCCATTTTTGTTGGGATTGGACCTGCTGAAGAAATTGCATGCAAAATGTATTGTTCTTCTGATGGAGTGTAATTAACTATTCGATCGCTTGGTCAGCACACTCGGCAGAGTTTTGCGAAAAATGAACCCCTCCCTCCTGAGTTGGCTGCCATTCCATCTTCATTATGGGCGACTGGTGATACAGATGTTGGCCGTTTAAATATTCTGCCAGTCTCTATCACTTTAAAACTAAATGCTTGTCTGCCCCGTATTCCGCAGTAGAAGATCTCACCGGCTGGTGAGAAGGCATTATTGACAATCATACAGGATTTAATTGATAAAGGCATAGTAGAAGAAACAGCTTCTAATACCTGTAATAGCCCTATATTACCAATTTTGAAAAAGGCCCCTACAGGGAGTGTCCCTGATTATGTTGATACTTCTCGTTTTGTAATTGACCTGCGCGAAATTAATAAAGTAGTAGTACCTCAATATCCAGTGGTTTCAGATATTACAACAATTCTTACTATGATTCCCCCAACAGCTAAGTTTTTCTCGGGTATAGACCTAAAGAATGCTTTCTTTAGCATTCCAATACATCCTGATAGCCGTCATATTTTTCGGCTTCTCGTTATCTGGGCACAGCTTTAGATTTTGCCGCGCTCCTCAGGGCTATACAGAGAGTCCTAGTATTTAAAATCAAGCTTTGAAAGTACTTTTAGTTGAGCTGACTTTGCCCCCAGGAAACGTCCTTCTGCAATACATGGACGATTTATTAGTAGCATCAGACACTGAGGAAGGCTGTAAGGAAGCTACGGTAAAATTATTGTCGCATTTAGCAGCCAATGGTAATAAAGTGTCTCCTTCTAAGTTTCAATATTGTCGACAAGAGGTGACCTATCTCGGTCATCTACTGTCGAAAGAGGGGAGGAAACTAACTCCTGAACGTGAGTCTACTATTTTTAACATGCCTGTTCCTCGTACTCAACGTAATGTTCGGGCATTTCTCGGCATAACCTCTTACTGTCGCCAGTGGATTCCTAACTTTTCTCTCCCTACTAAACCTCTCTTGTATTTAACCACTAAGGATGTGCATGAACCTCTACCCTGTACTGATAAATGTCAAGAGGCTTTCGATTCTTTGAAAACTGTTCTTTGTTCTGCACCTGTCCTAGGAACTCCAGTCTACCGAAAGCCTTTTTTGCTTTATGTACACGAGGTGGACGGTTGTTCGCTTTCGGTGTTAACACAAGGATTTGGTGGTAAGCAAATGCCTTGTGCTTATTTTTCGTCAGTATTGGATTATGTTGCCAGAGCACTTCCCAGCTGTTTGAGGGCTACTGCTGCGGTGGCGGTGGCCATCCGACAGTCGGAAGGACTCGTTTTAAATTCTGATCTCACAGTGATGGTACCGCACGCTGTAGATGCACTCTTGAATAAAACTAAGACCCAGCACCTTACGAGTGCACGTCTTACTGGATATGAATTGACTTTATTCGCCCCCACATCACTATCAAAAGGTGTGCCACTCTGAATTCAGCCACGTTACTATCCCTCCCTTCGAACGAGCCAAGCAATGACATACATGATTGTATATTTCGAACTAAGGAAGAAACGAAGGGACGGGTGGACCTCACAGACATGCCCCTATCTGACCCCCAAGTGGAGTTGTATGTGGATGGCTCCTGTTTCAAGTTACCAGAAGGCACAACGACAGCTGCGTATGCAATCACCACCCTTTGCACTGTAGTTGAGGCTTCTCGAGTTCCCTAGCATTCCGCACAAGCAGCTGAGTTAATAGCGCTGCTGCGAGCCTGTGAGTTAAGTGAAGGATTGAGGGTAAATCTTTACACAGATAGCCAGTACGCCTTTGGCTTGGCTCATAGTTTCGGTAAATTGTGGGGAGAAAGGAGGTTTCTTTTTTTTTTTTTTATTTGCATCAAAAGGGACAAGCATTTTAAAAAAATAGCTGAAAAAAAGTTCCATACAAACATAAAAGATAATTAATACATTAAAGTAACTTCAGTAAGGCAATAGATAAATCATAAGACTTCAAGGACATATAATAGCAGAAAAAAGAACAAACGAGTATCATGACATTAACAGTCCCCAAATCCTTTCCACTTTCAGTTTAGTTTGAAGACCCCTTGTTGCTGCTAGAGCATGTTCCATGTTATATATTTCCTTTACAAGACTCCACCACTCCATAACCGTCGGTGGGTTATGTTGAATCCAGACCCTAGCTATTATTAGTCTGGCACATGAAATTAGAATATTCAGCAAGTCACATTGAGAACTGTTCCCCCCAGACGTGCCCACCAGCACATCTACTAATGTCAGTACAGTTGGACATACCAGTTTCGTAGACACAACTTTAATTACACCTTTCCAAAAGTCAATTAATTGTGGACACGTAAAAAACATGTGAGTATTATCAGCTGCTCCTAAATTGCATTTTGGACATTTCGTACGTTCACTGATACTGTTATTATTTGCCCATTTAAGAATCCTGTCTGGTGTATGGTAAAGTTGGCATATGGTTTTAAATAACTGCAACTTTAGACTAGAGGAGTGAACAGAACGATTTAAGCTATTTAAGGAAGAAGTGATCAGGTTTGGGGCCACATCAATTCCCAACTTCCTGCTACACTTCTCAGCCAATTTTGTAGAGTCGTCACTTCTATAACCAAGAAAGATTTTATATCCAATACTAATCCATGCTTTATCAGCTTCTCTACAAATACAATTCCATACATCAGGGTACAGAATATTAGTAAGTCCTAATTTGCGCACCAAATAATCTCTAAATTGATAATACTTAAACCGAGCCCCCTCTGTAAGATTATAGCACACTTTCAACCTTTCAAATGTACAAAACCCCTTGTTGTCATATAGATCTCCCAATTTTTTAATACCGGATTCTGACAGCACTAAACCAGCTGAGTCATGGAAGATTTCCGGTAATCCCGGGTTAAACCACAGAGGGGTTCTGAGATGGAAGAGAGAGGCTTTGCTCTTAGCAAGAATGGAGCGCCAAATGCTAACAGTGTCTCGTACCGTCTTAAATTTCACACGTTTAAAATATTTAGGGTCATTTAACCTGTAAAGGAACATATCTGCATCCTCACCTAACATAAATTTATGAAAATACAAACATTTATCGGGGATTATCAAGCTTCGAAAACGAGTCAAAAAAGTGGACCAATAATAAGATTTAATGTCTGGTAGACCCAATCCTCCTTGATTGAAAGGGAGTTTGAGCAATGAAACATCCCGACGAGCTTTCTTATACCCCCAAATAAAACTACTAATAATACCTTCTAATCTATTAAAATAAGAATTATTTATCCGTAAAGAGATAGAGCGGAAAAGATATAAATATTTGGGAAGTATCTTTATTTTGACCAAATTTATTCGACCAATAATACTTAAAGGTAGCTTGTGCCATTTCATGAATGACGTAATAGTTTCTTTTAATAGCGACTCATAGTTTAGGGCAGAAATTGAGTTGATATTCGAAGAAATTTTAACCCCTGGGTAAGTAGCTACATCACATACCCCCGTCAGTGTGTTTGTTGGTTTGTAGTTCATAATAATTTGGGTTTTACCAGTATTAAGCCTGTATCCCGAAACCAAGCCAATTTCCCCTGCCTCTGTTATAATGCCCTTCATTGCTTCTGAGTCGTTAGTGGAGTAGACCACAACATCATCAGCGTAAACGGTTATTTTGAGAGAGTTTGAACCATTTACAAAAGGAGAAATCTGATCTTGACTCTGTAATGCAATCAAGAAAGGTTCCATTATAAGGGCGAATAACAGAGGTGATAGGGGACACCCCTGTCTTGATCCACGTTTGATCAGAAAGGTAGAAGAGCATTTTCCCATATAACAAACTTTACCAGTAGGTTTATCGTACAGTGATTGAATACACTTCAAAAATTGACCTTTTATACCAAAAGTCTGCAATGTGGCCCATAAAAAGCCCCACCCAACTCGGTCAAATGCTTTCTCTGCATCTAATAGAATCATCCCGAGTGGGGTTGGCTCTATCCGCGCCACATCGAAGGCCGTAATGGCCATATTAATATGTGCCGTAGTGTCCCTTTTAGGGATAAACCCGTGTTGCTGGGGTGACACCAGCTGTGACATTAATGGTGCCAGCCTAGTTGCTAATATCTTTGCAAATATTTTAGCATCGCTGTTTATAAGCGATATAGGTCTGTAAGACCCTCTTTCATAAGCTGGTTTGCCTTTTGTTAGGAAAAAAATTATTTCAGTAGAGTTCCAAGACTTCGGCGGTTGCTCCCCGTTTCCAATAGCTTGAATAATCTTAGCTAATACCGGTATCAATTCCTCCATACAGGTTTTAAATAATTCTAAAGGAATCAAGTCTTCTCCTGTAGCTTTGCCTGATGCCAAAGAATTAATAGCAATTCTAATTTCTGCCAGTGTGATATCCCGCGCTAATTGATCCGATTGTTCTGCCTCAATAGTCATGACTTTATTTAAAGTTAGATATCTTTTAATACTATCTTCACTGACCTCGCTTTCCGGTGTATATAGCTCTTGATAATACTGAGCAAATTGCTGTAATATCGATTTGGGATCCTGGAATGTTTGATTATTAGCCCCTTTAATTTCTTTAATAGCCGTTTGAGCTCGATCTTCAGCCACTTTATACGCTAAAATTTTACCTATCCTTTCACCACCTTCGTACTGATTTAATTGATATTTTTTGAGTTTAATAATGCTTTTTTCCCTGAATAGATTTTTTAAAGCTGATTTTAGCTCGATTAATTTAAAATTTAATGCTTCCACACTAGCCACCCCTTTTAGCAAAGCTTCAGGCAATAGACTTTCAGTGTAAAGTATATCAGCGATCATTTTCTCATTTTGGAACCTACGTTCCTTAATTTGTCGCCAGATATACTGTTGTGTAAATCCTCGAATGCTTGCTTTACATGCATCCCACACTATCATTGGTGAAGCTGAATGAATATTTATATCTATAAATTATTTTATGTGATCCTTTAATTGATTTAAAAAAATTGAATCCAAAAATAGATATCTGGGAAATGAAAAAGAGTGAGAAGTTTATCTTTGAGTTGCTACATCAAATGACAAAAGAATAGGGTTATGGTCCAAGGTAACTCTTGGACATATTACCATAGTACAAGTTTCAAGAATAGAATCCGAGACCCAGACCACATCTATGCGTGAGCATAATTTGTGTGTGGCAGAGTAATAAGTGTAGCCAGCTATGTTAGGATACAAGTATCTCCAAGCATCCTTAATTACATGAATTGCTGCAAGATCCCGGATTGCAGCCCTGGTCTTCCGCATTCTCTGGAATGAACCCCTTCTAGTTCTATCTAAATTGTAATCCATAATGCAATTAAAATCTCCCAGTACTATGCACTCTCCTTCCCAGCTAAGCAGCTCCACATTAATTTGATCAATAATTCTGGGTTCATCTAGATTAGACACGTAAATGCCGCAGATTGTATATTTGCAACCTTCAAGTGTTACCTGTACAATTGCCCACCTGCCGGCTTTGTCAGTTAATGTCTTGTTGATTTCTACCTTAAGCTGTTTATGTTTTAGGATTGCCACCCCCCTAATTGAAGCATTAAAATCAGTACATGCCAAAATGTCATAGCCCAGTTGTTTAAGTAATTTTCTGTCCTTGTATGCTATATGAGTCTCAGTTATTACTGCTATCTGAGGATTATACATTTTAAGCTCCTCAAAGACAAGACTTCTTTTAATCCTACTATTTAGGCCCGCCACATTCCATACCAAACACTTTAATTGATACATTTAATGTAGTACATTTTCCTGTCCTTGAAATCAGTATACCAAAACAAATCAACCTTGCTACACCTTAGTATTATTAAACTGCTTGTACCCATGATGCCTTTTTTTCCCTGAACCTCCCCACCCCCCCAACCCCTACCTTGCAGCTCTCTGCCTCGCCCTCTCCCAATTCTGTGCCTACGTGCAGGTCCCCCCATTAACCCAGCTGCCGCTGTAATGGCAGCAAAAAACGGAGTCACTGCCCCGAGGATCCGGCCATACAATACTACAAGCTCAAAACCATGTGTCATATCTTGCAGTATCTTGTTGAAAAACATAAAGAAAAAAATTCCCAATTGAGCTACCAATTCAGCTAATAAACGGCCAGAATCCAATCACAATCACAATCAACCTGTATGTGGAATGATTCATCAGTATTCATAAGAAAAGTACACAGGACATAAATCATTGTCCATTTTTTTCTGACTTCCATTTACCGATAGTTTGCTCAACCTCCCTTTCTTCCAAGAAGTAGAATACCAGGCCATTCTTGAAAACCTTAAGCTTAGCTGGTTCTTGCAGAAAAGCCTGGCCCCCCAGTTCCTTTATTGGGTCAATGTATTGTCGTAATTTCCAACGCCTCTCCATAGTGAGCTTACTTAAGTCCGATCTAACAAAGAAGGTAATTGAATCAATGGTAACTGGAGTATTTGGTCTTACCTTTAATATAATTTGCTTGGCGAAGTAGTAAATTACTGACACAAATCAAAATAGGGCGAGGGTACTGACTTCCCTTATTTCTTTGGATCAGAGGAAGTCGATGGGCACGTTGTATTTGTGAGTCCCAATCCCAGTCCGATAACTCAGGAAATGCTTTCTGGAATAGATGTACCATATATGCTCTGAGATCGGCTCCTTCGGCCCCTTCCACTACACCAAACATTCGAAGATTCTGTCTTCGTTGTCGATTTTCCAAATCTTCAAGTTTGGCTTGCATTTGACAGATCTGAGCCTCATGTTTGTTCACTACTATTTCAGAATGAGTTGATTTTTCTTCCGTTAGAACAACCCTCTGTTGTAGCTCTTCCACTTCCTGAGATATAGTCCCTAATTTACAAGCCATCTCCTGTAGCGTTGACTGAGTCTTGCTGCTATCCTCCCGCATCTGTTGGTAATGAGATTGAGCTTCATGTTTTTGCTCATTGAGCAGCTGTAGAATAATCTGAAATGAGGAAGATACCTCCCCATGAAGATTCCAATCAATAGGTGTGACCTTTTGAGAGGTTTTTGAGATAGGTATATCATTAATGTTATCTGCCCCTATTGGAGTAGAGCCGGTGTCTTTTGTTACTGCTGCACCTGAAGCTGCCAAGGATAATAGAGGTACTGAAGTTGGCACAGAAGCTATCTCCGCTGCTACCACCTGGGAAGCAGGGGGGAGAAAAGAAGAAGTTTCCGTTGCTTCCATTGTAGTAGTAGTAGTAAAGGGGGTTTCTTACCTCAGATGGCTAACGAATACAACATGGCCCTTTGATCTTAAGGTAGTTAACTGCTTTGACACTGCCCCGAAAGGTAGCCATTGTGAAATGTAGTGCACACAAGGCAATAGGGGATACTGTGAAAGAAGGGAATGCTTTTGCTGATCAAATCACGAAGGAAACTGCTAGATCTAAAGTGTCTCCCACGTATGTAAGTTCCGCTAGATGGGTTGAGGAGTCTGATATGTTTGATAACACCATGGAAAGCGTCTGAGAAATACAGAAAGAAGCTCCCCTTGCTGAACTGTCCCGTTGGGAAAAGGAGGTGGGGAGTTTGGATGATAATGGGTGTTGGATTGACTTAAGTGAGAAACAAAGGTGGATGCTTCCCAATGCATTTGTTAATGCTCTAGTAATTATGGCTCATGGGACAGCACATGTTGGAGCAAAAGGCCTTCGTGCTTTGTTAGACGCAGTTTGGAATAACCCTAATATTGCCAAAACTGCAACTCATTTGGTTCAGCATTGCTTGATCTGCTTACAACATAATTCAGGAGGTTAAAAAGTAGATCCCTGAAAGTCAGGGATCGACCATCTTGCGGCCAGGCAGAATCAAAAAGGAGGGACGCTGCTCCGTTAGGGACTTGTGCCCTCTATTTCACATCCCAAGCAATCTGTAGGCCGATGTGAGGCGTCTCGCTTGGTAACGTGGGGGCCCTGGGGCTTTACGAGCACTAGACATGCATGTTGGTAGGGACAGGGGGAAGAGCAGTAGCCATCTTGGCATCAGGCATGAGCTGAGAGCATGGGGCTCTGTGTAGGAGGAGCACGTTGCTGGGCAACAGAATGTGGGTCATATGAGCCAGTTGACCCTTGCAGCGGTGCAGCATGATCTTTATGGATTCCCCATTAGAAGATAATAAAAACGGATCCTCGAGAGTCGGGCGATGGCCATCTTGAGGCCAGGCATAATGAAGTGTTGCAGCGAGGTTCCGATTGAAAATGTGCACGCTTGGTTCTTCACTCCCAGGTCGTCCCTGAATAGGTAGGTAACGTAGGAGGCCTCGCTCTTATTGCTGGGGGCCCCGGGCTCTGAGGGCCCTATCAGACATAGTTGGAGGGGGCCGTGGGATGTGCGGTGGCAGCCATTTTTAGGCCAGGCATCGTGAACTGGTAGAGGGAGGCTCCGTTGGGGGCTTGCTTGCTCGTACTTTTACAGAGGAGCGGTGCGGGATTCTCACCGGTTCAAATCCTGCGATCCTTGTCCTAGAGAAGACGCTCATCAGAACAGAGGATTCTTGCATGGCTGTTAGCATCCGACGAGAGGCTGGACCGGGAGTGCTGCACTGAGTTCCTTTGCTTGCAGTTCTTGCAGCTCGGCAAGAGACGATCATGGAGCACTATGCTGTCGGCCGTAGCCTTCGCTTGTCATGTTACTCACAGGTGAGTCCCACTTCAATGGGAGGTGAGGTGTGGGGGGCGCGATGGGGGGTTTGGGAGGGATTCACCGGTATAGTGACCCCGAGCCCGGGAGTCTGAATTCACAGCTCCAAAGAAACAATGGCCAGTTTGGGTGTTGCATTGCAGAACTCTTCTCCATTCCATCCTGAGGGAAATTCTGAGATGGAAAGAAAAAACTGGTACATAAAGCAGTTTATAACAGCTAGGTTATTAGGTTTTGGTGACGAGTGGGTCAAACATCTAATTGGGGTTCAACGTGTACTTAACAGCTTGCGAAGAAGTTCTCTATGGGGTGTCACTCTATATGAGGTTCTATTTGGGACAAGAATGTTGGTTATAGACCTTGATTGTCATACAACAGTGGTGGAAAATAGGAAATTTGATATCAAAGATCATTTGGCTGTTTTACAGGACTTAAATGAACTAAGAGCGAAACAAAGCAACGTGATCCTGAAGCCAACCACCACTGGGGAAAAACCGACCATCCCAGCAAGGCCTGTCTGGACCCCAAAGCTAGGTGATCTAATCAGAGAAAAGATCGCCGACAAGAAGGAGTTTGGGCCTTACAGACAACCAGTACCTGTTCTAGCAAACAACGGAACAAGAACAGTGATACTGCCGCCCCTTGCTGGTAAAAAGGAGAACCGATTTGTGTGCATCAACCTGATCAAACCACACTATGTGTCCGATACTAAGCAGTAGGCAAAGTGGACACCGCCAATGTAGCAGACGCACTCCTTTAGCTACAATCCAAGAGGTTCAAACTGAAAGACTCATCACCATTGAAGAATCTGCAGTGAGAAAAGAAGGACTAAGCAACAAAGCGATGGAACTCATTCCTCTTGAAACCCAAATAACAGTTTGTCCTGAAACACCTGTCTACACAAACATACCAAGTGATCAAGTGGTTCCAGCCATTTCAACAAATCCGGATGCAATTCCAACCATTGACAGAACTGCCTCTGGCTATTTCATTAACTTTGATATGTTTTCTGAGGATCCCAGTGAACCTGAAACAACGCCAGCAAAAAGAACTTTCAAAGAACACGCAATTTACTTTTTTCATCACCTGGAAAAAACTTATCTGGTTTCACCATGGAATGAACTTTGGATTGTGTTGGAAATATTTTTTCTTCTACTTTGGTTAGCTCTGGTAATGACTGGGTATGCTGATAAATGGAATATATGTTAAAATGGACACAGTAAGTAAGAAATTCAACTTACTTCTCAAGCCACACAAATCATCCCATCGTGAACAAAGAGACTTGTCAGTAGTGAACATCACAGCCGTTCGTATACCTATGGTATAGCTTGGGACAAAACAGAATATGACATTTTTGGCCCGTCTGAGCTGTTGAAAATTCCACACTTATTCAAGATTTCATTAAATGCCTTAATTTCCTCTAGTACCTTTTCTGATGATTGGTCTTTGGAGACTGTTAATAATATGATGTATGATCTAGAGATGTCTGCAGTATTCACAAATCATGAATATTTAGAAGGTTCATCAGACTATGAACAAATTTATTGTTATAACCATTATGGTCATCATTTCTTGCACAAATCTGCAATGCCTAGAAATGTATACCCAATGGGAACATTGTCCTACACCTCCAAAGCGTAGTTCAAAAACTTTTGCGAATAAGTTTCCCTTTTTTTCAGGGTTCAATGTATCCAATACTGAAACATTTTACTTTAAAAATGTGAACAAATCAGGAATAAAAAGTATGTTAAATAATACAAAACAGATTTATTCTGCAGCCTTCATTGCCTAACTGTCTAGACATGGTTTTGACTTTTGGAAAGACAACATTGAGGCTGAGGTTCAAAAGATTGGCAAGTGAAGGGGGTAGAAGCTTTTTTTAGAGGCTGTATCATCCCTGAGCAAATTATGTTTTTGAATGACACTATCCAACAAACGTCTTGCCTTGGGTTAGCCAAGATCAAAGACATGAACACACCGACCGTACCTATACCTGCAAGTAATAGCACTACACGGGGGAGGTCGACGTACATAATATTTTGCATCACACCAGATCAAATCCAAAATGGAACAAATGGTGCTCTGATCCATAGACACAAACAACTGTCAAGATTGATTCCTGAACAAAACTCAAGGTTTCAAAGTCAATAGGCCGGACCCAAGATATGTTCAAAGACAGCATCCTGGGGTAATAACAACATACGGTGTAGGGAAACCATGCCTTGATTGGCTACAGACAGCTAAAAACAGGATGTAAAACAACACGTATCTTTACTTAAAGATGGCGCAGACCTTAGGGAATTCTTCCTAGGACCAAGAAAACCACGTCATATATGCCGGTATATATGCTGCATATAACGAAACATGGAAGATTACGCAAGCAGATACTGCAGAACGAATATGAGAAATTGATCGTATTAACTTAGAGAGATCTCTCTCTGTAGTAGACAATGGGTTAACAACTCTGTCATCCAGGATATATTCATTGGACATCATTGTGTCTTCTGCCATAGACATCATGGAACAAGACTTGGTCATGTTGCAACATGGTCAGTCTCAGTTACGTTCTATCATGCTATTAGGTTGGACGCTCCAAAACTTGCGTTCAGGCTATGTGCCTTGGTGTTTAATCAATACTACGTCACTGTTTTCAAAATTCAATCTCACTGATAAACAGATCAAACTGGCACAAAAGGGAGCAGACTATACGGTGCTGAGCATTGAAAAACTGGAAAGATTACCATTTACAGTGGCAGAAAAACCAGCTACTGAATGGATAATACATGGAACAATCACTCTGCCGTTTACAATTTTCCATTTTCAGTATTGCCTAAAACACATACCAGCAGGCAAATATGAAAGTTTGGGTCAAGAATACATCAAGACATCCCGGGATTTACCATACAACCATAGATGTTGGAGCCGGGGACGTGAAGTGTTTCTTAGCGGTTCAAACTGTGAAAACGCACTAAGCGGTACTCTCCTTTGCCAGGGTATTATTTACATAGGCATGCAATGGTTCCTCTAACAATTTATCCTGTCACCTGCAAGCTTCACCAGCTGCAGTGATTGATCCAATTTTTGGACAATTTTAAAATGGAAGTTACCTCATGTTGAATAATCACAGCTGCTGTGGCATGTTGCCAGGTATTCCATATCTAGTAACTGGTCACTTGCTGTATGCAAGTATTTTTTCCACAAACCAAGACAGCCAGGGAGACACTTTTACGGCCTTCGCTGAACATCTCTTCCATACGAATTGATACTCTAAGCAGAATGAAAGCCATTCTTTTGCAAAAAACTGTGCTACTGACCTCGGCTAAATAGACCTATGATCTACAAGGGGCAAGGACTTCTACCGAGATACATGCCCTTTTGAATATAAACTGCCCTATACATTTCTCAGAAATGTTAGGTCGTATCTTAAACATGTCTGATACGAGTAGTATTGTACATGTATTTAAGACTGTGTTTTCCGGACTGTTAGCATCCTTTCAAGCAGTCCTCGGAATCACTCCAAACTTGGTGCCCTCTGTGTTTGGCGGAATGCCCCTACTTTTGGGACTCATTGCAGGGATACTATTTTTGCTCCTACTACTATGATATGGCAAGCCAAATCACCAGCGACACCCATTTCACCGTGGAGAGAGCTCTGCAGGAGATGAAGTATTGTGAGCGCATCGTCCAAATTTTGGATTTACCTCGTCTATGAGAATTAAATACCACATGGTTTCTGTCATTCAGACCTAACTGGCAAGATTGCATCTTACCTGTTCTACGCTGCCTGCTTTACGGTGAAGAATGCGTGCTAGACATCTGTCTAACACTCCCATCAGTCATGCCTACAGATTTCAATACTCTGTTGAACCCTGTAACAGCCCATGCTCTGTGTTGTCCCCAGCGGCTACCAATTCTGATGACGGCATTCATTGAGATCTCACAGATGCAAATTGCAACTGCTTAGGTACGAAAGGAATCTACAGGCACGCAGGAAACATCCTATTCGAACATTGCTGATGCGACCAATGCTGAAGCGAATAGTTCACATCTATGTGCGGTTAATCTTCTAAACGAGGTATTCCAACTTTCACCTACAACTGTAGATTACTTTTTGTTGACAGAAAAAGAAGGTTTCATGTTTTCATCCAAAACCTAACACTGACTTTTGATTTTGGTACACAGTGTACTGAGAGACTCTGAATCTGACCTTCAATTTTCAAAACAAGGTACTAACTTTGGAACTTTTTGCTATGATTCATTTTTTTTTCCAAATTTGTATTTTTCATTTTTGGCACATGTAATCTGCTTATAGTAGAACTATTCATAAAGAACAAGAATTCTTTGAATACTTCCAGAGACAATATATGACCTTGTCCACAGAACAAACAAGTTTTATGTAATCTGACATGAAATGGTATTGGCCCTTTTTTCTTCTGTATTTATGAGCCATTTCATAAATGTATATTTTCATGATTCTTTTCAGTTAGCATTCAGATGTAAACATATGCTTAGAATGAAACATTGCTTTACTATGTACAGCACCAATGCATTTTCATGCTTACAACTAGTTTTAATGCATTATTTAAAATGTATTTGAAACATGCTTTTAGCACTTCGTGTGTAGATATATTTTAGATATGTTATCATGTTTAGGATCTAGTAATGTCATTCATACGAAAGTGGAGTGGGTGTTGTGTGTTGATTTAGATACCGTATATAGATTTCCTGAGTCATGCCCTTATATAGGTACAATTCACATTGCCCTTATTTAGGCATAGAAATCCAGCCCTTATTTAGGCATTGCTCATGCTAACCAAAATACAGGCATGGTCAGCTACATCTGTTCCTCTTCATCACAATGAGTTCTTGGAAAACCGGACTTTTAAGCCTTTAGGACTTCCCCTTTCCTGGATATTGATTTCTCCAAGAACTCATTTATTATGCATGAACATCTATTCCTTAGGGGTTCATTCATGATGTTCTGATGCCCGACCTGTATGTCAATACTGGCATTCCTAAACATCTTCAAGGTATAAGTATACCTTCTCTTGCTATGGCAAGGCATGGTGTGGTTCGACTACCTACCGGCACAACGCGGCTTGCCACAGCAAGTCCCGAAGGAAGTCAAGTCCCCAACTGATGCACTGACCATCACAAACAGGAGCCCAGCCGTGCTGGTATATATACCTAACTCTGGTAAATGTCAATTGGCAAAGTGCCCCTTCCCTTTAGCATTACTGTTAGCATGTAGATGCAGTGAGGACAATTTGTGAGAAGTTACACATGTACTTTTTTTGTTTGCGGACTTTTTTCTGTTCTCCTCTGTTGATACTTGCAGGCAGAGTGCAGTCATTCACTGTAGCTGAGGTTCCATGCATCTGTTAGAAGGCAACAACATGAGCCACAGCAATCCATGCCACCATCACAAACTGGTTAGTAAAAGTGGTCAAGAGAGCTTACAAAAGCCTACTCTGTTAGCAGACAAATCATGGACATATTACATTTATTCCGTCAACAGTGCTAGACCTGTGGACTGAACTCTGAAATCTAGTACATCAAATGTGGCATCTGGAATGTTAACTGGCAAACACACATATTTTTGTAGGCCCAACAATGTTGTCCAGGAATCCAGTCCCCACAGTGATATCTGCTACAAGGTAGGCTGTGACAACTGGTCAGGAACCACACACTGGGTGGATGCAGGACCCTGGTAAGTAAACCTAAGAATGATGCACCTGAATGCTAATAAAATGTTGATTTAATGTCCGCAGCATGTTGTATGTGTCTAACATCACTGTTGTCCCTCATCTCAATATGGCCATATATGGCACATTACAGCATACTAGATCACACTGTGGTGGCTAATGAAAGGGATGACTAAATGTATGGCAAGTGAGTACAGTAGGTACATATTAGTCTATATTATGTCATATAAAGTGGAGTAGCCACAACTGTATTGTAAGTCCATGACATGAAAACTCTCAAGCTAAATCCAAAGGTCCAAAATGTCTGGAAATTGATGTGTTTGAGGGTTGCACTGATGCCAGTTAGGTAGTTTTATTTGGGGAGAGGTATATGGGATGCTAATGTGGATGCATAAAAAGTGAAGTATATAAATCTGGTGGCTGGACGGCCCAATGTATATCCAGTGTAGGCGGCAATCGTCCAAGCTTCTATACTTTCCACAATATGTGTCCTAGTCAAATGTTGAATACAGCTTGTCTCCTCTTCTACAGTATTCTCATATTTAAGTGAAACGTTAAATATATGAATTCAGGATGTGTGCTGTACAAGACCTCATCCGTTGACAGCAAAACTCTGCTATGATGTTGTACATGTATAACGGGAACATAGGTCACACAAAGATTGCATAGAACAAATTTGTGATCTCCCAATCCTAAATGGGCATGGTGACTCCATGGGAAGCACAAATCTTCCCCAAAATGTACCTTACTATTAGACATCTGACATATTAACTCTCCAATACAGTGATATGATCTTATTTGCAAAGGAGAAACTGGTCTGCATGATGCATGATGGGCCTAACTATGACGGTGTAGGGGAGCAATTCACCCTAATTACCCCCCTTCCTTAAAATATCAGTTACCTTCTACACATTTGTGAATGTGAAATCTCGTTGATGTCAGTGCTGTGTGGAGGTAACAGCTGGCAACCGCTGCCATGACCAGGTGCCCGCATGTAAAGGTCAGGAGGAAAACATGCGGCACACTGCCCAGAAATAGCATATCAGTGGTCCATGACAATGACATATACATGTTAACTCATGTGTACTTAAATATGGACATGTATGTCTTATTACAGCTGCTGGAAGGATTTCATTAATGCTGCAGACAACACCATCCTGAGGTAAGCTATAAATCCTGGCTGCAGAAGACAAACCCACTCACATCTGTTCATCAGGTAAACGTGCCATGTAGTGTTCCTAATTATGGGCTCCAAAATCATTAAGGAGATCTAAATCTTTGGAGAAGGACTTTAGCAGATGTATCCCCTTTTGCATAACATCTGTAGTTGGTGTGTAAAAAAAGACATACATACTCTTTCAGTTATGTGTGTGCGATGTGTGCCTGTTAACATATTAGCCATGAAGATTTGTGTTTTGTACATATCCGTTCAACACCTCAGTGCTATGGTGTGAGCTGTCAAGTGTACGTGTACCCAAACCATCCGTTGATTCAAAGTACAGTTGAATCAGCCCTTGCACCACATCATATAGTAGGTCAATTACTTATCCTGTTGCAACCTCTGTCTTCCAGGCAACGAGTATGATGAGGACAATGGACCTTCCACCAGTGGCAAACGATGGGCAATTGAAAGGGAGAAGCCCCTACTCTTAGAAGCAGCCATTTCACCTGTCAATAATGCACAAGATGAGGAGGAGGAGGAAGTCCCAGAGGAGGCGGATGAATTGGAGGATGATGGTGACTATCTGGCCCTTTATAAAGAGGATAATGAGTCATATGCTCTGACCATAATATTAGGTCTGCTGGGCAATATGTTTAAGATCATCCCCCCTCTGCCCAGAAAAACGCCTCATTATCTAAAGGACATGATTGCCTCTTCTCACCATAGCACTAACCAGCCACATCTCTCACATACTCCAACACAGATATCACTCTCTCACAGCCCTCATTTTCCAGGACAGATGTGGTGGTTCCCCTACACACTCCTCTCAATACAGTGCATCCCAGGCATTCTCTCCACCATCTTTTGGACCTTTCACCCCTGGTGTGTTAAAGGTATCCCCTGGGCACCAATCTCCTGTCTACAAACTACCATTGTAGAATCCCCCGTACCGCAGGACGCCAGACGCGTACGGGGGATTCTACTGATCACTTACTTCTTTTAGAACAAGACCTCTGGCAGCTTATCAAGGCTTACTTGAACACATCGGGGCATCTCCATCGGACCACTGGCTAGAACAGTTTCTATTATTTTTATTCTTGCTATTAGGTCCACTGACGCATATGGGATTCATGGACACCTGGTGATTTTAATATGATGTTAAAACAGCAAACTATTAAGTAACCTCTTTCTCACCAGTTATATATCCTACCGCCCTGACGAAGTACCCTGGGTAGGAACGAAACGCGTTGGCTGTCTTGTGCACTTCTGAAAAAGAGAAATAAAAGAAATTTTAATACAACTAGATGCTTCAACTGTCTACTACATAACTGGTGCTGCCTCCACGTTGCTTCAAGTTGTTATATGGAAATCCAGTGGGACCGAAACACAGCAGGTCCTGGAGGTATGACAGCACAGATCTCAAGATATTGTTTGGGACTGTATAAGTTTGAGGTGCTCATCCTATAGTCCGCTGTGGTTGTCAATTTTTTGTTCCAGTTTTTGCTGGTGTCATTATGTTTTCTGACTAGTCTGACTGGGGTCCCGCTAATCAGGGCCCCAGTCTCCATGCTTCTTCCCTAAATTGGACATGATGAGTACTTAGGTACTCTCCAGATTGACTACTGGTGTACCCTTGTAAGTCCCTAGTATATGGTACTAAGGCACCCAGGGCATAGGTACACCAGGGGTCTCCCCTGGACTGCAGGATGTATTATGCCACCCATGAGAGACTACTCAAATTGTGACTGCAGGCCTGCCATTGCAGCCTGTGTAAGCTGGTGCTAGCACCACTTATGACAGATATAGGTTCCTGTAGCTGAGGTCACTACACTTAAAAACTATAAGTCACCCATAAGGCAGTCCTTTCTATCCTGAAGGCCGGGTGCTGGATCCTTAGTGTGAGGGTGCCCCTGCATAAGCAGGACACCCCTACAACCTTCAAAGTAATTCTCCCGGGTTGTAAGATGATCAGCCATTACGACATATAGAGTGGCCATGCGTCATTACGTGATGACAATCTCTAAACTGGCTGTCATAAAACCTTTCATGTTTGGTATGTAATCATACCCCCACAATGTAAATGGTATGGGAGGTATAATTCCATGAACTCTAAAGCTCCTCTGGGAGACCCTCAGTGCTCCCGATACCAGTCTACCAGAACCGACAGCAAGCTAGGGTTGCTGCCAACCAGAGACAGGATTCTGTCCTCCTGCTGTTGAGGCAAGCTCAAGCAGGGAAAGGCTGATCAATAGTATCCTGTCACAAGTAGGTATAACCATCTTTCCGACAGGATTTAGTGTATTGGGACAGGGTGGGGATGCTTGCCAGAGCCACTGAGACTGCTTGAGGGGCACATTTGGTGCATTCCTTGCATACTGCACTTCAAATCAGATCAGGGAGCCATTGGCTCATGCTCTGGTGTTAAACTGGACAAAGGACATGGGAGTATCCTCCCCACTGTCTAGCCGCTACTCTGGCAGGGACCCCTGAACCAGTCCCAACCCTTTCCTACGGGTATTTAAGGGCTTACCTGAGGGTGGGTCCGTATATTCATTGTGGGATTCGATTCAGATTCCACAATGCATCATCTTCAACCATCTGGACACTCTGACCACTGTGGACTGACCGAGTTTGACTGACCGCATTGAACTTCGCTTTGGGAACCGAGACTGCAGCTGTAAAGGCTCTGACTGCTCCAAGTCTCATTGTCCCTTAAGTATGCTGTACCATCAGTGTCTGTGCTCCATACAGGTTCCTCACAGGCCCTGTGGACATTCAAGAAACTGGAAGGAATCTCCCTTTGAGTGAAGGAGTCACTCCCCTGCATCTGCATCTACTGATCCTGGGCTCCTACAGACTCCAACAGTAACAGTAATACAGGTGATGGCTCTACTACTCCCTCGAGGCCTGCACTGTCTTCAGACCGAGTCTGAGGTCAGTATCCCTTGTCAGCACCGATGGAACCGAGCCCCTGTGCACCGCGTCAGCTGGCCATGGCTGAGGCTGGATGACTCTTGCCCCAGAGGTCTTTGGGCCTTTCAAGGACCTTCCTTGATTGCAGTGGGCTCTCCTGCTTAGTCGAGCAGGCTCTAATTTGCTTACTTGTGGTCAGTCACTTCGACCTTGCTGGGTCTGATACCGCACCTTCTTCGATTTCTACATATGTTGCTATTGCCAAGGTGTGTTGGAGACTCTACTGGACACTGACCCTCTGCTTCTTGATATCAGACACGGGACAGCTTGTGAATGGCTCCTGGTCTTCCACAACATCACCTGGTCCACACAGCTTTGACCACAAGGGCAACCCCAACCATCCTGCATCTATCAACTTTGGTGGGCATTTATCCTCTGTGCCTCCTGGTCACTCCTGAGTGGTACATAGATGCTGTCCCCTCTGCTTGCAGGTACCTCTCAACTTGAATTCACCTTTGTGTTCCACCGAACTCATTTGTGTTCTTCTCCAACAGCATCTTTCCTGAAGTCCTCCTTTGTGATCTATAGCGGTTTTCTACGTCACTTGACATCTATTCACCCGGCTTGCCTGGTGTAGTTATCCTGGTTCCTGGGATATCCATGGGTGGGGTGACTCTCCAACCTTCCATCTTCCGCTGGGTTTCTTCTAGGTCCACTGGGAAGGGTCCTTTTTCTTAAAAACTGCAACCACAACTTACCCATTGGCTTGTGTTGATCGTGGAGCCGTGTTCACACTCTGCATGCAGTTTCCGTGGGGTTCCTGGGTATTTACCTTGGGTGGTTCCTTGCGTCCCCAACACTTTTAAGTTTTCTGGGTCCAGTTTCCACTGAAGTCGTGGTTCGCATTCCACTATTTTAGTATATGGTTTTGTCACCCCCTGGAGACCACTGTGTATTTGTGCTACTTATGTACTCTATTTCCTAAGTATTGTGTGTATTGGGTTTCTATCTCTGGGTTGGAGATAGTACAATTGTGTCAGTGAGCGTGTGTAATAAAATGCCTATTTCTATAACTACACAGTGTGATTCTTTTTCACTTAACCTATACAATAATATTAAGTACTGTAAAACAGGCTGCTTTAGACTCCGTCTGGACTAAACCTGAAGGCTGCACTTCACAGTTACCACTTAGAGAGCATTCTAAGGTTGTCTAAGACCACTAAAATCACAATAAGGGTTGTCTGGATTAGTGCAAGGTGCTACACTTACATAAGTGAGCACCATATACTAAACCAGCCTCTCACACTCCTGATCACAGGACATAATGTTATCCACAATATTTGTAAATAAAAGATAAATGTCCTCACGAGCCAATACTAAGTTGCCTATTATGTACAGATGGTCAATTATTTACCCTTGCGACCTAGAGATGTGAGGATGAAAGTGTGTGAGTGACACATGTAAAAGTGTAACACCCTCAGTGTAACAAGCTATCATGTGCAGAGCAAATAACTACTCCCAAGGTATATGTCCATACATTGAACACAACATTTAAAATGACGTAAACAAGGTAGAGATAGTTTGATTAAAAATACAAGTTTATGTGTAATGAAAAGGAAGAAAAAAAGAGAAGAAATAATCTGGTTGGAAAGGAGAAAGGAAAGCCAATAATGTTCTTTGCACAGAATGGACAAGGGGACTTGGATGGGGTTGGGCAACATAAATAAAACATGTCAGGAAGCGTCAGGGGAACCAGTCTATATACAAGGGGCAGAGTAAGTGGCCATAGGAAAGTCATAGTCAAGATAGTCAGCTTTCCTTCTGGTCATCCTCAAATTCAACAATGTTCAGATGCTCCGAATCTGATGCAAACCCCTGGCTGGCCGGTGCAGGACCAGACACCACACGGGGTTGGGTCACATGAGGAGTACAGGGGTAAAACAGTGTGGGGCAACGTACAGGGTGAAATATTGGTGGGGGGGTTGGGAGGGATGATAGACAAGGGCAGATAACATGGTTGCACTCAAACAAGTGGCAGAGGCAGTGAGGGTGGCCATGGATCTTGCATGTCCCTCTTGGAACATACGCAGCTCATCAAAGAGCTGTTGCATGATCTGAGAGGACATGTCTGCCTGCCCCTCACATGCCCCATCACTTCTTGGCATGCAGCCACAGGAATTGCAATACAGGGAGGGGTTTGGTTTGGCATGAGGAGTGTGGTGTTTCGGGGTCAGAGCCTTTGTTTGGGTCCTTCTGGCAGCTTCTTGGACGAGGACTAGTGGCAGGGAATGCAACTGGAGACCATAATGGAGTCAGGGCCTTCAGAGTCAGGAAGGGGCACGGCTGGTGGCAGGCCCAGGTTGTGGTGTGACCTGCCGGAAGGACACCTCGCCAAGCAAAAGTTGTTGATTGTCAGGGAGAGAGTTTTAAAATATATTTTTATTTGCATTTTGAACCAACATAAACATATTTGGCATGAAATCCAACGAATAACCATAACCTTCCTCCCACCCACCACAATAACAATACCATAATCAACGGCCTCTCAGGACCCAGTACCCACCCACTGCACATCTGTTCATATGGTCCAATAAACAGTCATCGGCCCCCTGCAGGTCCAGGACTCCGGGCGGGCCTCCGCACTCCCAAACCGAGCCCAGGCACGCGGGACCCTCAGTACATCAATCAGAACCCAGCCCCCCATCAAGGCCATGATAACTCCTCCACTTTCCCCCCACTTATCGGAATTTCCTAGGACAGCCCCTCACCTTATAGGTGACCCTCTCCGCTGCCATATACAGATTCATACCCCGTCTCCATTCCTCCACCTGGGGTGGCGACAGCACTCCCCACCCCCTCGCCACATCTCTTTGCCACCACCAGGGCCAGCATAGAGAAGATCAGGTACGGGCGGCTCAAGTCCACATCATTAGTAATTCCTAGCAGGACAAACTTAGGTTCCATGGTAAGCTCAGTTTTCAGCACCTCACCCAACTCTCCCAGTATCCTTGTCCAGTAAATGCATATAGCAGGGCATTCCCATTGGATGTGATAAAAATCCCCCTGTGGGTGTCTGCATCGAATTCAGCAAAAATCACTGCCCCCCCCCCCATGCGATGTAGCCTGACTCTGTCGTAGTGAGCCCTATGTAGTATCTTGTATTGAATGAGTCATAGCCGTGACTATATTGCCACCTCCCTGTGGTGCATTAGGGCAGCTTCCCAGTCCACAGTATCCATCTCACCCACATCCTGTTCCCAGGCTGCCCTCAGTTTTCCTAGCCCATCCGGTGTGTTATTATTCAGGGTCTTGTACTTCAGGGATACCAGCTTGTTAGGTACCTGTTCCTGCAACAAACGGTCCTCTAGCGAGGCATTATTCCGGCAAGGGGGAGGAGAGCACCGGTTCAGCCCTCCATGCATTGCATAGCTGTGCGTATTTAAGGAACTGCATGGAATGGAGGCCAAATCCGTCTTCAGGGTTTGGTAGGATTTAAGGTCCCCTTGTGGAAATTTCAATGTCGTCTCACCCTTTAAACCCTCTGAGTTTGTGGAGCTCCTTGAGCCAAGAGCAGGACCATATTTGTTTTGTAGGTTTGTGCGCCCACCCCATCATCCTTGTCGCCCTGTCCCAGACCTCTATGGTTATTTGTATTGCCGGGAGTAGTCGCCTCCTGCCAGTTCCCCCGTACAGGTAGTGCAAACTAGTATGTCTGGCCATTGTGTCCAGTTCCAAACGGTATGTAGGGTGGTCTGCCGAAACATGCAGCCAGTCATTGATTGCCGCTAAATGCTCAGCCCAATAGTAGGCCTCCACATTCAATAGAGAGATCCCCACATTATACTGGTTCTTCTGGAGCGTGGCCAGAGCTATTCTGGGTTGTTTTCCCAGCCACAGCAAGGAGCACAATTCTGCAGGTATTATTGTGAATGTCTGTCGAGGGAGCGGGAAAAATTCATTTTGTAGGACATACAGGAAGCGAGGCAGCGTGATCATTTTAAACATTGCGGCTCTGCCTAGTATCGTGAGAGGGAGAGTTTTCCATCTAAGAGCATCCTCCGCAAAGTTGGTCAACACTTGCGGGATGTTCTTTTGATAGGATGTGGTTCTGTCCGTTGTCAAGTATATACCCAGGTAAACCCCGCCTGTGTGACCTGGAGGGCCCTAGGCAGGGGGTCCATGTTTCCTCCTTTCGCGTACTATACAAGATTGATTTATGTCAGTTAATTGTTTACCCCGAGAAGGAGCCATACCGATCTAAGAGTCTAAACAGAGTGGGGACTGTAGTGTCTTGCTAGGTAATATAAAGCAGTATATCATCCGCGTATAGCGAGATTTTCTCTTCCTGTGCAACCGTCGGGGTTATCCCAAATCCCCTTACCTCCGCCTCCTGCCTAACCGCACAAGCCACTATTTCAATGGTGAGGGTGAAAAGTAGTGGGGACAGGGGGCATCCCTGCCGTGTCCCCCTCCTGATGGGAAAGTCCTCTGAGAGGATCCTCCTTTAGGGCCTCCCTATCCTCATCCACTAGGGTTGAGGTGGAAACAGCAGTCAGGTAGTTCTCAATCTCTGCCGACTCACCAAGTTCCCTGGCCTCATAGAAGTCACCAAAGTATGCAGCCAAGGTCTGCACAATCTGGGTGTCCCCCTTCTGCAGCTGTCCCTGTTTATCTACCATGCCTCTATCCATCTGGCGTCCTGTTCTTTACGGCTCAGCCACGCCAGGAGCTTCCCGGACTTATCCCCCACGTCGTACAGCCTGTGTAGGGTCGCTAGTGCCTGTGCTTTTGCCTCATCTGTCATCAATGATTCAGAAAAGGGGGGTGGTGATAAACAGAGTGTCTGAATTAAGCAAACCACTCTTACCCAGTCCAAAGATCAGGGCTTGATCCATCACCGTTATTTATCTCACTGCACCATCCCAGCTCAGAACCTGGCTATATGCAAATCAGTCTGTCCCTGGCCCAGTGCATCATGGGAACAGGGCAGACTAAACTACCAAGCCAATTCTTCACCAGAAAGGAGACAAGCTACCGGGGACCGGTTTCTGGCATTACAGCCGTCTTCAGCCCGGCTTGCTTGAATCCTGATGGAGCAGTGAGAAAGGGACTCATGTCTGAGTATACCCTGCCACACCTATAGTGGCCAAAAACGATTCAGAAAAGGGGGTGGTGATGAACAGAGTGTCTGAATTAAGCAGACCATCTTACCCAGTCCAAAGATCAGGGCTTGATCCATCACCGTTATTTATCTCACTGCACCATCCCAGCTCAGAACCTGGCTATATGCAAATCAGTCTGTCCCTGGCCCAGTGCATCATGGGAACAGGGCAGACTAAACTACCAAGCCAATTCTTCACCAGAAAGGAGACAAGCTACCGGGGACCGGTTTCTGGCATTACAGCCGTCTTCGGCCCGGCTTGCTTGAATCCTGATGGAGCAGTGAGAAAGGGACTCATGTCTGAGTATACCCTGCCACACCTATAGTGGCCAAAAACGATTCAGAAAAGGGGGTGGTGATGAACAGAGTGTCTGAATTAAGCAGACCACTCTTACCCAGTCCAAAGATCAGGGCTTGATCCATCACCGTTATTTATCTCACTGCACCATCCCAGCTCAGAACCTGGCTATATGCAAATCAGTCTGTCCCTGGCCCAGTGCATCATGGGAACAGGGCAGACTAAACTACCAAGCCAATTCTTCACCAGAAAGGAGACAAGCTACCGGGGACCGGTTTCTGGCATTACAGCCGTCATCTGTCATCAGGCTTTTATATTGTTGCTGTACATCAACTAGTTGCCGTAGCACCTGTGGGTCTCTATCAGGCAAGTACTGCCGTTCCAGCGCTAATATTTGGGATTCTATAGAGGTAAGTTCCGCCTGCGATTTGCACTTTTCTCAGGCAATCCGATTTTGGGCCCTATCTCGAAGCACAGTTTTATATGCCTCCCACACTACTACACCTGATTGTACCGAACCCACATTTTCAGCAAAGTACACTTTTTTGTCCGCTCTGAAACCCTGCATGAGCTCTGTGTTCTGTATTTTCCAAGCCGCCAGTCTTCATCCCCCTCTCCTGGCCCCAGTAGTCCCGCCTATATTGACCAAGAGGGGCGAGTGGTCTGAGATTCCCCGTGCAGGATATTCAGCTTGCACATTTACCCCAAACGCATGTGGTGGGAGGAAGATATAGTCAAGTCTCGAGTGTACCTTATGCGCACCTGAGTAATATGAGTAGCCTCTGGTGCCCGGATGCCGCCATTGCCAAATGTGGGTCAAAATCAGCGTCTCCATGACCCTAGCCAGTGGTGTAGTCGGGGGGCCGTCTGCCTGGCTTCCTGAGAGCTCCAAGGGGATGGACATGACATCGTTAAAGTCTCTACCTACAATGTGTGTTGTGTCTGATGTGTCTAACAGGACCTCATCCAGCCCGGAAAGGGTCCTAGCCTGGAGCTTTGGGGTCGCGTAAATTGAGACTACAGTGACCCTACGGTGCCCCCATGTTCCTGATATTGCCACATACATCCCCTGAGGGTCCGTTCAAGTCCACTTCGTCATAAAGGGAGGAGATTTCCTGATCAAAATAGCTACCCCTCAGGAGCCTGTTGTGTGCCCCGCATGTGCCAGGACCTTATGGGGTCCTCTCACCAGAAAACCACATTTCGTACCCTGCAAGTGGGTTTCCTGGAGTAGGGCTATGTCAGGGTCTGCCCTTTTCGGATATGCCTGTACCAATCCTCTCTTAACCTTATCCCCTAGTCCATTCACATTCCATATGAGAACCTTATAAGGGGTCGTAGTCAGACTCCCGTCTCTAGGGTTGTGATCAGTCAGGGAAGCCATGTAGGTGTGTAGTGCAAATGTGCCTCCTGTGGGGGGTGGGTGGTGGGTGCACCTCCTTGCTTCATCCTGTGAGCTGTGTGCCAACTAAAGTATAACATAGGAACCAGAACATCCCCAACCAAAAAAACAATCTCAATCCCCCTCTCCCCCCACCCCACCTCCACCTCCTCCTGGGGTCCTCCCGGTCATCTGGACTGGAAGTGAACTTTTAGGGTAAGGGGAGGTCTGTTACCCTCCCAGTCCAACTTACTCCACAGATACAAACTCCTGCAGGTTCCCCAACACCAATTCAATTCAATTTTATTTGAATATGATTTGGAACTCGGATGAGATCCACATATAAACAAAACATAGTTAACAACAGAAATTGCAAAAACATAGAATCCACAAGATACATTCCATTCATACAAAAAAACAGAAAATGAGAGTCATATCTGTTAATATAATTCTAAAAAACATTTTAAAAAGTTAAAAATTCTGAAACAAAACATTTCATTGGGAGGGTTGAAAGTGGCATCACGTAAAGATTTAGCAGAGGAAATGCTTAACTGTAAACATATAGGTCTCACCCACTTTCGACGGTGGACCATTAGGGCAGGGCTTATAAAAAGGATATGGGCAATATCCTGAATTGAGTTGTCATTGCTACATAAATTACATTTGTCGGAACAACCATGCCATCTAGCTAGTAATTTATTTAGGGGGAGAAGATCATGTCTCAGGAGGAACCAAAAACGGCGTAGGCCGTGGGGAAGGGTCCAGGATGCATAAGGTTGTATATGTTTAAATAAGTAAGAGTTGACAACCTCAGTAACACCTTTCTTTATGATGAGGACATCTCTATCCCTCCTAAAACTTAACTCCCAAGTTGCCCGTTTTAATGACAGCTTTAGCTGATGTGGAGTTAATGAAAAAAGAGGTGATTCCTCCAGTTCTAATAATGTGACAGCCCTTCTAAAGTTCTTTAAAAGTAAAGAATATTCCTTCATGGGACCCAGTAATTCCTTTTTAATCAGAGATCTTAAAGTAGCCGATTTACCCTTGGCTAGGTGAAAGACCCAACGTATAACTCCTGCCAGGGCCTGAACCCAACTACCTCGTATGCCCAATTCAAGCCTGAGGGATTCCACTCTACAAGCATTATTGACCGACAATAAATGTCACAGGAGACTACCCTCGATAGTATCTAGGAAACCCCATTGACTCAAATCTATTAGCTTGATGCCATAGAGCAGGGAAGCTGGAATTTTTGCTCGAAAGGCCTCTAACAGATGGGCAAAATGTCTTCTGCCAGTAGCCTTATAAAGAGCACTCAGTCCATTTCCCTAGGTCCTGGCTTTCCTAATGTTATTGTCTATGTGAGGCTTGGCACTCAAGTTGCTACATACTATTTTCCCCAGGAAAACATAAGATTTTACAGTTTCTAGTTTCTCGTTAGCTAAAAACCAACTGAAATTTCCAGATTTCGTTTTTCTCTTCCCTGTAATACACATTACCTTGCTTTTGGACATGTTGATCTTCAAGTGGTGGGACTCAGCGAATAGATGCAATGCATGCAGATGATTATTTAGTTCCTTCGGAGTAAGGCCTAAAAGAAGGATATTATCTGCGTACATTAAGCATGCAACCGGTTTGTCCCCTAAAGTGGGAGCAATTCCTTCGCTTAGGGATAACAACTGTGGTAGGTCACAAACATAAAGAGAAAACAACAAAGGAGCCAATAAACAACCCTGTTTTAGACCATTAGCTGTGGGAATTGCTTGGGATAGGCCTCTCTCTCCACCCAGCAATACTCTACACCAGGTATCAGAGTGGAGTTCCTGAATTAGATTTAGCATCCTAGCTGGCATACCCAAAGTAAGTAGTTTCTTCCACAGCAGAGGACGGTCAACTTTATCGAAGGCCGTGGAGAAATCAATAAAGGCCGCATAGACCCCCCCTCCTCGGACCCTGATATATTTATCAGTTATTACTTGGAGAGCAGTTAAGTTATCCAAGGAACCATGATTCTTTTGGAATCCCGTCTGTTCTAGGGGAAGTACATTTGCTTGGTCCACGCAATCATTGATTTGTTTCAAAAGGCATCTTGCAAACACTTTGCCAATTGCATCCAAAAGGGCAATTTGGCGATAGTTTTGGGAAGATAGTCGGTCTCCCTTTTTAAAAAGGGGCACTAAGATACTCCCTTTCCATGAGGGGAGAATCTTTCCGCTAGAGAAACAAGTGTTAAACACAGGGCATAACAATTTGCTCCATTTCATGCCGCTTTGCTTTAAAACAGAGATGGGAAGTTCATCCGGCCCCATTGCCCCAGATGAACGCATTTCCTTTATAGCTGTTTCAATGTCCTTTTCAGATAAAGGGGCCAAAAGCTGATCACTCTCTTTAGAACCTATTGGGGAAACCACTACTCCATTATTTGCATAGAGGGTTGTGACATAATCCACCCATGATTGTTCTTCAATGGGGATAGGAAGCGGTCTAGTTCTTGATCCACACCCCTCACCTATGAGGGACCAAAACTTTCTCATTTCTCCTTTGAAAGCTGCCTCTCTTAGTTTTATCCAAATGATATCCACCCCTTCTTTCCGTAATTTCACTTGTTGCCTTTTCCTCCTTCTTTTTAATAAAGTTACTCTGCGTGATCCTGCTGCCGATTTACCCAAGTATTGTTCCCTTACTAACTTATTTATTTCTATATTAAGTAGAAGTAGGGGACAAGAGGGTATTGCAAAGCACCTTTTCTTAATTGTTTTTTTAGCTACCGATATCACTAATTTCATAAAATTTTGGAAACACGCAATCTCAAAACCATGCCACATAGCAAGATCGTCAATTGCAGCATCAAGAACTCTCTCCAGATCTTGTTCTGCTTTTGTGTTCCAATAACATCTTCCTGATTTCGCTCCAAAACTTACCAGGTCGCCATTAAGTGACCATTGGTCAGATTTGGTAGTTTATGGTCGCTAAAAACCGTTTCGATAACCCTAAGATCCTTTAGTAGGGCAAAGGTGGAATTCTCAACTATCACATAATCTAATATAGAATCTCCCTGATAAGATTTGTGAGTAAAATTTGCAGGGGAATCAGAAGGGAGCCTTCTGTTCGCTATAATCCCATCCATAATGGACAGTTCTTTAAGAAGTATCTTCCCTCGCTTGTTTGTTTTAATCTTCTCGGGAAGGAGAGCTTGGGGGATCTGAAATGATTCTTCTTTATATTTATCGCGAAATAGACTCATGCTTAAATTAGAGATTTTGCAATTCAAATTCCCTACTAAAATTATATTAGGGGAAGGAGATTTCTCCCTAAGACTCTGAATATAGACGAAAACCTTTTTAAAAGTTTCGTTAAAACTAGCTTCAGAGGGAATATAGGCGTTAATCAGCACTAGGGTTTTAGACACCTCGACATTGTCCTGGCCAAATAGCGTTACAGCCTGAGAAAGGTTACAGGAATCAAAATAGTGGGAGAAATTCCATTTTATCCGATTGGATAACAGACAGGCAATTCCCCCCCTAGCGTGGCCTCTCCTGGAGGGGACAGCGTAACCTTCGAGAACAAAATAGTCCCTTCCTATCTGAAGTTTCTCTGAGCACCAAGTCTCCTGGAAACAGATCACACTGGCTTTTAAGGACATAAGAAATTGAATTTTTTCAGGACAATTCTTTAACCCAGCACAATTCCAAGATAGTAACAATATATCATTGCTAAAGATGAGGATTAGGCGGGTACTCAATAGTCAATTTCTTCGAGATCTACGACCTTATCCTGAGGGGGGGTATAGGAGGATTAGGGTAAGATACAAGACAATGATCTTTTGATAAGCAAATTTTCAAATCATCGAAACCGCCGGAATGTTGTACATTTCCAGGTGCTACCTGCAAGAAGGATAAAGTAGACCCTAAGGGCCTTGAAGACTTAGGAGGTCTAACAGAGTGGAGATTCCCCCAAACAGGCATAACATCAATCCCTCTACTCTGGAATTCTTCAGACCGTTGTAAAATTAGATTTACCACTAATTTGGAGTAGAATTTTACCCTCGTTAAGTTTCTAGCCTCTGTCTTCAGAATCCGTACTAAGTCTATATCTGCAGTTTGTAGCAATTTCAACTTTACCGATTCCTGGAAATATTTAAGAAGTAATTATCTATTTAGAGTACAATCAGCATCAAAAAGGGGGAAGAAATCGAGAATAAGGGTATCAACGTTCTCCTCCATGGAGATTTCAGGGGGCTTTTGACAGACCACCACTCCTTCCCTTTTAGCGGAGTAGGGACTTGCCAAAGGATTACGAGCGGAGGATCCAGGGCCAATAGAAATTATCTCATTTTTTGGGGGGGAATTGAGATTAACAAATCTCCATTTGCCATAGGGGGCCCACCTGAAGAGCTGGAAATAAGAGGTAGAGAGTCAGAGCTCTGTAAACTCTGTGCTGCGGGAATTGAAGTATCCACAGCTATTTTTCCTTCCTCACTTGCATCCTTTAATACCACCAGGAAGACCTTATGTAATTCTTGATTTGAGAACATTTCCAAATTTGCTCTCCAAAGGATTTTTCTCCGTCTATTTTTTTAATTCTTTAATTTGTCTTCTCTTTTTTATCCCATTCTTTTTAACTTTCCTTAAATTCTCCTTTTTTCTATCGCCTTCTTGTTCCTGAACCTCCTTGTCACCCACACTGAGCTGTTTATTAAAGATTGGAAATAGTTCTTTATCTACCTTAGGATCCATTTCATACTGATCCTCTACTATCAGAGGTAGTTCCATATCATTCTTTGACCCCATTTCGTGTAAAACCTCTACTACTGGAACTATATCAACTACACAATTTGAGATAGGGGTTTTCAAGGGGGGGACTAGTTGTTCCCTATCATTAGATAGATAGAAAATGGTGGGAGACCCATTATCTTGCTCAAAGATTTTCTGCTCTACAGGGTCTTCTCCCACAGCATCTAAAATTGAACTGGGTTTCTTCTCAAATTTATTGTGTAACAAAACCTTCAGTATTTGGGTTACTGTTTCCAAAACACAATCAGAGCCCCCAACAAATTTCTCTAATAATACTAGTATGGAAGAGAGCAAGTGTTCAAGAGAGGATAGGCAGTCGGAGACTGGTTTTTCCAATCTGGGAGGAACTTTATCATCACTACCTGTTATATTAAAGTTAGAGCTTGTTAAGGTGTTTAACTGGGAGATATTCGAGGGAGTACTGCTATAGAGATGGAGAACAGGTGGAACTGGTGTTATAGGAGTTTTTTGTAGATCCCTTATCTTATCAGTGTCAACCTCAATATAGATTCTACAAAGATCCAAATCCAAATCAGAAAAGGCTAGGTCATTATTATACCCTTCTCTAGGTGGCGAGAGGCTTGCTTCATGTATTTCAGATGGAGGCTCACTAGTTTTAGGGAGTGGGACATGATCTAACACCCCCTCCATTTGTAAAATAGCTTCCGGGGGGATTGAAGCGGAAGAGGAAAACAAATATTTTTGTTCCTTTAAATTATGTGTGATAGGAGACACTTGATTGATCAATGAAACCGAGCCTTCTCTTACTGTGGCTGGAGAGGTGGCCCCCTTTTCTATATTATTCTCATGCACCGAAACCTCAGTGCTCAATCCCATCTGAGAAATGGGAGTTTTTACAGAGTCGTCATAGGTAGGTTCAACGGTTGATGTTCTATTTTTCCCCCGCTCCCAGAGATTGAATAACTGACAGGTATCCTTAAGTTGTACAACATGATTGTCCTTGTTTTGAAGGGGGTTCTATTTTGTTTTGGAACACGACCTCCCAACCAAGAGTCTTCCAGACCTAAGCTTTTTGGCCGTCATTTCGATTGAGACTAAGGAGATCACAAGGGTGTCACTAGAAACACTTAAGCACAATAAAACAGTCACAGGACAACAAGTAAACTTTGAAATAAAAACTTTTTAAGAGGGGTGGGCACAGCACAGCCTTCTTCGGCCTCTGAGGGCCTCAGAGGGCCCGCCCTTTGCCCGGGCTTAGCCCCGCGATTTGACCCGCGCGCGTCCCGCGTGCGCGTCAGACTTTGTCAAATATATAGCGGGAGGTGGGGCGGGAAGAGGACCAGCTGCGGTGAGTCCACAGGCGCAGCGCCCGCTGGTCCTCGCAGTCCCGCAGGGGTGGGAAGACTCCACTCGGCTCCTCGGGTAGGCAATTAATCCTTTTGGATGATGACCTCGAGCGGCTCCTGCGGAGCGGGGGCCGCGAGCAGTGGGTTAGAGTGCAGCAATCAGGCAACAATACCGCTTCGTCCTTCCGTCAAAAAGCAATATAAGACAGCACCCGGCCCTCTGTGTATTAAGTCCAGGCAGGAGGGGGGCGGGAAGAGGACCAGCTGCGACGAGTCTACAGGCACAGCGCCCGCTGGTCCTCGCAGTCCCGCAGGGGTGGGAAGACTCCACTCGGCTCCTCGGGTAGGCAATTAATCCTTTTGGATGATGACCTTGAGCGGCACCCGCGGAGCGGGGGGCGCGAGCAGTGGGTTAGAGTGCAGCAATCAGGCAACAATACCGCTTCGTCCCTCCGTCCAAAAGCAATATAAGACAGCACCCGGCCCTCCTTGTATTAAGTCCAGGCAGGAGGGGGGCGGGAAGAGGACCAGCTGCGGCGAGTCTACAGGCGCAGCGCCCCCTGGTCCTCGCAGTCCCGCAGGGGTGGGAAGACTCCACTCGGCTCCTCGGGTAGGCAATTACTCCTTTTGGATGATCACCTCGAGCGGCTCCCGCGGAGCGGGGGCCGCGAGCAGTGGGTTAGAGTGCAGCAATCAGGCAACAATACCGCTTCGTCCCTCCGTCCCTTCGTCCCTCCATCAAATAGGTAGAAAAAGCGAGTAAGATAAGAAAAAGGAGAAAGAAAAAAGGGGGTAGTGTATGTGTCCATCCTGCCTAATCTGGCAGAGTTAATCGTAACCACGGTCGTCCCAGCAGACCCTTGTTCAAGAGTTCAAGTCTGGGGGTTCATTCTGTGATAGTCCCGCCCCCGTCAGAGTTTCCTGTTCCAGAGCCAGTATTTCCGCCGCCAAAGGGTGCAGCGAGGGGCCCATCCTCTCGTCCCCTTAAGATGAGGAGTGTCCACTCTCTTTTCCCGCGCCCCTTTCTGTACCGTTGCCCATCTGGAGCCACCCAGAGGAGCAGACCACATGGGCGCTCGCAGAGAGTCGGGAGTCCAGGGTTCCACTAGTGCAACGTCTTCGTCTGTCAGTACCCTTCTGGGTATACAGGGTGACTTCCAAAGTGCGGCCTCTTCTCGACTGTCGGGGACGGAGCCTACGCTGCGAGTCTATGGTTCGGCCTCCCGCAGCACCGGCGGGCACCCTGTTGCCCGCCTGCATCTCCGGGCGTCTCAGGGGGGGCGCTCCTCCAGCCACTGCCAAGCAACCTCCGGTGTGTGAAAAAAGTGTGATTTTCCCATAAACAGGACCTTCAATTTCGCGGGGAAGAGCAGCATGTATTGTATCTTGCGTTATCTCAATTTAGCTTTCACAGAGTCAAAGGTACGCCTCTGCTTTTGCACCTCCCTACTGTAGTCCGGAAAAATCATGATGCGGGTGTTCTCATGTTGTATCTTCCCTAGCTTCCGAGCCTCCCCGAGGACCATGTCCCTGTCCAAGAAGTTGAGGTAGCGCGCTATGACGGGCCTTGGCTGGGTGCTCTCCGGTGGTCTGGCTAGTAGCTTCCGTTGGGCCCTTTCTATGACAAAGCAGGAGGAGAACTTGTCCGCTGGGAAGGGGTCCCACAGCCAGGCATAGAGAAACTCTGGCATGTTGGTCCCTTCAATTTGCTACAAAGCGTAGGTTATTCCGTCGGGCTCTGTTTTCCGCATCATCAACCCTCCACAACAGCTCCTTATGGGATGCATGGATTTCCTGCATATTCTTGCGGAGATCAAGAACCGAATATTCCGCCTCGCCCAGCCGCTTCCCAGTCTCCATGACCCTTCCCGCCAAGTTCCGGAGGTCCTGCTGCAGGAGTGTCACCTCTGACCCCACTGCGCCTATTTGGCCCTCTAGCGCTGTCCTGGATGCCTGAATTGCCTGGAGGAGGGTATCCATGTCCGAACGGGTTCCCGCGCATTCCTCCTGAGTGGGGGGGATGACCTTTGCATACTGGTCCATCTTGCCCTGGCGCTGCTGTTTCAAGTCCCTATCCCTACCCATGTTGTATGCGGGTAGGCTCAGGTGCAGGGCCTTGTCCCCTCTTGCCCACGCTGTAGGTCCGGTCACTTGTTGCCCTTGCCCCGCAGTTAGCCCACCTGTTAATTATGCCAGCGGAGTCCCCTGCACGGGGATGTAGGGGCACCAGAGGGGGGCAGACACAGTCCTGTGAAGGCCCAAGGACATATATCAGCAAGCGGGAAAACCAGGCCACTAGTCAATGCCACCAGTCAACCTTCCAGCCCTTTGTGCCCGCACACAGCTGCCTCAATCCCCCCAGTCAATGTTGTACCTTGGGTCCCTTACTTCAGCCGCAGCCCCGGGCCAATTCTTTTTGGCGGTTTCAGCAGCCTTTCCCCTCCAGTGGTATCTGTGGCTCAGGGCATTCACAGCTGGGCCCCAGGCCCCCTCCTCCTCCCGGTCCAGCCGTGTTGGCTGAAAGGATGACCAGGTCGAGAGCCAGAGGTAACTTCCAATGTCATAGGGGGGCCTCCACCAGAGTCACGCAGTCTCCAGGGGGCACAGGCCCCAACCCTGCCACGTCTGGAAGGCAGTGTGAGCCGGTCCCTCTGGAGCACCAGATCCGACCGCAATCAGCTCAGAGGCGGCAAAGGAGAAGGACCCAGCTGCCAAGGTCGGCTCTCAGGGAGGGGCGCGGGGAGTGGGAAAGCCACACACCCCATCACAGCTATAATCCCGGCAGCCGCCCCGCACCTCCCCTCCATTCAAGCGCCATCGCCCCGATTCCTGGTCCCGCACAGCAGCCGGTCATGGACGTCAGGGGGAGGGGGGAAAGAGAGACCCCCCCTCCATAGCACCCTACCGTCCAGCGGCGGCCCACGCATCCAATGGCACGGGACCATCGGCTACCACAGCCCGCACCCGGGTATGTTGACTCCAACCCGGGGGGCCGCCCTTCAGCCGCTGTCCATGTGTCGCCGTCCTCAGGGTGCCGCACCGCTCTGTCTGTATGTGGGCCCGGCTCTACCCCGTCAGGTCCAGGCATCGGCCGCGCATTTCCTCCGCAGTCTGTCAGCGAGCCCAGCCCTCCGGGTCCTCACTCTGTCCCGACAGCCATCGTCAGACCCAGCAAGACGGGGGGATGGGGAGGGGAGCTCTTCCACGATTCTCCATAGTGCTCTCTCGGTCTCAGGGGCCAGTGGGCCTCACCAACACCTCAGTCACCAAGGCAGCGGGGACGTTCCCCTCGGGGCAGCCGCTGCAAACGTATGCCTCTCCTCGCCAGCGCTCCGGGTGCTGCACAGAAGCTCCAGCCCTCAGCCCCTGCCCTGCGCCATCTTGGGGATTGTCAGCTCGTCCGGCCTCACTCTGTTTTCGGGCTCTCCAGTGGCAAATCCCGTCACAATCCTCCCGTTCTTGGCCGTGGGTGGACGCGGTGACCGTAACTGTGTTCTCCGGGTCTGCTGGGCACCGGAATCGTCTGTCAGATTATGCTGTCCGCCGGAGCTCGGCAAAGGCACGTCTCACTCAGCCATGTTGTTGGCCACGCCCCGTCAAGGAGAGAGTTGATCACCCCCCTAGCCAGATGTGTCTGGTTCCTTACCCCCTCCCTGCAATGTCCTCAGCCTACACTCATTTGTAGCACTTGAGGTGCAATCTGGCTCTGTTTGGGTGCATTTTCCCTGCCTACAGATGTTGAAGGTCCCTCCTCTTCCTTTTCAGTTGTGGAGAAAGGTCATGGTCACCGGTGCCCCAACGATATCCTGCTCTACCCCTGGGCCTGGTTCTGTTCTACCTGGACCCAGTGTAATGGAAGAGTAATCATTCTATAGTGGTTGTACACGTTAGAATGACATACATAGCTACATGAAGCAAGTGCAGACTTTGTTCTCCTTGAATTACTGATGACTATCCTGAGACACACACCATAGACATGCAAGTCCCAGCATTCAACATCCAAAGGCCTCTCATCCGCACACTGGACAGTGTTTGTACCATTCCTCACCCAATAAACACATCAGTTATAAGGCCCTTGGCTCACTAGTAAAGGTGCTGCCAGTGTAATTTTAAATATAAATGCACAGATGTGGCTCTATTCCCCCAATGGCTTTTACAGGTCCTAAAATGCAGTCTCATCAGTGCTTTCTATGTGCAACAGTGAGCCTTTGACCTTATAATGACTGCTGCATTTGCACAGATTAGGTAAATTGAGACATGGGGCACCTGATGGTACAGCTCTGTCAACCCTTACATAATACTTTCAGACACATGTTGCAGTTAATGCACTTACCATCTCTATGCTGTGCATGCTCCTCCAGCTGAGCATGGAGGGTCAACCAGGCTGCATTTAGGACCCCCCTGTACAGTGGCAAGATGTGGGTCAGTGCACATGGCACCGGGAAGACAGACCGAAGGTTTTCTAGGTCTTCGACCAGGCCCAGCATTTTTGGTCCACCCAGCACATACGGCATGCCCTGTCCCGCCGGTGATACAAGCCCACTGCACTGCAGTGCTTCACAATGGTGGTCCAGATTCTTGTGCACGCTGCATTACTCAGCTGGTCCTCGGGCCCCCCATTCAGCTAAGGGTACTTTTCTAGTATCCCCTCTGCTAACAAGTCCTATTCCCTTTCCTTAAAAGGGGGTGCTTTCTCCTCTAGTCCCTCAACCCTGTTGGGGGCAGTTTGGTAGTATAGAGCAGCAGGATGGCAGAGGGTCTGATCTGGTACAGAGAATAACTCAGAATCAACAGAAAATGGCAGCCAGCAACTTCCTGTGATGTATTTTCTGCCTACCATTCCTTGTATGTCATTTCCTGTCTGAAAATCCTGGTTTCAGCGCTTTTTTTAAATCTCCGGCTCCAGTGCATACTCTCCGCATATGGAGCAGAGATTGCAAAAATGGTCCGAAACAGAATTTTCACATAAGGAACATTAGAAACGTGTGGCAAATGGTAGAGTAGAACATCAAAATCAGACAGGGAAAAATGTGTGGTCAGAAACAACATCACATCCCAGAAAAGTTTGCTCCTTTGCATCATAGTACATGCAGTCCACAAATTGTGCTCCCCTGAGTGTTGACTGTAGTCACCAAATTTGGGGAATCAGTGCTGTGTTTCCCAGATACATTGGGCCTGATCCACAAAGTGCCTCATCACTAATGGTGGAGGCCCTTCAGTTATGGGGAAGTTATTTCAGCTGGGGGCAAATCCTCCACAATGCAACAGTTAAAGCCACTTGTTAAAAGGACCTGGGTTGTGTCACACATGCAAATACATTTAATCCTCTGAGGTAATGGATTCTCTAGAGACATTGACAACACTATTTGCTGACATCTGCACATGACATATTGCATGGTAAATCTTTTGACTCCTGTCAACAGCTGTTGTTTAAATACAGTGGGGTCCAGTGGGGTCCTTCCTGTTTTGCCCTCCATTTGTGCCTGCTTAATTGATTGTTACCTCTGTGCCGTGTTTGTCTCCTTCCTGTTTGCCCGCCTACCTCGCCGCCCTCCGCTCTCCCTCCCCGCTTCCCGCTTCCCGCCACCGCCATTTGCCCCGCCCCTTTTCTCTTCTGTTCCCTCCCCGCTCCCGCCTCCCAGCTGCTCCGCCCACCCGCGCACTTCGCCTTAAATGGCGACCGTTCGAACGCGCAGCGGGCGCGCCGATTGTGCGCCAAAGGCACGCCAAAGGTAAGCCCGTCTGCACCCGTCTGCGACCGGATCGCGACCAGCGCCAGGACCCCTGGCCCCCGAAGACCCCAACCGACCCGCCTGACGTACTCCGCCGCCTCCCTCATCGCTCTCAACTCCGGCCGACTCCCAGAATGCCATCAAGCCACACCACGACGCACCCACGGACCTTTCAGCTGCCACGCCTGCAAATTCACCTGCATCCGGACCTGCCCCGCACCAGCACCCGCCAAGTCGAACACCAGCAGCACCCACCTCAAGTGCATCCTGCTCAACACCCGCTCCGTCCACAGACACGCCATCGAACTCTGGAACCTCCTAGACGCCACAGCCCCTGACGTTGCCTTCCTCACGGAGACCTGGATGAACGCCTCTTCAGCTCCTGACATCGCCATCGCTATCCCAGAGGGCTACAAGATCGTCCGGAGGGACCGCAACGCCAACCAGATGGGAGGAGGCATCGCCATCATCCACAAGAACACCATCCGTCTCACGACCAGCACCGACAACACCCTGACCACCGCCGAACACCTGCATTTCCAGATCCACACCAACCCGAACACCACCCTCAGAGGCACCCTGATCTACCGACCCCCTGGACCACGCACACAATTCAACGAGGACATCGCCGACTTCGTCAGCCCGCTTGCCCTCCCCTCCTCTGACTACATCCTCCTGGGGGACCTCAACTTCCACCTGGAGAACAACAACGACCGCAACACCACCAACCTGCTGGACAACCTCGCCAACCTGGGACTCAAGCAACTGGTGTCCACCCCCACCCACCTCGCCGGACACACACTCGACGCAGTCTTCTCTTCCAGCACAGACATCGACTTCAGCCACGCCACAGAGCTTCAATGGACGGACCACAGCTGCGTCCACTTCACCTTCAAGAGAACGACGACCCACCACCACCAGCAACAGGCCGCCCGCAGAAGCTGGAACAAGATCACAGCAGACCAGCTCGCCACCTCCCTGAGCCAGCACCCTCCTGCCAGCTCAGCGGACCCCAGCCAGGCCGCCGACAACCTCACGAAGTGGATCAGCATCTGCACGGACGAGCTCGCCCGCTGAGGACCCCGCCCAGCAGACCCGGCAGCAAGAAAGCCCCGTGGTTCACCGACGAACTCAAGAGCTCCAAGAAGAACTGCCGAGCCCTCGAGAAAGTCTGGAGAAGGGAACCTACACCGGACAACAGGACCTCCTTCAAGCTTGCCACCCGGAAGCACCACCAGCTGATCCACGCCGCCAAGAAAACAGCATTCAAGGAACGGTTGGACAACAACGCACACAACTGCAAGGAACTCTTCAACATCGTGAAAGAGCTTTCCAACCCCAGCGCAGGAAACAACGACATCACCCCATCGCAAGACCTCTGCAACTCCCTCGCTTCATACTTCCACAACAAGATCGCGGACATACACAACAGCTTCAACAACCAACCAACGCACACCATGACCGAACAATCACCCCCCACCACCACCCTCCACGCCTGGACCCCTATCAGCACCGAAGACACCATCCGCACGATGAACTCCATCCACTCCGGATCACCGACCGACCCCTGCCCTCACCACGTCTTCAACAAGGCCGACGCTGTCATCGCACCCCACCTGCGAGACATCATCAACACATCCTTCGACACCGCCACCTTCCCTGAGAGCTGGAAACACGCCGAACTCAGCGCTCTACTCAAGAAACCAACAGCGGACCCCACCGAACTCAAGAACTACCGCCCCATCTCGCTCCTCCCGTTTCCAGCCAAAGTCATCGAGAAGACCGTCAACAAGCAGATGGCCGCCTTCCTCGAGACGAACGGATCCCTCGACCCCTCACAGTCCGGCTTCCGAGCCAATCACAGCACCGAGACCGCCCTCATCGCCGCCACCGATGACATCCGAGCCCTGATGGACAATGGAGAAACAGCGGCCCTCATCCTCCTAGACCTCTCTGCGGCATTCGACACGGTCTGCTACCGCACCCTAGTACAGCGCCTCAGCAACATCGGAATCCAGGACAAGGCGCTGGAATGGATCATCTCCTTCCTCGACGGAAGAACACAGAGAGTCCGCCTACCACCGTACAAGTCAGAGGCCTCCGAAGTCATCTGTGGCGTCCCTCAAGGATCATCTCTGAGCCCCACCCTCTTCAACGTCTACATGAGCCCCCTCGCGGCCATCGTACGCAAACACAACCTCAGCATAATCTCCTACGCCGACGACACCCAGCTGATCCTCTCCCTGACCAACGACCCCGCCTCCGTCAGAGCCAACCTGCACGAAGGGATGAAAGAGGTAGCCGAGTGGATGACGACCAGCCGCCTGAAACTGAACTCTGACAAGACGGAGGTCCTCATCCTGGGCTCTTCCCCCTCCGCCTGGGACGACTCCTGGTGGCCTCCCGCCCTGGGCACCGCACCCAAACCGACAGACCATGCACGCAACCTGGGCTTCATCCTGGACTCCTCCCTCTCCATGACCAGGCAAGTCAACAACGTCTCCTCAGCGTGCTTCAACATCCTACGCATGCTACGGAAGATCTTCCGGTGGATCCCCACCGAGACCAGGAAGACCGTCACCCAGGCCCTCGTCACCAGCCGACTGGACTACGGCAACGCCCTCTACGCCGGTACCACCGCCAAGCTCCAGAAGAGACTCCAGCGGATCCAGAACGCCTCAGCCAGACTCATCCTCGACATCCCACGAACCAGCCACATCACCGGACATCTGAGAGACCTTCACTGGCTCCCCGTCAACAAAAGAATCACCTTCCGCCTCCTCACCCACGCACACAAAGCCCTACACGACCAAGGCCCGAGCTACCTCAACAGCCGGATCAACTTCTACGCTCCCAAACGCCACCTCCGATCAGCCAACCACGCCCTCGCCGCCGTCCCCCGCATCCGAAGAGCGACTACAGGAGGAAGGTCCTTCTCCTACCTGGCCGCCAAGACCTGGAACTCCCTCCCGACCGACCTGCGCCTGACCCAAGACCACCTCTCCTTCAGGAAGAAGCTGAAGACCTGGCTGTTCGAGCAGTAGCGGCACCAACCCCCCGCCCCCCCCCCCAGCGCCTTGAGACCCTACGGGTATGTAGCGCGCTCTATAAGTGTCACTGATTGATTGATTGATTGGGTCGATTCACTGAACTAATCTGAGATAAAATCCTAAACTTACTACTTTTGGTATCCACAGAAGGCATTCCGTAGTAGTAAAGTTAGGACTTCTTACTTTACTACTGCTAAACTGAGATACAATCCTAAACTTACTACTTTTGGTATTCACAGAAGGCATTTAGTAGTAGTAAAGTTAGGACTTCTTACTTTACTACTACTAAATGCCTTTAGTGGATACAGAAAGTCGTAAAGTTAGGATTTTGTCTCAGTTTAGTAGTAGTAAAGTTAGGAGTCCTAACTTTACTACTACTAAATGCCATCTTTGAATACCAAAAGTAGTAAGTTAAGGAATTTATCTCAGATTAGTTCTGTGAATAAGCCCCATTGAGTGTGGCTTGCAAAGTAGCCACGGGATGGACTTTTTGGACAGAATGTTAAATATCCAGCTTTCAATATTGACAACAGACTTCAAACCACATGTTTTTCGTAAAACAACAGGTTTCTCATGTGAAAAAAATGCCAACCAGCTGATCACAGCATCGAATACCGCGCTCTCCGTTCTATGCAATTAACTGGTTGCCCAGATTCAGACCTAGCTGAGGGTCCAGAAGTATATGTAAGCCATGACTTAAAGCTGTGTTGTGCAAGACATAAGAGGCTACTATGAATCTTGCACACACTTCAGAGGAGTACAGCAGCCCTCCTCCGTATGGTTAAGACATCTGAATCACAACTTCAGGAGACCAAAAGTGTGCTCCATGATGGCTCGAGTTCGTATGTGTGCCCTATGGTACCTACGTTAAGGTAAAGTGGCTGTCCATCTCTATGGTGTGAGGAGTTGAGTGTAGAGTGCATACCCATCATCACCTAAGAAGGGGATTTAGGGAAATTGATTATCTATTGCATCAGTACAGTACACAATGTATACCTTTGTACATGCAGTACTTGTTGAGGCTGTGAAAATGGCATGATGAATATTGGTGTAAAATGGTTGTTAATGTGAGATACATTTATATATTACATTTGTACATTTCACAGATGTTTTGTGCTTGGTACTTACACAGTAGCCATATGTTGCCAAATACTTCTGCAGCCATCCGCCGGGCAAGAGGTGACCTGTGGAATATTTAGCTGTCATGGGTACTGCCTGGAAACACTACATGCATATCAATGACTCTACCACTGGCATCGCAAACATCCTGCTCAGTAATGAAATGCCAGTGGTGTCTGTTGTAGAAGATGTATGCAATGCGGTGAGGTGGCTGAAGAGCCACATGAGTACAATGAGTTGCACCCAGCACACGTGGGAAGTGGGAAATGAGGTAGATATCCCTAGCTACAATTTGCCTCCTGGCCAGTGTTTTCATTTGATTTGATTTGATTTGATTAATAGATTTGTAAAGCGCAACGATTGCCCGGAGGCATCTTGGCACTGAGGACTCAAGGAGCGTGTAAGCTAGTGTGTAGTTGGACTAACTATCAGTTTGAAACAGCCAAGTTTTTACTTCTTTCCTAACTACTTTAAGATTTATGCTGTTTTTGATTGTGAGTGGAAGAAGATTCCAAAACTTGGCGGATCCCAGCAAGAAGCTCCTTCCTCCCCATCGGACCTGCTTGAAGCCAGGCATTTGCAAAAGTCTGTGTTGTGCAGATCTGAGGTTCCTGGACGGCACATAATATTTTAAGCGCAAAGTTAGGTAAGAAGAGTCCTTTCCATGAAGTTCTTTGAATGTAATACAGAGAGCCTTAAAAATAATTCTCTTCTTAACCTGGAGCCAATGCAATACTCCTAGCTGCTGGGAAACTGATTCATGTTTAGGGATGTTCAATATTAATCTAGCTGCTGCATTCTGCAAGCGTTGCACCTTTTCAAGAGTTGGGTCTGGATCCCCACATACAGTGCATTGCCGTAATCTAGTCTGGAAATGGCCAAAGCAGTCATCAGCATTTTTATTGCCTCCGGTGGAACAAAGGGGCGGACTTTCCGAATCATTTTAAGAATTGTCCAGAAGCTGGAAATAAGGCAATTAATTTGACTGTCAAAGGTCAACCTACAGTCAAACGTGATCCCAATATTTTTTGCCTTAGAGACCCGTGTTGGGCACTCCCCCAGATCTGCAGGCCACCACTTCCGAGACCAGGCCAAAGGATTGGCAGCCAAGAGTAAAACTTCGGTCTTACTGCCGTTAAGTTTAAGACAGTTGGATTGCATCCAAGAGTTGACATGGGTCATGCAGTTGTTAAAGCGATCGGCCACCTCCTCTTCATTATTGGTTATAGACACAACTACCTGAGTTTCATCTGCATAGGATATTACCGAGAAACCAAACTGTCTAATCAAAGCGGCCAAGGGGCTCACGTAAATATTAAACAGTGTAGGGCTCAAAGATGAGCCCTGCGGTACTCCACACTGAAGATTGAAGGTTTGGGAACTGGCATCACCTAATTTGACTCGAAAAGATCTTTCCGTGAAGTATGACGTTAATAGAGTCGTAGCGGATTCTTGGACGCCCAGGTCAGACAATCTGGTAATAAGGATTTTATGATTGATGGTGTTGAAGGCCGCCGACAGGTCTAATAATATAAAGGCGGCCTTCCCGCCCTTGTCCAATGATTTCCTTAGCTCCTCACTAGCAGCAATTAGAGCAGTTTCAGTTCCATGACCCTCTCTAAACCCAAATTGTGAATGGTTGAGCAGATTGTTGTAGGAAACAAAGGCAGTAAGCTGGATATTAAGCAGTTTCTCCAGAACCTTTGAACAAAAAGGAATTCTGGATATTGGCCGATAGATGTTAGGCTCGACTGGGTCTAGATGAGGTTTTTTTAGCAGCGTTAGCACAGATGCTACCTTGCATGCTTCAGGGAATTTCCATGGAATATTATTCCAGAAGATAGATCACTCAGTTGTTCTCCAAGCGTCTCTGGGAAGAGATGAAAAACTATTGGGGGGCAAGGATCAGACTGGGCCCCGGATTTTGTACCTACTATGGTTTTAGTGATTTGATCCATAGTGGGAAGAGTAAAGGAGAACACAGGAGAGCTCGGAGTAAGGACACTTCAGTGGGATGTAGATTCATCAGGGAGCTTAGAGAATATTTTATAAACTAATTCCACCTTCTCGGCAAAATCCTGGCCCAATATGTTACAGACTTCTGGGTTATTATCTGATTTCTCTTTTATCAGAAGTTTAGTTAATTTTTTGATGGTGACAAAAAGCTCTTTACTAGAGTTTTTAGATGTCAATATTTTCATGGTAAAATAATAGCTTTTTTCTTCAATAATTAACTTTTTATATGTGGCTAAAGTCTGTGCGTACTTTATTTTCAGGTCCTTATTATAGTTGTGCCTCCATTCTTTTTCTGTTCTCCTACATTATTGCTTTTGTTTCCTCAGTTTATCAGAGAACCAAGGTTCAAAGGGTTTATTTCTTCTTAAGGTGGTAGATTTTAAAGGTGCTACTATATTAGAGGCCTTAGTGATCCAAGAAATTATGTTCTGCACTGCCTGATTCGTTTCTACCTGTGAGTTAGGCTTATTTAACCTTAATGAGGTTTGAAGGAGGTCAAAGTCAATGTTTGCCCAATCTCGGTATGTGTGTGTTGTCGGTGACATGATCCGTCATGTTTTGAGATGAGACTCCAATTGTAAATATGATGGCCCTATGGTCAGACCATAACACTGATAGAACCTCCTGTATTTTAATCATAGGATTGGAGGTAAATAGGCCATTGAGAGTATGTCCTACGACATGAGTACTTTCTTTGACCAATTGTTCCATCCCTAAGCCAGACAGGGTATATATAAGTTGGCGTTCTTAGGGTCCAAAATATTCTCTAGGTGGTGATTAAAATCACCTAGGATGGTGTAGTTTGGATGTATGACGTTACAACGCATACTTTTACCACGCATGCCTTTACAACGCCGTTTTTACATCGCATGCCTTTACAACGTATAGTGCTTTGGGGCACTGGATAGTGAATAGTTTAATTTACTATTCCAACTCCAGTCCCCGTGGATAGTAGGGAAGGTGTTGGATAGTAAATTAAACCTATTCCCTATCCTAGAGCGCCCCCCAGCGCAATGCGTTGTAATGGTTTGCGTTGTAAAAGTTGCGTCGTAAAGGCACTGCATTGTAAATGTTGCGTTGTAAAGGTTGTTTACCGTGTAGTTTGCATAATTGATGCTGGTTTCCAAAAAGGGGGTAAGCTTAGCCACCAAGGAGGCTTGAGCTTTAGGTGGACAGTATATTAATAAGCCGTTCCATGCTTCATTAGGACTGAGTTGTATCTGAAATGTTAGAAGTTCACAGTCATGTGAGGTGCCCAAAGAAGATGGTATTATGGGTACTCCCTCTTTAGTGATGATGGCCAGCCCACCACCTCTTTTATTAATTCTGTCTACCTTATTAATCTAGAAACCTGAGGGGAAAGCTAGTAGCAAGTCCGGGCCGGATGATTCAGTGACAAATACTAAGTCAAGGCTGTGACTTTCGATCATTTAGGCCATCTCTATGTTATGCTTGATTAGTGAACGTGAGTTCAATAGCATGGCTTTTATCTCTCTAGGAGTATCAGAATATATTAGAACAGATGAGGGCAATATTTGTTTGATTGTCTTAAAGTCAAACTGCAATTTGCAGTGTTCACATTCTTTAGGTTCCAGTGAGGGATCAAACTTAGAACAACAGAAGGACACTGACCTGGGGCACCGGCTAATTATATCCTCTCTAGAATATCTGATACACGCCTGATTATGAGGGCCAGGGGTCCTGGCCCCCGGCCCGGGCCGGGCGCGGACGGGCGCAGACAGGCTTGCCTTTGGCGTGACTTCAGGGTGCCCGCTGCGTGCATCCGCTGCGTGTGCGCATCAGGTGGTCCCTAAATACCGGTGGGCGCGCGCATGCTAGAGCACTAACCCAACCGGAAGTTGTGTTCGTCTCCAGGGGGCCCTCCAAACAATCGGCACCAGCTGTGTCGGACCAGAGCCAGGGAGTGCACAGGTAAGTATGTATCATGATGTAAAAACAAATTTAAAACAGAATTCTAATCCAAAATCGCAGCAGCACTATTTACATAAGGGCAGCATAGCTAACAGCGTCTCCGCTGTGTCCGCCGCGCGTGCGCAACAGGTGGTGCCAAAATACTGGTGGGTGCGTGTATGCTAGAGCGCTAACCCAACCGGAAGTTGTGTTCGTCTCCAGGGGGCCCTACGAACAATCGGCACCAGCCGCGTCGGACCAGAGCTAAGGAGTGCACAGGTAAGTAAGTATTGTGATTTCAAAACAAATTTAAAACAGAATTCTAATCCAAAATCACAGCAGCACTCTTTACATAAGCGCAGCATAGCTAACAGCGTCTTATGAGAAGATGGGCTCTCCTATTGATGCAGCTCAGTATCTGATACATGTATCAGCACTGGCTTGCCTGTGAGATAGCCACAAGGTCACTAGAGACCCTTTGGAATGACCACTTAGCAAAAAAACGGAAAGTAGCAAGGATCTTGGCATAGGCTGGGATGGCATGGGAGCGACAGGTCACAGAGCCAAGTTCCTGCTCCCACTCACGAACCACCTCCAAGAGGAATTCTGGGGGAAAACTGCTTCTGGCCCTGATATCTTGGCTGGACATCCCAAATAGGTTAATCCTTTGTCTAAATATCTTCTCTACTCTCCTCCTGCTCCTCAAATCTTCTTGACGCAAGGCAAGGGGTAGAGCAACAAACACACTCAGTGACATGTTGAAAGGTCTGAAAGGTTTTTTTTTGTGCTAGCTCTGTTTTTATGTTTGCTTCATGGCTCCGATTGGCTGTTGGGCTGCAGTGTTTCAGCTAGAGCGGGGAGGGGGATGGTAAGCTATTACACAGGTGTTTAGGATTGAAGGTGATGGCCATCTGTCCCGAGGTGGTAATTCCACCCCACCTGCGGGACATCATCAACACCTCCTTCGACACCGCTACCTTCCCGGAGAGCTGGAAGCACGCCGAACTCAGCGCCCTACTCAAGAAGCCATCAGCCGACCCCACCGTCCTCAAGAACTACCGCCCCATCTTGCTGCTCCCGTTTCCTGCAAAAGTCATCGAGAAGACCGTCAACAAGCAGCTGGCCGCCTTCCTCGAGACGAACGGATCCCTCGACCCCTCGCAGTCTGGCTTCCGGGCCAACCACAGCACCGAGACCGCCCTGATCGCAGCCACCGATGACATCCGAGCGCTGCTCGACAACGGAGAAACAGCGGCCCTCATCCTCCTCGACCTCTCCGCGGCCTTCGACACTGTCTGCCACCGTACCCTAGTACAACGCCTCAGCAACGTCGGAGTCCAGGAGAAGGCACTGGAGTGGATCATCTCCTTCCTCGCCGGAAGGACACAGAGAGTCCGCCTCCCTCCGTTCAGATCTGAAGCCACCGAAGTCATCTGCGGCGTCCCTCAAGGCTCCTCGCTCAGCCCAACCCTCTTCAATGTCTACATGAGCCCCCTCGCAGACATCGCACGCCAGCACAACCTCAACATCATCTGCTACGCCGATGACACCCAGCTGATCCTCTCCCTCACCAACGACCCCGCCACCGCCAGAGCCAACCTTCACGAAGGGATGAAAGAGGTAGCCGAATGGATGAAGAACAGCCGCCTGAAACTGAACTCGGACAAGATGGAAGTCCTCAACCTGGGATCCTCACCCTCCGCTTGGGACGACTCCTGGTGGCCCCCCGCCCTAGGCAGCGCACCCAAACCAACAGACCACGCACGCAACCTGGGCTTCATCCTGGACTCCTCCCTCTCCATGACCAAACAAGTCAACGCCGTCTCCTCGTCGTGCTTCAACATCCTGTGCATGCTACGTAAGATCTTCCGGTGGATCCCCACCGAGACCAGGAAGACGGTCACCCAGGCCCTCGTCACCAGCCGTCTGGACTACGGCAACTCCCTCTACGCCGGAACCACCGCCAAACTCCAGAAGAGACTCCAGCGGATCCAGAACGCCTCAGCACGACTCATCCTGGACATCCCCCGTCGCAGCCACATCTCCAGACACACCTGAGAGACCTGCACTGGCTCCCGGTCAACAAGAGAATCACCTTCCGTCTCCTCACCCACGCACACAAAGCCCTACACAACCAAGGCCCAGGATACCTCAACAGCCGCCTCAACTTCTACGCTCCCAAACGCCAGCTTCGATCGACCGGCCACGCTCTCGCCGCCGTCCCCCGCATCCGAAGAGCCACCACAGGGGGACGGTCCTTCTCCTACCTCGCCGCCAAGACATGGAACTCCCTCCCGACCCACCTCCGCCTGACCCAGGACCACCTCGCCTTCAGGAAGCAACTCAAGACCTGGCTGTTCGAGCAGTAGCGGACCCCCATTCCCCCAGCGCCTTGAGACCCTCTGGGTGAGTAGTGCGCTATATAAATGCGATGATTGATTGATTGATTGATTGAGCTGGTGACTCTGCCTGTACGGCAGGGATTCTTACCTGGGTGTGGAGATTCCAGCTCGGGGGTTGAGATTCTGCCCTGATTGCAGAGATTCTGGCCCGAGTGTGGATGGAAAGATATGTCTCATAAATGACCTCTGTGAATAGCAAATGTCCTGAAGTTGGATTTTGTCTCACATTACCTTTGTGAATCAGCCCCAGTATGTTTATCTTTATGGACCTTCTTGCTACTTAAACCCAGTGAAAACAAGTTGTCAAAAATCAACTAGCATTGAAAAAGTTCCTTTCATAAACTGATATATAATTCATTAGCATCAAGGAAACTGCTGAAAATCTGTGCTCGCTGAGAAAATTATTAGTTATGCGTTCACATTCTAGACCCATTGTGTGGATTGTTGTCAGCCTCCTGTTCACATATATTTTCTGCTGTGAAAACATTAATTAATGATGGAATAAGATCCTCACTTGAATGAGTCTAATTATTGGACTATAATATAAAATTATTGACTCCTTGGAGGCGTTTAATTAACTGCCAGAGGATAGCAGTACATATTTTTCTTCTCTGTGAGTACACAATTCGTAACAAGACTTTTTTTGACAATATTTGACTCCTTGGTGGCATTAAATTAACTGCCAGAGGATAACGGTGGAATACTTTTCTTCTCTGTGGGTATAGAATTTGTAACAATTGTTTTGAGACAGTAGCACTCTGATAAGAAACTACAAGTTGAAAAGCTGGTTCAGGGAACTCCATTATCATCAATAGTGAAGATTTCATGTAGATGCTAATATTTTAAGTTATTGATTTTCTTAAAGACAAATGTTATAAATATTTTGTATATTGCAATGGGATTTTGTTTTGCTTTATTGTACCCGAGCAGAAACCAATATGTATTTAAAAGAAGAAAAATAAAAGGGTGGTCCTAGTTTAATTGCACTGAAAAATTATAAAGTAACAAATACATTCTCTTAATATATGTTCACTGATTAATAGCACAGGCACAATAGCTAATGCAGAATTACTCCAATCCTATCACTGCCACCAACAATCAGAGGTAAGCTAAAGCTGCATGACAGCTTTGGATTGTTGTGCAACATGCCAGTACTCGATCATGTTATTTCCAAGTGATAAAGCCTTCCAAGAATACTATTCAGTAATCAATCAACTGCACCTAATAGGTTCATATTGAATAGGACAATCAATCTATGCTCAATTGATTCCTTATGTGTCCCACTCAACACTTTTTTAAAGCACTCTTGTAGTTTGTCCTGTTTCAGCCTATTTTTAGGCATCATACGCAACCCTGTGTTAGTTGGCTGAGGAAGGTGGACTGACAGCTTTATACGGAAAGACAGGATGTACTAATTGAGTATCCTTCTGTCTAATTTGAGATTAGAGTGCCAAATGTGAACATGCTGTTTCTAGTTAGTGTATCCAGTAATGTGCTTTCCTAAATTTGTATGAAGACTTGGCATTCTGAACATTTCTTCCTTGTTGGCAACCTCCCTCCTCCCTGGTATGGACTCACAGCTTCTTTAGAGGATTGCAGATGGAATACTATGTCAAAATGTAAATGTATCCCATCCTCTGTATTACACGTGTCACAGGCTATACTTCACTTCTAATACAGTGGAAAGAATGTTCTCCGCGTCCTGAGAGAATATATCAGCTGCCAAACTCTAAATAAGGCCCTTGATTTTAGCCTTCAAATGTTCAATGCTCAGAACAGTCATGGTTTGCTTAATATTCACTATGGCTTTCATCGGATTACTGGTGTAATAAGTGTATTCAGTAACAGCTTCACTCCAGCAATAGATCTCAGCTTAGTTTCACCCTTGTCAACATGGCATGTGGAGCTTTCCTTTAAAACAGTATTCTCCTATGAATATCTTCTACGCGATCACACTCACAAAAGATGCTATGTACACTTGTATTGTTTCTAGATCAATGGACTACCATTGCACACTAATGTGATGTTCAGAGGTTGGGTAGCATTAGGTTACCTTCAGTCCATGAATATGTAGCAGCTGGAAAACTGGGGCAAGAAAAAGACCAATGGGCATGTTATCAATGGCCAGCGATAATTATCGCTGGCCGTGCTTAGTGATAATTTTTTTAATCGCAGGCTATCTCTGGAATTTATTGCCCTGGTAGCACTTTATTAACAACACGTTACTCTAGGGCGATAAAAATTCCAGAGATAGCGAGGTTATCACCCTTTTGCAGGGAACATCGCTGGTTTTCCAGCGATGTTCTCTGCAAAAGGGTGATAACCTTGCTGATGAGCATAATCCACCCCAATGTTGGGATAGGTAAGTCTGCATTTTAGCAGACGTTAGTTTTTGAAGAAAACAGCTGTTTTCTCCAAAAACTAAAGTGTGCTAAAATGCTGGGGCAGCCTTGTAAATATTGGGATGTGAACATCAGCGATATTTTCAAGGTTGTCCATCCGAAGTACGCCCAGTGACGCCCACTTTGCATCTCATTAGAGATGCAAAGGGAGACGCTGGGAAAAAGGGTGCTAACATGCGTTCATGCATGTTAGCACCCTCTTGTAAATAGGGTGATAGTTTTATCTCTGATTGTTTGGCTTTGTAAGCAAAAAAAGCAGAGATAAAGCCCTTGTAAATATGCCCCCAAGAAAGGGAAAGAAGACACAAACTAATTGAGGCGCCGTTATTTCTCTATGAGCAAAATGCAGGAAGTCATGGCTAAAGTGGATACAGTTCTGTGAGTGGAAGGTGTTCAAAATGGTGCAGCTACTTCAACCACCCATCCTGTTTTCACTGTGACGATGTGACCTAGGATAGTCCTGGGGCATCTCCAGCTTGTGACGTGTGTAGATCTCCAACATGGAACTACATAAGTACAAACAGCAAATGTCAGATAGCCTCTTATAGGGTAGCCTTCACTTCTCAGAAGAATAGCCCACAACATGCTTACTTTAGTGTTCCATCCCCTTGGTCCTAAGGGCTTTACCAGATTGTTTCACATTATGTTGTTCTGAGTGACTAATTTGTGCTTGTTGCATTGCATAAATCATTATAGGAGAATAAGGATAGTGTCACGGAAAGGAAGCTGAACCGGTGTTTTCTAATAAATATAACTTGTTTTTTCTATAGAGGTTTAAACCACGTTTACGGTGTCACTGTCACCCAGTATAGGAGTACCCACACTTCCAATCTTTTAAGAATGAGTCTAAATGCCAGGATTTGTACTTGTGACCTGCAATTCATCATTTACATCAGCTCACTGAGCCATACTGCAATTTTAAAACATCATAATCAGTATGATTTTTGAAAATAGGCTTTCAGAATGTTTGCCAATACTCATGAGCAGTACTGCAAAGGGTTCAAAAGACTGCATAAAGGGGACACAGATGGATATAAATATGCAACTGTGACCTTAAAGAATACACAGTAACTAAACCACTGAGCCTAGTTGACTAGGAGCGTATTCTTGACATTTACTGGTTCTAAATCTAAGGTAGTTTTTGGTGAGTGCACAGCTCCCAGAAATCAAGGGTTTGTCCAAGGAGGCCAATCAGTTCAAGTTTACAAGAGTAGAGAAAGCAATGCAATGCCATTGCATTCTATTGAGAAGCAGTTCTCTGGGAGCCCTTCCGGTGCCCCTAACCAGGGGACACAGTGAGGACTGCGCCTGGACCGAGCCTGCACAGCCCCATGGTGTGTGGGAGTGGTTCATCACAGGCCCACCCTCCAGCTTGGAATTACCTGCAGGGAGTTTACCGGTGCAGCAGAATCCTGGGTGAGTCGATGCAACAGAAGACCAGACCAGTGCAGGCCGCTGTGGCAGTTGTGGCGAGTTGCAGAGAATCCACAATTGGAGCTCACCCAGCCTATCAGAGGCATCACCCTACTGCTGCCTGGGTGCCGGCCTGTGCAATTCCCCCTCCTGCCCGGCTGCAGCTGTAAAGGGGCCTGGTGGGTCCTAGGGCTGGCAGCTTAATGGTAATATCGGCCACACTGACCATCCCTCCCGCAGCAACATACATGCAGCATAAATAAGCGGACAAGACAACTTTTTTGTTGGGAAACATTTGCTGCAGGTTTAGTAGCATAACAATATGCCAACAAGGTGGGTTATCTTACAGGCGATCCAGTGGCCTACCACCTGATGGGCCAAACTTGCATCTATCCTTAGCCAATCGGTGCTTAGCGGATGTGGTGAGGGGGTAGCCACTCCCACTTCTGGTGAACCATCGGTCCACCCTCTTGCTCACACCTCCCCCTATGAGGGACGGAGCGTTCAAGTGACCCTCGGTTGTACAGGTTTCCAACCGCCTGTAGGATAACGGGGTGCAGTCGCACCCCAGGGTCCACCGCACAGACATCCTGGGGGTATTAGGCCTCAGCATTCTTTGTTCTCCTGAAGAGGATACCCCTGAGTACCTTTCCGCATCTGAATCACCCTGTAACTCCGCCTGCAACACAAATAAAAAAGATTAGAACATATTTCCCCCCACCCTGAAAACACCGGGTAATCGGTAGGGAGGGAAACGGCGTCAGGTCGAAGGGGCAAAGAGGCCGCCAGGGGGGGTGGGAGGACTTTATACTTCTCCCTGCCCCCGCCCCGGCTGGAAGTGACGAGCGGGACCCACTGGGGTCCGGAGACACTAGGCTGCTCCGTGTGCCATCTTGTGGTACTAAGGGGGCCGCCCTCTTATGAGGGTCCCCTGCGGGGACGAGTCGGTCAGCCCGCATAGTGCCAATATAACAATATGCCAACAAGGTGGGATATCTTACAGGCGATCCAAAGGCAAGCCGCCCCTCGCGGCCTACCACCTGATGGGCCAAACTTGCATCGTGGCCTTAGCCACTCGGTGCTAGCGGTTGTGGTGAGGGGGTAGCCACTCTCACTTCCGGTGAACCATCGGTCCACCCTCTTGCTCACGCCCCCCTACAAGGGGCGGAGCGTTCAAGCGACCCCCAGTTGTACAGGTTTCCAACCGCCCGTAGGATAACGGGGCGACGTCGCACCCCAGGGTCCACCGCACAGACTTCCTGGGTATATTAGGCCTGTAACTCCGCCACAGCCCTGGGTGTGGCGAACGTTGCAGCCAGGGCCCCCCACCAAGGCCGGCATTCCCACTTACATCCTGCTATTTCTAGGACCACTCCCTTAACCAGCAAGAATCGGGCCATGCTTATACTGGTGAATCCACCTGTGACCCTGATACCTACACCAAAGACGGTGCTGAACTGCACAATTGTGTGCCACATGTTTCGCTTCAGTCTTTTTGGTGTATCCACTGGGACCCATCCGTGTTAACGCAAATGCAGTGTGCCATACTACAGCCCTATAATGCCCTTGCCCGTCCCTCAAAGACACCTTCCAGCCTGATGTCCCCCGTAGCTCTAGCGAGGGGTTTCTTGGCCCAAATTCCCCTGTCTGTGCTCTAACCTTCATCTCCTCCACATGCCCCAGGAGTGTGAATGGCTACCCTTGTCCGGGCAAGGCCAGCCGCAGCCAATCCTTCCTCTCTTTGGTGACTATCCTGCGAAGGGGTATGTGACCTAAGTACTGGTGTCCTCGCCTCCTAGCCTTGCAGAGAGGAGGTGCAAACCTGAAGGATTAGTTGCCCCGTCTTGAGCAGTGAGAACGCTAAACACTCCTTCTTCCATCGTTATTGCCATGTTATGCTCTGACCCCATGACCCCCTCAGTATCTTGCACCCCATCCCCCAATATATCTGGCAGCTTCTGCCAATGCCTGGCTGTCAGGCTGGAGTATTTGTCTGTCCTGGCTGGTCTACGAGGAACCATCTCTTGGTGCATGCTTGCAACCAAAGATATTCTCCACATACTTGGGAAAAGCCCCCAGCCTGGCCCAAAGCTCAGCTAAGCCCCTGCCGAAATAGCCTGCCTGTGCGAGCAGACAGAGCAGTCTCCCTCGGCATACCATCCCTTTAACACCAGGTTTACCTCTTTAGTCATGCCACAATTGACTCCCTCCTGCGTTAAGGCTCGTATGAGACCTGCATCAACAGCATCCCTTCTACCGTGCAGTGTAACTTTCCCAATTTGTCTCTTAACACGTCACCCCTTTTGAGCACCCGTTGGACCCAAGGCGGCTAGTAGCAAGCACCCTATCCAAAAGTAATACCTTGTTGTACAACTTGGGACACTACTCCTTTCTCACTACGTACTTCCCGGCATGTAAATACTGCCTAAGATCTCCCCACCTTAGAACCTGAATAACCACTAACTAAATACTGTCTTAGGTCAAACGATCACCAGTACACCTAGCCAACGGCCCTCCAGTGCGTGTTAGACCCCTGCAGTTTGACTTAGACTGTTTTTGTAACCTGCCCACATCTGGACCCCCAAGTAAAAACCCAGCCAACTCTAATGCAAGCCCTCCTGCTAAGACCCAAACCTGCCTGGCCGGAAATGTGCCAACAAGTGTCAAAATATTCTGGGCACCAGAAGTTAAAACAAGCAGTTGACAAGTGTGTACCGCGCAAGAAAGTAGGCGAGGAGGATAGAAAGTGCGAAGCATGGGCGGATTTCGCGGATCGACGATCTGCGAATTTGCGGATTTGCGTATTCGCGGATCCGCAAAATCCACAAATTTACGGATTCGCGGATTTGGATTGCGCTTGTGAAAGTCAAGGATACAAAGGCCTCTATCCAGCATCACAGCTGATTTTCGACGGTAGATTTGGGAAGAAGGCACACCTGCCCAGCCTCGACGACGCTCACGATTGTTTTTGGTCTGATGAATGATTCACTGAATTTGAGCTTCAACTAGTTCCAGCGACCATGTGTGTGTTACTATGCAATCGCCCCATCATCCTGTAACTATTTTAGGATGGCGCCGGCAAGCTGCCAGCGCCATCCTAAAATAGTTACTAAATTAGCTTCATCAGGAAGCACTAATAGATAAAATAAAGCAGGTGCTCGAGCACCTGCTTTATTTTATCTATTAGTGCTTCTTGTTGAAGCTAACTTAGTAACTATTTTAGGATGGGCTGGTAGCTTGCCGGCGCCATCCTAAAATAGTTACAACTTCAAGCTTGAAGGCTTGAACTTTTGCCCCCCAAAACCGCCGCTCGCGGATACGCACATTTTCGGTAAATTCGCAGGAGTTCGCGGATTGCGGATTTACCGAAAATCCGCGAAATCCGCGAGCGGAACGGATTTTGCACTCAAGCTTAGAAAGTGCCCCTCCCCCCCTGTGCGACCCGGGTGTATTGCTATGACAGGAAGATCTAATATTATTATAATTTATTGTGTCCCGGTATATTTTCGCACAGCAAGTGACCGGTGTTCAACAAAATTGATAAAACCAATTTAAAAACTTATCAAAACAATTCTACAAGCTGCACTTATTAACGTAATGCACTCCTACGAGCCTTGTCCAGGGATACATAAACATAGCCTGCTAGACACATGGCTTGAGATAATTTGCCACTTCTATACCTGAGTTTAACCCTAGGTACATGTCAAAGGTACTATACCACCCGATACTGTAGTGCGACAAGCTCGCCCCCTTTATTACCAAACTCTGACGGCCCTAAATGTTCTTCTCAGAGTGATGCCAGTGTACTTGATCCGATTGTCCTGCAATTAGAAAAAAAGGTTATACTCCATTCCTGGACGTGCTTACCCAGAACCCCACACACTGGCCACTGTGCGTTCTTCCCCTGTACAGGCTCCGCGCCCATGCAGGCCAGGCAGCAAGGCGAGGTTTGACCATCAAGGAAAGAAACCCATGCGTTTCAGGAAGAGAGAACAGTACCATGAAAACAGCCCATAACCAGCATTGACAGGTAAGCATATTGCTAACTCGCTCAACAGGATCTGAGTCCCTTGCTTGAGCACCAGTTGCTGTACCAAAGAACACATTCCATCCTTGCACGGGGATTCATGAATTGCCCCGACTCACCCATTGTTTAACAGCAAACACATTTCAATTATGGCACAGGGGGTACATGATTTGGTTTCCAAGAGAACACACCACTTATTGTCCAGTGACTAACAAATTGCCCAGACCCAATCATTATACAAAAGAAAATACCCAATTATTGCACAGGAGATACCTGTTATGCTCAGACGCACTAGCTGCCAAAAACTGTATTATTCCCGTGGGGTGAAACCAACGCATGCCCCCCTGGCGAGGCCCCATAAGACTAAAGTGTGATAAGCTTACTCCCGCCAACGTTATGAGGCACCCTGGTACCTCTGGGCCAAAGCAATGTAGTATTTTGCTATCCCGGCGGCTGGAACTCAAATGCATGTTTCGAGGAACAAAAAGTGAAAGGATGGGTCTTAATAAGGCTGGACTAAAGTATGTTATGGTCTCTCCCCTGCAACATTCAAAATCATGTTGCAATCAAGGTCTAAAGTGGTGCCTCATGAATGAAATAGTCGTCCTGTAGTCATAATGTACCAATGTCTGATACATTTCAGGGCAGAAACTGCCTCCAATGTGGGGTGACCTATACAAAACCTATCAAGCCTAGATGCTGTAGTTCCATCCCAGGTAACCCTACCTGCTGTCCCAAAGTTACCCTTGGTGTTGAACCAACCACGGCCCAGACCGCTACGTAGCCCCAGGATTGGTAGCCCTCTACAGGAGTGGGTGAAATGTGCATGCCCGTATCCAGAGGTACAGGCGGACGTATGTAATATGCTGTACTTGTGATACAACCTGCCCTTATATCCACATGCATGACATTTGCGCGCTGAATACCGCAAGGACCATGCCCAAGTAACTGCACCTTGTTTTACAGACTAGAGGAGGACAAGAAACACACTCCTTATGTATGACCTATGCTCAGCCCAGCTGTGCCCACAGCCCCACACCCCCAGTGTACTGTGGCCTATAAATTTGTTGATACTTCAGGTGATTTCCCCATGAGAGTAGGGTGGTTCTCCGACGCGGTTCATGTATTTATCACCACATCCCTTTCTAGCCCTGCCCCCCTCCTCTACCAATATGAAGTCACTGCAATGGGACAGGGGCCATAAATGCGGCCACGCTACCAAGGCCAAGCCTGCTTGTCAGTTACAAGAACTAGTTGACCACCTAACGTTCTCGTAAGGAGATGGTTGAGGCATATACTAATATAATCACTCAAATGCTAATTCACATTGCTCAATGTACGTTGTTTACTGTACCTCCCATAAACACCCTCGCCTCACAGGCCTTCATAACTGACCTCAACGTTCTCTTTCCGCCAAGCCACTTCCAACTTGTCTAGCCCCTAATATCTGAAGGAAGACCTTTCATTCTCGAAAATTCTATTGTGTTTACTATGGAATTGTCCTCTGTGTGGTTCCTGTGGTTTTAGCGTCTGCCAATTACGAAGCATATCCTTCTACCTGTGTATGGTACTCTATTGTAACATGCACACTTCTCTTATCTCTAGTACCAAATGTTTGCTACCTCTTACATAGAGATTTAGTTCCGGTACTTGCACAGGTGCCACCATTGCCTAAGACCGTATGTTCTTGTGTTTGAGTGACCTCCAAATCTTGCAGTATTATTCCTCTACTTTGTAACTTGCATGCATGTCATATTTCATCCTGTAATTATCCGTTTGCAAACTCAGAATTGTTTGCTGACGATTGACACTTGCTACATGCAACTAGCGTCTGCCTATGTGATGTGGTCACTATAGTGCTCTCGTGTATCAGTTCTGTTCCTATTGTGAAGTGCTCTGACACCTTCGAGAAAGGTCCCCAATATATGGGCATATATAAGAGTGTGTACATGATTGGCAACTGCGGCGGAAAGCGGAGCGTCATAACCAGACTCGCTGTAGCCGCTTGCACCGGCCCGGTCCAACTCCCGCCGCACAAATATAAACCCGAGGGCCTCCGTGATTGCCAACCCTAACCTGGCAGCAACCGCGGAGCCAGCCCCCTGGCCTGCCACGACGCTCCGATCCCAGCCCCTGGGGCAGGGGAGGAAATCGCCCACCCAGCAAGTTACAAATCCATACAAGGATCCGCCTTGCAAGTGAAGCCGTTCTAGAAACGTTAGCCACCACTTGAACGAATCTCGGCCCGAACACCTTCCCGAAGCCCCAACCTGTATCCCTAGCCCGTAATGGATGAAACACCGAGACTGGAAGTGACCCTACGGGTGGCAGTGGGAGGGGGGGGGGTGGTTCAACATCCGTACCATCCCAAAAAGTAGTAACGTGACCGATGAGCCAACAAGCGACAAAGCATTAGGCTGGTTTAAAAGCTCTGAGAAAGACTACCAGCTCCTCCCCAGTACCGAAGAACTGCTAAGCCACCCGGAAAGCGACATGCGGGGATAACAGAAAGTGCATTGGGACAGCTCCCTATTGGACAAAAGGAAAATTCAAAGTAATCGTAGAAAATGTAAACGGAAAATTCTGCCTATTCATTAATGCCATATCCCACAGAGACCACAGTGCTAGACTAAACACACCTGTACTGTGATATAGACTGTACATGAATGTAGTATAGCCGGGAAACCTCCAATGTATCACCCTAAACACATCTATCATCCAATAAATTCAGCGTGCTTCCTTGAAATGAAGTCTATTGTCAACCCAAACTCTGAGGGCTCCCTTTGAAGCCAGAACCAGGACCCTCTGCTGTCACGGCAGACAGCACTTGGCAGATGTCCGGCACCACCAGCTCAGTCTCAGCCAGGACTCGACTGCACATGGGCATCGTAACGCCCAACGCTTAGCCCTCCTTTTGCCTGAGGCTGTTATTGCTTGCCTGCCTGCATCGTCCCAAGCTGCCTTCCCTCTCCAAACACTTTACCGCGATGTATCGAATCCGATCCTGACCATTCGTAACGCAAAACTACGTGTTTCTCCTTGAAGTGAGCACCAAGACGCAGAAGACGCTAAATGATAGCCGTGAAAACAAAGCTGCAGGCTTCCAACCCTAGCATATGATTCCACAGCTGTGCGCGGACAATCCAAGGCACCGTCTAAAACAACCCAAAAGAAGCAAACAACTAGTTAAAACAACTGAGTCGATTGACTACAAGGAAAAGGTGCGTATAAACTCTTGTGGGACCTGCAGGCACACCGCCCAGCACGGGGCCGGGCTTGGCCCCTCAGTTACAGCCCCCCCCCCCACTGCGCATGGCGTGGGAAGGTAAAAAGAGAAAATCGGTACAGGAAGGGGGTTCAAGGCCTTCGAGTTGCAGCTGCAAGTGCACTGTGACTAAAGCCAAAGCCTATGGCTGAGTTCCTGCGCACACGTACACGACCATCCGTGTGTGAGTTGGGCCGGGGACCTCCCCTGCACCTCTGTGCAGAGTGGCTCGTTGCGCATACGATCCCCACAACGGTCTGTTTGCTACGTCCCCACATAACCACAAATTCTGCCAATAAAGGGTTTATACTGCCACTGGCCGAACTAAGACCCGGAGTGCATTGTGATGTCTCATCCCGCCGCCTACTCCTCTTGCCCCCTCCACCCGCATTCCAACTAAAGGAAATTGTTGTACTAGCAGGGACCTTAAATACAGGTCAGGCCTCTTGGAATCCGGCAAGAAGGCAGCAAAGCTGTGTCAAAACACTGAAGAGGAAATGGTTCGTGCCTGGACATTGCTTACGAACATAATGGAGTTGATTGCCCGCCCACTCTCAGCAGTGTTAAACGGGAGTTAGAACAAGCTCGGGGCTGGGAGAGCATATGCCGGCACAGTTACATGGGGTCCAAGCCGAGAAACTACGATGACGTACACCCAGGATGGATAGTGGCAAAGTGCTGAGGTGTTCGGAAGCAGCATCGGGGTACGCCTGAAGGGGGCCTAGGGTTAGGCATGGGCCGTGCAGATCTGTGAAGGGGGGGAGGGTCATCTTGGAGTCCGGGAAGAGCAACAACTCGGTCCCGAACTTCGGTGTGGCAGAAGAAGACCCCTGTTCCGACCACTGTTCCCCACGCTCGCCACAAAGCACCCGTCCTTACCAGCCCCTGGCACAGCCAGCCACACAGCCGGCCCTCCAGGCCTCGCACAACTCTCTGCGCCCTTGGGCCATTCCCTGATCCTCCACAAAAATCTTTATCCCTTCAGACTTGGACAGAGCCCCACCAGGAGACCATGCCCCACAAGGAGGCCCTGTGACTGCCCCCTCCCCGAGCTATGTTCCAGCCAGGATTCAACAACCCAGCGGTCCCACAGGCCTCCGAACAAACCCGGGCCCGAAAAGCGTGGGGGGTAGCGGCTGAGTGCCCGCGACCCAGACTGTTTGCTCTCTCCTAAACGAGAGTAGCACGCCGCATCCCCCCGTTCGCGGCTCCTCCGGGGAGTCAAGAACATCTGGGCCCCCCCAATACGAAAGCGGAACAATCAGTCCAACACCTTTCCCCGAGAGGGGGCGACTCACCGCAAGACAAACCACCGGAGGAAACTGCAATCCAACGCCAGACCAGGCCTCTGGACAGAGCTACCAGAAGGCATACAAACGGCATCAGGGTGAGGGGGCAAAGAGGCCGCCAGGGGGGCGTGGGAGTACTTTATACCTCTCCCCGCCCCCCGCCTTGGCCGGGAGTGACGAGCGGGACCCACCGGGGTCCGGAGACACTAGGCTGCTCCGTGTGCCATCATGTGGCACTAAGGGGGTCGCCCTCTTATGAGGGTCCCCTGCGGGGACAAGTCAGTCAGCTCGCAGGTGCTCTGGCCACCCTGGAGAGGACTGGAACAATCCTGGTGCGGCCCTCTGAAGCAGTAGGGGTTGGGGCTGGTCGATGCCCCAAGGAGTAAATCATACCGACGGGAGCCGGCAGATGTAGGAGTAGTCTCTCTCCCTCCCTCTCTCCTACTTGGTTGACTTGCGGTTGACCACGGCAGTGTGGTGCACTGGTTGTGCTAGAGCAGCGAGACATCTGAGGAGAGCGATGAGCCATTGCCAGGTGGGGTTCTAGAAAGGGACTGTGCTGGTGCAGGCAGGGGGAACCCGTCCGGAGTACAGCTGTCGGGGCAGGGGCCCCAGTACTACTTTACCTGTATGCTTGCTGAGGGCAATTGGAGGTGTCAGGGCCTCGGGCTGATGGTGGGGCTTGCCCCCTTTGCCCTGCGCTGGTGGGCCACACCTATAATCCCAGCACCGACTAGCCTACTTGTGGGAGGCCCTGGCCTTGCCTCCTGGGCCTGGACTTTCCTCTTCTGTTCGTAAGGTGTCACTGGCTGTATTGGGCCCAGATTGGGGGGTGGCAGCTGGGGCTGCAGCGAAACAGCCCGAAGCAGGAGGATCTGCATCTTAGGGAGAGGAACCTACCAGTGGCCCATCTGCTGTGGAGGCTCCCCATTCTCTTACCACTGGAGCTGACCACCTTTGCCCTGCTGAGAGGGGTTCTGAGTAAGTATGGGCGAAATTTGTGAATTTGCGTTCTGCAAATTTGCGTGAAAGCAAACTCGTAATTCGCAAAATCCGCGAATTTGTGCAAATTTGGTTTTTTTGCGTGTTCGCAAGGGTTTTTGCCAGTTCGCGAGGGTTTTTTACAAGTTCGGGAAAGCGTAATTACTTGTGTGGTCGCAACGGTCACGACCATGTTGTTTCTACGTGTCCAACTTGTTTGCGACCCAGTGGTTCATCGCGGCCACCCTCCGGTTCATCACTGCCACCCTCAGGTTCACCACTGCCACCCTCTGGTTCATCACTATCACCCTCTGGTTCACCACTGCCACCCTCTGGTTCATCACAGCACCCTCTGGTTCACCACTACCACTCTCTGTTCACCACTGTCACTCTCTGGTTCACCACTGTCACTCTCTGGTTCACCACTGTCACCCTCTGGTTCACCACTGCCACCCTCTTGTTCAAGACTGCCACCCTCTGGTTCATCACTGCTATCCTCTGGTTCATCACCCTCTGGTTCACCACTGCCACCCTCTGGTTCATCACAGCACCCTCTGGTACACCACTGCCACTCTCTGTTCACCACTGTCACTCTCTGGTTCACCACTGCCACCCTCTGGATCATCACTGCCACCCTCTTGTTTGCCACTGCCACCCTCTGGATCATCACTGTCCCTCTCTGGTTCATCTAAACACCCTCTGGTTCACCAGTGCCACCCTCTGGTTCATCACTGTCACCCTCTGGTTCATCACTATCACCCTCTGGTTCACCACTGCCACCCTCTGGTTCATCACAGCACCCTCTGGTTCATCACTGCCACTCTCTGGTTCACCACTGTCACTCTCTGGTTCACCACTGTCACAATCTGGTTCACCACTACCACCCTCTGGTTCATCGCTGCTACCCTCTGGTTCATCACAGCACTCAATGGTTCACCACTACCACCCTCTGGTTCACGACTGCCACTCTATGGTTCATCACTGCTATCCTCTGGTTCTTCACTACCTGGTCCACCACTGCCACTCTCTGGTTCATCACTGCCACCCTCTGGTTCATTACTGCCACCCTCTGTTTCGCCACTGCCATACTCTGGATCATGTAAATGTAAATGTAAATGTCAAGGTATTTGTAGAGCGCACTGTCACCAAGCGGTTTCCTGGCGCTATTACTCATACCGCTGAGGAACCCATCCTGGCTTTCCCTGTAAAGTGTCCACTCCTGGGCACCCCCAGGGTGAAGCCAGGCATCCTAGCGCTGTTGGGGCCGGTGTGGAGGTTAAGCAAGCTATTGCCCAGAGTTGCAGCGTGGGGCCCATGATTAGAATAGGCACCGAGGCGAGAATTGTCAGGTCCGAGGAAATTGAACCCAAGACCCGCCGAGGCGGGAATTGAACCCTGGTCCCAGGCCAGAGCTTTGCATCAGGGTCTGCCACTCTAACCATTGAGCCACACTCCTCCACTATCATCACTGACACCCTCTGGTTCATCACTGCCCCCCTCTGGTTCATCAAATCACCCTCTGGTTCACCAGTGCCACCCTCTGGTTCATCACTGCCTCCCTCTGGTTCATCACTGCCACCCTCTAGTTCACCACTGCCACCCTCTAGTTCCTCACTGCCACCGTCTGGTTCATCACTGCCACCCTCTGGTTTATCACTGCCACCCTCTGGCTCAACACTGCCACCCTCTGGTTCATCAAAGCACCCTCTGGTTCACCACTGCCACCCTCTGGTTCAAGACTGCAACCCTCTGGTTCATCACTGCTATCCTCTGGTTCATCACCCTCTGGTTCACCACTGCCACCCTCTGGTTCATCACTGCCACCCTCTGGTTCATTACTGCCACCCTCTGGTTCGCCACTGCCACCCTCTGGATCATCACTGCCACCCTCTGGTTTAACACTGTCACCCTCTGGCTTGCCACTGCCACCCTCCGAATAATCACTGTCCCCCTCTGGTTCATCACAGCACCCTCTGATTCACCAGTGCCACCCTCTGGTTCATCGCTGCCACCCTCTGCTTCATCACTGCCACCCTCTGGTTCATCACTGCCACCCTCTGGTTCATCACAGCACCCACTGGTTCACAACTGCCACTCTCTGGTTCACCACTGTCACTCTCTGGTTCACCACTGTCACCCTCTGGTTCACCACTACCACCCTCTGGTTCACCACTGCCTCCCTCTGGTTCAAGACTCCCACCCTCTGATTCATCACTGCTATCCTCTGGTTCTTCACCCTCTGGTTCACCATTGCCACCCTGTGGTTCATCACTGCCACCCTCTGGTTCATTACTGACACCCTCTGGTTCACCACTGCCACCCTCTGGATCATCACTGCCACCCTCTGTCTCATCACTGCCACCCTCTGGTTTGCCACTGCCACCCTCTGGATCATCACAGCACCCTCTGGTTCACTAGTGCCAACCTCTGGATCATCACTGTCCCCCTCTGGTTCATCACAGCACACTCTGGTTCACCAGTGCCACCCTCTGGTTCATCACTGCCACCCTCTGGTTCATTACCGCCACCCTCTGGTTCACCACTGCCACCCTCTGGTTCATCACAGCACCCTCTGGTACACCACTGCCACTCTCTGGTTCACCACTGTCACTCTCTGGTTCACCACTGTCACCCTCTGGTTCACCACTACCACCCTCTGGTTCACCTTTGCTACCTTTTGGTTCATCACAGCACCCTCTGGTTCACTACTGCGCCCCTCTGGTTCAAGACTGCCACCCTCTGGTTCATCACTGCATTCTTCTGGTTCTTCACCCTCTGGTTCACGACTGCCACCCTCTGGATCATCACTGCAACCCTCTGGTTCATCACTGCCACCCTCTGGTTTGCCACTGCCACCCTCTGGATCATCACTGTCCCCCTCAGGTTCATCACAGCACCCTGTGGTTCACCAGTGCCACCCTCTGGTTCATCACTGCCCACTCTGGTTCATCACTATCACCCTCTGGTTCACCACTGCCACGCTCTGGTTCATCACAGCACCCTCTGGTTCACCACTGCCACTCGCTGGTTCACCACTGTCACTCTCTGGTTCAACACTGTCAACCTCTGGTTCACCACTACCACCCTCTGGTTCACCACTACTACCCATCGGTTCATCAAAGCACCCTATGGTTCACCACTACCAACCTCTGGTTCAAGACTGCCACCGTCTGGTTTATCACTGCTATCCTCTGGTTCTTCACTCCCTGGTCCACCACTGCCACCCTCTGGTTCATCACTACCACCCTCTGGTTCATTACTGCCACCCTCTGTTTTGCCACTGCCACCCTCTGGATCATCACTGCCACCCGCTGGTTCATCACTGCCACCCTCTAGTTTGCCACTGCCTCCCTCTGGATCATCACTGTCCCCCTCTGGTTCATCACAGCACCCTCTGGTTCACCAGTGCCACCCTCTGGTTCATCACTGCCTCCCTCTGGTTCATCAATGCCACCCTCTGGTTCACCACTGCCACCCCCTGGTTCATCACTGCTACCCTCTGGTTCATCACTTCCACCCTCTGGTTCACCACTGCCACCCTCTGGTTCATCACTGCCACCCTCTGGTTCACCAAAGCACCCTCTGGTTCACCACTGCCACCCTCTGGTTCAAGACTGCCACCCTCTGGTTCATCACTGCTATCCTCTGGATCATCACCCTCTGGTTCACCACTGCCACCCTCTGGTTCAAGACTGCCACCCTCTGGTTCATCACTGCTATCCTCTGGTTCATCACCCTTTGGTTCACCACTGCCACCCTCTGGTTCATCACTGCAACCCTCTGGTTCATTACTGTCGCCCTTTGGTTCACCACTGCAAACCTCTGGATCATCACTGCCACCCTCTGGTTTGCCACTGCCTCCCTCTGGATCATCACTGTCCCCCTCTGGTTCATCACAGCACCCTCTGGTTTACCAGTGCCACCCTCTGGTTCATCACTGCCTCCCTCTGGTTCATCACCACCACCCTCTGGTTCACCACTGCCACCCCCTGGTTCATCACTGCTACCCTCTGGATCATCACTGCCACCCTCTGGTTCACCACTGCCACCCTCTGGTTCATCACTGCCACCCTCTGGTTCACCAAAGCACCCCCTGGTTCACCACTGCCACCCTCTGGTTCAAGACTGCCACCCTCTGGTTTATCACTGCTATCATCTGGTTCATCACCCTCTGGTTCACCACTGCCACCCTCTGGTTCAAGACTGCCACTCTCTGGTTCATCACTGCTATCCTCTGGTTCATCACCCTCTGGTTCACCACTGCCACCATCTGGTTCATCACTGCCACCCTCTGGTTCATTACTGCCACCCTCTGGTTTGGCACTGCCACCCTCTGGATCATCAGTGCAACCCTCTGGTTTGCCACTGCCAACCTCTGGTTTGCCAATTAAACCCTCTGCATCACCACTGTCCCCCTCTGGTTCATCACATCACCCTTTGATTCACCAGTGCCACCCTCTGGTTCATCACTGCCACTCTCTGGTTCACCACTGTCACTCTCTGGTTCACCACTGTCACAATCTGGTTCACCACTACCACCCTCTGGTTCATCGCTGCTACCCTCTGGTTCATCACAGCACTCAATGGTTCACCACTACCACCCTCTGGTTCACGACTGCCACTCTATGGTTCATCACTGCTATCCTCTGGTTCTTCACTACCTGGTCCACCACTGCCACTCTCTGGTTCATCACTGCCACCCTCTGGTTCATTACTGCCACCCTCTGTTTCGCCACTGCCATACTCTGGATCATGTAAATGTAAATGTAAATGTCAAGGTATTTGTAGAGCGCACTGTCACCAAGCGGTTTCCTGGCGCTATTACTCATACCGCTGAGGAACCCATCCTGGCTTTCCCTGTAAAGTGTCCACTCCTGGGCACCCCCAGGGTGAAGCCAGGCATCCTAGCGCTGTTGGGGCCGGTGTGGAGGTTAAGCAAGCTATTGCCCAGAGTTGCAGCGTGGGGCCCATGATTAGAATAGGCACCGAGGCGAGAATTGTCAGGTCCGAGGAAATTGAACCCAAGACCCGCCGAGGCGGGAATTGAACCCTGGTCCCAGGCCAGAGCTTTGCATCAGGGTCTGCCACTCTAACCATTGAGCCACACTCCTCCACTATCATCACTGACACCCTCTGGTTCATCACTGCCCCCCTCTGGTTCATCACATCACCCTCTGGTTCACCAGTGCCACCCTCTGGTTCATCACTGCCTCCCTCTGGTTCATCACTGCCACCCTCTAGTTCACCACTGCCACCCTCTAGTTCCTCACTGCCACCGTCTGGTTCATCACTGCCACCCTCTGGTTTATCACTGCCACCCTCTGGCTCAACACTGCCACCCTCTGGTTCATCAAAGCACCCTCTGGTTCACCACTGCCACCCTCTGGTTCAAGACTGCAACCCTCTGGTTCATCACTGCTATCCTCTGGTTCATCACCCTCTGGTTCACCACTGCCACCCTCTGGTTCATCACTGCCACCCTCTGGTTCATTACTGCCACCCTCTGGTTCGCCACTGCCACCCTCTGGATCATCACTGCCACCCTCTGGTTTAACACTGTCACCCTCTGGCTTGCCACTGCCACCCTCCGAATAATCACTGTCCCCCTCTGGTTCATCACAGCACCCTCTGATTCACCAGTGCCACCCTCTGGTTCATCGCTGCCACCCTCTGCTTCATCACTGCCACCCTCTGGTTCATCACTGCCACCCTCTGGTTCATCACAGCACCCACTGGTTCACAACTGCCACTCTCTGGTTCACCACTGTCACTCTCTGGTTCACCACTGTCACCCTCTGGTTCACCACTACCACCCTCTGGTTCACCACTGCCTCCCTCTGGTTCAAGACTCCCACCCTCTGATTCATCACTGCTATCCTCTGGTTCTTCACCCTCTGGTTCACCACTGCCACCCTGTGGTTCATCACTGCCACCCTCTGGTTCATTACTGACACCCTCTGGTTCACCACTGCCACCCTCTGGATCATCACTGCCACCCTCTGTCTCATCACTGCCAACCTCTGGTTTGCCACTGCCACCCTCTGGATCATCACAGCACCCTCTGGTTCACTAGTGCCAACCTCTGGATCATCACTGTCCCCCTCTGGTTCATCACAGCACACTCTGGTTCACCAGTGCCACCCTCTGGTTCATCACTGCCACCCTCTGGTTCATTACCGCCACCCTCTGGTTCACCACTGCCACCCTCTGGTTCATCACAGCACCCTCTGGTACACCACTGCCACTCTCTGGTTCACCACTGTCACTCTCTGGTTCACCACTGTCACCCTCTGGTTCACCACTACCACCCTCTGGTTCACCTTTGCTACCTTTTGGTTCATCACAGCACCCCCTGGTTCACCACTGCCACCCTCTGGTTCAAGACTGCCACCCTCTGGTTTATCACTGCTATCATCTGGTTCATCACCCTCTGGTTCACCACTGCCACCCTCTGGTTCAAGACTGCCACTCTCTGGTTCATCACTGCTATCCTCTGGTTCATCACCCTCTGGTTCACCACTGCCACCATCTGGTTCATCACTGCCACCCTCTGGTTCATTACTGCCACCCTCTGGTTTGGCACTGCCACCCTCTGGATCATCAGTGCAACCCTCTGGTTTGCCACTGCCAACCTCTGGTTTGCCAATTAAACCCTCTGCATCACCACTGTCCCCCTCTGGTTCATCACATCACCCTCTGATTCACCAGTGCCACCCTCTGGTTCATCACTGCCACCCTCTGGTTCATCACCGCCACCCTCTGGTTCACCACTGCCACCCTGTGGTTCATCACAGCACCCTCTGGTTCACCACTGCCACTCTCTGGTTCACCACTGTCACTCTCTGGTTCACCACTGTCACCCTCTGGTTCACCACTACCACCCTCTGGTTCAGCACCGCTACCCTCTGGGTCATCACAGCACCCTCTAGTTCACCACTGCTTCCCTCTGCTTCAAGACTGCCACACTCTGGTTCATGACTGCTATCCTCTGGTTCTTCACCATCTGGTTCACCACTGCCACTCTCTGGTTCATCACTGCCACCCTCTGGTTCATTACTGCCATCCTCTGGTTCACCACTGCCACCCTCTGGATCATCACTGCCACCCTCTGGTTCATCACTGCCACCCTCTGGTTTGCCACTGCCACCCTCTGGATCATCACAGCACCCTCTGGTTCACTAGTGCCACCCTCTGGATCATCACTGTCCCCCTCTGGTTCATCACAGCACCCTCTGGTTCACCAGTGCCACCCTCTGTTTCATCACTGCCACCCTCTGGTTCATCACTGCCATCCTCTGGTTCACCACTGCCACCCTCTGGTTCATCAAAGCACCCTCTGGCTTACCACTGCCACCCTCTGGTTCAAGACTGCCACCCTCTGGTTCATCACTGCTATCCTCTGGTTCTTCACCCTCTGGTTCACCACTGCCACCCTCTGGATCATCACTGCCACCCTCTCGTTCATCACTGCCACCCTCTAGTTTGCCACTGCCACCCTCTGGATCATCACTGTCCCCCTCTGGTTCATCACAGCATCCTCGGGTTTACCAGTGCCACCCTCTGGTTCGCCACTGCCACCCTCTGTATAATCACTGCCACCCTCTGGTTCATCACTGCCACCCTCTGGTTTGCCACTGCCACCCTCTGGATCATCACTGTCCCCCTCTGGTTCATCACAGCACCCTCTGGTTCACCAGTGCCACCCTCTGGTTCATCACTGCCACCCTCTGGTTCATCACTATCACCCTCTGGTTCACCACTGCCACGCTCTGGTACATCACAGCACCCTCTTGTTCACCACTGCCACTCTCTGGTTCACCACTGTCACTCTCTGGTTCACCACTGTCACCCTTTGGTTCAACACTACCACCCTTTGGTTCACCACTGCTACCCTCTGGTTCATCACAGCACCCTCTGGTTCACCACTACCTCCCTCTGGTTCAAGACTGCCACCCTCTGGTTCATCACTGCTATCCTTTGGTTCTTCACCCTATGGTTCACCACTGACACCCTCTGGTTAATCACTGCCACCCTCTGGTTCATCAATGCCACCCCCTGGTTCATCACTGCCACCCTCTGGTTCATCACTGCCACCCTCAGGTTCATCACTGCCACCCTCTGGTTCACCACTGCCACCCTCTGGTTCATCACTGCTATCCTCTGGTACATCACAGCACCCTCTGGTTCACCACTGCCACTCTCTGGTTCACCACTGTCACTCTCTGGTTCACCACTGTCACCCACTGGTTCACCACTACCACACTCTGGTTCACCACTGCTACCCTCTGGTTCATCACAGCACCCTATGATTTACCACTACCACCCTCTGGTTCAAGACTGCCACCCTCTGGTTCATCACTGCTATCCTCTGGTTCTTCACTACCTGGTCCACCACTGCCACCCTCTGGATCATCACTGTCCCCCTCAGGTTCATCACAGCACCCTGTGGTTCACCAGTGCCACCCTCTGGTTCATCACTGCCCACTCTGGTTCATCACTATCACCCTCTGGTTCACCACTGCCACGCTCTGGTTCATCACAGCACCCTCTGGTTCACCACTGCCACTCGCTGGTTCACCACTGTCACTCTCTGGTTCAACACTGTCAACCTCTGGTTCACCACTACCACCCTCTGGTTCCCCACTACTACCCATCGGTTCATCACAGCACCCTATGGTTCACCACTACCAACCTCTGGTTCAAGACTGCCACCGTCTGGTTTATCACTGCTATCCTCTGGTTCTTCACTCCCTGGTCCACCACTGCCACCCTCTGGTTCATCACTGCCACCCTCTGGTTCATTACTGCCACCCTCTGTTTTGCCACTGCCACCCTCTGGATCATCACTGCCACACGCTGGTTCATCACTGCCACCCTCTAGTTTGCCACTGCCTCCCTCTGGATCATCACTGTCCCCCTCTGGTTCATCACAGCACCCTCTGGTTCACCAGTGCCACCCTCTGGTTCATCACTGCCTCCCTCTGGTTCATCACCGCCACCCTCTGGTTCACCACTGCCACCCCCTGGTTCATCACTGCTACCCTCTGGTTCATCACTTCCACCCTCTGGTTCACCACTGCCACCCTCTGGTTCATCACTGCCACCCTCTGGTTCACCAAAGCACCCTCTGGTTCACCACTGCCACCCTCTGGTTCAAGACTGCCACCCTCTGGTTCATCACTGCTATCCTCTGGATCATCACCCTCTGGTTCACCACTGCCACCCTCTGGTTCAAGACTGCCACCCTCTGGTTCATCACTGCTATCCTCTGGTTCATCACCCTTTGGTTCACCACTGCCACCCTCTGGTTCATCACTGCAACCCTCTGGTTCATTACTGTCGCCCTTTGGTTCACCACTGCAAACCTCTGGATCATCACTGCCACCCTCTGGTTTGCCACTGCCTCCCTCTGGATCATCACTGTCCCCCTCTGGTTCATCACAGCACCCTCTGGTTTACCAGTGCCACCCTCTGGTTCATCACTGCCTCCCTCTGGTTCATCACCACCACCCTCTGGTTCACCACTGCCACCCCCTGGTTCATCACTGCTACCCTCTGGATCATCACTGCCACCCTCTGGTTCACCACTGCCACCCTCTGGTTCATCACTGCCACCCTCTGGTTCACCAAAGCACCCCCTGGTTCACCACTGCCACCCTCTGGTTCAAGACTGCCACCCTCTGGTTCATCACTGCTATCCTCTGGTTCATCACCCTCTGGTTCACCACTGCCACCCTCTGGTTCAAGACTGCCACTCTCTGGTTCATCACTGCTATCCTCTGGTTCATCACCCTCTGGTTCACCACTGCCACCATCTGGTTCATCACTGCCACCCTCTGGTTCATTACTGCCACCCTCTGGTTTGGCACTGCCACCCTCTGGATCATCAGTGCCACCCTCTGGTTTGCCACTGCCAACCTCTGGTTTGCCAATTAAACCCTCTGCATCACCACTGTCCCCCTCTGGTTCATCACATCACCCTCTGATTCACCAGTGCCACCCTCTGGTTCATCACTGCCACCCTCTGGTTCATCACCGCCACCCTCTGGTTCACCACTGCCACCCTGTGGTTCATCACAGCACCCTCTGGTTCACCACTGCCACTCTCTGGTTCACCACTGTCACTCTCTGGTTCACCACTGTCACCCTCTGGTTCACCACTACCACCCTCTGGTTCAGCACCGCTACCCTCTGGGTCATCACAGCACCCTCTGGTTCGCCACTGCTTCCCTCTGCTTCAAGACTGCCACACTCTGGTTCATGACTGCTATCCTCTGGTTCTTCACCATCTGGTTCACCACTGCCACTCTCTGGTTCATCACTGCCACCCTCTGGTTCATTACTGCCATCCTCTGGTTCACCACTGCCACCCTCTGGATCATCACTGCCACCCTCTGGTTCATCACTGCCACCCTCTGGTTTGCCACTGCCACCCTCTGGATCATCACAGCACCCTCTGGTTCACTAGTGCCACCCTCTGGATCATCACTGTCCCCCTCTGGTTCATCACAGCACCCTCTGGTTCACCAGTGCCACCCTCTGTTTCATCACTGCCACCCTCTGGTTCATCACTGCCATCCTCTGGTTCACCACTGCCACCCTCTGGTTCATCAAAGCACCCTCTGGCTCACCACTGCCACCCTCTGGTTCAAGACTGCCACCCTCTGGTTCATCACGGCTATCCTCTGGTTCTTCACCCTCTGGTTCACCACTGCCACCCTCTGGATCATCACTGCCACCCTCTCGTTCATCACTGCCACCCTCTGGTTTGCCACTGCCACCCTCTGGATCATCACTGTCCCCCTCTGGTTCATCACAGCACCCTCTGGTTCACCAGTGCCACCCTCTGGTTCATCACTGCCACCCTCTGGTTCATCACTATCACCCTCTGGTTCACCACTGCCACCCTCTGGGACATCACAGCACCCTCTTGTTCACCACTGCCACTCTCTGGTTCACCACTGTCACTCTCTGGTTCACCACTGTCACCCTCTGGTTCAACACTACCACCCTCTGGTTCACCACTGCTACCCTCTGGTTCATCACAGCACCCTCTGGTTCACCACTACCTCCCTCTGGTTCAAGACTGCCACCCTCTGGTTCATCACTGCTATCCTTTGGTTCTTCACCCTATGGTTCACCACTGACACCCTCTGGTTAATCACTGCCACCCTCTGATTCATCAATGCCACCCCCTGGTTCATCACTGCCACCCTCTGGTTCATCACTGCCACCCTCAGGTTCATCACTGCCACCCTCTGGTTCACCACTGCCACCCTCTGGTTCATCACTGCTATCCTCTGGTACATCACAGCACCCTCTGGTTCACCACTGCCACTCTCTGGTTCACCACTGGCACTCTCTGGTTCACCACTGTCACCCACTGGGTTCACCACTACCACACTCTGGTTCACCACTGCTACCCTCTGGTTCATCACAGCACCTTATGATTTACCACTACCACCCTCTGGTTCAAGACTGCCACCCTCTGGTTCATCACTGCTATCCTCTGGTTCTTCACTACCTGGTCCACCACTGCCACCCTCTGGTTCATCACTGCCACCCTCTGGTTCATTACTGCCACCCTCTGTTTCACGACTGCCACCCTCTGGATCATCATTGCTACCCTCTGGTTCTTCACTGCCAACCTCAGGTTTGCCACTGCCACCCTCTGGATCATCACTGTCCCCCTCTGTTTCATCACAGCACCCTCTGTTTCACCCATGCCACCCTCTGGTTTATCACTGCCTCCCTCTGGTTTATCAACGCCACCCTCTGTTTCACTACTGCCACCCTCTGGTTCATCACTGCCACCCTCTGGTTCATCACTGCCACCCTCTGGTTCATCACTTCCACCCTCTGGTTCATCACCGCCACCCTCTGGTTCACCACTGCCACCCTCTGGTTCATCACAGCACCCTCTGTTTCACCACGGCCACTCTCTGGTTCACCACTGTCACTCTCTGGTTCACCACTGTCACCCTCTGGTTCACCACTACCACCCTCTGGTTCACCACTGCTACCCTCTGGTTCATCACAGCACCCTCTCGTTCACCACTGCCTCCCTCATGTTCAAGACTGCCACCCTCTGGTTCATCACTGCTATCCTCTGGTTCTTCACCCTATGGTTCACCACTGCCACCCTCTGGTTCATCACTGCAACCCTCTGGTTCATTACTGCCACCCTTTGGTTCACCACTGCAAAACTCTGGATCATCATTGCCACCCTCTGGTTTGCCACTGCCTCCCTCTGGATCATCACTGTCCCCCTCTGGTTCATCACAGCACCCTTTGGTTCACCAGTGCCACCCTCTGGTTCATCACTGCCTCCCTCTGGTTTGTCACCGCCACCCTCTGGTTCACCACTGCCACCCCCTGGTATATCACTGCCACCCTCTGGTTCATCACTGCCCCCCTCTGGTTCACCACTGCCACCCTATGGTTCATCACTGCCACCCTCTGGTTCACCAAAGCACCCTCTGGTTCACCACTGCCACCCTCTGGTTCAAGACTGCCACCCTCTGGTTCATCACTGCTATCCTCTGGTTCATCACCCTCTGGTTCACCACTGCCACCCTCTGGTTCAAGACTGCCACCCTCTGGTTCATCACTGCTATCCTCTGGTTCATCAACCTCTGGTTCACCACTGCCACCATCTGGTTCATCACTGCCACCCTCTGGTTCATTACTGCCACCCTCTGGTTTGGCACTGCCACCCTCTGGATCATCCGTGCCACCCTCTGGTTTGCCACTGTCACCCTCTGGTTTGCCAATTAAACCCTCTGCATCACCACTGTCCCCCTCTGGTTCATCACATCACCCTCTGATTCACCAGTGCCACCCTCTGGTTCATCACTGCCACCCTCTGGTTCATCACCGCCACCCTCTGGTTCACCACTGCCACCCTGTGGTTCATCACAGCACCCTCTGGTTCACCACTGCCACTCTCTGGTTCACCACTATCACTCTCTGGTTCACCACTGTCACCCTCTGGTTCACCACTACCACCCTCTGGTTCACCACCACTACCCTCTGGGTCATCACAGCACCCTCTGGTTCACCACTGCTTCCCTCTGCTTCAAGACTGCCACACTCTGGTTCATCACTGCTATCCTCTGGTTCTTCACCGTCTGGTTCACCACTGCCACTCTCTGGTTCATAAGTGCCACCCTCTGGTTCATTACTGCCACCCTCTGGTTCACCACGGCAACCCTCTGGATCATCACTGCCACCCTCTGGTTCATCACTGCCACCCTCTGGTTTGCCACTGCTACCCTCTGGATCATCACAGCACCCTCTGGTTCACTAGAGCCACCCTCTGGATCATCAGTGTCCCCCTCTGGTTCATCACAGCACCCTCTGGTTCACCAGTGCCACCCTCTGGTTCATCACTGCCACCCTCTGGTTCATCACTGCCACCCTCTGGTTCACCACTGCCACCCTCTGGTTCATCAAAGCACCCTCTGGCTCACCACTGCCACCCTCTGGTTCAAGACTGCCACCCTCTGGTTCATCCCTGCTATCCTCTGGTTCTTCACCCTCTGGTTCACCACTGCCACCCTCTGGATCATCACTGCCACCCTCTGGTTCATCACTGCCACCCTCTGGTTCGCCACCGCCACCCTCTGGATCATCACTGCCACCCTCTGGTTCATCACTGTCCCCCTCTGGTTCATCACAGCACCCTCTGATTCACCAGTGCCACCCTCTGGTTCATCACTGCCACCCTCTGGTTCATCACTATCACCCTCTGGTTCACCACTGCCACCCTCTGGTACATCACAGCACCCTCTGGTTCACCACTGCCACTCTCTGGTTCACCACTGTCACTCTCTGGTTCACCACTGTCACCCTCTGGTTCACCACTACCACCCTCTGGTTCACCACTGCTACCCTCTGGTTCATCACAGCACCCTCTGGTTTACCACTGCCTCCCTCTGGTTCAAGACTGCCACCCTCTTGTTCATCACTGCTATCCTTTGGTTCTTCACCCTATGGTTCACCACTGCCACCCTCAGGTTCATCACTGCCACCATCTGGTTCATTACTGCCACCCTCTGGTTCACCACTGCAAACATCTGGATCATCACTGCCACCCTCTGGTTCATCACTGCCACCCTCTGGTTTGACACTGCCACCCTCTGGATCATCACAGCACCCTCTGGTTCACTAGTGACACCCTCTGGATCATCATGGTCCCCCTATGGTTCATTCCAGCACCCTCTGGTTCACCAGTGCCACCCTCTGGTTCATCACTGCCACCCTCTGGTTCATCACTGCCACCCTCTGGTTCACCACTGCCACCCTCTGGTTCATCAAAGCAACCCCTGGTTCACCACTGCAACTCTCTGGTTCACCACTGTCACTCTCTGGTTCACCACTGTCACCCTCTGGTTCACCACTACCACCCTCTGGTTCACCACTGTTACCCTCTGGTTCATCACAGCACCATCTGGTTCACCACTGCCACCCTCTGGTTCAAGACTGCCACCCTCTGGTTCATCACTGCTATCCTCTGGTTCTTCACCCTCTGGTTCAACACTGCCACCCTCTGGATCATCACTGTCCCTCTCTGGTTCATCACAGCACCCTCTGGTTCACCAGTGCCACCCTCTGGTTCATCACTGCCACCCTCTGGTTCATCACAGCACCCTATGGTTCACCACTACCACCCTCTGGTTCAAGTTTTTAGTTTTGACTAGACAGTCACAAATGATTACATTTGTTTGTGTAGTCGTAGTGACATTTTTTCATATTCCTCGACAAAATACTAGGGAGTGGTGTATATGGCATCTAAGAATCTGAAATGTATTTTCTAGGCAGAACATCGGCAGAACCATCCACCGGTGGCTGGGCCAGCATGGAGGTGGGCACTCCTGGGGCGGAGGCGGTGCAACAGTGCCACCCTCTGGTTCATCACTGCCTCCCTCTGGTTCATCACCGCCACCCTCTGTTTCACTACTGCCACCCTCTGGTTCATCACTGCCACCCTCTGGTTCATCACTTCCACCCTCTGGTTCATCACCGCCACCCTCTGGTTCACCACTGCCACCCTCTGGTTCATCACAGCACCCTCTATTTCACCACGGCCACTCTCTGGTTCACCACTGTCACTCTCTGGTTCACCACTGTCACCCTCTGGTTCACCACTACCACCCTCTGGTTCACCACTGCTACCCTCCGGTTCATCACAGCACCCTCTGGTTCACCACTGCCTCCCTCTGGTTCAAGACTGCCACCCTCTGGTTCATCACTGCTATCCTCTGGTTCTTCACCCTATGGTTCACCACTGCCACCCTCTGGTTCATCACTGCCACCCTCTGGTTCATTACTGCCACCCTCTGGTTCACCACTGCAAACCTCTGGATCATCACTGCCACCCTCTGATTCATCACTGCCACCCTCTGGTTTGCCACTGCCACCCTCTGGATCATCACAGCACCCTCTGGTTCACTAGTGCCACCCTCTAGATCATCACAGTTCCCCTCTGGTTTATCACAGCACCCTCTGGTTTACCAGTGTCACCCTCTGGTTCATTACTGCCACACTCTGGTTCATCACTGACACCATGGGTGTTCACCACTGCCACCCTCTGGTTCATCAAAGCAACCCCTGGTTCACCACTGTAACTCTCTGGTTCACCACTGTCACTCTCTGGTTCACCACTGTCACCCTCTGGTTCGCCACTACCACCCTCTGGTACACCACTGCTACCCTCTGGTTCATCACAGCACCATCTGGTTCACAACTGCCACCCTCTGGTTCAAGACTGCCACCCTCTGGTTCATCACGGCTATCCTCTGGTTCTTCACCCTCTGGTTCACCACTGCCACCCTCTGGATCATCACTGTCCCCCTCTGGTTCATCACAGCACCCTCTGGTTCACCAGTGCCACCCTCTGGTTCATCACTGCCACCCTCTGGTTCATCACAGCACCCTATGGTTCACCACTACCACCCTCTGGTTCAAGTTTTTAGTTTTGACTAGACAGTCACAAATTATTACATTTGTTTGTGTAGTCGTAGTGACATTTTTTCATACCTAGACAAAATACTAGGGAGTGGTGTATATGGCATCTAAGAATTTGAAATGTATTTTCTAGGCAGAACATCGGCACAACCATCCACCGGTGGCGGGGCCAGCGCGGAGGTGGGCACTCCTGGGGCGGAGGCGGTGCAACAGCCAGCAGAAGCTGCTGTGGGGGATGCCACGGTAGTGGCGGACAGTGGTAAGCTATTATTTTCCTTACTTATTGAGATAGCAGACTGCAGAGTGTGCTCTCTGCACGGGTGTATATGTTGTACAGTACAAGTATACTATACTGTTAAGAAGACTTACAAATTTAGAACTAAGTTTTTATTAACCAGGTAGTAGCCTCCTCTAAATTGACTTCAACTCAGCTGTGAAAGTTTTTTATAGAATCCAAGTCAGATCAGAGTTGAATTTCTTGGATGGGATGAACAAAAAGGGAAAGAACGGTGTATGTAAGTGTGGAAGGACGAGAGAGTTAAAAGTAATGATGACTGGCAAAGAATGATACGTGTTTTTGAATGCCGCCCGAGGTGGCTGGGAATATGATGCATTTCCGGTTAAAGGATGAAGCAAGGATGGGTGGAAAGAGAAAGGAAAGAGGACTGCCTGGGTGGGTGAAACAGAACTGTATGTGTGCGCAATATATCCTTTGGTTGAAATTCAAATGCAAGACATGCACGGATGCATGGCTTGAGGTTTCCAAAATAAAATGAAAATGGTGCCACCCTCTGGATCATCAGTGCCACCATCTGGTTGGCCACTGCCACCCTCTGGTTAGCCACTGCCACCCTCTGCATCATCACTGTCCCCCTCTGGTTCATCACATCACCCTCTGATTCACCAGTGCCACCCTCTGGTTCATCACTGCCACCCTCTGGTTCATCACCGCCACCCTCTGGTTCACCACTGCCACCCTGTGGTTCATCACAGCACCCTCTGGTTCATCAATGCCACTCTCTGGTTAGCCACTGTCACTCTCTGGTTCACCACTGTCACCCTCTGGTTCACCACTACCACCCTCTGGTTCACCACTGCTACCCTCTGGGTCATCACAGCACCCTCTGGTTTACCACTGCCTCCCTCTGGTTCAAGACTGCCACCCTCTGGTTCATCACTGCTATCCTCTGGTTCTTCACCGTCTCGTTCACCACTGCCACTCTCTGGTTCATCACTGCCACCCTCTGGTTCATTACTGCCACCCTCTGTTTTGCCACTGCTACCCTCTGGATCATCACTGCCACCCTCTGGTTCATCACTGCCACCCTCTAGTTTGCCACTGCCACCCTCTGGATCATCACTGTCCCCCTCTGGTTCATCACAGCACCCTCTGGTTCACGAGTGCCACCCTCTGGTTCATCCCTGCCTCCCTCTGGTTCATCACCGCCACCCTCTGTTTCACCACTGCCACCCTCTGATTCATCACTGCCACCCTCTGGTTCATCACTGCCACCCTCTGATTTATCACTGCCACCCTCTGGTTCATCAAAGCACCCTCTGGTTCACCACTGCCACCCTCTGGTTCAATACTGCTAACATCTGGTTCATCACTGCTATTCTCTGGTTCATCACCCTCTGGTTCACCAAAGCCACCCTCTGGTTCAAGACTGCCACCCTCTGGTTCATCACTGCTATCCTCTGGTTCATCACCCTCTGGTTCACTACTGCCACCCTCTGGTTCATCACTGCCACCCTCTGGTTCATTACTGCCACCCTCTGGTTCGCCACTGCCACCCTCTGGATCATCACTGCCACCCTCTGGTTTGCCACTGCCACCCTATGGTTTTCCACTGCCACCCTATGAATCATCACTGTCCTGCTCTGGTTCGTCACAGCACCCTCTGATTCACCAGTGCCACCCTCTGGTTCATCACTGCCACCCTCTGGTACATCACCGCCACCCTCTGGTTCACCACTGCCACCCTCTGGATCATCACAGCACCCTCTGCTTCACCACTGCCACTCTCTGGTTCACCCCTGTCACTCTCTGGTTCACCACTGTCACCCTCTGGTTCACCACTACCACCCTCTGGTTCACCACTGCTACCCTCTGGTTCATCACAGTACCCTCTGGTTCACCACTGCCTCTCTCTGATTCAAGACTGTCACCCTCTGTTTCATCACTGCTATCCTCTAGTTCTTCACCCTCTGGTTCACCACTGCCACCCTCTGGTTCATCACCGCCACCCTCTGGTTCATTACTGCCACCCTCTGGTTCATCACTGCCACCCTCTGGTTCATTACTGCTACCCTCTGGTTCACCACTGCCACCCTCCAGGATCATCACTGCCACCCTCTGGTTCATCACTGCCACCCTCTGGTTTGCCACTGCCACCCTCTGGATCATCACAGCACCCTCTGGTTCACTAGTGCCACCCTCTGGATCATCACTGTCCCCCTCCGGTTCATCACAGCACCCTCTGGTTCACCAGTACCACCCTCTGGCTCATCACTGCCACCCTCTGGTTCATCACCGCCACCCTCTGGTTCACCACTGCCATCCCCAGGTTCATCACAGCACCCTCTGTTTCACCACTGCCACTCTCTGGTTCACAACTGTCACTCTCTGGCTCACCACTGTCACCCTCTGGTTCACCACTTCCACCCTCTGGTTCACCACTGCTACCCTATGGTTCATCACAGCACCCTCTGGTTCACGACTGCCAACCTGTGGTTCAAGACTGCCACCCTCGGGTTCATCACTGCTATCCTCTGGATCATCACTTCCACCCTCTGGGTCATCACTGCCACCCTCTGGTTTTCCACTGCCACCCTCTGGATCATCACTGTCCCCCTCTGGTTTATCACAGCATCCTCTGGTTCACCAGTGCTACCCTCTAGTTCATCACCGCCACCCTCAGTTTCACCACTGCCACCCTCTGGTTCATCAATGCCCCCCCCTGGTTCATCACTGCCACCCTCTGGTTCATCACTGCCACCCTCCGATTCATCACTGCCACCCTCTGGTTCACCACTGCCACCCTCTGGTTAAAGACTGCCACCCTCTGGTTCATCACTGCTATCCTCTGGTTCATCACCCTCTGGTTCACCACTGCCACCCTCTGGTTCATCACTGCCACCCTCTGTTTCATTACTGCCACCCTCTGGTTCGCCACTTCCACCCTCTGGATCATCACTGCCACCCTCTGGTTCATCACTGCCTCCCTCTGGTTTGCCACTGCCACCCTCTGGATCATCACTGTCCCCCTTTGGTTCATCACAGCACCCTCTGGTTAACCAGTTCCACCCTCTGGTTCATCACTGCCACCCTCTGGTTCATCACTGCCACCCTCTGGTGCATCACTGCCACCATATGGTTCAGCACTGCCACCCTCTGGTTCATCACAGCACCCTCTGGCTCACTACTGTAGATTATGGGGGGAAAGCACACCTGCCCAGCCTCAACTGAGATGAATTAATTCGGGGCTGGTTAATGTGTCACTGAATTTGAGCTTCAAGTCTGGCACCTGCTTCCTTAGCTGTAAGTGCTTCCTTTTGCAGTTTAATTTTTTTTACAGGAGCATTGTGCCATACTTTTGACTATTCTCTGACCCTGCTTTGAGGGTCAGAGCAGGGTCAGAGAATAGTTGCAAGTAGGCAACTGAACTCTGGAGGGGCCCCTCAGGATGCACTACAGGGAATGATTACAAATTAGCTTGAACTTTTGCACCTGCTAAGTGCTTTTAGTTTTGAAAAATTCGTTTTTCGGCAATTTTGCGTGATTCGCGGGGCGCAAATTCGCTCACAATCGAGTTCGCAATCCGCAAATTCGTGCAAATTTGGGGATTGTTTTTTTTGGGCATGTTCGCATGGTTTTTTGCGTCTTCGCAGGCCACTGGCAGCACAATGACCGCGAAGTTACCCATGCGGTCATACATGGGCGCGGCCATCTTGTGCGCGTTGCTTATTTCCGTTTTTTGGGCGCTATTGCCAATCTTGCATTGTGTGCAGCGCGGTATTACAAGTTTGCCTGTGTTTTTGCGTACTCGCAGGGAAAATATTGCGCGAACTTACCCACGCGGTCCTCAATGGGCGCGGCCATCTTGTTTTTCATTCATTGCTATGTTTCTGGGCATGCTTTTACTATCCTGCTTCAATCTTTGCCATCCTTTGTTTGTTTCAAGTTTTTTTTATCTTTTTTACTTATTATCTATCCCTCTATTTTTCTAGATCTATATTTTGTGTTTTCTTCTACTTTTGGTTATTTTAAAACTACTTTTTTGCCTCTTCTTATTTACTTTTTCCCTATTCTCTTTCCTATTTATTATTTCCATTCCTGTCCAGGACCATGGCAAAGGGAGCCGGGAAGGAGAAGTGAAAGGATCCGCACCCCGTACCCGTCTCCCATGCGGGCGATTGCGGGGGGAGCTAGTCACAGCCTGGGAGATCTTCAGCGCCGAGGAGGTGGCCACACTGGTTAACTATGTGCAGCGCCGCCTCCCCAAGACCATCGCGGCAGGTGGCAGAATCGCTAGTGGGTATGGGCTCCGGGAGCGTTGGAAGCTGTGGGATAAGGTGTGCCGGGCCATGTATAAACACTCTCGGGTCCGGCGCACCTACAACCAAGCCACGCATCGGTGGTCCGACCTCCTGGACCGCGAACACGACCTGCTTGACCTGCTAGATCCCCGGGCTTGGTGAGTAGTAGTATTCAATTCAATTCAATATTGCTTTATTCGATTTTGGTTGCAAATCATAAAAGCATACATTACAAACATACATGTTTCATAAATACAAATTGTCATTTAAACATTTATTATACATTTATAATACATTATTTACAAATTAAAAATGTAGAATGATTGGCAACCTGCGAATTGAATATAGGTATCTAAGCATTACTTATTAAATCTGTAAAATTAGGATTTCGGTTTGTTCTGATGAGTGCTCGAGAGTTAAGCGGTGGCAGACAACAGATTTAAGAAAGTTTGCCACTAAGAAAACCAAACGTTCACCCTGTAACAATTGTAAAAACATCAATGCTGGACGATATTGTTTAAAACCAGTGGTCCTTAGAAAGGATACAAGCCATTTTTTTCTAAGGTTATAATAAAATGTACAAAAAAATAAAATATGGGAAGTGGTTTGCAGCGAGTGCCCATTGCAAGGACAAGGGGGAAGTACTTTTGCCCAATTATTTCTTGTAGGATGTGTGACCAATCTGTGGAAGGAATTCATTCTAAACCTTACAAGTAGATGTCGTTCGTAACTTGTGGTGTTATAGGTGAGGTATGGTTGTATTGAAGGTTCCGTTTGTATAAGGAGCGCATGATTAACAGAAGGTTTCGTAATTTCATTAGTTAATCTCAGAGCCTCTAAGTGAGCCAAACATTTCTTTTTTAGAACCTTTCTCGGTACCTCACTAATTAGGGAAGGATTAGAATAGTATTGGGGCCAGACCAAATCTAGAAAAAAAACTTGCTACATATCGCAGCCACCTTGAGTTACTGGCGTCATCCATTTTCACACAGTCAGAAAGGATATGCTGGGTGAAAATTGCTTTTTCTGAGGTCCATATCCTGTGCCACAGTAACAATGGTTCGATTCTTGCTAGGTCCGTGATGTATGGGAGACCTAGCTCAATGTGGCAGGCAAGAGTGCCCGTACTACCAGGAACACCAAGTAAATATCTAAGAAAAGTGTTTCCCACCCGTTGGATGCTTTCGAGTGCAACAAAGCCCCAAAGGCCCGCCCCATACAGAGCCACGGAAAGACATTTGGCTCTGTAAATTTTTAAAATTTCCAAGGGTGCTCTCTTTCCCAGCTTTCTAGCAAAATTAGTTAAGGCTGCTGTAGTTCTTAAGAAAAGTAGCTTGCGGGTGTCAACAGCAGCTCTCCATGAGAGTTTATGGTCAATAGTTATGCCTAGATAGCAATATTTGTCAGTAGTCGCTATTTTTTCTTTATTGAGGTAAATCCCCCTCATTTTATTTTTGCGACTTGAACCCACCCTCATGACAAAGGTTTTGCTAATATTTATTTTTAGATCCAGACCTGCCATAAACTTTGAGTACCTATCCAGGTTCTTTTGTAGTTCAATTGGAGTGCGAGCTAGTATTACTGTATCATCCGCATACAGTAATGCGGGGATTGGGCGATTTTCCACCATTGGGAGGTCTTGGGAGTTTTCCAGCATCTCTCTTTCTTGCCCGTTGGTATATAGGGTAAAAAGAGGGGAGCCAGGACACATCCCTGCCTCACGCCTCTTTCTATAGGGAAATCCTCTGTCAACTCTCCTCCTGCTCCATAGCAAACTTTGGCTGCGGCATTGGAGTAGAGTTCCCTCAGGAATTTCACTTCATTTGATGGTGCCCCCATATCGGTCAACAAGGACAAAAGTTTGAAATGGGAGACACAATCAAATGCGGATGATAGATCCACAGAGATCATGTGCAAGTCACCACCTTTAATGAAGGCATATTTATCTATTAAGAGGGAGAGATTTAGGGCCTGCTCAGTAGTCCCTAGCCCTTGACGAAACCCATATTGTAGGTCTGAGATGATTCCTCCTTCCTCCGCCCAATCTTGCAATAGTTCCAAAATGACTCGACCTGCCACTTTACCAAGGGAGTCTAAGAGCGAGATTGGGCGGTAGCAGGATACAGATCCCCTATCCCCTTTTTTAAATATGGGTACTAATATAGAACGTGACCAGGATTCCAATAAACCAACACTACAAGTGGCATTCAGTACTCTTGTAAGAAGGGGGGTCCATAGGTCCATTTGGGCTTTAAATAAGTCGATTGGAACGCCATCAGGACCTGGCGCCTTCCCACTTTTACTGGCTTTTAGGGCCTGTGCGACTTCTACCATTGTAAATTGGAGGTTAATAGGATAAGGACTGGATAGGTCGTTAGATGGAGTATCTCCAGGACACTGAGAATCCGGGCTGCGTGAAAAGATTTTGCTAAAATGCTGAACCCAGTCTTTCTCTTCTATCACTATCTCGATGTTCGGAAGATTAATATTATTATTTAGAAAAGGAGATTTGACCACCTGCACTAGTAGTAGCTATTTAATCACTACTCAGTTTTCTCCTGCTCTATGTGTTATCATATTGCACATTTTTGTTTTTTCCGAAGAGCAATAATGCTGCCGATTAGATTGTAGGTAAATTATGTTTCAAAATGCTCTCCTGCTCAGTGGCGATGCTACTATGCTTATTTGTTTTTGAATTTTTTTGTTCATATCATTGGCCTGAGTAATTATGTATGAGTGTACTTTACAGAACTGCGTAATGCTAGACACTAAGGGGCAGATTTACAATTACTGGCACATCCCTGCAAATCAGCAGGGATGCGCCAGTAATTGTGCGCCACGCCTCCACCACCCATGGTCCGCATCCGCATCCACATCACGACCAGTTCCGACGACTACCTCACAAACGCCGAACACCTTCACTTCCAGATCCACACCGACCCTAAGACCACACTCAGAGGCACCCTCATCTATAGACCACCCGGACCCCGCACTCAATTCAGCGATGACATCACTGACTTCATCTGCCCACACGCCCTCCCCTCCGAAAACTACATTTTACTGGGAGACTTCAACTACTACCTTGAAAAGAAAAACGACTCCAAAACCACCACCCTTCTGGACAACCTGGCCAACCTCGGACTCGAACAACTTGTCAATACCCCCACCCACTATGCTGGACACACGCTCGACCCAATCTTCACCTCTAGCAAGCACATCTCCTTCAATCACACCACAGCTCTTCACTGGACGGACCACAGCTGCGTTCACTTCAACTTCAAAAAGACCACGACCCACAACCCCCCACAACCTATTCCTCGAAGAAACTGGAACAAAATTACCACTGACCAGCTCTTTGCATCGCTACACCAAAACCCTCCTGCCAAATCATCGGACCCAAACCAAGCAGCTACCAACCTCACACAATGGATCACCCACAGCACAGACGAACTAGCACCCTTGAAGAATCATCAAATCAAGCATAGTAACAAAAAAGCCCCCTGGTTCAACGATGACCTTGAGAAATCCAAGAAGTTATGCCGTTCCCTCAAAAAACATGAAAGAGGGTGGTCTGCACACCATATTAGTCCCATTATAATCCATTTTACACTTCAGAAAGTTGCGTGCAAGACTGGAATTGTGCATCGCCCTAACTGCAACATAGTATCAACATGTTGTGGGGAGCGCTACAGTCACGCTCCACTCCCAGCTGAAGCTGCGTGGGGTACTAGACCCATGTCCATTTACCACTTCGAGGTATGTTAATGTAGAAACCGCTTATTTCCATTTTAAACAACATTTTTTCTTTCCTTTTCTTTCCTGTTCATCTCATTCCAAGTCCACATATTGCGCAAATTGCATTCTTATCAGACTTCTCATTCTCACGTGTGCCCATCCGAGCCTCTTTTCCGGAAAACGATAATAAAGAAGCAAATAGTAGTTCCGAGGAGCAGTTCTTTATTCAGACCCAATGCATTTCGGGCAAGACATTTGCCCTTCGTCAGGGAAAACTGTGAATCAATAATTACAAAATATCCATTAGCCTTACGCAAAACTCTGATTTGTGCATGCTTAATACATTTATAAATAACAGTGAATTTATCATGTGCACAAAATGAAAAAATCAAACTCTCGAAGTAAACCCTCTATGTTACAACTCACTTTTGCTAAACGAAACCAAAATGCTTTATACCCCAAAAAAAGTACCGCAAACCATTTAATAACCCCCTTCATTCTGCCTCTCTCAAATGACTCCTTCGTTCGTTGAATAAATAGTTAAGCATTTTCTCAACGTTCGCTTTAGGTCGGGTGTGCTCAGTAATAAGATCAAGCTCCTTCTTATATCCGGTTATTTCCCCAAAACCACTTTCAAGAAGACTTCCGTTTTCGACATTTGTTCCCCTCCCATTACTTACTCGCTTTCTTATTACTAACTTTACTCTACCCGAGTCAGCTTGCTAATGTATCACTACGCCTCTTTATTTCCCGTACCTGCTCTCCGCTGATCCTGCCATAACTCTCACTGCGCTGCGCGCACCGGAAACAGTTGTTAAACTCCCGTCAGTCGCTTACGAGTTTTAAATGATTATGCTCCACCCCCTACTGCGTGCATAAATTAATCACCTAGCTGCCTCCATCTCCCCTTAACTACAGCTCCCATAGTACTCTTGTGACTCACACAACGTACGTAAAAACACATCAATTGAAAATCAAGGAGAAATTCCTATGACTGTGCAATTGCAACAATTTTATAAACTTTATATAAATACATGTCTATCGCTACTTAGAATCACAGTATGTCCGCTTCTGCTGCTAGGAACTTGATGTTCTCAGTATGTGGATACTTAGATATTTCAAAAGTTATACATTTTCAACATTTTTCGATTGGGTGCAATAACCAACGTGGGGCGAATTTAAATTTAAACATGAAAGAGGGTGGTCTGCACACCATATTAGTCCCATTATAATCCATTTTACACTTCAGAAAGTTGCGTGCAAGACTGGAATTGTGCATCGCCCTAACTGCAACATAGTATCAACATGTTGTGGGGAGCGCTACAGTCACGCTCCACTCCCAGCTGCACTGCTGCGTGGGGTACTAGACCCATGTCCATTTACCACTTCGAGGTATGTTAATGTAGAAACCGCTTATTTCCATTTTAAACAACATTTTTTCTTTCCTTTTCTTTCCTGTTCATCTCATTCCAAGTCCACATATTGCGCAAATTGCATTCTTATCAGACTTCTCATTCTCACGTGTGCCCATCCGAGCCTCTTTTCCGGAAAACGATAATAAAGAAGCAAATAGTAGTTCCGAGGAGCAGTTCTTTATTCAGACCCAATGCATTTCGGGCAAGACATTTGCCCTTCGTCAGGGAAAACTGTGAATCAATAATTACAAAATATCCATTAGCCTTACGCAAAACTCTGATTTGTGCATGCTTAATACATTTATAAATAACAGTGAATTTATCATGTGCACAAAATGAAAAAATCAAACTCTCGAAGTAAACCCTCTATGTTACAACTCACTTTTGCTAAACGAAACCAAAATGCTTTATACCCCAAAAAAAGTACCGCAAACCATTTAACCATTTAATAACCCCCTCCTCGTTCGTTGAATAAATAGTTAAGCATTTTCTCAACGTTCGCTTTAGGTCGGAGTGATACATTAGCAAGCTGACTCGGGTAGAGTAAAGTTAGTAATAAGAAAGCGAGTAAGTAATGGGAGGGGAACAAATGTCGAAAACGGAAGTCTTCTTGAAAGTGGTTTTGGGGAAATAACCGGATATAAGAAGGAGCTTGATCTTATTACTGAGCACACCCGACCTAAAGCGAACGTTGAGAAAATGCTTAACTATTTATTCAACGAACGAAGGAGTCAGTTGAGAGAGGCAGAATGAAGGGGGTTATTAAATGGTTTGCGGTACTTTTTTTGGGGTATAAAGCATTTTGGTTTCGTTTAGCAAAAGTGAGTTGTAACATAGAGGGTTTACTTCGAGAGTTTGATTTTTTCATTTTGTGCACATGATAAATTCACTGTTATTTATAAATGTATTAAGCATGCACAAATCAGAGTTTTGCGTAAGGCTAATGGATATTTTGTAATTATTGATTCACAGTTTTCCCTGACGAAGGGCAAATGTCTTGCCCGAAATGCATTGGGTCTGAATAAAGAACTGCTCCTCGGAACTACTATTTGCTTCTTTATTATCGTTTTCCGGAAAAGAGGCTCGGATGGGCACACGTGAGAATGAGAAGTCTGATAAGAATGCAATTTGCGCAATATGTGGACTTGGAATGAGATGAACAGGAAAGAAAAGGAAAGAAAAAATGTTGTTTAAAATGGAAATAAGCGGTTTCTACATTAACATACCTCGAAGTGGTAAATGGACATGGGTCTAGTACCCCACACAGCAGTGAAGCTGGGAGTGGAGCGTTCCCTCAAAAAAGCCTGAAGAAAAAACCCTACCACTGACAACCTGACCACCTTCAAGAACGCCACCCGTAAACACCACCAATTGATCCGATCCGCCAAAAAATCAGCATTCAAGGATCGACTTGACAACAACGCCCATAACAGCAAGGAACTATTCAACATCATCAAAGATTTCACCAACCCCACCGCCAGCACCAACGACATCACTCCCTCCCAAGACCTCTGCGATTCCCTAGCCTCTTTCTTCTACAACAAAATCGCCGACATACATAACAGCTTTGAAAACCAGTCCGGAGACCAAGCCACTGCACCCTCCCCTGAACCAACACCCCCCTCTAACAACCTCTACGCCTGGAACCCAATCACCACTGAAGACACCATCCGTCTGATGAACTCCATCCACTCAGGATCGCCTACCGACCCATGTCCCCACCACATTTTCAACAAAGCAAACTCCATCATCGCACCCCATCTCCGAGACGTCATCAACTGCTCCCTCAACTCCGCTACCTTCCCGGAAAGCTGGAAACATGCCGCACTTAGCGCCCTTCTGAAGAAACCCACAGCAGACCCCACTGAACTTAAGAACTACCGCCCCATATCGCTCCTCCCATTCCCTGCCAAAGTTATAGAGAAAGCCGTCAACAATCAGCTCGCTGCCTTCCTCGCAGCCAACAAATCCCTCGACCCCTCACAGTCCGGCTTCCGAGCCAAACACAGCACCGATACCGCCCTCATCACAGCAACAGACGACATCCGAACTCTACTGGACAACGGAGAAACAGCTGCCCTCATCCTACTCGACCTCTCCGCAGCCTTCGACACAGTCTGTCATAGCACCCTCACACAACGCCTCAGAAACGTCGGAATACAAGGAAAAGCATTGGACTGGATCATCTCCTTTCTCGCCGGAAGAACCCAGAGAGTCCGCCTCCCCCTTTTAAGATCTGAGGCCACCGAAGTCATCTGCAGCGTTCCACAAGGATCATCACTCAGTTCCACCCTCTTCAACATATACATGAGTCCCCTCGCATCCATCGCACGCCAACACAACCTCAACATCATCTCCTACGCAGACGACACCCAGCTGATCCTCTCCCTCACCAAAGACCCAAACACCGCCAAAACCAACCTACACGAAGGGATGAAAGAAGTCGCCGAGTGGATGAAGAACAGCCGGCTAAAACTGAACTCGGACAAAACGGAAGTCCTCATCCTAGGATCATCCCCCTCCACCTGGGACGACTCATGGTGGCCACCGGCCCTAGGAACCGCACCCATACCCACGGACCATGCTTGTAACCTGGGCTTCATCCTGGACTCCTCCCTCTCGATGACCAGACAAGTCAACGCCGTCTCATCCTCATGCTTCAACATCCTACGCATGCTCAAAAAAATCTTCAGATGGATCCCCACCGAAGCAAGAAAGACGGTCACCCACGCACTGGTCACAAGCCGACTGGATTACAGAAACACCCTTTACGCCGGAACCACAGCCAAACTACAGAATAAACTCCAACGCATCCAAAACGCCTCAGCTAGACTCATACTGGACATTCCCCGTCAAGCTCATATTTCCGGTCATCTGAAAGACCTCCACTGGCTCCCCGTCAACTAGAGAATAAGGTTCCGTCTCCTCACCCACGCACACAAAGCCCTCTACGACCTAGGACCCGAATGCCTCAACATGCGACTGTCCTTCTACACCCCCACCCGCCAACTACGATCATCCAATCAAGCCCTCGCCGCAATTCCCCGCATCCATAGATCCACCATGAGAGGAAGAACCGTCTCCTACTTAGCGGCCAAAACCTGGAATTCTCTCCCAACCCACCTCCGCCTTGTACAGAATCACCTCTCCTTCAGAAAACAACTTAAAACTTGGATATTCGATAAGTAAAATTCCCCTCCTCCCCCAAGCGCCTTGAGACCCTCTGGGTGAGTAGTGCGCTATACAAATTTCTGAACTTGAACTTGAACAATGCTGCGCACCATGGGGCAAAAACGACACAGAAGCGTCACACATCTGTGCCCTAAAGGCAGCGCATCGCTGGAGTTGTGTCGCAACCACGACGCAGCTCCAGCAATGCTCTGGGGTGCCCTATCTCCCCAATGCTGCATCAAGCCGTACGTCTGCTTCAAGCAGGCTCAGGGTTTTGAGTGACGCAGCATTGGCCTAAAAGTGACTGAGTGAAATCTTGTAGATTTCACTCAGCCACTTTTAGGATGCGTTCCTGCGCAGGAACGCACTCCCTTGCACCGGAACGCCCCCTGATGGTGCAGGGCTTTACAACGCGATGCATCTCCCAGATGCTTCACGTTCTTAATATACCCCGCACCATGGTGCCTCTTTAGCGCTGCCGCTGCGTCACAAAAGTCACACAACGACGGAGCAAAAGAGCCGCAAGGGACTTGTAAATCTGCCCGTAGAGACTCAAGTCCAGTCCTTCCTTTGTACACCTGCCACTAAGAAGAGATAGTGGTGGTGGATTGATAGTTTGAGTATTTTAATGACTGGTTATGTAGTAGAAAACTTACTTTTTAGTGTTCTTGCTGGTCTGCAATCACGATGGACTTTGTCTGTCACTTCGCGTGCTGCGTAGTGCTGCCTGCCAGTCCTAGTCGAAGCTTTTTGTAGTTGGTTTAGTTAGTTACATAACTTTCGACGGTCCGCGAATCCAGCAATACTAATATCCTTGAAGACCATATCAGATAGGTCAATAAATGTAGTGCATTTGTTGTCTATTTGCTATTTCCCCGAAATAATTTGTTATTGTTCTTTCGAAATGTTTGATTTGGTTGACAACAATCATCCATGTTTGGGTCTTTCTTTCATGTTGTACATCAGCTCCCCCCAGGGGCAAGAGGACAGAGGAGGAGGTAGCGGCGCCGACGGACGAGGACCAGAAAAGGCCAGGATCGGTCCGGCGAGGGCTCCTCTGCTGGCCCCAGTAAGTTTTCATGTTAATATTAATAATTATACTTCCCTATCTTTTAGAGTACCTATTTTTTACTAACGTTCCTCATTCGATTTTTCCGACAACGTCATTGATCTTCTTGTAGACTGTTTCTAAATTCTTATCCTGCCTCTACTATGACTCCCTGTGGTACTACTAGATTATTATTATTAGTCTGTCTGTGTAGCTAACTAAGCTTGCACAGTTGGCAAAAGGTCTTAAACGAAACTCCCATTCTATTCAGCAATAGCTCTATGCACTGAGTGCAGTCCTCTGGGTTGTCCATGATGTCTTTTGAAATCTTCTAAATGTTTATACTTTGACAATTCCCAACAATAAACTGTCACTGACCACTAAAAAAAGAATAAGATACTAGTTTATTTTTTGATTGGATAGGAGGACAATCGATACTACTATTGTTGCAGGGACAATTCTGCACAAACAGAATTATGGACACTAAATAGTGCATTGTTTATCAATTATAATACGCGCAGTTAGACTTTCCACATACCTCAGTCATAACATAATTTGAACCCCCAATCTCCTTACTGACTAGCTAGTGTGACAGAGTCATTTAGCTCCCTAATTCATCGATGATTGATCCCCAATGATGATTATCCAACCCAGGACATAATACTACGGAGTCAGAGTCCAGAACTGTCAGAGCCACGGACTCATGCTTGCAAATTGCAAACCCTTTCGCTCACTCACTCATGACTAAAAACCAAAGAGTCTATGTAAGTTTTAAAGCTTTATTAAAAGTAAAAACATTTATTAAAATCAAGTTCATCATACAACATAAACGGTGGATTGAAAATGGAAAAGTGCTTAGTGAATTCACACAGTAATTGTGGGCGAGCCCCCACCTGATTGAACTTCAAATCTTCTTTGTGGTGCTGAATCGTTGCTGACTCCGTCCTAGTGATGATGATCTGATGTTGCTCTTGTTCTTAGAAGGGAAGCTTCTGTCTGTTATGAGAAAAACGGTGCATGTTAAAAAGCAAGCATTCATCAGTTGTGACAAAAAGTGCAGCAAGACAACATCCTTCCCTGAAAAAAGTGCAATTTTTAGTTTAGACTAGACCGTCACAAATTATTACATTTGTTTGTGTAGTCGTAGTGACATTTTTTCATACCTAGACAAAATACTAGGGAGTGGTGTATATGGCATCTAAGAATCTGAAATGTATTTTCTAGGCAGAACATGGGCACAACCATCCACTGGTGGCAGGGCCAGCGCGGAGGTGGGCACTCCTGGGGCGGAGGCGGTGCAACAGCCAGCAGAAGCTGCTGTGGGGGATGCCACAGTAGTGGCGGACAGTGGTAAGCTATTATATTCCTTACTTATTGAGATAGCAGACTGCAGAGTGTGCTCTCTGCACGGGTGTATATGTTGTACAGTACAAGTATACTATACTGTTAAGAAGACTTACAAATTTAGAACTACGTTTTTATTAACCAGGTAGTAGCCTCCTCTAAATTGACTTCAACTCAGCTGTGAAAGTTTTTTCGAGAATCCAAGTCAGATCAGAGATGAATTTCATGGATGGGATGAACAAAAAGGGAAAGAAGGGTGTAAGTAAGTGTGGAAGGACGAGCGAGTTAAAAGTAATGATGACTGGCAAAGAATGATACGTGTTTTTGAATGCCACCCGAGGTGGCTGAGAATATGATGCATTTCCGGTTGAAGGATGAAGCAAGGATGGGTGGAAAGAGAAAGGAAAGAGGACTGCCTGGGTGGGTGAAACAGAAACTGTATGTGTGCGCAATATATGCTTTGGTTGAAATTCAAATGCAAGTCAAGCACGGATGCATGGCTTGCGGTTTCCAAAATAAAATGAAAATGTTGTTTTCCCGTGAGAAAAAGTAAGGTTTGTCCACTTGAGACATTAAGAAGAATGATTGACATTTACTTTGAATGGATGGATGCCTGGATCATGGTACTATCTGACTCATAGATAGCATATGTGTATGTAGAGAGAGTAGACGGTCACTGGATGAACTAAGTGTTACTTTGAAGAGCATGTAACACCGCATCCACACGTCCTTTCCAGTGTAGGAAAGGCAAGGAAAAGAAGTTGTAATTTTGTCCAAATACTACCATGAATAGTAGCAGTACTTTGTATTGCAAGCACAGCATATATCCGGCGATTACGGGGGGCACTCACTACCTCTGTTAATAATTTTAGTATAACTCTGTCATTCATGTGTGGCCTATCAGTGTTCACTCAATAAAAAACAAAGCACCTAAAGTCATCCCATATGTAATCAAATACATATCCTGTGAAGGGATAGATAATTATATTATTTATCTTCTTCATTTTCCTTTTCTAGTAGTCATTGGCACTGTAGGGTGAAAGTTAAATTAATTGAACAGTAGCCCTTGTAACAGAGTATTCTCAGTGCCACCCGTAATAGAAAAGTAAGAGCTTCACCACCTGCATGTACTGGACTGGTACAGTAACGCAAGCCTGTGTCATCATGGCGTGCGTCAGTTTTTCTCGGGTTCAAGTTGACTGCGATGGCATTATGCCTGCTTCCAGAAGGTTACGTACCAATTTCGTTAAACAAGAGAGAAGAAGAAGAATAAGACTGGTGTACTGTCATAGTCGACTCTAATGTAGTGAGTCCATAGTGCTCATAGAATTGATTCCTGAAACTCCCACTAATGTTAGAGCAAGGCTGAAGAAGTGGGAGGTTAGATAGATACAGGCCACAAATGTTATGTAATGTGCTTGCAAGTTGCTAGTTCTACTGTGACACAACTTTCTGCTGAATTATTTTGTGTTAATCTTAAAGAGCATTGGTTACAGACTATGTTTTTCTTTCTTCATATAGATGCTCCTTCCAAACTGTCACGCAAGGAGCTGGCTAGACGGGCCCGGCAACGGAAACTGGAGACGACTGTCACCGAATATCAGCGGCTAGTGGCCCAGGAGGAGGAGGACACGCAGTCGACCTCCACAACATCCACAGCGACAGCTGCATCCTCCTCCGCGCTCCCTGGGTCAGCCAGTCAGCGCAGGCCTCCAGCTGTACGGAGCCGTGGTACCGCAGCCACCCGCCACCGCCAAGCAGCCAAAAAATCAGCTGCCCCCACAGCAGGTGCAAGGTACGCGTGCACCGCCTAACCCAAAGGGTGTCCTACCTTGAGTAGGAGCAGAAGAAAATGAGAATCTTGCTCAAGAACCTCCGCAAGGAGCATGACCACCTGGCCCAAAAAGTACACCGCCGGTGGCATTAGAGGAGGAGAGACTGTCCCTTGCCCCTTTTTTAAAGACTTTTTGGGGGTGGGAATTGGGAGTTGGGTTTTTTGGACTTTGGGGACTTTTTATTTCACGGACATTCTTTGGGGTTAGGTAGGGGGGGTGGGTCGGGTCTTGCGGGATAGTTTATTTTTGTTAGGGATATAAATAATTATTACTTTCAACTTAAACAGCATACTTGTTTTTACTGCAGTTGAGGCTGGAGCGGGGGGGTTTAACTGTAAGTTTGTTTTCCTGAAACTTACGTGGCTTCTTGATTCAAATTGAGTAAGCAATTGCCCAAATGTTTACAAAAGTAAGTGCCTCTCACAGAGTTAGTGAATTCAATTGTCCTAGGACTTTACTATTACTACTGCCAGTCTCTCGTCTCTCATACTACTCCATTATTCTTCCTCCCCCAAAACGCTTATCTTACCTGTAATTCGTGTTTGAAAATAGGGCTAGCCACAGGGCTGGCTGCATGGCAAATGGCGATTAAGGTTGGCAATCCTGGGCGGTTGAAATGGCATCATTGCGGTGGTACACAGTGGCAGTTGCAGCATATGAAAAAAAAAGAAATTTAAACCTTGATTGGCCTCAGCGGAGCATTAGAACGGTACGATAGATACTATGGCACAGGAGAGTACACTAGAACAGTGCCAAAATGTAGCCTTACAAATGCTAAAGTATTGAAAGTATAACTACTACTTGCGTGGAATTTGACATTGGCTACTACTACAAGAAATAGTACTGAAGGTGAAGGACACAGCAGCGTAATCATTTGCCACATGTAGGAGGAGGATGTTCTTCATGATCAATCCAGTTGATGGCGCCCATGAAAATCTGCTTTGATTTGCCAATAGTCATGGATCTGTGTCAAGCTGAGTAAGAATATATCCTTCGATTCCTTCACCAGCCTTGAAATGCAATTCATTTTCAGTTGCTATGACCTTATCCTCCCCAGCAAGTGTATGGAATTATTGCTGTCATTTACTCAATAAATCAATGAAAACCACACAGCCCGGGGGAAGAGGGTTAGGGTTTGGCAATTGGATGGGAATGGGGTTTTTGGGGAAAGTTTTGTTGAGAGAGGAAAAAAAACACAGCATGGGCAAACAACAAATGAAGATAAACAAATCTTTGGATACGAAGATATCCATAAATATTTTAAGGGACATAAAGGAAGTGCATGCACTTCTGCAGGCATGAAGTTGATTGCTAAATGGATGATTACGTTACTTAAACTAAGAAACACTTTGTTCATTAAATTAGTTTGAAAAATAGCAAAGTAAAACTATACAATGGCTGGAGGGATGAATTTAGAAGCAGAGAGCAAAGAAATGCAGAGTCACACTCATGAAAGTTCACAGCAATAACATTGCTTAAAAGATAAGTAGAAATGAATAGATACTGTTGCTGTATGTTGTTGTACTTGTTATGTTGAATTTGGGAAGTTGCATGCATCAAGCCATTCCTCTTATTTGCGGTACTCCTCAGTTCCATCTGACGCTCCGTCGATCAATGTTGGTGACCAGAAGACACCCTGTCCACAGCCTGCCTGGCCGATGCTGAATTGCGGGTCGCTAATGTGAAGCCTGACTTCATCCTTTTTTCCATTGCACAGGGTGAAATAGCCCTGTAAATGTTGATGGAAAAACAGGAAGTGATATTAAAACACCACTGAGAAAAAACAAATAAGGTACGTACGCTGTGTAGTGCAAAAAGTCACACTTTCAGTTTCAGAATCGACAGTACAATAGTTTCGAAAGGGCGTACTCTGAGTCTCCTTTTGAAGGATAAATAAGTATGGGCGAATTTGTGGATCTTTCCCCTCAAGCTAGGTGTAGTCTAAACTACGATTTTAGAACAAAATTAGACCTTCCCAGCAGTGCTCCCAGACCCTTAAACACAGACGCTAAAATGTAGAATACCACCAATCAGACCCCAAAAAACGTGTGATACTGCTACCTGTCTGAGGCCTACTGGAAAATGGTGACAAAACATACTTTGAAAGTAAAGTAGGCCCAAATCCCCCCTTTCCCACCATGGATTTTCTTCAAACCACTTGCAACCAAAATTAGACATTTCTCGACAAGTGCTCCAAGAGTAGACCCCAGAACCCAGTTGCCAAAATCTCGAACACCCCCAAACACATGCAATACTGCTAACCCTAACGAGCCCTAAGTTAAAAATAGTGTCAAACGCTTTCTTCAACTAGGCCCTAACTCCCCTTTGCCATCATGGATTTTCTCCAAACCAATTGCAATCAAACGTATCCATACCCAGCGTTGCTCCAAGACCCCAAACCCCCCCCCCCCCGAAACACCAGGAACCCCCCAAGCAGGCCCCAGAAAACACAAAAGTGAGCGAAAACTCTGAAAAGTTAAAAACCTTTTTACCATGGATTTTATCCAAAACACTTTTATCCGGTATTAGACCTTCCTAGCAATGCCCCCAGACCCGTCAACCCAGGTGAAAACAAGTTTAACCCCCACAAACAGCCAAAAAGCAAAAATGGAAAAATGGGGACTTTGACAAATTTCTGCCTAGTTCCCAGATCACTCCGAGCGCGCTCTGCAGCTAGGCCCTAACTCCCCTTTGTCACCATGAATTTTCTCCAAACCACTTCCAATCAAAAGTATCCATATCCAGCGTTGCTCCAAGACCCCCCAACCCCCCCCAAACACCAGGAACCCCCCCAAGCAGGCCCCCGAAAACACAAAAGTGAGCGAAAACTCTGAAAAGTTAAAAACTTTCCCACCATGGATTTTCTCCAAACCACTTTTATCCGGTATTAGACCTTCACAGCAATGCCCCCAGATCTGTCAATCCAGGCGGAAACAAGCTTAACACCCCCAAACAGCCAAAAAGCAAAACCGCAAAAAGTGACAGGATTATTTAGCCCTCAATCCCAAATCACTCCGTGCGCGCTCTGCAGCTAGGCCCTAACTCCCCTTTGCCACCATGGATTTTCTCCAAACCACTTGCAATCAAAAGTATCCATACCCAGCGTTGCTCCAAGACCCCCCAGAAACACCAGGAACCCCCCCAAGCAGGCCCCCGAAAACACGAAAGTGAGCGAAAACTCTGAAAAGTTAAAAACTTTTTCACCATGGATTTTATCCAAAACACTTTTATCCGGTAATAGACCTTCCAAGCAATGCCCCCAGACCCGTTAACCCAGGCGAAAACAAGTTTAACCCCCCTAAACAGCCAAAAAGCAAAAATGGAAAAATGGGTCTTTAACAAATTTCTGCCTAGTTCCAAGATCACTCCGTGCGCGCTCTGCAGCTAGGCCCTAACTCCCCTTTGCCACAATGGATTTTCTCCAAACCACTTGCAATCAAAAGTATCCATACCTAGCGTTCCTCCAAGACCCCCCAAACCGCCCCAAACACCAGGAACCCCCCCAAGCAGGCCCCCGAAAACACAAAAGTGAGCGAAAAGTCTGAAAAGTTAAAAACTTTTTCACCATGGATTTTATCCAAAACACTTTTATCCAGTATCAGACCTTCCTAGCAATGCCCCCAGACCCGTCAACTAAGGCGAAAACAAGTTTAACCCCCCAAGCAGCCAAAAAGCAAAAATGGAAAAATGGGGACTTTGACAAATTTCTGCCTAGTTCCCAGATCACTCCGTGCGCGCTCTGCAGCTAGGCCCTAACTCTGCTTTGCCACCATGGATTTTCCCCAAACCACTTGCAATCAAAAGTATCCATACCCAGTGTTGCTCCAAGACCCCCCAACCTCCCCCCAAACACCAGGAACACCCCAAGCAGGCCCCCAAAAACACGAAAGTGAGCGAAAAGTCTGAAAAGTTAAATACGTTCCCACCATGGATTTTCTCCAAACCACTTTTATCCGGTATTAGACCTTTACAGCAATGCCCCCAGACCCGTCAACCCAGGCGGAAACAAGTTTAACACCCCCAGACAGCCAAAAAGCAAAACCGCAAACAGTGAAACAGCAAATTTCGGGCCTACCTGGAATTCAGTCCAAATGCTCTGTGCAGCAAGGCCCTAACTTCCCTTTTCCACCATGGATTTCCTGAAAAACATATGCAATCAACATTAGACTGTGCCAGCAGTGCTCCCAGACCCCAAAACCCACCCACAAAAACCTAGATTCCCCCCAAACAGCACCCCAAAGACAGGCAAGTGAGCAAAAACGCAAACACTTTTTCACCTCTGATTTTCTCCAAACCACTTTTATCCGGTATTAGACCTTCACAGCAATGCCCCCAGACCTGTCAACCCAGGCGAAAACAAGTTTAACCCCCCCAAACAGCCAAAAAGCAAAAATGGAAAAATGGTGACTTTGACAAATTTCTGCCTAGTTCGCAGATCACTCCGTGCGCGCTCTGCAGCTAGGCCCTAACTCCCCTTTGTCACCAGGGATTTTTTCCAAACCACTTGCAATCAAAAGTATCCATACCCAGCGTTGCTCCAAGACCCCAAAACCCCCCCACAAACACCAGGAACCCCCCAAACAGCCCCCCGAAAACGCTAAAGTGAGCGAAATGCCTGAAAATGGAAAAACTTTTTCACCTCCGATTTTCTCCAACCCACTTTTATCTGGTATTAGACCTTCACAGCAATGCCCCCAGACCCGTCAACCCAGGCGGAAACAAGTTTAACACCCCCAAACAGCCAAAAAGCAAAACCGCAAAAAGAGACTTAGTAAATTTCGGGCCCACATGGAATTCAGTCCAAATGCGCTGTGCAGCTAGGCCCTAAATCCCCTTTTCCACCATGGATTTCCTGAAAAACAAATGCAATCAACATTAGACTGTGCCAGCAGTGCTCCCAGACCCCAAAACCCACCCACAAAAACCTAGAAGCCCCCAAACAGCACCCCAAAGACAGGCACGTGGACAAAAACAGAAAAACTTTTTCACCATGGATTTGGTCCAAAACACTTGACTCCGATATTAGACCTTCCGAGCTATGCCCTCAGACCCCTGCAGCCACCCGCCAAAAAGCAGAACACCCCAAAACAGGCAAAAAGCAAAAATGGGCCTACCTTCAATTCAGTCCAAATACGCCATGCAGCTAGGCCCTAACTCCCCTTTTCCACCATGGATTTTCTGAAAAAAAATGCAATCAAAATTAGACTATGCCAGCAGTGCTCCCAGACCCCAGAACCCACCCCCAATAACCTAGAAGCCCCCCAAACAGCACCCCAAAAACAGGCAAGTGAGCAAAAACGGAAACACTTTTTCACCATGGATTTGGTCCAAAACACTTGATTCCGATATTAGACCTTCCGAGCTATGCCCCCAGACCCCTGCAGCCACCCGCAAAAAAAGCAGAACACCCCTAAACAGGCAAAAAGCAAAAATGGGCCTACCTTCAATTCAGTCCAAATACGCTCTGCAGCTAGACCCTAACTCCCCTTTTCCACCATGGATTTTCTGAAAAAAATATGCAATCAAAATTAGCCTGTGCCAGCAGTGCTCCCAGACCCCAAAACCCACCCCCAATAACCTAGAAGCCCCCCCAAACAGCACCCCAAAAACAGGCAAGTGAGCAAAAACTGAAAAACTTTTTCACCATGGATTTGGTCCAAAACGCTTGATTCCGATATTAGACCTTCCGAGCTATGCCCCCAGACCCCTGCAGCCACCCGCAAAAAAGCAGAACACCCCTAAACAGGCAACAGCAAAAATGCAAAAACTCATACTTAGAACATTTTCAGCCAACCAGTCAACCTCGGTCCAAACGCGCTATGCAGCTAGGCCCTAACTCCTCTTTCCCACCATGGATTTTCTTCAAATCACTTCCAATAAAAATTATGCTATCCCAGCAGTGCTCCCAGACCCCCACACCCTCCCCCACAAATCTAGAACACCCCCAAACAGCCCCCCAAAAACATGCAATACTGGTATATTTAGAACATGGCAAATTGCGCTGTTCACAAAAAATTGCTGTTTTCAGCACTTCCACTACTTCGATCCTCTTGAAACTCACCTGGACAGTCACTTGTTCCAGCGATTCACAAAAATCTCAGCAAGGCAGAACAAAATCGAACCACTGTGCTCCTTGAAGAAGAAGAAGAAGAAGAAGAAGAAGGTCTACGACTAGTTTTCACTTAGTTTTCACCCAAGCACACACGCCTGCAAAACACCCAAAAAGGCCAAAATTCTGCCAATTCTGGACCAAAGAACACCAACCCCCCTAAAACATTGCCAACATCATTATGAACGAGCCTGCATCGGGCCCCGAGCCCTAGAATCAGCGTGAACCATACCAACTTAAACCTAAAAACCCTAGTAAATCGCACTGAACCCTAAACCGTAGATATGCTTTGTCTGTCTGTGTCAAAGAGCCTAGGTATGCTACATCAGGAGGATGCTTCACTCAGTGGTGCCTGCCTTGACCGTCTGCATGGCCCTGCCACAAGCATGGGCCAAAAATCCGTTCCGCTCAAGAATTTTCGATTTTTCGGTACTTTCGCGAGATTTGCGAAATACCGAAAAACAGCAAATTTTGCAAACATAAAGGATGTTTGGCCCAAGCTTGAGGCAGTGCCATGCAGTTGGTCAAGGCAGGCACCACTGAGTGAAGCAACCTGATGTAACATACCTAGGCTCTTTGTCAGACAGACAAAGCATATCTAATTGTATGCAGCAAGCCACATAGCCCCAATTTTACATGAACTGCTGTCTGGAGTGGACTCTGCCTGGCATAACAACAACAGTACACTGCCTCACCTTAGACTAATACATACCACGAATAGACAGACATGTAGTCCTGCTGTAGTAGTTGTTGTAGACTGGTTCACCTGTTTGCCACTCACGAATTGGCCATAGTTCTTCCGTAAACCGACGCTGATGATCCATCCATCCCAGTGAGTGGCAGTAAAGAAAAAAGATATATTATTTAATCAATCATCATGGTAGATTGGCAAGTGAGTCTGCTCCAAGGACATTTTGCATATTTTGTGAAATGCAATATAGTGGCCCCTGAATTTGAAGTACAATTTTAATTAAACAAGGTAAAAAAACAGAGTTGTTGACATGAGTTACAATTACTGTGTGAAAGATTAAATATTAACTAAGACAAGACATATGAATCATCATTTCATGCACAAAAAACAAACAACAATTGGTTTAATCAGAGCCAGACAGCCATTGCTGTCCACTGCATGCCATCTTCTCAATTATTCATTACCTGTTCTACTTTTTGTCCGCATCTTCTTCGGAAAATGAGGGCCCAGAGGGCAGCCCCTCCTGTCAATATCAGAAGTAACTCTGTCAGCAATCAGCAAGCATGTAGTCAGTCAGTAATTTCAGTCCCACTTGAGGGGGCTCGTCGTAATCCATCCATCTGCCTTGAGGGAAATGGATAGGGGGAGTCTGGAGGAGGAGTATAAAGGAGCATGATTGAGTTGTGAACTTGTGAACCTCAGGAATGCAGACTGCGGCACCTTCAAATCAATAAGGAATATAAGATGAAGACAGTGCTGCTGATGGACTTGTTGTGATTAGGTGATTAGAGTTTTGTTGTGGTAAAAGTTGCAAAACAAAGAAAGACACACAGTAATAAAAGTGAATAAGGACGAAAAAAAGGAAGTCATTTTCAGGGCTCGGTGTCAGGGAAGTAGAGCTCGCCCTCAAACTCCATGAATTGAGACCGGAGTAGGTCAGGTAACAAAGAAGAACTTCTGTCACCTAAGTCGGTGTACTCTTCTTCCTGCGTGCATTCACGTACTTTGTAACCTGGTGGTATCAAGTGCTGATTCATCTTGATCAGTGTTAAACTCTCCTCATTTTTGGCCGAGAGGCGGGTCCTTTTTGTAGTTACAATGGCACCAGCAGCACTGAAAACACATTCAGAAGACACGCTTGCGAGTAGGCAAGACAAATAATTTATAGCCAGGTTGGTGATCAGTGGCCATAGAGCAATTTTCCTGTACCAATACAGCAATGGGTTCGTATTAACAAAGACCTGTGTTGGGTCATCCAGATAGGCCTGCACCATCAACTTATTATTATTATTATCATTATTGCGGTCTTGTATAGCGCGTAGTTTCCCTGGGGCATCCCAGCGCTTGTCAGAACAACGGATACGCTCATGTGGGTTCAGGGTCAGCAGTTAACAGAAAAGATGTGTGTTTCAGATGTTTACGGAAATGAAGGAGACGAGTCTCAGAGCGCAAGCTTAAGGGGAGTGAGTTCCAGAGTACCGCAACATTCACAGAGAACCTTCTTCCCCCTGGGCGGACCTTTTTAGCCCTAGGGGTCTTAAGCAAATGTTTTTGATTTGATCGAAGTGTTCTGCTAGCCTTGTAAGGAGTAACCAGATTCTGCAGGATGGGAGGGCCTTTACCCTGCAAGATTTTATGTGCAAGGCAGAGGGTTTTGAATTTCACCCTTTCCCGCACCGGTAACCAATGCAGTGCCCTCAGTGTGGGTTTAGCCGACCGTGACATGGGGATGTTATTGAGCAGTCGTGCTGCAACATTTTGAATTTGTTGTAGTTTATTCAAAGTTGCCTCAGGGGCGCCCAGGTAAATAGCATTGCTATAATCCAGTCTTGATATGATCAGCCCCTGGATCAGAAGCTAACGAGATGGTGGCGGAAGAAGAGGCAGCACTTTGCGCACGGATCGGAGAAGGCCAAAACAGACACCTGCCATTTTGGTAGCCTGGGTCCTAAAGGAGAGATCTTGCTCCAGCCAAATCCCAAGACTCTTGATTTCTTCCTTGGGGTTTGGAGGTGAGCCCAGGCAACTAGGCCAGGCAGTCAAGGGGAGTGAGGATCCTTTATGCCCCAACAGCATGATTTCGGTCTTTGAATCGTTTAGCTTTAGTGCTGACTCCCCCATCCAGGTGTGAACTTTGGACAGGCAGGAGTGCAGTAAGTGGGGACTTGCAGTGGCCTGGGAAAGGGCAAACACCAGCTGGGTATCATCGGCATAGCTCATGATTTTGATGTTAAATGTAGCCACCACGTCCTCCAAGGGGGCCATATACACATTAAATAATGTGGGACTCAAGGAGGAGCCCTGCGGTACTCCACAATGGAGGTGAATGGATGCCGAACGTGCGTTGCCTTCCCATACCTGATAGGTCCGATCGCTGAGAAATGACCGCAGCCATTTCAGCGCATTCCCCGACACCCCAAAGTCTGACAACCGCTGAAGTAACACTTGATGATTCACAGTGTCAAAAGCTGCACTAAGGTCCAGGAGGATCACTGCCACTGATCCTCTCGAATCCAAAATGCTTCTTGCTTCTTCAACGACTGCCAGCAAGGCGGTGTCGGTGCCTTGGCCAGGGCGAAAACCCGTTTGTGAGCTTCTAAATAAACCGTTGGACTCAAGGAAATTGGATAGCTGGAAATTGACCAACTTTTCCGCGATTTTACTAAGTCCCGGGAGTAGAGAAATGGGCCTATAATTTGCCATGTCAAGGGGATCAAGGATGGGCTTTTTTAGGAGAGCTTTTACTACTGCTCCTTTCCAGTTAGGTGGAACCACACCGGACCCCAGCAAAGCATTAATCACATCAGTTACAGGTTCAGCGATGGAAGAGGCGACCTGTTTGAGAATCCTCATGGGAACTAAATCATGAGGGGAACCACTCTTGGCAGTCACCAGGGCCTTAAGGACCTCATCCACAGATACTGGTCCAAAAGATTCGAGACTCTCAAGGGGTCTCCCTCCTTCATCGCTGGACTCTCCTCTTGTGCTAATTTGGGGCAGGGTATTCAGAATCTTTGCTATTTTTGTGTGGAAGTAGTCTGCTAAGTCTTTGCATTTTCTTTCCAGGTTGTCTGTGGAAGCAGGTGGCTCAGGAACCCTCAATAGTTCCTTAACCACTAAAAAAGTTTCTCTGGAGGAGTTGGAGGCATTATTGTTTCTCTCCTCGAGGAACTGGGTTTTGACGCGCCGAATGGTGAGTTTATAAGTCCTTATCGCGGCGCGATATTCCGTCTTACTGGCCTCCTCCCAGTTCTTCCTCCAGGCACATTCCAGTTTTTTGCAGCCCCTTCTCAGAGCTCTCAACTCTGGCGTATACAAGGGGGTGGAACTCGTTCTCTTCTCCCTCCTGCCTGCTGGTCTTATGGGAAGGACGGAGTCGAGTGCACTGGACATCCATCTGCTAAAGTCTGCTTCCGCCAGTACCGGGTCCTCCACCGGGGGGGGGGGCGCGAGCCCTCCAATCTCAGCGTCAGGTTCTCCACAGACAGCCTAGATCAAGGTCTTTCGGGCATACATACACTGGAGGTAGAAGTGCTACCCATCTCTGTATGCCAGGTGAAGGGGATCATAAAGTGGTCCGTCCACGGAAGAGGAATCGGGGTGGAAGCTTTCATAGCGATGACATTAGTAAAAATCGGATCGAGCAGATGGCCCTTGTTGTGGGTGGCCTCTGAATTGATAAGATTGACCTCGTATGCTTTTAGGTCGCATTGAAGATCTACCGCCGACCGACCTACCGGGTCATCAAAATGGAGGTTGAAGTCTCCCAACATAATAAAATTGGTCGCCGAGGCGGCAAGAACCGTCACGGTTTCCATAAGGGAGCTCACAAAATTCCCAATGCCTCCTGGGGGACGGTAAACCAGTATCCCGGACACCGCCACCGTAGGTGAAACTCAAGGTTCTCCACGGTTGCTACACTTTGCGTACCATCTGTGGCCTTCTCAGCACTGGAACGAGCAAACCCTTGATGAGTTAGCCAATCCTCTTCTGACAATATTATGGCTGGGCCTGGTGCAGGTGAGGATGATGATACGGTTGCTGCTGGTGTCGTTAACGGCTGTGAGGGAAAGTGACTCCCTTCGCCCACAGATTCAGAAGTGGAACTTGACGCTGGATGGCCTGCTGATTCAGTTGGACTTCTGACAGCTCCTTGAATTTTCTGCCGATCTTTTTCGAACCGACTGGCTGACACAGCTAGCCAATTTTTGTACTTTGAAACATCTGCTTCATCAAAAGGAATGAATGCTTTGCTGGCCACTGCCTTTTTATACCGTGGATCCATAATAGTGGCACAAATGTAATGTTGTTCTGTATGTATGTTTTCAAGCCTTTCATTGGCAACTAGGTGACTTAATAACCTCTCCGCCAACAGATATGCATCTTGCTTTCCAACATCATCTCTGAACGTTGAAGACACCACCTTCAGTTGGTGCTCTAGCATGACCAACAATGGGATAGGTTTGCTCAAAGAACAGTCCTCCCTGCTGACTTCACGCGTGAAGACCTCAAAAGGACGAAGCATGTCTGTCAGGCTTTTAACTAGCTGCCATTCCTCCAACTCTAGCCTCGTGTCTTTTATAGTAGAACCTAGTTGAAAGACATAGTCATTGATTACCATGCACTGCTCAAACAGACGCTCAAGCATGTAAAAGGTTGAGTTCCAAAGTGTTGCCACCTCCTGGATGAGTCCTTTGACTGGCACTTTACGTTCATGTTGAATGCTCCTGAGCTCCTTCCGGGCCTTGAAAGAATGGCTGAAATGTGTGCAGATTCTTCGGCAGGTGGTCAGTAACTTCTTGACTGTGTTTTCATTTTTCAAGAAATCTTGAACAACCAGGTTTATACAGTGCGCCAAACAAGGCACTCTGAAATATTCACCTTCCTGCATGGCCTTAACTATATTACTTTATTACAAAGACAAAGGTCCTTAGAAAGAGAGACAATTGAGAGAAATGAATATAGACCAAATGGAACTATATTTTTAGGGGAATGTCCAGCCGGACAATTTATTACCCTAATACACAAATAGTCATAAAACAATAAAACACTGAGTGTGATAGAAGTGGGACACCAGCCGATGTCCGACTAACACACTAAGAGAACATACAACATGAGGGAAATAGCAGGCAATAGCAGGTCATCTGATTATTGTGAATCATATACTAGACAATCTATAACATACACATATGCAAGAAAAGTGTAAATCAACTATGCATTTAGTGTAATTGTGTCGACGACGTTTCGAACCACAAACAATAAAGGTTCATCCTCAGGACAGAGGGTAATTGCCTTAAGAATACACATTTGTAGAAGTATCACTAATGTAAGGATCAATATGCCATACCATGGGAGAAAAAATAAAATAAATAAAAGGGAAACATAAAAGGATAAAGACATGTCATTAGAACATTGTTGCAACTGCGTGCATAATTGCATGACTCATACCATGCCAAAGTGCCGACGGCAGCGGAGTGTAGTACATGCTAAGTACAGGCAGTGTAAACAACGGAGGGAGCAAGGCTAGTGGCGCAACGTACCATCAGTGATTGGTGGTGACTCTGACTGGTACAAGCAGGGGTGAAACAATGGTGTGTGATTATAAGGATAGTAAATCGGCGAAGGAGTGGGTGTGCCAGTGAATTGAGGCGCTGTGGGTGCGAGGGAATTGGTTCTCAAAGTTGAGCTGCTTACCAATTGTGTAACACTCAAATTGAGAGAAGGGTTTTTGTTTTGCTCAGAGAGCAAAAAACGATATAGATCTGTTAAAGAAGGAAAGAAACTGTGAAGTGGACCGAACTGATAATAACAGTGTTGCAGGTCTGTGAAAACCGGCAGCGAGTCTTACCGTGGAAATTATCCAGAGGTAGAATGAGATCTGTGAGGGGAGGGGAGGAAATATAATTAAGGTGATGAAAAAGTAATGGGATTTAAGGTGCAGCTTTCAGGTAATTGCAGCTTACCCAAAGGAAAGTACTTTCGATATCCGGTGCTGTGAAAATATAAACAAACAAACCGGCGGCGTAAATGCCGATATCTCGCAGATACACAGAGAAGGAACAACCAGGGAACAGGGGTTGGTCTCACCTGGCGATGCAGAGAGCAAGTCCGCAATGGGAGTTCTTGCTGGCAGGAGGAGTCTGTGCGACGTCTACTTGGTTAGCAAGACGCGATGTAGTAAACCAAGGAAGTCACATGGGGGCTGCAGACCAATGGGCGTATAGCAAAAGCTGTCGGCCATTTTGGAATGGGTAAAAAATACGAAAAGGGCAGTCATACTGGGGGTAACGATCGAAATGTGAGTGCCTTTTAATTAAACGGGTGATAAACGGGCCAATACATGCCAATACGTGGGGATCACATCAAACATGCAGTGACAGTGGTGAAAGCATAATTAATACATTAATACCATTAATTCACAGTTCTCGGCGAAAAATGTTTTGATTATTTACATATGAACAGTATAAGAAGGGGGTGTGTTTGTAGGAGCCAGTCAGAGTATCCTATGGAAAAATTAATTTCAGACCCTGAAACCAGTTAGTATCAAAGTTCCATTGTATGACAGTTAAATCAGAGAGGTCCAATCCTCAATCCGATTAAGGCCAGTATGTAGACTTTTTGTCTTCAATATCCAACGTAGTTCCTCTTTATTCAAAAGCTGCTGTAGGTTGCCTCCACGGCTAGGGAGTTTGACCAAGCAGATGATAGTCCATTTGAAGTCCATTTCTGTGTGGGCTTGTTCAGTAAAATGATGTACAAGGGGAGCATTCGCGGTCCTGCATCGTATTCTGCTCCGATGTTGGCACATTCTCGTGCGTGTCTTTTGTGTTGTTTGGCCTATATAGATCATAGAACAAGGGCAAAAAATTGCATAGATGGCATTTGAGCTGTTACAATTAGAAAATTCTTTGCGTTCATATTTGATGTCTTTATACATGAACTCCTTGCCCTCTATAGTGCTGTCACACATGGAACAGTTACCACATCTAACATGCCCAGTAAGTCTTGACAGTCCCCAGAGTGTATCAATTGTGGTCATTTCTGCAGTGGTGGGTAATGCTGCACGTACCAAGTGGTCTTTCAAATTCTTGGACTTTTTAAAGGCGAACATAGGTTTTTCTAGTTGAAGTTGGTCAGCATTCAACACGGACCAGTGTTTTTTAATGCTCTTGGTTTTGTTTCCAACGGTACTTCCCTTGGACAGAACCACGCTCAATTTCTTCTAAGCCTTAGAAGAAATTGTTATCTAAAAGAAGATTACTTCAAGGAAGCACAACTACTTAGTGCGAAACTTAGCGCCCGAGGCTACCCCCGCAGGCTGATCAAAACTTCATTAAAAAGAGCGTGGTTCTGTCCAAGGGAAGTACTGTTGGAACCAAAACCTAAAAAGACACAGAACCGTCTGGTCTGTGTTACTACTTTTTCCCCAATATCCAATTCCCTCACCAAGAGCATTAAAAAACACTGGTCCGTGTTGAATGCTGACCAACTTCAACTAGAAAAACCTATGTTCGCCTTTAAAAAGTCCAAGAATTTGAAAGCAGCTTTTAAATAAAGAGGAACTACGTTGGATATTGAAGACAAAAAGTCTACATACTGGCCTTAATCGGACTGAGGATTGGACCTCTCTGATTTAACTGTCATACAATGGAACTTTGATACTAACTGGTTTCAGGGTCTGAAATTAATTTTTCCATAGGATACTCTGACTGGCTCCTACAAACACACCCCCTTCTTATACTGTTCATATGTAAATAATCAAAACATTTTTCGCCGAGAACTGTGAATTAATGGTATTAATGTATTAATTATGCTTGCACCACTGTCACTGCATGTTTGATGTGATCTCCACGTATTGGCATGTATTGGCCCGTTTATCACCCGTTAAATTAAAAGGCACTCACATTTCGATCATTACCCCCAGTATGACTGCCCTTTCCGTATTATTTACCCATTCCAAAATGGCCGACAGCTTTTGCTATACGCCCATTGGTCTGCAGCCCCCATGTGACTTCCTTGGTTTACTACATTGCGTCTTGCTAACCAAGTAGACGCCGCGCAGACTCCTCGTGCCAGCAAGAACTCCAATTGCGGACTTGCTCTCTGCATCGCCAGGTGAGACCAACCCCTGTTCCCTGGTTGTTCCTTCTCTGTGTATCTGCGAGATATCGGCATTTACGCCGCTGGTTTGTTTGTTTATATTTTCACAGAACCGGATATCGAAAGTACTTTCCTTCGGGTAAGCTGCAATTACCTGAAAGCTGCACCTTAAATCCCATTACTTTTTCATCACCTTAATTATATTTCCTCCCCTCCCCTCACAGATCTCATTCTACCTCTGGATAATTTCCACGGTAAGACTCGCTGCCGGTTTTCACAGACCTGCAACACTGTTATTATCAGTTCGGTCCACTTCACAGTTTCTTTCCTTCTTTAACAGATCTATATCGTTTTTTGCTCTCTGAGCAAAACAAAAACCCTTCTCTCAATTTGAGTGTTACACAATTGGTAAGCAGCTCAACTTTGAGAACCAATTCCCTCGCACCCACAGCGCCTCAATTCACTGGCACACCCACTCCTTCGCCGATTTACTATCCTAATAATCACACACCATTGTTTCACCCCTGCTTGTATCAGTCAGAGTCACCACCAATCACTGATGGTACGTTGCGCCACTAGCCTTGCTCCCTCCGTTGTTTACACTGCCTGTACTTAGCATGTACTACACTCTGCTGCCGTCGGCACTTTGACATGGTATGAGTCATGCAATTATGCACGCAGTTGCAACAATGTTCTAATGACATGTCTTTATCCTTTTATGTTTCCCTTTTATTTATTTTATTTTTTCTCCCATGGTATGGCATATTGATCCTTACATTAGTGATACTTCTACAAATGTGTATTCTTAAGGCAATTATCCTCTGTCCTGAGGATGAACCTTTATTGTTTGTGGTTCGAAACGTCGTCGACACAATTACACTAAATGCATAGTTGATTTACACTTTTCTTGCATATGTGTATGTTATAGATTGTCTGGTATATGATTCACAATAATCAGATGACCTGCTATTGCCTGCTATTTCCCTCATGTTGTATGTTCTCTTAGTGTGTTAGTCGGACATCGGCTGGTGTCCCACTTCTATCACACTCAGTGTTTTATTGTTTTATGACTATTTGTGTATTAGGGTAATAAATTGTCCGGGTGGACATTCCCCTAAAAATATAGTTTCATTTGGTCTATATTCATTTCTCTCAATTGTCTCTCTTTCTAAGGACCTTTGTCTTTGTAATAAAGTACCTACCCATGGTCCTTAGCATATTGCGCCTTGGGTTCCCTTGTCTTGGTCAAATAATACTTAACTATATTACTGCCATTATCCGTGGAAACATAACCAACTATGCGATTTCTTGGTTGCAGCCATTCAGAGACCTTACTGTTAAACTCCTCCAAAATGTTTTTTGCAGTATGAGTTTTCTCCATGGCAAACATGGCTAATGTTGCATGTTTCCGAGTAGCTTGAAAAACTGTGTCCAGGTCAACAACTACACTTGACTTGTCTATAAAACCTGCAAAAGACCCTGAAAAAGAGACCCAGTGTGCAGTGATGCACATGTAATCAAGGGCTTGGCAACTGGTCCACATGTCTGTTGTCAAGTGAATAGTGTGAACAGTTCTCTTCTGCAAAGCTGCCCCAATCACCTCCTGCACATCTTGATGTAGTGCTGGAACCGCAACTCTGGCAAAATAGGACCGGCAAGGAACCTTCCATTTAGAGCAGACTGTTGCCACTAATTCTAGAAACCCCACCCCTTCCACGAAAGAAAAAGGGAGAAGGTCCAGCGCTAGCATTTTAGCCAGCTTTGCGTTATACAGACGTACTGTTGGGTGGTTGCGTTCAAATGGCGCCTCCGACCACAATTTCCGCGAATGGTAGACTGGATCATTTTACGTGATGATGATGATGTCTTCAAACCAGTTAGGCCCAGTGATGTAGTTTTTCGCATTGGTGTCCTTCCAACACTCTTAGTGTGCCTCATAGATGTTGCAAGGGTAGAGGCTGTGGGCGATACCACTGCAGTGCTGCTGCCAGCAGAACTGGGTGTACCAGAAAAATGTCTGTCGCTTCTTCACTTCCCCCTGCATGATCAGCCTCTCGTCATCATCAGATGCAATTTCAAGGGATACATTTGGATTTGTTTTTCTTTTGCCTTCCTCGATCTTCCTCATGTGTGTTTCCCAAATGATAGTGTGGTGTTACTTGAGATGACCTCTCTGGCCTCCGGTACCATAGTTGGTACCAAGCTTACCCAGACTAACGGATACTTTACAAATCGAACAAACGACCATGTTTTCAGCCTTTGCGCTAATAGTAAAGAAGTCCCAAAATGGGGACTGGTGATATCTGCTGAAGGTGGAGGTGCTACTTTGACTTTCAATGCCAGATGAAGTGGAGGATGGGCGTGGCTGAATTTGTTTCTGTTGTTCACTTACACACTTACAGCACCACTACCTGAAGTCCAGCTGGATGGAGGTCTATGCCGGCCCTTCTGACTAAAAAAGATGGAAGCTGTAGGTCGTGTTGGTGTTGTAGTTAACGATGGTGGTACCAGTGCCACGCCGCCCATATCCCGCTCAGCAGCCATTCGGGATAGGGTCAAAATGTGTGTCTGCTGCATGCCCGCTGGGGCTGGAGTGACAACTGTGATGACTGGGTCGTCGTCAGACTGTTCATCAGCAGCAGAAGACACCACTTCTTGTTCGTCGTCATCACCCATAAGTCGAAGCTTTGCGGGAGCCTTCCTTTTAGGCCTAGCTACCTTTGTCGGCTCATGGCGTGACTCACTCTCAGACTGCATGGCTGGGCTAAATCACGATGAAGGTCATCAGAATGAAGGGGGCTTAAAGAAGAACTACTAGTAGTAGTAGTATCCCTCCTTGATCTTTTTTTTCTGGGGATCTGGAAGACAATGGATAATCATTATCAGGAGGAGTGGCTTCCTCGGATGATACCTCCTTGAATATCAATTTCCTGATGTGCCCCTACTTCTGGAGGAACAAGCGTTGTAGGCAGTTGTGCCGCTCCATGAACCTCTAGTTGCACCTCTCCATGCACCTGTCCATGCGCCTCTCCTTGCGGCTCTGCTTGCGCCTCTCCTTGCGGCTCTACTTGCGCCTCTCCTTGCAGCTCTACTTGCGCCTCTCCTTGCAGCTCTACTTGCGCTTCTCCTTGCGGCTCTACTTGTGCCTCTCCTTGCAGCTCTACTTGCGCCTCTCCTTGCCCATGTAATTGCGCTTGTACTAGTTGCACCTGTGTTTGTGGCTGTGGTTGTTGAACACTTGTCAGCTGAGTTACACCCGGCGTTGATTGGATGGTACTTTCTTGTGATGAGCCAAGATCACTGGTCGATGGTGTTTGAACAACCAAAGTGGCTGCCGCAGCAGCACTCATGTTCTTGGACCTAAGTTTGCGTGGTGGCACTGAGCCCAATGAAGCGGAGGTGCTGCTTCCAGCTTGGTCCCCGGCGGACACCGCTGCTGCTGCAGGTGCAGTTTTTTTCCCCAAAAAAGGTGTCGGTGGGCACACCAGTCTCCTTGGTAGGTGGTGCCAATTGCTTCTTCTGCTCCTTCTTACTGGCAGTGGCACTGGCAACTTTTTTTGCTGAGGCGCTACGGCCAACTTTCTTTGGGCCATCTTCTTGAGATGCCAGAACAGCAGGCCTCAGTTGCACGAGTTGCAGAGTTGTCTTGTCTGTGGCAACACGTGACGTCACGTGATGTTGTGCTGCACACACCGCTGCAGGACTTCTTCCTGGCACTGGTGGTTCTCTTGTGCTCCTAAAAGCAATGGAAGCCAGAGGAACATCAGTTATACACCCCAAAAAGTTGAAAAACACTCAAAATTCACCACAATCCCATGCCATCCATGCCCTCAATGATGTTTAAATTCAAGACACCCCACAGAAAGCCTAGGCCCATGCACCACTGAGTACCCCTGGGCATAATGGTTGAAAGCAAGGCAAACTGGGTGCAGGCCTGAGCACACTGCCTGGCTTCAAAATGGCCACTTGACCCCCACCACATGGCCAGGCCCTGCCTGTACCAGGCATCAAAATGCCCCCCCCCCCCACATGGCCAGGCCCCAACAACACCCCAAAAAGTGAAAAAACACTCAAAAATCACCACAATCCCATGCCATCTATGTCCTCAATGATGTTTAAATTTAAGACACCCCACAGATAGACTTGGCCTATGCACCACTGAGTACCCCTGGGCATAATGGTTGAAAGCAAGGCAAACTGGGTGCAGGCCTGAGCACACTGCCTGGCTTCAAAATGGCCCCTTGAACCCCACCACATGGCCAGGCCCTGCCTGTACCAGGCCTCAAATTGGCCCCCACCCACATGGCCAGGCCCCAACAACACCCCAAAAAGTCAAAAAACACTCAAACATCACCACAATCCCATGCCATCCATGCCCTCAATGATGTTTAAATTCAAGACACCCCACAGAAAGACAAGGCCCATGCACCACTGAGTACCCCTGGGCATAATGGTTGAAAGCAATGCAAACTGGGTGAAGGCCTGAGCACACTGCCTGGCTTCAAAATGGCCCCTTGACCCCCACCACATGGCCGGGCCCTGCCTGTACCAGGCCTCAAAATGGCCCCCACCCGCATGGCCAGACCCTAACAACACCCCAAAAAGTCGAAAAGCACTCATAAATCACCACAATCCCATGCCATCCATGCCCTCAATGATGTTTAAATTCAAGACACCCCACAGAAAGACTAGGCCCATGCACCACTGAGTAGCCCTGGGCATAATGGTTGAAAGCAAGGCAAACTGGGTGCAGGCCTGAGCACACTGCCTAGCTTCAAAATGGCCCCTTGACCCCCACCAAATGGCCAGGCCCTGCCTGTATCAGGCCTCAAAATGGCCCCCACCCACATGGCCAGGACCCAACACCAACCCAAAAAGTCGAAAAACACTCAAAAATCACCACAATCCCATGCCATCCATGCCCTCAATGATGTTTAAATTCAAGACACCCCACAGAAAGACTAGGCCCATGCACCACTGAGTACCCCTGGGCATAATGGTTGAAAGCAAGGCAAACTGGGTACAGGCCTGAGCACACTGCCTGGCTTCAAAATGGCCCCTTGACCCCCACCACATGGCCAGGCCCTGCCTGTACGAGGCCTCAAAATGGCTCCCAAGCACATGGCCAGACCCCAACAACACCCCAAAAATTCGAAAAACACTCAAAAAACACCATAAACCCATGCCATCCATGCCCTCAATGATGTTTAAATTCAAGACACCCCACAGAAAGACTAGGCCCATGCACCACTGAGTACCCCTGGGCATAACGGTTGAAAGCAAGGCAAACTGGGTGAAGGCCTGAGTACACTGCCTGGCTTCAAAATGGCCCCTGAACCCCCACCACATGGCCGGGCCCTGCCTGTACCAGGCCTCAAAATGGCCCCCACCCACATGGCCAGACCCTAACAACACCCCAAAAAGTCGAAAAACACTCATAAATCACCACAATCCCATGCCATCCATGCCCTCAATGATGTTTAAATTCAAGACACCCCACAGAAAGACTAGGCCCATGCACCACTGAGTACCCCTGGGCATAATTGTTGAAAGCAAGGCAAACTGGGTGCAGGCCTGAGCACACTGCCTGGCTTCAAAATGGCCCCTTGACCCGCAACACATGGCCAGGCCCTGCCTGTACCAGGTCTCAAAATGTCCCCCACCCACATGGCCAGGCCCCAGCAACAACCCAAAAAGTCGAAAAACACTCAAAAATCACCACAATCCCATGCCTTCCATGCCCTCAATGATGTTTAATACAAATATACAAGAGAAATTGTGGGTAAGTGGGGATGCCCCCTTAACGAGATCATAGCCATGGTGAAAAAAGCTGAACTGTCCAAACGATGTGCAGTGGCAGCAAAAAGAGACAGTGGGAGCAAACCCACCGTGTGCAGAGTGAGTGACACAAAAACACACAACGACAAACCTTCACCCACAGCTGGGGCAAGACACAGCAGGAAGCCTATGATGAAATTCACAGGACCCAACAAAGCACCTAGTGACCACAAGAGTAGTTGCCACAGGTGTGGGAGCCATTCGCACATGGCTAATGACAGACGGTGCCCAGCCTTCCAAGTTAAATGTTCGTTTTGTGGGATGATGGGCCCTTTTGGCAAAGTCTGCAGAAGGAAACCCAGCAACACCACAGTCAAATGTGTTATGAATGAATCTAACACAAAGGGGCTGAAGGGAGATGCTGATGAGTACAGTATTTTATGTATTGATGACAAATTCTGGGTATTGATTGCTATAGTAGTAAGAAACCTCTTGCTTGTTGACCATTGGGGGAGTACAAGTATCCATGGTAGCTGACTCAGTGTCCCCATACTCAATAATTCAAAGCTTCATTTGGGAGAGGGACTTCATTCGCACCTTAGGTACTCACCTACACCCCACTGATGTCCACCCAGTCACCTTCACGGGAGAAAAGATGGTAGGCTTCCACCCACTTCAATTTGAGTTCAAGGGGAGGACCTCCATTGACAAACTGTACATGGTCGAAAAGGGACCCTCCGTCCTGGGATGGGCTGATCAAGGGTCGTTAGGATCCAACTCAACCCAGGTGGAGAAACACAAGTGCTCATGACAGACAACCCGCCAGCACCGGAAGGTGGAACACTGAAAGAAGACTTTCCATTAGTCTTTGACGGCACCATAGGCAAGCTTTCTAAATGTATGCACAGAATTTGCCTTAAGGAAGGTGCCGTACCAGTCTGCCACAAAGTAAGGAACATCCCGTTCAATTGCATGGAGGTGGTGCAGTTGGAATTGAAGCGCTTAGAAGACAATGGCGTGATTGAGCCCATCAAAAGCGCTGGATGGCTTTTGCCCTTGGTAGTAGCACGCAAAGCGAATCGGAAGGTGCACCTCTGCATGGACCTCAGGGAACTGAACAAAAACATTATTGTGGATAAATTTCCTTTGTCAAAAATCAGCGAAATGTTAGCTCAGACCAAGGGAATCAAATGGTCTCCACCATAGACCTCACAGCGGCACATCACCAAATTTCACTTCACCCCACATGCAGGAAATTAAGTCCTTCATCACTCCCTTTGGATGCTACAGATTTCGGTGCATGCCATTTGGCCAGGCATCCGCAGCCGCCATCTTTAAAAAACGAATGCACAAACTATTCATAGACATCAGTGGAGTTCAATACTTCCAGGACGACATAATTGTCATGGGGAAAACCAAACAGGACCATGACGAAAAACTGATTGCGGTGCCACGGACTCTGTCAACCAAGGCCTCATGGCAGAATGGGAGAAATGCAAGTTCGGTCTACACTTCGTCACATACTTGGGGCACAAAATAAGTGACAAGGGAAATTCTCCTAAGAAAGCCAACGCTGAAGCAATCATGTCTGCACACACACCTCAAAGCAAGGAGGAAGTTTGTTTGTTCCTGGGATTGGCTGTATTCTACAGTAAATTTGTACAAAGCTTCACCCCCGAAACGCACCACAAATGTCAAATACTAAATAAGAAAAATGTTTTCAGCTGAATTGCCGACTCCAATGAAGATTTTGGACAAATCAAGACATTTGCAATGCTGTTCCACTACATGGATTTGACAACTCCTCCTCCTCCATCCTAACCACAGACGCCAGTGACAAAGGCCTTGGGGCGGTCCTGTCGCAGATGTCCACAGATGGCACAGAAACCACCATCAGTTTTGTCTCCTGTTCCCTCGCTCCCAATGAGGAGAAGTTCAGTGTCATAGAGAAGGAGATTCTCGCGGCCATCTGAGCCATACAGAAATATTGCCAATATCTCTGGGGCTCCAGGTTCATCCACAGAACAGACCACAAGCTGTTGGTTAAAGTCCTCACATCTAGTGACCATGCTAGCGCCACATCGCGCAGGGTCAAGATGACCCTCAGGCTGTTGGGCTTTGTAAACAATATTGAGTACTTACCAGGGAAAAAGAACAAAGTAGCAGATTACCTCAGCCAAGCAGGGGCAATGGAAAGGGCACGACACACATGGAATGAGACGATTACACTATAGCATTCACGAGGGACCAGGAGGGCGTCATTAGCGGGCAAGAATGGAAGGCATCATACAACACAGATCCCCATCTCGAGAGCGTAAAAATGTTTGTCATGCAGGGTTGGCCGGAGATGATGCACCTGGGCAATGACCTCAGGAATTTCTGGGAGGTGCGAGATGAACTTTCCATTAGTGAGGATGCCATATTTCTACTACGAGGAGACAAAGTCATTCCTCCGCAACAGTTGGTGGATTGTCTACTCACCATCCTGCATGAAGGCCATTTAGGAGTTGTGAAATTGATTAGACGAGTAAAACAATCTTACTGGTGGCCCGCCGTTGACAACCATGTGGAGAAGTACGTGAGGGCATGCGAGCAGTGCAGCAGTGCAGACAAATCACTGACCTTGCTGCGACCGCCTCTAGGGAAGTTCACCACCCCCAACAGCCCCTGGCAGGAGTTGTCAGGTAACATTTTGGGTCCCATTCTGGACTCTTGGGGAGTACCCAAGTACGCAATAGTCCTGATTGATCGATACTCGAAAAGGCTCGAGGTAGAAATATGCGAGAAGGTGGACACGGAAAATGTCATAGGTTTCCTCACTACCCCATTCTTATAATAAGGGATTCCAAAAATCATTACATGCGACAACGGTCCCCAAGTCAAGTCAGAGAATTGGAATGCTTTCACCAAAAGAAACAGCATCACGACCAAACACACCCCGATGACCACCCTGCTAGTAACGGCCTAGCGGAACGGTTCAACCAAGTGATCAGGGGTCCCGTCAAGCAGCCATCAGTGCGGAAAAAATTGGGAGACACAAATCGGACACATCGTCTGGGCATACCGCATCACACCCACCCTGACTGGCTACAGTCCATTAAGATTCTACGTGGCCGGGACCCGTTCACATAACATAACACTATTTGAATGAACCTTACGTTGCAAAGAAAATAGTCCCCAGCGGTGGTCAGAAGCAACTTGGAGAAGGCCCAGAAAATATACACGGACAACTACAACAAGAAGCACAGAGTGCGAGAAGTCTCATTAGTAAAGGGGGAATGGGTCGGGGTGAAGCTTGACAGGAAGGGAGACAGCAAATTCAGAGAGCCCTTACAAGTCAGAGAAACCTACTTGCACTCTGCCAATTTAAATGATGGCAAAATACGGTCACACAGTAGAATGGCCAAATGCAATGAAGTGATCTGATGGAACAAGGAGACTTCAGCTACAAGCACTGGACATAGAGGTTGGGAGCCGGATAATGGTGAAGACAGGCTAGTGATAAGCACACAGAGAAATGGCACAATATAAGACACTGAAGGTGCCAGTGGCACCACAGAGAAACAGAGTAATTCTGCGGCTACTCTACACAGCATGCTCCAAGAGTGACATAACTTCTGAGAACCAGACACCATGCAGGGAACTCCCATAGCACTTAATAGGGGCCAGGCACAGAGTACTGGGGAAACCAGTGCAGGCACAAGAGAGACACAGGCAACACAGGTAACCCTTACACGTACCAGCACAGGCAGAGCGGTATTGTTACCTAAGAGATACAGAGAATTTGACATGTAATCACCTATATAATGTGCAATGTTCTCACAGCCACATGTTCCCTTCCCCTTCTTTCTTCCCCACGCCCTCCTCCTTATGGAAAAATTTAATATAGTTATGTTTTCTGGCATCCCAGGCTTGGCACCTATCTTGTCATGGTTGTGAATATGAACAGTTCATGCTCTTTTATGGTGTTGTTAAAGGGGGAAAATATGTGGTGTTGCAGTCTAGTTCATTGACAACACATGACCGTGCTAGGCATGACGGAAGCTGCGGTGGCCATTGAATATGAGGGCTCTACGTGCAACAGTGGCCCCACACTCTCCCTCTGAAGATGTAATAAAGTTATTTCCATGCCAAGACGGAGTGTGCACTCATTATTCCCGGCGGAACCTGTCACTCCAGTAGCAAACAACGTAGGAGCAGAAAAAAAAACAACTGCCTTTCTCTGTGAAGCCGCGAGTACTGAAGAGAAGGAGTCCACGGAAAGCTGGAGCCGCAAAACAGTGAACAAACAAGAAGGGGCTGGAACGCAGTCTCTAGTCCAAGTAGAACCCGTTGGTTCAACAAACACAAAGGCAGGTCCATGAATCCAGGAACTGGAACGACAAGAACAGAGCAGCGGTTCGGACTGGCTACATGCTGCCATCTCATATCAGCTACTTTTGGTTGTCACTTCCTGGGCATACCCCAAAGGATGCTGGGTAATAGTAGTTCATGACCCAAGAGGTTCCCAGTCATGCTGCAGTAACCAGATGAAAGAAGTATATTTCTGTATTTACCCCTCACTGCGGCAATGACCGTGACAGAAAATGACGTATCTGTAACAGTATTATCCAAGTTCATTTCACAACTTGTCTTACTCAAAGACTGACCTGGTACAATCCAAGTATTCACATTCACAAATGATAACCAACGAAAATCCATCATGGGCAGCTAGCAATCTCTCTTCATGTATATTTGTGCCACTTTTGCATGTATCCACCAGATGTGTGCTTCACATTGGGCACAGGACAGGGAAAAGCCAGAGCTGCAGTGACGACAACAAAGGCAGAGCACATGGCCATTGATCTCGAATTGTATAATGTATAATGTATAATCTACTGATAGAATTTGCTCTACCATCGGGATATTTTTGTGGAGGAAATTGTTTTGGTGGATCTTCTTTTGGCTTTAAAATTGTTGATCGAAATCATAGGCTATTTTGGAACCAACCACATCTAGATCAGGCCCTAAGCATAATCCAGTCCAATGGCAGTGTTTAGCAGAAGGAGCTTCAGCTAAGTAGTATGTTGATCTATTCTACTCTGCTACATATCTGTTTGCCACTCACATTTATAGCATTCTTACAGAAAGTGTTAAAATCATTGTGATGGCTAATCAACTGAAACGTATTTTCATAGCTTTAGTAATCCGTGCTGAACAAGAGCTCTGCCCCACCATTCTTTAGCAGAATCTGGGGCTCATTTGATACTAAGCATCTTCAGTCACTCACTGAAAGAAAATACAATGAAGTTCCTCCAGAGAGTATGTTTAAGCAGTGCTAAATTTGTAAAAGAAAGCGTTCCAGTACTGAAGCTCTGCTCAGGTGCAATTAAACATGGGGCACCCACCTATTATCAAGAGCGCTAGTCTTAAATCCACCTTATGTCTCTTTAATTCACTAGCAGACACTCCCTGCCTGTTTATCTCCCTTGCAGGTTCCTGCGATCTACCTTTGAGAAGTTTTTTCGTCTTCATGTTGCTCCTTCTTTCCTATTTATGTTTTTCCCCTTTCTTGCTCTCCATAATTATCTGATGGAAAAAAAAGTGCTGGTCCCCAAAAATAAGTCCTGGTGACCCCAACAGGCAACCAGTGGCTTAAATTATGCACTATGTATAAGGATCCCCACTGGGTTGTGGGATTACTGGAGGAAATTCCATTGCTAGCAAGCCAGATACCCTGAGACAAAAGATCAAGAACCATCTGGATGAGAAGGGTTGGTAGCTATGCAACCTGGACACACAATATCTATCAGACTAAACTCTTGTACACACTGAGTACCATCACCCAGAGGAAAAATCAACAACTCAGTATATAGTTTTCTCCTAAAAAAGAAATGATTTGTTTAAAAACCACTATGCACCTATGTAGGAGCATGTAGGAGAGTAGGGTCTGCAATCCCATGATCACCCAGATTTTTTGCTTTTGTTTCACTGGTTTACGACTTTCTCTGGCTGTGGGCCTGCTAATCAGACCCACAGCCTGGCTGTTCTCTTTCTAAATTACGATATGTACCCTAGGTGCATTTACCAATTGGTACTGGGCCACCTTATCAGACCCCGTAACGCAGGGCATAGGTGTACCCAGGGCCGCCAGGGGCTGAAGCATGTATTATGCCACCCCTGGCTGGCCTCCTAAATTTGACACAACTGGCTGCACGACAGCTGGGGCGAAGCCGTGTAACCACCCTTCGCTTTAGGTATAGTAGCTCTATATCTAACCATACAATGGACACCCGAGTTCCTATCAGTCACTCCTATGGCAGGCCTTAACAATCCTGAAGGCAGAGTGCATGGGCTCGTGTGAACTAGGCTCAGGCCCGAGCCGAGCCCGGTTGCAGTTTGCGGAATCAAGACCCAATGGCTGTTCCATGATAACGCGTACCATAACGGTAACTCCGGTGTCGCGTTATCCAGGCATGTCGAGTAAGGTGTCATACGAATCGGGGTGCTGCCCTCTCACCAATTCTGGCGATGAGGTTAGCATCCCACCCCTCTAGAGGGACACGACATGCCCGTAACCGTGAACCCCGGTTAAAGTTAACTGAAGCCTCAGCTCCACAAAATGGATGCTGCCACCACAGACACGAGTCTGACCTCCTGCTGCTGGGAGTCCTTCCAGCGAGGAGCGCTTGGACAAAGGGTTTCCCGTCGAGGGCGGTGTTCGCACCGTCCCAGACAGGGTTTGTGTATTCTGGGTAGGTAGGGCTTTTGCGTGAAGGTGACTGCGGAGTGGCACCCCGGTGCTCACTACGCATCTGCCGGTTAGAACCAGTTCCAGGGGCGACAGCCCTGGCCTGGGGAAAGTCCGGCAGGGGAGAGGGGCGTAACCGCCCCCTTCCTGGTCCCACCCTTAGGGCAGGACCTAGTCATGTACCCACCCCTTTCTTTGGAATAAAGACCGGAGCGGGGACCCTTCCAAATTATATCATCTTTGATTCAAGAACTACTTTCTATGAAAGGACATTCAAGACTCTTCTCAAGATTTCTCCCTTGTGACTAAGGAGTAGTCACCCTGCATCAGCGGGCACCAACTAAGAACTCTGCGGTTTGCTGTAAGTCCTTCCTCAAGGAATCCGACGGCCCAGCTCGACGAGAACCGGCTTCCCTGGCACCTCTGACCTCTACCCACAACATCAGCTCAGCTGTGATCTGTGGGTGCGACGAGACCTCGAGGGACCGGCCATCATCAGAACCTGCACGCTCTTAAAAACCAGCACGACCATCGAGGTAACTCTCTGGTGAGTGCTCTGGGGTCCGAGAAGCCCCGACCCTGAGCCGCTCCAGCACCGAAGTACAGTCTCCCAGCATCTCCACGATCTGCGTGGGGCCCTTCTGCTCGCTGCTCAGCACGTTGTCTGGTCACTAGCCGCTGGCTCGTGTCCTTCTGAGACGACATCCGAGAATCATCACTGCTGGTCTGGTTGCTCCAGACTGGCCCTTGCTTCCATCTTTGCGAGAAGCACCCCGGACCCTCCTGGTCCACTCAAGACGCCCTCTTAGGCCCACCACGTGACCCTGAGAACTGCCAAGGCTTGTTGCCCCATCCTGGGCCCAGCGACGCCGACAGCATCCTCCTTCGTGGGACAGCTCGCACCTCCGCCGTGGTCGCCGACAACGCCTCCTGGTCCGTGAGACTGCAGAGCCTAGCGTCGCCCACTCACCTGGTCGAGGTGACGGCCAACCGGTGCCTTCCTGGTACCCTCTGACTACTGGCTAGTAGTACGAACTTGGTCCCCTCTGCTTTCAGGTTTCTTCAATCTCCGATCCAGGCTTGGATCTCTACGAACTATTCAGCACTGGTCGCCGGCCAGCAACTCCTTTCTTCCGGCTCCTGGCTCGTCAGCGAAGACCCCGACGCCTGTAAGACTTGTGCAGCCGCAGCCCTCGTGGCTAGGTAACTCGGCATTTCGGTGCCTGCATAGCCTCCTTACTCTAGGGTCCCGAGTCCCTCGCTTCCGACTTGCCTTATCGGGTCCGCCCGAGACCTTAACCTTTCCGTGTCCTCGGACACTTGTTTCTAATTGTGCACTTGAAGTATTTGCTAAAGAGCTTTGGTTTGTGCTTAGTACCCTGTCCTCATAAAGAGTACCGGGCTGTTGTGATTCTTAATAAATATACTGTTTATTTTCATAACACTTGTGTGGTGTCCTTTCACTGGGTGTTCAAGGGATACATGTGTGGTAAACAGCTGGCTTAACACGCCCTCTCGAGTCTTTAGCCTTAGACTGCTCGTATCCACGCTACTAGGATAGCTGGTCTATAGGTTGACTTACAACCAAACACCATAAGGGTCGTTGGAACGATACATAGCGGTCGCTAGAATAGCGAACGTTGCATATCGGGCCAACTTCTCACATTGGTGGCAGCGGTGGGATTTGAGCTTGCTGTTGTTGTACCACACGTATCCTAAGAATATCTTGTTGAAAGATCACACAAAGTACTGTTAGTACATATAACTAAAAGCTTAGAATACTCTGAGTTCTACTGAACCAGCTGTTGTAGCTCCTCAAGGCTTAGCACACCTTGGCTACAACTCTTAGCGAGGGTACAGTAGGTAAACACGTAGTGTAGGTAGGTGCATCACTTACACCACACTAGAACCAGTATGTCGGACAAAGGAGGAAACTCTGGGTCTCCCCTTGTGTCAGTTGACCCTCCACAGGTCATCCCTTCAGGATATACTGTGCTGAGCTTCAAGGAGTTAAGACGACTGTGTCACTCCAGGAAGATTCAGCAGGGGTCTAACCCCACAACGTCCTTTCTGATTGGTCTCTTGGAGACTTATGATGCCAGGAGAGCTGAGAAACTTCGTAGCTCTTCTAATCCAGAAGGAGACATGCCTCCCCTCGAGGGAACCCGAGACGATCCTGACCTCATTCACCTCGCAACTGAGAACGAGGATGTGGAGGAGGATGAGGATGAGGATCTCTCTGGGGATGAGGCAGATAAGGGACAGGTAGAAGTCGTCAGACTAAGCAGGTCCAACTTAAGCAAACATGATAGCGGTACTGGGGGACCCCTGGGGCCACTATCAGGTCAGCTTAACATTGGGAATGGACGAGCCCGATCTCTGTCAAGAGACTCTGGCGGATCCCTTCGAACCAATGGCTCTCACAACTCTTCTCAAAGAGGGATGACGTCCCCTCAGAGGAGAGTGTACGAAGCTAAGGAAAGGGCAGCTAATCTGAGGATCGAAAGGGAAGAACTTGCCCTGGCCAAAGAAAGGCTTGCCTTTGCTAGAGAGCAACAGTTAAGTGGGGCAGTCCCCACTGGTGGCAGCAATGTACCTAGTAATAGGGAAAAGAGTTTCGATACGAAACACCTTGGTAAGATAGTGCCCCCCTTTAAATAAGGGGACGACATCCACAAATGGATTACTGCTTTGGAGAGGGCCTGCACTGTGCAGGGTGTTCCCCAGAGTCAGTGGGCAGCTATCTTGTGGCTCTCCTTTGAAGGAAAAGGAAGAGACAAGCTCCTCACCACAAGGGTGGAGGATGCTAACAATTACCAAATCTTGAAAAATACACTCGTTGAAGGGTTCGGCCTAACCACTGAGCAGTACAGGGTGCTGTTCAGGGATACCCAGAAAACGCAGTCTCAAGATTGGTCTGATTTCGTCGATTGTGCCACTAAGGCTTTTGAGGGCTGGTTGCTGGGCAGTAAGGTTACTGATTATCAAGGATTGTATAATTTGATGATGAGAGAACAAATTCTAAACAATTGTCAGAACCAGTTGTTGCATCAGCATCTTGTCGACTCGGATCTGACCTCTCCCCAAGAATTGGGAAAGAAGGCAGACAGATGGGTTCGTACAAGAGTTAAGCAGAACCAGGGCCAGAATCAAGGTGGTCAGAAGAAAGCAGACCAGAAGGGTAAAGATTCTAAAGGGGAACAAAATGACCAGAAGTCTTCGACAGGTCCCCAACAACCCAAAGAGGGTGGGGGTCAGGCTCCCCAAAAGAAGAAAGAAGGCCAATCCAAAAGATGGTGCCAGTACTGTAAAAGTAAGTCTCACTGGTTTAGTGAGTGCACCAAGAAAGGAGGAGGGCAGACTCCTGCCACTGCAGCCCCTAAGGCACCTGTGCCCCCTAGTACAGTCAGCAGTGGTAGTGCACCTCCCAAGGGTTTAGTAGGGTTAACCCTGGGTTCTGAGGGGCGTGACAACTTAGTTGGCACACTCACTCAGGCTGTCCTTGTCAGTACAGGGGACGCAGACGTATCCCCTGACGTAAGCCCCAATACTCTGGGCAAATACCGACAGACGCCTTTCATAAATGGAAAGATGGCTCAGGCCTATAGGGACACTTGTGCCAGCGTCACCATGGTGACGCCTAACTTTGTGGACCCTGGACAGATCATGCCAGGTACAGAATTCCTGGTGACCAATGCAAGCAATGTCACTACCAATCACAGTATGGCAATTGTAGCTTTCTCCTGGGGAGGGGTAACTGGCCACAAGAAGGTTGTAGTTAGTCCAGACCTCCCAGTGGATTGTTTGTTGGGCAATGATTTGGAGTCGTCACAATGGTCAGAAGTGGAGCACCGGACTCACATGGAAATGTTAGGTTTGCCAGCACATGTGTTCGCTGTGACTAGGTCACAGGTCAGGAAATGCCCCACTGAACAGGTGCTGGATCCTGGAACAACGGACCAGACACCTCCCAAGAAAAAGAGCAGTAGGGTTAAGGCTGCGCCTTCCCCCTTGCCCCAGGTCGAGGATCAAGTCTCAGAGGAAGCTGACCTACAGGAATTGAGGGAAACTGAGCCTAGGGAATTCGAACTTGATCAAGTTGAATTCTTGGGTTCAGGGGGACCCTCAAGGGAAGACCTGGGGAAGGACCAGTTAGACTGCCCTTCTCTTGAACCCCTCAGACAGCAGGCTGCTGCTGAGGCTGCTGGGAACGCCACAGGTACCCACAAGGTATACTGGGAAGATGGACTCCTGTACACTGAGTCAAGAGACCCCAAGCCTGGCATGACCAGGAGGCTGGTTGTACCCTTGTCTCAGCGTGGTTTCCTACTTACCTTGGCCCACGAGATTCCCTTAGCAGGTCACTTAGGCCAGACGAAAACGTGGGACAGGCTTGTCTCACACTTTCACTGGCCTCACATGAACGAGGATACCAAGGAGTTTTGCCGCTCCTGTGTCACTTGCCAAGCCAGTGGTAAGTCAGGTGGCACGACAAAGGCCCCCCTTATACCAATGCCTGTGGTGGGGGTGCCCTTTGAACGGGTGGGGATCGACATCGTCGGTCCCATGGAACCACCTACAGCATCAGGGCACAAGTTTATACTGGTGGTAGTGGATCATGCCACCAGGTATCCTGAAGCTATTCCCCTTAGGACCACTACAGCACCTGTTGTGGCAAGAGCCCTAGTTGGAGTGTTCTCCAGAGTGGGCTTCCCTAAGGAGGTCGTCTCCGACAGAGGTGCAAACTTCATGTCGAGCTACTTAACTGCTATGTGGAAGGAATGTGGTGTTAACTACAAGTTCACTACACCCTATCATCCACAATGCAATGGGCTTGTTGAGAGATTCAACAGGACCCTAAAAGGGATGATTCATGGACTACCGGAAAAGCTTCGGCGTAGATGGGACGTCCTGATCCCCTGCCTCTTGTTCGCCTACAGAGAAGTCCCACAGAAGGGGGTTGGCTACAGCCCTTTTGAACTTCTGTACGGGCATCCTGTAAGGGGACCCCTGTGTTTGGTGAAGGAAGGATGGGAGAGACCTCTCAAAAAGCCTGCCGCCAACATAGTGGACTATGTGCTTGGCCTCCGCTCGCGGATGGCTGAGTACATGGAAAAGGCATCTGAAAACCTTAAGGCCAGCCAAGAACTCCAAAAAGCTTGGCATGACCAAAAGGCTGTCTTGACTGTTTACCAGCCCGGACAGAAGGTGTGGGTGTTGGAGCCAGTGGCCCCAGCAGCACTCAAGGACAAATGGTCCGGGCCCTACACCATCCTGGAGAAAAAGGGAGAGGTCACCTACCTGGTCGACCTGGGAACTCCCCGGAGCCCCCACAGGGTGCTTCATGTCAACAGGCTAAAAGCATATGTCGACAGGAAGGACATGAGTTTGCTCATGGCCCTAGATGAGGGACAGGAAGAGGAGAGTGATCCTCTCCCCGACCTGCTCACTCAGAATCCTGACGATGGCTCGGTAGATGGTGTTGTCTTTTGTGGCAGCCTCTCCGAACATCAACAGAGCGACTGTAAACAGGTTCTTCAGTCGTTCAGGCATATGTTTTCTCTAACACCCAGTCAGACCGATTGGTGCACCCATGAGGTTGACACTGGTGACAGCTTGCCAGTCAAGAGTAAAATCTACAGGCAGCCTGATCACGTTAGAGACTGCATCAAAAGTGAAGTGCAGAAAATGTTGGAGTTGGGAGTCATTGAACCCTCGGATAGCCCTTGGGCTAGTCCCGTAGTTCTAGTGCCGAAACCTCACACCCAGGGTGGTAAGAGAGAGATGAGGTTTTGCGTAGACTACAGGGGTCTCAATGCAGTCACTAAGACTGACGCCCACCCAATACCAAGGGCAGACGAGCTTATCGATAGATTGGCTTCGGCCAACTACCTAAGTACGTTTGACCTAACAGCTGGGTATTGGCAAATCAGGTTAGCTGAGGACGCCAAGCCTAAAACCGCATTTTCAACCCCTGGTGGGCATTACCAGTTCGTGGTGATGCCCTTTGGTCTGAAAAATGCACCTGCCACCTTCCAACGGTTGGTGAATCAAGTCCTTACTGGGCTGGATGACTTCTGTGCGGCGTATCTTGACGATATTGCTGTCTTTAGCTCCACCTGGGAGGATCACCTGGTCCACCTGCGGAAGACGTTAGAGGCACTGCAAGCAGCAGGTCTCACTATCAAGGCCACCAAGTGCCAGATAGGGCAGACACAGGTTGTATACCTGGGCCACCTTGTAGGTGGAGGTCAGGTTCAGCCACTGGAGAGCAAGATACAGTCGATCAGGGACTGGGCTCCTCCAACCACCCAGACTCAGGTTCGAGCTTTCTTGGGCCTGACTGGTTACTATAGGAAGTTTGTCAGGAACTATGGTTCAATTGTGACACCATTAAACGAACTGACAAGTAAGAAAATGCCAAAAAAGGTTCAGTGGACAGCGAGCTGTCAAAAAGCATTCGATGACCTAAAGCAGGCCATGTGCACGGCGCCTATCCTCAAGAGTCCGGACTACTCCAAACCATTCATTGTCCAAACAGATGCTTCTGAGTTGGGTGTGGGAGCTGTTCTTTCTCAACTGAATTTTGATGGTCAAGACCAGCCCATTGCTTTTATAAGCAGAAGGCTGACCCCTAGAGAGAAGAATTGGTCAGCTATTGAGAGGGAGGCCTTTGCTGTGGTTTGGGCCCTGAAGAAGCTGAGGCCATACCTGTTTGGTACTCACTTCAAGATTCAGACCGACCATAAGCCCCTCTTGTGGCTAAATCAGATGAAGGGTGAAAACTAGGCGTGGGCGGAAAATCCGTTCCGCTCGCGGATTTTGCGGATTTTCGGGAAATCCGCAATCCGCGAGATTTGCGAATTTCCCGCAAAATCCGCAAATCCGCGAGCAGCGGATTTTGCTCGCACTGCTCGCACTGTTCGCGTGAGTTCGCGCCCCGCAAATAAGTGCAAAATTGCAGAAATACGATCTTAGCAAAACTGAAAGTAACTACTTACCAGGTTCAAAAGTTCAGGCTCATCATTAGTAGCCATTTCCTGGAGTGCTTCCTGAGGGGCCCCTCCAGAGTTCAGTTGCCAGTTGAAACTATTATGTGACCCTGCTCTGAACCTCAGAATAGTTACACATATGCCACAAAGGTCCTGAATTACAGCTAAGGGAGACAAGCAGGAGCCAGGCTGGAAGTTAAAATCCATTAATCAGCCCCTAATTCATTATTGTCAGTTGGGGCAGGGCAGGTGTTGTAACTAATTTTGCAACAATGAAAGCACTTAGCAAGTGCAAAAGATCACTAATCAGGGCGCACTAAGGAAGCAGGTGCCAGCTAAAAAAATATTCTGTGACACATGAATCAGCCCCAAATTAATTCAGGTCACTTGAGGCAGGGAAGGTGTGCTTTGCTTTGCCGAAAATAATGTACACTGGACAACCAGAGGGTGTGGTGATGAAACAGAGGGTGGCATGGGTGGGCCAGAGGGTGGCATGAGTAGTCAGAGAGTGGCAGTGGTGACAGAGAGTGGCAGTGATGAAGAAGAGTGTCCCAAACAGGCTGGACACGTAGAAACAACAAGTTCGCGAAACTTGCGACCCGACAGGTAAGTTCGCAATTTGCGAAAGTGTACAAAACCCTCGCGAACTGGCAGAAACACGGGCGAACACAAAAAAAAAAAAATCCGCAAATTCGCGGGAATTCGCGGATTTTGCGGATTGCGAATCCGCAAATCCGCAAAATTCGCGAACGCGAGATCCGCAAAATTCGCTCATGCTTAGTGAAAACCCCAAACTGCTTAGGTGGTCCATTTCCCTACAGGGGATGGACTTTACAGTGGAACATAGACCTGGTACTGATCATGGCAATGCCGATGGGCTCTCCAGGTATTTCCACTTAGAACAAGAAGACTCACCTGGTCAAGGTTAGCTTATTGTTCCGACGTTTGGGGGGGGGTCATGTAGGAGCATGTAGGAGAGTAGGGTCTGCAATCCCATGATCACCCAGATTTTTTGCTTTTGTTTCACTGGTTTACGACTTTCTCTGGCTGTGGGCCTGCTAATCAGACCCACAGCCTGGCTGTTCTCTTTCTAAATTACGATATGTACCCTAGGTGCATTTACCAATTGGTACTGGGCCACCTTATCAGACCCCGTAACGCAGGGCATAGGTGTACCCAGGGCCGCCAGGGGCTGAAGCATGTATTATGCCACCCCTGGCTGGCCTCCTAAATTTGACACAACTGGCTGCACGACAGCTGGGGCGAAGCCGTGTAACCACCCTTCGCTTTAGGTATAGTAGCTCTATATCTAACCATACAATGGACACCCGAGTTCCTATCAGTCACTCCTATGGCAGGCCTTAACAATCCTGAAGGCAGAGTGCGTGGGCTCGTGTGAACTAGGCTCAGGCCCGAGCCGAGTCCGGTTGCAGTTTGCGGAATCAAGACCCAATGGCTGTTCCATGATAACGCGTACCATAACGGTAACTCCGGTGTCGCGTTATCCAGGCATGTCGAGTAAGGTGTCATACGAATCGGGGTGCTGCCCTCTCACCAATGCTGGCGATGAGGTTAGCATCCCACCCCTCTAGAGGGACACGACATGCCCGTAACCGTGAACCCCGGTTAAAGTTAACTGAAGCCTCAGCTCCACGAAATGGATGCTGCCACCACAGACACGAGTCTGACCTCCTGCTGCTGGGAGTCCTTCCAGCGAGGAGCGCTTGGACAAAGGGTTTCCCGTCGAGGGCGGTGTTCGCACCGTCCCAGACAGGGTTTGTGTATTCTGGGTAGGTAGGGCTTTTGCGTGAAGGTGACTGCGGAGTGGCACCCCGGTGCTCACTACGCATCTGCCGGTTAGAACCAGTTCCAGGGGCGACAGCCCTGGCCTGGGGAAAGTCCGGCAGGGGAGAGGGGCGTAACTGCCCCCTTCCTGGTCCCACCCTTAGGGCAGGACCTAGTCATGTACCCACCCCTTTCTTTGGAATAAAGACCGGAGCGGGGACCCTTCCAAATTAGATCATCTTTGATTCAAGAACTACTTTCTACGAAAGGACATTCAAGACTCTTCTCAAGATTTCTCCCTTGTGACTAAGGAGTAGTCACCCTGCATCAGCGGGCACCAACTAAGAACTCTGCGGTTTGCTGTAAGTCCTTCCTCAAGGAATCCGACGGCCCAGCTCGACGAGAACCGGCTTCCCTGGCACCTCTGACCTCTACCCACAACATCAGCTCAGCTGTGATCTGTGGGTGCGACGAGACCTCGAGGGACCGGCCATCATCAGAACCTGCACGCTCTTAAAAACCAGCACGACCATCGAGGTAACTCTCTGGTGAGTGCTCTGGGGTCCGAGAAGCCCCGACCCTGAGCCGCTCCAGCACCGAAGTACAGTCTCCCAGCATCTCCACGATCTGCGTGGGGCCCTTCTGCTCGCTGCTCAGCACGTTGTCTGGTCACTAGCCGCTGGCTCGTGTCCTTCTGAGACGACATCCGAGAATCATCACTGCTGGTCTGGTTGCTCCAGACTGGCCCTTGCTTCCATCTTTGCGAGAAGCACCCCGGACCCTCCTGGTCCACTCAAGACGCCCTCTTAGGCCCACCACGTGGCCCTGAGAACTGCCAAGGCTTGTTGCCCCATCCTGGGCCCAGCGACGCCGACAGCATCCTCCTTCGTGGGACAGCTCGCACCTCCGCCGTGGTCGCCGACAATGCCTCCTGGTCCGTGAGACTGCAGAGCCTAGCGTCGCCCACTCACCTGGTCGAGGTGACGGCCAACCGGTGCCTTCCTGGTACCCTCTGACTACTGGCTAGTAGTACGAACTTGGTCCCCTCTGCTTTCAGGTTTCTTCAATCTCCGATCCAGGCTTGGATCTCTACGAACTATTCAGCACTGGTCGCCGGCCAGCAACTCCTTTCTTCCGGCTCCTGGCTCGTCAGCGAAGACCCCGACGCCTGTAAGACTTGTGCAGCCGCAGCCCTCGTGGCTAGGTAACTCGGCATTTCGGTGCCTGCATAGCCTCCTTACTCTAGGGTCCCGAGTCCCTCGCTTCCGACTTGCCTTATCGGGTCCGCCCGAGACCTTAACCTTTCCGTGTCCTCGGACACTTGTTTCTAATTGTGCACTTGAAGTATTTGCTAAAGAGCTTTGGTTTGTGCTTAGTACCCTGTCCTCATAAAGAGTACCGGGCTGTTGTGATTCTTAATAAATATACTGTTTATTTTCATAACACTTGTGTGGTGTCCTTTCACTGGGTGTTCAAGGGATACATGTGTGGTAAACAGCTGGCTTAACACGCCCTCTCGAGTCTTTAGCCTTAGACTGCTCGTATCCACGCTACTAGGATAGCTGGTCTATAGGTTGACTTACAACCAAACACCATAAGGGTCGTTGGAACGATACATAGCGGTCGCTAGAATAGCGAACGTTGCATATCGGGCCAACTTCTCACAACCTACATGCCTTAGTGTACACAGCTTTCCCAAATGCTTGGATCACCACAATACTGCAATCCAAACCCCAGAGGCAGCGCATGCAGTGCGCACATATCATGGGGTTCTTGTTTAGTGGGTATAATGCTTGGCAAGATTGAAGAGACCCTGGAAAAAATTTGGATGTTTTTGAGAGTCTAGAGAGCGAGAATTTGTAGGTTTTAGCACATCAGGAACTGAAGAGAAACTCGAGGATTTACGAATATGTTGAATCGGGTAAAACTGCCCCTTGACCCTAAAAACTGTAACCCTCCTTTTGCTGCTGTATGAGTGGTTAGCTTAGCTAAAGACATCCCAGAAGCATTTACTCACTCATACATCCAATTGTGGGTGAATAGTTGTTAGGTTGCAAGCCAAATAGAATGAGGACTTTTACTGGGCCCTTCCTGGACCCCATTCAAAGCAAGAAGTGTCCTTACTGACCATGTTGCCTTCTAATCAAACTTCTGGGTGCAGTGACTATCAGGAAAGGTTTCCGGTCACTGACAAGGTGTGCGAGTGCCTGTAGCCATGAACGGAGACTTCCTAATGAAGGCCTTTCTAGAATTGTTTTGGTGAGAGTCTGCAGTGAGCCACCTATGGTTTGATAAAACCAGAGGTTCCCCTATCTCTAATGTTCTGAGCCTTTGAAACAGAGACACTTGACTTGGAATGTGTCAGTAATAGCATATCCTCTTACACCACTCAATATTCAGGATGACCACCAATTTGGGGAGCAGGTTCCTTGAATAAGCAAGGGAGCTGGAGCAGGCCAACCAGTTCAGTTCAAAGACTTCATTTGGTCATAATACATGCAGACCATAAAAGTGTTATACATATGCTATAAATAACAAATTAATATCAAAACATGGTAAAAATGCTAAATCTTATTGGCATTTTTAAGAAATAGTAATGAACCAGGCAGTAAAATAGGTTAAGCCGAAACCTGAGTAGACTAAAATGCTGCTTGTGCTCAGCATCTAGTAACAAGAATGCCTGGGTAACCCTAGCTGGTTTCAACTGCATGTATGAAATCACAGATGGGGATTTTTTTTACCTTAAACCACCTCAAATATTCCCAAATAATGTAAAACATACTCTTATGTGCCTTTCTACCCACCGAGGTTAGGGATGAGGGAGGTTTTCAAACAGGACCTGTCTGCAAAGGTCCGCTGCTATGTCCCTCACTCTCCTCAGCCAGGGAATCTATAGTCCCCAGTTCATTGTCATACATTCCTCAATTATGATTCTATTCAATGATAGAGATTCATTATTCCAGACCCTGTGCCAGAGCATTATTGAGTAAGTCCTTAGAATATCTTCGAGGTAGGATAGTCGTAACTCCCTATGGCAGATAGACGTATATGTACTCGGGGAAAGAAACAATAAGCGACTAATAAATGTATATATATTTACCTGCAAAGATGGGGTTGTCTGGAACCCCCATGCCTCTGCCCCATAAGATGCCATGCTCGTGCATTTTGCCTGATAGATAGTCAACATGTGTGTATTTGATCTTTTGCCCAGTTTGGCTGCAAAGGAAAATAGGGCATTAAAGAATCCTTGCCAGCTGGATTTTGCTAACGTCCTATTGAGGAAGCCATGAGCTTCTGCAGTTAAAGGTTACCTCTAGAAAGGTGAAAATGCCTGTGTATTTTAGTGGGGTAGACTGAAGCTGGAGGGTCAGTTTCAAATTGCTTTTGTGAACATTGGACACTGCAAAGTTCTTACTTGTGTTGATCCTCATATCTAAACCCTCCATAAAGGTACAACAGAAGTCCAATCGCCCATAAGGACAGTATCGTCCATGTAATAGACACTGTCCAACCTGGGGCATGTTCTTGCATGTTAACACCAACTCCCTCTCCAAATGGTTAATATACAGGAAAAAGAGAAATGGCTCAAAGATCCACTCTTGCTTAACACACCTGGTCACTTGAATGTCTCAGGGTACTTTCCTCACAACCTAAACCTTACTGCGGCTTTAAAATTTCTGTAAATTTCCCTAATGAGTTTGGTGATGAATCTGTCCATGTCAAAGTTGTCCGTTGTAGTATTCCCAGTTGCACATTCCTTTTAGAATTGTTATGTTTCTCCTGTGCCTGAACATTCTGTATCTGGGAGTTGGGCAGAGAGATAAGCTTTACTGTGCTGTGGATGTATAAGCTGTTACTTATTATAAACTACTTTTGTGCATCAATTCTTCTCACTGGATTACTTCACAATTTGGCGACGATCGGGATTCATCAAGAAGAAGAACCTCGCAAGAAGAATTTTTTTTTTTTAAAACAGCGTTCACTTTTCTCTAAGGTATTTAATAGAACTTGAAATTGTGTGTTGACTGCACCTGCGGCTGATTGTTGAGTTTGTGCCTTGATTGCACCAGCGGCAGATTATCTACAACTTGTCATTGATTTAGTATTTCAAAACTATCACGTTCATATGCTTGGTTTTACAGCATTGACGTGCACTTATACTGTAAACGCTGTTTAGAGAAACTGGAATACCGCTGTGAAAATTCTGGCTGTGGAATATTGTTCAACTTTTCAGTGGCTTTGAATCTTTTGCCCAGTTTTTATATTTTATGACTATTTTTACCAGTGGTGCTTATTTATTGTGAGGTGTGCAGAATTGGAGAAGCGTGTTAAATTGGTGTTTCTCCACATTGTTGGGACCCGGCACCGGCTGTCGTTATCGGGCAGCAGCTGGGTTAAGTTTAAACTGCACAGTGTTTGCTACGAAGTCTGGTGACATTTCCATTAGCTAACGCTCAACTCATGCATCATTTGAATAGCGCGGTTTACTTACAGCGCATTGCGTGTTCAGAAGGTTTGTCTCCCTGCCATTCTTCGAGTTGCCACAACGCCTCTGTCAAGAAATATTCTAGTCAGTGACATCAGCGCACAAGTGACATCAGCGCGTTTTTCACGTATTACGTTTTGTTTTGGCCGCCATCTTGTGTTTACACTCATCATCTAGCAACGCCAGTACGGAACAACATTTCAATCGGGCAACACCAGCATCGTTGTTCGCTATCGAAGGAGACTTGGTTTCCACATATTGGAAGTTATTCAAGGCATATTTTCATTTTTGCACCTGCAAATCGTTAATATCAAGTGAGAGTACTATCTATTTATTTTTCTCAACATCCAGACTTAAATATTAACTTTCAATACATTCTTATTTCAACTGCATGGACATCAGTAACAACTTTTATTATTTTAAATGATTATTTTAATATAAAATGTATTATATTGCATATATTTAACAAATTATTTATTCAAGGTTGCTTACCACATGTCATTCAACATGTCCAATATCATCTTTTCTCCACATTTACTGCCAGTGGCAGGTGAACCAAAAATGGAATGGGATCTATGGTACCCAATGTTCTTAGCTTATGTGGATGTACTGGAGCAGGATGGCTGTTCTCCTAAGAGAAAACTCGCACTTTTGAGGAATTGTTTAGGTGGGGCAGGTTTGAAAGAATTAGCCAATTTACCTCCTATAGAAAGTGCTGGTGACATTAATGTTTTTGAGGTGACTGTCAAACAAATGAGTATTAGATTTGGTAGAAAGATTAATACAGTCACGGAGAGATTTAAATTTTATTCTCGAGCACAGAAACCGGACGAATCCATTGAAGATTAAGTGGCTGCATGGTGCACTTAAGCCGGATCGTGTGCTTTTTGAAACGATAAATTTTGAACAAGTTTTGAGGGATCAGATAATGATGAAGACTAAGAGTAAGAACATTCAAGAACGGTTATGGATGGGAACAGAATCTTCCTTAAGCGCTGTACTAAATATAGCTAAAGGTATTGAGCAATCAGAAATTTTTGTTAGTGAAATTAGGGGCCAGACTATTAAAAGCAAGGACGTAATCCCTGAAGTGGATGTAGTAAAAGACCACACTAATTTTTTTTTCAGAACTAGATTTTATTGACAGTTCAGATATGATTGCAAGACATCCACAGCACTCCGAACACTGGAGGGGCTGTGAGCATATAATCAAGAGGCAGTGCAAAGCAATCAATACTACAAACAGGATAAGACATTAACTTTGAATTACCCGAACCCCTCCAACCCCAAAAAACCACCCCTCCCGGGTCCCACCCTAGCCCTGTTCACGATGGTTACCTGGATCTTCGTAAATCAGTCTATACAATAACGGTAAAGCACTCACACCCTCACCCCGGTTCACAGGACAATTGGTCTTCAGTTGCATTCTGTCGCGGCGGCGGTTCCAGCCACAACCCCCTGTAATCGGCCCACCTCTTCCAGATTTTAGAATGCTTTCTGGGGCAGCCACGTGCCTCAAACACTGGGCGTTCCAGCCCCATACAGTAATCCATGCCCCGTTTCCATTCCTCAAGCGGGGGAGCACTAGGGTCTTACCAGGCGCGGGCCACATCCCTCTTGGCCAATGTAAGGCCCAGGAGTAACAAGTGCCTTTTATAGATGTTGCCACCCACCTGCTCCAAAACATGCAAGAGGCCTAGCTGTGATGTACGTGGGAGCTGCCAACCCAGAACCTCATCCAAACAGTCCCATGTGTGCCTCCAAAATCCCTCCAGAGCCCCACAAGTCCACACGGTATGGAGGAACGTGCCCACCTCTCTGCCACATCTCAGACAATCCGGGGAGGCAATCAATCCGGCTCGCCACAGCATCTCTCTCGTGTATTAAGCCCTATGCAGGTATTTGAATTGAATGAAACGCAGTCGTACGGCTACGGCCGCTTCCCTCGGAGCCGCAAGGGCCTCCCTCCATCCCTCCTCATCAATTTCTCCAACATCCCTCTCCCACTTGGACCGAAGGCCATCTAGGGAGGACGGACAATGGGTAACACGGGATTGGTAAATGCAGGATATTTTCTTTTCTGTCAAATCTCCCATAAATAGTTTAGCCTCGAGCGGACTAAATTCCGGCAGAGAGTCTAACCCCTCCAAGGCGGGGGAGATAGCGTGGCGGAACTGCAGGTATTTAAAGAACTGGTTACGTGGCATATCATATTCGTCCCTCAGGTCCTGAAAGGATTTAAGGGTTGTGCCCCTCATGACATGCCCCAGCGCCAAGATCCCTATCGAGTCCCAGCCGCGAAACCCCTGCAGAGTCGACAAGGCCGGCAAGCGGCCCTTTTGCCACAGCGGGGTCTCCCTAGTCAGCATATTCCACCATCCCATACGACTAAGTGCCCGACGCCAAACCTGGAAGACAACTTGCGTGACCACCGGGACCCTCTTCCTCTTCCCCGCCGAATATAGCAACGTGTGCAAAGTATCCGGGTCCATTAGGTACCTCTCCAGGGCGTACCCCGGGTCACCCCGATCCCCATACCACCATTCGCTGAGTACCAATAAGTGGGACGCTTGGTAGTAGGAGAGGATGTCCGAAGACGCTAGGCCACCGCAGTATGTAGAGAGGAAACTGGTGCGGAGGGCCACACGAATAGCACCTCCAGCCCAGAGGAAGCGGCCCAGCGTCAAATTAACCTGGCGAAACCATTGTGGCGGGATAGGATAGGGATGATTTTGTAGTTGATATAGCAGACGAGGGAGGGCCACCATCTTAAAGATGGCCGACCGGCCGTACAAGTTCAAGGGCATACGGGACCACGTTTTCATATCCGACCGGACCCTGTCCCAGACCGGAACGATATTGCGCTCCCACGAGACTCCAGGGATATCTGTCACAAAGACCCCAAGATATTTAAAGCCTCCTGTCGCCCTCTGTAAGGCGGATGCCCAAAATCCCAGAGTCACACAGCTGCCCAGGGTCCACAAGACGGACTTCTTTACGTTAAGATTAAGCCCTGAAACCTCACCAAACACCCTCATGATGTCTAGAACTCTTAGGCCTGACCTATTGAGATCCGTAAGAAAGAACAGCACGTCGTCCGCGTAGAGCGCTATTTGGTCTGACGGCCCAGCCTCCCATTCAAATCCCTTCAACTGCGTGTCCATTCGCACCCAGGCCGCAAGAGGTTCCACCGCGAGCGCAAATAGGTACGGTGAGAGCGGGCATCCCTGTCGGGTACCCCGCCCGATGGGGAAGACGTCTGAAATCACACCGGCCACCCCCACAGACGCTGTCAAATCAGTATATAGCAGCCGAACATACGAGAGAAAATGAGGGCCGAGATTTAGCCGGGGTAGGAGTGCTTGCATATAGACCCAGCTCAGTGAATCAAAGGCTCTATCAATATCCGCCAACAGAAGCGCCGCCTGGGAGCCCATGGCCCGCATCATTTCCAAGGCCACCTGGGCCCGCCTAATGTTGTGTCTAGTGGCCCTGTGTGGCATAAAGCCTGCCTGGTCCGGGTGGACCAGGGCGGTAATCAATGGGAGGAGGCGGTTGGCGAGCGCTTTCGCCAGTATCTTCGCCTCGATATTCAGAAGTGAGATAGGGCAGTACGATTCATGGCGTTCCGGCAGTCTTCCCGGTTTACAGAACACTACGATTTCGGCATGCCTCCAATCCGGCGGCAGCTGACCCAACTCCCTAGCCGCCAGAAATTTGTCCATGGCCTCCGCCTGGAGAGATTCTCGGGGGGCATACTGTGTTTCATAATAGCGCGCAAAGCTGTCGGCAATTACCCTAGGGTCAATTATAGAATTTCCGGCCTCATCTCTCAGCGCCGGCAGCGTCTGAGCTTGGAATTCGCTCTGGCACAGCCTGTACAGCATTGAGCTGGACTTGTCCCCCCATTGGTATATTCTACTCTGCGTTGCAAGCCAGATATGGCGTGACTCCTCAAGATGTAGGGAAGCAGCATCGCTCTGCGCCTGCAGTAGACGTCGTATGTCCTCCTCCGCCCCAGTCTCCGTGGACCGCGCCTCTAAAGCCCGAACGCGATCCGCCGCCATCTCCTGGTCCTCCCCTCGCGCCCTACGTGCCCTCGCGCACCAGGCTATATCCACCCCTCTAAGCGTAGGCTTCATGGCCTCCCAGAGGGTCACCACGTCCGAATCCGCATATGGGACTGGTAGTCGTCCTGCTGCAGGTGCCAAGTAGAGAGGCGCCATCGGAATGGCTGCCGCCTCCTGTCAAGGAGGATGTCAATCGCAACGGGGGAGTGGTCAGAGAGCACACGCGGCAGTATGGCAGTCGATGTCACTCTTCCCATCATGACGCATGCGACAAATAAGTAGTCTAACCGTGAGAAGGACCGATGGACCGCCGAAACATAGGTATATTCCCAACTGTGTGCGTGTTGATAGCGCGAGGCATCCATCCATCCCATGCCTCTCACCAAGTCATTCAGTTTCGTAGGGGCAGCCGCCAGTTGTCCGCCATCCGGCCTGTAACGATCCACGGTTCCATCCATAACGTCATTCCAATCACCTCCAATCACCGCAAGCGCGTCTGGAATCTCGGCCCAAACAGTGAACAGCTTCTCCACCAGAGACCATTGTAGGGGGGGGGGGAGCATACACACTACCAAAGACCACCTGTTCCCCATCAATCATTCCTTTGATAAAAACATATCTGCCCTGAGCATCTATCCAATGCGTAGAATGAACATAAGACAACCTGCGGTGAACCAAGACCGCCACACCCCGGGATCCCCGTACGAAGCCAGCATGGAACACCTGATGATACCCATATCGCTGCAAACTCAGAGTCATGGTACCTAGGAGATGAGTCTCTTGCAACAGTAGAACATCAGCCTTCTCCTTTTTCCCTTGCCGCAGCACAGCGCCTCTTTTAATTTTATCTAGCATGCCCCTCACGTTCCAACTCACAATTCGTAGCGCAGCTCGGGGGAGCTCCGAAGCAGAACCCCTAGCCGCCATCAACTAGATAGAGCAGTAATCGCCTGGGTGTATGTGAGTGCAATGAACCATAAAACATGTACCCAACCAGGTGGACCATCGTGTGTGAACAAGTTGCCCCTGTGGACCCTAACCCCCAACGGGAGGTCAGCGGCCACCCACTCCAATGGATCCCCATTAACCACTCCCTCAACCCCCAACTAGCCTCACCAGGTGGGCAAGGAATGTCTGCGGGCGACTGTACTGCTGCTACCCTGGGGCAGTAGTCCACCTCCCCATCCCCCCAACCCCCTCCCACCCCGCATCTCATAACTGTTTGTCTAGTCCATAACGCAGGTTAGCAGAGCTTCGGCCATCGTCCGACATCTCAGGCTGGGCCACTCTCAATCGCCTGCAGAGTCCATTCCACAACTCAACACAAATAAGAACCGCATGACTCTTCTCCTTTCAAGAAGTTGACTCCTGGGAGTTCGGAGGAGAAGTCTCCTCCGCTGCGCTCTTCTTGGCTGGGGACCCCTTAGTGGAGCGGGACCGCCAGTTGCTCCTACTGCGTGAGCGTCGGTGGGTCTGCCGCGGCTCCGTTGAGGAGGATGAAGCAGAGTCCTGGGCCGGTGGAGTGTGTGGTCGAACTCGAACTGTCTCATCAGTCCATGTAAACACCTCTTCCGGAGAATTGAAGAACATGGTTCGAGATTGAAAGACCACTCGTAGGCGGGCCGGGTAGAGGAGGGCGTACTGGATTTTGAGTCCCCTCAAGCGAGCCTTGGCCTCTGTGAAGGATGCCGTTGACTCTGTACCAGCTTAGTGTAGTCCGGGAATATCATAATTCGATGATTGTCGCACATGAGAGGTTCCTTCAGCCGAGCTTGCTTTAAAATAGTGTCCCTATAGTGATAGTTAGGTAGTTTGGCTATGACCGGTCAATCAATCAATCAATCAATCAAAGACATTTGTAGAGCGCACTACTTACCCGGAGGGTCTCAAGGCGCTTGGGGGGGGGGGGGGGGGTGCTGCTACTGCTCGAACAGCCAGGTCTTGAGCTTCTTCCTGAAGGAGAGGTGGTCTTGGGTCATGCGCAGGTCGGTCGGGAGGGAGTTCCAGGTCTTGGCGGCCAGGTAGGAGAAGGACCTTCCTCCTGTTGTCGCCCTTCGGATGCGGGGGATGGCGGCGAGGGCGTGGTTGGTCGATCGGAGGTGGCGTTTGGGAGCGTAGAAGTTGAGGCGGTTGTTGAGGTAGCTCGGGCCTTGGTCGTGTAGGGCTTTGTGTGCGTGGGTGAGGAGACGGAAGGTGATTCTCTTGTTGACGGGGAGCCAGTGCAGGTCTCTCAGATGTCCGGAGATGTGGCTGCGTCGGGGGATGTCGAGGATGAGTCTGGCTGAGGCGTTCTGGATCCGCTGGAGTCTCTTCTGGAGCTTGGCGGTGGTTCCGGCGTAGAGGGCGTTGCCGTAGTCCAGACGGCTGGTGACGAGGGCCTGGGTGACCGTCTTCCTGGTCTCGGTGGGGATCCACCGGAAGATCTTCCGTAGCATGCGCAGAATGTTAAAACAGGACGCGGAGACGGCGTTGACTTGTCTGGTCATGGAGAGGGAGGAGTCCAGGATGAAGCCCAGGTTGCGTGCGTGGTCTGTCGGTTTGGGTGCGGTGCCCAGGGCGGGGGGCCACCAGGAGTCGGCCCAGGCGGAGGGCGATGAGCCCAGGATGAGGACTTCCGTCTTACCTGAGTTCAGTTTCAGGCGGCTGGTCGTCATCCACTCGGCTACGTCTTTCATCCCTTCGTGAAGGTTGGCTCTGGCGGCGGCGGGGTCGTTGGTCAGGGAGAGGATCAGCTGGGTGTCGTCAGCGTAGGAGATGATGTTGAGGTTGTGTTGGCGTGCGATGGCCGCGAGGGGGCTCATGTAGACGTTGAAGAGGGTGGGGCTCAGCGAGGATCCTTGAGGGACGCCGCAGATGACTTCGGTGGCCTCTGACTTGTACGGTGGTAGACGGACTCTCTGTGTTCTTCCTTCGAGGAAGGAGATGATCCATTCCAGTGCCTTCTCCTGGATTCCGACGTTGCTGAGGCGCTGCACTAGGGTGCGGTGGCAGACAGTGTCGAATGCCGCGGAGAGGTCTAGGAGGATGAGGGCCGCTGTTTCTCCGTTGTCCATCAGGGCTCGGATGTCATCGGTGGCAGCGATGAGGGCGGTCTTGGTGCTGTGGTTGGCTCGGAAGCCAGACTGTGAGGGGTCGAGGGATCCATTAGTCTCAAGGAAGGCGGCCAGCTGTTTGTTGACGGTCTTCTCGATGACTTTGGCTGGAAACGGGAGGAGCGAGATGGGGCGGTAATTCTTGAGTTCGGTGGGGTCCGCTGTAGGTTTCTTGAGTAGGGCGCTGAGTTCGGCGTGTTTCCAGCTCTCCGGGAAGGTGGCGGTGTCGAAGGATGTGTTGATGATGTCCCGCAGGTAGGGTGCGATGACAGCGTCGGCTTTGTTGAAGACGTTGTGAGGGCAGGGGTCGGTTGGAGATCCGGAGTGGATGGAGTTCATCATGCGGACGGTGTCTTCGGTGCTGATCGGAGTCCAGGCGCGGAGGGTGGTGGTGGGGGGCGGTGGTTCGGTCGTGGCGTGCGTCGGTTGAGTGCTGAAGCTGTTGTGTATGTCCGGGATCTTGTTGTGGAAGTAGGAGGTGAGGGAGTTGCAGAGGTCTTGCGATGGGGTGATGTCGTTGTTTCCGGCGTTGGGGTTGGAGAGCTCTTTCACGATGTTGAAGAGTTCCTTGCAGTTGTGTGCGTTGTTGTCCAGCCGGTCCTTGAATGCAGTTTTCTTGGTGGCGCGGATCAGTTGGTGGTGCTTCCGGGTGGCAAGCTTGAGGGTGGTCATGTTGTCCGGTGTTGGTTCCCTTCTCCAGGCTTTCTCGAGGGCTCGGCAGTTCTTCTTGGAGCTCTTGAGTTCGTCGGTGAACCATGGGGCCTTCTTGCTGCCGGGTCTGCTGGGCGGGGTCCTCAGTGGGGCGAGTTCGTCCGCGCAGTTGCTGATCCACTTCGTGAGGTTGTCAGCGGCCTGGCTGGGGTTCGCTGAGCTGGCGGGAGGGTGCTGGCTCAGGGAAGCGGCGAGCTGGTCGGCTGTGATCTTGTTCCAGCTTCTTCGAGCAACCTGTTGCTGGTGGTGGTGGATCGTCGTTCTTTTGAAGGTGAAGTGGACGCAGCTGTGGTCCGTCCAGTGGAGTCCGGTGGCGTGGCTGAAGGCGATGTCTTTGCTGGATGAGAAAACGGCGTCGAGTGTGTGTCCGGCGAGGTGGGTGGGGGTGGACACCAGCTGCTTGAGACCGAGGTTGGCGAGGTTGTCGAGCAGGGTGATGGTGTTGCGGTCGTTGTTGTTCTCCAGGTGGAAGTTGATGTCTCCCAGGAGGATGTAGTCAGCGGAGGGGAGGGCATGTGGGCTGATGAAGTCGGCGATGTCCTCACTGAATTGAGTGCGTGGTCCCGGGGGTCGGTAGATCAGGGTGCCTCTGAGGGTGGTTTTGGGGTCCGTGTGGATCTGGAAGTGCAGGTGTTCGGCGGTTGTCAGGGTGTCGTCGGTGTTGGTCGTGATGCGGATGGTGTCCCTGTAGATGATGGCGATGCCTCCTCCTGTGTTGTTGATGCGGTCCCTTCGGGTGATCTTGTAGCCCTCCGGGATGGCGATGGCGATGTCGGGCGCTGAGGAGTCGTTCATCCAGGTTTCCGTGAGGAAGGCGATGTCAGGGGCTGTGGTGTCGAGGAGGTTCCAGAGTTCGATGGCGTGTCTGTGGATGGAGCGGGTGTTGAGGAGGATGCACTTCAGGTGGTTGCTGCTGGTGTTCGGCTTGGCGGGTGTTGGTGCGGGACAGGTCCGGATGCAGGTGAACTTGCAGGAGTGGCAGCTGAAGGGTCCGTGGGTTCGTCTCGGGGTGGCTCGGTGGCATCCCGGGATTCGGCCGGTGTTGAGTGCGTTGAGGGTGGCGGCGTCGTAGGTCCGGCGGGTGGGCTGGTGTCTGCGGGGGCCAGGGGTCCTGGCACTGGGCGCGGTCCAGGCGCGGACGGGCGCAGACGGGCTTACCTTTGGCGCACCTTCAGTGCTCAATCGGTGCTCCCGCTGCGCGCGTCCGCTGCGCGGTCGCTCTGGGGGCGTCATAAGAAGGGAGCCGTGAGGGAGGGTCAGCTGGGGGCGGGAGCGTCTTAGCCAATCGGCTGGCGGGGGGGCGGGTCTGCAGGCAGGCAGCGGCGGCGGGAAAACCGGGTGCGGGCTTCTCTGGCGGCCCTGCGGCGGCTGGGGCGCCGGGAGCAGGCGTCGATGGAGATCGGGCGTCACAGGCAGCAGGAGGGCACAGGAGCAGGAGTGGGGATCGTGGGGCGACCAGGCCGGTAAGGGCGCAGTGGTAGTGGTCGTGGGCGCTCTCCAACTGGCGGCTTCGGAGCAAGCGCCCTGTGCTCCCGCTCAATGACAAAGCAGCGAGAGAGGGACTCCGCCGGCAGATATCCCTCCAGCCATTGAGTGAGGAAAGCCTCCATGTTCCCTTTCTCACAATCCTCTGGAAAACCGACTAACTGTAGGTTGTTGCACCAAGCCCGCCCTTCGGCATCCTCCGGCCGAAGCGCCAGGCCTTTCTGGATCCCTTCCATGGCGGCGACTTTCTTCTTCAATATGGCCACGTCATCCTCCACCCCGGTGATCCTTGTTTCGGCCTTGGTGATGCGTGCCACTGCGTTTCTTAGGTCCTGGCGCAGAAGTGTAACATCAGCTCCGACTGCCCCTATCTTGGCGTCCAGGGCATCTCTAGACTGAGTGATTGCCGCCAATATTGCAGCAGTGTCCGGCCCCTGGGGTGGAGGGCCCCCGGCAGCCCCCGCCGCCCCAGTAAATTTATCAAGGGTGCCTTGTTTCGAGGATCCGTGCCTCCTCCCCCTCTGGTCATGGTCAATAGCCGGTGAGGACTGCTCGGTAGGGAACTGCCCCTTGCAATCAACCCGGGTTCACCGTCGCGGCCCGGGGGGACCCTCCGCCAGCCGCCCACCGGCAGGCCCACCAGTCAGCCCCCCCGTGAAGTTTCGGGCACAAGCGGTCAGTTAATTCACAGTCAGGTGCGCCGGGACAGGCAGACCACCTTCACCGTGCTGTGCAGGCCTCGAAGTCTCTACAGCTCGCCCCGAGTTTCCACTCAGCTCCACAAGCCCGTGATCGGGACGCGACAGCGCAATCACCAGGCCCCGCGCCGCCTCTGCAGTCCCCACGCGAGCAGGAAGGCCAGTATCGGGGGTGGCGTATCAAATCACGTTCCCAAAGCCCTGGGTCACCGCTCCCCGGCAAGGGGGCTCCCAAGGGGGGGGCACGCCGCGGCTCGATTCAGCCGCCGAGTCGTGGGCCTCTGTGGCAGTAGATCAGGCACCCACCAAGCACCTCTGTAGAAGGGTGGCGTGCCCACACCCCCGGGACCAGGTCAGCCGTGGTCCGACCTGACCGCCGGAATCCCCACGGTCCCTCCTCCGCTCTGCACAGTCACCGCCTCGCGCCCCCAGTGTACACTCACCACCGGGATTGCGCCACTAGATCCAGGCCTCACTCGGGTCCCCGCCGCCACCAGCAGTCAGATGAGCAGCTCCGCATCGGCCGCAGCCTCTCGGCAGCTCCTCGGTCCCCCAGGGGCACCACCAGGTCCGACCCGGAGCTCCGCCGGTGGCCCCTCGGCAGTGTCTAAGCTCCAAGTGGGGCCGGGTCGCAGCGTCGCCGCCCCTCCTCTCCCGCTGTCCGCCCGCTCACTCCTCGGGCTTCGCCAAAATTTACGTCCCGGCTGCAGCCGCCGGCACAGGCCGCACCGCCCCCGGTGCCCGCCGCGCCCGTTCCGCACCTCTGGCGCGGCTAGGAATCTCCCCACATCTGCCGGACACCTTCCACCGTCTGTTAATGCCGCGGGATGGGCATAGGCATGGGGGAAGGCAGGATAAATAGCCAGAAAATGATGCGGCGGGACGGAGCTCTACAAAGCCGCGTCCGCCATGGCAGCCGCCGTAGCCATGCCACGACCACACTAATTTTAAGAAATCTTCTTTCATTCTCACTAAGAAAGAGAATTTTGGAAAAGATAAAAGTTTCTTTGGAAAAAAAAGCTCAAGTGGTTTGTTATAGGTGTGGTGGTAATGACCATGTAGGAAGTTATAGAGGATGTCCCGCATGGAACAAAATATGCATTAAATGCAAGAGACCCGGACATTTAAGCAAGATGTGTAGATCTTCACAAAAAGTTAATTTAGTTTCATTTGAAGAAAGCGAAAATCCTGAACCAATGACAGAAATCAATAGTTTATTATGTATTGGTGATACCAAGCATAAAAGTTTTCCAAGTGATAATATTTCTGTAAATGGTAAAGATATTTCCATGCTAATTGATTCATGTGCTTGGTACACTATTATAGGTAGGGATGTATTGAACAAATTTTGGAGTTCTACAAAACTATTACCACCTGATGTTCAACCAGGGGGTTATTCTGGTTACAAAATCAACCTTAATGGGTTTATGTGGGCTGATCTTAAGTTCAAGGGTAGGACAACCAGAGGGAAAGTCTACGTAGCAACCAAAGGGGCATCCATCCTTGGTTGGGCCCATCAACAAGAAATGGGAATTAAGCTTGATCCCAACGCTTCTCCACCTGTATATATTGGGCCTCCTGAGAATAATGAGTTCACTAGTGCTATAAGAAATACATTTCCCTCGATCTTCACCGACAATTTAGGTGAATTTGTTCATTTCCAACACAAAATTATTCTCAAGGAAGGTGCAGTTCCAGTCTGAAATAGAATCAGAAATGTACCTTTGGCTTATCAGGACAAATTAAAGTTGATTTTATCTGATTTAGTATCAACAAAAATTATTGAACCCACAGAATCTTCTCCATGGGTTTTTCCAGTAGTTTTATCCCTTAGGAGCAATGGCAAACTTCGCTTATGTGTGGACCTTCGTAGTCTAAATATAGAAATTTGGATTGACAGGCATCCCTTACTCCACATCCACAAATTAATTTCCACACTTTCTGGTGCTTGTGTCTTTTCCACAATAGATCTTGCTAGCGCATATCACCAGGTGGTTCTACATGAAGAATCTACATTTTTAACTACTTTTATCACTCCTGAAGGTATGTTTCATTATTGCCGCATTCCATTTGGCTTGGCTAGTGCAGCCTCTGCTTTCCAAAGACTTATGAAGGCAGTTCTTGAGGGGTGTGCTGGTGCCATCGCCTTTAAAGACGATATCTTAATCTTTGGAAAAGACTATGAAGACCAAGATAAACATTTGGACAGAGTATTGCAGTGTGTACAAGAAAAAGGTCTGACTTTAAATTTTTCCAAGTGTAAATTCAGGCAAAGTAAAGTAGAATACTTGGGCCATGAGATTTCTTCCCAAGGTATTAAGCCCAAGTTCAATCACATTCAGAGTATTTCAAGTGCTCCTGCTCCATCAACAAAAGAACATCTCGTATCTTTTCAAGGTCTCACTGAATTCTATAGCAAATTTGTACAAGATTACTCTTCCAAAGTTCATCCATTGAGATCTTTGTTAAAGAAAAATTCAAAATTTGTATGGAACAATGAACAACAAGTTGCTTTTGAACTTCTTAAAAAAGAAATTGTGAATGCTCCTTTTCTACGACCATTTGAAATTGGTAAAGATTGTATTGTATGTGTTGATGCTAGCAATGTTGGACTAGGTTCTGTACTAATGCAAAGAAATATGGGTGAAGAATATGTGGTTTCATATGCATCAAGAACTCTTCGAGGGGCTGAATATAATTATTCCACTATCGAAAAGGAACTGTTAGCATGTACATGGGCTGTGCAACATTTCAGGCAATTTGTATGGCGCACCAAGTTTCGTTTACGAACGGATCACAAACCATTAATTAATATGCTAGCAGCGGGAGGTGGTAGAACTTTGACTGCTCTCTTAGTACGTTTAGCGGGCAAAATGCAAGAATTTCAGTGTGTGGTCGAATATGTTCCTGGACGTCTTAACGTACATGTTGATTGTATGTCTCGGTTACCGTCATCTGACACTTTGGATATTGCTAATATTGGTATAGACTTTGATGTAACATTTTCTATTGAAGATGTTAATAGTGAGAATTCCAAAGTTTTTTCTGATGTTATTTCCGAATTGAGTGGAAAGCTGCCATGTGCCAAGACAGTGATTTGTCTGATATTGTAAAATTCATGCAACTAGGTTGGCCTGAGGAACGCAAGTTATCTGGTGATCTCTTATCCTTTTGTAAAATAAAGGATGAACTTATGTTCGATGTTGAATTTGTAACCAGAGGTGATAAAATTGTTCCCCCTAGAATGTTAAGAGAGAAAATAATTTTAATGGCCCATGAAGGCCATATGGGCATGTCCAGTACAAAAAGGCGGATAAGGGAATTTTATTGGTGGCCAGGAGTAGATGGTATGGTTGACAAATGGGTTGATCATGTTCTCCGTGTGCTAAGAGTGACAAATCTGTCAAACCTTTGGCTGTTGATGTGTCTCCTGTTGAGTTTGTTACAAGTCTGTGAAAGAAATTTGGCATTGACATTATTGGTCTTCTTAATTTGTCTACCAACAAGGATGTATTTATTTTAGTGTTAATCGATTATTTTTCTAAATGGCCTGAGTTGAAGGTGGTTGATAAAATTGGCTCTGCGCAAGTAATTGAATTTTTGGATGAAGTTTTTTGTAGGGAAGGTATTCCAGCAGAAATTGTCTCAGATAATGGCCCCCAATTTATCAGAAGAGAGTTTGGGTTGTTTCTTGATAGATGTGGAATAGTACATAAAAGAGTTTCTAATTACAACCCTCAAGCCAATGGTCAGATAGAACGCTTTAATAGAGTTATTAAAGAATCTATTCAATTAGCAGTTAGGAGTAGTTTAGAGTGGAAAAAAGCTTTGTGTGCGACTTTATTGTCTTACCGTACTTCTCCTAATTCTGTGACAGGTTTTTCCCCTTTTGAGCTGTTACGTGGTAGAAAACCTGGTTCCAAACTTTTACCTTGGTGGATGAAGATTAAAATTCCTGGTGATTCTTCTTTGGATTTTTTTCAAGTTAGAGATACATTTTTGAAGTACCAAGACAAGACGAGAAGTAATTCGCTGAGTGCATCTACTCGTAGATCAAAAATTAAGGTTGGATATTTTGTACGCGTTAAATTTCGTGGTTTTTATGGCAATAGGTGGTGTAAATGGTCTGACCAATGCAGAGTGTTGGAAGTGTTTAGCAAGGCTGTTAGGGTTGAGGGTGGGAAAATTTGGAATTTTAGACGCATTTCTTTATGCAAGATGGAAAATTCCAAGATGATTTCCCAACAATCTTGTTCATCCAAGTCTGGTGACAACATTGAAAGTTATTCTGCAATGTTAGATACATTTGAAGGTGATGTACCCATTTTTGATACTGCAGTGTCTGATTCTTTGACTCCTAGCAATTTTCAACATCCGGTTTCCTGTGAGAATGACAAACCTGTGGATAATGTTAGTATAGAACCTATTAATGTGATTGGTGTAAGGAAAAGTGCTTGGATCAAACATACTCCTATCAAATTGCGAGATTATTGTTCGTTAGTTTTATTTGTTTTTATATATTATTATCATTTGTTTTAATTATTTTTTTAAATTATTTTTTATAGGGGGAGAGGTGTGTAGTATTCCCAGTTGTACATTCCTTTTAGAATTGTTATGTTTCTCCTGTGCCTGAACATTCTGTATCTGGGAGTTGGGCAGAGAGAGATAAGCTTTACTGTGCTGTGGATGTATAAGCTGTTACTTACAATAAACAACTTTTGTGCATCAGTTCTTCTCACTGGATTACTTTGTCCGTGATATACAATTATTTGCTGTGGGAACCCCTGGCAAAAGCGCTTGATAGATCCCTAAAATCCAAGAAGAAGGAACCTTGCCTGGCAGCTATTTACTTCCCGAACTGGAAGGACAGATGGAGACATTGATCTTCTATCACAAACCCTCTCCTGAACCAGTACTGAATGTCCAAAAAGTGCCAGTCTCCTCAGCCCACTCGCTGAGGCGAGAGAGTAAGACACGGCCCAGAACCTTCACCATGGAGTCTAGGAGAGAGACTGAGTGAGAACAACTAGGGCCCTATCTATTTTTCCTTTTGTAAAGACTGAGATAATTAGTGGCTTGGACCATGATGGAATTTTAGTGGAGGAGCTTGTTGCCCAATATACGTTGGTTAACAGTATTGCCTGTAGCTAGAGATTACTCTTGAATAGATCGAAAGGGATCTCATCAGGGCCAGGGGCTGTCTAACTGGGGCTAGCTCTAATAGCCTCTATCACTTCTTCCAAAAAAGGACATTACTTGGGGCAGAAGCGTTCCTTTTCTAAGCAGGATAGGTCCCTATCGCCTCCCTTCCCTCCCCTATAGGAGTAAACTCCACCAAAGAACGAGGCCCATTCATGACCAAATATGGCTGTTTCAATTGAATGTTCCTCTGAATCTTCAAGAAAAGGTTTATTTACAATTTCACAAAAGACTTTCTGATTGCTCTCTTAAAACTGGCTTCATGTAAATCATCCCAAGCCTGGAATTTTAATTTGTTTTTCATATCTGTGTTTGCCTTCTTATAAGCATTCCTAAACTGCGCAACATCAAAGGCTGACCTGGGATTTTTATGGAAGGAGAGCATTATTTTGTGTGTATTCCAGTGCATATAACGTCAAACCACCCCCTTCTCTTTGCTGAACTCCCTTTGGAAGGCTTACATTATACTGCCTTCACAGCCTTGGATAGGGTAATAAATGCACTCTTTATGTTAATCGCTTCAGCCTCTGTGTCTAGTCAAACATCGAATGTGGCCAATCAAGACTGGTGTACCATAGATGGGAATCTGCTTTTTATGTGGACTTAATTCCCGAATTGGCTGTTAACGTCAGTTATAGCCCCATCAGAAATTATATGTTTTGTGGAAAACTACATTTTTTACAAGGGCATTTTGCCTGCTTAAAGCAGGCTAAATATGCATGGGGAAAGCTGCCACAAAAAGGGAATAATATCCAAGAATTAATGTGGAACCTGATTCCATGTACTATTACCCATTTCTCAGGGAATAATCTGTGATAAAATTTCTATATCCCAGAATTTCTAATGCCTGTTATAACAGTATTTCTGCTGGGGTATTCCCGCTGTAGGAGTCCGGCTTTCTTCCTTGTACTTGGGGCATTTGACCTTCATAATGAGAAGACTGTAATTCCAAATGGGGCTGATATTGTCTTCATTGGTCGAGTGAGGAGTTACAAATAATGTGGGGAAAACACATTTTCCTTTTGTTTTGACACAACCGCGTTGCCTGCAAAACGGAAGTGAATTGTTCGAGAGCAAACATGCCACGTAGTCCTGAAAATCTGGTAGCAATTGGTACAGAAACATCAATTTGTGCATCTTATTGCCGTTAAAGGGTGAACCACTTGCAATGGTCTGGTACTCCCACATCCAAGAAGCATCAATACTCACTGTATCAGTGCCTCTGGGTGTGGGAATACTGATGCAGGAGTTTTCACGTGTTGTAATATGCTTGGAGCGGAGGCTCCCTGTGATCCTAGAGAATATGATGATGTACTCAGACTATCTGAAGCCCTATCCAGGTAAGTGATGAGAAGCCTTGATTAGATTATAACTAAGGTTCCCAGTTTTCCATTTTTATGGATTTTTACTGATAGATAAATACATGAAAAAATATATTTTCTGCCTGCATTTTATTTTTAAAAGAGGATAAATACAGAAAATGTGGCTTCTTTTTAATTGACCTTCAGTTCTGTCTTTCATGAATTATAGGCCAACAGCTAGACAGATGGACAACATAGGAAATTTGAAAACAAGGTGCAATTTCCTTAAATAAGGTCAACATACATTTGTGGTATAATGCTAATATGTACCAGTGGATGTATTGTTATGTAATATTTATCTGCATGAATAGCTAAAAACACAACAGATATCGAAGTATGAGTGTGCGCCTTATCAGTTAAACAAATATGGAAATGGACAGTATTACGACTTCTTTTATATGCAAAATACAAAAGAAATATGGAAAAATACAGATAAACTGGGCAAAAAATAAATATGGATAAATACAGCCGGAAATGGGGAAAAAGGGAATACCATAAAACCGGGAGCCCTCATTATAATTTCACAGAATGTAAACAGCAGTTACCATGGTCTCTGCTCATTTGTCTTTTTGAACAATTAACCCTAAAGATTGTGTTTTCGTAAAATAGTATTTGTTCCTAATTAATGACAATGGAGCTTTTGGAATATATCCTGTAGGTTAAGAAAGCTTTTACAATGCGAGCACATGCATTGAAGATTAAAAGTCAATTTAAGTGGCATGCAATTATGGGCTGGATGATTGGTTTGGTTGATTCTATTATATGCCCTTGATGTTAAATAGTGCAGTGTTTCATGCACGCAGCAAGTTTTTTCAAATGTGTCATTGAAGTGTAAAAATTGATATGTGGTGGTAGTAATATGCACATGGAATACATGTGCCTATGTAAGCAGAAGGCCAGCAGTTACGTCAAAACAACATAACAGCACAACAAGACACACCATATTACAATACTCCAACACTACAAAAACACAGCAGCAATAGAAAACCATAGCATAACAACACACCAACCACAGTACAAAGCACAAGACATAAACTCACAGCAGAGCATAAATATAAAAATATAAAAAAACATAACAATGACAAGGCAACAACATACTCACACAGCACAATGTAATACTACACCACCACAATCAATAACACCAAAAAATCTACAAAACATAATACACAGTTAAAATAACATAACTACAACACTACAATTGTGTTATATTTTTGTATTGTGTGTGAGAAGTTGGCCGGGTATATGATGTCCCCTATTCAAGTGGGCACCCTGTATCAGTCCAAACAACCCTTATGGTGATGGTTGTAAAGTCAACCTTATAGACCAGCTATCCTAGTGGTAGCATGGACAAAGCAGTCTTAGGCTAAAACTTCAGAGATCATGTGAAACCAGCTGTTTTACCAGTAATAACCCCTTGAATATCAAATGAAACCACACAAGGTATATATCAAATATATATGTATTTATTACTAACACAACCCCTCTGCACTCTTTATGAGGTCAGAGTTCGAGATACAGCACAAGTTACTCAATAAGCATACTATAATTTGCACAAATACAATTCTGCCCTAGGGGCCTCATGAACCACATACTAAGTAAGTGGTATAAGAACCACTTCAGGAAAGGGGAATAGGCCTAGGGCCTAGAGAATCGCTGGGGCTACACTGGACAACCACAGGCGGCGTGTGCAGTGTCTAAACACACACGCAGGTTACCATAGAGTTATAATGGGAATGTAAAAGTTACAAAGTAATAGATTTCGGACACTTCCGGATGGACTACGGGAAAGCCCTGTTAAACTAGGACACTTGGATAGTTAATACACACTGGAGCACCGGAGTACTTAAGATACCTCACCCAGGGAAGCCGGGTGCATAGGTGTTCTTTTGTGTCGGGTTTCGTCGCTGAATCCTATGGAGAGCTGCAAGAAAGTGCTGCAGGCGACCAGGAGGAAAGTGTCCGGTTGGATCCAAGGGTGGATCAGAGTCGAGAAGAACCTGAAAGCAGAGGGGATAGAGTCTGGGTCACAAGCCAGTGACCAGGAAGGAACCAGAAAGGAACCAGGCGATGTTGAGATGCAATCAGGTGAAGAGGTGAAGCTTGTCTCCATAGCCACGAGGTCCAGGAGGTGTCGACGACAACCAGGAGCTGGAGTTGAGCTGTCCCACAATGAATCTAGCTGTTGACCGTGTCGGTATCCGGATTGGACCTAACAAACCTTGGCAAATGCAATCCATGCAGGATTGTAAGATTGGCTTCTGTTCAGACCAGCAAGGTCTGGGGAGCTTCTCCTTTGCAGGGAAGCTGGAGCAAGACTGGAGCAACCAGGCAAATGGTGTTGATTCAGAGATTCATCTCCGTAGGGCTCACTAGCCAATGGGCTAGCAACCGGGAAGATGCGTTGAGCTGAAATGCAGGAGCGGGCCCCACGTGGCACTCGTGAAGTGTGGAGGGCTGAGCTTCGTTGCAAATGCTGCTCGGGTCTGGGGCTTTTCAAATCCCAATGCACAATTTTGAGGGTGCCTCCGAAGCTGCACGGTTAGCAAAAAGCAAGTAATCCAGGATGTCCGGTCCCACGTCTCTCGTGTCCGCCATGGGTCTCAGCTTTGCTGTGGATGTGGATTGGAGTCTGGAAGTCCAGTTCCTGAGTCGCTGAGTCTTCGGGTTCGGGCAGAAGCATCGACAAAGCAAACCGGCAAGTTACTGATGGTGCCTGTTTGCACAGGGTGGTCACTCCTTGACCACAAGGGAGATGTCTTCAGTCTTCCAGCCGATATGGAACGTCGAAGGTCCAAGAGTTCATTTCAGAGTTTCTTTCCAGGATAATCTAATGTCTTTAGACACAGCTCCTAATTTTATTCAAAGTAAGGGGCTGGATTACCTGCTAGGTCCCTCCTATGGGTGTAACCTGAGAAGGGGGTGGTTACACCCCTTTCTCTTTGTCCAGTTTTGCGCCAGAGCTGGGGCTGGAGTGCCCCAGCATTTGGTTTGAACCGGGCTATGCCCGGAGCACCTTTTGTGCCCCAGGCAGTGTCTGGAAAAGCATCTTTCCATTGAACCCACCCTGCCCCAATCCACTACAGGCTGTCTGGGGAGGTGCCAGCACCTCCCCTGACAGGAAACCTATTGTCCGGGCCTCCCCTGCTGGAGTTTCGTCTAGCAGCAGGAGGTCAGTCTCGTGCCTGTGGCAGCAGCATCCATTTTGTGATGCTGAGGCTCTGTTTAACTTTAACCGGGTAAAGCAGTAACTACATGTCTTCTCCCTCTAGAAGGGTGGAATGCTACCCCGGCCCCAGGACTGGCGGGGGGGGGTTAGTATTCCAAAGTGTTTGACACCTTACACAACATGTTTTGATAAAGCCAAACCAAAGTTAGCAGTAACCGTGAGGATTATAATGCACTTAAGTGTATATGGTATGGCTATATCATAGAACAGCTATAAGGACATGGTTCCGAAAGCTGCAGACAGGCTCAGCTCATGCTAGAGCACCATCTCACATAAAACCAAGCACTCTGCCTTCAGGATTGTCAAGGCCTGCCATAGGAGTGACTTATAGGTATATATGTGTCTATATATAAGGGTAGATATAGGAATACTATATCTAAGCAAGGGGTGATTACACCACCTTGCCCAAGCTGAGTGTTCAGCTTGTGGTGTCAGTTTGGATGGCCAGCCAGGGGTGGCATAATCCATGCCCCTGGTAGGCCTTGGATGCACCTATGCCCTGGGTACCTATGGTACGCTATACAGGGGCTCACAAAGGTGACCCAATACCCAATTGGATATGTACCTAAAGTACATGGAGTCCATTTTACAGAGAGAGCAGATAGCCTGGGGCCTTGAATAGCAGGATCCGAGGCCAACTAAGTCAAAAACCAGCTAAACACTAGGGAAAAAGTTGGGGCTAACCATATAGTCAGATATCCACCTTCCTACAGTGTTAAGGTGTATTGTTTTGCTTTGTGTTGTTTTGCTGCACTGTGCTGTGTAGCTGTGTGTTGTTATTGTGCTGTGGCTGTTTCTGTTGTGTTGGTGTGGTGTGTTGATATTATTATGAAATGTATTACTATGTTGTCTTTGGTGTAGCATTGTGGTGTATTGTTGTATGGTAGTGATAATCCATTGAAGGTCTAGTGAAAAATACAAGTTGTCACTTCTGAAGGTGGTGTCATAGATCCGCTACAGCTTCTATACATGCTGAACAAGCTTCAACCCCAGTAATACATCGTGAGAGGAAGAAGATGAAGGGACGTGCGGGAGAATTCGAAACCTCTTCAGACAAAATGATGCTCCGTTGAATGCGCAGAGGATCTTATTTTCCGATACAGCCAATAGAGCACTTCTAATGATAATAACATTTTACAATAAATAGTCTACAAAATTATATTTCCAAAATCCTCCTCTGCATTGAAAATAGAACTGAATAAACACATTTAACATTCTTGGTACGACGATTACTGCATCTAGTTTTATTGTATTAGTTTGACAAAATACGTGCAAATACTTCAATGAGCCGGATGTCTTGTGGTCACGCCAATGAAGTGTTCATGTTGTTCTGAAGGCATCGGATTGTCGCCCTGTTTCAGCGCCACAAAATAAACCGCAGCTCGTCAGTTGTTCATTAAATATGAACACACACATTTTGTTTCCAAATACAACTCATTTCCCTATCTCTCTCCATTTCCCCTTCATAGAAACGTGCTTGGGGCACTCTCGGGTGATGCTAGAATAATTTAAACTGTGGTTATTTCGTACAATCTTCTGCTGAAGTGAGCATCTACAGATCTGTGCTGCTAATTGCACACAAAGCTCACGCTCAGCAGCCTCTGGCATTTCCATATGAAATCCTTCTAGATGAGGTGACTGTGAGAGCAGGGAAACTGTATTACAGGTCAAAGCACCAGCCTTTCAGAAAATCATTTCCCATCACAGAGATGACCTAGAGGGGAAGCTGATGCATGAAAGTGGAAATGCTGAGAGGCATACTAAAGATGCGAAAATCCTTCACTTTTGGCAGACATGAAAAAGATGTACTCAAAGCTGTCCATCTGGCTTCAGACAGGGAACTGTGAGCTAGAATGCCGCGTTTACACCTCTTTATTATGAGGCCATAAACTGCAATTCCCCTCACTTTTGTCAAATAAAGGAATGTAATAAGAGATTGAGCAAGTATGTCTAACCCCCCTTGCAACAGACCAGACAGGCAAGATGGGCCCATTCTCCAACAGTGCTCTAATAAAAGTGTTCCCAAGCCAGGTGGGGATCCACTGTCCTGCAGCTGTTATCAACCCATCTCCTTCGTCAAAAGAGACGTAAAGATCCTGGCTGGATACTGGCAGCCTACCTTTTGTTTTTTAAGTTTGAAGTTTATTAAGGCATAAAGAAGAAAAGACAGTACGTGAAGAAACAGTCATAAGTTATAAAAAACAAGAAATCTCTCTTACATTATAATGAAATAGTTCATAGAAATAACGTAAAATAGAACAATATGTATTAAGAAAGTCAGGAATATTGAGGGTAAGGGAAAATCATTAGAATCACATATCGTAGAAGTGGCAAAAAGAAATCATAGTTTGCATCAATAAACTCATATATACTAAGATAAAACAATCACGGTGGTTTTTGAACTTCGACATTACGTAATGGAGAATTGGGAGATGGTCTGGAAATCCTGGATAGGTATTCGGTAAGGGGGATCCATAGAAGGTCACGTTTAATTGCTAGGGAAATAGGGGAGACAAAATTGGTGTCTAGACGATGGTTAAAACACACTGCGTTCCACCATGCAGAGAAGGAAACGTCTTTAGCCTGTTTCCAATGCGATGTAATATGATGAAAGGCTATGGCTATCAGGAGATCGAGTAGTTTGTGTTTATGGTGGGGTCCAGAAAGATCAGGGGAAAGGGAACCTAGAAAAATGTGAAGGATTGAAAAGGGGAGAGTGAGGTTGAAAATTCTTTGAATTTGGGACCAAACTAAATGCCAAAAATGGAGAATGGGAGGGCAGTCAAAGAGCATGTGTTTCAAATCAGCTATAGGACAAGAACAGGACCAACAGGTGGAAGGAGTGTCTAAGGAGAAAGAAGACAGAATTAAGGGAGTATATAATGTACGATTATAAATAAAAAATAAGGTTTGGGTAGTATTGGCAGCTCTAGATGTACTATGAATTTTAGACCAAATTTTATCCCAAAGAATAGGGGGCCAGTTTTGAGACAAGTCTTCCTCCCATGCCAACTCAACCTTAGATTTAGTGCGTTCAGTCGATGTTTGTAGAGCTTTATATAGAAAAGAAGCAGAGGGGGACTGGTCAAGGGCATTAGAGATGGAAAGGTGAGGTATAGGAATAGAGTTGGTAGTAGGAAGGGAGGAGAGATATTGGACAAGGGAGGGGATCAGCGATAAATATTGTTTACGAGAAGAGGAAGGTAATGAAAATTGGTTTTGAAGGAAGTGAAAAGGGAGAGGACAAGTATCAGAAATAAGTTGAGAAATCCATTTTAAACCACGAGAGTGCCAAGATTTCCAATAAAGTGAGCGATTACGAATTTTAAGGTGTTTATTATGCCAAATAGGTTGGGTGTGAATAGAAGAAGCAGAAGGGTAGGAGGATAACAAGTAAGGCTGAAGAAGAGAACGTGTGTGAGAAATGATAGGAGATCGGAGAGAGGAGACATTAGAGGAAAAAGAAAGAACTTCGTTAAAGTCATAGGGATGGAGGAAGGATGATTCTAGTGTCAGCCAGAGTGGAGGATAATACGGAAGATCTGAAGAGAGCCAACGTAAGGCTTGTTTTAAGGAAAAAGCAGTATGATACGATTTAAAATTGGGAAATTTGACCCCACCCAAAGATTTATCCCTCTTTAAAACAGAAAGAGCTATTCGAGATTTTTTACCTTTCCATAAAAACTTCAACAGAATAGAATCTATTGACTTGAAGTAATGATTAGGGATGTGAATAGGAGTCATAGAAATAGTGTAGAGGACCAAAGGAGCTAGCATCATTTTTATGGAATCCAAGCGTCCCCACCAAGAAAGAAAGAGAGGGTTCCAACGGTTGATAGAAGTAGTGATCTTAGTAGAGAGAGATTCGAAATTAAATTTGAGGGTATCAGAGAGATGAGGGGCGAACCAGACACCTAAATATTTAATCTTAGAGGGTTGCCAGGAAAAGCCAGAGGTGTCAAATAGATGCTTGAGGCATAACGGATTCAGGGGGAGGATTTCACATTTGTCCGTATTAAGTTTATATCCAGATACATTAGAGAAAGCAGAAACTTGATTAAGGAAGGAAGGTAAAGTTGTTTGAGGGTCTGAGCAGTAAAATAAAATATCATCAGCGTAGACCGATAACTTAACTTGTTGTTGGGGACCATATTGAAAACCAGAAATAGTCTCGTCTCGTCTAATTTTGGTTAAAAAGGGTTCTAAAGCTAGAATAAACAGAAGAGGAGATAGAGGACATCCTTGACGGACTCCTCTGCGAAGGGGAAAATAATCAGAAGTGATACCGTTCGCAAAAATGGAGGCATGGGGACTGGAATAAAGTAAAGAAATAAGAGAAATGAATTTGGGTGGAAAACCAAACCAACGAAGAGCTTGAAACATAAAATCCCAGCCTATTCTATCAAAAGCCTTTTCGGCATCGAGAGAAATGGCAGCTAATGGAGAGGGAAGAGAGGCGGCTCTACTCAAAATGTTAAAGAAAACACGAGAATTATCTGATGACAAGCGACCTTTAACAAATCCGGATTGCTCCGGACCGATAAGTTCTGGTAGCAGAGGGTCTAATCTAAGGGCTATAATTTTGGCGAAAATTTTATAATCAGTATTTACCAGGGAAATTGGGCGATAATTTTTACATAAAGTATGATCTTTATCTGGTTTGGGTATGAGACAAATTAATGCTTCTTGAAAAGTTCCCTGAGAAGAGCCAGATTGGACAAAGGACTGAAACAATGATAAAAGTCTAGGGAGGAGAAGAGAGGAGAAGTGATTGTAAAACTCAATAGTAAAACCGTCCGGTCCTGGGGCTTTGCCTCTACGGAGGATTGAAACAGCATGTGAAATTTCAGAGAGGGAAATGTCTAAATTTAATGATTGAAAATCAACATGAGAAGAGTGAGGGGAAGGGATATTCTGGAAATAGGATAGAAGGTCATCAGGATCAGGGCTAGACTCAGGAGTGTATAAAGTTTGGTAAAAAGAGACAAATTGAGCTAATATGTCTTTGTCTTTGAACAAAGAAACACCAGCAGAATCTAGTAAAGACTCAATCTTTGTTTTTTCTTTGCGTATTTTAAGGTAATTAGCTAGAAGTTTGCCCATTTTGTTTTGGCCTCCATAATAGCGGGAGTTACATTTAAGGAGAGAATTTGATGCCGCATTAGTAGTAAACTTATTAAACTCAATTTTGGCAGAAATAAGTTCACGAAGTGAAGATTCAGAGGTAGAATTATAATATGTATATTCTAGTTTCTTAATTTTATCCAAAAGTTGAGTTGACTTGGTAATCGACTGTTTTTTCTTTTGAGAAACAAAATTGATGATAAAACCTCTAGCAGCTGCTTTGAAAGAGTCCCAAACTGTGACAAAGGAAGACTCAGGGAGGTGGTTTAGTGTAAAGAACTCAGAGGCAAAAGCTATAAATTTAGTAGAGAAAATGGGGTCTAGGAGTAAAGAATTATTAAATCTCTAGCGTCCCGAATGAGGGGAGAAGGGAAGGAGGTCGATATCGACAAAAACGGGGGCATGGTCTGAGATTAAAATGGAACCAATATCTGAATGGGTGGCTAGTTGTGCTAGGGATTTGCTGAGGAAAAGGTAATCAATACGAGATTGAGAGTGATGGGTGGGGGAATAAAACGTGTATTCTTTAAGGTCAGGGTTACATAATCTCCATATGTCAACTAGAGCATAGTTTTGAATTGAAGTAATAAATTGGGAATGCATCTTGGAGGGGATAAACTTAACTTTGGAATGTCTGTCAAGAAAAGGGTCCAGAACTTGGTTGCAATCACCACCAAAAATAACATATTGTTCATTAAGAGTAACCAATTTGTCAGAAATAGCAGGCCAAAATAACTTATCAACACCTGTAGGAGCATAAACATTAAAGATAACGATAGGTATTTTATCAATGAGGAGACTAGTAATAACCCAACGGCCATTATCATCATTTTCATGAGTTACAACTGAAACATTTAACTTTTTATGACATAAAATAACAGTACCATTTTTCTTACCTAAAGCAGGAGAGTGAAAAACATGTCCCACCCAGCAACGTTTAAGTTTGGTAGCTTCCTTGTCCGAAAGATGGGATTCTTGTAGGAGAGCTACATCGGCTTTAAGCCGTGCTAAGTGAGTTAAGACACGTTGACGTTTAATGGGGTTGTTTAACCCCTTAACATTCCAAGTAACTACTCGGAATTTGTAACTTCAGTAAAATGATATGAGATAAGATACATTAAGAGATGAGTGAGGAAAGGAAGAGAATCGCAATGAAAATGCGAAAAACAGTAAATGTAAGAGAAAGAGATCAAAAGAGAATGGAGATGATATAGTAGAGAAAGAAAAGAGAAAGAATTGAATAAGGGAAGAGAAAAAGAGAACAATAGAAAAAATAGAGCAAAGTGTACAGAAAGGAGTAACATCTCAACTAATAGAGTAGCCCTAAAAGATTTGAGCATATCAAGACCCACAATATTATCTGGTGTGTTTGGAGAGAGCAAAAACAGACATGGAGCAGTAAACTCATCAACATGGAATGCAAGTGGTTGTGACAATGGGCTAAGGGAAGGTGTTCCATCAAAACCTATCGATGTAATGGTTAAGCCAGACAGGGGAGCCCTTGGAACCAATTGTTTAGACAAGGCGCTATGAGAAGCTCCTGTATCAACCAGAAACTGATCAGTAGAACCCAAAACATGTGCTGTAACATAAGGACCCCTCTGATCTACTGGAACTTCAACTGATTCCTTAACCCATCCTAGGCAATCCTATGCATAAGCAGAATCTTGTAAATCAGATGGCACATAGTCGGACATTTGATATTGGTTCCTTCTGTCAAAAGTGTTAAACCCATCCTGCCCACATGTATTTGCATCAAACCTTGCACGATCATTCATGCTTCCTCTAGGCCCTGAATATCCTGAGCGATTTCTCATTTGTCCCGGACCACGTGGACACTGCTGAGCACGCAGTACTGGACAATCAGAAAGCCAATGTCCAAATTTCTTGCAGTACGCACACTGATCAACTGACAAATTCAAACGAGTATAAGAAGGAAAAGACGAACCATAAGATCCACGTCCGCCTCTATCATTACCTCAGAAGGTGGGCCATAAGCTTGAGCTAACATAACCTTTGTTTTCAACTCTTTAGACTTTTTATCCTCATTTATTTTAGCTTCTAATTCTTGTCGCTCATAATACTGAGCCATGGTTAAGAGAAAAACCGGAGAAGAAGTAGTCCATGAACTCTCACTGGCCTTCAGGCGACTAGCGATTCCTGGCAAAAGGTTTGCGACATATTTATCAACAAACAGATGTCTACCCGTGTCATCTGTCAATGACTTGCCTCTAAAATCGAGGAATGCTTCTTCAAAGCGTGTAAAGAAATCTGAAACCAATTCATCTGCCTTTTGCTTACACAATGCTAATACAGTCCAATCTATCTTTTTAGGGGGAATAATCATCTTTAGCTTAACTAATATAGCTGCCGGAAGATTTAAAATTAATTGACACGGCTTCTGTGCAGGTTCTCTATCTTCATCTAACTGCTCTAAATCTTTCCATAATGCTCCAAATGTCGCACGGTCATCAATTTTACGCACAGTTCTCCACATATCAGGTGGCAATTTTAGTCCAAAAAACAAATCAATATCAGGCAAAGTCATAGTACAAGAGCTAATTGCACCCTTGACTTCCTCATAAAAGGCTGCTGGATTCTTTCTCTGCTCAGGCAATGCATTTTTAAGGGCCATAACATCTGCTCTATTCCAAGTAGTGTAAACCCAATTATAAATAAAATATCCTTTAGCATCTACAGAAGTCTTATCATCATTTGTACCAGTTCCTTTAGGAGGAACATATAAAGGTGCGGCTTCCCGCATGGGTTTCACATTAATTACAATATTCTTATCTGTTTCAGGAGTAGAAGTTCGTGCCATGCTGAATAGGGATGTTTGTGGAGCTGCGTCTGCTGCCTTTTTCTCCTCTCGCAAACGGGCTGCTTCAACACGCAGTTTAACCAAGCGTCTGATCATGTCAGCCACCTGGGAGAAGACAAAAAGACCTTCATGTAGTTTTTTACAATCAGCTGCTACATCATCGGGCTCTATTTCTACCGAATATTTTCTAAACCGCTCGATAACCTCTGTGGCAAATGTATCGGTAAAATATATTTGCTCCCTTCCTGCCAATTTTTTATGCTATCTAAAAGTTCAGAAACAGTGGCAGTACTATGAACGGCTTTACGCACAGCAGATCTAATCTGAGACACACGTTCAGCAGATAACATCAAGCGAGTTTCTCTAGCTTTGTCCTGGTCTGTAGGAGAGTCCTCATCTGACTCATAAGAAACAGAAGGAAGAGTATACGGAGGTGGACAACGATCTAATAAGAGAGAGTCATCGTGGGGTTTATTAAGAATAGGATAAGAGGTCTACGAACAGCGTATTGGCCATTTACCCGTAAATGACGCTCCCTATCTTCCTTCTCTTTAATTTCTTTAATTTCTCTATTTTTCATTTCCAATGCTTTCGCATGAATAGTCTTTCGTTGTTCTTTTTCAATCAAGGCTTGCTCATGCTTCATTTGCTCACACACTTCTTTCTCCCACATTCGCACACAGTCAAACAATCTTGCCTAGCCTTTTGCTTAAACATTCGTTGCTCCACATACTGAATCTTTCACAAATCAAATGACCCATGCATAGGCCAACGCAACTCAGGATCTTTATGAGTGTATTTGTTCCATAACATGCTGTACATTATGGAAGAAATACCATACTTAATATACATGTTCCTATTGGGTGTCCCCTCCGGGGGGGGCGGTTGTGCTTCAACGAGTCTCAAATTGGTACCACTACAAAAGCAACACATCCTACGAAGTGTGCTGGAAACAGGCATGCCAGAAATAGTGCAGAATATGCAGTATTATGATCAAAGTAGAGCTTAAGGTACTCTTTGTACGTTGCGCCGTTCAAATAAAGTTAAATAGAGAAAAATCTCCTCATTACCTGCCTATATGAATTGCAACATATATATATATTTGTCAAACGAAATTCAATATTGGCCAATCATACAAACAAAGCCGCAGTAAGTGTTACCTTACCAGTCAAAGGCATCAAACCAACAGCAAGTGCCGCAAAACGGCTCTTACCAATCAAATGGTGTCCAGGTTCCAACTGCCAAGTTCTCAAATCGACCAAATGGTCACTGCACAGCGAATCAACAGAAGAGACCTCAGTGGAGGACCGGCGCCACCTGGATGGTCGGATAAGAAAGAAAGGAAAAACACCGTGGGTGCCAAGACTCGGGTCTCCTCAGGCAGCGATCGCGTCCAAAGCGAGATTCCAATCCTTCATTGCGACCAGTCCTTCGTGCATCCGAGTCACCGATGAGCCCCACGTTGGAAGAGCCAATTTGTGGTGGTGAGCCTCAGCAATGCATACCAGTGCAAGGGATTCGCCCTTCTCTGCACAGAGTCCTCAGACCAATAGGAAGAAGTTGGCACAGAAACTGTAATAGAAAAGACAGAGTTTATTAAACCTCATGAGGTGGAACTACATTCACACAGCACCTTTCGGTAATGTATGAAGTAGCACACTGACTGGAAGGAGCTTGGTCCTTTTGTACCCACAGAGGGGATCAAATGAAGGCGATAAAAGTACAGAATGCTGGTTTCAAATACATACAAGGTCATACAGAGAGTGTGCTGGCAACAAGTGGGAGGGGCTGACAGTTAGCTAATTCTGGTGGACACATCCTGACAGTTACAAGTTGAGGACAGCTGTAAGCTCAACTGAGCATGTGTGAAGCAGAAGAGGCTAAATATATCTCGTCTCTAGGCAGATTTCAAGAGCAGTTGACAGGAAGGTAGGAAAGAGCACATGGCGAGCACATGGCAAACAAAATGGCTGCCAGAAATACAAAATGGATTCCACACAACGGACAAGATAGTTTCTAAATAGAAGATGTCTTCTGCTAATGCTTAACCTAATCACTGCTAAATTACAACAAGGTGAGGGAGACTTGACTGACATTTTGTTTCTTCAAGAATATCTAAGGGTCGTACTTGACCTCTGTGAAACTGGAATGTGCAGGCTTGCTGCACCACTCTAATTGTTGGTGATGAGGGAAGCTGCATTGCGTGCATGTATGATATGATTTGCCAGACGCTTTATGTGAGAAGTTGGCCTGGTATATGATGTCCACTATTCTAGTGGGCACCTTTCACCAGTCCAAATGACCCTTGTTGATGGTAGGTTATAAAGTCAACCTTATAGAAAGCTATCCTAGTGATAGCTGTGGAGAACAGCCTGCAGGCTAAGACTTAGAGGCAAGTTAAGCAAGTTGTTTTACCATTTATAATCCCTTGAATGATCACATGAAAGCACACCACACAAGGTATATATCACATATATATGTATTTATTCTAAACACAACCCCTCTGGACTCTTTATGAGGTCAGAGGTAAAATTAGCATACGATAAGTTGCACAGTATGCGTTATGCCCTATGGGGCCTTACAAACCATATACTAAAATAGTGGTATAAGAACCACGTCTGTAATGGAAAGCAGGCCTAGGGCGTGTGGAATCGCTGGAAATGCCTAGAACCACCAAAGGTTAGGATGTAGGAGGCCCACGGGAGACGCGGGCAGTGTCTAAACACAGCCGCGGGTTACCATTGACTTTCTATGGAGAACGAACAAGTTACAATGTTAAAGATTAAGGGCACTTCTAGGTGAACTACGATGGCACCCTTTTAGAGTTAGACACTTCGAGAGTCAAGACCCGCAAGACTACCAGAGTAGTAGAGTTACCTCACCCACGGATGTCGGTGTATAGGTGGCTTTTGATGTCGGGTTTCGTAGTCGATTCAAATGGAGAGCTGCAAAGAAGTGCTGCAGGTGACCAGAGGAGAAGTGTCCGGGTGGATCCAAGGGTGGATTCGAGATGTGAAGAACCTGAAAGCAGAAGGGACAGAGTCTGGGTCACTAACCAGTGACCAGGATGGTGATGATGACCAGGAGCTGGATTTGATCTGTCCCACAAAGGATCTAATTGACTGCGGTGTCGGAATCCGGATTGGACTCAGCAAGCACTGGCAAATGCAATACATGCAGAATGTCGAGATTGGCTTTGTTGCAGACCAGCAAGGTCTGAGTAGGAGCAAGCCTGGAGCAACTAGGAAAGCAAAGTAAATTAAGGATTGGTCTTCATGGGGGCTCACTAGCCAACGGACTAGGAACGGCAAAGATACGTTGAGCTGAAATGCACAAAGCGGGCCCACTGGACACTTGGGAGTGTGGGCCTCTGAGCTACGGTGCAAAAGGTGATCCGATCTAGGGCTTCAAGCACCCCAATGCACAACTTCAGGATATCACGGGAAGTAGGTGCAGGTTGCAAAATGCAGGATGTCCAGGAGTTCCGGTCCCACGGCTCTCGTGCCCGCTACAGGTCTCATCTTTGGTGGAGCGCAGGTCAGCATCAGAGATGTCTGGAAGTCCATGTCCTGTGTTGCAGATTCTTCGGGATCCGGCGGGAATCTCGAAAATGCCGACCAGCAAAGATGCAGTTGGTGCCTGTTTGAACAGGGTAGTCACTTCTTGACCACAAGGGAGATTTCTTCCATCTTCCAGTCGATATGGAATGTCGAAGGTCCAAGATATATGTAGCAGAGCTTTGTCCAGGGTAATCTAAAGTCATAGGGACTGGGATTCTATTCTTATAGCAAGATTAAGGGTTGGGCTATCTCTAAGGTCCTTCCTATGTGTGGACCTGGGGTGGGGGTGGTCACATCCCTTCCCCTTTGTCCAGTTTCGCCCCAGAGCTGGGGCTGAGTGCCCGAGCAACTGGTTTGAACTGGGAAATGCATGTAGCACCTTGTGTACCCTAGGCAGTGTCTGGAAAGCATTCACTGAATGCAACCCACCCTGCCCCAATACACTAAAGCCTGTCTGTGGAGGTGCCAGCACCTCCCTGGACAGGATACTTATTGTCCAGGCCTCCCCTGCTGGAGTTTCATCCAGCGGCAGGAGGGCAGACTCGTGTCTGTGGCAGCAGCATCCATTTTGTGATGCTGGGGCTCTGTTTAACTTTAACCGGGTTTAACAGTAACTACATGTCTTTTCCCTCTAGAAGGCTGGAATGCTACCCCCGCCACCAGAACTGGTGGGGGGGAGGGGTAGTATTCCAAAGTGTTTGACACCTTACACGACATGTTTTGATAAAGCCAAACCAAAGTTAGCATTAACCGCAAGGATTATAATGCACTTAAGAGTGTATGGTATGGTTATATCATAGAACAGCTATAAGGATATGATTCCGAAAGCTGCAGAGGGGCTCAGCTCATGCTAGCGCACCCTCTCACACAAAACCAAGCACTCTGCCTCCAGGATTGTCAAGGCCTGTCATAGGAGTGACTTATAGGTTAATATGTGTATATATATATATATATATATATATATATATATATATATATATATATATATATATATATATATATATATATATATATATATATATATATATATCTAAGTAAGGGGTGATTACACCACCATACCCAGGCTGCAATTGCAGACCTGTGGTGTCAGTTTGGAAGGCTAACCAGGGGTGGCATAATACATGCTGCAGCCCCTAGTAGGCCTAGGGTGCACCTATGCCCTGGGTACCTAGGGTACCATATACAGGGGCTCATAAGGGTGACCCAGTAACCAATCTGGTATGTACCTAAAGTACATGGTATCAATTTAGAGAAAGAGCAGCTAGGCTGTGGTCCTGATTAGCCAGTGGGGGTAACTATATGAAGCAGACCCTACTCTCCTACACAACCCCCCTAATTGCAGGGATATTAAACTAACTTTGACCAGTTGAGTCTTCATGTTCTAAGTGGAGATATCTGGAGAGTCCATCAGCATTGGCATGGTTACTCCCATGTCTATGTTCCACTGTATAGGCCAACCCCTGTAGGGAAATGGAAAACCTGGGTAGTTTGGGATGTTCACCCTTCATCTGTTTTAGCCACAAGGTCTGTCTGTCTGAACTGTGAAGTGATACCAAACAAGTATGGCCTCAGCTTTTTCAGGACCCAAACAACAGCAAAGACTTCCCTCTCAATAGCTGACCAGCGTTTCTCCCTAGGTGTCAACCTTATGCTAATAAAAGCTACTGGCTGGTCCTGACCTTCTTCATTCAATTGTGATAGCACAGCCCCTACCCCAACTCAGAAGAATCTGTTTGAACAATACATTCTTTGAAGTAGTTAGTACTTTGCAGAATTGGTGCAGTGCACATGGCCTGCTTCAGGTCATCAAATGCCTTTTGACAGTTGACTGTCCACTGAACTTTCTTAGGCATTGTTTTAGAAGTTAAGTCATTCAGGGGTGTCACAATGTAACCATACCCCTTGACAAATCTCCTATAGTACCCAGTCAAGCCCAAGAAAGCTCTGACCTGAGTCTGGGTGGTTGGAGCAACCCAGTCCATGTGGGTCGGGATTTTGCTCTGCAATGGTTGAACCTGGCATCCACCTACAAGGTGGCCCAGGTACACAACCTGACTCTGCCCTAGCTGGCACTTAGTAGCCTTGATAGTTAGGCCTGCCTTCTGCAGGGCCTCCAAAACATTTTTCAAGTGGATCAGGTGATCCTCCCAAAAGGAGCTAAAGACAGCAATATCATCAAGATAAGCTGTACAGTAGTCATCCAGGCCTGTGAGGACTTTGTTCACCAACCTTTGAAATGTGGCAGGTGCATTTTTCAGACAAAAGGACATTACCACAAACTGATAGTGTCCACTAGGGGGTGATAATGCTTGGATTTTCATCATCAGCTAGTCTGATCTGCCAGTAGCCAGCTATCAGATCACATGTGCTCAGACATTTGGCAGATGCCAACTTATCTATGAGCTCATCCGGTCCCAGGATGCTTGTTTCCGGTCCAGGGAAGACATGGCTTGGAAGTTCGGGCTGGACTGTTCCCATGAGGCACAGGGTCAGACTGATTTGCATATGGCCATGTCTGAACTGGGGTGGCTGAGGGAGCTAAAGAATGGTGATGGATTAAACTCAGATCAGTTGACTGGGGGTGAGTGTTTCATTTGCTCAAACGCTCCGTCTATCATCCCCTTTTGTATCGCTTTGTTCGCCCTAAGTTGGCAGGGTATGCTCAGACGTGAGTCCCTTGCTCACTTGGCCACTGGATTCAAGATAGCCTGGCTGATGAGGATTATGAATCCGAAACCGGTCCCAGGATGCTTGTTTCCGGTCCGGGGAAGACATGGCTTGGCAGTTCGGGCTGGACTGTTCCCATGAGGCACAGGGTCAGACTGATTTGCATATGGCCATGTCTGAACTGGGGTGGCTGAGTGAGCTAAAGAATGGTGATGGATTAAACCCAGATCAGTTGACTGGGGGGTGAGTGTTTGATGTGCTCAAACCCTCCGTCCATCATCGCCTTTTGTATCGCTTTGTTCGCCCTAAGTTGGCAGGGTATGCTCAGACGTGAGTCCCTTGCTCACTTGGCCACTGGATTCAAGATAGCCTGGCTGATCAGGATTATGAATCCGAAACCGGTCCCAGGATGCTTGTTTCCGGTCCGGGGAAGACATGGCTTGGCAGTTCGGGCTGGACTGTTCCCATGAGGCACAGGGTCAGACTGATTTGCATATGGCCATGTCTGAACTGGGGTGGCTGAGTGAGCTAAAGAATGGTGATGGATTAAACCCAGATCAGTTGACTGGGGGTGAGTGTTTGATTTGCTCAAACGCTCCGTCCATCATCCCCTTTTGTATCGCTTTGTTCGCCCTAAGTTGGCAGGGTATGCTCAGACGTGAGTCCCTTGCTCACTTGGCCACTGGATTCAAGATAGCCTGACTGATCAGGATTATGAATCTGAAACCGGTCACAGAATGCTTGTTTCTGGTCCAGGGAAGACATGGCTTGGCAGTTCGGGCTGGACTGTTCCCATGAGGCACAGGGTCAGACTGATTTGCACATGGCCATGTCTGAACTGGGGTGGCTGAGTGAGCTAAAGAATGGTGATGGATTAAACCCAGATCAGTTGACTGGGGGTGAGTGTTTGATTTGCTCAAACGCTCCGTCCATCATCCCCTTTTGTATCGCTTTGTTGGCCCTAAGTTGGCAGGGTATGCTCAGACGTGAGTCCCTTGCTCACTTGGCCACTGAAGATAGCCTGGCTGATGAGGATTATGAATCAGAAACCGGTCCCAGGATGCTTGTTTCCGGTCCAAGGAAGACATGGCTTGGCAGTTCGGGCTGGACTGTTCCCATGAGGCACAGGGACAGACTGATTTGCATATGGCCATGTCTGAACTGGGGTGGCTGAGTGAGCTAAAGAATGGTGATGGATTAAACCCAGATCAGTTGACTGGGGTTGAGTGTTTGATTTGCTCAAACGCTCCATCCATCATCCTCTTTTGTATCGCTTTGTTCGCCCTAAGTTGGCAGGGTATGCTCAGCCGTGAGTTCCTTGCTCTCTTGGCCACTGGATTCAAGATAGCCTGGCTGATGAGGATTATGAATCCGAAACCGGTCCCAGGATGCTTGTTTCCGGTCCAGGGAGGACATGGCTTGGCAGTTCGGGCTGGACTGTTCCCATGAGGCACAGGGTCAGACTGATTTGCATATGGCCATGTCTGAACTGGGGTGGCTGAGTGAGCTAAAGAATGGTGATGGATTAAACCCAGATCAGTTGACTGGGGGTGAGTGTTTCATTTGCTCAAACGCTCCATCTATCATCCCCTTTTGTATCGCTTTGTTTGCCTTAAGTTGGCAGGGTATGCTCAGACGTGAGTCCCTTGCTCACTTGGCCACTGGATTCAAGATAGCCTGGCTGATGAGGATTATGAATCCGAAACCGGTCCCAGGATGCTTGTTTCCGGTCCAGGGAAGACATGGCTTGGCAGTTCGGGCTGGACTGTTCCCATGAGGCACAGGTTCAGACTGATTTGCATATGGCCATGTCTGAACTGGGGTGGCTGAGTGAGCTAAAGAATGGTGATGGATTAAACCCAGATCAGTTGACTGGGGGTGAGTGTTTGATTTGCTCAAACGTTCCGTCCATCATCCCCTTTTGTATCGCTTTGTTCGCCCTAAGTTGGCAGGGTATGCTCAGACGTGAGTCCCTTGCTCACTTGGCCACTGGATTCAAGATAGCCTGGCTGATGAGGATTATGAATCCGAAACCGGTCCCAGGATGCTTGTTTCCGGTCCGGAGAAGACATGGCTTGGCAGTTCGGGCTGGACTGTTCCCATGAGGCACAGGGTCAGACTGATTTGCATATGGCCATGTCTGAACTGGGGTGGCTGAGTGAGCTAAAGAATGGTGATGGATTAAACCCAGATCAGTTGACTGGGGGTGAGTGTTTGATTTGCTCAAACGCTCCGTCCATCATCCACTTTTGTATTGCTTTGTTCGCCCTAAGTTGGCAGGGTATGCTCAGACGTGAGTCCCTTGCTCACTTGGCCACTGGATTCAAGATAGCCTGGCTGATGAGGATTATGAATCAGAAACCGGTCCCAGGATGCTTGTTTCCGGTCCAAGGAAGACATGGCTTGGCGGTTCGGGCTGGACTGTTCCCATGAGGCACAGGGACAGACTGATTTGCATATGGCCATGTCTGAACTGGGGTGGCTGAGTGAGCTAAAGAATGGTGATGGATTAAACCCAGATCAGTTGACTGGGGGTGAGTGTTTGATTTGCTCAAACGCTCCATCCATCATCCTCTTTTGTATTGCTTTGTTTGCCCTAAGTTGGCAGGGTATGCTCAGACGTGAGTCCCTTGCTCTCTTGGCCACTGGATTCAAGATATCCTGGCTGATGAGGATTATGAATCTGAAACCGGTCCCAGGATGCTTGTTTCCGGTCCAGGGAGGACATGGCTTGGCAGTTCCGGCTGGACTGTTCCCATGAGGCACAGGGTCAGACTGATTTGCATATGGCCATGTCTGAACTGGGGTGGCTGAGTGAACTAAAGAATGGTGATGGATTAAACCCAGATCAGTTGACTGGGGGTGAGTGTTTGATTTGCTCAAACGCTCCGTCCATCATCCCCTTTTGTATCGCTTTGCTCGCCCTAAGTTGGCAGGGTATGCTCAGACGTGAGTCCCTTGCTCACTTGGCCAATGGATTCAAGATAGCCTGGCTGATGAGGATTATGAATCCAAAACGGATCCCAGGATGCTTGTTTCCGGTCCAGGGAGGACATGGCTTGGCAGTTCGGGCTGGACTGTTCCCATGAGGCACAGGGTCAGACTGATTTGCATATGGCCATGTCTGAACTGGGGTGGCTGAGTGAGCTAAAGAATGGTGATGGATTAAACCCATATCAGTTGACTGGGGGTGAGTGTTTGATTTGCTCAAACGCTCCGTCCATCATCCCCTTTTGTATCCCCTGGGTATTGGATGGGCATCTGTCCTAGTGACAGCATTGAGACCTCTGTAGTCCACATAAAACCTCATCTCTCTCTTACCACCCTGGGTGTGAGGTTTAGGTACAAGGACTATTGGACTGGCCCAAGGGCTCTCTGAAGTTTCAATACTCCCAATTCCAACATTTTCTGGACTTCTGTCTTGATACAGCCCCTGACATGATCAGGTTGCCTGTAAATCTTATTTTTAACAGGCAGACTGTCCCCAGTGTCCACTTCATGAGTGCACCAGGTAGTCTGACTTGGAGTCAGTGAAAACATATGTCTGAACTGCTGCAGAACTTGTCTGCAGTCAGCCTGCTGCTGATCAGTGAGGCTGCCTGCCAAGGCTACCCCATCTACTTACCCATCATCAGGGTTCTGAGAGAGCAGGTCTGGGAGAGGGTCACTCTCTTCCTCCTGTCCTTCATCAGTAGCCATGAGCAAGCCCATGTCTTCCCTGTCAACATATGGTTTCAGTCTGTTGACATGAAGCACCCTATGGGGGCTCCTGGGATTTCCAAGATCCACCAAATAGGTGATCTCTCAATTTTGTTCAACAATAGTGTGGGGTCCATTCCACTTGACTTGGAGAGCTGCTGGGGCCACTGGCTCCAACACCCACACATTCTGTCCTGCCTTTTGGTCATGCCAGGCTTTCTGCAATTCCTGGCTAGCCTCAAGGGTTTTGGTTGCCTTTTTCATGTATTCAGCCATCCTGGAGCTGAGACCAAGTATATAGTCCACAATGTCTTGTTTTGGGAAGTTTGAGAGGTAACTCCCATCCTTCCGTAACCAGGCAAAGTGGTCCTCCTACAGGATGCCCAAACAGAAGTTCAAAAGGGCTGTAGCCAACTCCCTTTGGAGGAACCTCACTGTATGCAAACAAAAGGCAGGGTAGTAGTATATCCCCTCTCCTCCTGAGCTTTCCATGGGAGACCCTTAATCATACCCTTTAAGGTCTTGTTGAACCTTTCAACTAGACCATTGCATTGTGGGTGATAGGGTGTGGTGAACTTGTAGTTCACTCCACACTACTTCCACATTGCAGTCAAGTAACTAGACATAAAGTTTGCACCTCTGTCTAAAACAACCTCCTTAGGGAAAACCCACTCTTGAGAAAACTCCCTAGGGGGCTCTTGCCACCACAGGTGCTGTAGTGGTCCTAAGTGGTATAGCTTCTGGGTACCTGGTGGTATGATCCACTACCACCAGGATAAACCTGTGCCCAAATGCTGTCTGAGGATCCATTGGTCCAACAATATCATTCCACACTCTTTCAAAGGGAACCCCCACCACAGGTAGTGGTATAAGGGGGGCCATTGTAGTGCCACCTGCTTTGCCACTGGCTTGGCAAGTTACACAGGAATGACAAAACTCCTTTGTGCCTTCTGACATGTGGGGCCAGTAAAAGTGAGGGACAAGCCTGCCCCAAGTCTTGTTCTGGACAAGATGTCCTGCTAAGGGAATATCATGGGCTAGTGTTAAAAGGAAGCCCCTGAATGCCAAAGGTATGACCAACCTCCTGGAAGCACCAGGCTTGGGGTCTCTGCCCTCTTAATACAGGAGTCATTCATCCCAATGTACCACTAGCATTCCCAGCAGCCTCAGCAGCAGCTTGCTGTCTGAGGAGTTCAAGAGAAGGGCAGTCCAAGTGTGCCTGCCTCAGATCTGCCCTGAACGGGTCCTTGCCCCAAGAACCTCAACCTGATCAGGTTCAAGCTCTTCTAGGACAGTTCCTTCTTCAGGCTCACAATCACCTTCCTCAGAAGGCTGATCCTCATCCTGAGGCAAGGGGGAAGGCACTGCCTTAACCCTACTGTTCCTTTGTAGACTGTAGACTTTTTGACCTGTGACCTAGTCACTGCAAGGACATGTGCTGAGATTCCTAACATTTCTGCATGAGTCCTAAACTCCACTTCAGACCAGGCTGAAGTCTCTAGGTCATTGCCAAGCAAACATTCTACAGGGAGGTCTGAACTAACAACAACCTTCTTAAGGCCAGTTACCTCTGCTCAAGAGAAATGAACAACGCCCATATCATGTGTGGTAGTGACATTGCTAGCATTGGTCACTAGTTAAGTGTCACCTAGTATGATCTGTCCTGGGTCCACAAAGTCAGGTATCACCATTGTGATACTGGCAGCTGTGACTAAAGGAGTTTGTCTGTACTGGCCCAACCTGGGACCCACATAGGAGGACATATCCATGCCTCCATCACAGATCAAAAGAGCTTGTGTTGGTATTCTGACTAGGCCAGAATCTATCCCAGTTCCCAGGGTTAACCCTACTACACCCTTCTGTTGAGAACCACCAGTTGGAGCTGAACTAGGGGAAACAGTTTCCTTAGGGGCAATGGTGGCTGGAGCTGTCTCCATTTTGGTGCACTCACTGGTCCAGTGAGAAGTAACCTTACAAACTTTGCACCATGGTTTCTTTGGACCTTCTTTCTTTTTGGATTGTTGGGGACCCCCACCATTAGAAGCTTTTTGGGACCTTGTGAAGACTTCTGGTCTTTAGCTTTCTCCCCACCCTTGGTTCTGTACCTTCTGCTTCACCCTGGTTCTGACCCATTTGTCTGCCTTCTTACCCAATTCTTGAGGAGAGGTCAAATCAGAGTCAACCAAGTGCTGATGCAACAACTGGTTCTGACAATTATTAAGAATCTGTTCTCTCATGATTAGATTATACAACACTGTATAGTCACTCACTTTACTGCCCAGTAACCAGCCCTCCAGAGCCTTAGTAGCACAATCTACAAAGTCAGTCTAGTCCCGAGTCTGTATCTTCTGGGTATCTCTGAACTGCAACCTATACTGTTCAGTGGTTAGGCCAAACCCATCTATAAGAGCACTCTTCAGGACTGTGTAATTGTCAGTATCCTCTTCTCTTACAGTGAGGACCTTGTCTCTATCTTTGTCTGCAAGGAAGAGCAACAAGATTGCTGCCCACTGCTTTGAGGGGACCTGCTGTACTTTGCAGGCCCTCTCCAGAGCAGTTATCCATTTGTGGATGCCATCCCCATTCTGATAGGGAGGGACAATCTTGCTTAGATTTTTATGGCCATATGACCTATCCCTACCACTAGGGATTTTGCTGCCACCAGGGGACTCTAGTCCTGCTAATTTTCTCTCTCAAGAGCTAGGGTCTCATTCTCCAAGGCAATTTCTTGCCTCTTGATTCTATGCTTGACTTCTTTCATTCTAGCTTCATGTTCCCTCCTCTCAGGAAAAGTTCTTCTCCTATGAGAGGAGGCAGAGGACCCTATTGATGAACCAGAATGGTTAGATTCCACTGAAGGTGATCTTTCCCTTCTAGGTACACCAGTAGGCCTACTTGGTAGGATGGAAGTAGGCCTATTTTGGCCCTCTCCATCTCCAGGTAACCCTGTGTCTTCCAGGTTGGGTTCCGCAACCACTTCCTGGTCTGCATCCTCATCATCCTCAGAGTCCTGGTGGGGGACCCCACTAGGATTTTCTTCTGATGATGGATGACCCCCCTCCCGCCTACCCTGGGTATCTGGCTCTGATACTTTTGCTAAGTCATCTGCCACTAAGATATCTATTAGGTGTTGGGTGGTTGGACTCTGTCCTTTTGACTGCGGTTGAGACTCCATGTGGACGCTGCAGGAGACAAGAAGGGCGCCAAAATCTTGGACTTGCGCCCCATACTTCCCGGTTCCAAGCCCCGGTTTGAGACGTTTTGCTGCGCTGTTCCCGGGTTTCACGGCAGGCCGTGTGAGAGGCCAAGTGGAGCAGAGCTGACCGCAAAGCTGCATGGCGGGGGCAGATTTCAGGCTGCAGCGGTGTGAGTTGATGAGTTGAGTTGATGAGTTGGTGCTGCATTGCATCCGCTGTAACCTTTGTGTTTCTCGTCCTTGTGTCCCTTGTGCTCCTCATGCCCTTGCGCCCTCGGACTGCAGCCACCTGTTACGAAGTACTGGCTACCGCATTGACTACCATAGCACAGCAGGCACAGCGCTGTGCACTGTCTGAGACTACTGACTGCTGCTGCTGAGGTGCTGATTGTTGGAACCACTCCTGTTTAATGCGGCAGTGATCATCCTAACATGGCAGGAGCCTCGAGTTCTTTTCATATGCGGCAGGAGCCGCCAGTGACCACCTTAATGTGGCTGGGGCCCCAAGTGCTCTCTAGTTACTGACCGCGAGTGCAGTCGCCTGACCCTTTCACCTTTCCTTGAGAAACGCTTGAGAAAAGTGACTGGAGCTGACTGTCCAGGCTTTCTGTGGGTGTGTCAGAGTTTTTGCGTTCTCCAGAAAACGGTCAGGAAAACATTTTGCGGTGCTACAGCAAGTAAGTGAATAAGAGGAGTGGGGGTGGGAGCAGCCTTGGTGCAACATCCAGTTAGGCACGGGAGAGCTGCCCCACTTCCACTCTTAGTTTTTATTGGGAGTTAGCCTTTGGAGCATGGGATTTGGAGCTTATATTGTGGAATCTCTGAAAAGTTTTGTGGAATTCTGAAAACTTCACTACTGGCTTTGTTTTTGAGATAGGATTCTATTCAACACAGAGCATGAGGGGTTAAATCCGGATCATGTCAAGCCCCCCACTCAATACTACACACTGTAAATGACCTGACTCTTCTATGCCGAACAGGTTACTTTCGACCTCGCATGTATATGTAGTCATCAAATCTTTATGTACTACACAGGCAATTGTTTATATCCCAATATGCCACCATGGCTCCCTGTCCCCTTATACGTTGTGTTCACCACATGTATTCATCCTAGCGTGTAGTGGGCTCTGGTTCTCATCATTATCACTTCCATACCAGACAAAAAAAATTTATAAACATAAAATATGTAAACAAAGTGCACAGGTGTGGTGAGCAAATAATAACCCAGTCAATGAGTTGTTATTGGCTGGTGAAGTAAGCAATAGTATGTGTCTCCCTATTGCTTAATTTCCTGACCCAATGTTAAAAACGCTAAACCAACACTAGCTATTGTCCTTTATTCTGTGCTGTGGGTTTGCTCACTTAACCTCGTCCGTGCGGTGCAGATTTTCCCCCGGTGCTGGGCCCTAATGTAAATGGGTGTGGTCATGACGGAACGGTTCCGTCATGAGCACAGCGCGACCGATGCTCATGACGGAACCGTTCCGTCATGAGCATCGAAAGGGTTACAAGACACTCAGTTGCCTTCTAACTATATAGAGGGCCAACATGTTTCAATGCCTTAAATTATTTTCGGCAATTTCTTCAGGGCAAGGGTCAGTTCTCACCTCTCTGCTTTGATTTCAGCTGCCAATGAGTACCTGGAGAACACATTTTGTTTAAAACAAACAACACAGGCAACACATAGTTAGTACATCCCGGGAATAATGAATCCCTTTCACATACCATGATTCACATGATAAGCCACTATATAATTACTGCTATGGTGCCCTACTAGGGCATACCGGTGACCCACTTTCAGTGATCTCTGCCACGGTCTTTATCCCTTTCTACCATTGGTTAGTCTGTGGAGATAATACTCTTATTACTAAAAACAGCCCGTAATCCTGCTCGTTGTTAACTACTAAAACATCATCACCATGAGGCACACCCCCGTTCCCAGTATTGTCATCAATGCGGAGAAGCCATGGAAGATGTTTTATCACAACTGCCATGTTCACTTGGTTACATTGCAGTTTCTACCATTTCTACCCTTTATTTTACTAGGGTACCAAAGTTGTTACTAGACCTCATGCTTATATCGTGGACTGTTTACACATACAAACAAAGGGACATCGGGAACTGTGCCTCTAGTATGTTACCTGCAAGCCACCAACAGAATGTGTCCAACTATGGAGCCCCGTCCCGCTTCTCCTTACCGGGTGAGATTGGATACGAAGTGTTTCATCATCCGCTCCCTCATATATCGGGCTGGTGTCTGCTAAAAAGGCAGCCATGGAGCTGCCCTTCACGTCCCGCCCCTTTGTTCGGCCAGAGACGCTAGGTACGCAATATCCGGTGTGTCTATGCTGGTCCCGGCATAGTATTGTGGGCACCATCTTGGTGCCCCCTCAATGACAGTGTATTTGTCCCTATTTAGATGTAGGTGTAGTGCTATTTTTCATGGTTTCATGCACTATATCGCCACTGTGTAAAAATGCCTTAGATAATATAACTTTTTGGAAAAAACAGATGCCAACCCCACCACTTTTCAAGTGCTCTCCACTGCGAGCAAACAAATCAAAATTAAATTCGAGATTTTTTCGGTATATTTATTTTTACCTTTTGCTTTAGAAATTTTTAACATATAAGATCAGACAGATTGTCTGAGAAAGACACTCAACATATAGCGACTAATATAAAACAATACAGCAAGGGAATACAAATCACAAAATGAGTTACAAACAAACAATTATATAATACACCTTTCGTATATTGAGTGATAGCAAACGATAAATCTCTGCACATATTGGAACAACACTCAATAAACCATAATCAGTATTTCAACTCAATGAAAGAGACATGTTCAAGGTGAAAATTGAAGAATATAAACTAATTAATCAGTGAGACTCAGAAATGAATTCTGTATCCTTCGTATATTCTTTCAATGATGCGGCATCATTGAAAGAATATACAAAGGATACAGAATTCATTTCTGAGTCTCACTGATTAATTAGTTTATATTCTTCAATTTTCACCTTGAACGTGTCTCTTTCATTGAGTTGAAATACTGATTATGGTTTATTGAGTGTTGTTCCAATATGTGCAGAGATTTATCGTTTGCTATCACTCAATATACGAAAGGTGTATTATATAATTGTTTGTTTGTAACTCATTTTGTGATTTGTATTCCCTTGCTGTATTGTTTTATATTAGTCGCTATATGCTGAGTGTCTTTCTCAGACAATCTGTCTGATCTTATATGTTAAAAATTTCTAAAGTAAAAGGTAAAAATAAATATACCGAACAAATCTGGAATTTAATTTTGATTTGTTTGCTCGCAGTGGAGAGCACTTGAAAAGTGGTGGGGTTGGCATCTGTTTTTTACAAAAAGTTGTGTATGGTCCAGCCGACCCTACGTCCCGGGACCTATCTCCTTAACTACATTAGATAATATAACAGCGTTAATATGGCGTTTTCAATAGCTTACCATTGTGTGTTCCTATGCAACTACACTCCCATTAGTGCCTCTTGTATTAACCCCTTCGAGGCTAATGACGAGCTGGGCTCGTCATGGCGCTTACCTGCCGTGCGCGGATGACAAGGCCAGCTCGTCATAAAACAATGAAAAATAATAAAACCCAGCGCAGGACGGGAAAACGCCTAGCAGCCAAGTGGTTAAAGATTCTCAACAATAGAGTATTTCTGGTGTGGTGCCCGTTGTGTCTTATAAGGCCCTCCAATGTTTATATACCTATTTGAATATATGGTACTGGTGCATATTTCTTCATGCACTGTATTGCCCCAATGTAATGATGTCTACTGGACCATATGTCAATGCTATTATCAATGCTATTATGGCATTGTCGCCGGCACCCCATTAAAGTCACAGGGGTCTGATGTGGCAACTCTGTATATTCAACATAACAGATCCAGACCACCATCAGTAAGACCAAGTATATACACCTAATTGTTCTCTCACTGATGTCCATATAGCATCACTGCAACACAGTGGTTTCATATGTGAGTAAGGTTAGGTGCCAACCTTATTCCACTCAATAACATCATTGAGACCCCGTTGGTCCAGTCCTTCCTGATAGATCCAACGCGCTTCTTTTTGCGCCAACCCCAACTCCATATTGTATTTGTCACCAACCACTTTCTCCAATACAACTCACTGAATGCTCTTGTGGTGATGTTCTTTTTCGACAAAGTGTTGCACCAATTTAGTTGTTAACCTCTTGGCTTTTAGAGTGCTAAGGTGTTCCTGTATCCTCACCTTCACCTTGCAGGTTGTGAGGCCTATATAATAAAGCTCACAAGGACATGTTAGCCTGTATATAACATTAGGAGTGTTGCAATTACTCAGTTTGTTCAAATGCCAAGTTCTGCCATTAGACAGGGTCACACATTTTGAAGGCTCAGTTAACTCACAAACTGAGCAAAAGTTGCCCCCATCAAAGTGCCTGACACCTGTGGGTACAGTTGATCCTTATAGGCAAAAATGTTTCTGGTCAAGGCTATCTCTGTACATTGTAGGACAAAGGATTGTGGAACATCGTAGAACCATTCGCATTCCCCCAGGGCCCACGCTGCTGCCGCAAGCGTGGCTTCCTGGGGGATGCTGGTGTATAAACATTGTACATCAATGGTAACCAGGAATTGCTGAGTAGGGTCAAAATCCAATGTGTCTATGATGTTTAGGACATCAGTGGTATCTTGGATGTATGAGGGTTGTGAAATAACACATTCCCTCAGAAAAAAATCAGAAAACTGAGATAATGGTTCGAGGAGTGATTGGATGCCCGAAACTATCAGCCGTCCCGGTGGAGGGCGCTGAGGTATGTGGATCTTAGGCACCACATAAAATGCTGTTATCCGGGGTTTGCTGTTAATTAAGAAGTCTGCCTCTTTGTAAGGCAACCACTTCTTCTCCCTGGCTTCTGCCACCATAGTAGTGATAAGCGCCTGGAGTTCAGTCGAAGGGTCACCTACTAACGGATGATAATTTTGACGGACCCCCAGGAGTTTACTTATTTCTGCCACGTAGTCCTTTTTGTTCATAACCACCACCGCTCCACCCTTATCAGTGGGTTTGATGGTTATGGACACATTGTTATGGAGGCTTTTTATAGCCTGCCAATCCCTCTTGTTCATGTTGGCATTCGTCTTACTGTTATCCATATGGATCTGTTCCAGGTACCTTATATCATCAAGGACTTTCTGTTCAAAGAACTGAACTTCAGGACCTACCATATTGTTGGTGGGTCAAAATTGAGAGGGACGGTGGAGATTAGTGGAGAACATATATGGTGCTTCCTGCTCTTTCCCCTCAAAGAATTTTGAAAGTTTGATTTCACGCATGAGCCCGTTGAGTTCACTGCAACATTTAAAACTGTCATGTTTCGGGGTAAGGACAAAGCCCAGCCCCTTATTCAACACCCCAAGTTCATCTTCTGTGAGTTGGTGATCTGAAAGGTTTACAACTATGTTATTTGTAATTACAGTGGTGTTCTGCCCCGACAGCGGGTGATCCTGGGGTAGAAGGCTTGCCATGCTGGGTTTGCGTTGTGATGTGCCCGGCCACTTCCTCTGCCTCAGCCCCTTCGTCCACCCCTTTGCTGGTCTGTGTGTTGCTGACCTAAAAAAGAACAGAAAAGAGCCCTGAAATCCTCGTTAGATCTTTCTTCGGGATTAAACCTGACCCTACTCTGATTAGAAGTGGAAGGTTGATCATTAAGGTCATCCTCCTTACTACTTGTATTTTCAAAGGTCCAGTTGTTAGGACCCCTTCTACCTTGGCATCGTCCGCCTCTTTGCCCGTAGCTTGGTATGTCTGTTCCACGGGCGGTTGGTAGTATTTGTCTTCGGTGTAGGGGAAAGCCCACTTGTGGCTATATCTATCTAAATTGCGTTTGAGTCCCTTTATTTTTTGGGTAACCATATACGTTTTATACTCGCCCAGATCACTCTGTATCCTAGTTAGATGTTCCTTGGTGTCACTGATGGTGGTATCAGCCCTAATAGTCTCCTCAATCTACAACATTTCTTTGAGGAGCTCCTCGCTAAGGGGCAGATGTATCAAAATACCTATTTGCGATTCTCAAATAGCTATTTTTTGAGAATCGCTATTTGGGAATTGCAAAATGGTATGTATATAAAAAATTGCAATTTTTTAGCGATTTCTTAAAATTCCTTAATTGCGATTACCAAATTGCTAATTGCAATTAAGGAATAATTTTCCATTCATTTCTATGGGCCAGGAGTTATTCTCAAATTGCGATTCCCAATTTGAGAATCGCAAATTGAGATTAATTTCAAGAGTGCAAGGGTGTCCTAAGGACACCCTGAAATTTGCATGTGTGCGCATATGGCGCACATACATGCCCTAAGGGCATGTATGTGCACCATATGGCACCTTCACAAATGCCAAAAAGTGCATTTGTGAAAGAAATCGCAAATTACCACCAACTTGAAGTTGGTGGTAATTTGCAATTTCTTAGGGGGAAATCGCAATAATTGAATGCTTGATGCATAGCATTTAAGGAATTGCAATTTGCGATTCCTTAAATGCTTATGCAAAATTAAGGAATAGCAAATTTTTCAATTCCCTAGATTTGCTATGCAATTTCCTTCATACATACAGTTTAGCTTTTTTGCGAATCACAGCGTTTGCGACTATAAATTGCTTTGATACATCTGCCCCTAAGTCTCTTGGCGGTATTTATTATAAGGATGAACCAATCCCAGGTGCATTAATTCGCAACGTAGCTCCAGTCCACTCTGAATCTCTTATCTTCTAGGAAGATTTTTGGTTCGATGAGCACCAGGAGACTAGCTGGAGCTGCATCTGCTCGCAGGTATTCCGTCATTAACGCGCCATGAAGGGCTATGCGTATTTGGCGCTTCTTAATATTGGACAATTTTTCCCACTCTTCTCGGGCTGTGGTTGCACCTGCCAATGGTGCATCCGGTAGTAGTAATGGACCCTCTAATATTGCAGCAATATGATCTTCAGTAAATGCAAGGCAATATTTGTCCATGACCTACAATACTGATCGTGTGAACCAATAGGGTAGTACTTAAATAAGTGTGTCTGCAACAACAGGGAATTCCCTGTAATGATTTCTTACAAAAAGCTCTCTTGGCTAGTCTGCCGTTCTCATCACTCTATTCAACACAGAGCTTGAGGGGTTAAATCCGGATCAGTTCAAGCCCCCCACTCAATACTACACACTGTAAATGACTTGACCCTTCTATGACGAACAGGTTACTTTCGACCTCGCATGTATATGTAGTCATCAAATCTTTATGTACTACACAGGCAATTGTTTATATCCCAATATGCCACCATGGGTCCCTGTTCCCTTATGTGTTGTGTTCCCCACATGTAGTGCAACACTAATCTTTCTACAATGTTGTGAAAAAATCAACAAACATAGAAAACATAAAAAAGTGAACAATGGTATGGAGTGCCTCACGGAAGTAACCCCATGGGAGTCCACTGGTAGGTTCTCACCAGTGGGCCCTGGTTCTCATCATCATCACTTGAGATAGGATGCCAATTAAATAAACAACAAACTACCAAATAAATAATTAAATAAACACCAAACACAAAACAAACAAACAAACAATTACAATAACTAAACAATAAAAAAAGGTAGAATAATAAATAAAACAAAACAAAATAAAAAAGGAAAAATATGAGATCAGGAAGAGACAGGGCACCTTTCCTTGCAATAAAAAGGAAAAGAAAAACGCAAGGAACGTCAGCTAACAACAACAAAGCAAAAACTGAGGGGGAAGCGCAAACATTAATTTCACAAGTCTTTCGCATCTTTACAAAAACAAATAATGGACCATGCAAGACTGACTTTTTAAAAGATCCAGCAGGGATAATGCTTACTAAACAAGAGGGAGAAAACCAATTACCCGCACCTATCACACCAATAAAGAAGAGAACAAGGACACACAAGCAAAGGACACATATGATACAGATTAGACAAATGCCTTCAATAACTCAAATGACCCAAGAATATCCAGGGGTCCAACCGTGCGCACTCCAAAACCAGAAACAAAGGAACAACAAGATAATTCATGGGGATCGATAACAGATTTGGAGCTAATTTCATCTAGAGAACAATCCCCGCAGGCGATAGAACAGCCACAAGAGGAGCCTGTTAGTTCACTCTTGCAAAAATTCCCAAGAACAATTGATAAGCATTGAGGCTCAATAACCAATTGAGGTTCTGGTAAAAATTATCAATCAAACACTGAAGCAAGTAATTATGAGGAAATAATTCAGAACACCAAGGTATTAGAAAAAAACACACAATCCGCAACACCATCACCATTAAAAATATTGCCTAAATGCATGAATCTGAGCTAAAGCCATGAGACTCACGCCTCAGTACTAACAACCAATACAGCGCCAGCAACCGACCCAGGGACCATATGGGACATCTTTTTCAATAAATCACAACTTACCTTGGAGGCACTGAATTACCAATCAAACAAGATGGATGTTCAAGTAGACCTGCTAAACATCATGGCAAACGCAATCACAGGGATTGATCAAAAATTGGCTGACCTAAACTCTATAATTAAGCGAGCACAGGCCTACGCGACCACACTAAATATGGAATGTGCCTGTTGTCCAACAATCAACAAATTAGCAATAATTCCGGAAGTACTGACCAACCTCATTGAGGACTTAAAGATCAGGATAACCAATGACAACCACAATTATAAGCTAGTACGGCCGCAGAACCCTGACAAAAAAGAGGAACCAACCAAGGACTGTGCACACACAGATCCAGCACTGGACAATCAACTGACAGCTATTACAGAAAAATCAAAATCAAATTTGGAGGACAATCAAGGAAACTTAACTCTACCAACAGAGGTAAACATGACAAGACATATGAAAAAGAAACTACAAAAAGTAGGAAAAGACGACACAACTTAGAAGAAGTTGGGGGACCATACGGTTCAAATGAATCAGCAATACCACCAAACCAGAAACAGGACTTGCAATCAAACAAAAAACTATATCCAATCTTTACCAAACTGTCAAAAGTAAACAAACAGCTAAGTGACGGCACCTAAATGGTGAAAAGTCCAACTAAATTAGCTACCAGAGAAAAACAGAAGAAAGCTGAACAAATAGCTATCAGAGAAACAGAGAAGACATCTGACCAAGAGGGGGTAGCTAAAAGGGACGCAACGGACACAATAGCAATCTGCTTGGATAAAATATCAAATGAGCACCACACAAATAAAACAGGGGAAGGAAAGATGCAACTTCAAGTGGACATACCTAAGTTCTCAGGAGATATAATGTCCAATGCAACCAAACCCCTGCATAACGCACCTCACAACAATTGCTATCTGGCTGACAGAAGAGACGCAAGACTAAGCGTCTTCCAACCACTTTACAAATCAAAGGGCAGACACAACATCATAAATATGGACAACTTATTAAGGCTCCTCTAACACATACCATCATTTTCTAATATAACAAGTGCAGACATGATGAGTGTCCACTTTGAACCAAGGAACGAAGATCCCAATCAGGAAAATACGGTAGTAACCTGGATTAACCATCACATTGCAGAAGCAGTGCTCTTGGAAATGGAAACCTTCAAAAATTGGGGTATAGTAGTCAGGACACCCGAGCAAGAAAAATATCCTCACATTTTACTTGAATTATCAAACATCGTAAATGACACAAAGAAAGTAAAGGAACACCCTTGCAGGAAATTGAAAGGCACCTCGAACAAACAACCAGATCAGAATTATAATAATCTAAGTACATTCGTTAGAACTCAGGAGGAAGCAACCACACATAGGATAATAAAAGAAGAGGTATCCCAAAAAACCCAATGGAGGGAGAAATTTAAGGGGAATCATAGCGATACACATAGTTGAATTTGTCATACCTGACGTAAAAGAGTACACTGCAGACTTTTCAGGGGAACTTCGAGCAAAGTCCAATACAAAATTGTTAATAGAGGTAAACACCGGCATACCAGGTCAATCTCAAAAAACACACCAAAGCTTTAAACTTGTCTCTTGGAATGTGGCTGGCTTACAAAAAGCTCTTAGACAAGCAACAGCAATAAATAAATTCCTGGAGGGTGATATCCTATGCCTACAAGAAACCTGGGCAACAGAGCCGGTACACCTGGAAGGGTACGCGGGTTTCCATCAACTTACTACTAAACACAACCAATATGGAAGACCATCAGGTGGGATCTCGATATTTGTCAAACATGCAAAACAACTAAATGTTAGGATTATAAATACCAACTCAAATATGTTACATGCACTGTTAATGGAAGGAAAAAGCGACAAGAAAGACACTGTTTCGCTGCTTGTAATAAATGTATATTTAAAAACACTTGGTCAATCGAAATGAAAGGTCACAAAATCTATGATCACAACAATACAGGAAATTCTATGTACTCATTGGTCACCGGCAAAAATGCTCGTTGGCGACTTTAATTTGCATCATCTAGGAACAAAGCAGTGCGAAAGGAAAAATCTAACCTGCGCCGAAAGAACTTTCAATCAATTTTTTTACTAAATTACGATCTCAAATCAGCCGAGTATTTACTAAAAAGTTCACACCTAAAAAACAAGGGACAACAACATTTAAGAACTGCTCTACAATTGATTATATATTTTTATGCAACCAACTTGCTTGCAAAATTGAAAATTTTGAAATCAAAACAGACGACACCTACGATCATGTAATACTCCAGGCAGAATTCAATACCACTATCAAAGAATGGGAAAGAATTACAACGGTTGCCCAATAAATAGGCATCGAAGAACACGCCCTGGTGAGAAGAATAAAATGGAACAACCACCAGGCGATGGCGCTTAAGCACTGGAAAGAAAAACAAGAACGCACAGGAAACAACCCGGAGTTGTGAAATAGGGAAAATTGGTCAGAGTGGACCACTGACTTGAACACATGTCTGAAGAAAGCTGAGCTCAACCCTAAGTAAAAAGAGAATATCATATCACAATCCATGTATAATAACAAAAAACTGAGTGACATAACTCGTAACCTAAAAAAGGCAAAAAGACCACACAAGAATGCAGGTTTGAAATATATGCGGGATAAATGCAACAAATTGCACAAAGAGCAGAAAGAATTGCAATGGTCGCTCAAGCAAAATTGGCTTGATGAGGAATGGATCAAAATCCACGAGATATCAAAACCTTACAAACATCGACAACTTTGGCAATACATAGCACAGTTGGATAACAATAAAGTAACCGGAAGCAACGCTGTACACGCCGACGCATGGGTGAGACATATGGCCGCAATATATGTGGAAAAGGAAGGTAGCATTAAACTCAGAAATACCATGGCCTACATAGAGAGCACAAATAACGAGGCGGAACCCATGAACCTAGATACGAGCAACGACCAAGACGTAACAGCGGTTGAAAAAGTTGTTAAAAAGATAAGGAAAGATGGGGCACCAGGACCTAATAGCCTGCCGGCCGCGATGTTTAGAGAAGACCCAACATACGGAAGAGAACCGTATCCGGCTTATTCACCGAATGCAGATTACAGGGTAACGTGCCAGACTTGTGGCCCGGGTCAATCCTACAACCCATAGACAAGAAGGGCGACAACACAGAACCAAAGAACTACAGATTATAGCCCTGCTGGACATCGAAGGGAAAGCCTACGCAAATACCCTATTGAAGGAACTAACCAGATGGGTTGAAGAAAACGATATCCTTCCCTCAAACAGGTTTCCACAAAGGATGATTGGCAATCAATAATATCACAGCCATATCATATCTAGGTCAGCAAGCCAACTTCAGTGATATGAAACCAGTCCAGGCCTGTTTTATAGACTATTCAGCAGCTTTTCACAGGGTGCCACGTTGTAAGCTCTGGTCCAAATTGCGCAATTGGCAAATTCCACCTGGCCTCCTCAACACCATTTTCCCTTTATACAGCATTACCTGGATTAAAGTCAAATGAGTTAACAATATCACAACAAAAAAGTGTTTTACAAATTGAGGACTAAAACAGGGATGCGTACTGCCCCCAACACTTTTCAACCTATACACAGCGGACCTTGGCAAGACGATCCAAAATGCTAACCTTGCAATTCCAACAATTGGTGTCAACAAATACAAATTCTACAATACGCGGATGACCTAGTGGTGATGGATCACACAAAAATAGGTCTACAAAGGGGCCTCAGTGCTCTAAATGCCTACAACCTGAATAACGAATTAACGATAAATCCAGAAAAGACCAAAGTATTGATTTTCGGGAGTTGTATAAAAAAACACTCTTTAAATGGCATGTCGGCAAAGACACAGTAACTGTTTCAAAGTTTTACAATTACCTGGGGAACTGGCTGAGCGACTTAGCAAAGCAACTGTGCATTTACATAAAATTATATCTAAAGGGGAGTCCACAATATACGCCTTGTGCAAGTTACAAGAGAAAATGCAAAGCCCAACCACCATTCCAATCAGAAAGGTGTTACAATCTAAAATAAGGGCAGTCGCGGGTTATGTCCAGCAGGCATTCCCAGGCAAAGTGAGTACAATGATGGAAAAAGCACAATGTCAGTTGTATAAACGCATATTCAAACTACAGAAGTACACCCGCAACAGCGGAATTCGTCTGGCATTCGGCTTGGTGCAACAGAGTAAAGAATGCCTAGGAGCGCATGTCAAATATTATTATCTAGTACTCAATGCCCCGGATGGGAGCTTGAAGAGCATGCTGAAACCCATTTACAAAGGTCCACCGAACCCATGGCAGGCCTATCTGCAGGAAGCAGTAGAAGTTTTAGATTTGGCAACACAAAACTGGAGCCAGGAAGGCATAACCTACCCGATCATTAAAAAGGCAATTAATAAACAATGTTATCAACAGTCAAGAGACACTGCTCGAGCAAATTTTGAAAATAGAAGAGGTCAATCTGGGCTGATTGGAACATACATGGACCACACATCCCAGCCTTATCTTCATCAAGCACTGGGGAGAAAGGCCCTAAAAAACATTCAATGGGCTAGACTAGTACCTCTCCCAATAAAATAACTAAATCCGGCTTAGAAAGCCCTTGAACTAACCCTGGGTGAAGCACTACACTATGCTCGCGTAGTTTGCAAAGTTTGCGCAACTTCGCACTACGCGAGCTGCACGTAGCACTGTGCGAACACGCGTAGTGCAGTGTAGCATAGTGCAGCGGTCATTTTTTGCTTGATCGCGGTCCTCAACGTCATGTTCGCGACCACGAGCAAGCAAAATGACATTCCAGCGAGATTCTCAACGCGGGGAGGTCAGGTTTCTCATTGCGAGTGGTTGCGCATGCTGGCGACCGCTCGATGAGAAACTACCAGTTCGCGTTGAGAAAGCTGCCGCTCGAGTAAAAATCTACTCGAGCAGCAGAAAACTACAGCTCGCACTGTGCAAGATACCGTTTTCAATGATTGCACAGTGCCGGATGCTTGTCCGCACTGTGCAATCATTGAAAACGCATCTTGCACAGTGTGAACATGCTACTACGCAGCTCGCAAAGTTCTACGTGAAGTTTGCGTAGTGCGAATCGCACTTCGCGTAGCTTCGCGTAGCGCTAATTCGTGAACTACGCCCACCCTTACCTTGAACACAAAATCAGTTGCAGAATCTGCAATTTTAAAACAGAGTAATTGCTACATCCGATGTGCTGCTGCTCGGGATTGTTAAAATCTTGTCAGAAGCTACTAAAGCCAATATGGCTACTTAAAGGTGTTCGAACAGTAAAAGAAGCCGTCACAGCTCTATTCTTGTGTACATTACCAACTGACCTGGCCAGAATCGGGAGATACATGGAGGATGTGCGCTTCAGATTTGTTAAAGAAAATGACCAAGTCACTGCATAAAAACAAACTGGAAATGTTTTTAAGTAACTGCGATAAATAAATACTGACTGACCGACTGACTCTGTCCTTGCTTTAATTTCCTTATGGCACACAAACCTCTTAACTCTTGGAAAGAGAATGCGTCATATTTAGATGTCTGCACTTGGCTGACATCTGGCAGATATGCACTAGCTCCTGCCCTTAAAGCCATGACTAGTGAGGTGTGATGTGTGCACCTACCTACAATACTTGGTTTGCTACTCGAACCTCTCTAAGAGTTGTAGTCAGGGTGTGCTGAGCCCTAACCACCTACAGCTTCTAAGTTCAGTAGAACTTATGTATTATAATTCTTGATTTATATGTACCTACTGGTGCCTTAATGTGATTTTTTAAATGATATTCTCAAGTTTATTTGTAGGCTGTCATGTTTTAGGTTTAAACCTATAATAACTGATAAAAACCCCACCGAATGGGAAATAGCCCTCACCAGTGTAAATATATAAACACTGAAAAAACACCTGCACAACCAAAAAACTAAATACCATTGAAGGAAAGGAAAAGGAGAGTGAAGGAGTATTTTTTTTCTTCCTGAAAGTGCCAATACAATATAACTTTGTTATACAAGCTAGCAGCAAGAAAGACTGGGCTAACATTACTCTGCTTGAGTTTTGTTGTTTAGGGATGTCACTAAAATATTGTTTCTTCTTCCTTTTTGTTTTTTTCATTTTTGTGGTCTTTGGTCTAAAGATGCAGGGTTAAGAAGCATGGTTTAGGACTTGTTTAATTATTTTATAAACTGTAGGCACTCAGGAAATATCAAAATCATATTTGATATTCTGGCTGCGTTAGATTTTTTCACTGATCGGTAAAATGGCTGGTTTCATAAGAATCTTTCCCAATATGTGACATCACATTTACCCACAGAAAATGGGTAAAACCCCTTGATACATCAGCCCCTAGTTTCTAGTGAGTTAGTATTGATAGTAGGTGAATTGCCAAAACCTCAGGCTTTAACCATTTAATGCAATGTATAGTGACAAATATATGTGAAAGGAGTACTATCACCTAGCATCTGGGATAGTTGTGAAAACATCACACCAGACTTTTGGAAAACATAGAACACAGTTTCACTTAGATTGCTGCTACAAAAAGGTTCTTTCCAAGTTCAACAAAGATTGGAGTGATATTGTTTGTATTTGCAGTTTTTCAGCTCTGCATTAATGAAAAAGTTGTGCGATGACCTGTCAAAATCGATACCTGAGCTGAAGTGCTTCTCTATAAGAGATCCTTGCCACTTGTTAGATGGTATGCTGAAAGCATCTTTACAATCATCTGAGTTAATGTAGAATGCCTTTGACTTTTTTTAGTCCATTTTGGTGTGCTGTTTTGTTATGCACGGGAACTAAAAGATAATTTATCATTTTGTGCTTTGTGTGGCATCATAGAAAGTATCATCCCAACTGTGTCGCTTAGCTGATGGTTCTCAGTACAAGACGCTGTGAATGCTATATTATCCATGTGTTTACAGATTTTTTGCTGAGTGTTATTGCCGAAAGCAAGAAATGTGATGATCTTTGGTCGCATATTGATTGTACAATTTACTGCATTCTAGGAATTATACAGGAAAACATAACTGCTGTAGTCTGAAAACACCCTTGTCTGCCAAGTGTTCAGCATAATCGGTGTATATGTGAAACATCTCTTTGAGAGTAGGGTAGGGGACACCTTTAGTGACTTTGGAACTGCAACATGTTCCATTTAGAGTGCTTGTTACTTGGTAAGCAAAGCAATGTGGAAGAGTAATTCAGAATCTTTTATTATACAATGTATGAGTAAGGGCTTGCAATGATGCATAGAAATGTCCCTTTACAAACCATGGCATTTGAAGTAAATGAAACCTTAATGGGGTACTCTGTACAAGTTTTAGATCCCCACAGGGGAGATTTATTCAGTCTGTCAGTCGATATGAAATGTCGAAGGTCCAAGATAGATGTTGCAGAGTTTCGTCCAGGGTAATCTAAAGTCCTGGGCTAACTCTAAGGTCCCTCCTATGGGTGGACCTGGGGAGGGGGTGGTTGAACCCCTTTCCCTTTGTCCAGTTTCGCGCTAGAGCTGGGTCTGAGTGCCCCAGCAACCTGTTTGAACTGGGAAATGCATAGAGCACCTTGTGTGCCCCAGGCAATGTCTGAAAAGCATTCACTGACTGCAATCCACCCTGCCCCAATACAATAAAGCCTGCCTCGGGAGGTGCCAGCACCTCGCTGGATAGGAAACCTATTGTCCAGGCCTCCCTTGGTGGAGTTTCATCCAGCAGGAGGGCAGACTCGTGTCTGTGGCAGCAGCATCCATTTTGTGATGCAGGGGCTCTGTTTACCTTTAACTGGGTTTAACAGTAACTACATATCTTCTCTCTCTATAAGGTTGGAATGCTACCCCTGCCGCCAGAACTGGGGAGGGGGGGTAGTATTCCAAAGTGTTTGACACCTTACACAACATGTTTTGATAAAGCCAAAGCAAATTTAGCATTAACCGCGAGGATTATAATGCACTTAAGAGTATATGGTATGGCTATATCATAGAACAGCTATAAGGAGATGGTTCTGAAAGCTGCAGAGGGGCTCAGCTCATGCTAGGGCACCCTCTCTAACAAAACCAAGCACTCTGCCTCCAGGATTGTCAAGGCCTGCCATAGGAGTGACTTATAGGTTAATATGTGTCTATATATATATAGAGAGATATAGGTATACTATTTCTAAGTAAGGGGTGATTACACCACCTTTCCCAGGCTGCAATTGCAGACCTGTGGTGTCAGTTTGGAAGGCTAACCAGGGGTGGCATAATACATGCAGCACCCCCTGGTAGACCTAGGGTACACCTATGCCCTGGGTACCTAGGGTACCATATACAGGTGCTCACAAGAGTGACCCAGTAACCAATCTGGTATGTACCTAAAGCTAGGCTGTGGGCCTGATTAGCAGGGCCATAGCCATACTAAAGTCGAAAAACCAGTGTATCACAGCAAAAAGTGGGGGTAACCATAGGAAGCAGGCCCTACTCTCCTACATTTGTAACCTGTGGGACGCAGTGGGAGGCACATTAAGCAGATACTGCAAGACAAGTCAGAGACTTAAGTCCCCGTTTATTGATGGCACTTAACAAGTTACAAAATCCTGGGTCTTCTGCTGTGAGTCCTTGTACATACTCTGACCACATCGTGCCCCATTTGATTGTGGCCTATTAATCCCCCATATACTGCCACATGTATGCAGGCCCTTGTATAGTAATGTCAATGCCTTGTCAGTTCATACCATGTCAGACCCTGGGGAGAATAGAGCACTTCTAACCTTACTCATACAATGCCTCACGATTCACTCATGTAGGGGACTGTCACATCCAGCTGGCTCTTTCCTTGGGGTCAGGAGTCCTACTTGCACCTCCATAACCTCACCTCAATGCCCTGCCACTACTCTCCTCCCTTTTCATTCTTGTTTCTTTGGATTCAGAACTCTCTCCGAACAGCACTCTGGAACATGAGGCTTCTTGTGGCTATGGTCTCTATACCTGAAAGACACAAGATGTTACATACTGCTGAGTTGCCTTCATGCCTACTTATTTTCTATGTTGCATACGTTTGCTCTGTAGTGTTCTATGCTTTGGACCCCTACAGCTGTTTGGCTATTTTAGTGCACTGCATTTCTATGAAGAAATGAAATTGTTGTCATTACTAGGTGCCCCAAGTGGTATCCCCAGTTTGTACTCTCTTGGCATCTGTAGGTAGTTGTGTGATTCTGGATCTTGTAATCCTGGATCCAGAAACATTGAACTCAGTTTTACTGGGTGTGAATCTAAGCCCCACCCACCTCCCTCCTACTCAACAAGGAGGCGAGAGATAATACTGATAATGCTCCCCACATTATTGCTCTGCTCTCCTGTGGCCTCGCCTTACCCCCCCCCCCCCCCACCCCCCCATCCCCACCCCGTATCAATTTCTGTATTGCAGGAAGCAGATGGTAAATTGAAATGGTAAAGGGACCATTATTGGACCTGGCTTGCGAAAGAAAAAAGTACCTGCGCTGGGGTCAATAACTTGCAATGCTGCGAATGTGGTGGTGAGATACTGGCTTAAGATATTGGCTAAATTTGGAAACTGGTTACTTGTATTGAGGTTCCTAAGCATTACATATTATGAAATCAAAAGAGACTAACCTACAAATTATCTGACAACTAATTAGTTTTTACAGTGCATGATAGAAGAGTTATGGGTCTGGCTCCACACAGAGGAGTATTACCCTCTCACTTCATTCTATTGGCTATGTAGTGTATCACTCAGACTTCCAGGCTGTGCTTCCATTTTGAATGCATGAATGACTGTTCCCATCTGAAAAGCACACTCATCATGATGCTTATCGCATTCAATTATTGATCACAGATATGCAGTCTATTCAGAAAGAAATGTTTTTGCTACTTGTTTTCACAGTTCAATGTGATATACAGCATTTAAGTGTGCAAACCCTGTAAGCAGCATTTGGGAATGTATGTGTACTAACTGTGGCTCATTTAAGCATCTCATCTGTTTAGTCTTTGATCCATTTTATGAAAAAGATCCTTATTTTGAGTTTGGTGGCTGGGATACTCTGTGTAGGATATCCCATCCCCTCTATTGCCAGTGCCAAAGGCTACAATGCACTTGTGGACGTAGCACCTGTCCTATTTGCCCCACTCTTAAGGGCCTCATTAGGATCGCGGACGGTCTTGCGTCCGTCCGTGACCCCAGAGCAGGAGGGAACCTCCGCATGGCATGCGGAGTTCCCTCCTGTGCAATTAGGATGTGACCGCCACCCTGGCGGTCACATCCTCTATTTTTAACATTGCAGCGGGTGCGGCTTCAAGCTGCACCCGCGGCAATGTTAAAAATGCAGGTGTTGCATTTCTATGCAGAAAGAGGAAGGCACCGCGTGGTGCCTGCCGCTTTACGCATACAGATGCAGGGGGGTACCATAGGTACCCCCCATGTGCACCCCCCAACCCCCCTTCACCTAGGGGGCCCGCAACGGGCCCCCGCAGTGAAGTTACACATGCTTTTCCACGGCAGAAAAGTCGCAGCGGAAAAGCATGTTTCACATCCCATCCTAATCTGCCTGAAGGTGTCTGAGAGACACCGTCACCAGATTAGAGCTTTTCCGCCACGGTTGTAAGCCAACTGCGGCGGAAAAGCTGCGGACGGAAACCAGGACCCACCAGCCATCCTAATGTGGCGGTGGGTCTTTGGTGGGTCCGCTGCGGATTTTCCGCATCCTCCGGGCCGGCGGTGGCTTCCGCCGGCCCAGAGGATGCGGAAAATCCGCAATCCTAATAACCCCCATAATAAGGTCTAAGCTGGTAGGTGTTGATCCAGACAGAGAGAGGAAATGTGGTGAAAACGTCCTACCAAGACCCATTCAGGTGTTGCTCCACTCCCCCAAATACTCACAGGGGAGCACACTGGATGAGCAAGAGCAAGTCACTCCATGAGATGTGCAGCCAGCTTATGCAACATGCTAGATAGATTAAAGACAATGGGACAAATATCAAAAGCTATGATGGCTAATTTCATAACAGCTAATTATGTCCCATTCAGTTCCTTAATGTCACAGGGAATACCCCAACAGCTCCAGAAATTGAAATATTGCATTTGTTCCATTACAAACATAAGAAAGGTATGTGAATAGTCAAGACACATTAGGTAAACAAAGAAGAAGAATATTCCTAGGTCCTGCAATGCAAGCAAATCCCATTGTGAAGATTTCCCTGTTTAAGATCCTTGCACTTTAATAGTGGAGTCTGAATGATCTAGACATGTGCCTGGAGCAAATCAAGTGTATCTGGAGTTTTCAAGGTCTAATGGGCTTGCGTGTGGGTGTTTAAGTACTCATGCCAGTGCTCATTCTTGTTATGGGTGAAATACATAGGAAATAAGCTCTCAAATTAACTCCAATATCTTGCCAGCCATAGTGTTGTGGCTTGTTCTGAGGGGTTCCAGTAGATGTCTATTTGATGGTTCTTTCCCATCAAACTCTTGCGACCACTTTGCAGTCAATTACTGCAGACAACAACATGGTCCCCAGAGCTTCCATCTTGTTAGAAAGAGGTTTGAGAAAGAGTTCTGCTTAAGGGTCCCCGCAGGATGGTAGGCACTTAGATTTAATTAATATGGAAGCTGTCCCTTTAGGGTGGCCATCAAGTCAGAAAAATGATTAATGTCCCTTGGACAGTAAAGTTCCAAGTCCGTTGTTTTCAAAGAATCGCTATTGGTTTGGCCCTGGGGACCACCACCTTCAAGGAACCCTCCAAGGCCCTGTGGACTGCTAACCCCCAGGGATAGCTCCAGCAATGTCCTGGGGGGCCGGTCCCCAGGACATTGCAGTTTGCAATGGCAGGACAGGAGCCCTGCTCTCACCCTGCCATTGCAAACATCAGCTTCCCTTCATGGAAGTGAGAGCAGGAAAACTGCTCTTGCTTCCATGAAGCGAAGCAGATTTGAATTTGAGCAAAGTGAGCTGCATGTCAGCAGCTCCCTCTGCCCAAAAGCAATGCTGGCTCCCTCAGGAGGCAGGTATTCGGCAGGGACCACTGGGGCATTGGGGCTCCCCCTGCGGTCCCCAACCTGAGGCCAGGCCCCAGGGGCCAAAAGTGATCATGGGAAGGGGAGCCACATGTGGCCCGCTCCAGTAAAGTTTTTTTTTTAATGAAAAAAAGAGGCAAAGCCCTGTTGTAACGTATCTAGGGCTCTAGTGTAATTTTCCCGATTCATGCCCTTATATAGGTATAACTTATCATATCCTTATATAGGCATAATGATCATAACCATATTTAGGCACAGCCAATGCAGTCCAAATACGGCATGGCTACTTCCACTAAGCTCCTAGAGTACAACGAGTTCTTGAAGACAGCCAGCCTTCAGCAGTACGAGAATTCCGCCTGCTTCAGTATTGATTTGTCCCAGAACTCCTGGAGCGTGTACAGAACTTTGAGTTCTTAGTGACGGTATTATGTCCACCCTTACGTCAAACTCGGCACCTTCCAGGTATAAATATGCCAGCATCTGCCCTAGCAAACACACAGTGGTTTTGGAGCAGATCGACTAACTGCTTGCCCGACGCCCTGCTGTATGCGAGTGCCGAAGGAAGCCGACCCTCCCGCTGACGCACTGAGAGACGCTGTTTTTTCTCCTGCCGAGAAATCCAGCTCCAGTGTTTCCCTATTACCATTGGGGGTTACTGGGAGATCGAGTCCTGAGAGAGAGATACAAGACCTCCTTCATTCTATAACCAAGGTACGGAGCTGATTAGACCCTTAGAGAATTCTTGGATAGGTTCTTGGCAGAAACTATTTAACTCAAGCTACACCTCACTTACTTCTTCCATTGTACTAGACTTAGGTTAGGTACACCGGGGTAGGCGTATTTTAGATGCACCAGTTGAGTACTTTTAGTCATTATTTATAATTGTATGTATTTTATCTATTTTATGTATCTTATGGCTTAGAAACCATATGAATGCTCTTACAGTATTATTTCATAATACTCTTTTTACTGTACGCACTTTAGTTCATAGCAAGTATTACGATTGTAGCAATTCTCTTCTCTTGCATGAGAAAGAAGACTGCTCAATAAATTACCTTTTTATTGAAAACGCCCATCTCCCTATTTCTCTGCACTTCTGGTGAAACGAAGCATGCACGATTGACTGAGTGAAATAGCCATCTATTGTTTCCGCGACTCAGGAGATATACTCCTTATTCTTGGGGAGCAAAGTTGTCATGTTATATGGTTGTCAGAAACTAATCCCTTCTTGTGTATTCGAGAAAGTTTCTAGTGACCTCTGAGCTAGCTGGCATTCACAATTAAGTCTAACATATTCAATAGAGACCTAGTCGACTTCAGTCCTACATCTAAACTATTGTTTATGTTATTCCAATGCGCAGAGCCTATTGGGAATATAGGAACTACACTACATGGTGCCCAACGTTTGGTAAGGCGATAATTTAACGCTAGATACTAAAGTAACTCAGTTGTGCTTTTCACACAGACCCCTTTTTCTGTAAAAACTCCAATAGACGTCTGGAGTGGGTAAAAGGTTAGTATCCGCCAGAACTAAGTAGGACGAGAATCATATGTATTAGTTTTTTGGTTTATTCAACGTTGAAGGATACAGTGTTCTAAAATATTGTGCACCTAATCTTTGTTTCCTTGAAACTTGCTCTGCAAACTTTCATTAAACAAAGTCAACTAAAGGCGACAACAACGCAACCGGTGGGGCTGCAGTAGATGCGAATCAACCGGGTTTAGACGTTACAGGGTTTAATGAAAATAAAGATGATGCAATAATCATCCCGATAAATGTAAGAAAGAGTGTAACTTACAGACTAATAAATAGTGGTGTACCATCAAGAGGTGGTACAGTATATTTGTGGTAGAGGCACATGAATATCGGCAGACAGAGGTATTCTATTCATGGATAACTTTTCCAGCAGCTAATGCTGTGACACTCGAGTTCCACTACTACAAAGCAGAGGAACCTCCAGCGGAATTCGTTCCTTTGGAGGACGTTGAAATTCCACTAACTTACCAGGAGCATCAGCTCTGGTTTAATGGCGCCCTAAAACATCAAAATCACATTACCAGGCTCGTTCAACTAGGTAGGCCAGGAGCCACATGGCCGGTTATAGCCAGCTTTACACCACATCCTGACATTGAAGAAATGTCAGACAGAGAACTCTTAGTTCAATTAAAACAATTAATTAAAATACATAGACAATTGGTCCAATATGTCATGCGGACTTTAACAGTCCAACCTGCTATACAAATTCCACAGCACACCCCTCACCAGGGGAACACAAATAAAAATACACCACAGACTATACAATCAGTCATTAGTAAATTACCCGCAAAACGGGAACAAATTCCATTCTGGCTGGCTCAAAAGATTACTCAAATAGAGGCAGTATTCCCTGATAGTACACCTCATGGAAAACACAGAATTCTGACAATCGGTTTACCAATGGGGATCGCACCACATGTGGAGGACTGTGACACTTGGGGAACAGTCTTTGCTTCAATCTACACAAAAACACATGGTGTTCCGTCTATGGCGGTTATACCAGACGTACTAAGACAGATTCAAAATGAATACGGTCCAGAGCCTGCTTTAAATCTAGGTATGAAATTACTGAAAGACTTTAAGGAAGTCTCGGCTATATTACTAGCCAACATAAAAGGAGAAGCAGCATCTGTGGCGATTCGCCAAAAATTAAAAGAAACATAAATAGCAGATCAGCCTTTTGAACTTGCCAGAATAATTTAAAAATCCTATGAAGAATTAGGTAGAGGTAGTTTGGGTGGGAAACCACTAAAACCACAACTAACAGAAAATCCTGAAAAGACTTTCATTAAAAATAATTTAATTACTCCTAAAAAGAAGTGGGAGAGTAATAAACAAACTCTTCCTAGAGAAAAATATTCTCAATCCAGAGGAAGGTCTCCCCAACAGAGAGATAGATCTCTAGAACGGGGGGTAGGTTTTCACAACGGGAGCCCTCTGAGAAAAGATATAACCTCAGAAATAGGGATAATTTGAAAAAACCTGACAGATATCAAGATAATGATACACGTCCGTCTCAATCTTTTCAGACTTCCTCACAGAAATCGGAAAGAAGAGGACGGTCAGATCATAAAGAAGAGCACGTCAAGTCCAAAGACAAGGAACCTGCTCATCAAAGTAAAAAAGTACAATTTACCAGAAAGAAGGTAGCCAGTATTAAAGTAAAACATGCAGAGAATTCTGAGGACACAACTGAAAAACGGAGAGTGGGCCCAGACAATGCTAGACAGCGAAGCAGAAGTGACCATAGCTCGCAAGATCCTGATGAATCTTCTGGAGACAGTGGACACGAATGAGTACATTCAGGTGGAAACTGCAGACACCAGAGTTAGTGTACCCCATAAATTATATGAAATAACATTGCGTATAGAAGGGGATATAACTAGGAAAATAAGAACTCTCTTTTGGGAGAAGTTATCTAAAGGCTATGATATTCTTCTAGCTGAGAAAGACTGGCCACCAGAATTTGTTAGGGAGTGCCCACATGGCGAAGAAATTATTATGCCTGCCTTCTCAAATCATATTCCAATTCATAAAAAATACACATATGCAAGAAAATGGGCAGTGGCCCAAACCCCTGCATTATATAAAGATCATGTAGGATGGGATGAGGAATCCCCTCACCATAAATTCCAGTTAAAAAATCAACCTACTGCACAAAGGCAGTATCCTGTTAAGCAAGAAGCTAAAAAACAAGTCAGGGAGATCTTAGATCAACTTGAGTACCAGGGGGTGATTGAAACATGCACCTCACAAATGAACAATCCTTTGTTTCCTGTCTCCAAACCAGGCAATTCATATTGTCTAGTATTGGACTACAGACACTTAAACTCTTGTTGCAAAACATGTGCAGTACAAAATTCACACAGTGCAGCACTGATCAATAACATTGTGCGCAAACAATATAAAACAACATTAGATATTTCAAATGGTTTCTTCTGTAAAAATCATAGCACCAGAAAGCAGGCATTTGACCGCTTTCTCAAGTATGGGGGCCCAGCGGCAATTTTGCCGTCTCCCCAAGGGATTCAAGAATAGCCCAGGATTTTTTTCAGCCAGAGTAGCAGAGTTACTACAAATGTATGATGATGAGGCATTATCTTATGTCGATGACATCTATCTGACAGACGATGATTTGGACAGGCACTTGAAAAGAGTGAACACCATTATACTTGGGTTCGCATCTGAAAGGTACAAATTCAACTTTAAAAAATCACTGATTGCCCACGTCACTGTCCAATTTCTAGGATATGAGTTATCAAGTGAAGGGAAAATCCTAGCATCCAATTTCTTAGAGAAAGTGCGCTGCTCCAAGCACCAAAAACGCTGAAAAACTTACGCAGAGAGGCTTAAACCTCTCTACAAATTAATAAAACCTGATTTCAAACCAACTAATTGGGCTCAGAAACACACAGAAATTTTACGTTTAATACAAACAGACACGTTAGCTAAAACAAAGCTGCAAACACGCATAAACGTACGCAACCTTGTAATCCAAGTCATCCCAGGAAGATGCGGATTCACGTACCTGACCTATAACGAAGGTGAAACGGTACCAATAGCTTACAAATCACACTTGTACACACAAGCTGAAATAAAATTCACTTCAACTGAGAAAATTCTGACAGCGGTTCAAACTGCTATGGCAAAAGAAACGTATATCAGTCGTTACTCCTGTACCTGCCTTAGAGGCAGTGACAAGAGCGAGCATTCCAAAAGCTAAAGCTTTACATGCAAGATGGATACAATGGGTTAATTCTCTTGCTGCGACAGACGTTGAATACGTTTTTGACCCTAGCTTGAAAACAGAAGAATTTCTCCAATACGAGTACGAATGTCCTCTGCTGACTGAAATTCTGCCTATTCAACATTACGGCTGTTTAATATATACAGATGGATCAGCACAGCCAGCAATTGGGGGTAAACAAGCCTATAGTGCTGCGTGCGCAATTCTAAAAGGTCCTTGGCGGGAAGGTAAATTCAGACCTATGGTCACAAAAACTCAATCACACGGACACTGTACAGCTCAGCTAATAGTGTGCGATTTGTATTACTGCGTCCAGTCTTACAATGAATACTTGCAGAACTGGGTTCAAAACGGTTTCAAAGATGCGAAAGGTGGCACAATAAAGCATAAAATGCTTTGGGAACAAGTAGTTCTTTTACAGAAAGAACTACCAAAGACTCATGTGAGCCATACACTGAGTCATCAACGTGATGGCATTCACGTAGCAGGGAATTCATTGGCTGATGAAGCCGCAAAGGCAGAAGTCCACACGGCTTCCGTAGCTGCAATCACTCGTTCAAAAACGAAAATAGAAAGCAAAATAATGCAAGCTGTCACTGCTTCAGTAAAGAACAGTGGGAAAACACTCCCGAAAGGCTTTCCAGTAAAGTACTCATATAAAACTGATGCAAACAATGTTCCTTTTGCTCAAATCCCTGGAGTGGGGGATAGGGCAATTCCAAACAAGAAGCACAGGTTAGGACTAATCTTACCAGCGCACGAAGGGCTCGCCTCTGCACATGCAGGTGTTTCCGCCACAGTATCTTTATTAAGCATGGGCGTAAAATCCGTTCCGCTCGCGGATTTTGCGGATTTTCGGTAAATTCGCAATCCGCTAATTTCCCGCAAAATCCGCAAATTCGCACGCAGCGGATTTTTTTTTTCTTGGTGATACAATTTTGAAGCGCGCGGCGTTTACTTCCCGTCATTCATCGTTTGCCGAGTTATTTTTCTAGATATTTTGCGAGTGCTGCGCCATTTTGGATCTTGCTGCGGGATCCCGCGGGAATTTGGCAAGCACGATTACGTAATCGCGGCTTGCCAACTTGTACAGCGAGAGTTTGTCAACGCGAGTACGCCGTGATCACGTATCGCGGTACTTCGCAATTGCGAGCTTATAGATGTGGCGAGCAGCAACAATCTCGCACTCGCGAAAATATAAAATTTGCAATTCTGCACAAGAAATCCACCAGCAAGCAGCATAAACCTTCTGGAAATGATGATTCTTATCTGAATAACTCCTCAGGTTGACATTTGCCTGCACTTTTTTTGCGAGGAGTCCATTTTGGGGAGGGGGGGGGGGGTGGGAGGAAGGAAGTGCCCCACAGTCTTCAACTTCCTGTTCCTGTCCAGCAGGCTCCTCCCAGTGCTTTGTCCATCTCCTGGTCACTTTTCATTTGGATCTGGAGCTGGAAGGATTACTTTTTGTGGATGCTGCTGGATATTTGGATTTGAGGCCTTTTTGACTTTCTTTGGATCACTTTTGGATTAGAAATTTCACTAGTAAGTTTGTTTGGGGCATTACAGTTGCTGCAACTACAATTTTGGAATTTTCGATTTTTGGGCTGTTTTGGGGCCTTTTGCCCAGGGGTACTCAGTGGTGGGTGCACTGAGTCTTTCTGTGGGGTGTTTTGAATTTAAACATCATGGAGGGGCTGGATGGCTTGGGATTGTGCTGATTTTTCTGTGATTTTCGTTTTTTTGGCCTGTTGTGGCCTTTTCACCAGGGGGTAGTGAGTGGTGCATGCGCCTAGTCTTTCTGTGGGTTGTCTTGAATTTAAACATCATGGAGGGGCTGGATGGCTTGGGATTGTGCTGATTTTTATGTGATTTTCGTTTTTTTGGCCTGTTGTGGACAGGCCATGTGGTTGGGGGCCATTTTGAGTGCTGCTACAGGCCCTGGCCATGTGCTGTGAGTGAGGGGGCCATTTTGAATGCAGGCAGTGTTCTCAGGCCTGCACCCATTTTGCCTAGCTTTCATCCATTATGCCCAGGGGTAGTGAGTGGTGCATGTGCTAGTCTTTCTGTGGGTTGTCTTGAATTTAAACATCATGGAGGGGCTGGATGGCTTGGGATTGTGCTGATTTTTCTGTGATTTTCGTTTTTTGGCCTGTTGTGGCCTTTTCACCAGGGGGTAGTGAGTGGTGCATGTGCCTAGTCTTTCTGTGTGTTGTCTTGAATTTAAACATCATGGAGGGGCTGGATGGCTTGGGATTGTGCTGATTTTTCTGTGATTTTCGTTTTTTTGGCCTGTTGTGGACAGGCCATGTGGTTGGGGGCCATTTTGAGTGCTGCTACAGGCCCTGGCCATGTGCTGTGAGTGAGGGGGCCATTTTGAATGCAGGCAGTGTTCTCAGGCCTGCACCCATTTTGCCTAGCTTTCATCCATTATGCCCAGGGGTAGTGAGTGGTGCATGGGCCTAGTCTTTCTGTGGGTTGTCTTGAATTTAAACATCATGGAGGGGCTGGATGGCTTGGGATTGTGCTGATTATTCTGTGATTTTCGTTTTTTTAGCCTGTTGTGGACAGGCCATGTGGTTGGGGGCCATTTTGAGTGCTGCTACAGGCCCTGGCCATGTGCTGTGATGGAGGGGGCCATTTTGAATGCAGGCAGTGTTCTCAGGCCTGCACCCATTTTGCCTAGCTTCATCCATTATGCCCAGGGGTAGTGAGTGGTGCATGGGCCTAGTCTTTCTGTGGGTTGTCCTGAATTTTAAACATCATGCAGGGGCTGGATGGCTTGGGATTGTGCTGATTTTTCTGCGATTTTTGTTTTTTTGGCCTGTTGTGGCCTTTTCACCAGGGGGTAGTGAGTGGTGCATGTGCCTAGTCTTACTGTGGGTTGTCTTGAATTTAAACATCATGGAGGGGCTGGATGGCTTGGGATTGTGCTGATTTTTCTGCGATTTTCGTTTTTTTGGCCTGTTGTGGCCTTTTCACCAGGGGGTAGTGAGTGATGCATGTGCCTAGTCTTTCTGTGGGTTGTCTTGAATTTAAACATCATGGAGGGGCTGGATGGCTTGGGATTGTGCTGATTATTCTGTGATTTTCGTTTTTTTGGCCTGTTGTGGACAGGCCATGTGGTTGGGGGCCATTTTGAGTACTGCTACAGGCCCTGGCCATGTGCTGTGATGGAGGGGGCCATTTTGAATGCAGGCAGTGTTCTCAGGCCTGCACCCATTTTGCCTAGCTTTCATCCATTATGCCCAGGGGTAGTGAGTGGTGCATGTGCCTAGTCTTTCTGTGGGTTGTCTTGAATTTTAAACATCATGGAGGGGCTGGATGGCTTGGGATTGTGCTGATTTTTCTGCGATTTTCGTTTTTTTGGCCTGTTGTGGCCTTTTCACCAGGGGGTAGTGAGTGGTGCATGTGCCTAGTCTTACTGTGGGTTGTCTTGAATTTAAACATCATGGAGGGGCTGGATGGCTTGGGATTGTGCTGATTTTTCTGTGATTTTCGTTTTTTTGGCCTGTTGTGGACAGGCCATGTGGTTGGGGGCCATTTTGAGTGCTGCTACAGGCCCTGGCCATGTGCTGTGATGGAGGGGGCCATTTTGAATGCAGGCAGTGTTCTCAGGCCTGCACCCATTTTGCCTAGCTTTCATCCATTATGCCCAGGGGTAGTGAGTGGTGCATGGGCCTAGTCTTTCTGTGGGTTGTCTTGAATTTAAACATCATGGAGGGGCTGGATGGCTTGGGATTGTGCTGATTATTCTGTAATTTTTGTTTTTTTTGGCCTGTTGTGGACAGGCCATGTGGTTGGGGGCCATTTTGAGTGCTGCTACAGACCCTGGCCATGTGCTGTGATGGAGGGGCCATTTTGAATGCAGGCAGTGTTCTCAGGCCTGCACCCATTTTGCCTAGCTTTCATCCATTATGCCCAGGGGTAGTGAGTGGTGCATGGGCCTAGTCTTTCTGTGGGTTGTCTTGAATTTAAACATCATGGAGGGGCTGTATGGCTTGGGATTGTGCTGATTTTTCTGTGATTTTGGTTTTTTTGGCCTGTTGTTGTGGCCTTTTCACCAGGGGTAGTGACTAGTGAGTGTTGCATGTGCCTAGTCTTTCTGTGGGGTGTCTTGAATTTAAGCATCATGGAGGGCATGGGATTGTGCTGTTTTTTCTGTTTTTTTTCGATTTTTGGGGGGTGTATAACTGAACTGATGTTCCTCTGTCTTCCATTGCTTTTAGGTGCACAAGACTCAAGAGAACCACCAGTGCCAGGAAGAAGTCCTGCAGCGGTGTGTGTGTGCGGCATAACGTCACGTGACGTCACGTCTGGCCTCAGACAACTCTGCAATTCGTGCAACTGCGGCCTGCTGTCTGACCTGCTCTGAAGAAGATGGCCCCAGAAAAAGGTCTCCGTAGCTCCTCTAGCAAGAAAGTTGCTAGTAAGGAGCAGAAGAAGCAAGTTACCAAGGAGGCTGGTGTGCCGGCCGCGGCGTTTTTTGAGAGCAAAAAAAAAAGTACGCCTGCAGCAGCAGCGGGATCTGCTGGGGACCAAGCTGGGAGCAGCACCCCCGCTCCATTGGGTTCAGTGCCTCCACCACCACGCCAACTTAAGTCAAAGCCCTTGAGTGCTTCAGAGGCAGTCAGTGTACTTCTTCAATCACCATCGACCAGTGATGTTGGCTCATCGCAAGAAAGTAGCAGCAATGTCCCTGAATCAACACAGGTTGTTGTAACTCATCTGACAAGTGTTGAACAACCACAGCCGCAACAACAACACCATGTGCAAGTACAAGCCCAAGTACATGTAGAAGGAGAGGCAGCGCAAGGAGATGCGCAAGCAGAGGTGCATGGAGGGTCACAAGTGCCCACAATAGTTGTTCCTCCCGAAGTAGGGGCACATCAGGAAATTGACAATCAAACCGAGGTATCATTTGAGGAAGCCACTCCTCCTGATGACCATTCATTGTCTTCCACATCCCTAGCAAGGAAAAGATCAAGGGGGTGTCTCTATCTTCTTCAAGCCCACCTCCTTCTGATGATCTGGATGAAGATTGGGAACCATCATCACAGCAGTCTGAGAGTGAGGCACACCATGATCTGACAAAGATACCTAAGCGTAAAAGGAAGGTCGTCGAAAAACTCATAGCTATGGAGTGTGATGAGGCTCAACAAGAAGTGACGGATACTGCTGCTGATGAAGCCTCTCACGACGACGAGCCAGTCATCATAAAGGTCACTGCAGCCCCAGCGGGCATGCAGCAAAGAGACATTTTGACCCTATCCCGAGAAGCTGCTGAGCGTGATGATGATGTCGACGAGGAGGCAATGGAAACACAACAATCATTGGATTTGGAGTTAACTAGTACACCAACACCTACCGCTTCCATATTTCTTCCTCGCAAGAAGGGACCACCATCCACCTCGACCTGAATTAGTGGTGGTGAAAGTGCAAAACGTACTGAAGTTCGGCAATCCACATCCTCCACTTCATCTGGCATTAGCAGCAGGACCACCACCACCAGTATCGCCGCCTCCTCCGGCCCCCAAAGACATTTCAAGTCTGCAGTTTGGGACTTCTTTAGTGTTTGCCCAAAAAAGGAAAACATAGCCATTTGTAGCATTTGTAAGCTTCGAGTTAGTCGTGGTAAGTTTGGTACCAACTATGGTAACGGAGGCCAGAGAGGTCATCTTAGGAGAACGCACGCTGTCCAATGGTTTGCGCACCTAGAGGCGATCAAGGAAGCCCGAATTGCACGTAATGAAAACGTTGATGTTTCATCTGATGATGACGAGGAGGAAGAAGACGTGTCAAACACTTCACTTACACCCAGTACCCCTGTCAGCAGCACACCCCATGTGAGCCACACTAAGAGTGTGGGAGAGAGTGAGACACCAATGCGAAAAAGTTCATCAGCGAGCGTAACTGGGTCGAAGATATCATCATCATCATCCCGTAAATCCTTGGTCCAGGGCAACATTAAAAAGATGTTGTTTACAGAAGCGCAATATGAATGCAACCACCCACTGACGCGTCTGTATAACACTAAGCTGGCTAAAATACTAGCTCTGGACCTTCTCCCTTTTTCTTTTGTAGAAGGGGTTGGTTTTCTAGAATTAGTGGCAGTGCTCTGCCCTAAATGGAAGGTTCCTTGCCGGTTCTATTTTGCCCGAGTTGCGGTTCCAGCACTACATGAAGATGTTCTGGAGGTGATTGGGGCAGCTTTGCAGAAGAGTGCTGTTCACACTATACATCTGACAACAGACATGTGGACCAGTTGCGCAGGCGCTGATTACATGTGCATCACTGCACACTGGGTCTCTTTTTCAGGGGTTAAAGCAAAGCTAAACGCAGGTGTTGACCCGGACCATGTTTTTAAAGCTGCTCGGAAACATGCAACACTAGCCATGTTTGGTTTGGAGAAATGTCACACAGCAGAAAACATTTTGGATGTGTTTAACACAAAGGTCCTTGACTGGCTGTCCCCAAAAAAACGCCAGGTTGGTTATGTTTCCACGGATAATGGCGCCAATGTAGTTAAGGCCATGCAGCTAGGTGACTATTTCAGAGTGCCGTGTTTGGCGCACTGTATAAACCTGGTTGTCAAAAAATTCTTGAGTGATAAAGACAGTGCAGCGTACAGGGTAGTGGACACCTGCCGAAAAATGTGCAACCATTTCAGCCATTCTTTTAAGGCCCGGAAGCATCTGAGGAGCCTGCTATATGAACGTCAAATGCCAGTGAAAGCACTCATCCAGGAGGTGGCAACACGTTGGAACTCAACCTTCTACATGCTTGAGCGTCTGTATGAGCAGTATACGGTACTCGATCACTATTTCTTAACACAGGGTACAGCTCAGAAGGAGGACCTGAGGATGGGTGCGGCGCAATGGGACATAGTTAAAAGCCTGACACACATGCTTCGTCCTTTTGAGTTCTTCACGCGTGCAGTCAGCAAGGAGGACTGTAATTTGGGAAAAGCTATCCCATTGTTGTACATGCTGGAGCACCAACTGAAGGAGGTGTGTTCTGTGCTTGAAAAAGATGAAGAAAACCAAGACCCTTTTGTTCTGGCGGAGAAATTATTAGAGCACCTACAAGGTGATGAACGTCTTAAAATGATCCACTCAAACCAGCATTACATTTGTGCTACTATTCTGGATCCACGCTACAAAAAGGCACTGGCAGGCCAAGCATTCTTTCCTTTTGCTGATGAAGATGTTACAAAGTACAAACAGTGGCTAGCCTCCTCAGCCAAGAGGTTTGAAAGAGAACGGCAGCAAATTGAAGGAAAAGGCAGTACATCAGCATCAGCAGGCCATCCCCATTCACAACAATCCACTTCTGCACCTGTGGCTGCGGCACAAGTGACCTCTCAGCCGTTAAAGAGACCGCCAACCGGATCATCTGCACCACCAGAAACAACAGTAAAATTGGAGGCTGAAGAGGATTGGCTAGCTCGGCTTGGGTTTGGTTCTCAAAAGGTCACAGCAACAGCTAAGCAAAGTGGAGGAACCTTGGAGGAGAACCTTGAGTCGATGGTGAAGGACTATCTGAATGACTCAACAGAGGTCTATGTTAATGCTGACCCATTGGCGTATTGGCATGGGAAAAAAGAATTGTGGCCACAGCTCTCCAACCTGGCTTTAAACTACTTGTCTTGCCCACTCGCAAGCGTGTCTTCTGAACGTGTTTTCAGTGCTGCTGGTGGCATTGTAACTTCCAAACGGAGCCGCCTCTCGCCCAAAAATGTGGAGAGGTTAACAATGATCAAGATGAATCAGCACCTCATGCCACCAGATTACAGAGTACGAGAAAGCGCACCGGATGAAGACGAGGTGGACAGCAACATAGATGAGGGAATTTCTTCTCTGTCAGGTGACACTGAGCTCACCCTGCCTGAATTCGCAGAGTATGATGACGAAGCCTTATTCTTATTCGTGGACCGTGACACCGAGCCCTGAAAATGAGACAATGAATCAATAACTTTCTTTTTCATCCTTATTCACTTTTATTCCTGTGTGTCTGTCTTTCTTTGTTGTGCACAGTTAATATAATTCAAACTTTAATCACCTAATCACAAAAACAAGCCCATCAGCAGAACTGTCTTCACTTGTTTGCTTATTGATTTGAAGGTGCCGCAGTCTGCATTCCTCAAGTTCACAAGTTCAGAAGAACATGCTCCTCTATCCTCCTCCTCCAGACTCCTATTTCCATCAAAGCAGAGGGCTGGTTTACGCCCAATGAAGAAAGACTCAGCACTTGTGGGGGTGTTGTTCTACCTCTTTGCGGGTGAGTTGACAGCTCTGGGGGCATTGCTGGGAAGCTCTAATACCGGATAAAAGTGGTTTGGACCAAATCCGAGGCGGACATTTTTTTGTGTTTTTGCTGACTTGCTTGCGTTTGAGGTGCTCTTAGGGGGGGGTTCCGTCTGTTTGTGGGTGAGTTTCGGGGTCTGTTATCACTGCTGTGACACTCTAATCTTGATTGCATTTGCTTTTCAGGAAATCCATGGTGGTAAACCGGACTTATGGCCTAGCTACACAGCGCGTTTGGACCGAAGGCCGAGAAATATTGTAAGTATGAGATTTTGCTTTTGACCTGTTTGGGGGTGTTATGCTTTTTGGCGGGTGGGTTGGCGGGTCTTGGGGCATTCCTGGGAAGGTCTAATACCGGATAGAAGTGGTTGGGACAAAATCCGCGCTGATTTTTTGTGTGCTATTTCTGACATTTTGCTCAATGTAGCATTTTCGGGGGCCTGTTTGGGGGGCTTCCTGGTGTTTGTGGGTGAGTTTCGGGGTCTGTGAGCACTGCTGGGACACTCTAATCTTGATTGCATTTGCTTTTCAGGAAATCCGTGGTGGTAAACCGGACTTATGGCCTAGCTACACAGCGCGTTTGGACCAAAGGCCGAGAAATATTGTAAGTATGAGATTTTGCTTTTGGCCTGTTTGGGGGTGTTATGCTTTTTGGCGGGTGGGTTGGCGGGTCTTGGGGCATTCCTGGGAAGGTCTAATACCGGATAGAAGTGATTGGGACAAAATCCGCGCTGATTTTTTTTGTTGCTATTTCTGACATTTTGCTCAATGTAGCGTTTTCGGGGGCCTGTTTGGGGGGCTTCCTGGTGTTTGTGGGTGGGTTTCGGGGTTTAGGAGCACTGCTGGCTATGGATACTTTACTTTGCAAGCGGTTTGAAGCAAATCCATGGTGGCAGAGGGGAGTTAGGGCCTAGCTGCAGAGCGCGCGTGGAGTGATTTTGGAAATTGGCCAAAAAATGACTAAGTCCCCATTTTTGTACTTTTGCTCTTTGGCTGTTTGGGGGTCTTCTACTCGTTTTCTCCTGGGTTGACGGCTCTGGGGCTATTGCTGGGAAGCTCTAATACCGGATAAAAGTGGTTTGGACCAAATCCGAGGCTTAATTTTTTTTGTGTTTTTGCTGACTTGCTTGCCTTTGAGGTGCTCCTAGGGGGGGTTCCGGCTGTTTGTGGGTGAGTTTCGGGGTCTGTGAGCACTGCTGGGACACTCTAATCTTGATTGCATTTGCTTTTCAGGAAATCCGTGGTGGTAAACCGGACTTATGGCCTAGCTACACAGCGCGTTTGGACCAAAGGCCGAGAAATATTGTAAGTATGAGATTTTGCTTTTGGCCTGTTTGGGGGTGTTATGCTTTTTGGCGGGTGGGTTGGCGGGTCTTGGGGCATTCCTGGGAAGGTCTAATACCGGATAGAAGTGATTGGGACAAAATCCGCGCTGATTTTTTTTTTGCTATTTCTGACATTTTGCTCAATGTAGCGTTTTCGGGGGCCTGTTTGGGGGGCTTCCTGGTGTTTGTGGGTGGGTTTCGGGGTTTAGGAGCACTGCTGGCTATGGATACTTTACTTTGCAAGCGGTTTGAAGCAAATCCATGGTGGCAGAGGGGAGTTAGGGCCTAGCTGCAGAGCGCGCGTGGAGTGATTTTGGAAATTGGCCAAAAAATGACTAAGTCCCCATTTTTGTACTTTTGCTCTTTGGCTGTTTGGGGGTCTTCTACTCGTTTTTTCCTGGGTTGACGGCTCTGGGGCTATTGCTGGGAAGCTCTAATACCGGATAAAAGTGGTTTGGACCAAATCCGAGGCTTAATTTTTTTTGTGTTTTTGCTGACTTGCTTGCCTTTGAGGTGCTCCTAGGGGGGGTTCCGGCTGTTTGTGGGTGAGTTTCGGGGTCTGTGAGCACTGCTGGGACACTCTAATCTTGATTGCATTTGCTTTTCAGGAAATCCGTGGTGGTAAACCGGACTTATGGCCTAGCTACACAGCGCGTTTGGACCGATGGCCGAGAAATATTGTAAGTATGAGATTTTGCTTTTGGCCTGTTTGGGGGTGTTATGCTTTTTGGCGGGTGGGTTGGCGGGTCTTGGGGCATTCCTGGGAAGGTCTAATACCGGGTAGAAGTGGTTGGGACAAAATCCACGCGGAAAAGCCTTTTGGCACTTTTTGTAACTTAGGGTTCGTTAGGGTTAGCCCTAGCAGCAGGATTGCATGTGTTTCGGGGTGTTCTAGATTTTTGCAACTGAGTTCTGGGGTCTTAGAGCACTCGTGAGAATGTGTAATTTTGGTTGCAAGTCATTTGAAGAAAATCCATGGTGGGAAAGGGGGGATTTGGCGTAGTTAAAGAAAGCCTTTGCCACTATTCTTAACTTAGGGTTCTTTAGGGTTAGCAGTATTTCTATTGCATGTGTTTGGGTGGGGGGGTTTTCGAGTCTTGGAGCGATGCTGGCTATGGATACTTTTGCTTGGTTAATCGTCAGCACTAACCACTTTTCCATTCTCAGTTAAACGTTTAGTTTTTTTATTATGACTTTATTTTAATAAATGTGTTTACTTTTAATAAAGCTTTTAAACTTAAATAGACTCTGTGTTTTTTGGTCCAGACTAGAGTGACTGAGCGAAAGGTTTTGCAATTTTTGCAAGCATGAGTCCGTGCCTCTGACACTTCTTGACTCCGACTCCGAGTCCGTACTCTTGAGCTACGTTGGATAATCATGATTGGGGATCAATCATCGATGAATTCGGGAGGTAAATGACTGTGCCACACTATGTAGTCAGTCAGTAAGGACATTGGGGGTTCAAAGTCTGTTATCACAGAGGTATGTGGAAACTCTAACAGCGCCTATTATAATTGATAAGCAATGCACTATTTATTGTCCATAGTTCTATTTCTGCAGAAGAATTGTCCCCGCAACAGTAGTGGTATTGATTGTCCTCCTATCCAAACCAAAAGGTAGTATCTTTTTCTTTCTTGGTGGTCATTCACATTTTATAGTTGGGAATTTTCAAAGCAGATAGAACACTTCAAAAGACATTATGGACAATCCCAGAGGACTGCACTGCACTAAGTTGATAGAGCTATTGCTGACTAGAATGGGAGTTTCGCCAACCGTGCAATCTTAGTTAGCTACACAGACAGACTAATAGGAATAATCTAGTAATACCACAGGGAGTCATAGTAGAGGCAGGATAAGAATTTAGATACAGTCTACAAGAAGATAAAAGACGATTTTGAAAAAATCAAATGAGGAACGCTAGGAAAAATAGGTACTAGTCTAAAATGAAAACTTACTGGGGCCAGCAAAGGAGCCCTCGCCTGCCTGATCTGGCCCTGTTCAACAGCATCCGCCGCCTGCTGCTCCTGTGTCCCCTCGCCCCTGGGGGGAGCTGACGTACAACATGAAAGAAAGAACAGAAAACATGGATGATTGTTGCTTGTCAATGTCAACCAAATCAAACATTTCAAAACAACAATAACAAAATATTTCCGCGAAATTATATTGATTAGGGTTAGTTTTCATTGATTTGCGGACCTGCGACTTCGAAAGTCATGTAACTCACTAAACAAAGTACTGAAAGGTTCACCTAGGACTGGCAGGCAGAAGTCCGCAGGCAAGACGCAAAGTGACAGACAAACTCCATTGTGATTTCAGTCAGATCAGTGACAACACTAACAGTTGCCTGCTACATAACCAGTCATTTAAATAGTCAAACTATCAATCCACTGCCACTATTTTTCTTATTGTCAGGGGTACAAAGGAAGGGGCAGATTTAAGCCCCTTGCGGCTCTTTTGCTCCGTTCTTGCGTGACTTTTGTGACGCAGCAGCTAAACAAAAGAGGCGCCATGGTGCGGCGTATAATATTATAACAACGTGACGCATTTGGGAGATGCATCCCGTTATAAAGCCCTGCGCCATCAGGGGGCGTTCCGGCGCAAGGGAGGGCATTCCTGCGCTGGAACACATCCTAAAAGTGGCTGAGGGAAATCTACAAAATTTCAATCAGTCACCTTTAGGACAATGATGCGTCACACAAACCCTGCACCTGCTTGAAGCAGACGTACGGCTTGACCCAGCATTGGGGAGATAGGGTACCCCAGATCATTGCTGGAGCTGCACCATCGTTGCGACGCAACTCCAGCAGTAAAGCTTCGGTGACGCTTTGGGCCCATGGTGCGCCGCATTGCAAATACGGCGCACCATGTTTGGTGGTGGTAGCGGGCCGCACAATTACTGGCGCATCCCTGCTACTTTGCAGGGATGCAACGGTAATTGCAATTCTGCCCCTTAGGGGCATACTTACTTACGCGTTCTGGCGCATCTCCAGAGATGCGGCAGATCAAATGCGTCATGCAAAACTACCCTTGCGACACGACAGATGCGCCTCATTTACAATGCGGCGCGCCCTGGCGCAAGGGTAGGCACTTGCGTGACGCATCTCGTCACGTAAAAGAGGCGCATCGCTGGAGTCACGTCGCCAACGCAATGCAACTCCAGTAATGCTCAGGGCCACCCAATACTTAACATGCTGTGTCAGTCCTTACGCCTGCTTCAAGCAGGCATAAAGTATTGAATTGACGTAGCAGCGTCGCAGAAATGCCTGCGTTAAATCTTGTAGATTTCACGCAGGCACTTTTGCGAGGCGCACAGCCGCAGGACCGCCCACCCTGCGTACTAGGAACGCACCCATTGTGGCTCAGGCCCATGGCTTTATAACGTGACGCATCTCCCTAGATGCGTCACGCTGTAAATGACTCGCAGTGATGCGCCACGTTTACGCCGCTGTTGCGTCACGCAAGGCAACGTAAACGTGGCGCAAGGGGCTTGTAAATGTAATCTGCCCCCTAGTGTCTAGCATTACGCAGTTCTGTAAAGTACACTCATACATAATAGTTACTCAGGCCAATGAGACCACAAAATAGAAAACAAATAAGGATAGTAGCAACGCCACTGAGAAGGAGAGCAGTGCACCTGAAATGCACAGAAGATTTTGAAATATAATTTAACTACAATGTATTCGTCAGCAGCATTATTGGCTTGCTCCATGTAAAAAACAAATATTTGCAATACAACAACACAGAGCAGGAGAAAACATAGTAGTGAGTGATGAAATAGCTACTACTACTCACCAAGCCCGGGGATCTCCAAGCCGAGCTGGTCCAGCAGGTCGCGCTCCCGGTCCAGGACGTCCGTCCAGCGGTGGGTGACCTGGCTGTAGGTGCGCTGGACCCCGGAGAGTTGGGACATGGCCCAGCACACCTTCTGCCACCGCTTCCGGCGCTCCCGGATGTTGTAGCTGCCGGCCGCGATCCTGCCGCCTCCCGCGATGGTCCTGGGCAGGCGGCGCTGGACGAAGTAGACCAGCGCGCCCACTTCCTCCGGGCTGAAGATCTCCCGTCGCGTCACCTGCTCCCCCCTCAATCGCCCGCATGCTGTCCTGGCACGGGGTCCAGGACTCCTCCTCCCCACCGCCGCTGCGTCCCTCAAGTGCCTGGGCAGCTTCACGGCGCCTGGCTTCACCATGGTCTGGGCAGGTAAGGTAGGAAGTAGAAAATTAAGAAGGAATAGGATAGGGAAGAAGAAAAGAAAAGAGTTTAAAAAAGTAGTTTAAAAGTAAAGCCAATGCAGTCCAAATACGGCATGGCCACTTCCACTAAGCTCCTAGAGTTCAACGAGTTCTTGAAGACAGCCAGCTTTCAGCAGTACGGGAAATCCCCCTGCTTCAGTATTGATTTGTCCCAGAACTCTTGGAGCATGTAAAGAACTTCAAGTTCTTAGTGACGTTATTATGTCCACCCTTATGGCAAACTCGGCACCTTCCAGGTATAAATATGCCAGCATCTGCCCTAGCAAACACACAGTGGTTTTGGAGCAGATTGACTAACTACTTGTCTGACGCCCTGCTGGATGCGAGCGCCCAAAGTAGCCGACCCTCCCGCTGCCGCAATAAGAGAGACGCTGTCTTTTCTCCTGCCGAGAAATCCAGCTTCAGTGTTTCCCTGCTACCCTTGGGGGTTACTGGGAGATCGAGTTCTGAGAGAGAGATTTAAGACCTCCTTCATTCTATAACCAAGGTACGGAGCTGATTGGACCCTTAGAGAATTCTTGGATAGATTCTTGGCAAAAACTATTTAACTCAAGCTACACCTCACTTACTTCTTCCCTTGTACTAGACTTAGGTTAGGTACACTGGGGTAGGCGTATTTTAGATGCACCAGTTGAATACTTTTAGTCATTATTTATCATTGTATGTATTTTATCTATTTTATGTATCTTATGGCTTAGAGACCATATAAATGCGTTTACAGTATTATTTCATAATACTCTTTTTACTGTAGCACTTAAGTCCATAGCAAGTATTACGATTGCAGCAATTCACTTCTCTTGCATGAGAAAGAAGACTGCTCAATAAATAACCTTTTTATTGAAAACGCCCGTCTCTCTATTTCTCTGCACTTCTGGTGAAACGAAGCATGCACGATTGACTGAGTGCTCCTCAGAAGCGGCGGCTCCTCACGCTGCTCCCTGCCCTGCCCCGATACTGGTATCGTAGCGCTATGCTGGCAAACTGCTCTTCACCTTTGAAAACAACTGCGCTTTTGCTCACACGGCTCCTGCAATTATTATATGTGCCTGAATGTAATTGTATCGTAGCGCTTTACTATTGAGCTGCGCTTTCATTGTTTACTCGATTGTGCATTGCTGCCTTGCCTGCGTGATTAATTTGTGCCTGATTGCCTAATTTGTGCCTTTGCATAGCGATTTGGGGTCACAGTATAGTCATGTTTGGCTGTTGGCTCGCTGCCATTTTGTTGTTGTTGATTGTGCCTCCCAGCCAGGCCCTCCACCCCGCTCCCGCCTCCCAGCTGCCCCTCCCTCGCCCCATCCCCCTCCACTATCCACTTATGACAGATGCTTTTGCTTGCAGCGTTCACGCGCAGCAGTCGCGCCCTATGCGCGCCGAAGGTGCGCCAAAGGTAAGCCCTTCTACGCCCGTCCGCGCCTGGACCGCGCCCAGCGCCATACCCCCTGGCCCCCGCAAACTCCTCTCCACCCGCATAACGTACGACGACGCATCCCTCTCTGCTCTTAACCCCGGCCGACACCCAAACTGCTACCAAGCCGCCCCAGGACACACCCATGGACCCTTCATCTGCCACTCATGCAAGTTCGACAGCATCAGGACCTGCACCAAATCCACAAACTCCAAACAGAGATCCGACACTAACCACCTGAAGTGCATCCTGCTCAACACCCGTTCGGTCCACAGACACGTCATTGACCTTTGGAACCTTCTCGACACTACATCGCCGGACGTCGCCTTCCTTACAGAAACCTGGATGAACGCCTCATCAGCTCCCGACATCTTAATAGCCATCCTGGGCGGCTACAAGATCATCCGAAAGGACCGCACCAACCAAACAGGAGGAGGTATCGCCATCGTCCATAAGAACACCATTCGCATCTCGACCAGCTCAGACGATTACCTCACCACCGCCGAACACCTTCACTTTCAGATCCACACCGATCCCAAAACCACACTCAGAGGCACCCTCATCTACAGGCCACCAGGACCCCGCACACAATTCAGCGAAGACATCACTGACTTCATCAGCCCACACGCCCTCTCCTCCGAAGACTACATTCTACTGGGAGACCTCAACTTCCACCTGGAAAAGAAAAACGACAGCAACACCACCACCCTTCTGGACAACCTGGCCAACCTCGGACTCAAACAACGTGTTGATACCCCCACCCACCATGCCGGGCATACGCTCAACCCAATCTTCACCTCCAGCAAGCACATCTCCTTCAACCACACCACAGCTCTCCATTGGACGGACCACAGCTGCATTCACTTCAACTACAAAAAGACTACGACCCACAACCACCCACACCCAATTCCCCGAAGAAACTGGAACAAAATCACCACCAACCAACTCTTCACATCGCTTCACCAAAACCCTCCTGCCGAAGCATCGGACCCAAACCAAGCAGCCACCAACCTCACACAATGGATCACCCACAGCGCCGACGAACTAGCACCCCTGAAAAACCATCAAATCAAACAAGGTAGCAAAAATGCCCCCTGGTTCAACGATGACCTTAAGAAATCCAAGAGGTTCTGTCGCACCCTCGAGAAAGCCTGGAGAAAAAACCCAACCACTGACAACCTGGCCACCCTCAAGAACGCCACCCGCAAACACCACCAACTAATCCAATCCACCAAGAAATCAGCATTCAAGGATCGACTTGACAACAGCGCCCACAACAGCAAGGAACTATTCAACATCGTCAAAGAATTTACCAACCCTACCGCGGGAACCAACGACATCTCTCCCTCCCAAGACCTCTGCGACTCCCTAGCCTCATTCTTCCACAACAAAATCGCCGACATACATAACAGCTTTGAAAACCAGTCCGGAGACCAGTCCACTCTACCCACCTCCGAACCAAAACCCCCCTCTAACTACCTTTGCGCCTGGGACCCTATCACCACTGAAGACACCATCCGCCTGATGAACTCCATCCACTCAGGATCGCCAACCGACCCATGCCCCCACCACATCTTCAACAAAGCAAACTCCATTATGGCACCCCATCTCCGAGACGTCATCAACTGCTCCCTCAAGGCCGCCACCTTCCCGGAAAGCTGGAAACATGCCGAACTCAGCGCTCTTCTGAAGAAACCCACAGCGGACCCCACTGAACTTAAGAACTACCGCCCCATCTCGCTCCTCCCATTCCCTGCCAAAGTCATTGAGAAAGCCGTCAACAGCCAGCTCGCCGCCTTCCTCGAATCCAACAAATCCCTCGACCCTTCACAGTCCGGCTTCCGAGCCAAACATAGCACCGAGACCGCCCTCATCGCAGCAACTGACGACATTCGAACACTATTGGACAACGGAGAAACAGTTGCCCTCATCCTACTTTACCTCTCCGCAGCCTTCAACACAGTCTGTCATAGCACCCTCATACAACGCCTCAACAACATCGGTATACAAGGAAAAGCATTGGACTGGATCATCTCGTTCCTCGCCGGAAGAACCCAGAGAGTCCGCCTCCCCCCTTTCAGGTCAGAGGCCTCCGAAGTCATCTGCGGCGTACCACAAGGATCATCACTCAGTCCCACCCTCTTCAACGTGTACATGAGTCCCCTCGCATCCATCGCGCGCCAACACAACCTCAACATCATCTCCTACGCAGACGACACCCAGCTGATCCTCTCCCTCACCAAAGACCCAAACACCGCCAAAACCAACTTACGCAAAGGAATGAAAGAAGTTGCCGAATGGATGAAGAACAGCTGTTTAAAACTGAACTCGGACAAAACGGAGGTCCTCATCTTAGGATCATCCCCCTCTGCTTGGGATGACTCATGGTGGCCACCGACCCTGGGAACAGCACCCATACCTACGGACCACGCACGTAACCTGGGCTTCATCCTAGACTCCTCCCTCTCGATGACCAGACAAGTCAACGCCGTCTCATCATCATGCTTCAACATCCTACGCATGCTCAAAAAAATCTTCCGTTGGATCCCCACCGAAACAAGAAAAACGGTCACCCACGCACTGGTCACAAGCCGACTGGATTACGGAAACACCCTTTACGCCGGAACCACAGCCAAACTACAGAAGAAACTCCAACGCATCCAAAACGCCTCAGCCAGACTCATACTAGACATCCCCCGCCAAGATCACATTTCCGGTCACCTGAAGGACCTCCACTGGCTCCCCGTCAACAAGAGAATAACATTCCGTCTCCTCACCCACGCACACAAAGCCCTCTACGACCTAGGACCCGAATGCCTCAACACGCGCCTGTCCTTCTACACCCCCACCCGCCAAGTACGATCGTCCATTCAAGCCCTCGCCGCAATTCCGCGCATCCATAGATCCACCATGGGGGGAAGATCCTTCTCCTACCTAGCGGCCAAAACCTGGAATTCTCTCCCCACCCATCTCGCCTTACACAGAACCACATCTCCTTCAGAAAGCAAATAAAAACTTGGATATTCGATAAGTAAAGTATACCCCCCTCCTCAAGCGCCTTGAGACCCTCTGGGTGAGTAGTGCGCTATGCAAATTTTGAACTTGAACTTGAACTTGATCTATTGTTTCCGCGACTCTGGAGATATACTCATTATTCTTGGGGACCAAAGTTGTCATGTTATATGGTTGTCAGAAACTAATCCCTTCTTGTGTATTCGAGAACGTTTCTAGTGACCTGTGAGCTAGCTGGCATTCACAATTAAGTCTAACATATTTAGTAGAGACCTAGTCGACTTCAGTCCTACGTGTAAACTATTGTTTATGTTATTCCAATGCGCAGAGCCTATTGGGAATATAGGAACTACACTACAGCCCCAAGGAATGGGATCCATAGGGTCGAAAAAGTCCTTATTGGAACTTTACAGTCCAAGGGACATTATTAATTTTTCTTGCTTGATGGTCACTCTAAAGGGACAGCTTCCCTATTAATAAAATCCAAGTGCCTAACATCTGCTCTCCGCCTTTGGAGCCTACAGGCCCAGCTACTACGTTACCATCTAAAGTCAGTGGTGGTTCATGATGCGCCCATCCTCCCCCACTCACAATCCTGAGGAAGACCCGCCGTAAGGAATTAAATAACCTATATTTATCCAGGGGTTGAAACATCGACTTTGTAATTGTCATATGCCAGTTTGATCAACAGCGATTGTTAGCTGTGATAGTGTTTTTAGAATCATGACTCTGCATTCTCTATCCTTTTAATTGTGAGGGTTAATGTTGAGCTGTTCTCCTATGACTCATAAGCATTTGTCAAGTTCAATGTGATTAAATATCATGGTACTAAACATTTACAAACGTATTAGTATATTTATGTTCATCCCCTGAGCAGCATTGCACCAAGAGGCGCGTTTGCAGAGTGGTGTAAAAAGGGGCATGGCCTCGGACCACTCTCAGCAATCCAGCTGTGGGATGCTGTCTAGAGGTAACAAGAGAGCTAGTTGGCCCCAAGGACCCTCAGGACACAAGGGGACCTCATCCCCTAACCAAGAGCGTGTCAGGAGGTGCGTTTGCAGAGTGGTGGAGAAAGGGAGCTTGGCCTGTGTCCACCTTTCAGCAATCCCACTATCTGGGGCTTACTGGAGGTATCAGGTAGGCTAGTTGGCCCCTAAGGATCCCCAGCAGCGAAGGGGACTTTAATTTCCATTCAAGAGCGCGCCAGGAGGCGCGTTTGCAAAGTGGTTGGCAAAGGGTGCGTGGCCTGCTATGAGAACTTAACAATCCTGCTGTGTGTGGGACTTACTAGAGGTAATAGGAGGGGTAGTTGGCCCCCAAAGATGTTCTTGTTGCCAACTACTCCTCCTGTTACCTCCAGTAAGTCCCACACAATGGGATTGCTAAGAGGTCTTCGGAGGCCATGCCCCCTTTCTCTACCACTCTACAAACGCACATCCTGGCACACTACTGGTTGGGGGTGAAGTCCACTTTACTCCTGAGGGACTTTGGGGCCCAAAAAGCCATCCTGGTACCGCCTGTAAGTCCTATGCAACGGATATTCTGGGCGCTAGTCAGAGGCACAGCACCCTCTGCGAGCACAACTACTAGTTAAAGAAGCATTTGTAATGTAATACGTTTCACATTTGCAAGAGTTAGAGCGATTGGCGTTGTAAATGTGAAAGTTTTTTACTATTTTTTTTTGGAGTGGAGTAGATGTACGTTGTGTGTAGTGGAATTATGTGGTATGTTGTGCAGTGAAATTATGTGGATAGAAAGTATGTGGCATTTAGTGTATAGGAACTATGTAGAGTGGGATTATGTGTTATGGAGAGTAATTATGTGGTATGGTAGTCTGTGTTGTGGAGTGGTAACCTCTGGTTTAGTATTCCTCGTTTCTATAGAAATTAAACTATAAACTGAATGAAACAAAAAAAGAAGGTACTACAGAGGAGCACTTCTGGACCTAGTCAGACGTATGAGCAGGGCCACTGGAATTATGCAACTGTTTGGCTGCACCGACTTTCACACTATTATGCCTTTTCCGCATTTGCCACATAATCCATCATCTGCTGCATAATCTGCTGATTTGAACAAAAAAAACCTTGTTTGTAGTTTAAATGAAGCAAACGTTACCAAAAATGCAGAATCAAATGATACAGAGTGGTGGAAGGCCTTTTGAAAACCCAGAATGGTCACCTGATACTTATTGATAAATGTGGGTGTTAAATTGATACTAATGGTGTACAAACCACTCTTGCTTCTTTCTGCATCTCTCTTGCCTCTTTCTGCATTTTTGTGGCTTCTTTCTTTTTCTACACTTCTCTTGCCTCTTTCTTCACATCTCTTCTACTTTTTTCAACTCTCTTGCCTCTTTTTGCACCTCTGTGGACTCTTTCTGCTCCTCACTTGCTTCTTTCTGAACGCCTCTTGCCTTTTTCTGCACCCTTCTTCCTTCTTTCTGCACCCCTGTTCCCTTTTTCTGTACATTTCCTGCCTGTTTCTGCACCTCTCTTGCCTCTTTCTGCAGTTCTCTTGCCTCTTTCTGCACCTATGTTGCTTCTTTCTGCATTTCTCTTGCTTCTTTCTGTACCTCTCTTGTTTCTTTCTGCACCCCTCTTCCATCTTTGTGCACCTGTCTTGCCTCTTTCTGCACCTCTCTTCTCTCTTTCTGCAACTCTCTCGCCTCTTTCTGCACCTCTCTTCCCTCTTTCTGTGTCATATAGCTATTTTGTTTCTATATACTGTGTTAAGTTAGCATGAGCTTATTAAATGTTTAAACGCCATTTTTCCTTATGCTTCATTTTGCACACGACACATAATTGTTATTTCAGCTTTCAACCCAGAAGGGCTTCGTGATTTACTTGAGAAATAATATGTTATTGCTCTGATATCAGCTTTGCTTGGTACACTGTCTGCACAGTGAGTGCTGAAGGCTCCAAGGATAACTCGACACAGTGATGTTGTGAGGTCTGATCTTTGCACCTCCCTAGACATAACACACATGCTGCTGCCAAAATCTGGCTCTAAGCTGGTTTTATATTGCTTTGCTGAAAACACACGAAACACACTTGATGGTGCTTCACATGCAGAGAGCTGGTGGAAGATGATGTGATCCTCTGCCACTGAGATTTTGAGGTATGGGCCCGCCCTGCTAAAACCCAAATGAGACCTTCATAGATATAAATATACTATGCTAAATAGGGAGGGTGAGAATTAGGTGTTGTTAATTCCTATTCATTTCAGCATCTTAGTATGCTGTCACCATTCGCCTTTTATGGAATAGTAACTATGCTGATAACTTTGTTGCTTATAATATGATTGCTTGTATTATATAAGATACTGCGTTTGAGAACCCTGCATTAGTAAATAAATATTTCAAATATGCACGTGTCCTCATTTACTCCACATTCTGGTTTGAAATGATTATATAGCGAAAGAGTGTTCATGTGTTCCACGATACCTGAGGTAATCTAAATTCATGTTCTAGTTTTTCTAAACATTGGGAGTTTGTTATGACCAATGAGACACTGTAGCTAGCTCGGTAAGGGGATTTTGGGTACTGAGGTGAGTTTTGGGCCATCCTAATTCACTGAGGTTCCAGGTCTCTATTCACAGTTCTGTAGGAGAACGGAATTCCCGCTACATGGCCCCCATACGTTGTTGGCCTTATATCATGACACTCGAGTAGTATATCATTCAATCCTTAACCCCTTCACTGTCGTTTCCGGAAAACGGTGGTGTCGGAACAAACCTACCTATTTTTAAAATAGGTCTTTTCAAGCTTGAATCTTAACTAAACGGTTTCCTTGAATTACTACCCAGTTGTGCTACAAAGTTTACTTTGTTTTTCGTATTTCCTGTGCTGTCATGGCTGCCGTGGACATTCTGCAGCATAGTCGCATTGCGGTGCGAGATCATTTGCGGATGTACAATGTGCCTTTGGAAGGCTTGGCTGTGATCATGGTGGTGAGTGCGGATGCTGCTTACCCTTACAAACTGTTTTATTCGTGGGTGACATTTCCGGAGGTGGACGCGAATTCTGGTGTGTTCCACACGTACACTCCCACGGCTGTACCTAATGAGTATACTCCGTACAGGGCACAGGAAGTTCCTATTGATGTTTGGCAGCATCGAGTTTGGTTTGGTGGCGCCCTACCCCATACTTTGACCGCTCCGAGGTTAGGTCCTTTGTCCATTCCAGGAGCTAGTTGGCCTGCTTTGTGGCTGAACTTCGAAGACTGCATGTAGTCGCAATTGCTGGGATTAGAGCCTTAGGGCATTACATGGGCCGTAATCTTCCGGGTGGAGCCCCGGGGGGTGCGGCGCTTCCGGCCAGACAGGGTGGTTTGAAACTCAGTCCCGTCATGGTCAATGCTGTAATGGACAAGAAGTCCCAGGATAAGGATGATTTTCCTTTCTGGCTTGCCGGGAAATTTGACCAGCTGGAAGCTGTATTTCCTAATACGACTCCTGGTGAAAAACACCGGATTCTAACGCTTAGTTTGCCGAAAGATTTGGCCCCTGAACTTGTTGACTGTGAGACCTGGAGTAAGACTTTTGCAGTGGTCTATGCGAGGTGCTACAGCACTCCGTCTTTGGCAGTGCTGCCTACGGTCCTTAAACGTGTTCAAGATGGTCACAGACCGGAGTCTGCGGTTGAGTTGGGTATGCGCCTGTGTGGCACCATTGATGTGGTTTGCGATCTCATCCTTGCTAATGTCAAGGGGGATGCAGTGAACTTTCAGGTTGCAAACGCATTGGCGGCGCTTCCCGAGGCCAAATAATCCCATCAGTTAGCGAAAATTATTGTGGCGGCTTATAAAACCGTGGGTCACAATAGTAACGGTCTTAAGCCTTTTTCTGTTAAGGAGAAAAAGCAACCCCAGGGACAAGCTTCGGAAACGAAGGTTCAGCCCAAGTCCAATAAACAGAATTGGCCTAAAAAACAGAAACAGGGAATGCAACAGCAACAACAACAAACACAGGTTTCTCCTCCTGCGTCACCGTTACCTGCGCAATCTGAACGTGTTTATGACTTGCGCGATCGCGCGATGATTAAATCTCCTGATCGTTTTCAGGCTTCTGAACAACGCTCTCCTCGTTCCTTTCAGGACTCATCAGCCCCGACTACCGGTCGTGGAGGGGGCGGCAGGGGTCGGGGTGGCCAACAAGGACGTGACCAGCCCCGCCCGAAAAACGGTGCAGACAGGCAGGAAGGCTCGACACCGAAGAGACCGCAGTTTGCAAAGAAGAAAGTCGCGGCCTTAACAGCGCATCGATATGCCACAGATAGTGAGAACGCGGCTTCGGAATCTGACGTGGGCTCTGACCTTGCTGGACAGCGCGGTGGAGATTACCATAGTGAGAGAGGCCATGCGTCCACTACTGAAGGTGACAGTGACTGATACTTATGTTGTGATGGAAACAGCTAATACAAGAGTTGCTCCCCCTGATAGACTTTTTGAAATTGTCCTGTTGATCGAAGGCGACATACAGCGAACCATTAAAGGGGTATTTTGGGAAAATCTTTCATCTGCGTATGATATTTTGCTTTCGGAGGGTGACTGGCCCCCAACTTTTGTTCTCACAGCTCCGCGAGGGGAGGAGGTAATCCTCCCCAGTTTCGCTAACACAGTCTCGAAAGAGGAGGCGCTGCATTTTGCAGAGGAGTGGGCTCTGGCTCTGGCGCCGGCTGTGTACCGCAATCAATGTGGTTGGGATAAATTGTCCCCAGGCCACGAGATTCCTTTACGGTCTCAGCCGCAACCTCAACCTCAATATCCCATACGGCGTGAAGCAAAGGCTTCCGTCGCGGCTATCCTTGAAGAATTGGAATATCAAGGTGTAATTGAAACATGTGTGTCACCGATAAATAACCCTCTTTTTACTGTGAACAAGCCAGACGGTTCGTATCGTTTGGTATTGGATTACCGGCATTTAAACTCGCATTGCCGTAGCTCTGCAGTACAGAATACTCACGGCTCTGCCCTAGTGAATAGTCTTGTGCGTTAGCGGTTTAAAACCACGCTTGACATTTCCAATGGTTTTTATGCCCATAGATTGGATGATCTAAGTTCCCAATGGACCGCCTTTACTTGCGGCGGTGTCCATGAACAATTTCGGCGTTTGACTATGGGCTATAAGAATAGTCCTGGGATTTTTACTGCCCGCATTGTCTCTCTTTTGGAGAGAATCGACCCGGATGCTTGTTCGTATGTGGATGACATATATCTCACAGACGACGAACTTTGGGAGCATCTCTGTCGAGTCAACGGAATTATTTGTACCTTTGCAAACTTGGGTTACAAATTTAACTTTGCAAAATCGCACATTACAGAGTACACAGTGTTGTTTCTAGGCTACGAGCTCAACAATGAAGGAAAAGGTTTGGCTCCTCACTTCCTGGAGAAATGCGCACAACTGCGCGCTCCGACGACACTGAAAAAATTACAATCTTTACTGGGCTTTTTATATTTCGGGAGGACATACATTCCGGAATATGCCCAGCATATCAAGCCTTTGTATGCTTTGATACAACCAACTTTTTCCAAATCATGCTGGCTGCCTGAGCATTCAGCTATTCTGCAGTCTTTGCAAGCTGATCTGCTTGCTTCTAAATTCTTACTGACTCATGATAACCAGACCAACCTGGTGATAAGAATTATCCCTGGGGCGGTGGGTTTCACGTACCTGACTTTTAATGAAGGAGACACAGTACCTATTGCTTACAAGTCACACTTGTACACTTCGTCTGATCTGCGCTTTTCCACTGTGGAGAAAGTTTTGACGGCTGTGCAGATAGCAATTCTTAAGGAACGCGCCCTGTCACAGGGAAAGCGCATGTTGGTTGTTACCCCGTGTCCTGCCTTGGAGGCAGTCACGAAAGCCAGTGTACCAAATTCTAAAGCTTTGCACCCTCGGTGGATTCAATGGGCTGCATCCTTGACATCCCAGGATGTCACGTTTATTTTTGACGCCTCATTGTGCTCGCAGGAGTACTTACAGTATGAATTTGTTCATCCGGCTTCTTTAGTAATGCGACCCTTGGAGGATTTCCATTGCATCATTTACACTGATGGTTCGGCGCAGGTTGCGCATGGCTCTAAACATGCCTACGTTTCCGCATGCGCCATTTTGGTCGGTGCCATGGTGAACGTTGAGTTCAAGTCCAGTTTCGTGCACACGCAGACACTAGGGGACTGCACCGCACAATTAGCAGAACTTCGTGCTCTGATGCTTGCATTGGAGTACGCTGATCCTAGTGTGACAACACTTATCGTAACTGATTCTTACTACTGTGTCCAGTCTTACAATGAGAACTTGTTCTTTTGGATTCAGAATGACTTTCGTGATTCCAAGGGTAGCACAATAAAACATAAGATGATCTGGGTCCGAGTGGCTGAGCTTAAAGAGCAGTTGCCACTTGTGTTTGTGATTCATACTCTCGGCCATCAGCGTGTTGGAGTTCACGCTGTCGGTAACTCGCTTGCTGATGAAGCGGCGAAATCTGCAGTATCAAAATATTTAGTTGCAGAAGTTACACGGTCCGAAAGTAAAATAGATGATGACATCTTGGCGGCTGTAGCTGCCACTGAGAAGGGAAGTAAATATCCTACGGGGTTCCCTTCAAAGTACACATACCACTTAAGTCCCGATAAGGTTCCTTATGTGAAAATTCCTGATGTTGGGGAACGGTTGATTCCCAACTTGGATCGCAGGGCTACATTGATTACAGCGGCGCATGAAGGTGTGGCTTCTGCGAATGCGGGCGTCTCGGCCACTGTAACTCAGCTACTACAACGGTTCTGGTGGCGTGGACTGTACAAACAGACGCACGATTATGTCCTTCAATGTGACATTTGGCAGCAGATTAAGCCTTCAACTGCTGCGCGTCCGCCGCAGACACTGTTGTACATATCTAATAAACCACTGGGTTGCGTTTATTTAGATCACTGCGGTCCTTTTTCTTCTGATACTGCGTATAAGTACATCTTAGCAGCAGATGATTAACACACACGCTTTGTGTGGGTCTAGGCCCATCACAGCACTGTCATAAGAGATTTGCGTGTCTTTGTAGGGATTTTTGCCTGTGGTACCTTCCATTCGGATCAGGGTCCGGCTTTCACCTCTAAGGCGTATAAGGATGCTATGATTTCGTTGGGGGTCCAAGTCAACTTTTCGTATTCATACAGACTTGCGGGTAATAGTATAGTGGAACGAATAAACCGTGACTTAAAGCAATCTTTGACAGCACGAGTTATAGGCACTGGCAGAAACTGGATGGCCCATCTCAATGGCGTGCAGCGTGCTCCTAATAATCTCCCTAGAAGGTCTCTGGGTGGGCAGACCTCGTTCGAAATGCTCTTTGGTATCAAGGTGTATGTCCCTGACCTCGACGGTCTAGACTGTGTGGCCCAAGCCACGGCCTTTGACGTAGATGAACTTTGCAATATTTTACAGGATCTACAAAAGACCAGAGACAGTCTTGCAAAGGAACATTTGCCCTCCACATTGGTTGATGCGTTGCAGATCCCGGTAGTTGGCTGGCTACCCAAAGTAGGAGAACTGGTTCGAGAGAAGATCGATAACAAGAAAGAATTTGGTCCTTCCTATCGAGCACCGGTTCCCGTTCTTGGAGTGAAGGGCACAAGAACAGTCATTTTACCACCTCTTCCAGGTCGTAAGGAAAACAGGTTTATCTCTATTGACAATGTCAAGATACACAGGGTGGCCGATTCTTCATAGTATGACACCGGCGGTCTCCTGTCCTTCGATTGTGATACATTCTGTTTTGGCCACTACTTCTTATGCTGAGCCAGAAGTGGCCCTCGAGATGCCTGCTGTTTCCAATCCTTTATTGAATACTTTTCCCATTAATAACATTGATGACCTAGATTATGGGTATCCTGCTGATTTGTCGATGCCTGATTTACAAACACGTTTGGCCACGGAATCCAGATTTTCATTTGACTCTGTTTCAGTTAATTCGAAAAAACCCTCACGTTTTGCAGTTTATGCTACATTATTTAAAAAACATTTTTTGATCCCTCCTTGGACATATATTTGGCTGGTGCTTTTTTCAGTTTACCTTTTTATGTCAATTGGTTTTGTGTTTTATTTTTTCTGTCTCATCGATGCACACTATGTCGAGGAGAGAACATGCATTTGGCATCTTAATGGAACTTTGGCCCCCCTTTCCTCGTCACATTCAGCACACAGACTGAAGAGAGACTTGAATTTTGTAAACATCACTGCTTGGCCTGTTCTTGATGGGATTGTGTGGGATGCAGTTAAATTTCAAATCCATGGCCCTACTGAAGTGGTTAATGTCCCTAACGTACTCAGAGTGAACATGGGGGATGTGGTAAAACAAAACATACGCTCTGATGATTCAGATGTTCAGGCCATAGAATCATTATTCTTCGATTTGAAATATTATGCTGCCTTTGATGCTGAAGATTTATATTTAGAATCTGCTAATTATGGTGAATTATTTTGCTTTCAACATTTTGGTAACCATTTTCTGCATAAAACGAGTTCCAGAAGGGGTACTGTAAATTGCACACAGTGGGAACATTGCCCAGCACCATTACAAGGCAGCTCCAGTACATTTCTGAAAAAGTACACTTATTTTACCGAATTTAATCAGTCAAGTCCTGAGTCCTTTTATTTTAAGATGACACAAAAGTCCATGTCCAAAGTTAGACTTACCAATACTAAATTGTTGTATTCAAAGTCCTTTCTAGACAAATTAGCTGTGGAGGGCTACGAGCTATTGAAGGAATCCATTGACCTTAAATCGGTTTGGGCTTCTAAAAGTTGGCAGGTACAAGGCACTGAGGCTTTGCACCCTGCATGTCTCATCCCAAATCATATGTTGTTTTTAAATTCTACCATTTTCCAGACAACATGCTTTGGAGTGGCTACTTCAAAAAAATTAAATACCCTTACTATTCCTGATTTGGAAGAATATTCCGGTTGGAATAATTTCACACAGTTTTCCATTCGAGAATTGCAAACATTATTGCACGATTCATTCTTAAATGTATCCAGTTTGGATCCGAAGGGTTGGCTGATGTGGCACAGAAGCTCTGATTCTTGCCAACGTCGCTTTTTGGGTTTAACTGAAGGTTTTACACAAGTCAGGTCTGATCCCCGTTTTGATACTGATCATTCTGTCACCACTTACTCAGTTGGCAAATTATGTCAGAATTGGCTAAAACATTCTACATTAGCTGCAGTTAAATTACATCTATCCATGTTGACTGATAATGTGGATTTAAATGATTTCATGAAGGGCCCGGCTAGTGGTAGATCTAAACGGTGGATTTATGCAGTTTACAATGAAATCTGGAAACTTTCACAAATTGAGGCTGCTAAGCGCCTTAGAGCTATTGATCAAGCTAATTTGGAAAAGGTGCTTGCAGTTGTTGATAACAGTATTAACATGCTTTCTTCCCACATTTACACGTTGAATAATATGGTGTCCTCTGTTGTTGATATTGTACATGATGAAGTGTCTGTGTTATACCATGGCCAAAATCAATTGCGTTCTATAATGCAATTTGCGTGGACCCTGAAGACGCTTAAGGCTGGTAGAGTGCCTTGGAATTACATGAACATGTCCTCCCTCTTTGCCCCATTTAATTTGACTGACAAACAGCGCATGCTTTCAATGCGTGACGCATCCTTTTCCATGTTACACATTGAGAGGTTGGAATCTTTACCGTTCTCTGTAGCTGAGGGCACTGCTGCAACGTGGCTTATCCATGGATTAATCACATTACCATTTGCCTTGTGCAAGTTTACTAATTGTATGCGATATATTGCGATAGGGAGATATGAACCATTAGGTAGCTCATTCCTCCATGAGGCATGGTCGCTTCCATTCACTTATAGGTGCCTGAAAGACGAGAAAGAAGTGTATCTTAATGGGGAAGAATGCACAGAGTCCCCTGACCATTCTTTGATATGCAGGCACATCCAGTTACATGGTTCTTGTAATCAGGACTGACCTAATTTAGCCTGTGTTTGGAAAGGCACTCCGGTTCCCGCAATCGTTCCAACTTTCACATTACTGGAGAATGGTAGTTATTTACTGTTGAATAACGAGGAATGTTGTGGGTTAATTAAAGGTATCGCTTATGTGGTACCTGTATCAGAACGTGTAGTCTGCTGCAAAAACGTTCTGTATCCTCCTACGCATGGGAATTCAGATGTTTCCATCTGGCCGCGCATCCCAACCTTGAAGGCAGAGTTCAATAGAATGAGTAGAATAAGAGCCCTTTTGTCTCAAACAGAGGTGGCCATGAGTTCAGCCCGAGAAACATTCGTCCTTCACATAGCTAACACGCGCAGGTGCAGGCGCTTTTAAATACTGATTTGCCGTTACATTTCAGCGAGCTGGTTCATCAAATCTTTAATGCCTCCTCCACTTGTGGCCTTGCTCACTTTTTAAAATAGTTAGCAGTGGTCTCGTGACTTCATTTGAGAAAATATTTGGAGTCTTCCCTGCCTTCTTTCATTCTATATTTTCAAGTCTGTTTGGTGGCTTCCCTGTTTTGATAGCATTGGCAGGCATTTTGGTGATATTTTGTTTTATTAAACATGGATGCCCGTCCTATGTTAGAAGCCGCAGAGCCCCTCCTGCCGCTGTTTCGCAACCGGATGCTTGATTACTATGGCACCCTGCTGCTTGCGACTTTAAGCACGTGTTACCAAAAAAGGGGTTTTACCCAAAAAGTCGCTGGGACCTGGGTGCTAAGTGATACATATATGGGGGTCCCAGAGAAACAGCGTATCAATGAAGTACGTGGTTAATTAATCAAAACATTTCAAATACAGAATTTATCACGTTTAATAAAGCCAACACTGTCATTAAATCACAATGTGCTATTCAATCAATACAAATTCTTTTAAAAAGGTTATAGCCCCAAGCATAAGAAGGGAAGAAAGTGTAGGGTGTGGAATAGAAGAAAGTAAGGTGATTCAAAAGAAAAAACAAAGTTTCATTTTCAATATAAAACTTTCATTGTTAATTAAGAAAAGGCTATAAACTATTCAAGCCCGAATTGCAAACAGTACACAAATCATTTTACGGTCACAATCATCAATGTTTGAGTTATGGATAGTGCCGGATGATGAAATAGGTAGAGCCGTCGACGTTTCGACCCCTACATGGGAGGTTTACTTGAGACCTTAAACGGGGTCTTCATCAGGACAGGAAGTGTAGTAATGGGGCAAGGCAATTCTAAAAAATAAAAAGGACTAATTAAATTCCAACCAATAATTAAATTAAGAATTTATATTTACAATAAAGAGAGGATTTACCATGGTTACTCGGGCCAGCCGGCTCCGAGTGTCAGGAAACTGAGGGGCCACCTTCCGAGTGGTCAGGTGTGCTTGAATTTAAGCTATAAAGGAGCAAGAATGGACTTCAATCAGTACGTTGGTCAAAATCCACAGTAAAACAACCAGGGTGCACTTTATCCTAAAGGGTTCGCACTTACACAAATCTTTTACTTTGGGACTGGAGGTGGTCACTGCAAGTAGAAGGCCAGAGTAACTCTCTTCTAGACTGCCGCTAAAAGAGGAAGAGGATTGAAGTTTTAGCTTAAAGGTTCTATATGGTCTAACCGTACATGATAATGCGGTCCTTGATCAAAAAGACTTACATTAATCAGGCGGTCGCCATGGGTTTCAAAAATTTCAACGAAGTGGCCCTCGGTGGTAAATCAATCAATCAATCAATGACATTTATAGAGCGCACTACATACCTGTAGGGTCTCAAGGCGCTGGGGGAGGGGGGGTGCCGCTACTGCTCGAACAGCCAGGTCTTCAGCTTCTTCCTGAAGGAGAGGTGGTCTTGGGTCAGGCGCAGGTCGGTCGGGAGGGAGTTCCAGGTCTTGGCGGCCAGGTAGGAGAAGGACCTTCCTCCTGTAGTCGCTCTTCAGATGCGGGGGACGGCGGCGAGGGTGTGGTTGGCTGATCGGAGGTGGCGTTTGGGAGCGTAGAAGTTGATTCGGCTGTTGAGGTAGCTCGGGCCTTGGTCGTGTAGGGCTTTGTGTGCGTGGGTGAGGAGGCGGAAGGTGATTCTTTTGTTGACGGGGAGCCAGTGAAGGTCTCTCAGATGTCCGGAGATGTGGCTGGTTCGTGGGATGTCGAGGATGAGTCTGGCTGAGGTGTTCTGGATCCGCTGGAGTCTCTTCTGGAGCTTGGCGGTGGTACCGGCGTAGAGGGCGTTGCCGTAGTCCAGTCGGCTAGTGACGAGGGCCTGGGTGACGGTCTTCCTGGTCTCGGTGGGGATCCACCAGAAGATCTTCCGTAGCATGCGAAGGATGTTGAAGCACGCCGAGGAGACGTTGTTGACTTGCCTGGTCATGGAGAGGGAGGAGTCCAGGATGAAGCCCAGGTTGCGTGCATGGTCTGTCGGTTTGGGTGCGGTGCCCAGGGCGGGAGGCCACCAGGAGTCGTCCCAGGCGGAGGGTGAAGAGCCCAGGATGAGGACCTCCGTCTTGTCAGAGTTCAGTTTCAGGCAGCTGGTCGTCATCCACTCGGCTACCTCTTTCATCCCTTCGTGCAGGTTGGCTCTGGCGGCGGCGGGGTCGTTGGTCAGGGAGAGGATCAGCTGGGTGTCGTCGGCGTAGGAGATTATGCTGAGGTTGTGTTGGCGTGCGATGGCCGCGAGGGGGCTCATGTAGATGTTGAAGAGGGTGGGGCTCAGAGAGGATCCTTGAGGGACGCCGCAGATGACTTCGGAGGCCTCTGACTTGTACGGTGGTAGGCTAACTCTCTGTGTTCTTCCGTCGAGGAAGGAGATGATCCATTCCAGCGCCTTGTCCTGGATTCCGACGTTGCTGAGGCGCTGTACTAGGGTGCGGTGGCAGACAGTGTCGAATGCCGCGGAGAGGTCTAGGAGGATGAGGGCCGCTGTTTCTCCGTTGTCCATCAGGGCTCGGATGTCATCGGTGGCGGCGATGAGGGCGGTCTCGGTGCTGTGATTGGCTCGGAAGCCGGACTGTGAGGGGTCGAGGGATCCATTCGTCTCGAGGAAGGCGGCCATCTGCTTGTTGACGGTCTTCTCGATGACTTTGGCTGGAAACGGGAGGAGCGAGATGGGGCGGTAATTCTTGAGTTCGGTGGGGTCCGCTGTGGGTTTCTTGAGTAGAGCGCTGAGTTCGGCGTGCTTCCAGCTCTCAGGGAAGGTGGCGGTGTCGAAGGATGTGTTGATGATGTCTCGCAGGTGGGTTGCGATGACAGCGTCGGCCTTGTTGAAGACGTGGTGAGGGCAGGGGTCGGTCGGTGATCCGGAGTGGATGGAGTTCATCGTGCGGATGGTGTCTTCGGTGCTGATCGGGGTCCAGGCGTGGAGGGTGGTGGTGGGGGGTGGTTGTTCGGTCTTGGTGTGCGTTGGTTGGTTGTTGAAGCTGTTGTGTATGTCCGCGATCTTGTTGTGGAAGTATGAAGCAAGGGAGTTGCAGAGGTCTTGCGATGGGGTGATGTCGTTGTTTCCTGCGCTGGGGTTGGATAGCTCTTTCACGATGTTGAAGAGTTCCTTGCAGTTGTGTGCGTTTTGTTGTCCAGCCGGTCCTTGAATGCAGTTTTCTTGGCGGCGCGGATCAGCTGGTGGTGCTTCCGGGTGGCCAGCTTGAAGGTGGTCCTGTTGTCCGGTGTAGGTTCCCTTCTCCAGACTTTCTCGAGGGCTCGGCAGTTCTTCTTGGAGCTCTTGAGTTCGTCGGTGAACCACAGGGCTTTCTTGCTGCCGGGTCTGCTGGGCGGGGTCCTCAGCGGGGCGAGCTCGTCAGCGCAGATGCTGATCCACTTCGTGAGGTTGTCGACGGCCTGGCTGGGGTTCGCTGAGCTGGCAGGAGGGTGCTGGCTCAGGGAGGTGGCGAGCTGGTCTGCTGTGATCTTGTTCCAGCTTCTGCGGGCGGCCTGTTGCTGGTGGTGGTGGGTCGTCGTTCTCTTGAAGGTGAAGTGGACGCAGCTGTGGTCCGTCCATTGAAGCTCTGTGGCGTGGCTGAAGTCGATGTCTGTGCTGGAAGAGAATACTGCGTCGAGTGTGTGTCCGGCGAGGTGGGTGGGGGTGGACACCAGCTGCTTGAGTCCAAGATTGGCGAGGTTGTCGAGCAGGGTGCTGGTGTTGCGGTCGTTTTTGTTCTCCAGGTGGAAGTTGAGGTCCCCCAGGAGGATGTAGTCAGCGGAGGGGAGGGCATGCGGGCTGACCAAGTCGGCGATGTCCTCGCTGAATTGTGTGCGTGGTCCCGGGGGTCGGTAGATCAGGGTGCCTCTGAGGGTGGTGTTCGGGTCGGTGTGGATCTGGAAGTGCAGGTGTTCGGCGGTGGTCAGGGTGTTGTCGGTGCTGGTCGTGAGACGGATGGTGTTCCTGTGGATGATGGCGATGCCTCCTCCCATATGGTTGGCGTTGCGGTCCCTCCGGACGATCTTGTAGCCCTCTGGGATAGCGATGGCGATGTCGGGAGCTGAAGAGGCGTTCATCCAGGTCTCCGTGAGGAAGGCAACGTCAGGGGCTGTGGCGTCTAGGAGGTTCCAGAGTTCGATGGCGTGTCTGTGGACGGAGCGGGTGTTGAGCAGGATGCACTTGAGGTGGGTGCTGCTGGTGTTCGACTTGGCGGGTGCTGGTGCGAGGCAGGTCCGGATGCAGGTGAATTTGCAGGCGTGGCAGCTGAAAGGTCCGTGGGTGCGTCGTGGTGTGGCTTGGTGGCATTCTGGGAGTCGGCCGGTGTTGAGTGCGATGAGGGTGGCGGCGGAGTACATCAGGCGGGTAGGTCGGGGTCTTCGTGGGCCAGGGGTCCTGGCGCTGGTCGCGATCCGGTCGCGGACGGGCTTACCTTTGGCACGCCTTCGGCGCACAAATGGCGCTCCCGCTGCGCGTGACCGCTGCGCGTTCGCACGGTCGCCATATATGGCGAAGTGCGTGGGGGGGCGGAGCAGCTGGGAGGCGGGAGCGGGGAGGGTACACAAAGAAAAGGGGCGGGGCTAGCGGTGAAGGCGGGAAGCGGGGAGCGGGGAGGGTTGAGACGGGGACGATGACAACGAAGGCGAGAGCAGGTACAAATGGGGAGGGAAAGATAACAAACACCGGCAAATGGCAAACAGCACAATACAAACAGACAGGTTACTATGGCAACAGCAGGCAGGGACGAGACGGGGACGAGAGAAACGAAGGCGCAGGCAGGCACAAATGGGGGAGGAGGAAAAACAAAGCAACAGCTCAATACAACAAACAGGTCCCTATGGCAACAGCAGGCCGGGACACAGGCCGGGAAGCTGGCAGAGACCACGCCGCTCGATGTCAGGGGGCGTGGTCACGCGGCGGAGCCGGGGCAGTGAGGCAGAAGGCTGGGAGCACACGCAGCAGCTGGTGGCCGTGCGGCGCGGGGGTGTCCTAGGACTAGTAAACGCTCTTCACCGTTCTCAGAATCTATGCAAGATTTAAATTAATAGAACGAATATTAGTACCCTCTTCTCTAAAGTCGTGGAAACCAGAAACGAACTGCAAAAATCTACCCAGGTATATTACTCACTGAAAAATGTGGCCGCAGCCGCAGTCTCTTGTTTGGAAGGTGCACGCTTCTTCGTATACGCGAAGCGAATGCACTTCCATGTTTATTTCAGAGCTTAGTGACGTGGTCACGTGGGTGACTAAACAGTGAGGAAATACTACTCGGACTGTGGGACCGAAGGACGGGAGTTGTGAATGGCACAATCGTGTTTACAAAATTGAATATGCAAAACGTGCACCTCTCAGGCACGAGGGTGTAGACGTAATACATTACTACAATTCTGCGACTTTAAGCACGGCATTTGGATTATCGTTTCAGTTTTCCTATTTCACATGTGTCCAGCCTTTGTTTCATTGCCTGAGCTGCGATTTCGACTGGGCCCTTGATTTGTGTCTCTACATGACGGTGTCTCCTGACGTCGATTTTAATCATCTGATGAGCCCCGTAGTTGCTCACGAGTTGGTTTGTTCTGGCGAAAGGATTATGGCCTTGGCAGCGATGCATGGACTAATGGGTCATTGGGACATACTCGCAGCAGCGCATCAGTTCTTGGCACAGAGATTTCTTGAAAACCCACAGAGTTGTCCTCTGATGATGCTAGAGGATCCAGTGCTGGAGGAGCACGTATGTTCTTTCCCACTACTTAATTGGATGGCTGAACTGTTTTCGGATGATGACAGTGATTTCATGTTGGAGGCTGTAGCTGCATATTTTGCATATTCAGTCCTATCCTGAGAAGCCTTCGAGACTTTTGCTATTAGCACGTTCCTGATTGCATTTTTTTGGGGGTGCTTATTGCTTACAAACAATTCTTTTTGTACACCCCAGGCCTATTGACTTGTACGAAAGTGGGCCTTGTGTTGAAAAGTTTAGACCTTTTTATTTGGCCGCTGTAAGGCCATCATATCTGCTTTTGAAAATTAGCTCAGCTCGTTATTATTGAACTCTGCTTTCATGTTATGCCCCTGTTCTGGTCTTACCTTACCTTAATTTTTGACCATGCCCGGATCATTGGGGGGGGTGTCACATAGCTATTTCGTTTCTATATACTGTGTTAAGTTAGCATGAGCTTATTAAATGTTTAAACACCATTTTTCCTTTTGCTTCATTTTGCACACAACACATAATTGTTATTTTAGCTTTCAACCCAGAAGAGCTTCGTGATTTACTTGAGAAATAATATGTTACTGCTCTGATATCAGCTTTGCTTGGTACACTGTCTGCACAGTGAGTGCTGAAGGCTCCAAGGATAACTCGACACAGTGTTGTTGTGAGGTCTGATCTTTGCACCTCCCTAGACATAACACACATGCTGCTGCCAAAATCTGGCTCTAAGCAGGTTTTATATTGCTTTGCTGAAAACACATGAAACACACTTGATGGTGATTCGCATGCAGAGAGCTGTTGGAAGATGATGTGATCCTCTGCCACTGAGATTTTGAGGTATGGGCCCGCCCTGCTAAAACCCAAATGAGACCTTCATAGATATAAATATACTATGCTAAATAGGGAGGGTGAGAATTAGGTGTTGTTAATTCCTATTCATTTCAGCATCTTAGTATGCTGTCACCATTCGCCTTTTATGGACTAGTAACTATGCTGATAACTTTGTTGCTTATAATATGTTTGCTTGTATTATATAAGATACTGCGTTTGAGAACCCTGCATTAGTAAATAAATATTTCAAATATGGACGTGTCCTCATTTACTCCACGTTCTGGTTTGAAATGATTATATAGCGAAAGAGTGTTCATGTGTTCCACGATACCTGAGGTAATCTAAGTTCATGTTCTGGTTTGTCTAAACATTGGGAGTTCGTTATGACCAATGAGACACTGTAGCTAGCTCAGTAAGGGGATTTTGGGTACTGAGGTGAGTTTTGGGCCATCCTAATTCACTGAGGTTCCAGGTCTCTATGCACAGTTCTGTAGGAGAACGGAATTCCTGCTGCATCTGCACCCCTTTTGCCTCTTCCTGTACCTCTGTTCCTTCTTTTTGCACTTCTTTTGTTTCCGTCTGCACCCCTTGTGCCTTTTTCTGCATCCCTTTTTCCTCATTCTGCACCCCACCTGCCTCTTTCTGCATGTCTGTTCCTTCTTTCTGCACTTCTTTAGTTCCTTTCTGCACCTCTCTTGCTTCTTTCTTCACCCCTCTTGCCTCTTTCTCCACCCCTCTTCCCCCTTTCTGCATCTCTGTTGCTACTTTCTGCACTTTATCTTGCCTCTTTCTGCATCCCTCTTGCCTCCTTCTGCCCCTCTGCTGCTTCTTTCTGTACTTCTCTTGCCCCTTTCTGCACCTCTGTTGCTTCTTTCTGTACCCCTCTTGCCTCTTTCTGCACCTTCCTTCCCTCTTTCTGCGCCTCTCGTGCCTCTTTCTGTACCTGGTATTTTTTTCTGCACATCTCTTGCCTGTTTCTGCAACTCACTTGCCTCGTTCTGCAGTTCTCTTGCCTCCTTATGCACCTCCGAGGATACTTTCTGTACTTCTCTTACCTCTTTCTACACCCCTCTTGTCTGTTTCAGCACCTCTGTTGGTTCTTTCTGCACTGCTCTTGCTTGTTTCTGTACCTCTGCTGGTAATTTCTGCGCCCTGTTCCCTCTTTTTGCACCCCTCTTGCCTCCTTCTGCTTTTCTGGTGGTTCTTTTTGCACTGGTCTTGTTTCTTTTAGCACCTATTTTGCCTGTTTTTGCACATCTCTTGCAACTTTCTCTAACTCTCTCGCCTATTTCTGTACCCCTCTTCCTTTTTATGCACCTCTCGTGGCTCTATATGCACCCCTGTTCTCTCTTTCTGTACCTCCTTTGCCTGTTTCTACAACTCTCTTGCCTCTTTCTGAACTTCTCTTGCTTGTTTCAGTACTGAAATGGGAAGTGCAAGCTGTCAAGTTTAAAGCTCTGCGTGCGCTTGTGACTGAGGTATATGTCTACTTGAGTATGTATTCTCAAATGTGTTATTCAGCTGAAGATGGTAGCTTAAAAAGCAGGAAACTTCTCCAATAGGTGGTCCAATCTTCTTAGTTCTGCTTTGTTGTTCGGTTACACCAGCAGACATATCTTATACATATAGGTGTTATAGAACCTCTCAAATATACTACTGATTGCCCACATACCCTGTATTATGAGCAGAAAGAAAGACATACACCTTTTTGCACACAAATTTACAGAGTTTACTGTTTGAAACACAGGTATTCAAATATTTGTATGTTTATTTTTATGTAACATGTCACTAGGTAAAAGAAGAGACACACGCATACATACCTTCACAAACTTGGTCAGACTAACAACAGTGATATGCTTAACCCCTTCTGTGCTCACGACGAGCTGAGCTCGTCATGAGGCACACTGCTCGTGTGCTCATGACGAGCTGAGCTCGTCATGAACACACCCATTTCCATTAAGATCCAGCACAGCAAACAAATATCTCAAGAAGCCAAGGTGTTAAGTTTGCTGTTTTATATTTGGTAGGCCTAACATTCTGAGCAGTCGATAATAGTGAACATTCAAGAGAAAAGTGAGGTTTAAAACATCTTGGGAGAAGCATTAGTGATTAGGCTACTTTGCATGATTCTTTTGTAAGTTAGTATCAACGTAGGCCTCTTTCTGCACCTCTGTTGGTTCTTTCGGCATTTCTCTTGCTACTTTCTCCACCTTTCTTCCTCTTTCTGATCTATTGCTGCCTCTTTCTGCATTTTTCTTGCTTCTTTCTGCACCTCTCTTCCTTCTTTCTGCACATCTCTTGCTTGTTTCCGCACCTTTCTGCCTTTTTTCTGCACATGTCCTACCTTTGTAGTCATAGTTAGAAATTAGCATTTAAAAAACTTTAGACATTTCCTGAAAAAAACAGAGGTTTCAGGGACGTTATAGTTAGTATTAGCATTTACAAAACCATAGAAATTCACTGAAAAAAAACAGAGGTTTCAGGGACGTCATAGTTAGGAATTGACATTTAAAAAACCTCAGAATTTCACTGAAAAAACACAGGTTTCAGGGCTGTTATAGTAAGGCTGACATTTCACTTGTACAAAACAAGAGATATTTGGCCAATATAGTTAGCTGAGCTAACTATAACTTGCGCCCCCACAATGCACTGCTGATGATTTCATACATTGCATCACTCAGGACATGGTCAGTGACATCACTGATGACATCACATAGTTCGTGAATGGATAATAGCCAAATAATGTACATTAATATAGCTATGTGGTATTTGTAGTATCAATTGGGTGTGCAAGGAGATTTGATTTGAGAGGGTCCCATATGTCTATGGGCCTCGAGGATAGTGGTAGCAATTCCGCACATGGGAGTGTTTGATATTGCCAGAACAGCATGTCTTTGAGCCATTCCTTAAATTTAGGGGCCCTGCCCTGCCCCCACCTACATGCCATCCTCCACTTGGCCAGTAGCAGCCCCAAGGAAGTGAAGCGCCGATATCCCCCCTCTATAGACTCTGTGTAGTTCAGGAGTACAGTCAATGGTATGTCTTGAATCAGGGGTGACATCATGTGTTTGAGTGCTGCAAATACCTGTTTCCAATAATCTAGGATGCTGGGGCAAATCCATCCTAGATGCAAAAAATCATCTTTTTCCGTCCCCCATCTATCACAGCGAACATTATCTCTCAGCTTATATCTACACATTTTAACAGGTGTAAGATTGATACGGTTTAAGAATTTGATGAAAGAGGCTCAACCTGCCATAGAAAGGGAAAGAGCAATCCATCTTGTGACACTACTAGCAATGTGTTCTAGCATCCTGCCATAGTTTAAGCACATTAGTTCCTCCTAATCCAAGGTGTTGTAGATTCCAAGATAGTTCACCTCCGTGGCACACCATTCTATTGGGAAGTCAGGTTTGAATGATGTTGTAGAGGTAGTGAGGGGGGAAATTTGGGGTTTCTGCAAATTAATATGTAGTTCACCAAACCGAACAAACTCTCGCAGTATGGGGTTTAAATTCTGTTGAGGGTCTCTTATGTATATGAGTTCTCCATGAATAGAACCTTTGATGCAGGCAAACGGGTGGACAAAAACTACTTGCATTTCTGCAATCAAATATTTACAAAGCTTCACCATTTAGCACCCATAAAAGATATTAAAAAAAGGGGTAGACCTTCTGCTCCTTGGTACAATGATAACCTGAAACTCCTGAAAAGGAAATGTAAACAAGCAGAACGGAAATGGAGAAGAGCATATATAGATGAGGATAAAAATGTGTGGAGGGAAACAATAACCAGATATAAAAAAGATATAACTACGGCAAAGCTGAATACTTTGCTGACTCTGTCCTGAAAACCTATAAGAGTGCTAAGAGCATTTTTAAAATAGTGAACGATATTACTAATCCTGCCTGCACAAAAAAGGAGACTCTCCCAACAAAAGATCTCTGTGATGGTTTAGCCGTGCTTTTTGAGGAAAAAATAAGCAAAATCATTAAGGGGTTATAACTGGGGACTATACCCACAATGGAGGATCAGAATGGGAATTCTGAGAAATATTTAATACTCCAGAAACAAGAGCAGGAAATGACAGAGACCTCTGGTAGCCTTGACCACTTTGAAATCCCATCAGAGTAGGACTTCATTAAATTAGCCCTCAGTGTATCCTCTGGCTCCCCGTTGGATCCGCTACCTCAGCAAATATGGAAATCTTTAGGAATAGAGCTCCTTCCGGTGCTCAGGCTGATCTGTAAGCAATCTCTAGAGAGCGGAATTATGCCAGCATGCTAGAAAAAAGTGATAATCTCACCTCTCTTGAAAAAGCTTCATTAGACCGAGCCTGTCCTAAGAACTACAGGCCTAGCTCACTGTTGCCCTATCCAGTGAATATCACAGAGTGACTGGTCAGTAGAGCACTCTCCCAGTTTCTAGAAGCTAATTGGAAACTGGAGGATGTGCAATTTGGCTTTCGCCCAGGGCATGGGTGCAGAGACTGCCTTAGTGACCATATTGGACGATCTTCGAATGCGGGCAGACAGGGGACAATCAACAGTTTTGATTTCGTTGGACCTGTCCACTGCATTTGATATGGTCAATCATGAGGTACTCTTGGCTAGGCTCTCTGGAGCAGGGAGGGTTAGCACTGGAGTGGCTTTAATCCTACCTCTCAGATAGGGAACAGGCGGTTACTCTTCCCCGTACCGATCACAGTTCAGGAATGTCCAGCATGGTGTGCCACAGGGGTCTGCTATCAGCCCTATCATAGTTAACATCTATATGAGGCCTCTGGTTGCTGTCATCAAATAACATAATATCAGTCTTGTGAACAATGCTGATGACACCCAACTGATTTTATCGCTTGAAGGCCACCAGACACTCTCTCTGGATACATTTAATAACTGCAAGACACGGCATTATGGCTACAAAACAACTATCTGCAATTTAATGGGGAAAAAAACAAGATCCTTTGTTGCTCAGCTGGGAAGGTTCTCCTTCCACTACCTACTGGGTTCTGTCCCCTACCGGTGACAACTCCACTGATCCCCGCTAAGGTAGTACGCAATCTAGGAGTCAGCTTTGATTGTAATTTGAGCCTAGAGTCCCAAGTAAACAAGACAGTTTGTGGTTGCATCGCTCTGATGAGAGTGCTCTGAAGTATCCTTCCATTGCTCCCTAAACAGACCAGATCGCTGGTAGTAGGGAGTATTGTCCTAAGCTGACTGGATTACCGTAAGGCACTGCTGCTGGAGTCTCCTAAATATCTGATAGCGAGACTCCAGAGAATCCAGTCGATGTCTCTTTCCTAGGGCATAAGTATGTAGCCATGAATTCTTATCCTTTCTGACCCGGTACTCTCCATTACACTCAAGGTTAGCTGATCTCACGTGTTCAAGCGCCAGGATACCCGTAGGGTCACAGTGCACTCTATAAATGCAAAATACAATACAATACAATACTGGCTGATATCATCTGTGTAGAGAGAGATGAGTATGGGGCACAACTGGCAATGCAAAGCTTTATCATGTTGGTGTTCTCTCATCTTGGAAGCAAGTGGCTCGATTGCAAAAGCAAACAGGAACGGGGAGATCAGGCAGCCCCACGTGATGGAGAAGGGTGAGGAGACTAGTCCATTAATCAGAACCTTGGCTACTGGATAGCTGTACTGTAGTCATATCCAAGCCAGGAATCCTTTGGGGATGCCCATACATTGCAATATGTTGAATAAATATTCCCATTCGATTGAATCAAATGCCTTTGTGGCATCTAAAAAAATAACTGCAAGTGGAAGGGTGGAGTTGACATTGTGAAGGATATAAAATAATGTACAGAGATTATGGCATGTTGCGCTCCTCGGGATGAAGCCAGGCTGATCCGGTCATACGAACTTCTCCATCAGGAGGCTCAACCTATTGGCAAGTATCTTGGCAAGTATTTTTGCATCACTGTTGATCAGGGATAGCGGCCTGTAGGAGTCATGCGCATCTGCAGGTTTGTTCAGTTTTAAGAGGGAAGTAATGAGGGTTTCTCTCCTAGAGCTCAGGATAATGCCTGTTTCATGGGCTTCTTTCGTAAACCTCTTTGAGAATAGGTATCAGTTGGTCTATATATGCTTTGCTGAAATCTGTTGGAAGGCCATCTGACCCTGGGGCTTCTCCCGACTGCATTTGAATGATGGTCGTGCGTATTTCATCCACCTCAAAAGGTGCAGCAAGGAATTCCCTCTGGGTGTCCCCTAGCCATCAAACAGCCACCTCCTGTTGGTATTCAGAGAGGTCTAATGGATATTGTCTGCGGGTACTATATAGATGTGTGTGAAATGAAGTGAAGGAGTCTAATATGTCCCCACTATCTCTAAACCACACCCCTTCCTTATCTGTTAGTTCCGCAATGTAATTGGAGAAGCGAGGTTTACGGACAACTTCCGCAAGGGCTCTGCCTGAACATTCCCCTTCGCCGTATCTATGTGCTGTAAAGTATTTCCCTCTGAAACAAGTCTCCCTATCTGCAGTATCTTTATAGTCAGAGAGAGTATCTCTGAAGGTTGCCTGAAGCTTACAGTTAACATCATTCCCCATTTCCCTTTCCAAATGCTTAAGCTCTCCCTCCAAGCGGTGCAAATGGCGCTGAATATCTCGCTTAACTCTGGAGCTTTTGGCCATGCAAAAGCCGCATATAGTGACTTAAAAGGCCTCACAACCTACACCTATATGTGTGACAGAGCCTATGTTTCTTTGGAAGAAATCGGCAATTTCTTGTCCTAACTCAGATTTAAAGATTGCGTCTAGTAGCATTTCCGGAATAAGCCTCCAGCTTCTGGGGGTTGAGTGTAGCGTCGGCAGGGATAATGTTAAGCAGACCGGGGATTGGTCGGAGCATGTACTGGCTAGATGCGTAGTATCCACTATCCATGGGTCAATACCTCGAGTGACCACCCAGAATTCCAGTCAGGCCCAGGAAGCGAGCATTGTTGTGTAATGTGTTCCTTCCATTTTCTCTGGATTAACGTGCCTCCATGCATCGATGAGGCCATTTTCAGCCATCCTATCTGACAGCATACCATGGTCTTGGTGTAGTGGTGTGGGAGAGGATTAGATCGATCTTTGACGGGGCTTAATACTGTATTAAAATCCCCCCGATCAGATGTGTAGAGCCTATTTCAAGTATTTTCCCCCTTAATACAGTAAAGAAGTCTGGTTTGTCTGTATTTGGGCCGTAGCAGCATACCAACGTCACTCCAGCCTGCCCCAAATCATGCAGTGTCGTCCATTTTTATCTGAGGTCATGTCTTCCATAATGAATGGGGAATTCTTTTTTTATCAGGATCGCAGTGCCTCTAGAGTATAAGGAGTAAGAAGAAAACACTCTATGCATGGCCCATTTGTTGGCAAAAGCCGGAGGAAGCGTTGGGTTAAAGTGTGTTTCCGGGAACATTGCGATGTGTATAGTGTGTCTATCTAGGTATGAAAGAATCTCCCTGCGTTTACAAGGGTCCCCTAGACCTCTGACATTCCATGTCAAAAGGTGTATTTTTAGAATTTCATTATTTGGAGTCATAGGGTAAGTATCATATGAGTGTTATCAGAATGTGTATAGTGTCCACTGCCTAAGGTGCACTGTGCATGTTTCAACAAATCTTTCCATATCAACATGTGTCTCACGAGACTGTTAGCAAAGATTCCCAGTTCCAATCCCCCCACCCACAGCAGCAACCCCAACATGCTGGAATCTTTACGCCCACCCACCTCCCATAAAACATAGCAAAACAGAATACTCATAAAGTCCTAAGTTCGAGGGGAATGCCCTTGGGGGGTACAATAGGGGGCACACGAGGTTCCCTCCTCTCACCAGTTGATAACCGGACCAGGCTTAGTTCAGAGTGGGGGGGAGAGTGTAGCCCAGCCTAGACCATGTGTGGTCCCATTAACTACAATGTGTTTTCGTCTCTGTCCACCTCCCACTATACCAAACACAAGGAGATGATGGACGGAGAGCTGAAACTTTTCAGACACTCAGCCCCAGTCACAGATCTGGGTTGAATCCATCATCATTCTTTAGCTCACTTCGCCACCTCAGTTCAGACCCCGCTTTATGCAAATCAGTCTTGACCCTGTGACTCATGGAACAGTCCAGCCCGAACTGCCAAGCCAGGTCTTTTCTGAACCAGAAACAAGCATCCTGGGTCCGGTTTCTGGGTAACACCCTTAATCAGCCAGGCTAGCTTCAATCCAGTGGCAAAGTGAGCAAGGGACCCACGTCTGGGCATACCCTGCCAACTTAGGGCTAACAAAGCAAACACAAGGAGTGCATTCTCCCCTATACCATCCACTTATCTTAGTGCAGGATCGCAGTAATGCTGTCCCAGTTTTGCGGATGTTGGGCGTTCAGCCCGGCAAGCAGGCCGTAAAAGTATTGAACGTCTCTTTGTCCCACATAGTAAGTAAAGAGTGAAGACATCTGCGCCATCATATGATGAATCTAAGGGAGTTAAAGTCTCTCTGTTCATTACCATGCTGGCAAGGTCGATCCGAATGGAGCATCCTGTGACATTCGAGGAGGAGATTGTTGTTTAACACATTTGAGGAAATCTTCTACCTGTTGCGCAGTAGTGAAGAAGTGTTGGTTGCCCTGATGCATCATGCGCAAGCATACAGGGTTTGGTAGAACATAGTCAATTTGTGCGTGGCGTATGTTCAACTTTACTGTAACAAGTTTCCTTCGTGCCTCTTGCACTGCTGGGTATCAGGGTATACTGTGAAGTCATTTCCCTCAAAATTCGAGTGACGTTTCTTCCAGGACAGGTTCAAGGCCACATTGAGGTCACGGTAATTAAGGAAATGGGAGATTATCTGGCGCGTGTGAAGGTCTCAGCTCCAAAGGAATCATGCAGTAGTCGTTCAACGAAATCCTCCATCCGACCAGTATTGGTACTTTCTGGAAGACCTATAATCCGTACATTATTACTCTTACTTCGTGCTTCCAAATCCTCATTGTTTTGCGGCGATGACCTTCAGGACCTTATTTGGCCGATGAGTTTTTGCATTTTGGTCGCATTGTCTTCACCGTCCGAAAAGATTTTCTCAGCCTCCACTATTCTCTCTTCATGCTTGTCCAGTTTGTGGACTATATTGTCCATTCGAGTGTTCATTGAGTCATTTTGGATTCTATATTTTGTGAGGCTTTGTTGCATTACAAGGAGGAGGGCTTTGACATCATTTTCTCGGGAGGTCTTCGGGTCTTGTAACCATTCTGCGCCTTCAGTGTCCGGTTCGTTCAGACTAGAGCATGTAATATTCTTCCGGGCTTCAAAGGGCAACTTTGATTGCTTGCCATCTGTTTTCCCCATGGTGGACCCTGCACAAGGTGCTCGATGATAGAGTGTATTTAAGGAGCGCAAAAAAGTCTGCAAGTTCAGCATTGAGCAGGCTTCCTATACTGCTGTGTGAGTGTGTCACCACCTTTGCGCCTCTCCACAGCATCATGTGAATGTAGTTCAGCTAGGTCCTGTAGCTGCTTTGGGGTGCACCACATGATCAAGCACTCAGTTGACTGGGAAAGTGCAGTCTGTAGTGGCTGGCAAGGAGTATGCACACAATCTTCGGGGTACAATATGTTCTCCAGCAGGCACCGACTCTCAAGTGCTTTTTTTTTTAGCTGCAGGTGAGAAGAACCTACGCCCATGTTAGTTTGCACCAGTCAGCCCCATGCGGGAAGAAAACTCATTTTGCATGTATCTAGTACCACTGTATATAGGTCAGATAATAGCCTGAGTGGCTGTGTCCATTTGTTGGGGCCCTTATGAATAAATGGGCCCTCAGGAGCCACTGGGGTCGCGTCACGCTGGTCCCTTTCACCTTGGTGCCTAGCATCATGCAACTAAATCGCAGCGCCGGGGGCCTCTCGTTCCGCTAATTTGCCGCAGGTTGTGGTATCATGCACAAGGGTCGCAGGAGTTGGAACAGCTGCAGGTCGGTGTTACATTCTGTATCTTGGCTCTCATTTATTTATTTATATCTGCTTGTATGACATCATGAGGTTCTTCAGATGCCTGCCTTCACACCATGTTATGATTCTAATAGGACCCTGTATTCTAGAAGGTGTAAAGGCTGTAAGGCACTTCTGAGCTGGACCTGTGGCAGAGAAGTTGTTAATGTACTAGATGCAGGTCAAACGGCGGCACTGGTCTTATTAGACCTAAGTGCCGCCTTTGACACTGTATCCCATACCATTCTTATCCGCAGGCTTGGTGAGGCGGGCATATCTGGCAAGGCGTTGGATTGGTTCCAGTCGTTTCTCGCGGAACGATCATTTCAGGTAGTAGTGCCACCATTCAGATCAAAACCTCACGCCATTACTCAAGGAGTTCCGCAAGGTTCGGCGTTGAGCCCCACTCTTTTCAACTTATACGTCCAACCTTTGGCGACGGTTGCGAAGAGTTGGGGTCTCACTATGGTATCTTACGCCGATGATACCCAGCTGGCAGTGGTTCTTAATGGGGACTCTGACCAGCTGGCATCCAACTTTGCGGATGGTTTGAGGGCTGTTGCTAGCTGGCTTACTACCAGCTGTCTGCAGCTCAACGCCCTCAAAACCGAGGTGATGGTGTTAGGGAAACATCCTGATCTGTGGGGTGCGAGTTGGTGGCCTAACGAGTTGGGTCCCCCGCCCAAACCGGTCTCTGAACTCAAAAACCTTGGCGTGTGGCTTGATTCCAAACTTACCTTCTCGTGCCATACGAAGAAGGTGGCATCTACATGCTTTGGCATCTTGCGTGGTTTGAGGCCTATCCTCAAATTTTTTGATGCCCCCACCCGCCAGTTGGTGATTCAAGCCAGCATAGCATCAAGGCTTGACTATGCAAGTTCACTGTTTTTAGGCGCCAATCAGGCGGAGGTCCTGCGACTCCAACGGGTGCAGAACGCGGCTGCCAGGGCTCTGGTAGGCTTGCCACGGTTCTGTTCAGCCCGCAGTACAATTTGTAAATTACATTGGCTGCCAGTAATCAGGCGTATAGAGTTTAAGACGATGTGTTTCGCATTTAAAATTCTTAAAACCGATACCCCTTCCATCCTTCAGCATCTTTTGACCCTGTATACGCCATCTCGTAGTCTTCGCTCTGCTAGTCAAAATCTAGCACTTGTTCCGCGCTTTAAAAAAAGTAGACTAGGTGGTCGTTCTTTTACTGTATTGGCTGCCAAGCTTTGGAATGCGCTTCCTGTGCACATTTGAGCCTTGGAAGATCTTCTGGTTTTTAGGAAGGCTGTTAAGACGCATCTCTTTCCCCTGCCTTATTAATATTTTCTGATCTTTCCTGTTCTGCTTGTTGTGTTGCTTTTCCAGTCATAGCGCCGGGACGCCCCTTTGCTGGGGCAGCTGTGCGCTCAAAAAACTTAGTAACATAACATAACATAACAATGCTGTGCTGGACATTAAATCTACAATTCAACCTACTTTGATTCCTGTTTAATTACAACAGTCGGCAAAGCGGGGGTCCTCTCAGCACCCATCACTCGATATCCTCACATCACCACCAGCGCATTGGGGGTCATAATATGCAGCAGTGCAGGGGATGGAAGCCCCAGACTTACATGTGTGCTGGTGCGCTTCACTACAGCGCTTCTCTCCAGCGCGATCATGGCAGCGTGGCCCAGCCGGGGGCTCAAGTGATAGAGGAGCCGGTATGGCATCCAGCAGTGCACATCAGTGATCTCGTGGCCCCAGTTCTGCGGGCGCCTGAACAGGCTCAGGGCTAAGCTGATCACCAATTTTGGTAGTAATGAGTTGCGGCAGGAGTCACAAGAACTTGACTCGTGTATGTGTTAATGCAGGTAGTCTTGGGCAGGATATTTGTACGGATGTTGCTGTTGGGCTGCCAGAGCCTCACGGCAGTGTGGCCATGTTGATCGTGCACCATCTACAACCCCCAACTCAGTACGTATTTGTGTGTGTAGTATATTACAGCCATACAAAGAAGGATCTAAGCAAAGGTGTTTGAGTGTGCAGATATGCTGGCATCTGGACAGAGAAAGGCTAAAGAAATATATGCATAGGGACATGTGAGGAAAACAGCAGAATCTGACGATTTACAACCTGAGAAAAAGCATTTTTAAATGTATAAAGCCCTATTTGCGATTCGGTAAGCTATTACAGAATTGCAAATTGGGTTTGTGAGTCACTATCAGGAAGGGGTGTTCCAAGGATGTCTCTTCCTAATAGCGAGTCGCACTGCTACAAATAAATGTTTTGCAATTGTCGGTGCCATCATTTTTTACGAGCAGGCAGTGTCCTATGGACCACTGCCTGCTCGTGAGAATGAAAAGGAAACCTTTCATTTTTCTTTTTTAAATGTAGCCCATCTTCCTTTAACCGTATCAGCGCGGCGCAGATTCCTGCGCTGTGCTGAACATTCTATTGAGCCAACGGGCTTATGACGGAACGGTTCCGTCATGAGCACAGGCCAACCGACGCTCATGACGGAAACGTTCCGTCATGAGCATCAAAGGGGTTAAGGAAAATGGGCTGCATTTAAAAAAAAAACTGATTTATTAAAAAAGCCGTCACAGACATATTGGTCTGCTGACCCTAGCAGGCCACCATCCCTGTGAGTGCTAGTCATTCCGAAAGGGTAACAAATTGCAACTAGCCTCAGGAATATCATTGAGGCAGGTCCCTTGACAGCCATTGGGAATCACAAATAGTTAAAAAACACTATTTTATATAGCTGTTTGCGATTTCCTGATAGCAAATCACAAAAATTTGCTATTTGGCAAATGCAAACTGAAGTCTATATACTTCTGGCCCATAGTGATTGTTCTATATTGCTTTGTACTCCTCCTTTCAACATAGTAAAATTGGTCTACTCCTGATTGCCACATTTACCTTACCTATAATTCACTAGTATATGGTACCCACAGTGTATCCAGGGCCTGTATGGTAAATGTCATCAGTGGGCTGCAACACTCATGCTGCCAACCACCACAGAGGCAGAGCAAAATGTCTCCAGCTCTACCACTGTAGTCTGGCGGTGCAGTTTCAAGTGCCAATTCGACCTGTCAAAATAAACCCATTTGATAGACCTAACCCTTCCTTTTAAATATTTATGTCCCCTCCCCTCAAGAATGCCTTAGTGCCCATAAAATCAGTTTGCATGGTACGTAAATGATCATATTTAACTATACACTGGCACCTTCAACACATTTTTTTGGATATCTAGCATGCTCAAAATGTTATTTTAAGTTAAATTGCCAATACCCTCTCCTAATTACATATACCAGTTTTAATTGAACCAACAGACGCATATGCCATTGTCATCCTATTACTTTATGTACATCATTATGTTAATCTCTTTAAAGGAGATCAGTCTGCTCCATACCGAGTACCCGCGCTCTTGCCAGCTCCTAGTTTTCATGCACGCTGACGGTTTGCCCAGGGCACTTGTCGACCAAACACACTCACATGCTTCCAAGAGAAACTACCAGCTATATTCCCGCCAGTCCTGGTAGCATGTGCGATATCTTTTCTTGTAACAGAATGATGTTTACATCCTTCGATCTAAATTAGAAGTGAAAAGTGCCACTAGACTGCCTAAGTAGCCTTGAAGCAAAACATGTAACATACAGCTGTGAGTTTACTAATTACACCGTATTCTTGTCTCACTTAATTATTTATAATGTTATGAGTCTAAAAATTGGAAACAGAATGTTTGATGATATATAGATGTTTGAGATGATTAAATAGAATAATTCATAGCAATACTATAACCTTAGAAACGCTATAAATAAATTTAACCAGCTATACTTGTTATTATGCATCTAATCTCTCTATTTGACCCCTAGCAGAAGAACTCCCCGTTTTTAAAGGGGCAGTTAACCTTGTCTACCCCAGGGCAGACTTGATGGAATCGAGCTGTAGGGTAAGGGAGATTAAGAGTATTTCAACAGTGCAACAATGTTGAGATACTACTCTGTGAAGCAACGCTTGGAAGTTGTGGTTCAAGTCCTCGAAGGTAAAGCCAGAGGCAGGAGACAGTCGTTTTCTTCCCCTTCAATGAGAATAAAACTCTTTGATACATTGGTGTGTGACATCATTCCAGCAGTACAAGACTGGCAAGGTCATGGCCAAATCACTGAGCCCTGCTGGTGATACAGTGATCTTAAGTGCCAAGTTGCTCTTACGACAAGAAAGACCAAGAATGGGACGCACTTTGATTAGAATGCTTAGTAGGCATCCACACTTCTCTGAGGAGCAAATGTGAACTGAACATTCAAATGACACGAAAACACCCATTCAGGGAATGCATAGTGTCAGTCGGTGAAATGCATGAAGTCCAATGTAAGTTTGTCAGTTTCAGTTTATAACTTTATTCGAATGTTTAAAAAACATCATAAAAGTATACAGTTAAAAACATTTCATATACATGATTCACAAAATGATAAACAGGGATAACCTTGTCACATGGTGTGGGGGTCGCTGCACATAAATTTACGGGAAAACCATGCTAAGTCTAGCTCTAACAGATTTCAGAATAAAAGTGGCAGTAAAAAAACATATATCAGGGCTTGAAAGTGAAAAAAGAAGCCTCATGGCGTTACCGGTGGTATACATGGAATATTTAAGGAACATAGGCTTGAGGTAACAAATGCGTTGCGCTTTATACAAAGGACAGAGTAGTAAAAAGTGCGGTGTGCTTTGTTTGGTAAAACCGTCACACGGACAAGGAGTAACTGGGTGAGATTTCATTGTTGGGAAGGCAACTAAGTTATGTACTATACCTAATCTCAGTCTTGAGAGAACAAACTGGTGAGACTGTCTGTGGATGACATTAAGGTACATAGGAATACCACGGCTATCATCTTTCAATGACAAGTGAAAAATATGTGTGGAATATTCTCTAGTAGCATAACTTCGCACATCCGATTTCGCCCTAAGATAGTCATTTTTTAGTTCCTGTTTGCTTAGAGAATTCAAACAGGTGGGGTCGTTACATAAATCCATGTCAAACAGGTCCTTGACAGTCGAAGCTACATATTTTAACCATGGAATACTTAAAACTTTATCCAAGAGTAAACAGTCCTTGATGATATCTTTGGTAAATGCAGTTTCCATCTTGGTGAAAATGGATTTCCATACCAGCAATGGCCTTAGTCCGGTAAGATCGGACAGGTAATGCAAATCTAGTTCCAAGTGAGTTAAAACAGTAGATGCCGAGGGGGGAAGACAAAGCAGCCGTTTGATGAACTTGTTTTCTTCAATTTGCAGGGCCCTGGCATTGCAGTGTCCCCACACCCCCGAACCATACAATGCTATCGAGGTACATCTGTGTTTGTATATAGTCAGCATATCAACAATACGGCGGCTTCCTACTTTGGAGGCAAAGCGGAAGACGCCTGAGGATGCTTTCCCCATTCTAGCTTTGACATTAGTCTCCTCTGGAGCCCACGATCCTCTGTCATTAAAAGTAACACCCAAATAACAAAAATTGGTAACAGTTGCAATATGGTTTTCCTTGAAACAGAAGGGTTTAAAAAGTTTCATCTTTTTCCCACACACCATGACAAACGTTTTGGAATTATTGATTTTGAGTTTCCTTCTCTGTATAAAATCGTAGAACCCGTCCATCAGTTTTTGAAGGCCTATAGGGGTCCTAGAGAGTAGGACCGTATCATCGGCATAGAGTAATACTGGTATGGGGTTGCCTCCTACTTGGGGGGCATCAGCATGGATTTGCTTTAGTTCTTGCTCAACCGAGTTAATGAAGAGCGAAAAAAGCAACGGGGCTAATACACAACCCTGTTGAATGCCAGATCTTACTCGAATCTTTCGTGTGCACTCCCCCTCTGGGCCATAGCGAATTTGGGCAGATAGGTTTGAGTAAAGTGTGGCTAAAAAATGGATAATATCAGGGGGGGCTCCCATACCCAGTAAAGTTGTCCATAACAGGGCATGGTCGACCAGATCAAATGCGCTTGAAAGATCTGCGAAACACAAAAATAGTGATCCCGGCTTGGCCTTGGTGTACTTCCCTATTAAAAGGTTCAAGTTGATACATTGTTCAATCGTACCAAGGCCCTTCCTAAAGCCATATTGGGATGGGGCAAGTATATGGTTATCTAGGGCCCAATCTTCCAAACGTGCTAACAGGACCCTACTCAAGATTTTTAGTGAGGAATCCAGAAGGGAGATAGGGCGGTAGTTCTTAGCCTCTCCTCTATCCCCCTTCTTATAGATTGGAATAATAATGGATTCACCCCAGGTAGAGGGAGTCCTGTTATCCATAGCAGCGTTAAAAACTATGGTCAATAATGGGCTCCAGAGGGCTGGATCGAATTTGTATAGGTCGATTGGTACCCCATCTGGGCCTGGAGCCTTTCCCCCTTTACTATTCATTATTGCCATATCCACCTCATGGATCGTGATTCTCGGAGTTTCTACTGGGGTAATGCAGATAGAATTGAAATTGGCAATCGACTCTCCAATAGGATCAAAGATCCTTGAGAAGTGGGACACCCAGCTATCTTCACTAACTTGGGCAGTGAGAACAGGGAATTCCTCTTTTTGCAGGAATGGGCTATTGATGGTACTCCAGAAGAGTTTGCTATCCCGGAGAGCTGCAGCTTTGCTCAGATCTTCCCAGGCTATTTCTCTTAGTTCTTGTTTCCTGAGTTTGAGCTCATTTTTGTAATTGGCCCTCAGAGATGTGACCGCTTCCCTGTCTCTCGGGGTTGTGGAGAGGGCAAGTTTAAGGGCTTTTAGTGCCCTTGTACGTGCTTGGTTAAACCAACCCTGTATATCCTGTCTAGTTTTAGCCTTCTTTGTGGTGAGGGTTTGCTTAATTATGGTACCCAACTTCTCAAAGTTATTTACAGATTGTTCTGGGGGGGCTTCCGTATCAAGGCAGCTGAGTATCGTATTTAGGCCAGCTTTAACCACCCTACAATGTAAATTCTCTGATTTTTCCCCACACCACTTGATGCGGGTCCCATTTGGTCTACATGGGATAATATCGTCAACAACCCTACCGGAGAATACATCCCTATGGAGCTCACAGTATATGACCATAGTAAGAGCATTGTGGTCACTCAGGCCGAGGTCTAAGATCTGTGGGACCGAACAATGGGGAGCTACCCGGTTGGAGATGATCAGGAAATCAATGATAGAGGTAGTGTTTCTCCCCGTGAGGGTGGGCGCCAGGTTACCCTCATTATCAGGAGCATGTTGGTGGATGGATACATCAGATTTTAACATCAGGTTGTTAAGGGAAGTGCCATATGGAGAGTGTAAAAAGTGTAGTAGATTTTCCCCATTTTCCCCATCGTATCCACATGTAGTTGAATATGAGAGAGGGCAAGTTCTGATGTTAAAATCTCCCCCCCAAACAATATCATAGGATACAGTCGAATTGCAGAGAATGGAATCCAAGACAGATTCGAGTTCGTCTACTACAGTGGTACTGGAAGGGTCAAAGATGTTATTGTAATGATTAATCAGCAATAGATTTCTGTCCCTGCCTACTGATATTTCCAATATTTGCGAATGGGACCCCACTATATGGCTTTTCCTTACATGTATAGGGAGGTGTACAGACAATAAAATCAGCAATCCCCCTTTGGCCCTCCCCATTGCAGATTCTACCGCATTACAATTGTATGAAACAAAACCATCGAAGACAATATCTTCCACTGACCACGTTTCTTGCAGACATAGAATGTCAAAGTCCACAATGTGTTCCCTCCAACCCAGGGCCAAAACTTTTTGCCGCCACCCAGCAATATTCCAGCTCACCAATGAATATCCCTTAAGCCTTGGGTCCTGTACTCTATTAATGTGGGTAGTTGAGATAGAAGGTGTAGTATGGGTCATATCTGGAGCGATCAGGTCCGGTTCAGTAGAAGTAGCTGGGGTAGGAGTGATGGGAATGGTTTCCGAGCATTGTGTAGTAAGGATCATAACGGGTGAAATCTGAACCGATTTGGTGAGGATAGCTGGGATAGGGGTAGGTAAATGAACCATGGGTAAGGCATCAGAATTAGCTAGGACATGGGTCGGCTCCAAAGAGGAAGAGACGGGGTGTAGTCAGTCTACTCCCTCTAGGCCATCTAAGCAACCAAAGCGGTTATGATCCAAGAAGGGGTGGAATTGAGGTGCGTATTGAGGTTGTCTAGGTGGTCTGGCATCATATGCTCGTTGCCTACCCCTCCGTTCCACACAACCCAGTCCCCTCTTCTCGGCTGGTAGCGAGTATTGGTTGGTGGAAAGAAATAGGAAACAGGGAGGGTCTGGATGGTTGAATCAAAGGATCTATTGAAACCTGCACATATATGAGATACTGTGCGTGGGTCTCTGAAGCTAACGGTTAGGCAGTCCCCATTGATGTTTTTAGGGGTCTTGCCTATCCAAGGAACCCTCCTGACCATAATAATTTTGTTGTGTAAGTGGCCCGGGAGTGGTCTGTTCCAGTTGAGCCATTTTATTATTTTATTTTTCAGGGAGCTAAAGGTTTCTGATTCCCCTGTTTCTAGTGGTGGTACTCCGGCTAAGATGACAGTAAACCGATTTGCCTCCGGTGGAAGATCAGGCCGTCTAGGTCTAGGGGTATTGTGTATCTCACTCGGTGCTCCCTGATTTCCCTCAACCATATGAGCTGGTGGGTTAGATTGGCTTGGTTGTTGACTCCCCACATTATCGGCTGTTGGATTATTGGGCTGAGAGGGGGTATGGGTTGGTATGCAGGTATTCAGTGGGGGGATATTTAGTTGATTCGGATGCGGGTTGGGAGGAGCGGGAATCAAAGGGGTTGTGATAGTCGGAGGGATATGTTGGCTCTGGAGGTTACCAAGGGTGGCTAAAATGGAGGCAGATGTTTTCTCAACATTAGATATTCTGGAGCATAGCCTATCCAGTTTAGCCTCTAATGGGGATATGATTGATTTAAGTAGGGCCACGGCCCATTCCATGGATATTTCTCTATTCGGGAGGTGGACGTCAGGGGGATTAGTGGTGGTCTGGGGTGGTACCTCCCGCACCTTAGCAGATTTTACAGCCCTTCCCGTTTTAGTTTCTTTCTTGTTATACACTCTTTTCCGTTTCCTAACTGCACCCTCTCTTTCTCCTTGGCTCTTATTCTCTGTGGTACTCACATCAAGGTGGGATGAGAGGGAGACATTATTGCTTACGGGAACACGGTTAGGGTCAGCCACAATGTCAGTTGTGGTAACTAGGGTAGCCAAGGGGCCAGGATCTTCTCTAGGCGGGGATATTGTCTCCGTAATAGCAGAATGATCGCTGTTTCTATTGGGCGTTTTAGCATTAGCAAGGGGTCCTATGGATGAGCGTTTAAGGGAGATGAGTTCAGTTGACAAACGCTTTTCTAGTATGACTATCTCTTTGTCTATAATATTATTAGCCCTTATGAGGAATTTCTCCATACCTCCGGCGGTTGACAGGCTACCAGTTAAGGAGGATTTGATCCTATTGTCTCTGCCAGCCATAGTCCTTAGAAATGGAGAATCGCACAGGTTAGAGGGGTGGCCCGGTCCGGTCACTCCGGGTCACGAACGGCCACAAACGGTCCCGCCCTTGTCCCGGGCTTCTCCCGGCACCCTCCCGCGCGCTCCCGCGCAGCGGGAACACGATGCGCTAATATAGAGGAGAAGGTGGGGTAGGGGGCGTGGCGGTCAGGGAGAGCGACCCAGGTGTAGAGGGTTGACCGCGCGCAGGGACTCCTGGAAGTTAGAGTCCCTGCGGGTCCGCTCGCAGCCCTGAGCCTGCCTGTTCTTTCTCCCCTGTGCAGGAAATCCAATTACAGGAAACGGCGCCCCTCTCCGTTCAAAGCGCCTCGCACCACACGGCAAGGAGCTGCGCTGGCAAGGAAGGAAGGGTCCAGGCGTGAAGGAAAGACCACGGCAACAACCGGTCCAGCAAGGTATCCCACGACGATCTACTCGGAGGCTGCTTTCACTGCTGGGGCAGGGGGCGTGGCGGTCAGGGAGAGCGACCCAGGTGTAGAGGGTTGACCGCGCGCAGGGACTCATGTAAGTTTGTCATTGCGTGCTTATAATCATCCATGGTTTTTAAAGAAATATCAGGATTATCACGAGTGTGCAAATCTGACATGAAAGACCCATGCTGTTGGAACAATCTTCTGAGCAAGGGTGCTGCCATCAATGATACATCACTGAACTCATAGTTATTCTGACAAATCCAAACATTTTTTATTTCTATTTTATGTTATGTTTTATATATCGCAAGCTTGACCCGTGGGTATCAGAGTGCTTTACATACACAAAGGAAAGACAATTGCATTACATAGCAGGACATAAGGATGCATAAAGATATAAGCAACATATAATAAATAGGCATACAGTGAAGGGGAGGGAGAAAGCTCAGGTGGTTGAAACAGTCACATAACCACCTATCCTTGATGGTCAAGTGAAAGGGGAGTCAACTAGGTTACTGAAGTCTTGGTTAGTTGACTTGGTTGGTAAAGTATTTGTTGAGGAGAAGGAGTTTCAAGACCCCTTTGAAGCAGGAGAAGGAGGGGTTGCATCTGATGTCTATAGAGAGAGCAGTCCACATTCTGGGTACGTTACCAGAAAAGGATCGGCACTTAGTGGTTTTCCTTTTCAATTTCAGAGGGATGAGGAGAAGAGAGTTGGAGCTTCTCAGAGTACTTGATTTTCCTGCTTTCACCAGTTTTCTGTTTATGTAGTTGGGGGAATGTGAGTGAAGGGTTTTGTGTGTGATGCAGGGCAATTTGTAAATACATCTACCTTCAATGAGAAGCCAGTTGAGGGTTGGTGTGGTTTGTTCAAACCTTTTTACACCAGTTATGAGTCGAGCTGCCATTTAAGGACTGACCTTAGTGGGGCTAGATGAGTTTTTGGCATCTCTGTTAGGATGGCATTCCCATAGTCACGTTTAGAGAGGACTAGGGATTGTACTATTGTCTTGAGCTTATGCTGGGTAATGAGAGTTTTAATTTTCTTGAGGTGTTTTAGTGAGTAAAGCACACCTTTTGCAGAGTTTTTGATGTGGTCCTTCATTGACAAGTTCTTGTCCAGGGTAATGCCTAGTAACTTTACCGAGTCGGATAGGATGAGAGAGCAGTTTAGGATATCAAGATTCTTGAGCCAGTCTTGGATTGGTCGGTGGTTAGTTTTGGGAGAGAAAAGTATTAATTCCATTTTGTCCGGGTTCAGATTAAAGTGGTTTACGTTAAACCAAGTTTGGATCTTGGTTAGTGTGAAATTGAGGTGTCAGGATGTCACTGGGTGATTTGATTTTGTAGTAAATTTGTGTGTCATCTGCATATAGGTGGTATTTAAGATCTGCTTGTTTCTGGATTTATTTAGTTATTTATTTATTTAATGTTTTATAAAGCGCAAACTTGACCCGTGAGGGTATCAGAGCTCTTTGCACAGTTACACGGTAAACAAAGCAGCATAACAAAGCAACATAGTCTCAAGTGCAGAAATATACAAAGTTTGGGGAGGGGTAGGGTAGCTGAGGAGCATAGGATACAGTTATAGTGGGACCAGTAAAAACCGAAACAGAAGCCCCACGATTACATATCAGGCCGAGTTGGTAAACTGCGGAAGAGGCAATAGTCATGGATTCGACAGACACACTGTGGTAGATGCAAGCATGTCATTGGCCTAGGAATTTGCCCATGAGGACGGTTTTGGTCTCCTTCTTGAAGTGTGAAAGAGAGGGGATTTTTCGGATGTCAGAGGGATGGGGAGAGGTTCAAGCCTTGCGGGACCCCTAGTGTGCCTCGTGTTGGCATAGAGAGACAGGAGTTGATTTTAATTTGTTGCAAACTGTGCTGAAGGAAGGAAGTGAACAATTTTAGTACTAGGCCAATAATGCCAGAGCGCTCAAGTAAAGCTGCCGATAGGTCAATAAGGATGAGAAGACAAGTTTCACCTTCATCTAAGGCTCTGTGGATATCTTCTGAAATATTGAGCATAGCTGTTTCGGTGCTACAACCTTTCCTGAATCCTGATTAAAAGGTGTCGAGGAGGTTGAACTCATCAATATGTTTGGTAAGTTGTTGGAGAACGCACTTCTCCAAAGTTTTATCTCGGAACGGGAGGCTGGAGATAGGTCTGAAGTTGTTGAGATTGTTAGGGTCTGTCCCTGGTTTCTTGAGTATAGGTGTGAATTGTCCTAGTTGAAGGGAGTCTGGGACATAGCCTGATGTGAGAGAAAAGTTGATGATTTTTGTCCAGAAAGGGGCAATGATGTCGTTGAGTTTTTGTACTAAGGTGGATGGGAGCAGGTCCATGGAGTGGGAAGTAGTCTTTAAGCTTGCAATTATATTGAAGACCTCATTTTCCAACATGAGTTTGAAGTCGAACTAATTAGCATCATTTTTCAGTTGGAACAGGACCTGTTTGTCCTTGGTATGATTTAATTCTGTTTGGTCAAGGGTGAGTAAAGGGGGGCAGGTTAACAGGAAAGGTGGATTTGAGGTTTGGATGAAGGATTGCTCAATTTTTGTGACTTCATCTGTGAAGAAGCTGGCAATTTCTTTGCATCGATCCTTGGTTGCTTTTATTTCATGTGGGGATCTGCCATTTGTTTGACTTTTAACAATGTTGAAGAGTTCTCTAGGTCTATTCTTAGCACCATAAACCAAACATTGAGACAGCTTCATAAAACCCCACAGAACTTGGTCAAGCAGTCTACCCTCCGGAAAGCAAAGGCACTATTAAAAAGAAAGAAGTGGGGGGAAATGAGATAAACAAATGACTTGCTTTCTGTCTGGAGAATCGTGTCTTAACATGGTGTTGTATCCCTCAAGGATATACTGAAAGTCCATACATATTCAACCAGGTCTTGAAAAAGAACCTTGAGAGCTTGATTCTGCCCAAAACTGGGTGCTAGTCCACTACATCGATGATCTCTTCATTGCATCAGAAATGCAGGAGGCTTGCAGGGATGGTACCATCGCCCTAATAAATAATCTGGCTGACAATAGTAATAAGGGCATAAGGTATCTCCGACTAAGGTTCAGTACTGTCTACATGAAGTGCAGTATTTTGGTCTTCAGATTGAGAAAGGCAATAGGAAGGTGTCACCAGAACGGGTGGAGGGGATCATGAAAATAAATCTGCCCAGTGCACAGAAAGAGATCAGGATGTTCCTGAGAATGGTTGGTTACTGCCAACATTGGATTCCAAATTTCTCCTTGATGTTGAAGTCTTTGCAGATGCTGACACATAAAAAAAGTGTGCATTCCTGTACCTTGGGATAACAACTGTCTGCTTGCCTTTCTAAAATTCCTGTGTCGCGCTCCAGCTCTTCTCATTATTCTGTCATGAGCGGGAAAGATGTGCTCTTTCTGGACTCACCCAGACACATGGAGGTGCCAGTATATCAGTGGCTTTTTTTTCAGCTACATTAGATCCTGTAGCTTCAGCATTGGCCGGATGACTCAAATCCATTGCCACAACATGGGTCAGTATTAAATGATGTGAAAGCATTGTGATGGGTCATCCCCTTACAGTATATGTACAACACTCAGTTGAACTCCTGATGACGGGAACCAAGACACTTGTTCAAAAGCTGGGGACTGATTCAATTAAGGACCCTAGAGGCTGGAATCTATTAAACATTGAACAAAAGGGATGCATATGGGACAATAAATTCAATACTTTTCTCAAGGCGTAGGCCTAATTATTTTGTCTGCATCAGTTTTCAATGTATGAATTGTGTTTCTTTTAACAACTTATACTCGTGGGTAGACAAGCATCAACATATGATTTGATTTAATTTATCCACTTATAGAGCGCGCGAATGCCCGAAGGCGTCTTGGCGCTTATGACAGACAGCAGGCCTCTCGGACGAACAACCTAACAGGCCGCAGTAAAGAGCCAAGTTTTCACTGCTTTTCTAAAAGAGCCTAGAGATAGGCTATTTTTTATAATGAGTGGCAGCAGGTTCCAAGCCAGTGCTGTGTGTACAAAAAAGCTCCTTCCACCCCAATTGGCCCGTCTGATTTTCGGGACTCTAATTAGTTTCAATTGGCTCGATCTGGGCAATCAGGATGGTTCATATAATTTCAGATTGGTTCTCAAGAACTTTGAGGCTGATCCCTGAACAGCCTTGTAGGCCAAGCACAGTGATTTAAATTGCACTCTTTGGAAGCCAGTGTAAGATTTTTAATTTATGTGCTATTGGCTCGTGTTTGGGAATGCCAAGTACCAACCTTGCAGCCGCATTTTGCAGTCGTTGTAGCTTGGATAGAATATGTACTCTAGCCCCGGCGTATAAAGCATTCCCATAGTCTAATCTAGACAATGCTAATGCCGTCACCACCGTCTTTCGAGTATCATCTGGTATGTAAGGCAGTAATTTTTTAATCATCCTCAGGATGAACCAAACTGAGGAGGCCAATTTATTAGCTTGGGCATCAAATGAAAGTTTGGTATCAAGGGTCATGCCCACATTTTTCACTTTTTCTGCTGGATGTGGACAACGGCCCAAGCTGTCAGGCCACCAGGCTGGGGACCAGATGTTAGAATTGCCTCCCAGCAGCAGCACTTTGCTCTTATCCCCATTCACCTTCAACCAATTATCCAGCATCCACTGGCTGACCTGTGACACAGTATTTGAATTTTTTAGCCGTCTCGTTCACCTCCTTACTGATGGACACCACTATCTGGGTGTTGTCGGCATACGACACTGGAGTAAAACCACATTCCCTTATAATTTCAGCCAAAGGTGCCACGTATAAATTAAAACAGGTAGGGCTCAAGGAGGACCCCTGGGGTACCCCACAAGGTGAACTAAATGAATTAGACTTTGCCTCTCCCAACTCCACCGAAAAAGTTCTATTACCTAGATAGGAGGCAAGGAGGGCTGAAGCCGAGTCATGGACCCTTGCTTCTGTCAGACGGATCAGGAGTGTTTAATGGCTGACCGTATCGAAGGCTGCCGATAGGTCTAATAAAACCAAGGCGGCCTTCCCTCCATCATCCAACACACTCCTGAGGTCTTCCACCGCGGTCAGCAAAGCTGTTTCCGTCCCGTGACCCTCCCAGAATCCAAATTGAGAATGATCTAGCCAGTTACCCTCCACCAGATATCTGGACAACTGTTTGTTTAACAATTTCTCTAGGATTTTTGCTGCGAATGGGATCCTGGCTATGGGTCTATAGCTGCCAGGCTCCTCGCTATCCAAGTTCAGTTTTGTTTAGGAGCGGCCTTACCGATATAATTTTCCAGACATTTGGAAAGATCCCGGATTTTAGGATTTGTGAAAAAATTTCTCCAAAAATGAGCTCAACAACTCAGGGAAGAGCTGCATTACTTTGGGTGGACAGGGGTCCATTGGACTACCTGAAATGATGGTATTCACTTCCTGCACAATCTGTTCTATTATGGGTGGAGTGAATTGGAACAGTGGGATCTGCGTCGACCACTCAGCTGCTTTTATTGGGTACCAGGGGGCCTAATCTAAGTTACCTGAATGGTGACACTTAAAGGAGTTAAAAACCGAGGATGCTTTGTTAACAAAGAACTCACCCAATGTGTTGCAGAATTCTGATGTCATTGTCTCTGAACTGTTATTATCAATTTTTGCTAGTTTCTTAACGGTGGAAAACAGTGCCTTGCTAGATCCCTCAGCTAGTGCAAAACATCCACAAAAATCACATCCACATATTCTTTCATGGATATGATTTACTTAATATTTTCTCAATTTTTTTAAATTCTTAATTCCAATGTCTAATGTACATATCTTCATCTCAGTACTTATTTACACTTTTTTTTGCATACTGTCAAGCAATAAATACTTTACATGAAAATTAAACATACATAGAAAACCAGTGAAAGGAAGTTATTTGCACATATTCAGTCTCGTGCATAAATCATGAATCTTAAACGTCCTACTTCTTTGTAAGTGTGTATCAGGATAAACAAAACCCAACTTATCCTCGATAATCATTCAATGAATAGTTCTAAAAACAGTGCTGTGGTCAGTGTGTATTTCCAACAATTTTCTAACATTTAAGCCACCTCAAGTTGGCTAAACTGATAAGTCAATATTTCAATAGCAATTTGCTTTGGTGATGCTCTTGGCCACCTGAAATGAAACAGTGAATTGTGGGGGTGCCAACGCATTTCGACCTTCGTGAGGGGGACCAGGAGGATTCTGGGAAGGTCTTCCTCAGGGCTGGGGTTTTACGTGTATGACACGGTGATCTGTGAAAATTATGAGAAAAACAGGGAGGAATTATTCTTACATTCAGAAATATAGTATTATTCTTTGGCAACGCATAAAAAATTGCGTGAGCACAAGAATATTAACAACTACCTGGCAAATCCTCGATGAGACTTGGAAAACCGGCCTTCCATGCATTTATGCATTCCGCTAATTGATATAACTAAACATCTTCCTGCATGCCAGACTGATTGGGGATACGCCAAAGAATAATACTATATTTCTGAATGTAAGAATAATACCTCCCTGTTTTACTTATAATTTTCACAGATCACCGTGTCATTGACGTAAAACCCCAGAGATATGTTGATGCTTGTCTACCCATGAGTATAAGTTGTTAAAAGAAACACAGTTCATACATTGAAAACGGACACAGGCAAAATATTTAGGCCTAAGCCTTGAGGAAACTATTGCATTTATGGTCCCAGAGGCACCCTTTTGTTCAATGGGAACCAAGACACAGCATTTGACAAATAACAGGTCGGCAAGGTAGGAACAGGTGTTACTCGCTGCCAAGAATGGTACACTGAAGGGTTGTTCTGTGCAAAATCCTGCTACCTTGTTGCCTGTTCCAAATGCTGATGGGGAAGATTGTGAAGACCATGACTGTTTGGATGTCACTGAGTTTTACACGAAACCATGGCCTGATATTGTCGACGAGCCATTGTCTGATCTGCATCAACTTCTTTTTGTTGATGGTTCATGCTTAAGAGACAATGAAGGCCATTTGAGAGTAGCATTTGCTGTATGTACCATTACTGGAGTGGTGGAAGAGTCTTGTTTACATGGAGTACATTCCGCACAAATGGCCAAAATCATTGCCCTGACCTATGCATGTGGAGTTTCTGAACAGATCGAAGTCACCATCTATACGTATAGCTAGTATGGTTTTGGTGTGGTTAATGCCTTTAGACAGCTATGGTCGCAGAGAGGGTTCATACCGTCATCAGGTTCTCTGAAAAGGAATGGGGAATATGTGAGACAACTGATGGAAGCTTTGCAATTGCCAAGAGAAGTGGCTGTCGTTAAGTGTACAGGCCATGGAAGGGGAGATGAGTTTGTTGCTACAGGGAATAGGTACGCGGATGAAGTTGGCCATTTCTGTGCAATTCACGCATGTGTTTTCAATGAGAAATATACATGCAAGAGTACAGAGAAGACCTAACTCAGCATGATACTAGTGGTTGCTGAAACGTTGGGTTAAAATTAAACTTTAGTAAATGGAAGCCACAAACAAGGAGCAAGCAGGTTGGATCGGGGCAGGATGTAAGAAAGGGAAAATTACATTTGATGGCAGGGCAGTATTACCATATTGCTTCTTACATTCCATGACAAGACAGATACATGGAGCAGCACATGGTGGAAGTGATGCAATGGTGAGAATGTTTTGACAGACTTGGCCCAATCCTAGGTTTCAAGTGATTTCAGAAGCTGTGTCTCATTGGTGAGTCACGTGACAACAAATTAATGCTGGGAAGAAGATTGTCATTGCTTTGAGTTACATTGGTAGGTCAGGGGTTCCGTTCAATCGGATCCAGATGGACTTTGTTGAGATGCCTGTGTGTAATGGGTTTAGATACATCCTGGTTGTTGTGTGCATCTTTTTGCAATGGGTGGAAGCCTACCCGAATAGGAGGTGTGATAGTCTCCCTGTAGCAAAGTTATTGTTGAGAGAACTAATTCCTAGATTTGGATTACTTCCTACATTGTAATCATATAGAGGAGAGCACTTTCATACCAAAGTCATGAAGCTGTTGTGCACAGCATTAAATGTGGATCAGGCAGCAGGCATGGTGGTGCCGATCAATGGTACATTAAAGATGAGACTGGCTAAAGAGTGTGCTTCGAAATCTCTGACGTGGCCTGATGTGTTGCCTTTACTGCTAATGAGTTTGAGCAGCATGCCTGACAGGAGAACTGGGTTGTCACCTCATGAGATATTGATGGGAAGAGCAATGCACTTACATGCTGTGCTGACTGCTGCATTAGTGAACAACACAGATGATTTGGTCCTTGCCTACTGTAAAGGAATGGCTGGTGTGGTTCATTCTGTGTCTCATCAGGTTGAATCAGTGACTGCACTGACTTCAGAAGACCTCTGCCATGACCTGAGCCCAGGGGACTGGGTACTCATCAGAAAAGCTCTTTGAATTTTGCGGAGGCAGGACGCGTATTTCGGACGCCTATCGAAACGGAAGGCCGCAGGTTTCACAAAGTCACTTTGGAATGATATCAATATGAAAAGAGCATAATAAGAACATTTAAGTGAAGACTTGGAAGATCTGGCAGATCTTTATTAATACAACGGACTGCCATTTAAGATCAAAGAGGTGAGGGAAACTATAAGCCCTAACAAATATACATGGAATATCCCCACACAGGAAATATAGATAGTGGGCTCTTGGAACCATAGCAAATCCACCTTCCACAAGTGGAGGACACTACAAAGTCAGGTCCACCCAGGGACACAATCAGGAACTTTTACAAGAGAGACTGTATAGTACATTTTTGTCTTGAAGAAGGTGATTGTAATAAGAATAATATCACTGAAACGCGTCAACGCTCTTGCTTTTTTAAATTGATTGCACCCAAGGAACGTGTGATACTACTGATCACGTACATAGAGTAATTACGCTGTTTGACCAATCAAGAATTTCAGGAGACCCTATGGCCCTCATACTATTAGATGCTGAGAAGGCCTTTCATAGGGTCTCCTGGAACTTCCTTTGGGCAGCTTTGAAGAGGGTTGGGATTCCCCCAAGCTTCAATAAGACCATACAACAATTATATGTCAACCCGGCAGCTATGGTTTCGGTTAATGGCAGCCTGACTAAGTCGTTTAGGATATCTAGGGGAACAAGACAAGGCTGCCTTTTTTCTCCTCTGCTATTTGTCCTGTATCTTGATCCCTTTATACAAAGACTGGAAAATGATAGGGCGATAGAACCAATTCTAACACAAGATATCTCTACGAAAATTTTAGCCTACGCAGATGACATTGCAATCTTCACTAGGAACCCTGCAACAAATATGCTAGCTATCGTTGATGAGACCGCCAAATTCAGGGCAATTGCTGGATATGCCCTCAATCAAGGTAAAACCCATAATTGTGATAAAAATGAAAATGTGGTTTTGCAGACTCTAGAGTTACACCGAATGCAACCTACTTGGGGATATCTATTACCGCAAAACTAGAAGATCTGGTTGATCTCAATGTAAAACCGGTTTTAAGGACTATGCAAAAAGATCTCCATAGACTTGATAACCTACATCTTTCCTTGATTGGTAGAGTGAATGCCATAAAGATGTTTTTTTTCCTAAATTGCTTTATTTATTTAGAGCAATATGCCTAGAATTCTCGGATACCTGCCTAAAGTCTATGGAACGTACTTTTTCAAGTTTTATATGGGCCTATTCCCAACCAAGACGCGCATTAAAATTCCTCACTTTACCAAAGGAACGGGGGGTCTAGCCTTACCAAATTTGCGATCCTACTATTGGGCTGTAACCCTGATTAATAGCCAAGAGCTTCTTCAAATTGAAACAGTGAGTGAGTTATCTTGGGGTGAACAAGTAACTATTTATAAACTAATGATAGGTGAAAAAGGTTTAGGATATTTATGGCGCCATTTATATGATAGCTATCATAAAAAAGTAAACTTTAAGCCGCTTCTACACTCATTTAAAATAGTGCAAACAATAAGAAAAATGATGGACATTGGGCGAGTTTCATACTATACACTTTTTAATGATAATCTAGAACTGCCTGAAATATTTAGGGATAACTGTATGAAGAAATGGGAAGCAGCTGGAATTACTCATTTTAGCAATCTCTGCTCTTCTACAGGGCTTCTCTCATTTGAAGAATTAAGAGGGAAATATCAAATTAATAATCGAGATTTTTTCAAATACTTACAAATCCAGGATTATATCACTAGAAGAAATCTTAGTGGAATTATTTGCAAAAAATTTGAGATGTTTGAGGCACTGTCGTCCGTAAAAGTAAACACTATTAGTGAAATATATACCCTATTAATCAACTTGGCGCCTGATGATATAGGAAAGACAGCATCAAAATGGGAAAATAAAATTGGTATATCTTCCGAAGAATTTGGGAGAACTATGGCTATGTCACAAACTTGTCTATTCTCCACCAAATTACAGACGCAATTTTATAAAACTTGCTTCATGCTATATTATACTCCGGATAAAATTGCAAAATGGGGCCCCGGTAAAGGAACCTACTGTCCCCGCTGCCATACTTCTAATGCGGACTGTGTACATATATTCGCCACATGCGTCAGCCTATCCTAATTGAAACTGGATATGGAGAGGTTCATCTCCGCGGTGGTGAAAAACCCCATCAACCTAACCATTGAAATGATGCTTTTAGGAGCGACAGACCCTAATTGGGCAGGACAAGGGGTGGAATTTATATTTATTTCAATGGCTGTTTTTAGAATGTGTATTGCTTCGGCCTGGTTAGACAAATATGCTCCTTCATTTCAACAATGGCTTGCAAGTTTACTGGCTGCATTTAGATTGGAAATTGCAATTTATAAAGGGAAAGGTAGTAGGAAACACACTGTAGGCATGAAAATCTGGGCTCCGTTACAGGAATGGTGTGATTTTTCAAAGCAATAACAATCCGTGATTCCTTTAAACCCAACATCGTGACATTTACTTTACTGTTAGGGTAGAATTATTGGGGAACAACTCTTAAACAAGGCGGATATCTGATTGATGAATTCACGATTGCCTTTGCATTTGATTTTTATTGTGTTTATCTAGATTTAGTGTGGAATAATACTACATAGGGCAGCTATGTGACTTATTAACCCGAGGTGGCACTAAGTAATCGTTCGTGTTAAACATATGTATAATTCGGTTTATATGCTTTTCTTTTCTTTTTTCTCTACAACTCTGCCTGACTATAGGCTGGGGGGAGGGTTAGGGGGCTAAAGTGAACATTACCAATGCAAATGTATGTACTCAATGATTATAAAAAAGACAATAAAAAAAAAAACCAAGGAACATGTGAGGGTCTAATAGGATATAAAGGACTGTAGACTCTGGCACACACAATTAGAGGAATTCCATAGGGAACAATGTATTATTGATGTAGTTAACTGTTTGCACTGAATATTTTTGCTGTCTTTCACAGATTTTTTGAAGATGTATTGTTTTTAATGTAATGTTCCGTGTATCAGAAGTGTTTTTACTTGATAAATTTGACATAGGGATTGAATTGAAAATAAAATAGCCTTTTATGTATTTCTTTTCCATATTTCTCATATATATGTGAATGGACTAGTGGGGTCTGAATGTTTTTGACTGCTCGTGTATGAGCATGGAATTAAGAGTTGATGAAATAGTGATGAGTGTATTGAAAAGAATTCACCCAAGAGAGTTTTTTTTTACTTACTCATCAGAAAACACATGAGGAAAAACTATCTTAACTCTGAGTGGCATGGACCGTACCAAGTGATACTGGTGACCAACACTACTGTGAAGTGTGGCAGTATACCGACCTGGATCCACGCTTTCCATACACAACAAGTCACTGGTCCTGCTGATGGAACAGCTCCTCTCCCAGAAGTATTCCCAGGCATGACCGAGCCAAGTTGTGGTGGTTCCTGAAGAGTCTAGATATGCACCAGGTTGATATGAGGGGCTTTAAGCTACACAAGACCCTAGTATAAACTCTGAGAGAGATGGTAACATTGTGAGTGGTATAGAGTCTGACTCAAGAGAAGAGATTGGTGTGGCAACTGGTTGTGTGCAATCAAGGAAGAGAGATGCCACAGATAAAACCTGTCCTGAGAGGCAGAGAAGAAGGAATCTGAGACTTGCATCTGAAAGACAACTTGCACCGATAGATGAATCGTCAGAGTCTGATCTGAGTGAAGCTGAGCCAACCACAGCAGGTGTGGGAAGGTCCAGGAGAGCTCTTGTGCCGTTTCACAGATATTCCTCTCCTGTTTGGACTTATCTGGTTACAAATTCTTGAGCGAGTGAGGTCTGAGATTTCTATTCTGACTGGTAAGATCTTCTTGAGAGTTCCTGGAATAGAGGCTATTGCACTTCTGTCACTGACTACCTTTCCCACCAAGGTTGAGTGGTTTACAGACTCTGATTTTGGAAGACATCAAATTCCCAAGCTTTGGAGCACCCCAGTCACCTCAAAAGATTCCAGCATTGCGAGTTGAACTGTTACAATGAGTCATTGAGGAAATTGGCTCTGACCTCATAAGGGATGCAAACTGACCTTCGAACTTTAAATAAGTTGCATGATAGAAGATAACCTAGGTCTGAGTGGAATTAGAATAAAATTAGGGACTTTCATCTAGAAGAAGAACGAGGGCTAGGGAAGCCTGAGTAAATACTGTATGAGAGACTGTTGAAACATTACTTTCCTAGGTTGTCAAGATAAGGTTTCTTAATGACTTTGTTACAAGTGAATAACAGGTGGTGAAAAAAAGACTCTGTGTGTTGATCCTCTTACAAGCTGCAATTTGAGCTACTTTGAAAATAGAGTCTGGAAATGTAATGCATCGGCATACATATATTATAGGGTACACTTAACATAGGAGTAATCATAGTAATAGCTGTAATCATTAATGAGCCAATTTTAAGCACACACAAAAGTGAGGAACATGGAGTCGGGATACATGGGACACCACACCTACCACTGCTGCCTCAAAAGAGGGTAAACTAGGATCAGAAAAAGGCTTAATAGAACAAACTAGTCACTTTCTTCATGTAGATCTGTCAAAACATGATTACACTCTAAATTCCTATGCTAAATTGCTATAAAAGTACGTTGATACTATGGAAGTGAGAGATTGCTTGGTTTGCATGCAATTACCTGCTACAGTTGAGGAGGAGATTTGTTATCACCACCTACCCTTGACGTATGGCAGTAGTTATAGTTTACTCTTTAGTATGTTTTATGGAAAGGGCCATTTTGAGAACTACTTCTCAACCTATGATGTGGTACTTTCAGAAATACCAGTATATAAACATTTGACAAATATGATTACTTTAAAAAATCAAATCAAAAAGAACTTTATTCGGATATCCAAGTATCCATAAAAGTACAAATACATAAAAGGCACAACAGTAAATAGAAAACATCATACAAATCCCAAAATACATATAAAGGGGACCAGATTCATGGGTCAAACATCGTCTGTCTTGCTCGAACAGCTATTTGCAAGAAAGTGCCAGTGCGAAAGATAAGTTCTTCCTCATCCAGAGTTAATATCATAAGATAAGCATTTTCCAAGCTAATAGGCTTACATTTATTAAAATACGGAGTTAAAAACTATTTAATATATTTCATATAAAATTTACAAAAGAATAAAAAATGCAAAGCAGATTGTCCACTCAGGCCATCACATGGACAAGACAAAAAATCAAGTTCATTGTGGTGGCCAAGGGGAAAGCAGAGTGCAAATGTAATTGTACCAGCCCTAAGGCGAAATAATAAGCCTCGCTCCCAATAAGTCATCGGGATTGTCAAATAGGCATAGGCAAGATCAAAAAAATCGTGGGTCAAATAAGTGGAGACAGTTATCTTCAGAGATTCCCTGTGTAATCTTTCTCGGCTGTACAGTGTATATAAAGAATGCCGTAAATCATTTTTATGTGGAAGATCATTTACAGTATAATTAGTAAAAACGCTCCCGTGATTAATACTGCAAAGACTAATTTACACTCCAGAGAGACAGGGAATCTCCATACATTTGTCACAATTCAAGCAGTCAGTGATATTATCCCTTGTAAGTGATGCCGCCGGGTTCTTCCAGATAGAAAGCCAGAAGAGAGCTGGGCGCGCGCGAAGAAAATCTTTAATAAAATTCACGCCCAGTTCTTCATGACAGACATATTGTGGGGTGGAAATAGGAACACAGAGTGTCTTCCTAACAAATCTGTTCTCCTCAAATTGAATAGGTCGGCTCTTAGCAATACCCCAAACCTCTCCTCCATATGTAGCAACCGGAATACATTGAGCTTTATAAATCTTTGAAAATGCCGATAAAGCACCAGTATTTTTAGGGCGCGGTAAGCTGAGGATGGAGTGGATGGCCTTTGAGAACCTACCCCTGGAGTAAAAAATATGTTCAGTCCAGGAGTTGTTCGCAGAAAAGACCATCCCTAAATAGGGGAAGCTATTAGTAGACCACAGCTTATCAGTGCCCACTGAAATACAGCCTAGCTGTCCTTTCTTGCGGCCACAAGACATGATAAAAGATTTCTTAAAGTTGGTTTTGAGGTCAAGGGACTCCATATAATCAACGAACCCCTTGACCAGGGCACGTAAAGCATTCGGAGTGCGGCCCATAATGACCACGTCATCTGCGTAAAGTAGAACTGGGGGAGGTTTACCCATGATTTTGGGAACATCACATGAAATTTCAGTTAAGATTTTGTGCAGCCCATTAATATGAATATTAAAAAGAAGGGCGGCCAGCAGGCATCCCTGTCTTACCCCTCTATGAACTTTTATAGCTTTTTTCACTTCACCCCCTGACCAATCCTGACACAGGCATTAAGATCTTTGTGCAGATAAGCCAGAAAATGCACAAGAGATTTATCCAGGCCATAATTCAAAAGGGCTGACCAAAGTTGCAATATTGTATTTACATAGGATTAGGTTTAGATTGAGGCACTGTTCAATGGTTCCTACCTTGTTACGGAAATCTAATTGACAGCGCTCCAGAATACAGTTATCCTCGGTCCAACTCAAAATCTTATTGTATAGAATCCTCCCAAGAACTTTTAAAGTATTATCAATAAGAAAGATGGGTCTGTAACAACTAGGTTGAGCACGATCTTCCTTCTTAAAGATAGGGACGATAATACTTGATGACCAGGTACAAGGAAGAGGGGCAAGCGTGAGATAATTAAAAACATTTAAGAGGAGTGGTGCCCAAACTTCCAGATTTGATTTAATAATATCAATTGGTAGGCCAACAGGGCATGGTGCCTTGTTCCCTGCACTCTGAGTAATACCATTATCTACCTCAGATAGAGTTATATCAACCCTCGGAGGTTGGGAAAAGGACAAAGGAGCCGGCCCCGAAAGTGGTGCAGCATAGATGGTAGCAAAGTGATTCACCCATGCTTCGCCTGTAATAGTACAACTAATCGGGGTCAGGAACTGACTTGAGCATCGCAGGTCCTTAGCAGCAGCCCAGAAGACATCACCCTTGCTAGAGCATCCCAACGATCTTCAAGGAATTTTTCCTTTTTTGTTAATTGTTACCCTATACCTGCGTCTGGCTTCTCTCACTTCAGTGGGACAATTAGGTTTAGAGGTCAAAGCCTTGCTCAATTCTCTGTTTGCTGCTGAACACTCAGAGTTGAACCATCTCGGGCCTGATTTAGTTTCCCTTTGGGGTGCTGATAATAAAGATTTAGAGGCTGAACAAATCTTGACAAAGTCACAGACAGCCTTAGGATAGGGGACAGTGTCTGACAAACATCAGCTAAAGTGGCATGAATTATCTCCAACTAAGACGCGGAGCACTTCCTTAATATTAATACCCCGCCATCTGAGTCTAAGATTATCAGTCGTGGGCGATAAGTTCCTAGCACCACATTCCCTTTTAAAAACCGTCCGTGATTCCAGGCTCATAATGACCCTGATAGGGTTGTTGTCCCCTTGGCTCATTGGGATGACAACACCCTCTAATAAACAATCAGCAAGGCGCGGTGAGACAAAGAAATATTCAATATTTGAGGAGCACCCCCTGCCTATAAAAGTTGGCACAAACTGAGCGTTCGATAAAAAATTGGCAGTGATATTCACAGCATTTTGCAAGTTATGAGAGCTCAAAAAAGAACGCAGTTCAGCACCCCTTTGGTGAGAAATACCTTGCTTATTCGTCCTAATATGCAAAGGGGCATCTTTGAGACTAGCATTAAAATCGCCACCTAACAGAATGCCACCAAATTTATCAAAATCTTGCATAGATTCCAAATTAGTAATAAATTTAAATAACAAGGCTTGGAAGTGTAAATTATCTGTTGGTATATTCTTAATACTCCCGCCGGCAGCAATATTAATCCAGATGGAGAGGCCCCCAGATGGACGTCCCAAACTGGGTTTAACAGCTAGAATGTTATGACACTGAAACCCATTAAAGTGCAGCTCCTTAGTGACCCAGGTCTCCTGAAACATTATAATGTCCTGCTAATTTATTACGCTGAGCCACTCTGGGTCTTCGAGCCTTGACTCTAAGCCAGCTATGTTCCAGGACAAAGCATTAAGGTCATTATCTGCCACTGTTCTGGTGGGTCTAGGTTGATAGTCATAAATAATAGAAAGGGGTGAGGGAAGAGGATCTCTAACATTGTCTGACAGTTGGGAAGATGGGGAAGGAGGATCTCTTATGTTCTCGAACAGTTGTATATGGTAGATTTGTGGGTGTGATTGTCAGTCAGGGATGTCCAGATCTGACAAAGCAGAGAAGTGGTTTTCTAAAGATAAGACTACAGGTGCGTTGGAGTAAGGGCGAGCGAGGGGTTTATAAAAATAACCCAAAGGGATAGCACAAATGTCAGTATGTGGTGTAAATGTATGCTCTCTTGAGCGTAAAATATTATGGTCCAACTGAGGCCTAAGAAAATTAATGACAATGCAGTCTCCCGTGATGTTTTTTGGAGATTGACCAACCCACCCCACTCTGCGTACCATTAAAATATCTTGTAGATTGGATAGATTGAAACCTTTATGTTTCTTAAGCCAATCCACACACTTATTCCGCACGTCTATCCACAACTCCTTCACAGTGTTTTTTAGACAAGGAACACCCGCCAAAATCAAAACATAGGGACAGGAGGCTGGGGGAAGATTCAAAATATCAATTTTGGAATGATAACTAAGGGGCACCGATCTTACATTAACTGGTCTGTCCTTGTGCCCGTTGACATTAGGGAAATGGTTGCCCGATTCCGAGGACTTATGGTGTCTGGATGAGGGCTGCTCAGTACAATCCTCCAACCCAGGACTGGTGGCAACAATAAGCTTTAGAGCAATAAGGTCCTGAATCTTAGAACATGTTTGGCAGGAGTCAGCCACTGTGATGTGATTAGTGGGAGGGGGTGGTCAGCAGCCTCTGGATCTCTCTTTGGCAGACTCTGAAGACTCTGAAGTTCCAATCATTCCAATCTATCTTGCAGGGAACTAAGATTCTTCTCAAAGAGTGCCTTAGTGTAACTCATCATAGTTCTCATGCTTGACTCCAAGGCGTCCATAATATTATCCTTATTGGGTATAGATAGGACATCGTCAGCTTGAGTACCCATGGAACAAGTGGTCAATACACATGTAGGAAAGACCGCACTTCTTAAAGTTTTGGATGGGTTTTTGGATTTTATTTTGGGAGGGGCAACCCATTCCGTTTTGGCACAGGCTCTAATAGTTTGTTTCGGGCCATAGTTTTAGAGGCTCGTGCCCGGGTTGCAATTCTGTGGCCATTAGGAGAGGCAGTAGGGGGAGTATACGTTATCAACAGCGTCGTCGATGATAGGGGCACATCCACAGGCAATATCTGCAAAATCGGTGTTAGGGAAAGACGATGATGGAGGATATCACCCTGGTTTAGCGCATCCAGGGATGCTCGCCTTTCTGCAGTTACGAGATCCAGGGACAAACGTCTTTTAGTAAGCTCAATTTCATGAGTAAGTAGACTTTCAGCCCTGACAATAAAAGCGTCCAAAGTTCCCACTGCTCCCTTACACTAAGTCATGATGTATTAGTACTAGTGGTGCACCCACAAACATTCAATTATTGACAGATGCGCTAGTAAACGTTTTTAAGATTAGCAATCTAGATGTTTGTCAACAGTACCTTATAGAAGATGGCCCACCAAATGGCAGACCTCAGAGGGGTGTCCCAGCACCTCCGGGCGCTCTCAATGACACGCTGTGCCTGCCCTGCACCCGGTGTAATTCTGGGAAGCATAGTCCCCCGACTGAAGTCTGCAAAGTGGAGAGGCGACATGAGCGGCAGCGCCACAAAAGCAAACAGAAGCTGTCACTCCCCAAACAGGGGCTTCCCTCGCAGGTGGGTTTCTTCCTTTGGCAGGCTCCGGTAGCTTGTGCAGGCACCTCAGACTATGCGTTGATGATTACTTTAAGCAAATAGAGAATATGGAGAATTATTTTGCACCCACTGTAACATTAGACACTGCTTACGCGCATCGACATGACTTGCATATTAAGAAGCATAGAAAAGAAATTCATAGATCAAGTAGAAGCTAGACATAGAGGGTTAGTCATTAAGTCTAATAAATAGGACAAGAATTCTGAGTGTGTTAAAGATTGGACGGATTTGTTAGCATGAACTGAAAGCCATTTTGTATTTCTGGCAGCCATCTTGTTTGCCATGTGCTGCCACGTGCTTGCCATGTGCTCTGTCCTCCCTCAGTGTTGACTACTCTTGTAATCTGCCTAGAAACTAAGGGGCAGATTTACAATTATTGGTGCATCCCTGCATATCGGCAAAGATGCGACAGTAATTGTGCGCCGCAGCTCTGCCACTCATGAGGGCAAAAACAGCACAGATGCGTCACGTATCTGTGCCGTAAAAGCAGCGCATTGCTGGAGTTGTGTCGCAAGCACGATGCAGCTCCAGCAATGATCAGGGGGGCCCTATATGTACAATGCTGTGTCAATCCTTACGCCTGCTTCAAGCAGGCGCAGGGTTTTGACGCAGCATGGTCACAAAAGTGATAGAGTGAAATCTTGTAGATTTCACTTAGCCACTTTTGGGAGGCGTTCCTGCACAGGAACGCCTCCCCCTGTGATGGTACCCTCTTCTGGAGCAGGGCTTTACAACGTGACGCATCTGGGAGATGCGTCGCGTTGTAACCCCGCACCATGGTGCCTCTTTCGCGCCGCCGCTGCGTCACAAAAGTGATGCAACGGTGGCGTAAAAGCGGCGCAAGGGGCTTGTAAATCTGCCCCTAACTATATTTAGCATCTTCCACCTTCGCACATGCTCAGAAGGGCCTAGCTAGTAGAATGTACCTGCTCATCTTGTAGAACTGTCAGGCTATTTTTGCTGCTGTATAGAGAAGTAACTCTCCTCCCACTTTGTTGAGCAAGCAGATCTTGCATGCCCATATTAGTCATTTTGCATGCTTACATGAGCCAGGACTGCCCCTTGGTCTTATGCTGACTATGTAACCCTAAGCATATATAAGGCCCCTCTTTTCTGTACTCCTTAGACTGCCTCATTCAGTTGCTAAGGCTTCTGTGTGACGTAGTCTCCCTCATTTGAGGTTAATAAAGATGTTACTTTTTTATTTCAGCTTCTGTACCAATTTCTTTTTTGTTGGTTTAAAAGGACCAAGTATCAGTGGAACCCCTGAGAAGGTTTCTATTTTCTACAAATGGCGCTCCAACGTGGACCTCATCAGAGAAGTGGATATCTAAGGAGTGATCTTGTCAGGAGACGGAAATCTACTGAGGAGGACAGGACAGGATTCTACAAAGTAAGTACTCTGTGCACGGAGATTCTGGGAATTCTCTATCTCTGCAGCCTAGTATATTTCTGATCTTTCTGATTTTGATCCACCACATGATGTCATTCCTGACTGAGAACCTTTTTGGCGTGAGTATTCTAAAAAAAAAATTACCGTTAGGTCAATCAGAACTTGGCAGTCAGAATTTGGACAACCATTTGTTCAGTAAGAGTTGTTCTGCGGCACTTGCTGCTGGTTTTTTATGCCTTGGATTGGTAAGGTAATTTAGCAACGCTTACTGTGGATTTGGAATTTTGGAATTTATGTTGGCCAACTTTGAATTTGTATGGGATAGATATACAAATTGTAATTTGTGTAGGCAGGTAATGAGCAGATTTCTCTCTGTTTGAATTTGTTTGAATGGCGTAACGTACGAAGAGTACCTTAAGCACTACTTTGATTATCATACTGCATATTCTGCACTATGTTTGGCATGCCTGTTTCAAACACACATCGAAGAATGTGTTGCTTTTTGGAGGTACCACAGTGAGATATGAATTTAATTAGCCAGCTCCCTTGAGGGAATACCTAAATAGGTATAGGTATGAAAACATATTTCTTCCTTGGTGATTCTGTATCCCCATGGAATTCAAATATGGACATAATACAAACAAGGATCCTTTTCTGCGCACGTTTATAAATGGAGATATGCAGAGCAATCTTTGGGTGTTCTGCCAGCCAAAGCTAGTGAATTGAGTGTATTTTGGCTTCTTGGAAATAAAACAGTTTGTTGGGCTGTTTTTTTGCAGTCTTTTGGAATACTATTGAGTAGCTCTTGTAAATATGACATACAACTAGTATTTACAAATTGTTTGGTTTAAGAACAGTCTGTGAGCTGTCCTTTGTTTCTGTTTTAAGTGTTGATCTGTGGGTTAAATGTGTTTTTAAAAGTCTATGTGGTTTGTGGTTTTCACATTAGCGATACTTCTGTAAGTAAATAGCGATTGCGCTCTTTGTGTAAGTTTTGCTAGCCTTAAGCGCGCTGTATTATGTGCCCTGAATGTATGACCCCTTCTGTATATGTCTGGAATGAGCTCAATGCGTGTGTTTGTGTTTTCTTGCTGTCATCAGTCTGTTATGCAAAACGTCATTTAATTAATACTAAATAAGAATTAAATAAAAATCCAGAAATTAACCATATGATATGCTAAATACCAGTACTATTAAATTGATAGGAGTAAGCAACTATGCACATGTACAAACTGCTAATACTTAAAAGATAAAATTAGAATTCACATTCAATAGGAATAAAATAGGCCTCAAAAACTAAATTGTGTGTTTTGCAATAAATAAACTTACAGCATTTTTCTTAGATACATTGTATTAGATATAAACAGGCAAACACATCATCTAAGTAAAACTGGAGGTTGTTGAACTAAAAACACATATTATAGAACATGCATTGAAATGCATCAGTTTTAAATAGATAGTCACTGTGCTTCCATTTCAACACTACAAAAAAAGCTTTACAACAGCTGTGTTTTAACTGCTGCTTAGCAGCAGCTGTTGTTTTGATTGTAGGCCACAGAGAGACAGGAAGGTTGACTCAGCCAGGATTTTGTCACTACAGAACATGGTGTAAAATCCTGCATTTCAGACTGCTGTTTTAAAAAGTTACAAAAGTGAGGTTCATTATTTTGGATAACAGGAAAACATTTAACATAGGGATTTCCTTTCTTAAGGCCTTTTTACATAGACACATTCTTGGTTCTGATACTAAATAATGACTGTCCTTTTAAAAAAAAGTGGCGCAAAAATGTTCATGTTTCAAGTGAGGCTTATGTGCTTAGGCTTATGAATGAATGCGTCTAAATGTGAAAGGCTAGGAATGAAGCTTGCTTTTCCTATGTGGAATTAACAAAATGATTGGTTTTATGAAGAAAAAATATATATATATTAATTATGAAAAAATAAGTGTTTTTAAATGTGTTTTTTAATATTTATAAAGCTTAATACTCATACTGTGACCTTCTAGCATTAAAATTAGATTTAAGTTGTGTTGTACTGCATGATGAGGATATTGGCATATGAAATATCACTCTGCGCAGGCTTAAAAATCTCATTTTTATAAGGGTATAAAAGATATATTTCTGATGTCCAATCTCTGAAATATCTAGAAAACATTTTGAGGATGACTATTATGCAAAGAAATTATAGGATATTCATTTTTGAGTGCCCCAAATATCAAAGTCGAAATTGGGCAAAATTCACTAATTTAAAAGCAAATTTTGCATTCAAAGCAGCTTTTAGCCTGCCTTAGGCTTCAGTAAATGCATACATTTAGGTATAATACAAATAGCTGACTTCTATATTGTTAGACAAGTATATTGCACACTGCTTACAATTGAAAATATGTATAAAAAAGCAGCAGAAGTTATTAAACTGACAAACAGGGGAATGGGTCAGCTTTCTGTCTCTAGAGTGACTTTGAATAGGGAAAGCTGCATGGAAAATTTGCACACAGAATAGGACAGCTGGGAAGAGTTAAAAGTCAGTTATATATTTAGAAGCCTGGCAGGGCTACCAGAGCAAGGTCTGCTTTGACATTTTGACATCTGCAACTTTTTGAAAGACAAGATGGCAGCGCAGGGAAAGAAAGAGGAGTTGTGCTTATTTTTTGTTGGCAAAAGCAGGTTTTATGCACTCATATGAATATACCACAATACAATTGTATATGTGAGCTTGGCCATATATACAGCACTAATGCTTTTAGTTTGGTGCTTACTCGGGCTGAGCCAATGGGATTTAGTTTGAATTCATTCGCCCTCATGTTTCACTTGTACATTTTCTAAAAGGATTGGGGTTTGGGTATTCATGTTTTTAGTTCTCTCAAATGTGCTATCTACCTCCTATAACTTTGTTTATGCCCAGTTGCTACAAATAGGGGTTGATAGCGTTGACAGAAGTGAAACCTGTTTCAGGTTTCCTACTGTCAAAATGGGGGAAGGGGGCAAGTTCCTCTACAAATTAAGGCTAGGTAAAATGTATTTTGCTCTCTCCTTTTCTCCTTTTTTTGTTTTAGCCTGTCTAAATTGTCTGTGAAATAGCAATGAGACATTTAATTGGCTATTCAGTAACACTGTTTTAAACATTGATAGCAATAATAAAATGAATAAAAATATATGTTATGTTACTGCCCATCCTGTTTGATGAAAGTATGACAGGATCAGTAGTCTAGATTGTTGTTCCCTTATTTTGATCTTTAAGAGGAACTAGATGTGGGTAGTTTTTGTTCTATAAGTCTTAGGTGATAATACCATTATTGTATGTTATTCCTTGCTACATAGTTTTGCAAAGGCATTGCTAGCTTTTTATTAGCTAGTCTGTGTAAATAAACTGACAGTCCTTATTAGAGCTGATGTTGCATAGTTTGGATCATGAAATGTAGAACGCAGGAAAGATGCCCATGTGATCCTTAGCAAAAATGTTTTGAAGAAAATGTTGTTTTATAGATAAGAAACTCCAGTTAAATTCGCAGTTTTAGATTTTCCTGCTGCTCCGATAACATGAGAGCATGGTCCTAAGCGTACAATGTAGGTCCTTTTATTAAAAAGAAATCATTTTAGAAGTGTCTGCTGTCCTGTACATGTAATGTAAAGTTTATGAGCAAAAGTGTAGAACAATTCCTTTTTTTTAGGGGTTTCAGATTAGCACACAGGAATACACCAATGTAAAGATTTAGGGTATGTCTGTGTTGTTTTTTTCTTTTCCTCACAATTTAGAAAATGAATACAGACTTCCTTGGCTGCTTGGGATTGGGTGATGTATTAATCTTTGTCAGTTCACCAACGAGTTCCTTTTATACTTGCCAATAGGTCCACGCTTTGTTTTTTTTTTCTCTTTTATAGATAGATGAAAGTGGTTCTTGGGTGCCTTGCTAATATATGGGGAATCCCAAGACTAGGATGTATTCTGACACTATCCTCTCTGTTGATAGACTGTTTCTGTGCCTTGTCTAAAGACCTTTTGTTCTGTCCACCAATAGATATTTGCTGCCTTACAACCATTGCTAGAGGGGCACGGTCATCAGATTCAGCCTGGGGAATCAGCGTCAGCACCAGTCCAGCTAGAAGCCAACGTGAAGGTAACCAGCACAGGCATTGCTGGCAACTAGGACCTCAGAAAAGGTGGAAGCCCTGTGATCAAGTGTGTACCCCTGCCACTGTCTTGGGTGAAAAAACATGGGGTCACAAATCAGAAAGGAGAAATATTTGATGCCCAGCTGAGAGTCACGGACCGACCAGAATGGCGAGGAGGCTTTGCTTGAGGTGACCCCTTTTGAAACAAGGGTTGCTTCAGAGATCCTAGCATCAGGCCTCTGAATCCTGGTCCCAAAGTGAATGCAAGTTTGCACCTTTGTTTGTTGGTCAAGAGATACCTGGGTACACTGGATGCAATGTGTGGCCCCAACGAATGAGCAGTGCGCCAGCAGAGCAATACAGGAGTTAGGCATGGACTTGAGATTAGGGTACAGGTGCTGTGTCTCTGGTGCCTGTTAGATTGAAGTGAAGAATACTGGTGCACTGCCTGAGACACTGGACAGGATCGATAAGAGCATGTGTCTGGTGGGTGACTGCCCTATCCTGAAAGAAGAGAATTTTCCTTGAAACTGGGCTGTGATTCTTGAGTTGCGAGTTGTGCAGCTCCACCGTGGAAACAACAAGAGCCTGCCTGTGAGGCTCAAACGGACACAGGGAGAAGACTCCCCTCTGGCTTGGTTGTACAGCGGCTACAATTTCCCCAAGGACTTCTTCTTTTTGTCAATAATGTACCCCTTTGGATGTCCCGTTTTTAAGGAGGAGCAGCCCTTTGCAGCTCTTCGTCCTAATTCTTGTGGCCCTGTGTGGTCCTCCTGGTCCCAGATATGATTGATGTTCTAGCCCTCATAAAAGGAAAATGTAACAGTCAATTGGAAAATGTTTTTATTAGATATGTGCTATTGGCTATTCTGAAATAAAATGAATAGTCACTGAAATGCATAGGAGCCCTGAAAATGTTTACTAGATGATTCTACGATTTGCTTAGGATTGTGAAAAATGATAATTCTCTTTATAATAGTGGTCATTACTTTCTCCTGCTATCTGACTGTTAATTATGACTCAATGCTTTGTTCCCTTTGTAATCCTGCTTATACCTTATATGTACCCGCTTAATGAAATGTTTAGAATGGAAAATGCCCACCTAGCAATGAATTAGGATATTGATAAATTTATGAAAAATAATGTGCAAATATTTTCTATATTCCTACTGGATCATAGGAATATCTTTAGCTCATGCTCAAAGGACCATCTGTTAAAGATTGGATGGATTTGTTAGCATGAGCTGAAAGCCATTTTGTATATCTGGCAGCCATCTTGTTTGCCATGTGCTGCCACCTACTTGCCATGTGCTCTGCCCTCCCTCAGTGTCGACTGCTCTTGTAATCTGCCTAGAAACTAACTATATTTAGCATCTTCACCTTCGCACATGTTCAGAAGGGCCTAGCTAGTAGAATGCACCTGCTCATCTTGTAGAACTGTCAGGCTATTTTTGCTGCTGTATGGAGAAGTAACTCTCCTTCCACTTTGTTGAGCAAGCAGATCTTGCATGCCCATATTAGTGACTTTGCATGCTTACATGAGTCAGGACTGCCCCTTGCTCGTATGCTGACTTTGTAACCCTAAGCATATATAAGGCCTCTGTTTTCTGTACTCCTTAGACTGCCTCATTCAGTTGCTAAGGCTTCTGTGTGTCGTAGTCTCCCTCATTTGAGGTTAATAAAGATATAACTTTTATATTTCAGCTTCTGTGCCAATTTCATCTTTGTTGGTTTAAAAGGACCAAGTACCAGTGGGACCCCTGAGAAGGTTTCTATTTTCTACAAGTGGAAAGGAGGAGTTAGCTCACAAGGCTAAGAAAAGTTCTTGTCCTATGACTTTAGATAGGGAATAACGGGCCAAGCTACTATGTATACATCAAGTTCAGAGATGTTATGACACTGTATTTGTGGGACAGAGTATGTGTAACCATATCTTTCTAATGAACGGTCCATGGAAAACATTTCTGCTGGAGTCAGTTCGAATGATACCAGGAGTGTATTTTGTATGTGGACATAATGCGTATGTTCGACTTCCGAGCAAATAGTTTGGCACTTATTATGTGGCAGTTGTGTTTCCAAAGATATATCATGTGGAGGATCTGGAGGGTTTAGAGAGAATATCGGACAGACAAGAGAAATGTGGAATAAGTGCTGGGGAAGTTGTGGAAGATATGGAGCCCTGATACCTAGCCTAGGAGTGTTATTGAATGACATAAAGATTACAGAGCTGTCTCCCATTGTGGATTAGTTGTCTGTCAACACAGCTCAGTCTTTGCTATATATAGATAGGGAGATGGTTTTGATAAGGGTGATGGCAATGCAGAATCGTTTTGCTCTAGATGTGCTACTTTCAAAAGAAGGCAGAGTCTTTTGGATGCTATTGGTCCAACTGTGTTGTACTTTGATAGAAGTAAAGATCTGAGGGGGTATATTATTAATATCACTGACATACATCATGAGATACAAGATATGGCAGTTGGAGGAGTTTGGGAGAATATTGGAAAAGGATTTGTTGCAGTTGAACGTTGGTTTATAAACTTAGGAAGTGGAATCTTTGGATACATCTTGAGGCCAATAATAATAGTTGTGATCTGTGTTGTTATCCTGATAGAGATGATAAGGGCATACAAGTGGCACAAGGCAAGGCAAGTGGAGAACTCCATAAGGGAAAGAGAAAGAAGGGTGGAAAGACTGAAGGACAGACATTACCATAGAAAGAGGAGATTAGTTATGACATCCGTTTAGATTGGTCTATTCTGCAGGGATATTGGAGTGTTTTTTGATGACTCACCGTCATCAGACGGGGGAACTGATGTAGGTGAAATGTATACTCCGGCAACCCTGATGACTCCATAGTATCAACAGATTTCTCAGCTCCCCAGACTGACACGAGCACTATCCTGATGTCTGAAATCACAGATATCATACAGTCCTTGAACGCCGTCCCATGTGCGCAAGCGGCTGGTCCTGTCACCAGTCCTCCGGCTATCATTTTAGGGAACATTAAACCCTGATCTCATTACATCCTACTCATGGCCAATGCAATTGCAGAAGGGTCTCCCATCTCCAACTCATGGAAGGGTGCCATAGTTTTACCTATATATAAAAAAAGCAACTGTTCACTACCAGCTAATTACAGGCCAATAAGCTGTAGCGGGTATTCCGTTCTCCTACAGAACTGTGCATAGAGACCTGGAACCTCGGTGAATTAGGATGCTCCAAAACTCACCTCAGTACCCAAAATCCCCTTACCGAGCTAGCTACAGTGTCTCATTGGTCATAACAAACTCCCAATGCTTAGACAGACCAGAACATGAACTTAGATTACCTCAGGTATCGTGGAACACATGAACACTCTTTCGTTATATATTCATTGCAAACCAGAACGTGGAGTAAATGAGGACTCGTGCATATTTGAAATATTTATTTACTAATGCAAGGTTCTCAAACGCAGTATCTTGTACAATACTAGCAAACATATCATAAGCAACAAAGTTATCAGCATAGTTATTAGTCCATAAAAGGCGAATGGTGGCAGCATACTAAGATGCTGAAATGAATAGGAATTAAAAACACCTAATTCTCACCCTCCCTATTTAGCATAGTATTTTATATCTCAGAAGGTCTCATTTGGGTTTTAGCAGGGCAGGCACATACCTCAAAATCTCAGTGGCAGAGGATCACATCATCTTCCACCAGCTCTCTGCATGCGAAGCACCATCAAGTGTGTTCCGTGTGTATTCAGCTCAACAATATAAAACCCGCCTAGAGCCAGATTTTGGCAGCAGCATGTGTGTTATGCCTATGGATGTGCGAAGATCAGACCTCACAACAACATCGTGTCTACTTATCCTTGCAGCCTTCAGCACTCACTGTGCAGACAGTGTACCGAGCAAAACTGATATCAGAGCAATAACATTATTTCTCAAGTAAATCACAAAGCTCTTCTGGGTTGAAAGCTAAAACAACAATTATGTGTCGTGTGCAAAATGAGGCAGAAAGGTAAAATGGCTTTTAAACATTTAATAAGCTCATGCTAACTTAACACAGTATATAGGAAAGAATTTGCTATATGACACCTTCCCAATGATCCGAGCACGGACAAAATCAAGGCAAGGTAAAACCAGAACAGGGGCATAACATGAAAGCAAAGTTCATTAATAATGAGCTAAGTTAATCTGAAAAGGCATACATGATGGCCTATAGTGGCCAAAATAAATGGTCCAAACTCTTCAACACAAGATAATGTCAATAGGCCTGGGGCATATAAAAAGAATTGAGCATAAGGAAAAGGCACCATCAAAAAATACAAACGGGTACGTGCCTAAATAATAAAAAGTCTCAGAGGCATTTCAGGGTAGGACTGTATACGCAAAACACGCAGCAACAGCCTCCAACATGAAATCACTGTCATCATCCGAAAACAGTTCAGCCATCCAATTAAGCAGCGGAAAAGAACATACGTGCTCCTCCAGCACTGGATACTCTAGCATCATCAGAGGACAACTTGGTGGGTTTTCAAGAACGCTTTGTGCCAAGAACTCATGCGCCGCTGTGAGTATGTCCCAATGACCCATTAGTCCATGCATCGCTGCCAAGGCCATAATCCTGTCGCCAGAACAAACCAACTCGTGAGCAACTACGGGGCTCATCAGATGATTGAAATCAACGTCAGGAGACACCGTCAAGCAAGGACACAAATCAAGGACCCATTCGAAATCGCAGCTCAGGCAATGAAAAACAGGCTGGACACATGTGAAATGGAAAATCGAAACGATAATCCAAATGCTGTGCTTAAAGTCGCAAGCGGCAGGGTGCCATAGTAATCAAGCATCCGGTTGCGAAACAGCAGTAGGAGGGGCTCTGTGGCTTCCAGCGCAGGACGGGCATCCATGTTTAATAAAACAAAATATAACTAAAACGCCTGCAGCTAATGCCAGCAAAACCGGGAAGCCACCAAACAGACTTGAAAATATAGAATGGAAAAAGTCAGGGATGATTCCAAATATTTTCTCGAATGAAGTCACGAGACCACTGCTAACTAATTTAAAAAAGTGAGCCAGGCCAGAAGTGGAGGAGGCATTAAAGATTTGATGAACCAGCTCGCTGAAATGTAAAGGTAAACCAGTATTCAAAAGGGCCTGCACCTCCGTGCGCGTGTTAGCTATGTGAAGGGTGAATGTTTCTCGGGCCGAACTCAGGGCCACTTCTTTTTGAGACAAAAGGGCTCCTATTCTACTCATACCAGTGAACTCTGCTTTCAAGGTTGAGATGCGCAGCCAGAAGGATACAGCTGAATTCCCATGCGTAGGGGGATACAGAACGTTTTTGCAACAGACGACACGTTCTGATACAGTTACCACATAAGCGACACCTTTATTTAAACCGCAACACTCCTCGTTATTCAACAGCAAATAACTACCATTCGCCATTAATGTGAATGTGGGAACTATTGCAGGAACTGGAGTCCCTTTTAAAAAACATGTCAAATTAGGCCGGTCCTGATTACAGGAACCATGTAACTGGATTTGCCTGCATATCAATGAATGGTCAGGGGACTCTGTGCATTCTTCTCCATTAAGATACACTTCTTTCTCATCTTTCAAGCATCTATAAGTGAATGGAAGAGACCACACCTCGTGGAGGAATGAGTTCCCTAATGGTTCATATCTCCCTATAGCTATGTAACGCATACAATTAGTAAACTTGTACAAGGCAAATGGTAATGTGATTAATCCGTGGATAAGCCACGTTGCAGCAGTAGCTTCAGCCACAGAGAACGGTAAAGATTCCAACTTCTCAATGTGTAACATGGAAAATGAAGCATCACGCATTGACAGCATGCGTTGTTTGTCAGTTAAATTAAAAGGGGCAAAAAGTGAGGAAACGTTCATGTAACTCCAAGGCACACGACCAGCCTTAAGCGTCTGCAGGGTCCATGCAAATTGCATAATAGAACGCAATTGATTTTGACCATGGTACAAAACAGACACTTCATCATGTACAATGTCAACAACAGAAGATACAATATTATTCAATGTATAAATGTGGGAAGAAAGCATGTTAATACTGTTATCGACTACTGCAAGCACCTTTTCTAAATTAGCTTGATCTATTGCCCTTAGGCGCGTAGCAGCCTCAACCTGTGAAGTTTTCCAGATTTCATTGTAAATTGCATAAATCCATCTTTTAGATCTACCATTAGCCGGGCCCTTTATGAAATCATTTAAATCCATATCATCAGTCAGCTTTGATAGATGTAATTTAACAGCAGCTAATGTAGAATGCGGTAGCCAAGTCTGACATAATTTTCCAACTGAGTAAGTTGTGACAGTATGGTCAGCATCAAAACGTGGATCAGGCCTGACTTGTGTAAAACCTTCAGTTAAACCCAAAAAGCGACGTTGGCAATCATCAGAGCTTCTGTGCCACATCAGCCAACCCTTCGGATCCAAACTGGATACATTGAAGGATGAATTGTGCATTAACTTCTGCAATTCTTGAGTGGAAAACTGTGTGAAATTATTCCAACCGGAATACTCTTCTAAATCAGGAATAGAAGGGGCATTTAATTTTTTTGAAGTAGCCAATCCAAAGCATGTTGTCTGGAAAATGCTAGAATTTAAAAACAACATATGATTTGGGATGAGACATGCACGGTGCAAAGCCTCAGTGCCTTGTACCTGCCAACTTTTAGAACCCCAAACCGATTTAAGGTCAATAGTTTCCTTCCATAGCTTGTAGCCCTCTGCAGCTAACTTGTGTAGAAAGGACTTCGAATACAAAAATTTAGTATCGGTAAGTCTAACTTTGGACATGGGCTTTTGTGTTATTTTAAAATAAAAGGACTCAGGACTCGATTGATTAAAGTCGGTACAATAAGTGTACTTTTTCAGAAATGTACTGGAGCTGCCGTGTAATGGTGCTGGGCAATGTTCCCGCTGTGTGTAATTTACAGTACCCCTTCTGGAACTTGTTTTATGCAGGAAATGGTTACCAAAATGTTGAAAGCAAAATAAATCACCATAATTAGCAGATTCTAAATCAGACCCTCCAGCGTATCGCGATTTCGCGATTCGCAAAATAATCGCAAAATCGGCAGAGGAGCGCGATTACCGCGATTTTCACCTTTCTGGCCGTGAAAAAGGTCTCCGGGAGGCATAAAAAAAATGCTTACATCCTATTGGCTGTACGCGCACACGTCACTATGTGGCGCCGTACAGCTGTAAATACCTGCCTGCTTCTTACTGCGGCCGGCATTAGGGATTGCAGAAAAGAAACGCAAAGTATGTTCTTGTCAGTGGGCCCTGCCCATTGACACGATTTTACACATTAAGAAGCTGCATTCTCAGCTGCGCATGCCTCTCTCTTTTAACCCTCGCCGTGATAGCATCCCTCCCCTTACTAGACTCCTTCCCACTTCTCTTGCTGTCTCTTCGCTCTAGCCCCCCTCCTTCACTTTCCAGGTCCTATTTGCCCGTGGCAGGAGCGGTGCAGGGGAGAGGATAGAGGAATGGAGGGTTTCTTTATAGATGACCTTTATCTCTAATCTGCTCAATTAGCTGCCGCGTTTACGTTCTGTCTCCGTGTATTATAAACACCAGTAGCTCTGTTAAAGCAAAGGGCGGGTGTTTGTGCTTGAAATAATTACCTGCATCGAGTTGTAGCTGAAGTTTACATGAGTATCTCAATGGGTAGCTCTGCTGTCCGATAACTGTTGTCGAGCAACATTAATCCAAGGGCTAGGCCTGCTGTCTGACACCTTGCTGAGACACCTTGCCGTTTTAAACGAGATATATTTATTTGGAAAAAAACTAACCACAGCGACTGCCATCTATGGAGTTACCAAGAGCTGTGTACCAGAGCATGCATGCCAGCAGACCTGGTTCAGGCAGGAGACATCCATTTTTTAAGCCCCAAATTATTTTTTTAACTGTCTGCTGCCTAGAATTTCCTTTGCCTGAATGTACGAAAAGGAGGAAAATAAAGCCCCCCTTTTTATTCTCTATCACAATCTCCCTCTTTTTAAAAAAAAAAATATAGGCATATATGTGTGAGAGTCAGCTGTACAGTGCAAGGCCCTGCCATAAGGGCTTACTGAGGGTGTCCCTGCTCTCTCAGCCTTCACTAGAAGATGGATGATTGGAGGGACAGCTCCACTCTACGTGTCCTTACTGGCTGGTATTAGACCCGAAGACAGCTCTACTCTGCAGGCCCTTTTTTTGTTGTTGCGGTTTAATATACCACAAACTCGACACAAAGGTATCAGAGCCCTTCACATGAGAAATAGTTGCATTACCGAAAGACACATTCATTTTTAGGCACAAGGAGGAATACTTCTTCCCCCGCCCCCTCGGCTATGCGGGTACTAGACTATCTTCTGCTGTGGTCAGAAGGTGGACTGCTCTGTTCAGTGACTATGGGAGTTTGACAAAGGTCAGCACCACTGAATGGCCCAAAGGACTGGGCAAGGGTGTAACATGGGAGGGGACAACTCTTCAGGGGTCCCAAACCCTTCAGATGGGCCCCATTCCTACCAAGGCCATTGAATGCAGTATAATCTTGCACTATATGCTTGGTCACATAGAGACACAATGAAACATTGACACAGGGTGGGGAGACGTAAACTCTTGCTTAGGGGAAGATGTTGGCACTGTTTGGTGAACAGGTGAGGGGTTTTCTCCTATCCCACTTTAGTGGGGATGAACGGCTTAAATACTTTTCAGCTGGATGAGTAATGCTGGGTGTCAGGGTTGAATACCACAGCTCACATGGTCGGGTTGCCTCTTTCTCTCATATACTAATCAGACTCTCCAGCATTTCATGATTGATGCAAAAATCGCAAAGTCATCTGACTAGCAAGATGGCCACATTATACACAATTTTGGCTGCGGTATTTACAAAAAAGTGTCTACCGGGAGACAGCAAAAGAAACAATGCCCTCTTATTACCTGTGCGCGCACACGTCAGTACAAGCCACCTTCCAATATCTGCTTTCTCCTGGCCAAGTTGTGAGAGACTAAGTTCGCATTACAAATTCCCCTTTCGATTCATGAGGGAGCAAGTCAGTTTCCAGCCATGGGAGCCGTCTACGGCATATTAACTATCAGAGGGAGCGCTGGAGTGCAGACATATGCAGGTCATCAATTGCATAGTCACGTTGTGGTATATATGGATTAATAGACAGTAGCTGCAAAGCGCCATTCGGGGCAGCACACTATACTAAATGTAGATTTTTAGCTTAGGTGTTTTAAGCCACAACCTTAATTAAATCGGCCACGCCTCTATGAGAGACTCCCCCTCCCCCAGGTCTTCCATCCTACTTAAAGCTCTGTACACACCCCTCTGCTGTTACTTAATTGTGGACTTCATGACAAAACCTAAGTCACGTGCAGATGGAGACGTGCAGATTGGTAAAGAACAGTTACTCCAGCCCGAGGAAAACACTCCTCTTGGCCCACAGGGTGCTAAAAGTAATAGGGCCCCCTCTCCCGAGGTGTAGATGGGAGCTGTGCTTCTGCAGAGCAACAAACCATTTAACATGCCCAAAGTGGAAAACTCAGATAAATCACTTTACATTGATTTAAGGCTGAAAAGATATGATTTCAAGTAAAATAAAGTGCCGCAATAATGCCGCTAAATTTCCATTTTTGTGCCGCTAAATTTCCATTTTTGTGCCGCTAAATTTACAAATCTATGCCGCAATATCCTGGGGGGTCTGCTAAATACAAATCTTCAGCATCAAAGGCAGCATAATATTTCAAATCAGAAAATAATGATTCTACGGCCTGAACATCCCAATCATCAGAACGTATGTTTTGTTTCACCACATCCCCCATGTTCACTCTGAGTACATTAGGGACATTAACCACTTCATTTGGGCCATGGATTTGAAATTTAACTGCATCCCACACAATCCCATCAAGAACCGGCCATGCAGTGAAGTTTATAAAATTCAAGTCTCTCTTCAGTCTGTGTGCAGAATGGAACGAGGAAAGGGGGCCCAAAGTTTTCTTTCGGTCCCCCGCCGAGTCCAGCTAGCAAAGTGAGAAATCTAGGCGTCATCTTCGATGCTGGCCTCAATTTTATGGCACATGCGAATAAAACTGCGGCTTCAGCTCATATGAAATTGAGAATGATTAGGAAAATACTACCTTTCCTACCGAACACGGCCGGGAAAACACTGGTCAGCTCACTAGTCCTGTCCTCCTTGGACTATTGTAACGCTCTATTCTTAAATGCCCAAGTCCGAGTGACAAATAAGATGAAGTCAATCCAAAATGCAGCCGCACGAATGCTGGCTGGGATCCCCAAGTTCGCACCAGTTACAAACATCATTAGGGATCTCCATTGGCTACCGATACGCAGCCGTATCAAATTCAAATCGCTGTGTATTGTTTACAAGTCACTCAATAATCAAGGTCCCCACTTTCTCAAACAGAATCTTCTCCATCATGTCCCAACCGGATCTCTTCGTTCCTCTATTCAGAACTTCTTGGCTGTGCCTTGCACTAGAACAGTCACCTGGGGCGACAGGCGTTTCCTGGTTGCCGCCCCTAGACTCTGGAACACCCTTCCTGCACATATCCGAGCAAGTCCCTCCCTGTTCACATTCCGCAAACAGCTAAAGACGTGGTTATTTGACCAATAGCCTTGTATATCTTCTTTACCCCAGTTGCTGATCCATCCCTTAACTAGCGCCGAGACGCCCACGGGTATTCGCCGCGCTCTACAAATGTCAATAAATAAATAAATAAATAAATAAAGTTCCATTAAGGTGCTAAATTCATGTTCTCTCCTCGACATAGTGTCCATCGATCAGACGGAAAAAATAAAACACAAAACCAATCGACATAAAAAGATACACTGAAAAAAGCACCAGCCAAATATATGTCCATGGAGGGACCAAAAAATGTTTTTTAAATAATGTGGCATAAGTTGCGAGACGTGAGGGCTTTTTCGAATGTACTGAAACAGAGTCAAATGAGAATCGGGATTCCGTGGTCAAACGTGTCTGTAAATCAGGCATCGACAAATCAGCAGGATAGGCATAGTCTATTAACGTGATTAGTATTTAAAAATTGATTGGAAACTGCAGGCATCTCGAGGGCCACCTCTGGCTCAGCATTGGAAGTAGTGGCCAATACAGAATTTCTCACAATCGAAGGACAGGAGACTGCCGGTGTCATACTATGAAGAATCGGCCACCCTGTGTATCTTGACATTGTCAATTGAGATAAACCTGTTTTCCTTTCGACCTGGAAGTGGTGGTAAAATGACTGTTCTTGTGCTCTTCACTCCAAGAACGGGAACCGGCGCTCGATAGGAAGGACCAAATTCTTTCTTGTTATCGATCTTCTCCCGAACCAGTTCTCCAACCTTGGGTAGCCAGCCAACTACCGGGATCTGCAACGCAATATTCAATGTGGAGGGCAAATGTTCCTTTGCAAGACTGCGCTGGTCTTTTGTAGATCCTGTAAAACATTGCAATGTTCATCTACGTCAAAGGCCGTGGCATGAGCCACGCAGTCTAGACCGTTGAGGTCAGGGACATACATCTCTTGATACCAAAGAGCATTTCGTACGGGGTCCGCCCACCCAGAGACCTTCTAGGGAGATTGTTTAGAGCACGCTGCACGCCATTAAGGTGGGCCAACCAGTTTCTGCCAGTGCCTATAACTCGAGCTGTCAAAGATTGCTTTAAGTCACGGTTCATTCTCTCCACTACACTATTACCCTCAGGTCAGTATGGAGACGAAAACTTGACTTGGACCCCCAACGAAATCATAGCATCCTTATAGGCCTTAGAGGCGAAAGCCGGACCCTGATCCGAATGGAAGGTACCACAGGCAAAAATCCCTACAAAGACACGCAAATCTCTTATGACAGTCCGTGAATCAGCGCTGCGATGGGGCCATAACCACACAAAGCGTGTGCATGAATCAACTGCTACTAAGATGTACTTATACGCAGTTTCAGAAGAAAATGGACCGCAGTGATCTAAATAAACGCACCCCAGTGGTTTATTAGATATGTACAACTGTGTCTGAGGCGGACCTGCAGCAGTCGAAGGCTTGATCTGCTGGCAAATGTCACATTGAAGGACATAATCTTGCGTCTGTTTGTACAGCCCCCGCCACCAGAACCTCTGTTGTAGCTGAGTTACAGTGGCTGAGACGCCTGCATGCGCAGACGCCACACCTTCATGCGCCGCTGCAATCAAAGTAGCTCTGCGATCCGTGTTGGGAATCAAGCGTTCCCCAACATCAGGAATTTTCACATAAGGAACCTTATCGGGACTTAAGTGGTATGTGTACTTCGAAGGGAAACCTGCAGGATATTTACCTCCCTTCTCAGTGACAGCAACTGCCGCCAAGATGACATCATCTATTTTACTTTTGGACCGTGTAACAGCTGCAACTAAGTATTTAGATACTGCAGACTTCGCTGCTTCATCAGCAAGCGAGTTACCGACAGCGTGGACTCCTACACGCTGATGGCCGAGAGTATGAATCACAAACACAAGTGGCAAATGCTCTTTAAGCTCCGCCACTCGGACCCATATCATTTTATGTTTTATTGTGCTACCCTTGGAATCACGAAAGTTATTCTGAATCCAAAAGAACAAGTTCTCATTGTAAGACTGGACACAGTAGTAAGAATCACTTACGATTAGAGTCGTCACACAAGGATCCGCGTACTCCAATGCAAGCTTCAGAGCACGAAGCTCTGCTAATTGTGCAGTGCAGTCCCCTAGTGTCTGCGTGTGCACGACACTGGACTTGAACTCATCGTTCACCATGGCACCGACCACAATGGCGCATGCGGAAACGTAGGCATGTTTAGAGCCATGCGCAACCTGCGCTGAACCATCAGTGTAAATGATGCAATGGAAATCCTCCAGGGGTCGCATTGCTAAAGGAGCCGGATGAACGAATTCATACTGTAAGTACTCCTGCGACCGTAATGAGGCGTCAAAAATCAACGTGACATCCTGGGATGTCAAGGATGCAGCCCATTGAATCCACCGAGGGTGCAAAGCTTTAGAATTTGGTACACTGGCTTTCGTGACTGTCTCCAAGGCAGGACATGAGGGTAACAACCAACATGCGCTTTCCCTGTGACAGGGCACGTTCCTTAAGTATTGCCATCTGCAGAGTCGTCAAAACCTTCTCCACAGTGGAAAAGCGCAATTCAGCCGAAGTGTACAAGTGTGACTTGTAAGCAATAGGTACTGTGTCTTCTTCATTAAAAGTCAGGGACGTGAAACCCACCGTCCCAGGGATAATTCTTATCACCAGGTTGGTCTGGTTATCACGAGTCAGTAAGAATTTAGAAGCGAGCAGATCAGCTTGCAAAGACTGCAGAATAGCCAAATGCTCTGGCAGCCAGCATGATTTGGAAAAAGATGGTTGTATCAAAGCATACAACAGCTTGATACGCTGGGCATATTCCGGAATGTAAGTCCTCCCAAAATTCAAGAAGCCCAGTAAAGATTGTAATTTTTTCAGTGTTGTCGAAGCACGCAATTGTGCGCATTTCTTCAGGAATTGAGAAGCCAATTCCTTTCCCTCATTGTTGAGCTCGTAGCCAAGAAAAAACACTGTGTACTCTGCAATGTGCGATTTTGCAAAGTTGAATTTGTAACCTAAGGTGGCAAAGGTACAAATAATCCTGTTGACCCGACACAGATGCTCCCAAAGTTTGTCGTCTGTGAGATATATGTCATCCACATACGAACAAGCATCTGGGTCGATTCCCTCCAATAGGGAGACTATGCGGGCAGTGAATATCCCAGGACTATTCTTATATCCATAGGCAAACGCCGAAATTGTTTTTAGACACCGCCGCAAGTAAAGGATGTCCATTGGGAACTCAGAGCATCCAATCGAGGGGCATAAAAACCGTTGGAAATGTAAAGCGTGGTTTTAAACCGCTTACGCACAAGACTATTCACTAGAGCAGAGCCGTGGGTATTCTGTACTGCACAGTTACAGCAATGCGAGTTTAAATGCCGGTAATCCAATATCAAACGATACGAACCGTCTGGTTTGTTTACAGTAAAGAGAGGGTTATTCATTGGTGACACACATGTTTCAATTACACCTTGATATTCTAATTGTTCAAGGATAGCTGCGACGGAAGCCTTTGCTTCACGCCGTATGGGATATTGAGGTTGAGGTTGTGGCTGAGACCATAAATGAATCTCGTGGCATGGGGACAATTTATCCCAACCACATTGATTGCGGTACACAGCCGGCGCTAGAGCCAGAGCCCACTCTTCTGCAAAGTGCAGCGCATCCTCTTTCGAGACTGTGTTCGCGAAACTGGGGAGGATCACCTCCTCCCCTCGCGGAGCTGCGAGTACAAAAGGTGGGGGCCAGTCAGCCTCCGAAAGCAAAATGTCATAGGTAGACAAAAGATTTTCCCAAAATACCCCTTTTATGGGTCGCTGTAGGTCACCCTCGATTAACAGGACAATTTCAAAAAGTCTATCAGGGGGAGCAACTCTTGTATCAGCTGTTTCAATCACAACGTAAGTATCAGTCGCTGTCACCTTCAGTAGTGGACGGAGGGCCTCTCTCATTATGGTAATCTCCGCCGCGCTGTCCAGCAAGGTCAGAGCCCACGTCAGATTCCGAAGCCGCGTTCTCACAATCTGTGGCATATCGATGTGCTGTTAAGGCTGCGACTTTCTTCTTGGCAAACTGCGGTCTCTTAGGCGTAGAACCTCCCTGCTTTTCTGCACCGTTTCTCGGGCGGGGCTGGTCATGTCCTTGCTGGCCACCCCGACCCCTGTCGCCCCCTCCAACACCGGTCGTCGGAGCCGATGAGTCCTGAAAGGAACGAGGAGAGCGTTGGTCAGAAGCCTGAAACCGATCAGGAGTTTTAATCGTTGCGCGATCACGCAAGTCATAAACACGTTCCGACTCCGCAGGCAATGGAGACGCAGGACGAGAATTCTGTGTTTGTTGTTGTTGTTGTTGCTTTCCCCATTTCTGTTTTTTAGGCCAATTTTGTTTTTTGGACTTGGGCTGAACTTCCGTTTCCGAAGTTTGTCCCTGGGGCTGCTTTTTCTCCTTAACAGAAAAAGGCTTAAGACCCTTGGCATTGCGATCCACGGTTTTATAAGCCGCCACAATAATCTTCGCCAACTGTCTGGGTTTCTCGGCCTCGGGAAGCGCCGCCAACACGTTAGCAACCTGAAAGTTCACTGCATCCCCCTTGACATTTGCAAGGATCAGATCGCAAACCACATCAAAGGTGCCACACAGGCGCATACTCAACTCAACCGCAGACTCCGGTCAGTGATCATCTTGAACATGTTTAAGGACCGAAGACAGCACGGACATAGACGGGGTGCCGTAGCACCTCGCATAGACCGCTGCAAAAGTCTTACCCCAGGTCTCACAGTCAACGAGTTCAGGGGCCAAATCTTTCAGTAAACTAAGCGTAAGAATCCGGTGTTTCTCACCAGGAGTCGTATTAGGAAATACAGCTTCCAGCTGGTCAAATTTCTCTGCAAGCCAGAAAGGAAAATCATCCTTATCCTGGGGATTCTTGCCCATGACGGCATTGACCATGACGGGACTGAGTTTCAAACCTTCTGTCTGGCCGGAAGCGCCACACCCCCCGGGGCTCCACCCGGAAGATTACGGCCCATGTAATGCACTAAGGCTCTAATCACGGCAATCGCGACTACATGTAGTCGTCGGAGTTCAGCCACGTTACAATTGCCGTGTAGAGGATGAGGAGTAAATCCAGCCAAAACAGGCGAACTAGCGCCTGGAATGGACAAAGGACCTAACCTCGGAGCTGTTAAAGAATGGGGTAGGGCGCCACCAAACCAAACTCCATGCTGCCAAACGTCTATAGGAACTTCCTGTGCCCTGTACGGAGTATACTCATTAGGTACAGCTGTGGGAGTGTACGTGTGGAACACACCAGAATTAGCGTCCACCGCCGGAAATGTCACCCACAAATAAAACAGTTCGTATGGATAAGCATGTTCCGAACTCACCACCATGATCACAGCCAAGCCTTCCAAAGGCACATTGTACATCCGCAAATGAACTCGCACCGCAATGCGACTATGCTGCGGAATGTCCACGGCAGCCATGACGGCACAAGAAATAAGAAAAACAAAGTAAACTTTGTAGCACAACTGGGTAGTAATTCAAGGAAACCGTTTTAGTAAGAATCAAGCTTGAAAAGACCTATTACAAAAATAGGTAGGTTTTTCCGACACCACCGTTTTCCGGAAACGGCAGAGAAGGGGTTAAGGTTCGAGTGATATACTACTTGAGTGTCATGATATAAGGCCAACAACGTATGGGCGCCATGTAGCGGGTATTCCGTTCTCCTACAGAACTGTGCATAGAGACCTGGAACCTCAGTGAATTAGGATGCCCCAAAACTCACCTCAGTACCCAAAATCCCCTTACCGAGCTAGCTACAGTGTCTCATTGGTCATAACAAACTCCCAATGCTTAGACGGACCAGAATATGAATTTAGATTACCTCAGGTATCGTGGAACACATGAACACTCTTTCGTTATATAATCATTGCAAACCAGAACGTGGAGTAAATGAGGACTCGTGCATATTTGAAATATTTATTTACTAATGCAAGGTTCTCAAACGCAGTATCTTGTACAATACCAGCAAACATATTATAAGCAACAAAGTTATCAGCATAGTTATTAGTCCATAAAAGGCGAATGGTGACAGCATACTAAGATGCTGAAATGAATAGGAATTAAAAACACCTAATTCTCACCCTCCCTATTTAGCATAGTATTTTATATCTATGAAGGTCTCATTTGGGTTTTAGCAGGGCGGGCCCATACCTCAAAATCTCAGTGGCAGAGGATCATATCATCTTCCACCAGCTCTCTGCATGCGAAGCACCATCAAGTGTGTTCCGTGTGTATTCAGCACAACAATATAAAACCCGCCTAGAGCCAGATTTTGGCAGCAGCATGTGTGTTATGTCTATGGAGGTGCGAAGACCAGACCTAACAACAACATCGTGTCTAGTTATCCTTGCAGCCTTCAGCACCCACTGTGCAGACAGTGTACCGAGCAAAACTGATATCAGAGCAATAACATATTATTTCTCAAGTAAATCACAAAGCTCTTCTGGGTTGAAAGCTAAAACAACAATTATGTGTCCTGTGCAAAATGAGGCAGAAAGGTAAAATGGCGTTTAAACATTTAATAAGCTCATGCTAACTTAACACAGTATATAGGAAAGAATTAGCTATATGACAAAGCCATATTGATTGCATTCAGAAAATCTTTGGACGTTGCCTACTCTATAAAATACAAAACTGGATTAAGGAGTACAATATTCTGAGCCCATTTTAATCAGGCTTTCGACCAAGGGTCTCAACCATCGACCAAGATTTTCGCTTTATAGTGATCTATTGGAGAACTGTTTTGATTGGCAGAGGCAGCCATTATGTTGCCTTTGTCAATTTAAAATCTGCTGTTGATTCCATTCCAAGATACAAACTCTGGAGTCTCCCAGCTGAATTAGGAATGCCTCTTGACATTTTCTCTTCTAATTCATTTGCATAAACCTCTGAAATGCATGCATTCGATGGGGAGGGGAACTGACCCAGTTGGCAGAAAGGGAACCAGTACCCAAAGGTGTTCGCCAGGGCTGTGTCTTGGCCCCCACCGTGTTCTCACTATTAACGATATTGTCTCCTTTTTCTCTCAAGTAGAAGCAGATGCTCCATCTTTGTCTGACCTTAAGATACCAATCCTTTTATTTGTGGATGACACCTTGTTGGTTTCTAAAACTCTGTCAGGCTTCCAGAAACTTCTGTTCCACTTTAATGCTTAATGCATTATGTGAGGATCAGGGGTTGGAAATCAATACCTCAAAAACTAAGATGATGTTTTTAGTATAGGTCTTTTTAGGTCAATCTAATCTTTGGATGAGTGCCTCTAGAGAAGGTAAATTCCTTTGTAAATCAGGGGGGTCACATTTGCAGAGAGTTTTGTTTTGGCATCTCCATATTGACAAGGCAACTAAGAAGCTTATGAAGATCTCAGGAGTAATACTCAAGTAGTCTTTGACATCACATACTAAACCCACTTCTCCTGCACTAAAGATCTATGAGGCCAAGGGTCTGGGGTCACCCCAGTATGGGTCCGAAATGTGGGGGTTCTCAAAACACAAAAAATCGAGAACAAATTCCTTAGGAATCTGGTATCTCTCCTGGTTAGTACCCCATTATATCCTCCGTTTAGTGACCTAGGTGTATCTAAGGTTTGTTTGCGGCCCTTGCTGTATTGGAGACGCTTGTGGACTACTCCTGAACTTGCCCACTACGTCAATTGCCTAATGGATGTTATGGAGGCTGCCCAATTTAACAAAATCCCTTGGCTTAAAAACATGAAGACAGTCCTATACTCGTTAGAACTCCATGATTTGTGGGAACATCCAGATACATCTGTTTTTCCTTCCAAGGCTGCAATGAAAAAGACAACCTGGACACTTATGAAGGCCAAGGATTCTCAAAAGGCTGCCACCGCCAGGCTAACTAGTGATTTTATGGATTTTAAGCATATCCAAGGGTTGGAGCTATTCTGGGACGTAGTGTCTTTTCCACTCCATAGAAACCTTTATTTTCAGTTTCGCATAGGCACCTTAACTCTTAGAGTGTTTATAACTGGTTGGGCTGGGAAAAGAGGCCCCTCTTGCCCGATTTGTGATTACACAAATGAAAGTGTTTCTCATGTTTTGTTTGCAGGTCTAGACTATCTATCTCCTCTGCATACCTGGCTTTTATTCATCTGTAGGCTAATAGGTGTACGGAATCATCAGGAAGCTTCGCACATTCTTAGATCAGATTCTCGCCCAGTAAAGGCCACATCTGTTGCAAAATTTCTAGGTGGTATATTAGTGATTTGTCGTAAAGCCCTTAGTCGCCCTTTGACTTGACATGTATAATTCAAGTGCATCCCATTGTTGCCTGTTTTATGCTATTGATACTAGTTAGTTTTAACAATATCCTCCAATTTAATAGCCAACCATGAATATATTGTTATGTATAGATTTTACCTATTAACTGTGTATTTTTATTTGATCTCCTTTGTGATGGATTCTTAATTATGTTGTATATTGTATTTATTGGTTATGGATCGTACTTTTGTGGCCAAGGTGGCCGAAATGAAGTAATTTGAAATGAAATTAAATGAAGTGAAAATTTCATTTCAATTGTAGTGGTGCATCATAATCACATGTAGAGCCCACCCACTCATACTAATTTGTTGCATTAACGTGTGTCATGGGGCTGAGCCTTGCATTCACACAGTGTTAAGTTGACATGAACTTAATAGAAGTTTAAACGCCATTTTTCCATTCTGCTGCCTTTTGCACATGGCACACACTTACTTAATTGTTTAGAGTTTAGCAGATTGTTTTGCTTCACACGAGAATACTATGTTTTTCTACATTAGTAGCCTTGCTTGGTAAGCTTAGTCTGAACAGTGAGTGCCGAGGCCTTCAAGGTTATTTCAACACTGGTTGTTGTTCGGACTGATGAGCGCACGTTCTAGACATAACACATATGCAGCTGTGGCCACCTCTGATATTGGTGCGTTTAATAATGCACTGAGTAGGCATGATCACACACACTTGGAGAACATTCGTATGCTGAGAGCTTGTGCAGAATTTGATGTGATCCACTTCTGCTAAATACCTGGGACCTCATTTATGAAAGCCTTGCGCTACCGGTGCGTCACTTTTTCCCATGTTAAAAGTGACGCACCGGCGGCGCAAGGCCTTCATAAATAAGGCCCCAGAGGTATGGGGCCGCCTATGTAATCCCAAAGAGACCTTCTTTAGTTATAAAATAACCTACTAGCAAGGGAGGGTGAAATAAAAAAAAAAAATATATATATATATATATATATATATATATATATATATATATATATATATATATAACCTGTTTCCGTTTAGCATTATAAAATGCTTTCTCCCTTTGTATTTTATGGAGTAGTAACTATGCTGACAATCTTGTTTCTAATAATATGTCTGCTTGTATTAGCTAAGGTGCTGCGCATGAGAACACAGCATTAGAAATAAATATTTCAAACTTGCTTGTGTCTCTTTTTACTCTCTGTTTTGGACTGGTATGAGAGTATAACAAAAGAGTGTTCTTGTTTTCCACATTGCCTGAGGTAACATAAGTTGCATGTACTGGGTTGTCTAATCATTGGTTTCTTGGCAATAGGACTAAAAGCTGATGAGACACTGATGCTAGTCTGGTAGGGGAAGTTGGGTACTAAGGTGAGTTTTGGCACACCCTAAATCACTAAGGTCCTAAGTCTCTGTGCACAGTTCTGTGTAGGAGCAGAATCCCTTCAACACGAGAAGTAATAGAACATGGAATTGTGATGTATTTTTGGCCATTGAAAGTAATATGGAGAATCAACAAAGGAAAAATGTAACTAGCAGAAAACATAACGTGAATAACTCTTGTTGTGCAATTGACAAATATACATGTGCTGGATGTGCTCATTAATTATGTCATGTCATACATAGGTAAACGTATTAGTTGAAAATGCTCCAGTGTTATGTGAATTTGTAAAAGCTTATATGATGCTTTCTTATGTTAGATGCATTTTGTGGGCCTGGATTGCAAGTCCCTGAAAACTCTTTCTATAGAATTAACAGTTTGAATTTCATGTTTTGCTGTAGAATCTGTTATTTCTCACGTTTTGTCTTGCAAGTGAAGAAGCACTCTCATTAGATAAAATAATTTCTTTGTTTTACTTGCTAGACCAAGAGAGAAGATGTTACAGTCATGTGGCTTGAGTCGATAAAGGAAGGTCATTGTGCTTCACACAGGAGAAGGCCTGGGAACCAAGGACAAATTGTAACAAGGGAAGCTCATTGTCAGGACTGTACCAGAGGCAGATGGTATGACTCGCATGGCACCATGGGATGTTACTTGTGAACAATTGGTCTAGGAATTAGGGATAGCGCTCCACTTCTTTTTTCCTTCCCTTCAGAGAACATCTTAGAACAAGCTATGTCTTTGGTAGCTTTATGCTATATGACACATAGATCATGGAGAGACTTCTAAGGAATACTCCTCGTGCTGATACCTTTATCCTTCCCTCTGAAGATGGTATTTAGGGATGTCACCTTAGTGTCACAGTAGAAACAGATTTAATTCTTTTTACTCACCATTCCCAGATTCAGGGGAATTTGGACGCATGCTCCTTGATTTTCTGTATTCTCCTTCTTGATTTATTTGTATTGCTTATTCTGCACCATCTAAATTTAATGTACAGATTTGGCTTCATGATAATTGCTTTGTATTTCTGCACGCTTGTATTGAGGTGTCTTTATGTCAAGTGATTTTGGTCTTTGTAATAAACCTAACTAACCTTAAGTAGTTGTCCGCAGGTTATTATGCATCCAAAGGAGTCATTGGCTCATTGATAGTGTCCTAATTACTTTTCTCCCATTTACACTTTCATGCTGCGAAAAAGAACCAACAGAGCATGACTTTAGAACAGTCTAGAACTTAGGGGACCGGCCCTTTCCCAGGCCAATAGACTAACTCACTAAAATGAGTCTGACAAACTAAAAATACACAATATCTTGAAGATTCGTGAAATGGTTGTGTCGCTTTTCATTAGATTCCTTAAAGAGACATTATGAAATCTCCTTCTGTCCGGACGGGTGAGGCTGCAGCTGATAATGATGAATGATAATGAAACTCCGGAAGGGGATGGAGCCATGTCGGGAGGGAGTAGCCTGGGTAATGGCACCAGAGGAACATCCTCTAATGGAGCCGAGGTACACCGCTGAAATCTGCTTCAGTGCAGGCTCTTGGTGGTTGCCCTGTGGACCTTACTGTACTCAGCGCCTGTGGACGCTACTGGAGGCAACAGCATTAAGTGCAGGAGAGGGCTGTCTGAGTGCTACAGCAGCCATCCAGCATGCGCATCAAAGACTCCCTCATCAGAATGACTTTAATGCCTATCTGTGGGTAGTAATGTTTTTTTATGCAGTTTTATATAGCGTGAACTCGACACGAAAGTATTGAAGCACTTTACATGAGCACCAGTTACATTACACGAGGACACATTCATTTTTTTGAAAGGCACAGGGAGATTAAGTGATTTGCCCAGAATCATAGAATGTTTAACTGACATCAAGACTGGAACCTGGTTCTATAGTTCCGAAGTCAGCAGCTCTAGCCCTCAGGCCACATCATGTAGCGATGATGTGTGTTATACATTTTCGGCACTTCATGCTTATTTTACTCCAGGTGTTTGCAAGAGGATGCCATTCAGCAGTTTACAGCATTCTGGAAGTTGTAGTCCTTGTTCACACCAGGGGAATTAATTCTACTAAAGTATCAGAATACATTAAATGGAAAATGGAATAGACCCCACAAGACAGCAACAATAGTGCTTCTACTGCAAAGAAGGGCCTCTGGAACCTTAAAAGGCAGAATGTTTTTATTTTGGTCAACATGTCCAACTTTCTCCGTTTTCAATTGCAGTGAAAGAGCAAACACATATTTGTCAGCATCAAACCCCACCTTTGGGTGTACAGAGATATTAAGTTAGAAACTATATAATGTAGTTTCTTTTCAGTCCTTTTTGCTCTATATTCGCAGTATAGGGATTGAATGCGATTGTTTTCTGCCAGAGTTTGCTGCCTATTTGCCTATTGTTGCGCAGTAAGCAGTTCTCTGCTTACAGAGATTTGAGAAAATATATCCCCACACCCTTTTTGCATTGGTGGCTCATCTGCTATGGCGGTGACCGTGACTGCTGGGACACCATCAGGAGAGAAGAGGAGCATCGAGAGAGCCGACAGCGTTGGAAAAGGTAATTTTTTCTTAAATTCGCATTATTTCCCTAATCCTCGGCGTCATTCACCATCACCCACCCCCCACATGAGTTTTGTGGATTCTGCCACTGCCTTTTTGTCCGACAATGATGCCTTACATCGTGCAAACGTTCAGATTTGAATATAGCGCTAAAAATATGCTTTAAACTGGTTGAAAAAGCAACGATCCTCGTGGAAGAGGCTGCAATGAAATTATTTGTGACATTCTTTGTCCAGGATCACACAGTTTGGTCAAGTAGGAAGATCAGGGAAATATCAAGCAATGACAAAGCCAACAGATTTCGCCTACGTGAGATCTCTTGGCTTTGGAAATCCATGTTGAACAGTGACCTGCTGTGCAAAATGGCTTAAAGAAAAAAACAGTATGATGCAGTAAGCGTTGACTGTTCAGTGTTTTCTTTAACTTTAAGCTTTGTTGCAAAGCAGCCCTCGTTGCTGTGCAACATGTAAAAATAAAAAAATAAAAACACACCAGTGTGAGGGGTTGGGATGGGACAAGCAACACAAGGGTAGGGTATGTGAGACAATTGACAGTGGGAGGAGATGGGGTGTGGAAACAGACAAGGGTGGGGGACAACGAAAAGCAGTGAAGAAGGGGTACAACAGACACATGCACTCTATAAGAGTGAATGTGTAAAAGGTAACAATAAATGCCTGCAGGAGCCTGTGGGAGAACACTGGCTACATACAGGAAGTTGTACTCGATCCATGCTCCACCACAGGGAGGAAGACTGGAAGCCCAGGAAGAAGCAGGAGGTCAGAAGGCACTGACTAATAGAATGCAAGGAAACAAGATTGACATGGGAGCCAACCAATGGTAAGTAACGTAGGTAAGGGGAGGCTCAAAGCCCGTTTCAAACTGTATTTATTTTTATGGTTACAAGAGATTTCTCAAGTTCAGACAAGCTCTGTGCAGGCGAAACCTAAAACGTTAACCTGCCACTTGGGAGGGACAGTGTTGGACCTCTGAAGAACGGAAAGGCAAACTCGTCAATAAGTCACAGAAACTGAGCGAACTATAAGCCATAGTGAGATAATATACACTAAAACACAGTACACACCACAGTATCATTTACTTTCACCGAATTAATATATTATTACTATACATTACACAATGTATCGACCTCGTAAAGTCTGAGTTGTCTCTGCGAGGGTGCAGGCCTGTAATCCACGGGTTAAACACAGATTACTGCGGCAGGTGCTCAGCATGCCAGCCTATTTTACTATACTGGTCTTTTAACACGCGAATTATAGCTGTTATCAATAAACTACACTATTATAATGTTCTGATGGTCTGAGTAGACATGCTATGATGCTAACCGATGTCTTGCAGCAGGTTATAGCATCATCATTGCTGTTGGGGCATAAAGGGGGAGATGGGGGGGGGGGGGAGCACCGACCAGAGACTAAAATTAGGTGTGATAAAGGCCGCTTTATTGGAAGCAGGTGCACCTTAACAATGAAACCCTTGGCCTGTGCCGTACAAAACTATACCTCACTAAATATGCAATTTCCTGACAAAGCCCCCCACCCCCTCCCCTAACTGGTTCCCCCAATCCACAAACAGTAAACAATTAGCATAAACGTCAATTTGCCTCTCCACCTGGCTAAATCCTTTATTATGCTTGACCTACCCCCCGCTAATCCAACAACCGTACTCCTATACATCCCCCATATATTAGGAAGAACCGCCCCAAGGCAAAATTCACCCCACACCTGCTCCAGCGACACCACCACCTCACAACCATTGAGCAAAACTAGATGCACCGGCCCCCAAGAAAACTCCTTCCAAAAACCCACCGCACACCACCAAACCCCTCCTATGCCCTGAAGAAAGCATTCACCCGCCCCCCTGCCCCCCCCAGGCCCCGTACCTGAAAACCCCCCAAACCACTTGATTGAAAACCCAGGGTGGGAGGGTGGGAAACAATTTACCTCCGCTGCCCCCGCCCGGCTGCTGTGTCACCAGTCACCTACTTTCTAAAAGGGTGGCTTGTGCACAAGGTGTCCGGGTTTTTTCATGGCCAGCCCAACCCAGCCCAAAACCAGCCCAAAACCAGCCCACCCCCAGCCCAAGGCTACCAAGTAGCCCAAAACCAGCCCACGTACGGTGCTGGCTCTACCCCCCCCTCCCCCGGCCTCAAAATTCCCCGGGGGTGGCAGGCCTCCCGCTGGTCGGCCGCCCACCCCCAAATCCCCATTGGCATTTGCCTACTTGTTTCGAGCTCACAGTAAAATCAAAATATTGTTCACTGACAACCCCCCTCCCTCACACACGTTAATCTACCCGTCTGTGCTCCTGGGGGTGCTGTGCCATTCAGCATAAAATGCAGGGTGTGCATGTTGGTTTGGATACTTGCCCTTTAACTTGGCAAGCAACCCTGTGACAAGCTCGGAAAGGTGCACCCTCGCTAATTGACACCTCTTTGGGAAAAGCAGAGCTGATGTCTAAAGCGCCCAGGCTTTGTTCAATATGCAAGGGGGCTGGTGGGTGTTGTTTTACAGCGTCACAGGCTGCAAGGGGACAGAGCTGACATATGAGAAGCTCGGCAAACCTGTGACGGGCACATTCTCACTAGCACATGGTCCTTTGAAAAGTACCCTGACAGTGCCTAACCACACTGGTCCGAGTGGTGCCGTGGCACTGCCTGCTATAAAACACTATAAAGAATTACTAGGCAGTAAATGGGGAAGGGGCAGAGCCCTTACGCTCCTTGAAAACAGATGCCACTTCAGGTGGGAAACATGTTGAGGTTGATGTGCTGGGCGCTTATAGATCTAGTACACATCATTAAAATGAGGCATACACTGATCGCCCTTAAATGTCAGTTTTAATTCCCATATATTTATCATTACAATTGTCAGTCTCTCCATGAAGGCAGATAAAGCCCTGTGGTGACAATCCATCCAAACAGGTGAGCATATACCTCAGCCCACCAATCGCTGTTTTTCTTGATTATTGCTCCAGGTATATTGTCTGGCCCTGCAGCCCTGGTTTGCTTGAGATGATCAATTATACGCCTGATCTTTTTGTTGGCCGAGAACCAGTTGTATTGTACTGTATTTTGGATTATTAAAGCGCACTGTAACCCAACGGGCATCCTGGCGCTGACAGTTAGGGTCAACAAGGGCAATGCGGCCCAACAGAGTCTAAGACGGCATGGGAGGGGAGCCATACAAGTAAGATCAAAGTAATATTTGTTTTATGCACATAGTTAGGGATCTATAAGGGGGAACCCTGTAAGATGGGGCCCAGGACAATACCCCATTTTACCCGTGCCTTCGAATCGCTCTGAGTTTGACCATTTTCGAGACTGGTCTATGTAGATTCAGATTTACCAGCCAAGGGCCTCATTTATGAGGCCCCTTGCGCCATCGGAACTTCACTTTTCATGAAGTTCCGTGGCGCAGAAGCCTGCGTGGTATTTATCAGGCAGCAGTACGCCAGTTTTTGTGGCGTACTGCTGCCTGATAAATATCAGTCCCTCTAACGCAGTGTTCTGCGTTAAAGGGGCGTGCAATGGGTGTTGCTGGGGGCGTTCCCAGCAACATCCATGGCCTTTTGACACTGCCCCAGATTTACGAGAAATCGTAACTCTGAAGCAGTGCCAAAAGCTTACGCCTCCCCAGGGGAGGCGTAAGGGAGGCGCAACAGGGAGAAATGTCTTTATTTCTCCTCGTATTTCCTTTTTCTATGTGTGCTGCATTCTACAGCACACATAGAAAGAGGAAAAGCCTCTTGTGATTATTTTTGTACAGAAAGGTTTCCCTTCCTGTACAAAAATAATCTTCCCCGCAACGCAGGCACCCTTGCACCATTGTGCAAGGGTGCCTGCGCTGGGGCAGGCAGCCCATTGTGCGCCGGCGCAGGGAAAAAGGACAGGAATGCGCCGTATCTTATAGATACGGCGCATTTCTGCCCTTTTCTTTTGCCGTAGGGAAGCGCAGCAGGAAGGCCTGCAGCGCTTCCCTACGGCAATAAGTCATAAATGAGGCCCCAAGTCTTTAGGGGTCAACAGAACAGACCTCCTGGAGGCTGCTGGTGAAGTATAAATAAGGCACATATTCACCGCGAGCCATGAGAGTGGAAGAAATCCATTTTTACTACTCCCAATTGTATCTGTAATATAGAAAATATCCCATTGATTCTACAAGATCATACAGTGAAGTTTGCCTTCAAATATTCTATACTACTCCTATGTCGACTACAAACTGTGTCTACTCACTAATTGTGGCACAGCTCACAGTAGGAATTTAACTACCACATTTCACATATTCTTCTCTTTGGACGCCTGCCTCTTACTAGTTGTTTGCACATTAGGAATACAAAAGCGTTCCTTAAGAGTTCGAATATACAGAGTGCCTCAGAGGTACATATAGTATCTTTTGGCTCTTGGTCCCAGGATCACATTTTGTGTTCGATCCCTAAAGACAGATGTATCTGATCCAGTGACATGTCTTTTATTTTTGTCCTTACAATGTTATTGAGAAGCAAATTAGAGAATGCTGGCGTGTCACCTTCATAATAAAGGGCAACAGATGTGGTTGTCATGGGGAGAAAGCCAGCATTGTGTTCCCTTAGCAATGACAGATATGGAAGTGTGTTATTTCTGGTCCTGTAACTCATTACTGCCATGTTTATATATACTGAAAAACGCTTGCTGTCACATTGCAGGCGACATGGATCTGCACGATCATCAGTTAAAAGGTTTAGGATATTAATCAGACTAAAAATTGAAAATATTAACTCTTACCATCCTCTCCAGCATATGAATTTATTTTTATTTTATTTTATGGAGTTTGTAAAGCGCGCAGCTACCCCCGAAGGGGTGTCCCGGCGCTAAAAACCAGGGGTACTGAGTGGAAACAGGAAGAGAAGAAAAAGGACGGTGCAAGAAGTTAGAGTCCGGAGAAGAGCCAAGTTTTGAGCTTGGCTCGGAAGACGGTTTCAGAGGGGCAGAACCTCAGTTCAAGAGGAAGGGAGTTCCAAAGTCTGGCAGCAATGACACCGAAACCTCTGCCACCGGTTCTGGAAAGTCTGAAGCGGGGCGAGATGAGGAGGCGGAGGTCATTGGATCTCAGGGATCTGGTGGAGCGGGATATCGAGACCCGATTTTTCAGGTAAGTGGGACCAGAGTTGTATGGAGTAAAAGGCTATGCCTCACCACGTTGTTCGTCCAACAGCTCATCTCTGATGAAGTAAACATTTTCTGTACTGCACCCAAATTTAATCTATGCATTAACGCAGAGATAAAAAAAACTGTCAGTGGATTCTCATGTATATAGATATACGCTGTGTTTTTGCTCCCAGAGGGCTACCATTCACAGCACAACAATTTAATCAGAAAAATTAAGTGAAGTAAAGACATGAAACAAAAGACCTCTTTGAAAATAAAGTCCTCTTTAACCAAATCAGTATTAGAATAAGAGCTGGTCATCTATTCACTGCAAAACGTATTGAACCAAAGGTCATGAGGTACAGAAATTAAGAACAACGGAAGCTGTAATTAGGTGTTTTTTGGAGACCGACTGGTTTCGCTCTTCTATTAAAAAAGTAATAAACCAAAGCATACAATGCCCTTTCGCAGTAAGTTGCAAATATGCCTACCTCTTGAATCTTCATTGTGCAGGAGTCTGTTTTTGTCCACCTGTGAGTGCCTAAGAATGAAGGGATGGAGACTGCAAGGGACAGCATACCTTCATCTCGTTTTTGCATTCCATGAATGCCAACGTGTTTTTTAAAAAGCATGAAATGTACACTTATGTTACAGGGAATGGCATCTGGGAAAACTTGCGGAGGGCCTGACTGCTACCCTAGATGAAGGCAGCCAACTTCAAAAGGTTGAAGATGTCATCTGGGAAGAGCTTCTGCTACAGCGCTACTCCAGAAATTATTTCTAATCATCACTCACGATTTCCCTGAAACCTTTAAACACTCAAAACATGCACCAGTGGGACGCATAACACTGCGCATTTACCCTATTCACTTACACTTGGCTTCAAGGCTTCTGGTGAATCGCAATGGAGAAATGCTTTAACATTTGGTGGAGCGTCTAAAACTTATTTAATATTTACACTAAAAGTTCAAAACAGTTTACCATGGTTTCATATTAAACACTTATATTTAGACACACCACCATAATGGCAATGGATCTGCTAGAACGAAAATTAGGCTTAGGAAGAAACAAAGACCTGCTTTTGATTCTTCATTTATCTAATTTTTATTCAAAGCAAACTTTTAGTATGCCTGACATTATGCATTTATTTATTCTTTATTCAATAATTCTTAAACTTTATTTCAAAAACATGATCATTTTATTAAGAGCTCAGAAAAATCGCTTTGATATATAATTCAGTAAAGTTTTAGCAAAGAACAGATAGTTCCAAATTCAATCTCTCCTAACATCCCTGACTAACACCCTCATCTTATCCTAACAGTCCTGCAAAGCAAAAAAATAGGAAAAACATAAGAGTTCTTACATCCAGGAATCGGTCAGCAAACGGGCAGCATCTCCAATAGAAATGGAAAAAGCGACCCAACCTTACAAGTCTAGGGGTTTTTATACCTTATTTCTCAACTTAATCTGTCTATAAAAGTAACTAACATCACCATCATGTGCTCTGATTGGATACATTCGGGTGGATGTGCACTTCCTCACCATTACAGCATTTGTTATTCACATGATTCAGCTAATATTATAAACATCTTTTGTTTAAGCAGTCTGTGGCCTAGGCACATTGCATTTTAGCAACATTGCCCTTCTTTCCCATGGCTTGGATATGCACTCATTCATGCTTGGCACCCATCCTAGGTTCCGGGTGATGCAACCTTGAACTTCTCCCTCAAGCACAGTCAGCTCACTTGCGCTGGCAGAAATCTTTGACGCGCCTGCGCAGACCAATACCCACTCCCAGTAGCTCAGAACGGCCATTTTCTCACTAGGCCTCACAGGCCACATTCGGAACTATCATAGAAACAAACAGAAATCCATGTTAATTTTTGTTTACCTCCTCCCATGCTAATGTTTCCCATTAGTCGTTACTTAGCAATATGCCACACAAATGCGTTTTATACTTACATAATCGGCCCTCTCTTTTCACAAAACATATACAAAAGCACATTTAAATAGCATTTTGTTTATATTAAAGCTATGCATTAGTTCACAACACAACAACAATACATATTAGCTAGTATTATTGCAACATATAAGCAGAATTAGTATTCTCCCGTGTGTAATTAAAAAATAAAAATAGAATAACGTGTGCATCTTATTCTATGGTTGATTATTTTCACAAAACATGCAATTAGTAAACATTATTGTTATGGGACATTGACTTCATGAGGGGTACACAAAATGTTGTGTTTGCCACCTCGCTCCATCAATTTCCTTATCTGGTGATTTTATCACCAAAAACCTCCCAAATTTTTGTAAAATTTACTTGAACATGTTTCAGTTCCTTTTCTTGTTAATATCATCTATACTTTTTTTGCTTTCTCTTTTGAATCTTTGAAAAACTTTTCTTTTATTTCTTTCATTTCTATCTCATTTCTTTTCTTTATTGACCTTCTAAAATATTGTCTACCTTTATATATATAGCACAATCTTATCATAAAAATCACTATTACTATGACTGTTATTGGAATTAGTATTTTACCTATAATTGATCTACCTATTTCTTGAAACCAATTTTTAATTGCTGATGAACTTTTACCCAGCTTTTTTCGAGGACACCCTCAACCTCCAGTGGTTCAAGTTCTCCATGCAAATCTGTAATGTTTATAATATACTTTTCAATATTCTGACTTTTATCTGGGATATAAGTACAACAATGTTGCACTTTCAAAATCCCACAGACTCCTCCCTCTTTTGCTAAAATTATATCAAGAGCAAGTCTATTTTGCAAAACCATAGTTCTCATTGCAATCATTTCAGTATTCACCACCAGGAATCCTCCTGCAGTGTCTGTTGATAATCGATCAACAATTGTGGACAATTTTCTAATTCTATTTGCATTGAACGAAATTCCCACTGCTGGTATCAGTGCTCCAAACACATCACCTATTATTTCTAACACAGTTTCTCTTCTTTTTCTACTTAGAACTTTACCTATCTCATGCTTTCCATTAGTACCTCTATCTACATAAAAAATGTTAGGAAAGACCAAACCCACATAACATGTCCCGTACCAGTGGTTAGGTAACCTATAATAAGCTCTGTTCCCACAAATAAAAAAAATTCCAGGAAAAACAGGATCATTTACTCCTTTAAATCCCCAACCCCCTAAAATTCTATATGTATCTTCACATTGACTTGCTCCCACAAAATAATTGTCATATATGCTGTTGTCTCTTCTAATACAACATTTTCCCATCATTGGCGCATCTATATTTATTCCTACATTCACATTTTCATCTTCAATATTCTCATCATCAAACATATAATATTTTGATTTTTCGTGTTCCATTTTCTCTTTTCGTTTATAAGCAATTCTTCTTTCCTCAACCATGCCTAAAAAAGTTTTCTCTTTAACTCTCATTTTACATGTCAAATTATGAGTAAAAGCATATTCATGTGTAAATTCATCTACTTCTAAGAACTATTCTCCCATTACCTCTGCATGCTTTCCCTTATTCAATTTATTGTCAATCTTTAATTTTGCAAATATTTCATCCACATTGGAATGTTGATATTCCAGCTTTCCAGTTTTATAAAACAAGCTTGCAATTACACTACAAGTTACTCCATATGTAAGAGGAACGTGGTGATAGGTTACCCCTTCCGACACTGATGCAGGTAAGTTTACACACACATAGCAGTCATCTACATTCATAGTTTTAATATATTCAAGCAGTAATTTCGAAAAACTGTTTTTACTATATTCACTAATAGATCTATCTTGATGCAATTCTGGGTTATATACAAGAGTCTCAGGTACCTTTCCTTTCTCAACTTGCTTACTTGAACTTGCATTCGGTTTTAATTTTGTTAAATTATTTTGAAAAGGAATCACAATAGCTAATATTGTCCATATTACTACTAACCAACTCATACAGATAGTAAAACACCTACACCATTTTCTAAAAATAGAGCATTTCGTACGAGGGTTATTCATTGCCATTTTCCCTAACAACATTTCTTTGACCTTATGTCACCTATAAGCTTCACACTATTCAGCACTCTAACAAATTTTTCTTCGACCATGTGTCAGTTCTATTCTAAATTAAGTTATATTTAAGTTTTTCTAACAAGTTTTCTTCGACCTTGTGTCAACTCTGACCCTTTCTATATTTACAAATCCGTCTCACAGGACTTCAGGCTTTTTACTTTAATATCATATACTTTGAGCACCTAACTTTTTATTACTTAATCAACCTTCTTACTCACTTTTCCCAATTGGCTTTGGGTCGTACAGATTTTCTTGACTGCTATTTACTTCAACAATTGGTGGCAGGACAATGTATGTCCATTCAGGTGATTTATACTTCTGATTTGGACGTCTCATTCTCTTTGGCCTTTGAATAGTCTCTGTTTTCTTTCCCAGTGTTTCTTTTTGACTGGTAATCTAGTTCACTTGATCTTTTTGCTCTTTTGCTCTATTCACTATTTTGAATTTCAATCCTCCAGCTCCTTTAGGCCAGTTGTCTCATTTGCAGACTTTCTTAGTCACGGGTTCGTGATGGGGAGAGACACCACGGCCCATGTGAACACCGCAATTAAAGCCTTTGACGTAGCCTCAACTACCCTCACCCCACTCGGAATGGTCATGTTAGACGCAGAAAAGGCATTTGACCGAGTGGGGTGGGAGTATCTGTGGGAGGTGCTAAAGAAGATTGGCATTCAGGGCCAATATCTTGATTGGGTCTATTCGCTGTATGACAAACCGTTGGCCAGGATCAGCTATGGCGGAAGGGAATCATCGAACTTCCTGATAGGGAGGGGAACAAGGCAAGGTTGCCCTCTGTCCCCTCTGCTTTTCGCTCTATCTTTAGAGCCATTTTTAAACGCATTGGTCGTACAAGCTAATATCACTCCATCTCAGCAAGGTGGGGAGAGCTTAAAGATAACTGCTTTCGCAGATGACATTGCGGTATATACTACAGACTTAGGGGCCGATTATGATCGCGGACGGACGTGCGTCCATCCGCGATCATCGAGGAGGAGGGGACGTCCGCATGGGCTGCGGAGTCCCTTCCTGTGTGATTAGGATGTGACCGCCACCCTGGCGGTCACATCCTCTATTTTTAACATTGCAGCGGGTGCAGCTTCAAGCTGCACCCGCGGCAATGTTAAAAATGCACGCATGGCATTTGCATGCAGAAAGAGGCAGGCACCGCGCGGTGCCTGCCGCTTTCTGCATGCAAATGCAGGGGGGTACCATAGGTACCCCCCATGTGCACCTCCCACCCCCCCTTCACCTAGGGGGGCCCGCAACGGGCCCCCTAGGTGAAGATCCGTATGCTTTTCCACGGCGGAAAACCTGCCGCGGAAAAGCACTTTTAAAAGCCCATCCTGATATGGCGGACGGTGTCTGAGAGACACCGTCACCATATCAGAGCTTTTCCGCCGCGGTTGTAAGCCAACCGCGGCGGAAAAGCTGCGGACGGAAACCAGGACCCACCAGCCATCCTAATGTGGCGGTGGGTCCTTGGTCAGTCCGCTGCGGTTTTTCCGCATCCTCGGGGCCGGCGGTGGCTTCCGCCGGCCCCGAGGATGCCCGCAATCATAATCAGCCCCTTAGTTAGAGCCATCCCAGAAATAATAAAAGAAGCTACACAGTTTGGCAACGTGTCAGGATATAAATTAAATGTAAGTAATACACAGGTCATCGCTAATTACAAACCAGCGGTGCCGATTCCTGGTATATGTCAAAGTGCGACGTATTTAGGAATCAAACTAGCAGCTAACACTGACAAGATAATAACAATGAACTACGATTCTCTGCTAAAGGAAATTGCTCTAACTCTTAAAAAATGGCACAAGATCCCGCTAAGCCAAGTGGGGCATATTAACCTCGTAAAAATGAAGATTCTGCCCAAACTATTATATCTATTCAGGGCCATACCCTTACAACCTAGCAAACTCTTCTTCAAAAAACTGGAAGGCATTTGCAGTAGCTTCTTATGGGGCTACAAAAATGCGCGCAGGGCTATTAAATTCCTGGAGCTACCAATCGAAAAGGGGGGATTAGCTTTTCCCGATTTTAGGTTATACTTTTTCGCAACTTTTTTTCTTCGTATACGAAGTTTGTTGAAAAACAAGAGTTCACTATTCTACCACCAGTACATGTTGGGACCAGATTGTCACCAATTCTTATTTCGACTACACGATCACAACTACTTTAAACGAGTAAAATTCATGTCAGAAAGACATATTAAAAAAAATCTGGGACCAAATCATGATCAATGACAAGATATCTTTTTACAACGCAGAGCTCAGATTATGGGGTAATCCAGGTCTACCGAAAATTTTCTCCGACGGGGCAGGAAATCTCTGGGTTAGACATGGCATCAATACTCTGGGGGATCTGTATGGCCCAAATGGTCTTTTGGATTTTGACACACTAAAACTTGTATTTTAATTAAGCGATGATATGTATTTTAAATATATCCAAATAAGAGATTACCTGCTCCTTAAGATGAAAATTTCTGAAGTGGCTCATTCGGACACATAAGTATGTCTATACTCTGATAAAATCAAATCACTTATCAGCTTGGGCTACGAGCACTTAATTTGAGGCAAAACTGATTATAGCATCAAAATGGCGGCTAAATGGTCTTCTAGACTGGGAATGAATATCAACTCCACACAGATTTTATTTTCATTATGTCACATAAACTCGATAGTCCACTCTTCTAACCTGAGGCTTCAGCTATATAGAACTATCACTCAGTTATATTACACTCCGCAAAGAAAATCTAGCTGGGCGCAGGGGAATCAAGCAAACAATAAAACAAAATGTCCTAAATGTGACATGGAAGCTGCTGGCATAGAGCATATGCTTTTTTCTTGCCCGGGGTTATCTCCATTCTGGAAGGGGATAACGGATGTTTTAACTAGTAAACAAATTACTACCCCATTACTTACAGCACATTTAGTTTTATTGGACATTCAAGATGTTAACTGCCAGCATAAAGATTTAATAACTATACTGCTTGCCTGAGCTAGGCTAGTCATAGCAAGATCATGGATCTCAAAAGAACCCCCAAATATAATCGAAAGGTGGACTTTGATAAATGTAATTGAACTCTCGTTAGCAAGAATAAGAGGCCCTAAGGCTTTGCAAAAGAAGGAAAAAATCTGGCGAAATTTCTTTTGAACTCTGAATTGTGAACCTCTGTATCATTATGACCCAAGAGGCCAGTTTAAATCTACGGATATCTTTTCCAAAAACTACATTTGTTTTCTGAAAAGTTATTAGTTTTTCCTCTGTTTTTGATGTTAATTGTTATTTTACATGCATTTTTTTCTTTTGTCTGCATATCTTATGTCATTTTAATTCAATGAGTTGTCCTTCTTGCTATAATAAAAATATTGAAAGTGTTCAGACTTTCTTAGTCTTCGGCTCTGTTATATTATGCTCCACTCTCCAAGCTCTTTTTCTTGTGCTTTTTCTTAATGGAGACTCGCCTGCACTTTCATCAGTTTCACTTTCAGTGTCTTCTACTGTATCATTAATTATGATTTTCACAATGTCTTGGTCTTCATTAGATTTATTTTTCTCTACTGTTACTCTGTTAGGAACACCTTCATAACTGGTACTTGGAATCTCATTTTCATCATGAGTTACTTCCTCTTCCCCTGTTTCAGTATTTCCGTTCCTGCTTCCAGAGTCTTCAGTTTGCGGTTCAGTTTTCCTCTCTTCAGCAACTTTCTTTTCACTCTCTTTTGCGTCTTTACTGGTGCTTGCTTCTACCGAGTCTCGATCTTCAAGTTGATCTTCTGAATCTGGTATTTCAACAATCTCCCTGTCACCCTCACCTTCAGACGCAGAACTGGCTACTGATACTTCCAGATATCAACGTTCTTGTCGATCTTCAGTATCTGGATCCTTATTTGGTTCACCTTCAGAATCAGAGTCAGTTGTACTTTCACCGTCGTATGGGTATTCAGGTTCTGGCACACGGATTGTGTGACTCGCATGAACCCACCTCTTCAGTCCAGCACACTTGACTGCAGTAGTACTGACCAAGATAACTTGACTTAGTCTTTGCCTCCTTGGTACCAAACAATTCCTCCTACGGTGAACTTTCACTCTTACCCAGTTCCCAAGTCATGAGCTGGATTTTTCTCTTTGGAATTTGCTTCAGTTCCCACCTGGTGGAGCACAGAAGTTACCACATCAGACAGATTTTTGCAGTAATCCAGTATGATGTCATCATGAATGGCTAATAGATTATTAACTGGTACATAAGCCTTTCTCATCACCCACCCCCTCAAAATCTCATCAGGGCTTAATCCAGTTTTTCTGTCAGGTATGCTCCTCAATGTCATCAAGATAAGCGGCAATGCGTCTGGCCATTTAATTCCTGTTGCCAAACACATTTTTGCAATTCTATTCTTAACTGTTCTATTCACTTGCTCAACTACCCCTGAAGCCTCAGGTCTATATGAACAATGCAGCTTCTGGCGAATATCTAGAGTTTCGCAGATCATCTGCAGGAGTTCATTCTGGAAATTCAGGCCCCTGTCAGATTCAATCTTGACTGGAAACCCGAAACGTGGTATTATCTCACGTAAGAACAGTTTTGCAACAGTAATTCCATCATTTCTCAGTGTTGGAAAAGCTTCAATCCATCGTGAAAACAAACAGATTATCACAAGAACATATCTAAGTCTGTTACATGGAGGTAGCTCAATAAAATTCATCTGAACTCTTGTGAATGGGCAACCCTCCCGTCCTCTGGTTCCCAGGCTTACAACAGTTTTTCTGTTTGGGTTAAATTGTTGGCATACTAAGCACCTTTGGCACAAACTTTCAGCAATCATTCTAAATTTGGGATTATACCAAGTATGTCTAAAAAGACGGATCATGGCATCTCTTCCAATATGGGCCTGACCATGGTACATTCGGGCCATATCTGAAATCATAGGCATTACTGGTCTTTCATCTTTGTAAACCCAAATGTCATCTTCTTCCCTTTGTCTACATCCTGATTTTATCCAGACATCTGTCTCCTCTGTTCCTGCCTCTTCCTGCATCTGTTTCACTTCCTGCCAGGTCTCAACTACAGTGGTTAGCATCAAAGGAATTGGAGCATGTTCTTCAGCTTTTCCGCAATTTATTGAAATTTGGTTTTTAGCACAGTGCTTGGCAATTTCATCTGCATAGTTATTACCTTGGGTAATATAATCATCACCTTTTTTATGAACAGAACATTTCACCACAACCAGTTTCTTAGGCAATTGAATTACATCTATTAATGTCTTCACGAATTCTGCATTTCGTATAGGTGTTCCTGCAGTGGTCAAATAACCTCTTGGGAACCAGAGCTGTCCATAATCATGAACAACTCCATAACCATATTGACTATCTGTCACTATGGTTACTCTCACCTCTTTTCCCAACTCACATGCTCGTATCAAAGCAATCAATTCCGCTAAATGAGCAGAATGAATTCCTTTCAGACAAGATGCCTCTAACACTTCTGCCACTGTGCAAACAGTATATGCTGCACTTAGAACACCACTCTCTGTTCTTAAACATGCTCTATCCACAAACATTACAAAATCTGATTCAATCAAGGGCTAATCCTTAATATCAGGGCGAGGTTTGGTACAGTATTCCAAAACATCCAAACACTTGTGATCAAGCTCACCTTTCACTTCTGCTTCAATGGTTTCAGGTAACAATGTAGATGGGTTTACATTCACACATCTTGCAATTGTCACATTTTCAGCCCCTAAAATCGCTTTCTCATAATGGGTCAATCTGCTGTTAGTCATATACTGTGTTTTTGCTCTTGTGAGGAGAATCTCTACTGAATGAGGTACATACACCCTCACAGGAAATCCCATCACAATTCCTTCACTTTGTTCCAGACTTACACTTGTTGCTGCTACTGCTTTCAGACATCCTGGCAAAGCTTTTGCAACAGGGTCCAAAACAGCTGAAAAATACGCAATGGGGTTTCTCATTCTCCCATGTATTTGGATCAATACTGACAGAGCACATCCTTCCAGCTCACTGCAGAACAGTTCAAACTCTTTTTCATAATCAGGCATTCCTAATGCTGGTGCTTCACACGGTTTGTTGTTTAATTGCTCAAATGCTTCCATCTCTGTTTTGGTCAGAACAATTGGGTCTCTGATATCTGCCTTTGTCAGTCTCTGCAATGGTTTTGCAATTAATTAAAATCCACTTATCCATTGTCTACAATAACCTACCATTCCCAGGAACATTCTTACCTGTCTTTGAGTTTTTGGTGGTTGCATTCCTTGTATCATTTTAATTCTTTCAACGTTAACTTGTCTGATTCCTTTAGCAATCTTGTGACCTAAATATTGTACCTCTTTCTGACAGAACTGTAATTTCGATGGAGACACTTTATGTCCCTTTTCAGCCAAATGATTCAACATTGCCACTGTATCAGCTACACAGGCATCCTTTGTTTTTGATGCGACCAGTAGGTCATCAATATACTGCACTAAGACAGACTCTCCAGGCAATCTCAAAGTTTCTAATGATTTCTTCAACAGCTGATTAAAAATTGATGAACTTTCAGTGTACCCTTGCGGAATACTACACCATGCTAAAATACGATTTTGGAATCAAAATGCAAAAACTGGCTGATTTTCCGGATGCAATGGAACAGTAAAGAATGCATTGCACAGATCAATCACTGTGTACCACTCTGCATTATGAGGAATCTGCTACAAAATCACTGCTGGATTCGGAACAATCGGACAACACCGAACAACAATCTTATTAATTTTTCTCAAATCCTGCACAATCCTGAATGTTCTGTTTGGCTTTTTCAGTCCCATAACATAGATCTCTGTTTGGCAACTGCCCAAATTACCTGAAAGCTAGACTACCAAGATACACCCAAGCCCGGTCCCTTAGATCCAACAACAGTGTTCGCATTACAGCCCCTAGAGCAAAAAGAGCCAGGTTAGGTGGACGCACCTTCTCGGCCAATGTGGCGGTATTATGGAATTCGCTACCCCCTGCTCTCCAACAGGCTCCATCCGAAGCATGTTTTAAGCGATTACTGAAAACCTGGCTGTTTGCCCAACCACGCTAGGCACCACGTTAGACTCCAGCTCTTCTACCTAAACGGGCACAACACTGTTGCTATAGCGCCGGGACACCTCCTCGCGAGGTAGCTGTTCGCGCTTTATAAAACTCTGTATTATATTATTATAATCAGTAAATTACATGGACTGCTCTCAATTTCTTTTAAAATTCCCTGCTCAATCATTTTGTCAATTACTGGAGTAATTCCTTCAATAACTTCCACAGTAATTTTGTATTGTGGTGTATTCGGGTAGCTAGCACCTTCTTTTATGGTCACTTTCACAGAATCAACCCCTTTCATTAAACCTATATCCTTTCCAGTGAAATCCCACACACTTTCTTTTACTGCCTCTTTTAGTTCAATAGGAATTTTCTCTTTATCAAACACAGAAACAATTTATCCTGTTCAGCATCAATCATGAGCATTGTCAATTTATACAAACTATCTTCATCTGGAGTCTGCAATTCTATGCCATCTGGAGAACAGTTGTAACGACCAGATTCTCGGACCAGATAGAATCAGCTCACCAGAGCACCACCAACCCAGCCGAAACGTAATCACCTCCCTCCTTAGGACCTATTTACAACAGGTATCTATGTTTCCTACCCAAGGATGGGGAATTAGCAATATACATGCCTAAGTCTTCTACAATACCACACCCATACCATATAGTCTCACGGCAACTCAGACCCAGACTATTCTACCCTAGGGCAGTTCTGATTACTTACCATTACACACTGACTGCAACCAGTGCTCGCTCAAGCCACAATCCTGTGGGTATAAGCATCAGTATCCCCCTGATGCTCTCTCTCTCTCTCTAATAGTCAAGCCACAATCTTGTGGGTATACGTATCAGTGTCCCCCTTGATGCTCTCATTAACGCCACCTTACAACGACGCTCACTTTCCTATGAATACCGTTAGCTCTTCATGTTGGGAAATTTCTCACTATTCACTAGAGGTACAATACTACAATCTTATGGATCACACAAGAATGGCCAAATTACACGGTGTACAACTTATTCTCTATTTCAAGGGTTCCTCTCTCCCTCATTATTCAGTTACCATTTACCTGGTCGGGGGTAGCGTCCGTTCGTGCAACAGCACCTGACTAGAAGAACAGGTTACCTTTACTATACAAGAACAAGAGGCACATACTGGTTCACTAAGAACTGGGGTACTTTATTATAATAATAACAATAACAATGTAATACTATACTATAACATATAGCCTGCAAAGGAAAATGAAAGGTTAGAATGTGTGCATGCTAATAAGAAAGGGTCGACGTCACCTTATTAATATGAAGTCTGAACTCAGTAGTCATCTGGGTTCCCTTCTCGTCTCTGCCTTGGCTCGTCTTAGGGTCACACTTCTGCAGTCACAAATACACGTCTGCACCGCTATGCTCTGTCTCCTCCGTTTCCCTCCAAGTCACTGGAACCTTCCTCTCATCAGCTGCTTTCTCTCTGGCTGTTCTGCACTACTCCTCTCTCCTCTCAATCATAGACCATCTTCACTTCTCGGCTTCGATCTTATAACTCAGTTTCTGTCACTCTGGTATTCGTTCCCTCAACTAACTACTTCACTCTGTATCCTCTGATCTTAATGTCAAAGCTCGCCAGCTGGTCCAACTAAAATAACTTCAATCTTTCAGCTTCTCGATCTTTCTCCAACTTCAAAATGGCGACTGCCTGCCTTGGAATAATAAATGGCATTGATGCTAACGACTAGCTGCCGCCTACAGACTGACTAACTCCTGCCTCATGCTTTCACTAATATGGAAGCTTGTCCCTTCATGGAAAGTTACAGCCAGTAACCTGCCGCCCACCAAATTCTTGTCCCTCCCCGTACCAAGGACACGTTCTCAGCCGGCCGGCCTGATGTTATGTCTTCGACACGGAGAAAAATACAGTCTTTCGATAAGGGCCAGCCTGAGCCGGTTCTCTCCAAGCGAACAACACCTCGTAACTAAAACATTACATTTGACCTAGAAGCATCTCAAGCTGCCGGGGCAGAAAGAATAATGGAGTCTCTCCCGTTTGAGGCCTACAAGGCCCGAAATAAGCATAACTCCATGGGAAGTATACTAGCACTCTTACAAAAGGACGGATTATCACAAATACTAATGAATCTATCCCCTAACATAAGTTTATAAGCCCTGATCTAAGGAAAAGGGTACGGGATTGTATCAACACGCCTTGTGAATAGGCTCTATTTACGGTTCTAATCCTTCTATTAGAATGATAGTAGACTAAAGTCACCTCCAATCACCTACCCTCAAGAAAGGGCCGAAAAAGTCAGTCATAACACTTCACCCTTGAATTTAGGCTACTAATCATTCGCTAAATGGAACTAACATCCGTAGAGGAATAATATGAAACAAAACTAACTGATCTATTTCTCGTACCAAATCTACAGTACTGGAGTAAGGAAGGAATGCACTGAATAAAACAGCAAATAGCTACTAAAATTCTAATAGTAATCATAATACCCCCTAATATTTGTCGTAGAGAATGTAAGTCAGGTAACCAATTGAAGAGCCAGTCAAACCAGCCCTGGTCAATGTTTTTTCTAACCTCTTCAGTCAAGTCATGAAGTTTGTCAATATGACCCTGAATGGATCTAGTATGATCCGATAAGTTGAATCAACAAAGGCCCTCAAAGTCAGAACAGTCATGTCCATGTTTGAGCAAAAGATAGTCAATGGCAGCCCGGTTCTGCAAAATAGCTCTGCGTTCACCCTGGGTGTCTAGTAACATGTCAGATAAAATTGTAGAAGTATGATTGATGGACTTAACCATCCAGCAGGCCATCTTCCCAATGGACTTTGCATTGTAAACTGCTAAGGCTGGAACACCAATAATTGAAAAAGCTAAACTAAGGTATTCAGATTTGGAATATAAATGTAGTGAAGAATCACAGTCATCATGTAACATCACAGCATCACGAACAACACGGAAATAGGAATATTAACCTCGTAAAAATGAAGATTCTGCCCAAACTATTATATCTATTCAGGGCCATACCCTTACCACCTAGCAAACTCTTCTTCAAAAAACTGGAAGGCATTTGCAGTAGCTTCTTATGGGGCTACAAAAAAGCGTGCAGGGCTATTAAATTCCTGGAGCTACCAATCGAAAAGGGGGGATTAGCTTTTCCCGATTTTAGGTTATACTTTCTCGCAACTTTTTATTTTCGTATACGAAGTTTGTTGAAAAACAAGAGTTCACTATTCTACCACCAGTACATGTTGGGACCAGATTGTCACCAATTCTTATTTCGACTACACGATCACAACTACTTTAAACGAGTAAAATTCAAGTCAGAAAGACATATTAAAAAAAATCTGGGACCAAATCATGATTAATGACAAGATATCTTTTTACAACGCAGAGCTCAGATTATGGGGTAATCCAGGTCTACCGAAATTTTTCTCCGACGGGGCAGGAAATCTCTGGGTTAGACATGGCATCAATACTCTGGGGGATCTGTATGGCCCAAATGGTCTTTTGGATTTTGAAACACTAAAACTTGTATTTTAATTAAGCGATGATATGTATTTTAAATATATCCAAATAAGAGATTACCTGCTCCTTAAGATGAAAATTTCTGAAGTGGCTCATTCGGACACATAAGTATGTCTATACTCTGATAAAATCAAATCACTTATCAGCTTGGGCTACGAGCACTTAATTTTGAGGCAAAACTGATGATAGCATCAAAATGGCGGCTAAATGGTCTTCTAGACTGGGAATGAATATCAACTCCACACAGATTTTATTTTCATTATGTCACATAAACTCGATAGTCCACTCTTCTAACCTGAGGCTTCAGCTATATAGAACTATCACACAGTTATATTACACTCCGCAAAGAAAATCTAGCTGGGCGCAGGGGAATCAAGCAAACAATAGAACAAAATGTCCTAAATGTGACATGGAAGCTGCTGGCATAGAGCATATGCTTTTTTCTTGCCCGGGGTTATCTCCATTCTGGAAGGGGATAACGGATGTTTTAACTAGTAAACAAATTACTACCCCATTACTTACAGCACATTTAGTTTTATTGGACATTCAAGATGTTAACTGCCAGCATAAAGATTTAATAACTATACTGATTGCCTGAGCTAGGCTAGTCATAGCAAGATCATGGATCTCAAAAGAGCCCCCAAATATAATCGAATGGTGGACTTTGATAAATGAAATAAATGTAATGGAACTCTCGTTAGCAAGACTAAGAGGCCCTAAGGCTTTGCAAAAGAAGGAAAGAATCTGGCGAAATTTCTTTTGAACTCTGAATTGTGAACCTCTGATCATCATTATGACCCAAGAGGCCAGTTTAAATCTACGGATATCTTTTCCAAAAACTACATTTGTTTTCTGAAAAGTTATTAGTTTTGCCTCTGTTTTTGATGTTAATTGTTATTTTACATGCATTTTTTTCTTTTGTCTGCATATCTTATGTCATTTTAATTCAATTGAGTTGTCCTTCTTGCTATAATAAAAATATTGAAAGTGTCCAGCCTTTCTTAGTCTTCGGCTCTGTTATATTATGCTCCACTCTCCAAGCTCTTTTTCTTGTGCTTTTTCTTAATGGAGACTCGTCTGCACTTTCATCAGTTTCACTTTCAGTGTCTTCTACTGTATCATTAATTATGATTTTCACAATGTCTTGGTCTTCATTAGATTTATTTTTCTCTACTGTTACTCTGTTAGGAACACCTTCATAACTGGTACTTGGAATCTCATTTTCATCATGAGTTACTTCCTCTTCCCCTGTTTCAGGATTTCCGTTCCTGCTTCCAGAGTCTTCAGTTTGCGGTTCAGTTTTCCTCTCTTCAGCAACTTTCTTTTCACTCTCTTTTGCGTCTTTACTGGTGCTTGCTTCTACCGAGTCTCGATCTTCAAGTTGATCTTCTGAATCTGGTATTTCAACAATCTCCCTGTCACCCTGACCTTCAGACGCAGAACTGGCTACTGATACTTCCAGATATCAACGTTCTTGTCGATCTTCAGTATCTGGATCCTTATTTGGTTCACCTTCAGAATCAGAGTCAGTTGTACTTTCACCGTCGTATGGGTATTCAGGTTCTGGCACACTGATTGTGTGACTCGCATGAACCCACCTCTTCAGTCCAGCACACTTGACTGCAGTAGTACTGACCAAGATAACTTGACTTAGTCTTTGCCTCCTTGGTACCAAACAATTCCTCCTACGGTGAACTTTCACTCTTACCCAGTTCCCAAGTCATGAGCTGGATTTTTCTCTTTGGAATTTGCTTCAGTTCCCACCTGGTGGAGCACAGAAGTTACCACATCAGACAGATTTTTGCAGTAATCCAGTATGATGTCATCATGAATGGCTAATAGATTATTAACCGGTACATAAGCCTGTCTCATCACCCTCCCCCTCAAAATCTCATCAGGACTTAATCCAGTTTTTCTGTCAGGTATGCTCCTCAATGTCATCAAGATAAGCGGCAATGCGTCTGGCCATTTAATTCCTGTTGCCAAACACATTTTTGCAATTCTATACTTAACTGTTCCATTCACTTGCTCAACTACCCCTGAAGCCTCAGGTCTATATGAACAATGCAGCTTCTGGCGAATATCTAGAGTTTCGCAGATCATCTGCAGAAGTTCATTCTGGAAATGCAGGCCCCTGTCCGATTCAATCTTGACTGGAAACCCGAAACGTGGTATTATCTCACGTAAGAACAGTTTTGCAACAGTAATTCCATCATTTCTCCGTGTTGGAAAAGCTTCAATCCATCGTGAAAACAAACAGATTATCACAAGAACATATCTAAGTCTGTTACATGGAGGTAGCTCAATAAAATTCATCTGAACTCTTGTGAATGGGCCACCCTCCCGTCCTCTGGTTCCCAGGCTTACAACAGTTTTTCTGTTTGGGTTAAATTGTTGGCATACTAAGCACCTTTGGCACAAACTTTCAGCAATCATTCTAAATTTGGGATTATACCAAGTATGTCTAAAAAGACGGATCATGGCATCTCTTCCAATATGGGCCTGACCATGGTACATTCGGGCCATATCTGAAATCATAGGCATTACTGGTCTTTCATCTTTGTAAACCCAAATGTCATCTTCTTCCCTTTGTCTACATCCTGATTTTATCCAGACATCTGTCTCCTCTGTTCCTGCCTCTTCCTGCATCTGTTTCAGTTCCTGCCAGGTCTCAACTACAGTGGTTAGCATCAAAGGAATTGGAACATGTTCTTCAGCTTTTCCGCAATTTATTCAAATTTGGTTTTTAGCACAGTGCTTGGCAATTTCATCTGCATAGTTATTACCTTGGGTAATATAATCATCACCTTTTTTATGAACAGAACATTTCACAACAGCCAGTTTCTTAGGCAATTGAATTACATCTATCAATGTCTTCAGGAATTCTGCATTTCGTATAGGTTTTCCTGCAGAGGTCAAATAACCTCTTGGGGACCAGAGCTGTCCATAATCATGAACAACTCCATAACCATATTGACTATCTGTCACTATGGTTACTCTCACCTCTTTTCCCAACTCACATGCTCGTATCAAAGCAATCAATTCCGCTATATGAGCAGAATGAATTCCTTTCAGACAAGATGCCTCTAACACTTCTGCCACTGTGCAAACAGTATATGCTGCACTTAGAACACCACTCTCTGTTCTTAAACATGATCTATCCACAAACATTACAAAATCTGATTCAATCAAGGGCTCATCCTTAATATCAGGGCGAGGTTTGGTACAGTATTCCAAAACATCCAAACACTTGTGATCAAGCTCACCTTTCACTTCTGCTTCAATGGTTTCAGGTAACAATGTAGATGGGTTTACATTCACACATCTTGCAATTGTCACATTTTCAGCCCCTAAAATCACTTTCTCATAATGGGTCAATCTGCTGTTAGTCATATACTGTGTTTTTGCTCTTGTGAGGAGAATCTCTACTGAATGAGGTACATACACCCTCACAAGAAATCCCATCACAATTCCTTCACTTTGTTCCAGACTTACACTTGTTGCTGCTACTGCTTTCAGACATCCTGGCAAAGCTTTTGCAACAGGGTCCAAAACAGCTGAAAAATACGCAATGGGGTTTCTCATTCTCCCATGTATTTGGATCAATACTGACAGAGCACATCCTTCCAGCTCACTGCAGTACAGTTCAAACTCTTTTTCATAATCAGGCATTCCTAATGCTGGTGCTTCACACGGTTTGTTGTTTAATTGCTCAAATGCTTCGATCTCTGTTTTGGTCAGAACAATTGGGTCTCTGATATCTGCCTTTGTCAGTCTCTGCAATGGTTTTGCAATTAATTAAAATCCACTTATCCATTGTCTACAATAACCTACCATTCCCAGGAACATTCTTACCTGTCTTTGAGTTTTTGGTGGTTGCATTCCTTGTATCATTTTAATTCTTTCAACGTTAACTTGTCTGATTCCTTTAGCAATCTTGTGACCTAAATATTGTACCTCTTTCTGACAGAACTGTAATTTCGATGGAGACACTTTATGTCCCTTTTCAGCCAAATGATTCAACATTGCCACTGTATCAGCTACACAGGCATCCTTTGTTTTTGATGCGACCAGTAGGTCATCAATATACTGCACTAAGACAGACTCTCCAGGCAATCTCAAAGTTTCTAATGATTTCTTTAACAGCTGATTAAAAATTGATGAACTTTCAGTGTACCCTTGCGGAATTCTACACCATGCTAAAATACGATTTTGGAATCGAAATGCAAAAACTGGCTGATTTTCCGAATGCAATGGAACAGTAAAGAATGCATTGCACAGATCAATCACTGTGTACCACTCTGCATTATGAGGAATCTGATACAAAATCACTGCTGGATTCGGAACAATCGGACAACATGGAACAACAATATTATTAATTTTTCTCAAATCCTGCACAATCCTGAATGTTCTGTTTGGCTTTTTCAGTCCCATAATCAGTGAATTACATGGACTGCTCTCAATTTCTCTTAAAATTCCCTGCTCAATCATTTTGTCAATTACTGGAGTAATTCCTTCAATCACTTCCACAGTCATTTTGTATTTTGGTGTATTCGGGTAGCTAGCACCTTCTTTTATGGTCACTTTCACAGAATCAACCCCTTTCATTAAACCTATATCCTTTCCAGTGAAATCCCACACACTTTCTTTTACTGCCTCTTTTAGTTCAATAGGAATTTTCTCTTTATCAAACACAGAAACAATTTATCCTGTTCAGCATCAATCATGAGCATTGTCAATTTATACAAACTATCTTCATCTGGAGTCTGCAATTCTATGCCATCTGGAGAACAGTTGTAACGACCGGATTCTCGGACCGGATAGAATCAGCTCACCAGAGCACCACCAACCCAGCAGAAACGTAATCACCTCCCTCCTTAGGACCTATTTACAACAGGTATCTATGTTTCCTACCCAAGGATGGGGAATTAGCAATATACATGCCTAAGTCTTCTACAATACCACACCCATACCATATAGTCTCACGGCAACTCAGACCCAGACTATTCTACCCTAGGGCAGTTCTGATTACTTACCATTACACACGGACTGCAACCAGTGCTCGCTCAAGCCACAATCCTGTGGGTATAAGCATCAGTATCCCCCTGATGCTCTCTCTCTCTCTCTAATAGTCAAGCCACAATCTTGTGGGTATACGCATCAGTGTCCCCCCTGATGCTCTCATTAACGCTGCCTTACAACGACGCTCACTTTCCTATGAATACCGTTAGCTCTTCATGTTGGGAAATTTCTCACTATTCACTAGAGGTACAATACTACAAACTTATGGATCAAACAAGAATGGCCAAATTACACGGTGTACAACTTATTCTCTATTTCAAGGGCTCCTCTCTCCCTCATTATTCAGTTACCATTTACCTGATCGGGGGTAGCGTCCGTTCGTGCAATAGCACCTGACTAGAAGAACAGGTTACATTTACTATACAAGAACAAGAGGCACATACTGGTTCACTAAGAACTGGGGTACTTTATTATAATATTAACAATAACAATGTAATACTATACTATAACATATAGCCTGCAAAGGAAAATGAAAGGTTAGAATGTGTGCACGCTAATAAGAAAGGGTCGACGTCACCTTATTAATATGAAGTCTGGACTCAGTAGTCATCTGGGTTCCCTTCTCGTCTGTGCCTTGGCTCGTCTTAGGGTCACACTTCTGCAGTCACAAATACACGTCTGCACCGCTATGCTCTGTCTCCTCCGCTTCCCTCCAAGTCACTGGAACCTTCCTCTCATCAGCTGCTTTCTCTCTGGCTGTTCTGCACTACTCCTCTCTCCTCTCAATCATAGACCATCTTCACTTCTCGGCTTCGATCTTATAACTCAGTTTCTGTCACTCTGGTATTCATTCCCTCAACTAACTACTTCACTCTGTATGCTCTGATCTTAATGTCAAAGCTCGCCAGCTGCTCCAACTAAAATAACTTCAATCTTTCAGCTTCTCGATCTTTCTCGGACTTCAAAATGGCGACTGCCTGCCTTGGAATAATAAATGGCATTGATGCTAACGACTAGCTGCCGCCTACAGACTGACTAACTCACTGCCTCATGCTTTCACTAATATGGAAGCTTGTCCCTTCATCAAAAGTTACGGCCAGTAACCTGCCGCCTACCAAATTCTTGTCCCTCCCCGTACCAAGGACTCGTTCTCAGCCGGCCGGCCTGATGGTATGTCTTCGACACAGAGAAAAATACAGTCTTTCGATAAGGGCCAGCCTGAGCCGGTTCTCTCCAAGCGAACAACACCTTGTAACTAAAACATTACATTTGACCTAGAAGCATCTGAAGCTGCCGGGGCAGAAATAAAGATGGAGTCTCTCCCGTTTGAGGCCTACAAGGCCCCAAATAAGCATAACTCCATGGGAAGTATACTAGCACTCTTACAAAAGGACGGATTATCACAAATACTAATGAATCTATCCCCTAACATAAGTTTATAAGCCCTGATCTAAGGAAAAGGGTACGGGATTGTATCAACACGCCTTGTGAATAGGCTCTATTTACGGTTCTAATCCTTCTATTAGAATGATAGTAGACTAAAGTCACCTCCAATCACCTACCCTCAAGAAAGGGCCAAAAAAGTCAGTCATAACACTTCACCCTTGAATTTAGGCTACTAATCATTCGCTAAATGGAACTAACATCCGTAGTGGAATAATATGAAACAAAACTAACTGATCTATTTCTCGTACCAAATCTACAGTACTGGAGTAAGGAAGGAATGCACTGAATAAAACAGCAAATAGCTACTAAAATGCTAATAGTAATCATAATACCCCCTAATATTTGTCGTAGATAATGTAAGTCAGGTAACCAATTGAAGAGCCAGTCAAACCAGCCCTGGTCAATGTTTTTTCTAACCTCTTCAGTCAAGTCATGAAGTTTGTCAATATGACCCTGAATGGATCTAGTATGATCCGATAAGTTGAATCAACAAAGGCCCTCAAAGTCAGAACAGTCATGTCCATGTTTGAGCAAATGATAGTCAATGGCTGCCCGGTTCTGCAAAATAGCTCTGCGTTCACCCTGGGTGTCTAGTAACATGTCAGATAAAATTGTAGAAGTATGATTGATGGACTTAACCATCCAGCAGGCCATCTTCCCAATGGACTTTGCATTGTAAACTGCTAAGGCTGGAACACCAATAATTGAAAAAGCTAAACTAAGGTATTCGGATTTGAAATATAAATGTAGTGAAGAATCACAGTCATCATGTAACATCACAGCATCACGAACAACACAGGAATAGGAATATTAACCTCGTAAAAATGAAGATTCTGCCCAAACTATTATATCTATTCAGGGCCATACCCTTACAACCTAGCAAACTCTTCTTAAAAAAACTGGAAGGCATTTGCAGTAGCTTCTTATGGGGCTACAAAAAAGCACGCAGGGCTATTAAATTCCTGGAGCTACCAATCGAAAAGGGGGGATTCGCTTTTCCCGATTTTAGGTTATACTTTCTCACAACTTTTTTTCTTCGTATACAAAGTTTGTTGAAAAACAAGAGTTCACTATTCTACCACCAGTACATGTTGGGACCAGATTGTCACCAATTCTTATTTCGACTACACGATCACAACTACTTTAAACGAGTAAAATTCAAGTCAGAAAGACATATTAAAAAAAATCTGGGACCAAATCATGATCAATGACAAGATATCTTTTTACAACGCAGAGCTCAGATTATGGGGTAATCCAGGTCTACCGGAAATTTTCTCCGACGGGGCAGGAAATCTCTGGGTTAGACATGGCATCAATACTCTGGGGGATCTGTATGGCCCAAATGGTCTTTTGGATTTTGACACACTAAAACTTGTATTTTAATTAAGCGATGATATGTATTTTAAATATATCCAAATAAGAGATTACCTGCTCCTTAAGATGAAAATTTCTGAAGTGGCTCATTCGGACACATAAATATGTCTATACTCTGATAAAATCAAATCACTTATCAGCTTGGGCTACGAGCACTTAATTTGAGGCAAAACTGATGATAGCATCAAAATGGCGGCTAAATGGTCTTTTAGACTGGGAATGAATATCAACTCCACACAGATTTTATTTTCATTATGTCACATAAACTCGATAGTCCACTCTTCTAACCTGAGGCTTCAGCTATATAGAGCTATCACACAGTTATATTACACTCCGCAAAGAAAATCTAGCTGGGTGCAGGGGAATCAAGCAAACAATAGAACAAAATGTCCTAAATGTGACATGGAAGCTGCTGGCATAGAGCATATGCTTTTTTCTTGCCCGGGGTTATCTCCATTCTGGAAGGGGATAACAGATGTTTTAACTAATAAACAAATTACTACCCCATTACTTACAGCACATTTAGTTTTATTGGACATTCAAGATGTTAACTGCCAGCATAAAGATTTAATAACTATACTGCTTGCCTGAGCTAGGCTAGTCATAGCAAGATCATGGATCTCAAAAGAACCCCCAAATATAATCGAATGGTGGACTTTGATAAATGAAATAAATGTAATGGAACTCTCATTAGCAAGACTAAGAGGCCCTAAGGCTTTGCAAAAGAAGGAAAAAATCTGGCGAAATTTCTTTTGAACTCTGAATTGTGAACCTCTGTATCATTATGACCCAAGAGGCCAGTTTAAATCTACGGATATCTTTTCCAAAAACTACATTTGTTTTCTGAAAAGTTATTAGTTTTTCCTCTGTTTTTGATGTTAATTGTTATTTTACATGCATTTTTTTCTTTTGTCTGCATATCTTATGTCATTTTAATTCAATTGAGCTGTCCTTCTTGCTATAATAAAAATATTGAAAGTGTTCAGACTTTCTTAGTCTTCGGCTCTGTTATATTATGCTCCACTCTCCAAGCTCTTTTTCTTGTGCTTTTTCTTAATGGAGACTCGCCTGCACTTTCATCAGTTTCACTTTCAGTGTCTTCTACTGTATCATTAATTATGATTTTCACAATGTCTTGGTCTTCATTAGATTTATTTTTCTCTACTGTTACTCTGTTAGGAACACCTTCATAACTGGTACTTGGAATCTCATTTTCATCATGAGTTACTTCCTCTTCCCCTGTTTCAGTATTTCCGTTCCTGCTTCCAGAGTCTTCAGTTTGCGGTTCAGTTTTCCTCTCTTCAGCAACTTTCTTTTCACTCTCTTTTGCGTCTTTACTGGTGCTTGCTTCTACCGAGTCTCGATCTTCAAGTTGATCTTCTGAATCTGGTATTTCAACAATCTCCCTGTCACCCTCACCTTCAGACGCAGAACTGGCTACTGATACTTCCAGATATCAACATTCTTGTCGATCTTCAGTATCTGGATCCTTATTTGGTTCACCTTCAGAATCAGAGTCAGTTGTACTTTCACCGTCGTATGGGTATTCAGGTTCTGACACACGGATTGTGTGACTCGCATGAACCCACCTCTTCAGTCCAGCACACTTGACTGCAGTAGTACTGACCAAGATAACTTGACTTAGTCTTTGCCTCCTTGGTACCAAACAATTCCTCCTACGGTGAACTTTCACTCTTACCCAGTTCCCAAGTCATGAGCTGGATTTTTCTCTTTGGAATTTGCTTCAGTTCCCACCTGGTGGAGCACAGAAGTTACCACATCAGACAGATTTTTGCAGTGATCCAGTATGATGTCATCATGAATGGCTAATAGATTATTAACTGGTACATAAGCCTGTCTCATCACCCTCCCCCTCAAAATCTCATCAGGGCTTAATCCAGTTTTTCTGTCAGGTATGCTCCTCAATGTCATCAAGATAAGCGGCAATGCGTCTGGCCATTTAATTCCTGTTGCCAAACACATTTTTGCAATTCCATTCTTAACTGTTCCATTCACTTGCTCAACTACCCCTGAAGCCTCAGGTCTATATGAACAATGCAGCTTCTGGCGAATATCTAGAGTTTCGCAGATCATCTGCAGAAGTTTATTCTGGAAATGCAGGCCGCTGTCCGATTCAATCTTGACTGGAAACCCGAAACGTGGTATTATCTCACGTAAGAACAGTTTTGCAACAGTAATTCCATCATTTCTCCGTGTTGGAAAAGCTTCAATCCATCGTGAAAACAAACAGATTATCACAAGAACATATCTAAGTCTGTTACATGGAGGTAGCTCAATAAAATTCATCTGAACTTTTGTGAATGGGCCACCCTCCCGTCCTCTGGTTCCCAGGCTTACAACAGTTTTTCTGTTTGGGTTAAATTGTTGGCATACTAAGCACCTTTGGCACAAACTTTCAGCAATCATTCTAAATTTGGGATTATACCAAGTATGTCTAAAAAGACGGATCATGGCATCTCTTCCAATATGGGCCTGACCATGGTACATTCGGGCCATATCTGAAATCATAGGCATTACTGGTCTTTCATCTTTGTAAACCCAAATGTCATCTTCTTCCCTTTGTCTACATCCTGATTTTATCCAGACATCTGTCTCCTCTGTTCCTGCCTCTTCCTGCATCTGTTTCACTTCCTGCCAGGTCTCAACTACAGTGGTTAGCATCAAAGGAATTGGAACATGTTCTTCAGCTTTTCCGCAATTTATTCAAATTTGGTTTTTAGCACAGTGCTTGGCAATTTCATCTGCATAGTTATTACCTTGGGTAATATAATCATCACCTTTTTTATGAACAGAACATTTCACCACAGCCAGTTTCTTAGGCAATTGAATTACATCTATCAATGTCTTCACGAATTCTGCATTTCGTATAGGTGTTCCTGCAGAGGTCAAATAACCTCTTGGGGACCAGAGCTGTCCATAATCATGAACAACTCCATAGCCATATTGACTATCTGTCACTATGGTTACTCTCACCTCTTTTCCAAACTCACATGCTCGTATCAAAGCAATCAATTCCGCTATATGAGCAGAATGAATTCCTTTCAGACAAGATGCCTCTAACACTTCTGCCACTGTGCAAACAGTATATGCTGCACTTAGAACACCACTCTCTGTTCTTAAACATGATCTATCCACAAACATTACAAAATCTGATTCAATCAAGGGCTCATCCTTAATATCAGGGCGAGGTTTGGTACAGTATTCCAAAACATCCAAACACTTGTGATCAAGCTCACCTTTCACTTCTGCTTCAATGGTTTCAGGTAACAATGTAGATGGGTTTACATTCACACATCTTGCAATTGTCACATTTTCAGCCCCTAAAATCACTTTCTCATAATGCGTCAATCTGCTGTTAGTCATATACTGGGTTTTTGCTCTTGTGAGGAGAATCTCTACTGAATGAGGTACATACACCCTCACAGGAAATCCCATCACAATTCCTTCACTTTGTTCCAGACTTACACTTGTTGCTGCTACTGCTTTCAGACATCCTGGCAAAGCTTTTGCAACAGGGTCCAAAACAGCTGAAAAATACGCAATGGGGTTTCTCATTCTCCCATGTATTTGGATCAATACTGACAGAGCACATCCTTCCAGCTCACTGCAGTACAGTTCAAACTCTTTTTCATAATCAGGCATTCCTAATGCTGGTGCTTCATACGGTTTGTTTTTTAATTGCTCAAATGCTTCCATCTCTGTTTTGGTCAGAACAATTGGGTCTCTGATATCTGCCTTTGTCAGTCTCTGCAATGGTTTTGCAATTAATTAAAATCCACTTATCCATTGTCTACACTAACCTACCATTCCCAGGAACATTCTTACCTGTCTTTGAGTTTTTGGTGGTTGCATTCCTTGTATCATTTTAATTCTTTCAACGTTAACTTGTCTGATTCCTTTAGCAATCTTGTGACCTAAATATTGTACCTCTTTCTGACAGAACTGTAATTTCGATGGAGACACTTTATGTCCCTTTTCAGCCAAATGATTCAACATTGCCACTGTATCAGCTACACAGGCATCCTTTGTTTTTGATGCGACCTGTAGGTCATCAATATACTGCACTAAGACAGACTCTCCAGGCAATCTCAAAGTTTCTAATGATTTCTTCAACAGCTGATTAAAAATTGATGAACTTTCAGTGTACCCTTGCGGAATTCTACACCATGCTAAAATACGATTTTGGAATCGAAATGCAAAAACTGGCTGATTTTCCGGATGCAATGGAACAGTAAAGAATGCATTGCACAGATCAATCACTGTATACCACTCTGCATTATGAGGAATCGGACAACATGGAACAACAATCTTATTAATTTTTCTCGAATCCTGCACAATCCTGAATGTTCTGTTTGGCTTTTTCAGTCCCATAATCAGTGAATTACATGGACTGCTCTCAATTTCTCTTAAAATTCCCTGCTCAATCATTTTGTCAATTACTGGAGTAATTCCTTCAATCACTTCCACAGTCATTTTGTATTGTGGTGTATTCGGGTAGCTAGCACCTTCTTTTATGGTCACTTTCACAGAATCAACCTCTTTCATTAAACCTATATCCTTTCCAGTGAAATCCCACACACTTTCTTTTACTGCCTCTTTTAGTTCAATATGAATTTTCTCTTTATCAAACACAGAAACAATTTATCCTGTTCAGCATCAATCATGAGCATTGTCAATTTATACAAACTATCTTCATCTGGAGTCTGCAATTCTATGCCATCTGGAGAACAGTTGTAACGACCGGATTCTCGGACCAGATAGAATCAGCTCACCAGAGCACCACCAACCCAGCCGAAACGTAATCACCTCCCTCCTTAGGACCTATTTACAACAGGTATCTATGTTTCCTACCCAAGGATGGGGAATTAGCAATATACATGCCTAAGTCTTCTACAATACCACACCCATACCATATAGTCTCACGGCAACTCAGACCCAGACTATTCTTCCCTAGGGCAGTTCTGATTACTTACCATTACACACTGACTGCACCCAGTGCTCGCTCAAGCCACAATCCTGTGAGTATAAGCATCAGTATCCCCCTGATGCTCTCTCTCTCTCTCTAATAGTCAAGCCACAATCTTGTGGGTATACGCATCAGTGTCCCCCCTGATGCTCTCATTAACGCCGCCTTACAACGACGCTCACTTTCCTATGAATACCGTTAGCTCTTCATGTTGGGAAATTTCTCACTATTCACTAGAGGTACAATACTACAATCTTATGGATCACACAAGAATGGCCAAATTACACGGTGTACAACTTATTCTCTATTTTAAGGGCTCCTCTCTCCCTCATTATTCAGTTACCATTTACCTGATCGGGGGTAGCGTCCGTTCGTGCAACAGCACCTGACTAGAAGAACAGGTTACCTTTACTATACAAGAACAAGAGGCACATACTGGTTCACTAAGAACTGGGGTACTTTATTATAATAATAACAATAACAATGTAATACTATACTATACCATATAGCCTGCAAAGGAAAATGAAAGGTTAGAATGTGTGCACGCTAATAAGAAAGGGTCGACGTCACCTTATTAATATGAAGTCTGGACTCAGTAGTCATCTGGGTTCCCTTCTCGTCTGTGCCTTGGCTCGTCTTAGGGTCACACTTCTGCAGTCACTAATACACGTCTGCACCGCTATGCTCTGTCTCCTCCGCTTCCCTCCAAGTAACTGGAACCTTCCTCTCATCAGCTGCTTTCTCTCTGGCTGTTCTGCACTACTCCTCTCTCCTCTCAATCATAGACCATCTTCACTTCTCGGCTTCGATCTTATAACTCAGTTTCTGTCACTCTGGTATTCGATCTCTCAACTAACTACTTCACTCTGTATGCTCTGATCTTAATGTCAAAGCTCGCCAGCTGCTCCAACTAAAATACCTTCAATCTTTCAGCTTCTCGGTCTTTCTCGGACTTCAAAATGGCGATGCCTGCCTTGGAATAATAAATGGCATTGATGCTAACGACTAGCTGCCGCCTACAGACTGACTAACTCACTGCCTCATGCTTTCACTAATATGGAAGCTTGTCCCTTCATGGAAAGTTACGGCCAGTAACCTGCCGCCCACCAAATTCTTGTCCCTCCCCGTACCAAGGACACGTTCTCAGCCGGCCGGCCTGATGTTATGTCTTCGACACGGAGAAAAATGAAGTCTTTCGATAAGGGCCAGCCTGAGCCGGTTCTCTCCAAGCGAACAACACCTCGTAACTAAAACATTACATTTGACCTAGAAGCATCTCAAGCTGCCGGGGCAGAAAGAAAGATGGAGTCTCTCCCGTTTGAGGCCTACAAGGCCCGAAATAAGCATAACTCCATGGGAAGTATACTAGCACTCTTACAAAAGGATGGATTATCACAAATACTAATGAATCTATCCCCTAACATATGTTTATAAGCCCTGATCTAAGGAAAAGAGTACGGGATTGTATCAACACGCCTTGTGAATAGGCTCTATTTACGGTTCTAATCCTTCTATTAGAATGATAGTAGACTAAAGTCACCTCCAATCACCTACCCTCAAGAAAGGGCCGAAAAAGTCAGTCATAACACTTCATCGTTGAATTTAGGCTACTAATCATTCGCTAAATGGAACTAACATCCGTAGAGGAATAATATGAAACAAAACTAACTGATCTATTTCTCGTACCAAATCTACAGTACTGGAGTAAGGAAGGAATGCACTGAATAAAACAGCAAATAGCTACTAAAATGCTAATAGTAATCATAATACCCCCTAATATTTGTCGTAGAGAATGTAAGTCAGGTAAACAATTGAAGAGCCAGTCAAACCAGCCCTGGTCAATGTTTTTTCTAACCTCTTCAGTCAAGTCATGAAGTTTGTCAATATGACCCTGAATGGATCTAGTATGATCCGATAAGTTGAATCAACAAAGGCCCTCAAAGTCAGAACAGTCATGTCCATGTTTGAGCAAAAGATAGTCAATGGCAGCCCGGTTCTGCAAAATAGCTCTGCGTTCACCCTGGGTGTCTAGTAACATGTCAGATAAAATTGTAGAAGTATGATTGATGGACTTAACCATCCAGCAGGCCATCTTCCCAATGGACTTTGCATTGTAAACTGCTAAGGCTGGAACACCAATAATTGAAAAAGCTAAACTAAGGTATTCGGATTTTGAATATAAATGTAGTGAAGAATCACAGTCATCATGTAACATCACAGCATCACGAACAACACGGGAATAGGTATTAGGATGTGAAGAAAACATCAATAGGCTCAGTCTAGTGATGGCACAAGGTCCTCCAGAAATGTTTGCGGGAATGTAGGGCTAGGAAGTATTACCACAAGAGAAAAGCCTCCAGAAGGTAAAAGCATTGTACGATAATGACTAGGGGTAACTACTAAACTCTTACAGGTATTTCTAACAGAAGTACATGATTTCAGGGATCTTCGGGAACACAAGGTTCGTTCATGAGCTGAAAAGGAAGTTGCTGCTTTCAATTTTAAACGCACACATTCAGTAATTGCATTGGGATCGCAGGTAAGGAAAAAGCATAAATCACCTTGGGTGATATTATATGTGGTAATTTGGGAATGAATCGGGGGTATTGGATCTAAAAGTACAGTACACAAAGGACAATATTCATGGGTAGCTAAACTCCAAGGATAACGTTGGGACGGGCATTTGATATATTAAAGATATGGGCTAGAGTTTCCAACGAAGCAGGGACAGCAACCAAACAGGTCGCTAGAATGTCAGTCACCAAACGCATCGGTGTTAAACAGAAATGTGGAGAGTTGGTAACTCGTTTAGCTAAAGTAGTCCAAAAGTTAGATGATGAATCCCACGCAGCAAAGGAACGCGGTACTCGGGTTATTGAATCAACCAAAGTCTGTGGGTTCCCTCCTCTCCCGACGTAGCAGACCAAATGGAGTCCAACACCGGCACATCCTGCAGCAACAGTCCAGAGAATGATCTGAAAGAAAATCAAATACAGGCATTATTCATTCTCGTAAGTAACATTTGTCAGCCGGGACATCTTCCCAGCTATCTTTCCCTGGTCTCATGACAAGAATTGTGTTATCATGACCGGTTGCAATAACTTCAGCTTGTTCAGGGGGATTTTTAGGCGATTGCACCCACACTCTTGCTCCTGGATTATCTGTGGAGCCAAAACCTTTTTGTCCTCGTACAGTTAGCAAAGTTGGGGCAGTGCCTTTTTTAATCTCACCACTGAAAACAGGCATTATTAGCAACTGAGCAATTCGGTCAGTTTTGTGAATTGGTAAATCAACCTCACTGCTATTCAGCAGGAGCACCTTAACCTCTCCCTGATAATCGCTGTCAATGACTCCTCCGAGTACTTGAATGCCTTTTAAGGCCAGGCCCGATCTAGGGGCAATCAGTCCAAAATTTCCAGTTGGTATACAGACACCAACACCAGTCTCAATGATAACTCGATCTCTACTCTTAATCACAGTGTCATTCATGGCATGCAGGTCCAAGCCTGCAGAACCTGGGGTTGCTCTGCATGGAGCTAATGCTCCGGGGGAAATTTCCCAGTACATTACAGTATTATCAATTGAGTTCGGCTTTGCATCAATAGCTGGAGGAAACAAACGCATTAATGGAGATTCAGCATTCAAAAAGGGACGATTATTAAAAATTAACAGTGCTTGAAACAAATAATCTCTCAATGTTTATATTTATTGTCAGTTAATTTTCGTAATTGATCTTTAAGCAAACCATTTATTCTCTCGATAAGACCCACTGCCTGTGGATAATATGGTATATGAAGCACCCATTCGATGTTATTCTCCACACAAAATTCCTGCACCAATCTTCCCTTAAAATGGGATGCATTATCAGATTGAATTTGAAATGGAACACCATAATAGAGTATAATCAATTCCAATGTTTTAATGGTATTCACTTGGGTAGCTCGCTTACAGGGAAAGGCCACTAAAAGGCCACTGTATGTGTCAACAATGGTGCAAACATATTGGCAGTTTTTACTCATAGGGAGTGGACCAATATAATCAATCTGCCAAATTTGAGCGGGCAATTTTCCTCAATGTAAATGTCCTTTAACAATTTGGGGTACTTTTCGTTGTCTAGAATGTTGACAGATAGGACAATGCAATATTGTGTCTTTAATCAAATTTAAAGGAATATAAATTCCTCGATCTGCAGCCCACCTGCTAGTGGCTCTCTCTCCAAAATGTCCTGCTTTCTGGTGGGCCCATTTCGCCAATCCCGCCAAATCAGAATCTTGCGTGTCCACCACTGCCTCAGCAATTTTAGATTTCTCATCTGCAATGTTATAAAAAAATATGTCAAGGGAATCTATCGGGGTATGAGCATCCACATGAAAGATTGTAACAGTACTTTGTGGGAGCATTTCCCAAATTTCTTGCCATAATTCTTTTCCCCACAGTTCTTTAGAATGCAATTCCCAATTATCAGAATGCCAAGTTGGTAGCCAAACCGCCAGTCCATTAGCAGTGGACCAGGAATCAGTAAAAATGTGACATGTATCAGGTAACTCTTGTTTTAAAACTTGGTAAACAGCATATAATTCATCAAATTGACTGCTCTTTCCTTCACCAGTTGTACTCAGCAATTTTTGTGTGATGGGATAATAGGACACTGCCTTCCAGTGTCTTTTCTCTCCTATGTACCTCGCTGAACCATCCGTAAACCACACATGGTTTCTGTCCTCCGCGGACAGATAATCAAATGGCTTACCCCACTTAACAGGGGATTCCTGTACTAAAGGTACGGAGCAATCACTCCCAGTCTCAATCGATGGCGCCTGCGCCACTTGCTCATGTAATGATGCTACACCTTTCGGTCCCACACGTGCCCTGTCTTGTATGTATCATTTCCACTTAATCACACTCGCCTTTAGAGCATGTCCAATTCGATGAGTTTTCGGCGAACTCAAAACCCACTGCATAATAGGAATTTCAGGTCTCAAAATCACATCATGTCCCAAAGTCAATTGCTCGGTATCCACCACAGCCCAATAACATGCAAGCAACTGTTTCTCAAAAGGTGTATAATGTTCACCAGCATCGGGTAACTTTTTAATCCAGAAACCTAATGGTACTATATTTCTGCCTTGTTTTTGCCACAAACTCCAATTTGCATAGAGACCTTGCACGGACACATTCAAATCCACATCACCATTGCACACAGGCCACAAATCCAAAGCATACTGAATCGCTTCTATTGCCAGATTAAACGCATCCTGCTGTGGTTTACCCCATTCAAACACATTCTTTTTACAAGTGACTTTGTATAAAGGGGCCAATATCTGACTCAAATGTGGAATATGCTGACGCCAAAAGCCAAATAAGCCAATAAAGCTTTGAGCTTCTTTCCTATTTCTTGGAACTGCAAAATCAAGAATTTTCTGCTTCACTTGTGGAATCACCTCTCTGTGACCTTCATGCCAATTGATGCCTAAAAATTTCAAATTTTGGGATGGACCTTGCAATTTATCGGGATTGATTTCCCAACCTTTTTCGCGTAAGAGATCAATGATTTGATCTAACTGGGTCTGGACTTGGTCTTGTGTCTCACCTTGAATCAAAATGTCGTCAATATAGTGACATATCTGAATTTGCGGATGTACAGGTACTTCAGACAAATGTTCCGCCACCAGCCAGTGACAAATCGTAGGACTGTGTACATAGCTTTGGGGAAGACTTCTAAACGTCATTTGACGTCCATTCCATGTAAAACTGAATTGTTCCTGACACTCGGGGGCAATTGGAATTGAAAAGAAAGCATTGGCAATATCAATAGACGCATACCATGTTCCTGGATGCTTTTGAATTCTTTCAATTAAAGTAATGATGTCTGGTACTGCAACAGTCAAAGGGGGTGTATATTTATTCAATTTGCGGTAATCAACAGTCATGCACCAAGAATTATCACTCTTAAGCACGGGCCAAACGGGATTATTCCAAGCAGAAGTAATCGGAGTTATAACTCCTGCATCAACCAAATCCTGAATCGTAGCACTAATTTCTTCATGGCCACCTGGGATACGATACTGCTTTTGGGAGACAACCTGTGTAGCCTGAGGAATTTTTATAGGGGCATTCTTAAGCGACCAACTCGTACAGGTCTGGACGATATATAATTTTTACTTCCAAATTGATAACAGCCGTCATCTAAATGCAATGTCATTCCTTTCAAAATGTCAATTCCAATTATGTATTCCAGAAGTGGCACAACTAATACAGAATATTCTTGTCGGGGAATTCTACCTATTCTCATTTCAAGTGTAGTTTGCACTGCGGGGTTTCCTTTCCACCTAAACCAGTAATTGTAAAAAACTGACCTTTAAATTTCTTTGATTTTCCATGAATAAGAGTGGCCTCCGCTCCGGTATCTACCAATGCTCGGGCCCTTTGGATATTACGATGTTTCCAAAAAATTTCAATATCTACATAGGGTCCATTATCTTTGCGAGCCCACCTGCGTACTGGAGCTTGACCTATTTCCTAGTCATTTTTACTGCGTTCTGTTAACCAGGACAAATCAGGGTAAATGCTCTCATATTTCTTGGGTGTTAAAACATCATTTTCATATCCATCTCCATTACGAAATGGATTCCTGTCATCTGTATGGTATTGTGAATTTCGATCGGAAAGTCTGTGTCGATCCTCCCTTCTACTCAACTCGGGGGACTGATCCCTTTCATCTCTATATCTGCTGTTAACACGGTCATCTCTCCCCCTTTCTTTTTCCCCTTCTCGCCCTCTCTCTTTTTCACGGCGAGGGGACACATCACGCTCATACCGTCGTTCATCACGACGATCAGAATCATCACGACGTCTGTCGTCTCCACTATCATCAGAATATCCACGATCACAATCATTCTTTCGCACACGTCGGGCACCCTCCTTTCGATCCAAACCACGATTGTGAAACATGTCCCACAAGCGATTATTAGGTTCACCATCAATGTCTTCCTTTTTCACACCATCAGCCAACAGTGCAAGAAACATATCACGTCTAGAGAACTTATAATCTCCAGCAGTATGACCCTCAGGTCTGGACTGTCTCTTAGGTTTAAACCAATCACCCAACTCACCAAGCAGATGGACAGATTCAAGCACCATAGACAAAGGATTGCCAGTTTGATTGATCAACAAAGTAAGTCATCATAACCTGTTTATAAGCAACAGGGGAAGAACGGATGATGCGATTGCGCACAGAAGATGTTAACAAACCATCCAACAATCTGTCAGCTGTACTAAAAAAAATCGCAGTTTTCATCACCTCCTCTTTCAGCCGTTGCGCCGCATCGCGCAAGGTGTACCACGGCTTTTCATTCACAGGCCAATCAGATTCAGTAGGGTATTTGTGATTACAGCCATCAGTTGCTAATTGGAGCAGACTAGTCTGACCGACACCATTAAAATTTCGAAAATGATCTTGTACAGTAGAATCGGAACTCAAATAACAAAATTTCATGGCATCTCCTGCATCTAACATGATACCTGCAGCGCCTAACTCATAAAGGCGCACCATCCACGTAAGCAAGGCCTCAACAGGCCGTTGTCGAAATCGTTGCAAAGTGTCACTAACTTCCTGTTGTGTAAAATCTTCTAAACTATCCAAAGGAATACCATTTGGATTACCAGGGGCTTGTTGTAATTTCCGTTGAAAAACCGGATGCGCAGAAACCTCCAGACAAGCATCAGAAGAAGCCCGATCCATAGATTTAGAGGGACAATCAGAATGAGAAATGTCATTACAATGAGAAGAGCGACCACGGTCGCTGGAATCATCATGTTTGTCACAAGAAGCAGATTTACAGTCATGCCCGGAGCGAGAAGGCTCGCGCTTGTCAGACTCCTCAGCCGAGGAACCAGAATCATTCGAGTCCCAGATATTACCGTCCCATTCATAGGGGTTCCAGTCCAGTCCGGCTTTCGCCACAACCATACGCACCTTCCGTTTACAAACACGACCACGACGATTCTTATACTTGTATTTCGCAATTCGAACTGCAGCCCTTTCGGGTATTGTCTGATAAGTTTCAAGTTTGTCGGCAAGCAATTTATTTTGACATCGCAAAAGAGTATGAGCATTTTGCACTTCAACAAACTTTTCTTCTATATCCACATATTGTTTCTGTAATTTAAAAAATTTCTCATGTACAATCCTGTACGCAGTTAAAACAATCCAACCTCTGCGTCCTAAAATAGAAGCACATCACCCTTCACTACCGGCGCTTTCTGCAAACAAGTAATCACATTAGCCGGCTCCACCAGCTCCCAACAAGAACTCTAATTTTCACTCAAACCAGTAGAATCGGCCCACTCACGGGCCAAGGCCTCGTAAGGCGTTGATTCCCAGCAGGGAATTTCAACAGGCAATTTGAAAGTAGATTTCGATTTCCGCAAAAACATTTTGACAAACCAAAAAAAATATATATACAACTATAAACAAATAATATACAAAATAAACTTCGTACAAGCCGAGCGCAAACCAACAAGATAAAAACAATACAGCGCACACAGGCTTCGTAAACAGTTCGTGACGCCAGATGTAACGACCGTATTCTCGGACCAGATAGAATCAGCTCACCAGAGCACCACCAACCCAGCCGAAACGTAATCACCTACCTCCTTAGGACCTATTTACAACAGGTATCTATGTTTCCTACCCAAGGATGGGGAATTGGCAATTAACATGCCTAAATCTTCTACAATACCACACCCATACCATATAGTCTCACGGCAACTCAGACCCAGACTATTCTACCCTAGGGCAGTTCTGATTACTTACCATTACACACTGACTGCAACCAGTGCTCGCTCAAGCCACAATCCTGTGGGTATAAGCATCAGTATCCCCCCTGATGCTCTCTCTCTCTCTAATAGTCAAGCCACAATCTTGTGGGTATACGCATTAGTGTCCCCCCTGATGCTCTCATTAACGCCGCCTTACAACGACGATCACTTTCCTATGAATACCGTTAGCTCTTCATGTTGGGAAATTTCTCACTATTCACTAGAGGTACAATACTACAATCTTATGGATCACACAAGAATGGCCAAATTACACGGTGTACAACTTATTCTCTATTTCAAGGGCTTCTCTCTCCCTCATTATTCAGTTACCATTTACCTGATCGGGGGTAGCGTCCGTTCGTGCAACAGCACCTGACTAGAAGAACAGGTTACCTTTACTATACAAGAACAAGAGGCACATACTGGTTCACTAAGAACTGGGGTACTTTATTATAATAATAACAATAACAATATAATACTATACTATAACATATAGCCTGCAAAGGAAAATGAAAGGTTAGAATGTGTGCACGCTAAGAAGAAAGGGTCGACGTCACCTTATTAATATGAAGTCTGGACTCAGTAGTCATCTGGGTTCCCTTCTCGTCTGTGCCTTGGCTCGTCTTAGGGTCACACTTCTGCAGTCACAGATACACGTCTGCACCGCTATGCTCTGTCTCCTCCGCTTCCCTCCAAGTCACTGGAACCTTCCTCTCATCAGCTGCTTTCTTTCTGGCTGTTCTGCACTACTCCTCTCTCCTCTCAATCACGGACCATCTTCACTTCTCGGCTTCGATCTTATAACTCAGTTTCTGTCACGCTGGTATTCGTTCCCTCAACTAACTACTTCACTCTGTATGCTCTGATCTTAATGTCAAAGCTCGTCAGCTGCTCCAACTAAAATAACTTCAATCTTTCTAAGAGAGTATCAGCTTCTCGATCTTTCTCGGACTTCAAAATGGAGACTGCCTGCCTTGGAATAATTAATGGCATTGATGCTAACGACTAGCTGCCGCCTACAGACTGACTAACTCACTGCCTCATGCTTTCACTAATATGGAAGCTTGTCCCTTCATGGAAAGTTACGGCCAGTGACCTGCCACCCACCAAATTCTTGTACCTCCCCGTACCAAGGACACGTTCTCAGCCGGCCGGCCTGATGTTATGTCTTCAACACGGAGAAAAATACAGTCTTTCGATAAGGGCCAGCCTGAGCCGGTTCTCTCCAAGCGAACAACACCTCGTAACTAAAACATTACATTTGACCTAGAAGCATCTCAAGCTGCCGGGGCAGAAAGAAAGATGGAGTCTCTCCCGTTTGAGGCCTACAAGGCCCGAAATAAGCATAACTCCATGGGAAGTATACTAGCACTCTTACAAAAGGACGGATTATCACAAATACTAATGAATCTATCCCCTAACATAAGTTTATAAGCCCTGATCTAAGGAAAAGGGTACAGGATTGTATCAACACGCCTTGTGAATAGGCTCTATTTACGGTTCTAATCCTTCTATTAGAATGATAGTAGACTAAAGTCACCTCCAATCACCTACCCTCAAGAAAGGGCCGAAAAAGTCGGTCATAACAACAGTATATTGTAAAGTTCGTCTTACACAATATATCTCTTCCTAGCGAATTAACAGGACTACTGTCGCACACCACAAACCGATGCATATCCTTGTATGTCCCAATCTCTATTTCAACTGCTTTTGTCAAGGGAGTATTTATTTGTCTTTTGGCTACACCTACAACCTGGATTGTTTCACCCAAGAGAGGAAGATTTTGAATTTCCACTGATCTAACAGTAGAACGGGTAGCACCAGTGTCCACCAGAAAAGTTATTTCAACATCATTCACCTTTCCACTCACAAATGGACCTGACTGATCTACCTCTAGAGTAGCTCCAAGCATACACTCTTTTTTCTCCCTCAGGCACCGTCAGAAACTTTCATCGGGCTCACTGCCATTCTCTTCTTGCAACCAATATTCCGGACACGCATTTACCCTTTGCAGTCTTTTTACCTGCTCACCTCCGCTGAATCCTGTCTCTGCACTGTACTTCTGCTGATTTCCACTATTTGGCAGTGGCGGTTGTGGCACCTGACTTCACTGATTTGCTATCTGCTGTTGCTGTGACTGCTGCTGATTTACCTCAAACTGCACCTGTGGATTCAATGATTTATGTTACCCATTAACTCTAGGTGGACATTTACACTCTCATTTCCAATGCCCTACCTTGCCGCTATTAAAACATTGTGTTTGCGACCGCGCCCAATCCGCGCCAAAGGTGCGCCAAAGGTAAGCCCGTCTACGCCCGTCCGCGCCTGGACCGCGCCCAGCGCCAGACCCCCTGGCCCCCCTCCCTCCCACCCCGCCCGCATTACCTACGATGCCACCACGCTCCTAGCACTTAACCCCGGTCGCGCCCCCAACTGCGTCCAAGCCGCTCCCGGACACACCCATGGACCTTTCTCCTGCTACTCCTGCAAATTCAGCGGCACCGACAACATCTCCGCTACGACCACACCACAGACTCCCGACCCCAACCACCTACAATGCATCCTTCTCAACACCCGCTCGGTCCACAGACACGCCATTGACCTATGGAATCTACTAGACACCATCTCTCCAGACGTCGCCTTTCTAACGGAAACTTGGATGAACGCCTCCTCCGCCCCTGACATCACCATTGCCATCCCTGAAGACTATAAGATCACTCGCAAGGACCGTACCGGCCACACAGGAGGAGGAATCGCTATCGTCCATAAGAAATCAATCCGCATCTCAACCAGCTCTGACGCCAACCTCGCCAACTCCGAACACCTTCACTTCCTGATCCACATCGACCCCAAGACCACACTCAGAGGCACCCTCCTCTACAGACCACCAGGACCCCGCGCAAAATTCAGTGAAGACATCACGGACTTCATCACTCCACACGCGCTCCCCTCCAAAGACTACATCCTTCTGGGAGACCTCAACTTTCACCTTGAAAAGATCAACGACCGCAACACCACCACCCTCTTGGACAACCTCGCCAACCTCGGACTTAAACAACTGGTCACTTCCCCCACCCACATCGCAGGTCACACACTCGACCCCATCTTCACCTCCAGCAATCATGTCTCCTTCAGCCACACTACGGATCTCCTCTGGACTGACCACAGCTGCGTTCACTTCACCTTCAACAAGCCAAAACCCATCAACCACCTCCAACCAACTCTGCAAAGAAACTGGAACAAAATCACCATCGACCAGATCTCCTCATCGCTCCTTCTAAACACCCCAGCCCACTCTTCTAACCCAGACCAAGCCGCCGCTAACTTCACCCTATGGTTATCCAACACCGCCGACACCTTAGCACCACTGAAAAAACGTCAAAGCAAACCTGGCAACAAGAAGGCCTCATGGTTCAACGATGATCTTAAGAAGTCCAAGAAACTCTGCCGCTCCCTTGAAAAGGCCTGGAAAAAAAACCCAACCACTAGCACCAAGGACGCCTTCAAAAACGCCACCCGCACACACCACCAACTAATCCGAAAGGCCAAGAAAACAGCATTCAAGGATCGACTTGACAACAACGCCCACAACAGCAAGGAACTTTTCAACATCGTCAAGGAATTTTCCAATCCCTCGGCCAACTCCAACGACATCACCCCCTCTCAAGCCCTCTGCGACTCCCTAGCCTCATTCTTCCACAACAAGATTGCAGACATCCACAACAGCTTCGACAACCAACCCGGAGACCAACCCGCCCAACCATATGCTGAACATTCTCCCCCCGTGAACACCCTTAACGACTGGAACCCAAACTCCACTGAGGACACCATCCGCCTGATGAACTCCATCCACTCAGGATCCCCCACAGACCCATGTCCTCACCACATCTTCAACAAAGCAGACTCCGTCATAGCACCGCACCTCCGAGACGTCATCAACTGCTCCTTCAACTCCGCAACCTTCCCTGAGAGCTGGAAACACGCTGAACTCACCGCCCTTCTGAAAAAACCCACAGCGGACCCCACCGAACTCAAAAATTACCGCCCCATCTCGCTCCTTCCATTCCCGGCAAAAGTAATCGAGAAAGCTGTCAACAGCCAGCTCGCCGCTTTCCTCGAAGCCAACAAATCCCTCGACTCCTCACAATCTGGCTTCCGAGCTAAACACAGCACTAAGACCGCCCTCATCGCAGCAACAGACGACATTCGAACTCTACTGGACAATGGAGACACAGTCGCCCTCATCCTCCTCGACCTCTCTGCAGCCTTCGACACAGTCTGCCACAGCACCCTTTTACAACGCCTCAGTAACATCGGAATACAAGGAAAAGCACTTGAATGGATCACCTCGTTCCTCTCCGGAAGAACCCAGAGAGTCCGCCTTCCACCATTCAAGTCCGAGGCCACTGAAGTCATCTGTGGCGTACCACAAGGATCCTCACTCAGCCCCACCCTCTTCAACGTCTACATGAGCCCCCTCGCGACCATCGCCCGCCAACACAACCTCAACATCATCTCTTACGCGGATGACACTCAACTAATCCTTTCTCTCACCAATGACCCCAGCACCGCCAAAACTAACCTACACGAAGGAATGAAAGAAGTTGCCGAATTGATGAAACACAGCCGTCTGAAACTGAACTCAGATAAAACAGAAGTCCTCATATTAGGTACATCCCCCTCTGCATGGGACGACTCTTGGTGGCCGGAAGCCCTTGGAAAAGCACCCATCCCGACAGACCTCGCACGGAACCTAGGCGTCATCCTGGATTCTTCACTCTCAATGAACAGACAAGTCGGCGCCGTATCCTCATCCTGCTTCAACATTCTTCGCATGCTCAAAAAACATTTTGCTGGATCCCCACCGAAACCAAGAAAACAGTCACCCATGCTCTGGTAACGAGCCGACTGGACTACGGAAACACCCTCTACGCAGGTACTACCGCTAAACTCCAGAAGAAACTCCAACGAATCCAAAACGCCTCAGCCAGAATCATATTAGACATCCCGCGCAACGAACACATCTCTGGCCACCTGAAAGACCTCCACTGGCTACCCGTCAATAAGAGAATCACTTTCCGACTGCTAACCCACGCACACAAATCACTCTACGACATCGGACCAGAATGCCTCAACTCACGACTGTCCTTCTACACCCCCTCCCGCCAACTACGTTCTTCCAGCCAAGCCCTCGCCACCGTACCTCACATCAACAAGACCACCATGGGAGGCAGATCCTTCTCATACCTGGCTGCTAAAACATGGAACTCACTCCCTACTTACCTTCGCCTTACCCAGAACCACCTAGCATTCAGAAAGCAACTTAAAACGTGGATATTTGACAAATAATCCTCCTCCCCTTCCTAAGCGCCTTGAGACCCTCTGGGTATGTAGTGCGCTATATAAATTCTTTGACTGGACTTGTTTTCATTTTCATTTCATCAATGTTTCCCACCAATTTAGGTTTGCCTTTAAACCCACTCTGATCCCCCGCATTCTTGTTCTGCATCTGTGCCACTTGTTGTTCTGCAACTTTCACTTGTGCCCAGATAGCTTTCTCTTTTAATTTCTTTTGTTTCGCTTCAATCTCTTCACTACAATATTTTGCTTGTCTCAATATCTTGTCTACAGAACTCGATTGTCAATCCATCATGCTATGTCTAATCATATCTGAAATTTCTGGCCTCAATCCATATATAAATCTATACACAAAATGACTCATGTCTTTCTCTCTTAATTCCTCATAACCACTGTACTGTTTGAAAACCAAAAACCTTTCATAAAAAGAATGCACAGTTTTTTTTTCGGCTCCTGGGTGGCCTATTTATCTTTACCCAATCAGTCTCTTTTGGAGGTATTTTGTTTTTCAACCACACTATCACTTGTTCATAGTTTCTCATCACATCCGGTGATGGAGCTCCTGTCTTTGCATCCCTAGGATACTCTTCCCTTGGCCAATCCACAGATATTTCACATTCTGTCCACAAATCTGCTGGCACCACTCTGTCCAATAATCCTTCTAAATCAATCCACAATACCTTTCACACCTTCACAAATCTATCAACTTGTCGGTACCATTCTACTGGTTTTTCTCTTAATCTAGGGAAATCATTTGTAAATGACAATATATCTTGTCTGCTCCAAGGAACATGTACATATCCTCCTCCAGGAACTTCTCTCATAGGGAATTCAGTTACCTCTGTTTCTTTATCTCTAACTGGAAAAGCTAACGTTGATTTATCACTATTCTCCTCTTTCTTCTTTACCCATTTGACTCGCCATTTGCCTACATCACCCAATTTTTGCAAAAGCACAATTAAATCTTTCATCTGAATTAATCTTCCAGCAGTATTCATGTTCTCAATGTCTCTTTCTGCAAAATCCACTCTATAAGTTTTCTGCAATGATTTTATTTTTGCAAACTCTATTCCATATTCACTTGCCACTTCTTCCAATTGATCATACATTGTTTTAGCTCTCCATGTTATACTTTTACATAAAAACATGAGCTCATCATCCTGGTAATTCTTTAATCTATCTGTCCCAATCGTTCCAATTATTAATTCCTCCATATCTACTTTTAGTTTGGCCACATCAGATCTTTTGATTCCTGCTCTTTTAATTTTAGCGTTTTAATCCATTCACTCAATTCTCTGTCTGTTGGATCTCTAGGTGTTTGTGTTAAATCTATTTTGTCTGTACTTCTCTCTGGAGTTGCAGAGTCAGATTCTGCTCCTGTTGGGAATGCGCATGACAAATTTTTATTAAAAGTTAATTCTAGTGGATTTACACCTGTATTCTGTCTTATTTCTGATAAATCTGGATAAGTACTTTCTCTCGCTCTCTGCAAACTTTGTTGTAATGGGATTGTTAGTCTCGGTTCTCTTATTTTCTGATCATCAAATACTGGTATCACAGGTCCTATCGTTACTGGGACAGTTACAGCTTTCATATTTCTAGTTAGATTCTGAACTAACTCATGTGCAGATCGTTCATATTCAGACATACTTGGCTGCTCATTATTTTGTCTTTCTGGACTCAGAACAATCCTGTGTAAATCATTACTTCGCACAGGTGAACCTGGAATTCTAGCTTCTCCTATTGGTGTACTCAGGACATATCTCGTTTCTACTCTTTCAGGAAAATCTCTAAAATTTGATGGCTGTTCTGGTGTTTCTTTAACTTTTTCTTCTATCATTTGGGCATTCGGAGTAGTCCGTAAAGGACTTGGTTGATATGGTGGCAGTCTTCTATTTAATATTTCCTCTAATACAGCATCCTCTGATTCACTATCACCATAGCCTTGATTCCCTGAATCAATATTCCTTCTTTTCTCTACACTTTTTTGTCCCTCATATTCTTCTACTACTCTGACGTGATACATGCCATCACACATATTGCTATCTCTCCATCTCCGCATCCTAGTCTCATGGGTTTCTCCCCACAAATCTCTACCTCTACCTCTCGTTCTAAGATGCCTGCTCAGCATCTCACTTTCCATTTGATGCATCTCATCCTCCCACTCAACCAATTCTTCAAACTGAGTTGGTCTAGGTCTCGGTTCAAGTTTCATTATTTTGTCTCTCAAATTCCTCAAAATTGATACATCAAACAATCCTTCCTCTGGAAAGGCTAACACACCATCATCCTTGGTATACTGTATCCAATTATCCAACCAAAAACACACGTATGATATCCATATATCGACAACATGTAAGAAGCAGGTGTTTTCGGCGAAGGAAGTATTTTTCCCTCTATTGTAACTACCTCCTTGTCTTTTACAAACACATTTTTCAGTCTTCTAAACCATGAAGGTTTTTTCTTGTCATCGTCATAATAATATTATGAAATTTTCGAAAAACGTTCCCTTATCTCAGAAGATTGCGTACTATTCTGTTGCTGATTCCGTAACACCAACCTATTACAGCGCGGTTTGCACTAATGCACCACTAAGAACACGATGCGTTACTATAGTGCTTAACCAATAGCTTCTGCTGCTTTCTGTGATGAACCAATCAGCTCCTACTCTGACTTGGTCACGCGGACCAATCCCAGCGCAACACTTTTGACGTCACCAGCGCTCCGGCTTCTGCAGCGCCGCCTGACCCCTCCTTTACACGTTTTTTTTCAGAAAGCCGTATTTACATAAATCAGTTAGTAACTTACACAAAACAATTCCACTAATCTGTTTCGCTATTAAAGGGATAGAATTTTCAATCGCACAAGTATTCTGTAACCGTAGTAGACGACGCTTATCTCCTCTGAATTTTTAGATTCGCCAATAAAGCAACACTACTGGCTTTACCCTTCTATCAGGCAATAACGATCTCGCTTCTCCAGGAAAGCACATACAGAGATCTTTTTCACCTCATTAGAGACAATCCCAGAGTTTCACTTGAACTTGTATTGCAATTACATTTACACACGTTCATACAGAAAACCCTAGTCATATATACATAAAATCTGTGTTACCAGTAGGCAGCGCGTCCACTAACCCACCACAGAATTCCTCTATTGTTAGCAAAAGAGAAACGCCACTCCCTTTACCCTTCAATCAAGCTCGGGTTAAGACCTATTACTCTCCCAGCAGTAAGTTTTAGTCGGGAAGCATGGAATGATCCCTATACTTGAAGGCTGAAATTTCATAGACTGTCCTCACTATACATTTATCCTTTCACACCTAAGGTCCCTAAACAGTGATATACGTCAATACCACCGCAGTATATGACAATAATACTTCTTTGAAACAGACTAATGCACTGTGTGACTTAACCTTGCCACACTTCCTCCACCTGCAGTTGGAGGCACTGGCTTCACCCTACTCTATGAAGCCTTTCCAAGACCACATTTAACATAGTACAAACTCAACAGATATTAATCATAATTCCGTACATCAAATTGTATATAGCACTTTATACATAACCCTAGCTAATTTCCTTAGCAACCACTACTCTGCTACCAAGCTAATACTGCTCCAGCGCGGCTCCAGAAATTATTTCTAATCATCACTCATCATTTCCCTGAAACCTTTAAACACTCAAAACATGCACCAGTGAAGCCCATAACACTGCGCATTTACCCTGTTCATTTACACTTGGCTTCAAGGCTTCTGGTGAATCGCAATAGAGAAACTGTAACATTTGGTGGAGCGTCTAAAACGTATTTAATATTTACACTAAAAGTTCAAAACAGTTTACCATGGTTCATATTAAACACTTATATTCAGACACACCACCACAATGGCAATGGATCTGCTAGAACGAAAATTAGGCTTAGGAAGAAACAAAGACCAGCTTTTAATTCTTCATTTATCTAATTTTTATTCAAAGCAAACTTTTAGTATGTCCAACATTATGCATTTATTTATTATTTATTCAATAATTCTTAAACTTTATTTCAAAAACATGATCATTTTATTAAGAGCTCAGAAAAATTGCTTTATTAAAGAATTCAGTAAAGTTTTAGCAAAGAACAGATAGTTCCAAATTCAATCTCTCCTAACATCCCTGACTAACACCCTCATCTTATCCTAACAGTCCTGCAAAGCAAACAAATAGGAAAAACATAAGAGTTCTTACATCCAGGAATCGGTCAGCAAACAGGCAGCATCTCAGATAGAAATGGAAAAAGTGACCCAACCTTACAAGTCCAGGGGTTTTTATACCTTATTTTTCAACCTAATCTGTCTGGAAAAGTAACTAACATCACCATCTTGTGTTCTGATTGGATAAATTCGGGTGGATGTGCACTTCCTCACCATTACAGCATTTGTTATTCACATGATTCAGCTAATATTATAAACGTCTTTTGTTTAAGCAGTCCGTGGCCTAGGCACAGTGCATAGCAACATTGCCCTTCTTTCCCATGGCTTTGAAATGCACTTATTCATGCTTGGCACTCATCCTAGGTTCCGGTGATGCAACCTTGAACTTCTCCCTCAAGCACAGTCAGCTCACTTGCGCTGGCAGAAATCTTTGACGCGCCTGCGCAGACCAATACCCACTCGCAGTAGCTCAGAGCAGCCATTTTCTCACTAGGCCTCACAGGCCACATTCGGAACTATCATAGAAACAAACAGAAATCTATGTTAATTTTAATAATGAAACCCATTCTGTTTACCTCCTCCATGCTAATGTTTCCCATTAGTCGTTACCTAGCAATATGCCACACAAATGCGTTTTATACTTACATAATCGACCCTCTCTTTTCACAAAACATATACAAAAGCACATTTAAATAGCATTTTGTTTATATTGAAGCAATGCATTAGTTCACAACACAACAACAAGACATATTAGCTAGTATTATTGCAACATATATATATATTTTTTTAAATTTGTTTTTATTGTTGCATCATAACACCTGGATACAAAGTGGACCGATTGCCGGCGTGGCGTCAACATTCAGCCACGGTCAGCCGTGCGCGCAACTTTTCTGAATACAAACTCGTGGTAATTGTCATTTCTTCCAGTAAACAGTACAGAATAATCAGATATGTCATCAGGCTGGGGTCTTGGTATCATGCTCCGTAAGGGGGGAAGGAGAATACTAGTGGGTACGTGAATTCCCGCCTTGATGGCGTAGGATCGGGGTCTGTACAGTTTTAATAACGGTATTACCAGTATCTGTGGGGACAGAACTGTGGGAGGGAGCATATAGGCGTTGGCAAGAGCTCGGTAGAGGAAAACAAGTATTGGGTGTCGGGAGACAAGGGGTTCCCTCAGTGTGCACTCACGTTAAGATAGAGCAATCAGAGAGTGAGGGCATTCCGTGTCTGTGAGTAGTCGGTGGTTGGTGTGGGGACGGGGCCATGGCCAGGGACTACGTGCACATTCTAGTGGGGGGGGGCAGGTCTTCTGTGTGCAGGGTCTGCCGGAAGCCATGCAGGAGCATGGCCCATTCCATAGAGATGGGATGCTTACGCGCACATCTGGCTTCCTCTTCCCTAAGGGCGTCCTCCTCCGCCACCGCCCACTTACAAACCGCCCCGTCCAAGCTGCTATAGGGGGGCCTTCCGGAGATCGCCAGTGCATAGCTATGCATCTGTTTGCCAGCAATAGCGCCAAGGACACAAAGCGCCTGTGCACCGGGTCTCGTTTAGGGACATGGAAGATGCCTAGTGCACTGGATTCCCAGGAGGCTAGTGATGTGAGACCTGTAAGATCTGCCAGTGTGTCGTGCACCGTTTTCCATAGGGAGTGGAGGTCGGGGCAGCTCCAGAACATGTGACGAAAATCTGCATCAGGGGATCGACATCTGGGGCACAGGAATTGTGTAGAAGGGTAAAACCGCTGTAGGCGTGCTGGGGTGAGGTATGCCCTGTGTAGTATATAGTATTGAAAGTTTTTGAATCGAGCATTCCTAGAGACGCGTTTCGGGGCCTCGAGCGCCTTGGTCCACTCTGTGTTGTGAAGTGCGCGACCGATGTCTTCCTCCCACGTGGCCAGTAGGGCCGTCAGGGGGACGTGCGAGAGTTCCTGAATTGATTTATACAACCAGGTGACCAAGTGGCGTCCCACTCCCATGTGCAGGATAGTATGTATTACTGGATGTGTGTCTGGTTCGCCTGCCCTTAGATTACAGTAGGGACGGAATCCCTCGAGTAGTTGCCGATGTCTGAGGCATTGACCTGGGGGAAGTTCATACTCTGCAACCAACCGATCGATTGACTTCAGTTGTCCTTCCTCGAAGAGCGACTCCATATCCGTGACGGCACAATGTGTCCATTCGGTAAGCATTGGCGCTGAGAAATAGGAGTCCCGTCTGGGGCAGCCTACCAACGGCAGCAACGGGGAGTATGGGGTTCTACTGGGGGCCATCCGGTGGATCCGCATCATACATTGACGCACTATCGCGACCTGAAGGGGGTATGTGCGCCGGGGTTTGGTGCCCGGGAGAAGACGGGTGAGCTCCGGGATCGGGACTCTACCGGTCGGGGTGAAAGTCTCCTGAGTGTAACGGTCCGCCGTCCAGTACGACCGCCACTGAAGCTGCGCCGCTAGGAAGTGGGACTCGAAGGAAAGCGCTCCGAGCCCGCCTTGTGTTGTGGGAAGTTGGAGGGTTTTCAGGGCCACTCTGTGTCAATTCGTGCCCCAAATAAGGGTACCTAGGAGAGAGTTGAGGTCCCGGAAGAAGGATCTGGGCGTCACCACCGGTAGGTTTGTGAAGTGGTAGAGAAGTCTGGGGAGCATCACCATTTTGGCCAGGGCTATCCGCCCTACCGGGGCCAATGGGAGCTTGTTCCAGAAGGTGACCGTCGGGCGCAGGTTAGCGAGCACTTTACGGTGATTGGCGTCGAAGATGTCTGCCTGAGAGTGGTACAGGTGGACACCGAGGTACCGGGGAGCTTCCGCGGACCATGAGAGTCTGTGGGTTCCTAGCTCAACGTCACAGGGAGGTACGTGCGGGTGGAAAGGATAGATCGTGGATTTGTCCCAGTTCACCTGGAGTCCCGAGGCGTCTGCGAACTCAGTCAGAACCACTCCTATGGGAGTTAGATCCGCTTCGATATCCCGGACATATATAAGGAGGTCGTCCGCATACATAGAGACGCAGTGTGTGTTGTTCGCGAGCGGGATGCCCCAGTGTATCCCCTCCCGGCGCAGTCGGACCGCCAGCGGTTCAACGGCCAGAGCCAATAGAAGAGGTGACAGGGGGCACCCCTGTCTCGTACCTCGGCGAACCTCAAATGCAGAGGAGATGTGTTTCCCAATCCGCACTCGCGTTGTTAGGTCGGTGTACAGGAGACGAGTGTATGCCATGAGTGTCGGGCCGACTTTGAGACGACGTAGGGTCGCAAAAAGGTACGGCCAGGTGAGGGTGTCAAACGCCTTTTCCAAATCCATAATTAGGCAGGCGGCGCGGGGGAATCTGTCCCGAACCTGATCCTGTACATGGAAGACGCGGCGGATGTTCTGTGAGGTGTTTCTGCCCGGCACGAACCCACATTGATCTGGGTGGACCAGTGGGCATATGACCTGGCTGCCAGGATTTTCCCGGGGGTCTTACAGTCTGCCGACAGGAGCGTGATGGGACGATACGATCCTAGTTGGAGTGGGTCCCTGTGGGGCTTGGGGAAGGTCACAATTACGGATTCCCGCAGTGAACAGGGAAGCACCCCTAAGTGGAGGGCTGCCGCGAACATCCGAGCCAATCGGGGAGCCAGCAGGGTAGAGTACGTCAAGTAGTATTCTAGTGGGAAGCCGTCAAGCCCCGGGGCTTTATTCCGGGACAGGGCACGTAGTGCTTGGGTGACATCCAAGGGTGTTATTTTAGTGTCAAGTGTGCGCTTGTCTGCATCCGATATCGTGGGCAGTGTCAGTGGATCGAGGAAGTGGTCCACGAATGATGGAGTGTACCGGGTTGGGGCCTCGTATACCTTTGCGTAGTGGTGTTGGAACGCCAGAAGGATCTCAGCCTGGGATCGCACTAGTACGCCTTCCGGATTGATAATAGCCGTAATTGGTTTGGTCTCGGTGTCCTGCCTCGCCATCCAGGCAAGCATCGCTCCCGTTTTGTCCCGGTCTTTGTGGACTCTGGAGGCATAAGCCCGAAAATTGTATTTCCAAAGATCAGCGCAGGCAGCTTGGTACACCGATTTCGCCTCGGCCGTGAGCGCGACGTGTTCCTCTGAGTCATCGGTTTGTTTAGTGAGTGTAGCAAGGCGCTGTTCCGATGTTAGAAGTGTCTGTTCTAATGTGCTGCGAACCCCTGCAATTGTTTAATGCATTCCCCCCGTGCCACCACTTTAAATGCGTCCCATTCCACTAACGTCGACGAAGCAGAGTCCGTATTGTGTAGGAAGTAGTCCTGTATGCTGGTTTTGTTTGTGTCCCTGAAGACCTGATCTGATAAGCAGTCCTTCGGGAGGCACCAAGTGGGGACTGGTGGGTGTGGGGGGCACCAGATCAAGCGTAGAATGTGGGCGTCATGATTCGAGAGGATCCGACCTAGGTAGTCCGAAGATGTTACCTTTGGGAGAATGGGTGCAGAGCATAAGAACCTGTCCAGACGGACCCGAAGGTTGTGTGGTATCGAGCGGAATGAGTAAACACGGGTCAGTGGGTGCAAGTGCCGCCACGCGTCAGTGAGCCCCCAGTGTGTGGTCCAAGCTCTAAAGTGTTCCGCTTGTCGGGGGATTGGGGAGCCTGCGGGGGGTGGGTGTGATCGGTCTAGGGCGGGGTCCAGCGAGCAGTTGTAATCTCCCCCCAAGATCCATGGAATGGCAGTGAACTGGGCCAGGACTCCTGTGAGGTGATCCCAGAATTTATCTTGCTCAGTGTTAGGGGCATAAATGCTGCCCAGGAGGATCCCATGCCCGTCTAAGATTCCCTCTAATAGTGCGTACCTGCCCTCCCTGTCAACCACCCGTCTGAGTGTTCGAAAAGGGGTGCCCGGCCTAACCCAAATTAAGGCGCCCCGTGCAAATGCAGAGTATGTTGTGGCGCAGAAGGTCCCTCGCCATTTGGCCTGTAGTCGGCCCAGTTCGGCAGCGTTGGTATGTGTCTCTTGTAAAAGTGCTACGCAAGCTGACATACGTTTAATGTAGGAGTAAACGGAGTAGCGTTTGCTTGGTGTATGGAGGCCCCGTACATTCAGTGTGAGGATGTTAACGTCCGATCTTGGAGTCGCCATTGCTAAGATATCGTGCTCGTGTATGGGGCACCCTTGCAGTTCCCGAGGCCAGTGAGGCCCTGTGTTTCGCATGTGTCCCTGTGCGCCATGCTTCCATATGTGTGGGGGAGGGTCTAACGGGGGCAACAACAGGTTGAACCAAAGGTGGGTAACAGTCCCAATACCAGGGATATATCACCGGGGGTGGCATATCCAAACTAGAGTCCCACTAGGGGAGAAATATAACAAAATTCTGCGGGGGTGGCAGCGTGTGTTACTGCCGGGCTTATTCGCAGATCGGGCTGTTGTAGGAGAGATGTCTATTGCGCGTGTGCACATACAGCCAACTGGTTATGCATCTTTGGCGCACAAACATCGCATAGCGCATTAAACAACCAAGAAAAGAGGATACAGCAATCGTTCATCGGTTCATCATGAAGAGGTGCCAGGTTGGCCAGCCGGGGTAGCGTCCGTTGTATGCACTGCAAGGAGGGGGGATGAGATCGGACCAAATCCCGACATTGTGCCTTCGCTGTCCCGGTCCTTTTCAGGGGTGAACAGGTGTGGTTGGCTTTCTAGGTCCGATGCTTGGGGAGAAGTGTGCAGTTCAGTCACTGCCCTTAAGGCGTCACGCCTCTCCTGCATGATTTGCATGAGATCGGGTGAGCCCGAGGGTGAAGATGCTTGACTCTTGGAGGGGTCTGTCCAGGTGCGGTTCGTGCCTCGTCTCCTGGATCGTCGTGAGTCATTGTTGTGTCTCCGCTGGGGTCCGGGCTTAGGAATCAACGGGCAGTGGAGCTCCGCCCAATCCTGCGCCTCCTCCGCCGTGGTGAAGAATATGGCCTTCCCGTTATGGAGCACCTTAAGGTGGGCCGAGAACAATAGGGAGTACTGTAGATTGTTTTCGCGGAGACGTCTTTTAACCTCCAGATAGGTCGAGCGTTGCTGCAGTACCTCTCGGGCGTAATCCGGGAACACCATGACCTGTTGGTCTTCCACTTGCAGGGGGCCCGCCACCCGGGCCGCGCGGAGCACCGCATCGCGGTCTCGGAAATGTAGGAACTTAGCCAGCATAGGGCGTGGAGGAAGACCTGGTTTGGGTTTCCGGGAGGGGACCCTGTGAGCTCTTTCGATTGAGAAGTATGCTGACCGCTCCGACTCGGGGGTAAACGATCTGACCCATGATTCCATATAGGTTAGCGGGTCCGAGTTTTCAATCCCCTCCGGCAGTCCCAGGACGCGGATGTTGCATCACCTCGAGCGTCCCTCCAAATCGATCGTGCGCTCCTCAAGGGCCACCACTCATTGCAGGACCTCCTTCATGTCTGCTTCTTGCGTTTTCACCGTGGGTTGGAGTGTAGCCACGAATCGCTCTCCCTCCTTCACTCTGTCCACTAGTTTACGATGGTCATCGCGAATCAGGCTGATGTCCGTTGTGAGGACGCCAAATCGTTCCTCCATTGAAAGCCGGGACAGTTCAATAGCTGCCAACACCTGGTCCAGTTTCGTCGATAATGTGGGGTCCGCATTCAGCGTGTTTGCCTGTGTCCAGTTCCTTGTGTGCGGCATTTTCTCGATGGCCGTTTCAGGGACAGCGGTCATCTGCTAGCCCCTTGGTTTCCCCATTGGGCCGAGGGAGAGGGCGCCGCGTCGTCACGGAGTCCCGGAGTTGCGGGTCGTCGGGACGAATGCCAACCCAGTGGGGGTCGAGTAGCCAGTTCTCATTGGAGCCGAGGTACTACTGGGCTCGCCGCGGGGCCCCCCCGGTCCAGTGCTCGCCGGGGGTCCGGTGACTCCGGTGGTGAGGTGGGGGGGTTCTGCGTTGATATCGGCAGGCGCACAGCAGCAGGCCCACAACGAGGCAGATGGCCGGCCGTACCCCCCCCTCCGGGGTAGACAACAGTCTTTGGCAGGAGTTGGGGTGGGGGGGGCTTAGCGGTAGGTGCCTGTGGGACTGTGGCGGCGATGAGTTGTCCCTGTTGTGGCGTGCCACCGCCATATCCTTGGGGGGTCGCTACCGCCGCTAGGAGGAGGCCCACGCCGAACCCGGCGTCCGAGACTTCTTGGGCGCCATGTCAGGGTCAGGCAGCCCGATCCACGGGGCCGTTTGCTGTGCCAGGGTTGCTCAGGCCGCTCCGCTCCCCGTCCAAGGAGTGGGGTGGCGGGTGTCCACTGGGGGGCCTCAGAGGAGGCCGAAGGCCGCTGGGGTGTTAGCGTTCAAGACCCTAGGGAGGGGGGGGAGGAGCAGACACTCACCGCCCACAGGAATCGTCGCGGTCGCTCGAGGGTCCTGGCGCCATGCTGGTGGAGTGTCCGCCGGTGCCCCTCAGTCCTCGGTGGTCGGGGCCGCGGTCGGGCAGGCATCCGGTCGGGTAGGAGCGCTGGTGAGATGAAGCTCCGGTGCGGTGGCCGCCATCTTGCGCGCTGTTGTGCGCCCGCAGGGGTGAGCCCGGTGTCGAGTGCACCTCCGGGGGTTAGCCGCGCCGTCTGGTCAGGAGCTTCGCAGCCTTGGTCTGCCTGTGTGTTCCCCGGGTCTCCGGTCCAGGTACGAGGACTCAGCGGCCTTAACCTTTGGGGGATAGAGATGCGACCGCCATCTTGCGGCATGGCTCACCGTTCCCGTAGAAAAGATTTCCCTTTCAGGTGCCGCACTTCAGCGACGATCGCAGCTCATCTGGAAGGTGCCTCCGGTGTGCAGGCACTGTTGGTGACTTTTTCCGTTGGCTGAGGCTCCCGGCGATCCCTGGAAACAGGCAGGATGCAAGCCCGATCGCGGAGCCTCAGCAAAACACAGCCGCCATCGTGGCTTGCTAAGCCACGCCCCCTCTAGTATTATTGCAACATATAAGCAGTATTAGTATTCCCTCTGTGTAATAAAAAAATTAAAATAAAATAACGTGTGCATCTTATTCTATGGTTGATTATTTTCACAAAACATGCAATTAGTAAACATTATTGTTATGGGACATTGACTTCATGAGGGGTACACAAAATCTTGTGTTTGCCACCTCGCTTCATCACTTCCACTTAGCACAATTAATATTACCTCCTTTTGTGGGTTCCAGTATTTCTTTCTTGGAGCCACAACTTCTGTCGTACAGTATTGATACATGTTGGACCCGGCCCTTTTTGGCAGGTTCACCCCGAAACTTTTTGCTTTGCCTAGCCTGTTTCTGTAACCTGGTGTTGGTGATTTTAGGTCTCTGAGCACTTTTTCACTGTGGTCCAGTGTAAAGTGCGTGCGCTGTGTGTGTGTGTGGTGAGAGTTACCTGCCCTCCGATAGGAATGCATGGGGAATATGTGTGACCATGGTAGTTCCTGATGTGTGGGGAGTGCAGGGTCGAGTTTGGTATGTGCGAACTTGTGAGATTGAATGCTGTGCAATGATGTATGTGGCATGATTGTGTCTAGTGTGGAAGTGCCACTTCTTGAAGTTGGGCTGTTTGTGTAATTTGTGTCTGGGGTGTGATTGGCTGGAGCTGGCTGGTGAGCCTGGCTCCAGGAGTCAGGATGGATCTGCCCCAGTGGTGAGTGTTGAGATTAGCATGCTGATGTGAGGGAGGGGCTGCACCTGGGACCGGAATAGGGCTGGGCTTTCCCCACACAATGCTGGCTCCACCCCCTGTGGTGCATCTGATGTGCTTGCCCCTGGACTTGATTTACAGCGCTTTGGGGAGGGCTGGACTTTTCATTCCAATGAGTGCCTTCCATTTCCCCCCTTTTGAGCGCTGGGGCTATAACCTGCTGAGGTAGCGCTTTACTTTTTATTACAGAGGGTTTTCCTTATTGCGTCGAGCGCCTCTCTTTTCTGCCCACCGCATGGCCGCCTAAATATGGCCTTGCCGGCGCTTCCTCTGCATTGTGGCCGACTGCCCAGTTTGTGTTTCCACGCAGGAGCCCAACCTGCTTTGTGTTGTTTACATTTCCGAGGGAGCCTACGCCTCACCTAACGCTGTGGAGATTTGAGCAGCAATCCCCATTGCGGCCGCCCCGGAAGTCAGGCAAGTCTGCCTGTGACAGGGGCGGGGCTGCAGCAGGACCGGAGGAAGAAGGAGCATCGGTGCCGGTTTCAGCAGGGCTCCTTTATCCTGGAGAGAGCCCTGCTGGTGCCCAAAGGAAGCTGTCTGTATTTTTAAGGAGGTCGGGAGCCTACCCCACCTCCGCAAGCCTGAGGAGAAGCCGCCGGGAAGATGGATGCTGGTGCCTGCCGGTGCGGGGCTCCCAGTGCTGATGGAGAGCCCCACAGGCACCAGCCAGTAGCGGTGGATGGCGGAGGGGGTGTAAGGCACATTGTCGGTGCCTGCCCCCACTGCAGGGTGAAGATGTGAGGCCGATCTACGGGGCTCTCGTGATGGAGAGAGCCCCGCATTCAGGAAGAGCCGCCAGAGACAGAGCGGCGCGAAGTGTCCCTCCCCTGGAAAGTCGGTGAGTGAAGCCGGTCGGAGGGGGGCGGTGAGAGACTGAGTCCGAGCGACCCTGTGTGTTCAGTGGGCCGCCCTGACGTTTGGCACAGTGGTTTTCAAAGCCCCCGAGGCTCCACCAAGGGGGCCTGTTTTGCTTCGGGAGCCAGTGCGCTCCCACGGGGGCATAGTTGTTTTAAAGGGCCCCAGTGGGGGTCCAGAGATACCGTAGTGCTGGGCCCGTAATGATGGGCAACAAGGGATATGTGTCCTTAGTGCCGGGGTCGACACTAGCAGAAGACACCCCTGTCCTCCCCACAGTTCTAGGGGACACACGTGTTGGTGTTTGAGCCAGATGGTCCCAAGGGGTGCCGTATTTAGTTATTGAGCCCCGTGGGGCTCCAACGGTTGTGCAGTCTGGTTATTTGAGGAGCCAGAGTGCTCCAGAGGGCATGTGTTTAATTCTAGAGCCTTGGTGGCTCCAACACGTGGCATGCCCTTTTCTGTACAAGAGCCAGTGTGCTCCACCGCCAGGGGGCCTGTTTATTTCAGGAACCTACGTGGCTCCCTCCCCTCCAGTTTTTTCCAGAGCCCAGAGGGCTCCAACCATTTGGGGGCATATTTTGTGTCAGAGCCTGTGTGGCTCCAACGTTTGGGCGCAGTTTGGTTTTCAAAGCCCCCGAGGCTCCACCATGGGGGCCTGTTTTGCTTCGGGAGCCAGTGCGCTCCCACGGGGGTATAGTTGTTTTAAAGGGCCCCAGTGGGGGTCCAGAGATACCGTAGTGCTGGGCCCGTAATGATGGGCAACAAGAGATATGTGTCCTAAGTGCCGGGGTCGACACTAGCAGAAGAGGCCCCTGTCCTCCCCACAGTTCTAGGGGACACACGTGTTGGTGTTTGAGCCTGGCCAGTGAAAGGAGTTCCCCATAACCAGTTGTAGCTGGTTCTCACTTTGCCTGCACCCTGGTAGACAAAGGATTTTGCTTTTTAAATGAGGGGCTGTGACCCCATGTAAGTGTTCTTGTTTCTGACTGGAATCAACCAGGGGCGTGCTGCTGCTGGGGCCCAGGCGAAGGCTTGTCTCCCTGGGCCCTGCCCAGCCCCTGGATGCCTGATGGACTTTTCCTGTAGGACTTCTCTTTCAACTCTTTTTACTTGGCCTGGGAGGGCTACAAGACTCTCCCTGGCTAGGAGCTGTATGGGCTCCCTGTGTTTGCCCCTGGACTTGATTTACAGCGCTTTGGGGAGGGCTGGACTTTTCATTCCAATGAGTGCCTTCCATTTCCCCCTTTTGAGCGCTGGGGCTATAACCTGCTGAGGTAGCGCTTTACTTTTTATTACAGAGGGTTTTCCTTATTGCGTCGAGCGCCTCTCTTTTCTGCCTACTGCATGGCCACCTAAATATGGCCTTGCCGCCGCTTCCTCGGCATTGTGGCCGACTGCCCAGTTTGTGTTTCCACGCAGGAGCCCACCCTGCTTTGTGTTGTTTACATTTCCGAGGGAGCCTACGCCTCACCTAACGCTGTGGAGATTTGAGCAGCAATCCCCATTGCGGCCGCCCCGGAAGTCAGGCAAGTCCGCCTGTGACGGGGGCGGGGCCGCAGCAGGACCGGAGGAAGAAGGAGCATCGGCGCCGGTTTCAGCAGGGCTCCTTTATACTGGAGAGAGCCCTGCTGGTGCCCAAAGGAAGCTGTCTGTATTTTTAAGGAGGTCGGGAGCCTACCCCACCTCCGCAAGCCTGAGGAGAAGCCGCCGGGAAGATGGATGCTGGTGCCTGCCGGTGCGGTGCTCCCAGTGCTGATGGAGAGCCCCGCAGGCACCAGCCAGTAGCGGTGGATGGCGGAGGGGGTGTGAGGCACATTGTCGGTGCCTGCCCCCACTGCAGGGTGAAGATGTGAGGCCGATCTACGGGGCGCTCGTGATGGAGAGAGCCCCGCATTCAGGAAGAGCCGCCAGAGACAGAGCGGCGCGAAGTGTCCCACCCCTGGAAAGTCGGTGAGTGAAGCCGGTCGGAGGGGGGGCGGAGAGAGACTGAGTCTGAGCGACCCTGTGTGTTCAGTGGGCCGCCCTGACGTTTGGCACAGTGGTTTTCAAAGCCCCCGAGGCTCCACCATGGGAGCCTGTTTTGCTTCGGGAGCCAGTGCGCTCCCACGGGGGTATAGTTGTTTTAAAGGGCCCCAGTGGGGGTCCAGAGATACCGTAGTGCTGGGCCCGTAATGATGGGCAACAAGAGATATGTGTCCTTAGTGCCGGGGTCGACACTAGCAGAAGAGGCCCCTGTCCTCCCCACAGTTCTAGGGGACACACGAGTTGGTGTTTGAGCCAGATGGTCCCAAGGGGTGCCGTATTTAGTTATTGAGCCCCGTGGGGCTCCAACGGTTGCACAGTCTGGTTATTTGAGGAGCCAGAGTGCTCCAGAGGGCATGTGTTTAATTCTAGAGCCTTGGTGGCTCCAACACGTGGCATGCACTTTTCTGTACAAGAGCCAGTGTGCTCCACCGCCAGGGGGCCTGTTTATTTCAGGAACCTACGTGGCTCCCTCCCCTCCAGTTTTTTCCAGAGCCAAGAGGCCTCCAACCATTTGGGGGCATATTTTGTGTCAGAGCCTGTGTGGCTCCAACGTTTGGGCGCAGTTTGGTTTTCAAAGCCCCCGAGGCTCCACCATGGGGGCCTGTTTTGCTTCGGGAGCCAGTGCGCTCTCACTGGGGTATAGTTGTTTTAAAGGGCCCCAGTGGGGGTCCAGAGATACCGTAGTGCTGGGCCCGTAATGATGGGCAACAAGGGATATGTGTCCTTAGTGCCGGGGTTGACACTAGCAGAAGAGGCCCCTGTCCTCCCCACAGTTCTAGGGGACACACGTGTTGGTGTTTGAGCCAGATGGTCCCAAGGGGTGCCGTATTTAGTTATTGAGCCCCGTGGGGCTCCAACGGTTGCGCAGTCTGGTTATTTGAGGAGCCAGAGTGCTCCAGAGGGCATGTGTTTAATTCTAGAGCCTTGGTGGCTCCAACACGTGGCATGCACTTTTCTGTACAAGAGCCAGTGTGCTCCACCGCCAGGGGGCCTGTTTATTTCAGGAACCTACGTGGCTCCCTCCCCTCCAGTTTTTTCCAGAGCCCAGAGGGCTCCAACCATTTGGGGGTATATTTTGTGTCAGAGCCTCTGTGGCTCCAACGTTTGGGCGCAGTTTGGTTGTTCCAGGGATAGCGAGAGCCCTTGCCGCAGTTTGCTGATTCCCAGCTGGCCAGCATGTAGTGGGCAGCTGCACCGTTTAGGCGCAATTTGAGTGAAAGTTCCTGGGAGTGATGGAGATGGCACAGAGGTGCAGGCCTTTTGCAGCTGCGCAGCACTTAGTGCCAGCTGCAATGTTTACACCCTGTTACTGTTCTCAGCTGCCCAGCAAGTAGTGGGCAGCTGCAACGTTTAGGCTTGCGCCAGTGGCGCACCCCTGACTGGCCCTGGGCTGGCAGCGCGCCCTGCCATTCAGGACACAGGGCATTTGAGCCCCTCCTTGAGATGGCCAGTTGTCCAGGGGGCTGGTATGTGGCTGGGGCGCAAGGCCCTAATGTGATTTTTGCGCAATGTGATTTTACTATGTTTATGATGGTAATTGCCTAATGTGATTTATGGACTAGAGTGATGTGGTGCTAGGAAATGTAATGCATTTAGTATGTTTTACGCACCCTGTTTTGATACCTCTAGAGATGGTTTTACCTGTGGAGGTTTGTGTTAGTGAGATTGTGTTTCACTATGATTTATGCCCCTAAATGTGAGTTATGCTTAGGGGGTAGGGTCTAATGTGTTTAGACTAGTGAGGAGATTACCTACTGTATTTTTACTGGTCAGGCCTAAATGTGAGTTAGTCGTAATGTGCAATGCCATTATGCCTGTGATACCTCTAACTGTGTTTTCATGTTTAGGAGGTTGTTTTGCCTACTATAGTTTGTACTAGAGAGGTTATGTGTCCATGCGTGATCTATGCCTATGGTTATTAGTATTGCATAGTGTGTACCTACCTGTTACCAGTGGTTACTGGTTGTGATCTATAATTGTTATTTGGTGTGACAGGTACTAAGTGCTAGTTTTACTAAGTGCTGATTCTGACAGTGGCCCACGTGGCCCTGTCCTGGTGTAAATAATCCCTTGTGAATATTGCCCGTGCCAGTTGGCCCAATGTATATTGTGTGATTACTATCTGATGTTTTTTGGCAATACAAAAGTTATTTTTATATAACCTTGTGTGGAGTTCCTTTTGTGGTGTGCCTAGGATGTTGTTGCTGTTGTGTGCGTGAGCAAATGCTTTACACGTTGCCTCCGGGATAAGCCTGTCTGCTCGTGCCAAGCTACCAAGGGGGTGAGCAGGGGTTATCATGGCGTGTGACTCCCTTGCCCTGACTAGAATGGTGGTTTCTGCCTGGCTTCGGCTTAAGCCTTAGCCTACCAGAAATCCCAGTTCTAACAATACATATCTCTGAGAATTGCAATGACGACATGGACTTCCCTTTAATGCTGTTAGGTTTCAAATTTGCATCCCTGCAATACACTCATTTCATCCTATATTAGGTTAGCAGTCTGTGGCTAAATAGATGCCATTTGTATTCACCTTATTCAACCCACTTGATAGAGCGCGAAGGTCACTCGACTCAGATTACCATACTCACCTGGGCCATAAACAAAATATGATGAGATTTTAAATCAGGTAACCTGTGCATTTACTCTAATCAGTGATTTAAAATTTTCATTTAGGACCTATACCACTGACTTACCAATCTTCGTCATAGGTACCTATAGTCCTAAGGGATCAAAGGTGTTAAAATAATAGGTAGAAAAAGAACATTTGCACTCATAAAAATAACCACAACTCGGGAAAGATTTAAACTCTTTATCTAAATCCTTTTAATGTCATAATCCAAACATTGAACAATAGAAATTCTCAATTAGGAAAATAATGATTAAAATGAAAATATGCAGAGTTCTTATAAAGCAGTCTTTACGCATTTGACCAGAGGGTGGGAAGAGAGAAGGAATCAAAACAATGACAGTACCCATATTTTATATTTACCTAGAATGGTGTGTTGAACTAACCCTGGCCATGGGTCAGTTTAAAGGACAGAACCCCGAAAGTGCAGGCACCATAAAGGCAGGCAGGTGCAGATTGGAATCAGGACAGATAAAGCCAAATTGGATCAGGACAGGACCACCAAGGCTAAGACCAGCACTGCAGTTAAAGTCGCAATGCCTGCGTTACTCCCTCTCTGCAGCTAACAGCCAGAACACGGTAAAAGTTATCAATTTCTCCGACAAAGTGCTTCGTCAGCACTTCAGCTTTCAAACCCCGATCTGGGTTTCGAACCTTCTGACAGAGGGCTCCGCCAGCACCTCTGCTCCCGATCACCTATTGAGTGTGTTGGGTCAGTGACAGGTCAGCTATCTGGACAAGTCGGACAAACTAACTAGCTAAGCCTACCTTAGTTATACTATTTTCCAGGTTAGCGTACCACCCCCCAATGTTGCAAGTGTAAGGATCCCCAATTTTGATTGGACAAAAGAATGAGGAGAGGTCATCACACCATACCAAAATGAAACTTTTCTTTTCTATTAACGTTCCCACCCATCAATTTAATTTTTCTCATGCATCTTTATTCCACCCAACAATGGATGTTCTTATAGAAATACAATGTTAACAATTTGTCTTCTGCTTGGGGTCATCAAGTCAGGTTCCCAGGCGCATCTTCTAGTGTGATGAAATCTTGGCTTTGGTTCAATAACGAATGACTTAAGCTCCTTCTGGAGTCCGACATGCGCAGTGTGGTTTTTCAAGATGGAGTAATAGCGCCTCCCATGCCCAAAGATTACAATACATGAAAAATAGAGAAGAAACAGTTTTAGAACACAGAATAAATGAATGCACTGTATACCACTTACTTCTATTCTATTCCCATTACTTTATTTTAACTATTGCATTAAAAATTAAACAGAACAAACAGTTTAGCAAAAGCAGCAGTGCAAGCTTCATGCTTCATGAGATTAAAGCAACACCTGATGGTCTTCAGTCGACCCTATATCAGAAGAAAACGGATAAGAACAATTCGCTTCATTACAGAAGTTACCATCCAAAGACTCTGAAAAACAACCTCCCCTATGGACAGTTCCTTAGGGTGAGAAGGAATTGTTCAAAAACCGAAGATTTCAGTATCCATGGCGAAGCCCTCATGAACAAACTGAGAGACAGAGGGTATCCGGAGAAACTCGTCAAACACTCTATGAAGAGGGCGAGGTGGACACCTCGAGAACATCTACTCGAGAAAAGGGTGAAACCACAAACGAATCGGATGGTATGCGTGTCAACATTTGGACCACACACGAATCCAGTCCAGAAAATCATTCGCAACAACTGGCACCTGGTGGAGGAAATTATTCCAGACATAGGCAAGCCTCTGTTTGCATTGAAAAGAAATCGAAGTATTGGACAGCAAATTTCATCAACCAGGGGCGCAAGTAAGAAAGTGACACAAAGCACACTGTTCAATATGGGCCCAGTGAAGGGACACCACAAATGCGGAACTTGCTCTGTTTGTGGCCTGACGATTGAGGGTGATCATTTCACCGATGGAACCAAACACTGGCGCCATATGGATTTCACAAATTGCAAAACGAAATATGCAGTGTACGCGATAACCTGTCCTTGTGGGAAAATCTACATAGGGAAGACGACACAAGAAGTACGACAGCGGATAATCCAACATAAATCCCGTATCAACAACAAAGTACTCACTGCACCGCTTGTCTCACATTTCCTGAAAAAAGGTCACACTGTGAATGATCTCAAATGGACTATTCTGGCATGCATAAAGAATGTTCCCGGTTCCGGAGGAGACCCAGATGTAAGATTGGCACAGAAAGAGGCGTACCTCATATTGAAATTTAACACTGCAGTGTCAGGTCTGAATGATCTGAACGAACTGAGCAACCTATGAACCTGTGGTCTGCCCGCTCTGTAAGTCTGCTCAAGCCTCTGCTCTTGAAGTGACCGTTCTGTACCATAACAGTGAAACTGTGTGATTGACAAACCCCTCATAGAATTTCTATGTGCTATATACCGTTGTGGCATTTTCATTTTAAAAAACTCCAAATCCCACAATGCACTGAGACCAACAGGTCGTTTAAATACAAGAAGAGACACGCCCCCTTTAACAAAACAAACAGTCTCTTGGAAGTCATCGTGTGCCGGACCATTACAGCCACTATCTATTGCTGAAAAGTAAGTGACCCGCCAGGAACGCGTTTTTCTTTTGTTGAACGGCTGTTCACAAACTAATTCTAAACGCGCCCAACTTTCTTTTTTAACAGCACGCCAACCCGTGCGGAGGCCGCCGCCTCCCACGCGCCTAATTCGATTTATCCACCACGTTTAAAGGTAGGATCACTTTCTTCTACCATATGCGGTGTTAACACATCAATTTGTTAAAAACAAATATTAAGTCTAAACTCTCCATAGTCCTCAGATTTACACGGAGAGACTCAACTCAAGGCCGGCACAACGTTCTTGTATAGCGGCGAACCCGCCCAGTATCTAGGTACGTTTTTGATTTTTTGCCACAACGTGATTTTTTGCCACAACGTGTTTATAGCGCATCTCATATAGAGGGCAAGTGGATCTAATGTAAATTCAATCTTTTATTCTTCCTGCAGGGAGAAGTTTCCCGTTTCACAAATAAGGTACCTTTTTTGATTTAAAAGTGGATGAGTCCACACGCTGAGCTTATTTTTTGAAAACTCCTTACTTACACAATGTCTTAATTAATTCACAGTGACAACGCCCCCCCAGTCCCTGTCCTGAGGAGAACCCGTTGAATAAACATTGGGTTCGAAACGCGTCGACGTTTGCACCTCCGAGACACGAAACTATCAGGGCACGCTAGGATTGAACACAAAAAATCATTTTGGAATTGTTTTACTGTTCCTATGTTTATCCTAGCCTCAGCACCGGATGTGGTATCTTTTTATGTGTCTCGTGATGGTTGTAACAAGGAGGTTTACGTTTAGAATTTTTCCCCTTGTCCATTAGAAATTCAGGATTGGAGCCTCTGTAAAGCGATTAATTTGAGGCCTTTTTCACAGTTGTCTTTGTTAGTAATGATGACAATTTCTTTGTGTTTTGCAATGTTTTGATTTTTTGTTGAGTTCATATAATGTGTTGTTTGTAAATTTATGTAATGTTGTGATGTAACTTTTGATGCCAAAAATATTTATGCAAAAACATTTTATAAAAAAATAAGTCAATCAATACAAATGGTTGTCCAACCTAGTGATTTAATACATTAGGGTTGTGTACTTTGATGCCAAACGAATACTGTCCGGTCATTGTTTTGTTGTTCAAATTGATAGTGGCCTAGGCCGGTCAGTGACAGGGCCCAAGCCTCCCCCCAGCTTCTCCTTGTAACACAGAGCAGCCATCTTAGTTTTTAATGCGCAGAAGCGAAAGATTCACTCCAAAGCAAAGAGTAAGCCATGTCACGCGAGTGTGACAGACGCATGTGCAGTAAGAAATCCCGCGTAGCAGCGGCCATTTTAGTGCAAGCAGATTATCGTTAGCAGGAACACATATGCAAGCTTCTTCTAGATACCCAATGTTTTTGTGAAATGCAATATTAATAAACAAACATGTTGGTTAGTGCATTAACGTTATGTCAAGAGGACTGAATTCAAGCAAGTCGCATTACGTTCGAATCCTTGCTCCATCAGTCCCCTCTTTGATGATATTTTATATCATCACCAATCTATAAAACAGATGCCAACTTTTCACATCTCACCCAGCTCAATTTCTTCATACTTTCAATTTTGTTTCTTTTCATTGTTTGTGTGAAAGTTTTTCACTTTCTTGTATGTATTTCCATTCAACTCTTCTAATTCAAGTTCATCAATATTTCTCTTTTTCTCTCTCTTATTTACTGTATTTGTCTTTTTGTGCTTCCGACATTTGCAACAAATTATTATCCCTAAAATCAGTAGGCCTATTCCCGTCCTTGGCATCAGTATTCTACCTACAAAACTTTTTCCTATATTAGAAAGCCAACTACGTATAGAGGAGAGACCATCAGTAAGTCTCTTCCATGCACTATCAACCTCCAATGGTTTGAGCTCTTTTTCCAAATGTGTAATATTTCTTACATACCCTTTAATTTCAAAACTTTTGTCAGGTATGTAAGTGCAACAATATTAAGCTTTCAACATTTTACAGACTCCGCCCTCTTTTGCTAATAATGTATCAAGAGCAAGTCGATTTTGTAAAACCATTGATCTGATCGCAACTAATTCGGTATTGACCATTAAGAACCCTCCAGCAGTATCAGTCGATAACCGATCCACTATTGTTGACGATTTGCAAATCCTTTGTGTATTCAGAGCCACTCCCACTGTAGGTATTAATGCACTAAATATATCACCTACTATTTCTCCAAAACTAGCTCTTTTGCTACGTATTAATTTGTTAGTTTCTTAATTGTTTCCAGTGATTTTGTGTACATGATATATCTTTGGGAATACTATTCCAAAATAACAGCTCCCATACCAATGATCTGGCAGTTTGTAATAAGCTTTGTTTCCGCATATAAAATAAATTCCAGGAAACACAGGTTTGGTTCCATTTTTGAAACCCCAACCCCCAATTACTTTATAATTGTGTTCACATTCACTGGAGCAAATGAATATATTGTTATAATAACTAGTTCTTTCCCTGTGGAGAGAGAGTTTCCCCTTCTTTTCGAAATCCAGCAACATAGCAGCACGAGTCTTGCCATTTGGGGTGAACCCTATATTTTCAGCCAATTTAAGAATTTTATGATTCTTATCATTTGCTTTTCTTTGGAAATTCTCTTTCCTTTTCTCAACCATATTAAAAAATATTTCTCTTTTTCTCGTAATAAGTATGTTAAATTATTTTTATGTGCTTCAGCTATATCTATTGTACACATAGTTAGAAAGTATTCACCCATATAACGTATTACATCACTCTTAGTATGTACAGGATTCAGGTTATACGTATAGGAAGTTCAGAAAATATCACATCTGAATTAGAATAGTAGTTCTGCAAAGGTCCTTTCTTATAGAATAAACTAGCTAAAATACTACATGAAATACCATATGTTAGCGGTAAATGGTGGTAAGTCAGACCTTCGGCTACCGAAGTAGGTAACTTCATACAAACATAGCAATCTTCTATTTCCATAGCTTCTACATAGTGTACTAATAGGTTTGCAAATACATTTAAGTGAGTTCTGTTTTTAATTCAAGTATAATGTAGCCTTCCTCATCTGATGCTTCTAAATCTACCTTCTGTTGTTGAATGCTAAGTGCTTTCTCTTGTTTATCTATTAATCTTGGTGTATCTATCGTTTGTAGCTCATTAGTATTATTCTTCATGTCTCTACTCATTATGTAAGGAATAGCTATTGTCAGTCCTAACCATACTATTGGTACTATCGCTATACTACATGTGCATATTCTACAGCATGTTTTTAAACATTTTTTTTTTCGGTCTTCCATTAACAGTATGAACAGCCATTTCTGACCCAGGAGACTTAACCCCTCTTTGTAGCTTTTACACAATCTTTTAACCTGTGAAATTTTTCAAGTGGGTCTCATTTCTCCGTGAGTCTGATCAGCAATCAATTTGTTATCACTTTTGTCACTTATTTCTAAGTTTTCGAAATCTTCAAGAACGATGTAAGTCCATTCAGGGCCTCTGAATTCATCATTCAGTCTTTTCAATTGTGGACTTCTCCTTCTTGGTTGTACTGTAGATTGTTCAGTTTGACTTGTTATTTCATTTATTTGTTCTCGGTCTTCATTTATTGTCTTTAGACGAAATCTCAGTCTTTTGACAAACCTTGGCCGCTTGTCTCCTTTTCTGAGTCTTTTAGCTGGCACTGTGCTCTGGCCTTCTTCCAGTGCTCTCTTATTTTCATTCAGTTGTGGCACATCTATTTTAATGCTGTCTTCTGTATTCCTCTCTATCTGACTAGGTATATTATTTCATTATTATTATTATAATTTTTATTTTATTTTTTCTTATTTCAGTTTCTTCTGCCTGGTCACTAATCTGTCCTTGTTCAGGTGTTTGCTGAATTTGACTTTGATTTGATTCGCCTTTTTCTCCCTGAACACTTTTTTCTACACCTATCTGGTCCTGCTCAAGCTCTTTGAAGCCTTGCTTTTCTTCTGCCTGAGCTCTCACCCGATTGCCTATCTGTCCCTCCTCAGAATTACTACTGGTTTGGAATTCTGTAATCTGAGTCCGTTCTTCTAGACCTATCTCATCCTCACTATCAGTCTGACTGTCTAGATAATTCTGACTTCTGGATCTCACGTATTCTGCAGGTATTTCAACTACTGGAATCCAATCATCTTGACTGGTGCTCAGTTGTTCCTCTTCAGCTACTTCAGGATCGATATCTTGAGACCCCTCAGCTGCACAACCTTCAGCTTCAGTTTCATCAGGTTCAGTCACTCTTTTCTTGTGACGTGCATGGATCCAGTGTGGAACTCCTTCGCACTTTACAGCTGTGGTGGTAACCAAAATTACTTGTCGTGGTTTTCCCCACCTCAGTGCAAGGCAAGATATTCGAGTATGTTTCTTTAGCACTACCCAGTCACCTGGGTTCAGGTCATGTGCTGGAGTTGCTTGTCTGGCGACTGCGTCTTACCCAACCTGGTGAGAGATAGAACACACTTGGTCAGCCAGTTCTTTGCAGTACTCCAGTACTAAATCATCAGATATATTTATCAGCTTGAGTCCTGGCACCCATGCTTGCCTCATTGCCCTTCCCATTAGTAGTTCATGAGGACTCAAGCATGTTTCTGGTCTGGAATACTTCTGAGTCCCATCAGAACAAGAGGTAAAGCATCTAGCCACTCTAATTGGGTAGATTCATACATCTTTCCCAATTTCGACTTGATTGTGCCATTTAGTTGTTCTACCACTGCAGAAGCCTCTGGGCGATATGCACAGTGTGGCTTTTGTTTAACATTAAATGCGTCACAGATTAGGCCAATTATTTCATTATTAAAATGGCAGCCTCGGTCTGATTCAATTGTTACTGGAAAACCGAAACGTGGTATGAGTTCTCTGAGTAGGAGTTTGGCTACAGTGATGCTATCATTCCTACTTGTGGGGTAAGCTTTCACCCATTTTGAAAATAGGCAGACAATGACAATAATGTATTTTAGTCCTCGACAAGGGGTTATCTGAATGAAATCAATCTGCAATCGTATGAAGGGACCCTCTGCCTTCCCAATCTTTCCTGGTAACACTACAGTTTTCTTTCCAGGATTCATGTGTTGACAAATTAAACACCTCTGGCAAAGTGCTTCTGTTATGTTCCTGAATTTTGCATTAAACCACAACTGTCTGAACAGACGTATCATGGAATCTCTCCCCAAATGAGAATCTCTGTTGAACATCCTAGCCATAGGAGCAAGCAAACAGTCTGTTAACATAGGCCTACCATCAAGGTAAACAATGACACCATCTTCAACCCTTCTCTGACAACCTATCTTTCTCCACTCTTCCTTTTTTTTCGGTTCTGATTCATTTTGCAAGTCTCTCAAGCCTTCCCACATTCTCACACTTTCAAGCAACATAAGTTGGCAGCTCTTTCCTCATACTCCAATTTTCTAGTTTACAGCCATTCTAAATTTGGCGCAATATTGGGCTAACTGGTCAGCATATCGGTTACCAGCTGTCACTTTGTCATTTCCAGATTTGTGAGCAGCACACTTGACCACAGCCACTTCTTTTGGCAATCGGATTGCTTCAAGTAAATCTTTTACATAATGACCATTTTTAACAGGAGTACCTGAAGAAGTCAGAAACTCCCTTTGCATCCATAATTGGCCATAGTTGTGCACAACCCTGTAACCATACTGGCTATCAGTGTATATGGTTACTTTCCAATTTTTCCCAAATTTGCAGGCTTTTGTCAATGCAATCAATTTGGCTACTTGTGCAGACTTGACTCCAGGTAAATAGGATGCTTCAATTGGACCCCCCAATGTGCACACTGCATAGGCAGCACTCCTTCTTCATGTCTCATACATGAGCCATCTACAATTAGCTCATATTCAGAATCAATTAACGGCTCTTCTTTTATGTCTTGATGTAGTTTTGTACTGTATTCAGTTAAGTCGATACAATCATGTTCGACTTCTCTTCTCACTTCTGCAAAGTGTGAATTTTTAGGTAGCAGTGTTGCTGGGTTCAAAATATTACACCTAGCAATGGTTACATTTCCTGCACCTACAAGGATTTGCTCATACTTAGTCAGCCAACTAGGAGTGCTGTATTGAGTCTTGGTTCTTGTTAACAAAATCACAACTGCGTGTGGAACATACACTGTCACTGGATGTCCCATAATAATGGACTCACTTTGCTCAAGGCTCATGCAGGTTGCAGCTACTGCTTTCAGGCATCCTGGCAATGCAGATGCCTCTGGGTCTAGTGTGGAAGAAAAATATGCCACAGGACGTCTTATCAGACCGTGAGTTTGGATCAAGACTGAATGTGCACAATTATCTTGTGTGTCACAGAATAGTGCAAAATCTTTTGAATAGTCAGGCATCCCTAATGCTGGAGCTGTACACAGACATTCTTGTAATTTCAAGAAAGCAGTCATGCTTTTGTCATCCCATTCTACTGGGTCTTTTGCTCTTTTCTTTGTCATTTGTATCAATGGCTTTGCTAGAACTGCAAATCCCACAATGCACTGCCTGCAGTAACCTACAACTCCAAAAAACATTCTGATCTCTTTCTGAGTTTGTGGTAGATTCATGTTTTTGATTATTCTGATTCTTTCTGCGGTAACCCTTCTTACGCCTCTTTCTATCTGGTGACCCAGATATTTCACTGATGTGTTGCAAAACTGTAATTTCTCAGGTGACACTTTATGCCCTCCTTCACCCAAATGATTCAGCAAGGCAATGGTATCTACAACACAGTCATTTCGAGATTTAGATGCCACCAATAGGTCGTCTGAATACTGAACCAGTACTGACTGTCTGGGCAGCGCCAAAGACTCAAGGCACTTTTTCAAACTCTGATTACAAATCGATGGACTCTCTGTATACCCCTGAGGAACGCGGTTCCAGACATACACATGACTGTCAAATTTAAAAGAAAAAATAAATTTGTTGTCTGGATGCAATGGAATAGAGAAAAATGTGTGACACAAATTGATTATGGTGAACCATCCATCTTCCCATGGTATCTGATGCAGAATCACTGCAGGATTTGGCACAACTGGACAGCAGGGGACAACAATCTTATTAATCTTGCGGAGGTCTTGTACGACCCTATTTCTTGTAAATTGTCTGCTTCAATCAAACACTTTATTTCCGCTGCAACACCTGCTTTTATTTCTGGGCTCATTTTGTACTGTTGAGTATTTGGGTAAACTGCACCTTCTTTTACTGTCACTTTTATCGGATCAACATTTGCCATTAATCCTACATCTTTTCCAGTAAAACCCCACACATTAGGATTTACATCATGCTGTAATTCTCCTGGTAAATCTTCTATAGTTAACTTTTTATTCTCTGGTTCTTGTTTTGCTAACATTAGTTTATAAATTCTGTCTTTGTTTGGGGTTTGAATTTCAACACCACTTGGGGTGCAAAAGATGGTGCAATTAATTTTGCACAACAAGTCTCTGCCTAACAGGTTTACTGGACTTAAATCACACACAACAAATCTGTGCATTTCTTTGAAATTGCGTATTCTAACTTCCATTGGTACTAATTTGTTTATTAGAAACGGCCACTACTTGGATCGCTTCTCACGAGAGGGGTAGGTTTGGAACGTCTTCTGTTCTCACAGTAGAACGGGTAGCACCAGTGTCCAATAGGAAGGTGACATTGTTTCCTTCAACCTTTCCATCAATGTATGGACCTGACTGATCTACCGGCAAGGAGGCGCCAAGTATACACTCCTCGTGCTCCCCTCTTGGGCACCGTCAGTATGTATCCTCTCTGAAAAACGTATCACTCAAAAGAAATTGTGATGTCGCTGTGTCTCTCCTCTCACTTTCCTCCCAATTTGTGGGATCCACACTCTGATGTGCTTTGCTCCTAAAATTTGGTATAGGTGCAAGGGGTAACTGGTTTTGTATTACCTGCTGCTGTTGTTTCCGTGGCACCTCATTCTGCGTCTGTGGATTTAAATCATTATTTTGCATGTTACCGTTTTGCACAGCCTTACACTCGTTCTTCCAGTGCCCCAACTTGCCACACCCGTGACAGGGAAATTTCTTTTAGGCTTCTTCTCTGTTGAATTTACCCCTTGGCTTACCCCCATTTTCATCACCCTGAGTCTGGTTATTATTTATTTGGCTTAACTGGAGTTCCTGTTGCTCTGCTAATTTCACTTGTGCCCACATGACTTTTTCTTTTAATTCTTTTCGTTTATTGTCGAGTTCATCTTCATAGTATTATGCATATTTAAGGATTTCATCAATTGGCTTGGCCTGCCAGAAAATGTTATGGTCTTTAATCCATTGTAAAATTTCTGGCCTTAATCCTGACACAAACCGATAGATGAAATGTGTCATGTCTTTCATATCGATATTATCTAAACCACCGTACTGTTTGAATACTTGTAATAGACGTTCATATTATACATGCACAGATTCATCTTTGTTCTGAGTAGTTCTATCTATCCTAGTCCAATCTGTCTCTTTTGCAGGCACCTTTCCTTTGAGGTAGAGTATAAGCTGGTTGTACTTCTTCATCACCTCATCAGAAGGTGCCCCTGTCCTCGGATCTCTAGGATATTCATCAATAGGCCAATCAGTAGCAATTTTACATTTTGTCCACAAATCTACAGGAACAACAATGTCAAATAGTCCATCTAAATCTTTCAAAAGACATTTCGAAACCTTCACAAATCTCTCAACTTGTCTGTACCACTCTACCGGTTTTTAGCGAAGTTTGGGGAAGTCCTTTGTAAATGACAAAATATCCTGTTGGGACCATGGGACATGTACATAACCTCTACCTGGTACCGCTCTCATGGGACATAACCTTTCCACTTTGTCTGTTTCTTTTAACACATATTTGGAAGCAGTTTGTTTTGATCCGGCCTCTTCATTTTTCTTTGCCCACCTAGTTTTCCATTTTTCTATGTCACCCCATTTCTGCAATAATGTCATAAGCTCCCTAATTTGTAATTTTCTACCTGACACATTCATATTTTCCAGATCTTTGTCAAAAAATTCAGCTCGATATGGTTTCTGTAACACTTTAGATTTGCCAATATCAATTCCCATGTTAGCTGAGATATCCAATAATTTTTCATGAAACACTCCTGTATTTCTAGTAATACTTTTGCATATGAACAACAATTCATCTTCACTGAATGTATTTAATCTGTCCATTCCCACATTTCCAGCCATAATTTCTTCTAATTCGACTCTTAATTTAAATATATCCTATACCTTTCGCTGTGACTTTAGCTTCTCTATTTCTCGTGTCCATCTCTCTATTTCTTCTTGCGTTACTACTGTGGCATTTCTTGTACCTGAGGATGTCTCCATTTGTACTTCTCTCGAATTTATAGGAGTGTTTTTTCTGACCGAGTCACCCACTGGTTCTCTTATGGGCAAATCCATCAGGGAAATCACTGATTCACATTCACTTGCTTGATCATCAACTATTAAGGGTTTTTTTCTTGGCTGAACTACAGGTGTAGTCAGAATGGGAGTTTTAGGACTAGCTTGCTTATCTCCATACAAAGGAACAGCTGGGCCAATAGTTACCTGAATTGTTAGGACTTCAGGACTTGTATTTAATTGGGACATTTTCTGAATCAACTCACTTCTCTATTTATTTAATCCTTCTCTTTCCCTGTCTTGTAGTACTTTTTCTAACAAAGTCTCATGTACCCTTTGCAGAATCAAAGGTGGTCTCAGAAACTGAGCATTTGGATTAACTGTGCTTTGTTCCTCATTATAAGGGGGTGGATTTTTCAATAACAAATCCTCCAAATAATCATCATCCGATTTACCACTAGTCATTAAATGTTTCGTTTTCTCAGTCCTTTTACTTCTAGTGGGTTCTTCTAAAGTTAATACAGGATACAACCCTTCCACTAACATAGACTGTCTCCATTGTTTCATTCATTTATCTCTTGTATCTTTTGGAAATCGGGGATAAAACTTACTCCAATTACCATTACTTCTGGGGCTATCTCGCTCAAAAGCCTCAGTTTCCCATTCCTCCAATGCCTCATACTGCGTTAATCTAGGTCTGGGATCTAATTCATTCATGCGAGTTCTCAAATTGTGCAAAAGTCTGCCATTAAATGTACAATTTACTGGAAATGCTAAAACACCATCATCTTTTGTGTACTAGATCCAATTTTCTAACCACACACAAGTATGATAGCCCCTTTCGACCATCATGTATGATGCAGGCATATTTGGTGGTGGAATAATAATCCCTTCTCTTGTTTTAATTGCTTTATCTTTCTTGAAATAATTCTTAATTCTTTTAATGAATGACATCTTCCTCTTTCCTCCGTACATGATAAAAGGTCTTCCTCTTATCTGCTGTTCTTGTGCAAACCCTAAATATCTCCTATTGGGTCTATTTCCTACAAGCGGACCTATATGCCATATATATTTTTAAATGCAAATCTTCTGGATATTCTCAATTTGTTTACAAATTACTTCCAATACCAGCGCGTCTATTATTTTTCAGTGACCAATCAAACTTTAGAATTCAAATAAATTCAACCAATGGTTGCGAGACTAGTTCTCACGGTCCTGTACTCAACCCTCTTTACAATTATTACCTCAGCTACACATCCGCTATCTCGACTAATACCAGCGCGGCTCTGAGTGACATCAGCGCAGCTCCGCAACTGACTCCCTCTTTTGCAAGGTAATACGAGAACTTAATTTCTTTAGCTTTTAATGCAGGATTTTTTTATTATTTAACAACGTAAAAACATTCACCACTGTACCTGAATGACTAAATCAAAGGAAAGATATATTTCACTCACTACGAGTAAATCCCTTCAGCTTACTCTTCATATACTACGAGTAGAGCCCTTCCATCTACCCTTCACGCAAGCATTAGAGAACCTGTTACTCCTTTAGACATATCCCTTCTGGGATATACTAAGGCCAAATTTTCACCAGCAAACAACTTTGCTATAAATCAAGCTCAGACGAACCTGCTACTCCTTCCCTGTGACCCTTTCTAGGTGATATCACACAAAAAGTTTTGCTAGCGAACTCTTTGCTATCCTTTATTCACACATTCATACAGAAAATCCAGAAATAGTGCTTCCGGTTTTACCTAACCATGCAATTATTTCCTACAGGTAAGTGACCTCACTGCAGTGTGGCTTCCATTTACATTCTGCCCCTGGGGATTCCAGACAAAACATATAACAGGTACGAACAATTATGGTTAATACATAAATCAATACAATCAATAATACGGTTTCAAATATGTGTAAAAATATTTTGCATTAACCAACTAACTACAACTAACTACCTATCTTAACTAAACCATAACCATAGTGCTGCTACCAAAAGAAATATTGATAGAGCGCGCAGGTCACCCGACTCAGATTACCATACTCACCTGGGCCCATAAACAAAATATGATGAGATTTTAAATCAGGTAACCTGTGCACTTACTCTTATCAGTAATTTATAATTTTCATTTAGGACCTATACCATTGACTTACAAATCTTCGTCATCGGTACCTATAGTCCTAAGGGATCAAAGGTGTTAGAATAATAGGTAGAACAAGAACATTTGCACTCATAACAATAACCACAACTCGGCAAAGGTTTAAACTCTTTATCTAAATCTTTTAAATGTCATAATCCAAACATTGAACAATAGAAATTCTCAATTAGGAAAATAATGATTAAAATTAAAATATGCAGAGTTCTTATAAAGCAGTCTTAACGTATTTGACAAGAGGGTGGGAAGAGAGAAGAAATCGGAACAATGACAGTACCCACATTTTATATTTACCTAGAATGGTGTGGAGAACAAACCCTGGCCACGGGTCAGTTTAGAGGACAGGACCCTGAAAGTGCAGGCACCATAAAGGCAGGCAGGTGCAGATCGGAATCAGTACAGGTAAAGCCAAATTTGATCAGGACAGGACCACCAAGGCTAAGACCAGCACCCGCAGTTAAAGTCACAACGCCTGCGTTACTCGCTCCCAGCAGCTAACAGCCAGAACCCAGTAAAAGTTATCAATTTCTCTGACAAAGTGCTTTGTCAGCACTTCAGCTTTCAAACCCCAATCCTGGTTTCGAGCCTTCTGACAGAGGGCTCCGCCAGCACCTCTGCTCCCGATCACCTATTGAGTGCATTGGGTCAGTGACCAGTCAGCTATTCGGACAAGTCGGACAAACTAACTAGCTAAGCCTACCTTAGTTATTCTATTTTCTAGGTCAGTGTACCACCCCCCAATATTGCATATGTAAAGATCCCCAATTTTGATTGGACAAAAGAACGAGGAGAGGTCATCACACCATACCAAAATGAAACATTTCTCCTGAATATACTATTAACGTTCCCGTCCATCAATTTAATTTTTCTCATGCATCTTTATTCCACCCAACAATGGATGTTCTTATAGAAATACAATGTTAACAATTTGTCTTCCGCTTTGGGTCATCAAGTCAGGTTCCTAGGCGCATCTTCTAGTGTGATGAAATCCTTGCTTTGGTTCAATAACGAATGACTTAAGCTCCTTCTGGAGTTCGACATGCGCAGTGTGGTTTTTCAAGATGGAGTACCCAAAGAATATGATACATGAAAAATAGAGAAGAAACAGTTTTAGACCACAGAATAAATTAATGCACGGTATACCACTTACTTCTATTCTATTCCCATTATTTTATTTTAACTATTGCATTAAAACTTAGGCAGAACAAACAGCTCAGCAAAAGCAGCAGTGCAAGCTTCATGCATGCTGTGACACAGAGCAGCCATCTTAGTTTTTAATGCGCAGAAGCGAAAGATTCCCTCCAAAGCAAAGAGTATGTCATGTCACGTGAGGGTGACAGACGCATGCGCAGTAAGGAACCCTGCATAGCAGCAGCCATTTTAGTGCAAGCGGATTATCGTTAGTAGGAACACATATGCACGCTTCTTCTAGATACCCAATGTTTTTGTGAAATGCAATAATAATAAACAAACATGTTGGTTAGTGCATTAATGGTATGTCGAGAGGACTAAATTCAAGCAAGTCGCATTACGTGCGAATCCTTGCTCCATCACACTGAGCTATCCCCATAACGTGCAGGCTTCAGTTAGCGAGTGTGACTCTATTTTGCATTTTGTAATCCCTATTAGGCTGCTTAGACTGTGCCTGAGTTAGGCCTCATTACTCGTATTGCTTGCCTCAGCAGAACACTGTATTTCATTATTATTTTCTCTTCTATTCAAGGTTGTTTCTTGACTTACTAATGAATAGGCCATTCTGCCCTTGACTACCTATCCAAATGTGTAGTTTTTGCTCCCACGTTAGGAGATGCTGAGACCCAGCACCATAGCCTTGACTGCCTGATAACATGTACTCATCTGGCAGGTGTTAGCTCATCCTACTGTGCCTCTTTGGCCAGTAGTTTTCCATTGTGGGCATGGTTGGAGGCTTCCCGGGAGGAATGATTATTCACTGTAAACTGTTGGGGGTCCAGTCCCTCAGCAGACATCTTAGGGTACAGGTCATAGTGGACTCCTCTGCAGAGTATTGCTAATAAACATGCAACTATGTATTCTCTACTGTCTGACCGATGCTTCATTCTTGGGAAGGCATTGAAGGTGGTCGTAAATAACCTGGGTGCCACCTAAGGGCCACTTTCTTTAGTTGGCTCCCGAACAGGGACCCCGAAAGGTGATTTGCAGGTTTGGGGGTGCGTCTGGTTGGTTGGGTGGATCAGGTACCCCACACGATCGAGCTTGGTACTCGAAGCTGCCCCGGCCATCTGATCGGGCGTCTCCTCATCTAGTGGTCACCGGCTGGGGTCCTGAGAAGGCAAACCTTGGAGTTGACTGCTTGGTCCAAAGAGTCGGCAGTGGAGAATAATTTGTCCTGACCTGAGTGCACCAGGTGAGTGATTTGATTCTTGGAAAATGGTGCCATTCTTGAACGGCACGAACCTGCGGGCTGTGTGCTGATGCAGTCTCTTGACTGCTTCGGTGCAGTTTTTTGACGGCCTTGCTTAAACGGCACAAGCCGATGGACTGTGTCTTTGTACGGTCTTTTGGGCTGTTTGGTTTGAATTCTGTGGGTTTGCCAACAATCTGCCAGACCAACTGGTAATTTGTTTTTTTCCCCGCAGAAGATCTGGGGCTAGAGCCTGTCTTTGTGAACTTGGTACAGTCTCCGGACTGCAGTGGGTGGTTTTCGGACTGTTTTGTTTTGGTTCTTGAACCACTGTTCCCTTGTTTATTTTCCTTCTATTATTTTCGTTGATGTTGTATTTGTTCGTTGGGGACAGTGTATGTGTCTTATATTAAGATGCCTTGTTTTAATTGGTTCGGATGTTTTGGATGTCGATGTTTTGCTACTGATGCTCAGTTGGAAGAGAGTCTGCCTGCGCCTCTGTGACGTATACGTATAGCATGGTATTGGCCCTATTATGTTTAGCACAATGTGGCATAAATATACGAGGGACAATGCTGAGCTGCAATGGCCACTTACAGGTTAATTCGATGAACAAAAATTGCATTTTTGCAGGATAAATTGTTTGCTAAAAAAAAGCAGGAAGTCAATGTTTGATTCTCTACGAGAATGGCAGAAAGAAGCAAAGCAGCAACGTATGAGAGCAGAGAAATTGGCCTGTATGAGGCAGACACAAACCTAAACACAGAAGGCAGTGGCCTATGAGAGGGAAGAGATAGAGAAAGGCATAGAATGTGCAGATAGAAAGTTTAGATTACAGACTGATAAATGTTATGTTACTAGAGAAGAAGGTGACAATTTTATTGAAAAACTATTGGATTCTCGGCCCCCCTCCTTATGCCCCTGAACAGATATATCCAACAGGTCTGACGTCCCAGTCTCCACCCCTTAGTACCACCTTTTCTAGTGTTTCTATTTCTGGCATTACTGCTTCAGCCCCGGCCCCACTTACTTCTCCTTTACCTGCACCAGTCACAGTGGTGGGAGCTGTTAGCTCTCCTGTCCTGTCTATTAGTTCCATTTCGACTGCTACGCCCCTTTAACCCCTACAACATTTTCTCCGTACATGATGGGGTCTGTCTCTGCATCTGCCCTTCCCCCTTGAGTGTGACACCTCAAACATTGTCAAATGTCGAGACACCTGTGCATGATATGCATGAAGTGAATTGGGAAGTAGTGCGAGACCGCCTGGAGAAAGTGTTGGTGCATTCTGCTGTGGATGATGAGGGAAAGCAAATGGTGGGTGACAAATCAAGCAGCTCAGTGGGCTCAGAACTCGATCTATAGTTTGGAAGATATGTGGAGTGTGATGAAAGATTTGTTAGCCATTCATACAGCAGCATGCTCTTAAGCACATGTCAGCCACTCTAATAGGACTATGGGAACAGTGTTTTCAGGGTGTTGCACTGCAGGTCATCTAAGACATATGGAACAGGGTATATGCTACGAGTATGGCTCCCACTGAGGCTTTTAGCAATATAACAACACTGGTGGGTTCCTGAGGCAGACTGCTCCAAAAGGTTTCAACGACAGGGACACACCACCCAATGAGAGAGGTCCATCCCATTTACCATCCTGAAATACCAGAACTGTGTTACTCCATGGACACTGTAATTAGAGCACGGATTGGTGCTGCCTTCCAGGAACAGTGGATCTATACTCCTTGGAAGAGGAGTGAAGTCCTATCTCTAAAAAGCCAGCTGCCGGATCCTCATAAAATCCCCACGGCATATTATGAAGAGTTGACTGAGGCAGCCTCCTCCACAGTGATGACGTTAGCTGATATTGGGTTGTTATTTGTTCTGCTGGTACCGGTAGATATATGGAGGCAGGTACATATGCATTACCATGCACTGGAGTTGGGTGGCACATGGGATGAGATTAAGGCATGGGATAAGGAGCATAAGCCTGGCGATAAGCCGAAAGAGGAGCTCCTAGCTTTACCGGGGTATGTTATTACTAACTTGCACTCCCTTATCCCGCCAAAGAGAGTGGACTGGGATAAGTTGACTGCATGTCATCAAAAGAAGGATGAAAGTGTGTTGGATTTCTTCACTAGATTTGATGGGGTGTTTCTAGATTTTAGTGGTCAGGACCTGTCACAGGAGGGTGGTGTTTGTTTGTTTGTTAACAGATTCATCACTTATTTGCTTCCCAAGATTGCAACTAGGTTGTAGGCTTTGGAAAGTACTTATATGACCTCATCCCCATCAGTGATTTTGAGTATGGTACAGTACTAAAAGCATAGAGAGAATGAGGAAAAAGAGAAGGTGGAGAAAAGTCAAAGGATCGGAAGATGAGGGTGTTGATGCAGCAGGCTGCAAGGGGGAGAGGCAGAGTATTGGGTTCGGCTCAGAATTACCCAGGTCCAATTAGAATGGTGCTTCGAGTGCGCCCCTTGGGCTTAACCAATGTGCGTATTTTAAGCAGTGGGGACATTGGCGGAATGAGTGTCCGGAGTTGTTGCAGAAAGGAGAGGTGTCGAGAGGATGAGGGTTTAGAGGATGTGGACGAGGAGGATGAGGCTGAGGGGGGACGCAGTCAGACGATACATCATACAAAAGACGGAGCGGGAACTATTTTGACAACCCCCAGAGCCGGCAGTACTACCACGATGACCATGACATGGATGAAGTGACGGGGTTATCTCACAGTTAGGACTACCAGGGACAGGGTAAGGGAAGAGTTTCGGTGCCTATAGATCAGAGCGGACCCTGCGTCACTGCTGATCTACTGGGCACAACAGAATTTTTTTTGTTAATAGAAGGACTATGAATTGTTTTGTTTCCCATTCACTGGTTCCGGGGCAGCTCTGTCTGACCAAAATAATGTTTCAGTGGGTTTCTCATTGATGAATTTTAGGGCACTGTTTAATAGGTTTTAAGATTAGTATCTTATGTTGAGAAATCTTGTGTGACTTAGAACTGAAAATTTTAGTTAGCACAAATCTTGATTAAGTACAATTGTTTTTACTGTGTGATTTTTTCATGTTTTTAACAAAATAATAAATTTGATATAAGTTTTTATATATGTTTTTGTTATATTTGTTCAGTGTAAGTGTCCAATATTAACATGTGGGCTTGATAGGTTAAGAATCATGCCAAGGGAAACTTTTACTCTACGGTTTCTCAGGTGTGCCATTTGTTAGCCCCATTTCCAAACCCCTTGCCCTCACTATTGGCCCCTTTACGGTTGACTCACCATTTTTACTGACGTCTAATTCTGGGGAGAATTTGCTGGGATTGGATTTGTTAAAAAGATTGCATGCAACAATTTTTTGTTCTCCAGACTGTGTTTACATGACTATTGGACTGCAAGTGGCCCACGCCAAGCAATGCCTTGCAAAGGAGGCACCACTCCCCGCTGAGTTTAATGATGAGCCACGACTCTGTGGGCTACAGGGGACACGTCTGTGGGGTTGCTCCAGATCCCACCGGTCTCCATTCAGATAAAGGACAATGTCTAATTTCCATGCATTCCCAAGAACAAGATCTCTCAGGCAGGAGAAAAGGCTTTATTACAAATAATGTAGGATTTGATTAAGTCTGTTTGATTAAGTCCGTTGTGGTTGATGAGACAGTGGCAAATGTGTGTAATAGCCCCATTCATCCTATTCCTAAAAAGACACCCTTGGATTATTCTAATGCCCACCCTGACGTTTACTGTTTTGTGATCGACCTTAGAGAGGTAAATAAGATTGTGGTTCCCCAGTACCCTGTGGTCCCAGGCATTACCACGATTCTGACAATGATTCCCCCATCAGCAAAATTATTTTCCGTGATTGACTTAAAAAATTCTTTCTTCAGCACACCAATCCATACAGATAGCAGATACCTGTTTGGATTTGCAAAAGCCGGTTGGAGCTTTAGTTTCCGCCATGCTCCAAAAAGCTATACAGAAAGTTCTAGTATCTACAGCCAAGCTTTGAAATCTCAATTGGATTCTTTGGAGCTTCCCCCTGGTACTGTGCTGTCGCAATTTGTTGACAACCTTCTTGGGGTTTCGGACACTGAGGATAGTTGCAAAGAAGACACAGTTAAATTATTGTTGCATTTGGTACTTCATGAACACAAGGTGTCACTTTCGAGATTTCAATATTGTCGATAGGAGGCCACCAATTTAGGTCACCTACTGTCAAAGGAGGGTCACAGACTAACACCTGAATGCATAGCTGCTATTACTAATATGCCACTTCCTAATACTAGGCCTGGGCGGTAAATTCCATTCCGTTCGCGGAATTCGCAGAATTTGGGTAATTTTGCGTTCCGCGGAGAATGCGAAATTGCCCAAAATTCTGAGTTCCGTGACTTTGCATATTTTTTGGCATGTTCGCGTTCTCAAATGCGTATTCACAAGATATTTCCCCCCGCGCACGCAAACAGCGATTGCGAACTGTAAAAAAGAATTGCGAGCAAGCAATTCCGCGTGCTCGAGAAATTTCTGCGTGTTTACAGAGATTTTTTACAGTTTTGCGGAGATTTGCATAACGCGATTATGCAAATTCTTCCCACCCCTACCTAAGACCCAATGCGAGGTACGCGCATTCTTTGAGATAACCTCGTATTGTCGGCACTGGATCCCTAACTATTCCCTACTAACAAAACCCCTTTTTTACCTGACCACCAAAGATGTGCCTGAATCCCTGCCTTGGACACCTGCATGCCACCAAGCTTTTGAACAATTAAATGTTGTGCTTTGCTCTGCTCCTGTGCTTGGTACTCCTGATTACCAGAAGCCTTTTGAGGCTCTATGTGTATGAGGCGGACGGTTGTGCCCTTTATGTTCTAACACAGGGTTTCAGTGGTAAGCAGAGACCCTGTGCCTATTTCTCTGCCAGGCTTGACAACATCGGCAAAGCTGTCCTGAGCTGTCTGAGAGCGACCACAGTGGTGGCACTTTCTATCAGACAATCGTCAGGGCTTGTCCTTGATACTGATCTCACAGTAATGGTACCTCATGCTGTGGATATGCTATTGAATAAGACAAAGATGCTGAACCTTACTAGGGCGCGTCTGATTGGCTATGAATTGACCTTGTTTGCTCCGCACATTACCATCAAAAGATGTCCTACTCTGAACCCAGCCACGTTACTACCCCTGCCTTCGGAAAAAAAGGATAATGATGTCCATGATTGTTTATTTCATACTGAGGAAGAAACGAAAGGATGGATAGACCTAACTGATATTCCCTAGTCTGACCCCCAGGGGAAACTATATATTGATGGCTCTTGTTTCAAACTACCAGATGGCACCAAAAACTGCAGCCTATGCAATCACAATGTTACACACTGTAGTTGAGACATCCTGTATCCCACAACAATCGGCCCAAGCTGCAGAGTTGATTGCCGTCCTCAGGGCTTGTGGGTTGAGTGAGGGACTGGCTGTTAACATCTACACCAACAGCCAGTACGCCTTTGGGGTGGCCCATAATTTTGGGTGCCTCTGAGCGGAGCAAGGGTTCTTGACTTTGCTCAGACTGCGAATACAGAATGGCCTATTGATACATAGGTTGCTGTTCGCATTGACACTTCCTGATAAGTTAGCAATAGGGAAATGTAGCGCTCATAAAGCCAAAAAAGATGATGTTGGGAGGGGAAATGCGTTCGCAGACCAGACAGCTAAGGAAACAGCTCGATCAAAGATGAAAAAGATGTTTGTGGCCAGTCCCGCTAGGTGGGTCCCAGATAATGGAATGTTCGAGGATACATTGGAAAATGTCAGGAAAATTCAGGGTGAGGTGACTTTAGATGAATTGGCAATGTGGGAGGAGTAAACAGGTCATTTGGATGAGGATTGGTGTTGGACTGACTTGTCGGGGAAACAGCGATGGTTGCTACCCAATTCATATTTGCTACCTTTTGTTACCATGGCCCAGCGCATATCAGTGCCAAAGGAATATGCAAGCTACTGGACCCAGTATGGCAGAATGATATTATCGCTAAGGTAGCCAAACACCTAGTGAAGGATTGCATCATCAGTTTGAAGCATAAGACTGGGAAAGGTACTCCTACACCTGCTGGTAACTTTGCACCACCTTCCTTCCCTTTTGAGGTTCTCCAGATGGATTTCATCGAAACGGAATGAGTTAACAACTTGAAATATGTGCTAGTAGTGATTTGCTCATTCAATAAATGGATTGAGGCTTACCCCACTAAGGAGAATACAGCCATGACGACAGCAAAGGCACTTTTAAAAGAGTTTTTCCTGCGCTATGGATTGCCACATGTAAATTGGAGTGACAATGGAAGTCACTTCAATTCAAAAGTCATTGAATTGGTGTGCAAGAGCTTGCATATTGAGCAGAAGTTTCATGCAGCGAACCATTCCCAGTCAGCAGGCCTGGTTGAGAAGTACAATGGTACTCTGAAGCTGAAACTAGCAAAGTTTCAAGAAAGCACAGAATTGTGATGGCTAGATACGTTACCCCTGGCCTTGTCATCTACTAGAGCAACAGTGCATTATAGAACAGGGTTGTCCCCTTACGAAGAGGTCTTCGGATGACCCGTTAATGTCTGGGGCGTTCCAAGACACAAGTGATTTTCCAAGATAGAGTACCCCCTGCTTGTAGACTATCTGTATGAGTTGTTTAAAAGATCTTCGTTCTCTCCACCAACAGACACACGCTATCCTGCAGCCAGAACCAGAGGGGCCCGGGCATCAAGTACAGCCCAGTGACTTTGTGCTTGTCAACAATTCTCAGAGGAAAAACTGTTTGGAGCACAACTCCTCCGTGGGAGTGCTTCATAGCACCGTCATTGCTGAACAATAGGAGCTTGACAGCGAGGCTCTAAACAGACGCTGGGTGATTTGTGCCCCCCGGTACTATTGTTGCAATAGTGACTCTAGCCCGTGAATTTTTCTTTTATTTGTAACACATATAAGTTGCCCTTGAAGTTTTCTAAATGTATCCCTTTGGTCGGCCTATCCCTGAAGAGGAGCAGCCCTTTGCGGCTCCACATCCCACTTCAGATGGGCCTATTTGGTCCTCCTGGTCCACTAGGACTAAAATAGTGTTTTTTGTAATAATTTTGGTTTCTCTGATATTTGTAGTTGGGGTGCTGTTCTCCTGGGAAGACAAATATCCTGTGCAAGCTTGGATAAGTACTACGCCAGCCCCTCCTGAACATATTTTTTAGTACCTTAGCGCCTCACAAAGAAGAACACCAGAAGTCCTATAAGGACAATGTTTTTATTCAGACATTTCACCAAACCCATGTTGTTTATAATACAATGAAATGTTGGGTGTGTGGTCTGTTACCTTCTGTCACACATAAAAGTGAGAACTTGCTGCCTATGCCCTTATCCTATGTTAATAGTTGTGAGGGATGGTTTACCTTATTTAGTTTCATCTGCTCATTCTTTCGCCACCTTTCAGATCAAAACCTCACGCCATTACTCAAGGAGTTCCGCAAGGAGTTCCGCAAGGTTCGGCGTTGAGCCCCACTCTTTTCAACTTATACGTCCAACCTTTGGCGACGGTTGCGAAGAGCTGGGGTCTCACTATGGTATCTTACGCCGATGATACCCAGCTGGCAGTGGTTCTTAATGGGGACTCTGACCAGCTGGCATCCAACTTTGCGGATGGATTGAGGGCTGTTGCTAGCTGGCTTACTACCAACTGTCTACAGCTCAACGCCCTCAAAACCGAGGTGATGGTGTTAGGGAAACATCCTGATCTGTGGGGTGCGAGTTGGTGGCCTTACGAGTTGGGTCCCCTGCCTAAACCTGTCTCTGAACTAAAAAACCTTGGCGTGTGGCTGGATTCCAAACTTACCTTCTCGTGTCATACTAAGAAGGTGGCATCTACATGCTTTGGCATCTTGCGTGGTTTGAGGCCTATCCTCAAATTTTTTGATGCCCCCACCCGCCAGTTGGTGATTCAAGCCAGCATAGCATCTAGGCTTGACTATGCAAGTTCACTGCTTTTAGGCGCCAATCAGGCAGAGGTCCTGCGACTCCAACGGGTGCAGAACGCGGCCGCTAGGGCTCTGGTAGGCCTGCCACGGTTCTGTTCAGCCCGCAGCACAATCTGTAAATTACATTGGCTGCCAGTAATCAGGCGTATAGAGTTTAAGACGTTGTGTTTTGCATTTAAAATTCTTAAAACCGACACCCCTTCCATCCTCCAGCATCTTTTGACCCTGTATACGCCATCCCGTAGTCTTCGCTCTGCTAGTCAAAATTTAGCACATGTTCCGCGCTTTAAAAAATGTAGACTAGGTGGTCGTTCTTTTACTGTGTTGGCTGCTAAGCTTTGGAATGCGCTTCCTGCGCACATTCGAGTCTTGGAAGATCTTTTGGTTTTTAGGAAGGCTGTTAAAACGCATCTCTTTCCCCTGCCTTATTAATATTCTCTGATCTTCTCTGTTCTGCTTGTTATGTTGCCTGTTCAGTCATAGCGCCGGGACGCCCCTTTGCTGGGGCAGCTGTGCGCTCAAAAAACTCAGTAACATATAACATAACATCATTCTCTTAGTTGACTCTTTGGAACACAGAGGCACCAGTTTCCGTTCTTTGACAATGAATGTGTATTCTCATCATGGATCCCCACCTGGTGCTTCCTCTGGAAATGGGCGGTTCGATCGAGTATTTTTGAGTTCTTGCCTCAGGGCGGCAGATCGAGGTAGAAAGGCAAACAGAACATAGATGGATAGAGATAGGTTTTCGCAGTTCAATGTATCAGAATATTACCAATCCTTCCAAGCCCACAATGTCACTAAAGATAAGCCCATACCCCTGGCGGTGGTAGACATAAAGGCTCCTTTTTATGTTCAAGGGGCGGGAGACATCAAGGTGGGGGACATTAGATGCAACACCACTTCCATATTGAGAATGCCCAAAAGTCTGCCCTAGATCCCGCCACCTAATGTTTATTCTGTTTGTGGTGCTCATGGTTATGTGCGGCTCCCTTAGGGATGGTCCGGGCAGTGCTACCTTTCTTACCTCCTTCCCCACGTCTATATAGCCCCTCCCAACTACCACAAGACTCATCGCCTACAGCGTAGGGGTGTCCTATCCCCCGGTTTAAGAGAATAGTCAATACAAACGATATTGATCAGACAAAATCTTCCTTACAGCAATTTACTGACATAAAGAGGGCATTCTGCCATTTTGGAGTCCCATATTTAGTAGCCGTAATATTTGTCGCCTTGCCAGAGTAGTTGAGGCCGTTATTAATACTACCGCAGGTATACTGACCAATATTACAGTTGAGCTTCAAAATCGGATGATTTTAGACGTCATTCTGGCTGATAGGGGTAGAGCCTGTCGTGTCATCGGCAGCAGCTGCTGCATGTAGATTCCTGATAGCGCCCCTACTGTATACTATATGTAGGAGAGTAGGGTCTGCTATCCTATGGACACCCCAATTTTTGCTTCACTGGTTTTCGACTTACTGAGGCTGTGGGCCTGCTAATCAGACCCCTAGCCTGCTGTTCTCTCTCTAAATTCACATACATGTACTATAGGTACATAACCCAAGTGGAACTGGACTCCTTGTCAGCCCCTGTACCATGCACTATAGGTGCTCAGGGCATAGGTGACACCAAAGCCTACCAGGGGCTGCAGCATAGCTTTTGCCACCCCTGGCTGGTTCTTAAATTGACACAACTGGCTGATCCCTCAGCTGGGGCAAGTTGGTGTAATCACCCCTTGCTTAGATATAGTATCCCTATATCTAAACCTATATCTGGACACATATAAACCTGTTAGCCACTCCTATGGAAGGCCTTATCAATCCTGGAGGCAGAGTGCGTGGTTTAATGTGAGATGGAGCTCGAGCATGAGTTGAGCCTGTTTGCAGCTGTCGGGAACAACTCCCTAAGCTGTTCCGGGATAATGCCATACCATATACTATTAAGTGCATTATAATCCTCGCAGTTATATGTCAACTTTGGTTTGGCTTTATCAAAACACTAGCAGCCCGCCCCAGCGTTGCCTGGGGCAGAAGGGGGCTGGGGGCAGCATTTCAGACTTGCGTGCACTCCTGCCCCGGCCCCCGCCCGCCACAACATTGTCTGTGTCCCGGACAATGTCGTGGCGGGCGGGGGCCGGGGCGGGAGTGCACGCAAGCCTGAAATGCTGCCCCCAGACCCATAGCCTTACCGCATTTGTTCCGGGCCAACCTCCCGCACCGGCTCCCTCCCGTCCCGTGTCCCAGAGCCTTAACTGAGCCGCCGCTCCTCCCCGAGCTCCTCACTTCATCGCCGCTCCTCCTCGTCATCACGTATGTTTCGGCCAGCGCTACGTCGTGGCCGTCAGCGTCGCGGCCGGCGCTACTTTCAGGGCACTACTTTTTTTTTAACTTATATTTTTAAATTTACGTTTTTTTTTTCTATAGCCTATGTCCATCTGCACACCCTGAGGATTACAACAATGTATTGGGTGTGTGGATTGGTGCTGTGGTTCCCGAGTTTACCTTGCCAAAAGGTTTGTGTTCTCTCTTTATAATAGTAGTATAGATGTCCTGTAAGGTGCCATACGATTTGGAATACTATCCGCTCGACAGTCCTGTCGACGGGGATAGCATCCCACCCTTCTAGAGGGAGAAGACAGGTTACTTTACTGAAACGCGGTTGATTTTTAAAAGAGCCTCAGATCCACAAAATGGATGCTTCAGCCACAGACACGAGTCTGACCTCCTGCTGCTGACCGAAACTCAGCCGAGGAGGCCTGTACAAAGGCTTTCCTGTCGCAGGGAGGTGTTACACCACCCCAGACAGGAGATAGTGGATTGTAGAAGGGAGGTTTGAAAGAAACCAGACACTGCCTGGGGAGCACAAGGCTTCCCTTGCATAATCTGGTCGAACCGGTTCTGGGGCACACCAGCCCCAGTCCCAGCGCAGCCTGGACAAAGGGAAAGGGGTGTATCTACCCCCTTCCTGGGTCCCACCCATAGGAGGGGACCTAGCAGGTAATCCAGCCCCTAGATTGGTATAAGAATGGGAGCAGTGCCAACGCACTCAGATTATCCTGATGAAAGATAAGAAATGAAACTCTGGACCCTTCAACATCCTACTCGACGTAGAAGACTGAAGAATCTCCCTTGTGGTCAAGGAGTGACCACCCTGTGCAAACAGGCACCATCCAGCACCTAGACGTTTGCTTTGTTGCAGTTCCTGCCAGAACTCGAGCAACAGAGACCAACAAGACCAAGCGTGCCTGCCTTCTATCAGCCCGATCCACCGTCCCTGCAGAGCTGAGACCCTTGGAGGCGACCGGAAGCGTGGGGCCCGCCATCTTGATGAAACCAGGAGAGGCTGACTGTGCAGCCCACAAGTGACCCTCGAATCTGTACACCGGGGTTTGAGAAGCCCCACCCCTGAGCCTCTTTTGCACCAAAGCTCACCCCTCTACACCCACCGAGTGCTGTGTGGGGCCCTTCTGCTTCTTTTGGCTCAACGCGTTGGCCCAGTCACTTGCCCGCTGGCTTGTGGCCCTTGTACCAACGAACTACAAAATCTAACTTGTGAATCTGGTTGCTCTAGACTTGCACCCGCTCCTCTGAAAAGGAGCACCCGCTCTGACCCTCCTGGTCTGAGTGAGAAGCAATCTTCCAGTCCTGTGTGGATTGCTCTTGCCAAGTGTTGTTTGCTCCAATCTCAAAGCCGACTGCGCCGACGGCGAGAACCTTCATGGGACAGCTCATGACCCGCTCCTGGACGTCGCAGATGCCCTAGAGACCACGTGGCAGCGGAGAGAAGCTCCTCAACAACCACCTGATTGCGCCCGACATTGCCTGGTTCCGTCCTGGTTCCACCCTGGTCACTGCTGAGGGACCCAGACTCTGTCCCCTCTGCTTTCAGGTACTTTACAACTCGGATCCACCCTTGGATCACACCGGACACTTCTCCTTCACATCGCCTGCAGCATCTTCAGCTTCAAGCACCAACAACCTGCGTGACGAAACCCGACACAACTTCGACCCAATGCACCCACTTCCTGTGGGTGAGGTAACTCAACAACACCGGTGTTCCCACACTGGTACACATCTCTAGTGTATGTGTCTTAAATTTCGTCCTTCTAGGTTAAGCGGAAGTCTCCTTAAACAGTAACTTTATAACTTTTACGCACAATATACTTGTGTGGTGTCCTTTTATTTGATACTACAGGATTGTGATTGGTAAAACAGCTTGCTTAACACGACCTCTTGAGTTTAGCCTTTAAGGCTGCTTAGTCCATGCTACCACTAGGATAGCTTGTCTAATAAGGTTGACTTACAACCAGACACCATAACAGGATTGTTTGGACTGATACGAGGTGGTTCCAGAATTGGAAACATCACATATCAGGCCAACCTCTCACACTATACAATACAGAAATCATACTGTCTTGCTTCGGACATCCACCAAGATAATAGTTCATTGGTCCCTCACTGGGTGGCTCTGGGGTCTATTGACATTGTGGGGTTGAAGGACACTACTTGTCCTAATAGCTATCGCAGATGTCATCTTTTTTTTATTATTTTTTTAAATTATATTATCATTAGAAAAGTTGCAACACAGCAGTACAATACAAAATAAAGGTGCCATGCTGAGACACAGTGCAAAGAATGAAGGTACATTCCATCATAGCCATTACAAATACAGTGATCGGCAACACGGCAGCAATGACATTTTGACACAAGATCCTGGCCGTGCAGTGCTGTCCTAGGACAACATTCTCCCAAGTAGGCCTACATAGGAGGGAAAAACCCCTGGAGGCCAGAAGCGCAGAGGTAGCCGGGAAGGAAACAGTAAGGGGCTCAGCACCAACCAGCACCGACAGCCACAGCGGACCAAAGGCCGGCGGGGGGAGCGGGAGAGGTAGCGCCAAGGGGGCCAAAGGACAACAGAGAAACTGGGAAGGAGCAATAAGGGGTTCATGCACTGGCCATCTCTGCGGCCGCTGCGGGCACATGGTCAGCAGGGAGCGCAGGGGAGGCAGCTCTGCTAGGATATGAGTGGGAAAGGAGATAGGCATGCAGAGGGCCCCAAATGTCGACAGGTCGAGATCTGGCACGCAGCAGGTCCCAAAATTCAGAAAGAAGCGTCTGACAATGGGAGGCATCTTCCAACCAACTCGCAGCCACAGGGGCAGGTCGATGGCCCCAACACATAGCAACCCTGCGCCCGGCCAGTACCAAGAGCATTGAAATCAACCAGCGCTAAGCGTCGGGGCAAGGTTTAACAAAGCCGAGAAGACAGAGAAGGGGATCCAGACGAACCGCAGTACCAGTAATTTCAGAAATAGCAGAACAGACCTCCAGCCAGAACACCTGCACCCTAGGACAGAGCCTGGCCAGATGAGCGAAGTCTGTGGCCGGAGCGGAACATCTCACACAGGAGTCCTCGGGGATAAGCCCCAGGTGATGAAGATGCACTGGAGTGCGATAGAACCTGTGCAGAAACTTAAAATGAATCAAACGGAGCCAATAGTTTGAGGAAAGCTTTGTGGTTTGGTTACAGCAATAAAGCCAGTCGGCCTCCGAGATGTCCACGCCAAGATTCGCACTCCATGGGCGAGGATACCAGGGCAAAAGCATATAACCTGGTGACAAGCATGAGCAGGGAAGCGGAAGTGTATACAAAATCCAGTGCTGGGAAATTAGGAGGGGGTTGCGGAAAGGTCGGGTGTAGTTTCCGGCAAGTGGCACGCAGCTGGTAATACAGTAGGGTGTCCATCAGTGAAAGGGATTCAAAAAGTGAGTAGAAGGAGTCCTGAGGATACAGGTATGCCACTGTCTTGAGGCCCCTCAGCGCCGCATGCCGAGACATACTAGAAGACTGGAGGGGCGGATTATCTGGATGGTCAGCGATGGGCATGGCATTGGCGGAAAGGAAAGACAGACCAGCAATATAGTTCAGAAATGACCACGCCCAGCGCAGTGTCTCCACCGTATTCACCTCCGCCCTAGGGCGCACCGCAGGGGCAAACAGTGCAGTGGATAAGGGCCAGGGGGAGGCAATGTCTGATTCCACCGCAACATGGGGTTGCTAAGGGGTGGGATGCAGCCAAAAATGAAGAAAGCTGGCCTGAGCGCAGAGCACGTATAGTCGGAAGTATTGCTCACTCAGCCCGCCAGCCGACATAGGAAAGATCAAAATGTCATAGGGAACCCTGGGCTGCCGCCCTGCCCAAACCAGCGAAACCATTAACGAATGGAGCCGGTGAAAAAAGTAAGCGGTGAAGGGGATAGGTATGTTGGAGATGAGATAAAGGAACTTGAGGAGTACTACCATCTTAGCTATGACGACGCGGCCCGCCAGGGACAGCGGAAACCGGCTCCACTCAGGGATTTTAGACTCAAACCAATCCACTGCTCGGCCAAAATGTGATCTCCAGAGTTCATCCTGGTCCCTGCTTATCCAAATGCCCAAGTATAGCGTAGGGCCAGACACCCACTCAAAGGGAAAATCGGGCGCAAACGGGAGAGTGGCGTCCGTAAGGGGGAAAAGCACAGACTTACTCCAGTTGACCTGAATGCCCGAGAGCCAGTCAAATCGGATAACCTCCCACACCAGGGGACTGAGATTGTCCTGGGGATGGCGAACATAAAGCGTCACGTCATCCGCATACATGGAGACAAGCAGTGAGCGGGATGAAAAACCTATACCCCTATGAGTGTGGTAGTGCCGCAAGTGGCCAGCAAGGGGTTCCATAGCAATGGCAAAAAGCATGGGCGACAGTGGGCACGCCTGCCTAGTACCATGAGTGATGCTGATGGGATCAGACATGTTGCCATTAATGCAAAGCTGGGCGGTGGGATTGGTGTATAGGAGCCGAATGTTCCGCAGACAGTGGGCACTGAAGCCCATTCGTGACATAATATAAAAAAGGAAAGGGGTCAGGGTTAATTTGATGCAGGATGGAAAAAATGGTGCAGAGATTATGGGAGGTGGCCCTACCGGGGATGGAGCCAGATTGATCGGGAAGGGCAATAGTGGGCATTCATAAGAGGAGGCGAGAGGCAATCAGGTTGGCGAACATTTTATTGCCTATATTTATAAGGGAAAGGGGATAATAGGAGTCACATCGGTCGGCAGGTTTATCAGGCTTGAGGAGCAGGGTCAGCGAGGCCTCGCGGAAAGACGGCGGAAGCTTGCCGTTATCGAAGGATTCATTAAACATGGCAGCCAGATGTGGGACCAACATAGAGGCAAATGTTTTATAAAAGGAGGCTGGAAGGCCGGAAGGCCGTCCAGGCCCGGCGCCTTGTCGCCAGGGAGGCTGCTGATGGCCGCCAAGATTTCCTCCTTCAAGAAGGGCTCGTCGAGGAATTTGCGGTGATAATCCGCTAGCCAGACTAGGGTGATGGACTCGAAGTAGCGGTCAAACTCCTCAGGGGAAGGAGGGGAGCCCGCAGAATAGAGATGGGTATAGAAGGTGTGGAAGCGGGACGTGATTTCTTCCGAGGATGTAGTGCAATCCGGCCCCCGTCACTGAGGGCAGTAATGTAGGAAGCGGCGCGCGGCGGGTGCAGTAGATTTGCAAGGGTGCGCCCCGGGCGGTTCTCCTCCCCGAAGCAACGAGCCAGGGCTCTCCCTCCCAAGGAAGGAAGGACAGTTCGCGGCCAGCCTCGTCTGAAAATTCGGAATGTTTTTGACGCTGTAGCGCCATTGTGTCGGGGCTAGGGACGCTCACCAGGGCCTCATCTGGGTCCCGATTCTCTCCCTCCAACCTGGCCAGTGCGGAGCGGATAGAGAGGAAAATACCTGCCTGTTTAGAGATGCACTCTCCCCGAATGAATGCTTTAAACCCCTCCCAAAGGGTAGAGGCAGAGTCGACGGAGCCCGCATTAGGCTCGAAATAGTTGGTTATGGCGGTCTGAATTTCATCACAAAATACAGAGTCCCTAAGTGCTTTGGGAGAAAGAAGCCAGGTGAAAGCCTACCCTTGAGAGTTAGGAGGCCGGAGGAGGAGCCGGACAGGTGAATGATCGGAGAGAGTGCGGGCCATATGAGTGGCATCAATAGCCCAAGACAGAACGTCCGGCGAGGCGATCCAGAAGTCGATTCTCGACCAACAGTCCCTCGCACCCGTGACGCAAGTGCCCTCCCGGGCAACGGACGAAGATGGCGCCAAATGTCAGAAAGCGAATTGTCAGCCAGAATAGAGGACAAAACAGCGGCAGCCCGCGGATGAGACAGGTGATTGCCTGATCGGTCCAGCCCCGCGGAGAAGGTGACATTAAAATCCCCACCCCAGATTACGGCTGCAGGACCACAGGAGGAAATCAGATGCCAAATACTGTGGAAGAACTCCGGATCGTCAGAGTTCGGCCATAAACTGCCGAAATGGTGACCGGTTGAGCGCACAAAAGACCATGCAAAATAACGTATCTGCCTTCTGGGTCGGTAAGGACGCGGGAGGTCTGCCAATGGAGGCCTCGGCGCAGCAGGAACGAGACTCCCCTCGCATAGGATGAGTGGGATTCCCCCCAGTAACGTGCGTGGAGCCTTGATACCGAGCCAGGGAGCAAGTGAGTCTCTTGTAAGATACAAATGTCCACGCGGTTGCGCTGTAGATGGGCATGAGTTAAGCGAGCTTTGCAGTAATCATTCAGGCCGCGGACATTCCATGTCCAACAAGGAGAGTCAGCCATAAGAAGGGAAACAGGGGAGAGCGCCATGCAGGGCAGACAGCAGAAGATACAATTGCGCCCAATACATGGCAGCAATCTTAGCGGCCGAATGTCAATCTCGTGAGATATTTTCCACCGTCCACAAACTGGCATCCTCGGACAGAACCTCACCCAAGATCCCCCCCTCTCAGGCTTTATGTGACTCGCTCAATGAGTTCTTCATTGATAAAATTGCCCTCACCAAAGCCAATATTCCCCCTCCCCCTCACCTTCTCTCCCCCTCAACCTCCCGACAATAATCGGTCCCTCACCACTATCCCCCCACTCACGAGAGAATCCAAGCTCCCGCTGCTTAGGCGTGTTAAGTCGGGCTCCCCAGCTGACATTGGCCCGGCACGCATCCTCTGTCAGCTCTTCTCTGCGTGCCCCTCCCCTGCCATTACTCTCTTGAACAACTGTTTTACCTCTGGAATTGTTCCAGCCCCCTTCAAGACTGCTACAATTTTCCCTATATTAAAAAAACCAGGAGCCGACCCTTCTCTTCCTGCTAACTACCGCCCCATCTCCCTCCTCCCTTATCTGGGAAAAGTAGCAGAGTCCCACGTTGCCCAGGTACTTAGCTCCTTTATAGAGAGCAGCAATTACCTCGCACCCTGCCAGGCGGGCTTCCGACCCCGGCATTCCACTGAGAAGGTGGTCATCTCAGTCATGGACCAACTCAGGGAGGGACTCGACACTAACATCCCCCAGGCCCTGGTCCTCCTCGATTTGTCCGCCGCCTTCGAAACGGTAGACCATTCCATCCTTCTGTCCTGTGTCAGGGCGGCGGGCATAGGGGACCAGGCTCTTACCTGGATTGGATCCTTCCTGGAAGGGCGCACTCAGGCAGTCCATCTTGCCGAATTCTCTGCCCCACCTAGCAGGGTGAAATGCGGGGTTCCCCAGGGTTCTTCTCTCTCCCCTCTTTTATTTAACCTCTATATTTTTCCTCTTATTTTTGCACTTCAACAAATGGAGGTCACAGTTTACAACTATGCTGATGACCTCCAACTCATTTTTAATTTTTCCGATCCCTCACTAGGAGCCTCCTGCTTCCAGTCTGTCCTGCTGTTTATCCGGGCTTGGATGAATGCAAACCATCTCAAACTCAACCCGGATAAAACTGAGCTGATTCTGACTGGAGGCGGCGGCAATCCCTGGTCACCTTCCTTCTGGCCCTCTTCCTTTGGTCCCCCTCCCACTCCTTCCCACTCCGTTAAGACCCTTGGAATTATGCTCAATCACCACTTGACACTTCACACCCACATTAGTTCTGTTGTTTCCTCCTGTTTTTTCTCTTTACGTATCATCAGGATAGTATCCCGGTTTTTCTCCCCTTCAGCACTTAAGCTGATTGTTATGGCCATGGTCTTATCCAAGATCGACTACGGGAACATCATTTACAATGGTGCCCCCGCCTATGCACTTCAACGCATTCAGACGGTGCAGAACCAGGCAGCTCGCCTGGTGCATGGCCTACCGAAATACCATCACTCCTACCCCCTCCTCACTACCCTTCATTGGCTACCAATCAAACAAAGAGCCCTTTTCAAACTTGGCTGCCTAACCTTTCAAGCCCGGGCGGGCACTGCCCCTGCGTTCATCAATTCTGCCATCATCAACTACTGTCCTGCTAGAGACTTACGTTCCGCTACCAAGTCCTTGTTAGTCATTCCTCGGTTAAAAAAAAAACGATCTGGTGGCCAGAAATTTTCAGTACTCGCACCTACCTTCTGGAACTCCCTTCCCCTCCCTCTTAGATCCTGACCCTCCTACTTGGAGTTTTGCAAGGCTCTTAAGACCTTTCTATTCCAGCAAGCTTTCAGCCCATAGCCCCTGACGTTTCCCTCAGTTCTGAAATCCTATAGCGCCAAGAAACTGCTCAGTGAATGTGCGCTTTATAAATAACTAAAAATTCAAATTCAAATTCAATGATGGGAGCGAAAGTCCTATATAGGAATGCAACAGCGTAGGCAGCCCAGGGAACCAAGGGCCAACTCAGGGTGGTCACCAATGCACCGAGGAGGTATAAGGGACAAAGGGAGCAGCAGGCAGTCCGGTGGGAGACGGCCGTCAATCTAGAGAAGGAAAATAGCAACTTCAATGAGCTGAGTACATGACGTGTAAGAAAGCACCTTGCATTGGAATCAGAAAAACAAAATCTAGAGCACAGCACAGAGTCTACAGTGGAACAGGCAGGAACAATAGGACGCAACGGGAGGGTAGCAAACCAGAACCACAGCCCCCCAGGAGAAACAAAACCAACCCCCCAGCCTCCAATACGAACAGACCAGTTTGCGCACGAGGCCCACAAATCAAACATCCCCCCAAACCCTCCTCCCAAAAACACCCCCATCCATGACAATACGCACCGTACAGTGTCAGTAAGCAAATGTTTGACGGTAGCTTGAAAGAACAAAACAGCAAAAGTCCAGAGACACCCCAAGGACATCCTAGTGGCAACAAGGAGGCTACTAAACATGATGCGTGAGAACCACACAGCGGCAATCGGAAGCTGCTTCCTCGATAGAGCAAACAAAATACCCTCATCCCCTCCCACCCCCACACTCCCACCCTCATCAAACATCCCCAAGACCACAACCCCCAACCACCCCGCACCCACTCCAACCCCCCAATCAGGCTGAGAAAACCACCCACCCCACCCCAGGGACCCACAAAAGGAGTCGAAGGTAAGATGGAAGAGTTGGGAATCATCCCGTGGGGGTATGGCAGGGCCCAGCATACACCCCTGCAGAGAAGTAGGGTGGCCAAGCCTAAGAGAGATAGACATCAATCAAAGATAGCAACAATCAGGTATACAATTGAAAAAGCACTACTCATTCAATGTCACTGAGACGCCCGGACCCATCAGGCTGAGGTGTAGAAGAGGCTGAGCGGGTCTCCCTGTCCAGTTTTTTAGCAAACACCAGGGCCTCCCTAGGATCCGGGAAGACCAGCGTCTCCGCCCGCTGGCGAACTCGTAATTTCGACGGGTAGGCCAACGAGTAGGAGACCTCATGCTTGAGCAGGATTCGTTTGGCAGTGAGGAATTCCCTCTGGACGGCCTGCACGGAAAGGGTGTAGTCAGGGTAGAAAGAAAGAGCGTTGCCCTGGTGGTTGATGGTTCCCCTCTCGCGCGCCGCCCGGAAGATGGCGTCCCGGTCCCGGTAGTTCAAGATTTTTGCTATAATAGGACGTAGGGGAATACCAGGGTGCGGATGGGGCCCCAGGGAGCGGTGTACACGCTCAACGATGAAGCCGGTGGACAGAACTTCACCAAACAGCTCCCTGATCAACTGCTCCACAAAGTTCTCCGTCTTTGTAATGTTTGTGGATTCCAGGAGGCCCGTGATACGCAAGTTGCATCCCCGAGAATGGTCCTCCAAGTCCTCGATCTTATCCCGGATTATAGCCAGGAGCTTGTCCATCTGCAGCAACTTCTGCCGGTCCTGGGTGGCAGAGTCCTCCACATCTGAGACCCGGTACTCCACATGGAGCAGGCGGTTGTCATGGGAGTCCACACAGGACTTCACCTGGGCAAGGCGAACCGAGAGCTGGTCCAGCTGGGTGGCGATTCCAGTAATGGTAGACTTGACGTCCAGCATGATGGTCTTGAGATCATCTTCTCGGGATGGGGGGACCTCCATGCCCCCTGCAGCAGAGTCCGCACCCTCAGCACCCGCAACATCCGACCGGGAGGATCTGCGCAGCTCAAAGGCTATTTTGGGCTGTTTAGGATCACTCTTCCCCATTGTGTGAAGCAACAATTAACTCACAGCAGCCCAGATGCCCGAGGAAGCGCCAGTGATGGAACAGCTACAAAAAGCAGCAGCAAAAGGAGGGAGACACCACCGGGTACCCGTCCAGTGGTGATACCAGAGGCGGTCCGGGTGCAGCAGCTAGCAGTGAGCAGGTGTCCAAAGACGACGTGGGCGCCACCGGGTCAGCCATAGCACACACCGGAGCAGGACCGCCCAGTGCGCCAGACAGGCGGAATCCGCAGGAAGGGCTATTCAGCAGGCCAAATGTCAAGCAGCACCGCCAATTCGTAAAACTGCTGCCCCAATGCAACCTCAAAGCCAATGGTGGTCAAAACCGCAGTGATCGACAGCGCGGAAATGCCTGCGGGTCCACCAGACCGAGAGGCAACCAGGTTGCAGCCTGAGGGGCTGGGCTGGATACAGGCCGCTCTGGCCGTAGCTTAGGGCTCAAGGCGGCAAACAGATATAATAGCACAGTCCAATGTGGGCAGAAGTGGTATGGAAAGAGGCGAGACAGCAGCCGCAGTTTAAAGAAGCATGGCCCACCACACTGGAACCACCAGCTTGAGGAGGGGGTAGCGCATCCAAGCTCCAGGCGGGAGGCAACAGCAATTCGCCCCGGGGAGGAGCCTACCAAGAGCAGAATCACAGGCGGTGGCAACCTGCCCCCATAGTAGCAACCACAGGAGGCCGCCGCAGCAGGGTGTGAACCGTCCGCAGATGAGGACCGCCATCCTCCGAATACCAGGCGCAGAGAAGGGAGGCAGCGGGGTGCAGCACCAGGACAAGGCCGCACAGTCGGTCAGCTTCAGAAGTTGGGCACACCCACCACAGGTGGCCGGTGCCCCCAGCAAACAGGAGCGCTCCCAGGGACTGCCCCACAGATGGCACTCAGACGGCACCCCGCCTCGCTAAGCAGGCAGGACCAGGAGCGGAGAGGCACCGGCAGCAAGTAGGCCCCAGCAAGGGGCCCGACAGGGCAATCCGGGTGGTGCAGGGGAGGAGGCAGGAAGGCCCTGAAGTCCCGGAACGCCGAGGCAGAAACCAGCCACGGGGCAGACAAACCAGCGGAGGAGTCAAGGGGGGCCCACCACTCCCTCAGCCGAGCATCGACTGCGCTGCAGCCCACGTGGGGCCGAGACAGAACGACCAGGCTCCCGCAGGTCCACAGCGCCACAACACCAGGCCGCACAGCCGGTGGCCCCCACCCCGCAGGCACCCCTCCAGGCAGCAGCGCGACTCACCGGAGGAACCGGGGTCCAGCAACAAGGTCCGCAGGAGGCCCCCAGCACAGGATTGCCTCCAAACAGCAGCAGGCCCAGCGGCGGCGCAGGCCAACCGAAGCCCGGGAGCCCCACTCCCACCTCGAGGCAAAGAACCGTGCCGGGAAGGCGCACAGGAACACCGGGACCGGCCAGGTAGGTGCAGGACACTTTCAGGAGACGGTGTATTGCTGAGTAGTGTGCAGAATGTGCCGATGTCTGCAGGATGTTGACGGATCTAGACGCTTGGCCGGCAGACCCATTCAAGGTGTGGCCATCTTGCAGCCAGCCAAGCCACGCCCCATCGCAGGTGTCATCTTTACCTGTTGCTTTTGTATTAATTGCCTTCCAGCATTTTGCACCTATTGTGTGGGCAAGCTCACCCCTTCTCCTAAGTTCTCAGGACCTGATAATATAGTCTCTACTATGATGACGAAGGATATTCAGAATATGATGCTCATAGACAAGGGCATTTTCGAATATTAGTTGGATTTTCATACTAAGTGTGTTGCTTTCTTCTCCATTGTTACATGATCGTCACCTGAGTACTTATGCATTTGCCCCCTCCCTTGGAATTGTAAAGACCCTAGTGGATAGAAAATAAAGCATTAAGCCACCCACACGAAAAGGAGGGTCTGTTAGGTTTCATATTCACATGCCTGCAATGCACTTGTTTCATGCTATATTAGGTTAGCAGTGTGTGACTGAATAGATGCCATTTGTATTCACGTTATGCAACCCACTGAGTTATCCCTGTAATGTGCAGGCTTCAGTTAGTGAGTGTGACTCCTTTTTGAATTTCGTAATCCTTATTGGGCTGCTTAGACTGTGCCTGAGTAAAGCCTTATTACTGTTAGGCCTCAGCAGAACACTGTATTTGAAATTGTTTTCTCTTCTGGTCAAAGCTGTTTCTAGACTTACTAATGAATAGGCCTTTTTACCCTTGCCTACATATCCGAATGTGTTGTTTCTGCCCCCACGTTAGGAGATGCTGAGACCCAGCACCGTAGCCTTGAATGCCTGATAACATGTACCCATCTGGCAGGTGTCAGCTCATAATAGGACGCAGGGGAAGTTTTCCATTGTGGAGGCTCCCGGGAGGAATGCTTATTCACTGTAAACTGTTGGGGGGCCAGTCCCTCGGCAGACATCTTAGAGTGAAGGTCATGGTGGTCTCCTCTGCAGAATATTGCTGATAAACTTGTAAGTTTGTATTCTCTACTGTCTGACCGACTCTTCATTCTTGGGAAGGCATAGCAGGTGGTTGTAAATAACCCAGGTGGCCCCTGAGAGCCACTTCCTTCAGTGCCCCCTTCTATTTGTGATTCACCCCCTCCTATTTATGGTTCATAGTCTGCCACAAAGTACACTTAGTACGTTGTAGCCATGATTTTTAAACTGGCATGGGTGATATCATTCTAAGGATCTCAGAAATTGTTTCTTGGTCACCTTTGACATTTACTTTTTGATGATGTCTCTTGTGAGAACACAGATACCTCTTGCTGGAATACTTCACCAGGATAAGTGCTTAGCAGAAAAGGATAATAGCAGGCCTTTAGTTATAAGAAAAAAGAACAGGTTCATAACAAAGCTAGTTGATGGAACACCTACTCTTTGGAATATTCAGGTATATGCCCTGCACATAGACCTTCTTTCCTTGTCTGATTTTTATCGAGCTTGACTGGAGTACTGACTCAACTTTGCATTACTTGATTTCTTAGAACATAGAGGAGTGCAAAATGTTGTTAAACATCTATTGTCCAAGGAACTTCTCATGTAAACAATCCACTAGCCCCCGTTTGGTGTCTTGTAGTGAGGTGACAAATTAGAAGGTAGTGTTCTTATTATAGCCTCTCTGATTATGCAGGGCTCAAATTATACCAGAACTTGGATTCCGGCAATGTTCTGATTTTGCCGCTGAGGTAGCCTTGCGTATTCTTAGAGTCCCACAGGAGGACTGGGGGACTAGTCTGTGGAAGCACATGCCAATTGATGGGAAGGAGAAGATGGCCATAGTGTTGGTTGACCAGATGAGATATGTCCCCATGAAGGAAGCCCTTATTACAAAGTTTAGTCTGACCTCTGAGGAAGATTGCCTGAAGTTTAGGGCTAGCAAGTAACAGTCTTCCAAGTAAAGGGGTTAATTCTGTGGACCTATCAAGTAAGGTACTCGATGTTTGGGTGAAGGGCAGCAAAGTGAATGACTATGATGGGCTTTATAATCTGGTAATGAAGGAGCACATTTTGACTAAATGTTTTTCAGAGTTGTGACAGCATCTATTTGGTTCAAATCTAACTGTACCCAGAGACCTTGGGAAAGAGACTGACTTCTGGATCAGCAGCATAGTGTCCAAACAGAACCAGGGAGTGACCACAAGGAAGGTGGTTCAGGTTCCCCCCACGGACGGAGGTGGAAGGCTAGGATAAAAGAGGACATTTCCAGAATGGGAGAATGGGCCCTAAAAGAGTTTTGAGGGAAAGAATTCCCATACGCCTTCTGATCACAAGGGGGAGGTTCTGAAGAGTCGAAACCCAGTGCTCCTCTTTAGCCGCCTAAGTGTTCTGACTGTTACAGGTCAGGGCACAAATGGGAGGAATCTGCCTGCCCCAGCAAACCACCCACAAATGAGCATTCCTCACAGGAGACCAATGTTGTCTTGGAAGAACGTTCCCCCAGTAGGAGAGGTCTTAGTGTCCCTTAGATGGGAGGTGGACTTAGAAGGTACGCTGGTGATCATAGAGGGGTTATTCATCTATTCCACAAGACAGTCAATTGGGTCCTTATTGCTGCTCTGAGGGATGCCTGTGCTAGTCAGACCATGGTAGTAACCAGCTGGTTTCTCCAGAGCAATGTCTCCAAGGAAAAATATGGAGAATAAGTTAGGTCTATGGGCAGGACCTTTTTTTATTGTAATGTTTTATTTATTTTTAAAGGAAGGGGGGGAGAAGGGGAACAACAGCACTCGCCTACATTCATCGGCCAGCAACATGGGCAGGACCTTTTACACACCATGGCACCAGTATCTCTGAAATGGGGAGGGGTAATGGCTTATTGGGGAGTCATTGTAAGCCTTCAGATTCCCATCAACTTTGTCCTTGGCAATGAACTTCAACGCATGAGAGCAGAGGGACAGCTGTCCAGGGTATCCAAAAAATACTGATTTTCGAGGGTGCTGCTCCCAAGCGGAGAGTACAGAGGCTTACATTGAGAGTAAGGGGTAGGAGGTAGAGGCCATCCTCAGTGGGAGGAACAGTGGGTCAGAAGTTACCTTCTCTTAGAGAAGAGGACTCCACAACCAACAATGTTGAGGCCACTTCTAACCCCGAGGTGCGCTCTGTGCAGTCAAAGAGATAGAGATCAGGAGACCTGCACCAGGCAAACCCCTACATGAAAAAGACACTATGTTGTCAGTCTGGAGGGGGATAGTGTGCCTCCCTGGAAGTCCTGGACTGCTAGGCACCTGTTTATTCTGAAGGTACAGAACCTGAATGAGAAACCAGTCTCAGGGTACCCCTCCTAAGTTTGCAGAAGCCATGGTGGGAGGAGGGTACCCATCTTCTGAGAGTGTAACCTCCTACTCTGAAAAATCTAAGTGGCCATGGAGACCTCAAAAGCAAGTGGATCACTCTTCTTTTTTTAAATTGTATTCATCATTGTGTCACTCAAGCAACATAATATGCATTAGTATATACAGTCGAAAGCGATATTTAATAAAAGAGCTTGTACAGTTATAGATCTCCATGTGTCAAATATAAACTACAAAGAGGAAGTGTCCAGAGACGATGTAATGCTTAGTACTTAGCTATACATAGAGTTCAAGAAGTGTAACATCCCATCACAATGTGTGATTGCCATGATCTAGGACTCGGAACATAAGAAGTGAAAATTCAAGGAGGAAGCACTCTGGAAAGACTAGGAGGCAGAAATTATAGTATTCAAGTTGAGGTTTAGTGGCCCACCAACCAACCCCGGTGGGAACTATGCCTTGCTCTAACTGTGAGGCAGAGCAGCGCTGCCATGTTGCACGAAAGGTTCTAAATGGACCCCATATGTCTCTGGGGCATGATGAAGATGGTACTGTAGTGGAGTACACCTTGCTATTTGTGTTAGTGGAGACACATTGTGTTTGTGGCCAGTGAGGAGCAGTGAGGGCAGGCAACAGACCAGTACTCGAAGCCCCAGGAACCAGCGGGGCTGTCAGCGGACTGGCCGCCCCTCCCCCTCGTCACCGGGGGTTCATCTACCTCTCGCGCCTCCCACTTTGCGGAAGACGCATCGTGTTTGTGGCCAGTGAGGAGCAGTGGGGGCAGGCAACAGATGAGGACTCAAAGCCCCAGGAACCAGCGGGGCCGTCAGCAGACGGGCAGCCCCTCCCCCTCGTCACCCGGGGTTCATCTACGTCTCACGCTTCCTGCTTTGCGGGAGACGCATTGTGTTTGTGGCCAGTGAGGAGTCGTGGGGGCAGGTCACAGACAAGGACTCGAAGCCCCAGGAACCAGCGGGGCCGTCAGCGGACCGGCAGACCCTCCCCCTCGTCACTGATGGTTCATCTACTTCTTGCGCCTCCCGCTTTGCGGGTGACGCAACGTGTTTGTGGCCAGTGAGGAGTAGTGGGAGCAGGCAACAGACCAGGACTCGAAGCCCCAGGAACCAGCGGGGCCATCAGCGGACCGGCAGCACCCCCCCTCGTCACCAGGGGTTCATCTATCTCTCGCGCCTCCCGCTTCGCTGGAGACGCATCGTGTTTGTGGCCAGTGAGGAACAGTGGGGTCAGGCAACAGACCAGGATTCGAAGCCCAAGGAACCAGCGGGCCGTCAGCGGACCGGCAGCCCCTCCCCCTCGTCACCTGGGGTTCATCTACTTCTCGCGCCTCCCGCTTCGTGGGAGACACATCATGTTTGTGGCCAGTGAGGAGCAGTGGGGGCAGGCAACAGACCAGGACTCGAAGCCCCAGGAACCAGCGGGGCCATCAGCGGACCGGCAGCCCCTCCCCCTCGTCACCGATGGTTCATGTACTTCTTGCGCCTCCCGCTTCGCGGGAGACGCAACGTGTTTGTGGCCAGTGAGGAGCAGTGGTAGCAGGCAACAGACCAGGACTCCAAGCACCAGGAACCAGCGGGGCCATCAGCGGACCGGCAGCCCCCCCTCGTCACCGGGAGTTCATCTATCTCTTGCGCCTCCCGCTTCGCAGGAGATGCATCGTGTTTGTGGCCAGTGAGGAACAGTGGGGTCAGGCAACTGACCAGGACTCGAAACCCCAGGAACCAGCGGGCCGTCAGTGGACCGGCAGCCCCTCCCCCTCGTCACTTTGGGTTCATTTACCTCTCGCGCCTCCCGCTTCGTGGGAGACGCATCGTGTTTGTGGCCAGTGAGGAGCAGTGGGGGCAGGCAACAGACCAGGACTCGAAGCTCCAGGAACCAGCGGGCCATCAGCGGACCGGCAGCCCCCCTCGTCACCGGGGGTTCATCTACCTCTCGCGCCTCCCGCATGGCTGGAGACGCATCGTGTTTGTGGCCAGTGAGGAGCACTGGGGTCAGGAAACAGACCAGGACTCGAAGCCCCAGGAACCAGCGGCGCCGTCAGCAGACCGGCAGCCCCTCCCCCTCGTCACCGGGGGTTCATCTACCTCTCGCGCCTCCCGCTTCATGGGAGAGGCATCGTGTTTGTGGCCAGTGAGGAGCAGTGGGGGCAGGCAACAGACCAGGACTCAAAGCCCCAGGAACCAGCGGGGCCGTCAGAGGACCATCAGCCCCTCCCCCTCGTCACAGGGGGTTCATCTACCTCTCGCACCTCCCGCTTTGCGGTAGAAGCATCATGTTTGTGGCCAGTGAGGAGCAGTGGGGGCAGGCAACAGACGAATACTCAATGCCCCAGGAACCAGCGGGGCCATCAGCGGACGGGCAACCCCTCCCCCTTGTCACCGGGGGTTCATCTACGTCTCACGCCTCCCGCTTTGCTAGAGACGCATTGTGTTTGTGGCCAGTGAGAAGCCGTGGGGGCAGGAAACAGACCAGGATTCAAAGCCCCAGGAACCAGCGGGGCCGTCAGCGGACCGGCAGCCCCTCCCCCTCGTCACCGATGGTTCATCTACTTCTTGTGTTTGTGGCCAGTGAGGAGCAGTGGGAGCAGGCAACAGACCAGGACTCGAAGCCCCAGGAACCAGCTGGGCCGTCAGTGGACCAGCAGCCCCTCCCCCTCGTCATCTGGGGTTCATCTACCTCTCGCGTCTCCCGCTTTGTGGGAGACGCATCACGTTTGTGGCCAGTGAGGAGCAGTGGGGGCAGGCAACAGACCAGGACTCAAAGCCCCAGGAACCAGCGGGCCGTCAGCGGACCGCCAGCCCCTCCCCTTCGTCACAGCGGGTTCATCTACCTCTCGTGCCTCCCGCTTTGCGGAAGACGCATCGTGTTTGTGGTCAGTGAGGAGCAGTGGGGGCAGGCAGCAGACCAGGACTCAAAGCCCCAGGAACCAGCGGGGCCGTCAGCGGACTGTCAGCCCCTCCCCCTCGTCACAGGGCGTTCATCTACCTCTCGCGCCTCCCGCTTAGCGGAAGACGCATCGTGTTTGTGGCCAGTGAGGAGCAGTGGGGGCAGGCAACAGATGAGGACTCAAAACCCCAGGAACCAGCGGGGCCTTCAGCAGACGGGCAACCCCTCCCCCTCGTCACCGGTGGTTCATCTACGTCTCACGCCTCCCGTTTTGCCGGAGACGCATTGTGTTTGTGGCTAGTGAGGAGCAGTGGGAGCAGGCAACAGACCAGGACTCGAAGCACCAGGAACCAGCGGGGCCATCAGCGGACGGCAGCCCCCCCCTCGTCACCGGGGGTTCATCTATCTCTTCCGCCTCCCGCTTCGCAGGAGATGCATCGTGTTTGTGGCCAGTGAGGAACAGTGGGGTCAGGGAACAGACGAGGACTCGAAGCCCCAGGAACCAGCGGGCCGTCAGCGGACCGGCAGCCCCTCCCCCTCATCAACGGGGTTCATCTACCTCTTGCGCCTCCCGCTTCATGTGGCCAGTGAGGAGCAGTGGGGGCAGGCAACAGATGAGGACTCAAAGCCCCAGGAACCAGCGGGGCCTTCAGCAGACGGGCAACCCCTCCCCCTCGTCACCGGAGGTTCATCTACGTCTCACGCCTCCCGTTTTGCCGGAGACGCATTGTGTTTGTGGCCAGTGAGGAGCAGTGGGAGCAGGCAACAGACCAGGACTCGAAGCACCAGGAACCAGCAGGGCCATCATCGGACCGGCAGCCCCCCCTCGTCACCGGGGGTTCATCTATCTCTTCCGCCTCCCGCTTCGCAGGAAATGCATCGTGTTTGTGGCCAGTGAGGAACAGTGGGGTCAGGCAACAGACGAGGACTCGAAGCCTCAGGAACCAGCGGGGCCGTCAGTGGACCGGCAGCCCCTCCCCCTCGTCACCTGGGGTTCATCTACGTCTCACGCCTCCCGTTTTGCCGGAGACGCATTGTGTTTGTGGCCAGTGAGGAGCAGTGGGAGCAGGCAACAGACCAGGACTAGAAGCACCAGGAACCAGCGGGGCCATCAGCGGACCGGCAGCCCCCCCCTCGTCACCGGGGGTTCATCTATCTCTTCCGCCTCCCGCTTCGCAGGAGATGCATCGTGTTTGTGGCCAGTGAGGAGCAGTGGGGGCAGGCAACAGACCAGGACTCAAAGCCCCAGGAACCAGCAGGGCCGTCAGTGGACCGTCAGCCCCTCCCCCTCGTCACAGGGGGTTCATCTACCTCTAGCGCCTCCCGCTTTGCGGAAGACGCATCGTGTTTGTGGTCAGTGAGGAGCAGTGGGGGCAGGCAACAGACCAGGACTCAAAGCCCCAGGAACCTGAGAGGCCGTCAGCGGATGGGCAGCCCCTCCCCCTTGTCACTGGGGGTTCATCTACCTCTCACGCCTCCCGCTTTGCGGAGACGTATTGTGTTTGTGGCCAGTGAGGAGCCGTGGGGCAGGCAACAGACCAGGACTCGCAGCCCCAGGAACCAGAGGGGCCGTCAGCGGACGGGCAGCTACTCCCCCTCATCACCGGGGGTTCATCTACCTCTCCCGACTCCCGCTTTGCGGAATGCATTGTGTTTGTGGCCAGTGAGGAGCCGTGGGGCAGGCAACAGACCAGGACTCGAAGCCCCAGGAACCAGCGGGGCCGTCAGCGGACCGGCAGCCCCTCCCCCTCATCACCGGTGGTTAATCTACTTCTCGCGCCTCCCGCTTCGCGGGAGACGCATCGTGTTTGCGGCCAGTGAGGAGCAGTGGGGGCAGGCAACAGCCCAGGACTCGAAGCCCCAGAAACCAGCGGGGCCATCAGCGGACCGCAGCCCCTCCCCCTCATCATCGGTGGTTCATCTACCTCTTGTGCCTCCCGCTTTGCAGGAGACGCATCGTGTTTGTGGCCAGTAAGGAGCATTGGGAGCAGGCAACATACCAGGACTCAAAGCCCCAGGAACCAGTGAGGCCGTCAGTGGACCGGCAGCCCCTCCCCCTCGTCACCAGGGGTTCATCTACCTCTCGTGCCTCCAGCTTCCCAGGAGACACATCGTGTTTGTGGCCAGTGAGGAGCAGTGGGGGCAGGCACCAGACCAGGACTCGAAGCCCCAGGAATCAGCTGGGCCATCAGTGGACCGGCATCCCCTCCTCCTCGTCACCTGGGGTTCATCTACCTCTCGCGCCTAACGCTTTGCGGGAGACGCATCGTGTTTGTGTCCAGTGAGGAGCAGTGGGGGCAGGCAACAGATGAGGACTCAAAGCCCCAGGAACCAGCGGGGCCGTCAGCGGAAGGGCAACCCCTCCCCCTCGTCACCGGGGGTTCATCTACCTCTCGCGCCTCCCGCTTTGCTGGAGACGCATCGTGTTTGTGGCCATTGAGGAGCAGTGGGGGCAGGCAACAGACCAGTACTCGAAGCCCCAGGAACCAGCGGGCGGTCAGTGGACCGGCAGCCTGTCCCCCTCGTCACTGGGGGTTCATCTACCTCTCGCGCCTCCTGCTTCGCGGGAAACGCATTGTGTTTGTGGCCAGTGAGGAGCAGTGGGGGCAGGCAACAGACCAGGACTCAAAGCCCCAGGAACCTGAGAGGCCGTCAGCGGATGGGCAGCCCCTCCCCCTTGTCACTGGGGGTTCATCTACCTCTCACGCCTCCCGCTTTGCGGAGACGTATTGTGTTTGTGGCCAGTGAGGAGCCGTGGGGCAGGCAACAGACCAGGACTCGCAGCCCCAGGAACCAGAGGGGCCGTCAGCGGACGGGCAGCTACTCCCCCTCATCACCGGGGGTTCATCTACCTCTCCCGACTCCCGCTTTGCGGAATGCATTGTGTTTGTGGCCAGTGAGGAGCCGTGGGGCAGGCAACAGACCAGGACTCGAAGCCCCAGGAACCAGCGGGCGGTCAGTGGACCGGCAGCCTGTCCCCCTCGTCACTGGGGGTTCATCTACCTCTCGCGCCTCCTGCTTTGCGGGAAACGCATTGTGTTTGTGGCCAGTGAGGAGCAGTGGGGGCAGGCAACAGACCAGGACTCAAAGCCCCAGGAACCTGAGAGGCCGTCAGCGGATGGGCAGCCCCTCCCCCTTGTCACTGGGGGTTCATCTACCTCTCACGCCTCCCGCTTTGCGGAGACGTATTGTGTTTGTGGCCAGTGAGGAGCCGTGGGGCAGGCAACAGACCAGGACTCGCAGCCCCAGGAACCAGAGGGGCCGTCAGCGGACGGGCAGCTACTCCCCCTCATCACCGGGGGTTCATCTACCTCTCCCGACTCCCGCTTTGCGGAATGCATTGTGTTTGTGGCCAGTGAGGAGCCGTGGGGCAGGCAACAGACCAGGACTCGAAGCCCCAGGAACCAGCGGGGCCGTCAGCGGACCGGCAGCCCCTCCCCCTCATCACCGGTGGTTAATCTACTTCTCGCGCCTCCCGCTTCGCGGGAGACGCATCGTGTTTGCGGCCAGTGAGGAGCAGTGGGGGCAGGCAACAGCCCAGGACTCGAAGCCCCAGAAACCAGCGGGGCCATCAGCGGACCGCAGCCCCTCCCCCTCATCATCGGTGGTTCATCTACCTCTTGTGCCTCCCGCTTTGCAGGAGACGCATCGTGTTTGTGGCCAGTAAGGAGCATTGGGAGCAAGCAACATACCAGGACTCAAAGCCCCAGGAACCAGTGAGGCCGTCAGTGGACCGGCAGCCCCTCCCCCTCGTCACCAGGGGTTCATCTACCTCTCGTGCCTCCAGCTTCCCAGGAGACACATCGTGTTTGTGGCCAGTGAGGAGCAGTGGGGGCAGGCACCAGACCAGGACTCGAAGCCCCAGGAATCAGCTGGGCCATCAGTGGACCGGCATCCCCTCCTCCTCGTCACCTGGGGTTCATCTACCTCTCGCGCCTAACGCTTTGCGGGAGACGCATCGTGTTTGTGTCCAGTGAGGAGCAGTGGGGGCAGGCAACAGATGAGGACTCAAAGCCCCAGGAACCAGCGGGGCCGTCAGCGGAAGGGCAACCCCTCCCCCTCGTCACCGGGGGTTCATCTACCTCTCGCGCCTCCCGCTTTGCTGGAGACGCATCGTGTTTGTGGCCATTGAGGAGCAGTGGGGGCAGGCAACAGACCAGTACTCGAAGCCCCAGGAACCAGCGGGCGGTCAGTGGACCGGCAGCCTGTCCCCCTCGTCACTGGGGGTTCATCTACCTCTCGCGCCTCCTGCTTCGCGGGAAACGCATTGTGTTTGTGGCCAGTGAGGAGCAGTGGGGGCAGGCAACAGACCAGGACTCGAAGCCCCAGGAAACATCGGGCTGTCAGCCGACCAGCAGCCCCTCCCCCTCGTCACCAGGGGTTCATCTAACTCTCGCGCCTCCCGCTTCACGGGAGACGCATGGTGTTTGTGGCCAGTGAGGAGCAGTGGGGGTAGGCAACAGACCAGGATTCGGAGACCCAGGAAACAGCGGACCGGCAGCTCTCCCCCTCGTCACTGGGGGTTCATCTAGCTCTCGCGCCTCCCGCTTCGCTGGAGACGCATCGTTTTTGTGGCCAGTGAGGAGCAGTGGGGGCAGGCAACAGACCAGGACTTGAAGCCCCAGGAACCAGCGGAGCCGTCAGCGGACCGGCAGCCCCTCCCCCTCGTCACCAGGGGTTTATCTACCTCTCCCGCTTCGCTGGAGATGCATCGTGTTTTTTTTTTTTGTTTGTTTGTTTTTTTCTTTTTGTCCTCATATCCACCATTGTTTAAGAAAGCGTAGGTACAACTGGCACAGTGTTATAACTGGAAGGGATCATTGGAGGGGGGAGGCCACAAATCCCGCAGCTGTCACTAGCTTAATATCATTTTTGGCTACCAATGGGGAGGCCTACTACAGGGCCTGGGCCGGGCTATGACCGGATATCTTCTGGATTTTGGCACCATAGTAGTGTAATCATTGGACCCGGGGGGAAAAAAAAAAAACCCGGATCTTTATTGTGCCCATACAAGCATGTGCCAGAAAGCCCTTTTACTTTGATTTCCTGGTCTGGCTAGGTCCATACGTGCGGTCTGTAGACTGGATGTCAACCAGTCCCCATGAGAAGGAGGAAGGGGATCTTTCCACCTCCTGCAGATTTCCCTCCTTGCCAATAGGACCGTGTAAAACACCAGGTTCCTGGCTGTATTTTGAGATGTCCTCAGGACTCCAAAGATCACTAAAGGTAGATCAATGATAACTGGAAAACCCAACGATGCGGTAAGAGTCTTACCTATAGCATCCCAATATGCAGCGAGCCGGGGACATTCAAAAAACATGTGGCTATCTGAAGCTGCAATCAACCCGCACCTTGCACATGCCACTGGGTTTCCTGTGGCAAATTTGGATAATCTTTGAGGAGAGTAATACGCCCTATGAAGGGTAAAGAGATGGTTTCTGCGAAGCCATGAGCGTTTCACTAAGCTTTTTAAAAGCTCAAATTAGGTAGACCAAAGTTCTTGTATATCTTGGCTCGTTGTTAAATCGTCCCAAAGTTGAGCGGGTAGCTTAAATTCCCCATCAGATTCCTCGAGTAGGAGTTTATACCATTGTGAGATCTCACATTTGGTTGGAGCAATACTCACCAGGTTGGTTATTAATTGACTATGCCCTCCGAGAGGAAACCTGTTTCTTTTTGTAGGTGGATCTTTATAGACCTGTTTCCAGCTGTTCATTTGTATGTATTTAAACCTCGAGATGGTTGGACCTATTCTATTCTGTAGGTACTCCCATGAAAGCAGGTCCCCCTCATAGAAGAGATCCCCCATTCTTTAAGGCCTGCCTCTCTCAAGGGAGTGGCTAGAGTATCTTTCAACCAAACTGGACTATCAGGTAACCCCCAAAGCGGTGTTTTATCGCAGTAATACCCCTGTTTAATTGATTTTGTTACCTCAGACCACATTTTCGCCGAACCAAGCAGGACCTTCAATTTGATCTTTTTAAAAAATTTCGGGTTGCCAAATTTGAATAAGTATCCCTACTGGCTGAGACCTTCCCCATCCAACATGGCTGAAAACATTAAACCTACCCCATAGTCAGTAGGTCTTTTTAAGAGCATTCGCGTGTGTGATAGCTGAAATGCCCACAGATATAATTTTAAATCTGGTGCGGCTAATCTCCCCTTCTCCCATTACCGTCAAAGCTTCTTCCAGGCTATTCTTGGTAGTTTTTTGTTCCACATAAAAGAAGTGATATCTGACTGTATTTTAGTTATATGAGTCTGATCAAAATAAAGGAGTATGGTGTTGAAAAGAAATGAAAATTTAGGCAGAATGGACATTTTAACCAAGTTAACTCTCCCAATCAAGGATATTTGACGGAGGGACCATGAATGCATTAATTTCCTACACTTTTTAGTAATTGCTGTAAGATTTACAGTAGCAAGTTTGTTAAGATCCTTTATGATGTTTAAGCCCAGATAACGCAATGAATCACCCGCCTGTATTTCGAATGAACTCGCATCATCATTCCAGACCAGCATCTCTGTTTTTGATGTATTGATCTGGTACCCTGATATCCTTCCAAACCCCTGAGCAATTTCAAATATGACAGGGAGTGCCGTAGTTACATCTGATGTGAGAATAAGCAGGTCGTCAGCATATAACGCCACCTTCTTTTCCCACCCTCTGTGACAGAAAGGACTGATGGCATTCTCTCTCCTCAGTTGTGTGAGAGGCTCAATATAAAAGTCAAACAGAAGGGGGGAAAGTGGGCATCCCTGCCTAGTCCCTCTAGGTATATTAAAAGGGTCTGACAACTCCAGGTTAATTAATAGACTCGCCACTGGGCTTGCATACAACAGACTAACTGCACGACGAAATCTCCTCCCCACTCCAAACTTTGCCAAGGCCCCCGACAGGTAAACCCAAGTAACCCTGTCGAAGGCCTTAGTTACGTCCAGTGTGAGAGCAGTCAAGGGCAAATTCTGTGACACCGCGATATCTATTGCCCCTATTAGGTCGTATGTCAGTTCGTATAACTGTCGCCCCTTTACAAATCCTTTTTGATCTATATGGAGGACTGATGGGGCTACCATGGCCAACCTAGAGGCCAAAACTGTGGTGAAAATCTTATAGTCCACATTTAAGATTGATATTGGCCTATATGATTCACAGGCGTCCTTGGGCTTCCCAGGTTTCAATATGAGTGTAATTGATGCGTTGTCCCATGATGAAGGGGGAGTCTGCCCTTCAAGAAGGATCTGGTTGAACATTTTAGTAAGGAAGGGGCTATCTCATCCTCTAAGATTCTATAAATTTCTGCAGGTAGCCCATCGGGCCCCGCAGCCTTTCCCTTCTTGCTTCTTTTTATAGCGGCCCTAACTTCTCCTTCGGTGATGGTACCCTCCAAAATTTGGGACGGATCATATGTTAGACTGGGGAGATTCATATGTCTTAGCCAATCGTCGACCTCCTCAGGGCGGGTTACAGTGTCCTCCTTATAGATGGATTCAAAGAATTCTTTAAAGGCTTTCCTAATTTCAACGTCCGATGTAAAGGAATCGTTGCCCACCTTGATGTCGGCAATGTTGTTCCGGACCTGGTCTGATTTGGTCTTCCAAGCAAGCATTTTGCCTGCGCCTTCGCTGTACTCAAAGTGGGCTAATTTGCTTGCTTCCCATCTCTGCTGCAATCTAAGATTCAATACTGAACCCAGATTAGCTTTCAGGGTCGCCATTTTTTTTCTATGACTATTGATAATGGACTCATCTGCCCCAGTACTACTATCCATAAGACATTGGAGATTTATTATCCTTTCATCTATGGACGAGATTTGTTCCTTATATTGCTTCCTTTTGTATGACACTTTCCCTGTTATGAGTCCCCTCAAAAATGCTTTGAACGAGTCCCAGATGATCCTTGTGGTTGCTGAGTCATTGTTAATCAGAAAAAAGTTGTGTGCTTCTATACTAAGATATATTATGTCCTCAGGTGAAGAGAGAAGTGAACGATTAAAGGACCATCTAGAGGGCAGTCTCTCCATTTCATAAGTTAGGTCCATTAGTACTGCAGAATGATCTGAGAGATGCAATGGTAAATATTCGATGGATCTTACGTGTTCAGCCAGCCTCAGACTAATTAAAATAAAGTCTATCCTTGACTGATGTTTATATTTGTGATTCCGGAAAGACACTCCTTGCTGGTCCCCGGACCTTACTCTACATATGTCAAGGTAGCCGTATGTTTTCATTGCAGACTGTACCACTAACCTAGATTTTGACAGAACTAAGGATCGACTATTGGGGGATTTATCCATAACTGGGTCTAGGACAATGTTAAAATCGCCCGCTATAATAGTTGGCTCTGAAAAGGAAAGCAGATGTGAAAACATAACCTCCAGTGTAGAAGGATCATCCTGGTTCGGCCCATAGTAGCCCAAAACTGTGGTTTGAGAGCCCGCTATTACTACAGACGCAATGGCCCATCTGCCACCTGGGTCGACCAGTTGAGATAGCAGCCTGGCTTTAGCTCCCTTTTTGAAAATTATAGAAACCCCTCTAGTATTACTGGTCCGAGTAGTTGAAACCGCAAAGTCTATCCACCTATTTCTTTTAGTCAAATCTAACATTTCCAAATGTGTTAAATGGGTCTCCTGGAGAATAATGACCTGCGCTTCCAAATCTCGTAAGTATTGCATGATTTTATTTGCCCTTGGTTTGGTACACAGGCCATTGATATTCCAGGAGAAGTATTTTATGTTAATCATCTTGGGCATAGGTGTCCAACAAGGGGAAGAAATAAGCAGATGGAACTAGACCGACCCATTTTTGTCTAAAACTCTTTCCATAAAATTGCGAGACCACTTTCCTTCTATCATATCTTGATTTATTGAGGACTTTTTTTACTTTTTTTCCACCCCCCACCACCTACCCTAGCTACGTGCCTCCCACCCTCCCACCTCCCAAGCCCTGGAAAACCCTTGCGATATCTAACCGGTGCGATGTCCGGTTGATAGCGCCCCTCCGTGAACTCCCGGAGAGATACACCACCTTTATAAGTGAGAGAAATGAGAAAAAAATTAATCTAATAGTGACACTCAGTTAATTGCATTGATTTTATATCATTAAGGATATTAACTTTACTCTATGTGCTTAAGGACACAAGAAAATCATGGGGTGGCAATAAACACCAGCTCTTATTAATGAATCCCAGAGTTAAGACTCCTCTTTATTTCTTTTTGCTTCCCATCTGCATCAGAAGTTCGTCAGCTGCCTGCACTGACCTGATATTGATCATCTTATTATTATACATTATTTTCATGGCAGCAGGGAATGTTAATTGAGCTGAGGCACCCAACGCTCTAAAAGCTTCCAGGCGCCTCCCGAACTCCCATTGTTTCTCCAAAGTAATTCTTGAGAGATCTGACCTTATTAAGAATGTAAACCCCTTTGCGTCTAGAGATTTTTGATTTAACGCAAGATTAAGTATTTTCTCTTTCAATACATATGTATGAAAGTTTACTAAGATTTTACGAGGTTTAGATCTCTGAGGGTTACGTTTGAAGGGATCCCTATGAACTCTTTGGATGTCCAATGCTAGCTCTTCTAGTGAGAGGTCTAAATTCAGGGACTCTTTCAACAGACCCGTTATAAACTGCTTTATGTCAGAGCCCTCTGAGCCTTCGGGCACATTCAAAATTCGGAGATTCCCCCTCCTCGCGTTGTTTTCCAAAGTCCCCATCCTTTCACTAAGTGCTTGCTCCTCTCTGGAAAGCTTCTGTATATCAACTTTCGCCTGGTCTAAATATACAGAAAATGTTGCTGTAGTCTCTTCAAGGACTCCAGTTCTTATGGCAAGTCCCTCGATTTTATTTTCAAGGGACTCACAGTAACTTCTTATTTCAGCTTGGTTTGCAGAAGACTCCGCGAAACCCTTTCTTATTTCCATCGTAAGAGCTGAAAACATACCTAGTATAGACGCTGGAGGTATGTCATCTCTGGCCTCGAACTTGGATTGGTCCGTGAGGGAGTCTATGGGATATTCAATCTGATCAATGAGATCTCCCCCGATTGCCCCGGCTCCTTCATTAGATCCACTAGGAGCAGCCTCAGTAACAATTAGGACCTCTGAGTCTCCTAATGGAGGAACTGATAATACCCCCTCCTCTGCCTCCTCCTGAGCGAGAGAAGATTGTGATCCTGACCCTTTTTCGTTATCTCCATCTCCATCTCCAAGACTTAATACACAGACTTCATATTCTATGGCCCCTTCTTCTGTTCCTTGATCTATTGCCTCTGCAGCCTGCCCCAGAAGGGGAGAAACCTTATCCGTTGAAGGAGAAACTTCCAAATCAGACCCAGATGACATGATGTGATCCCCTGACAGATGTAATATCTGGGGTATTACTTTAAAGTAGGAACGTAAGGAGGGGGTAATCTTAGAGCCTTTCTCAGGAGCCGTGTTCTGGGTTTTATAGTTTTCGTTTTAGTTTTAGATTTCGAGCTGTGTTTAGTGCCTCTGGCTCTAACCTCTGTGCTTAAGTAAGAGGAGGATTTTTTGTCTACCACTACTGCTGTGTAGTCTCCCACCCCACTAGGTGGACCCAACACTCCAGCCTTATCCACTAACGGAACACCTTTCTTCTTCCGTCCTCTTTTGCCGTAACCTTTACTTAGGGTGGGTGGCGCTTTTCCTGTAGACTCAGGGGAAACTACTGTCTTTATTGTCCCCTCTTGCCCTGACGATATTATAGTGGGAGGATCCGATGTATCCGGAGGCTCCTTACCTCTTTTACCAGGGATTACCCCCTCCGCTGTATCCACCACTGCTGATGGTGTTAATGCTGGGATATGAGTTTGTGTTACCTGTAAGCTTGGCTGCGCACTTGTAATTTCTGGGGCACTATGCGAAATTGTATGAGAAGAAACTGTGTGATATGGCTGCCCCAGACTTCGCAGTAACCTTCCTCTCCTCAGCTCCAGCGCGGCAGATCGGAGCCGAGGTAGGGGTGATTGTTTATTCTCAGACGCCGTCACCTGTGAGTAGCCCTGCAAGCTTTTAACAGGAAAATCTAAAAGGGCGAAACACTGAACCTGCTTCTCAGTCGCAGCCCTTCCAAGGCTTACCGTAGCATTGAAGACTTCCTCGGCAAAAATTAAATCCTCCTTACATGTCTCGCGTAGTGGACACCGCCCCAGCCCCAGCCGCGGGAAGCACGCTGCAGTCCACGGCCGTCCAGCTCCGCAACCTCTCGATCAGCTGTAGTCCAAAGCAGAGCAAAAGTCGGGGCAGTCAAACAATCCTAACCGGCAGCAACCAGCGTTCTCCCCGCCCTCAACTGCAGCTCCGCACTCGAGCTGAAAGCGGACTGCCGGAGAAGCAGTCCCGATGAAGCGGCTCTGCATTCCAAAGACGCTCACAGCCTTGAAATCCTCCGGTACAGCAAAGTGGTGGGTGTCCCGAGGTCGAAATTCAATCCCCCCGTCTGTTGTGCGTGTCACGGATGAAAATCAGGGATTATTCTGTGTGATGTGGCGATCCTCTCCGGGAGCTCATTCCGGAGCACCGCGACCGCTTAACCAGCGGCCGCCATGTTTCCCCCAAGGTTGCTGCACAGTCTCGTCCAGATGCATCATGTTTGTTGCCAGTGAGGAGCAGTGGGGGCAGGCAACAGACCAGGACTCGAAGCCCTGGGAACCAGCGGGCCATCAGCGGACCAGCAGCCCCTCCCCCTCGTCACCAGGGGTTCATCTACATCTCGCGCCACCCACTTCGCTGGAGACGCATCGCGTTTGTGGCCAGTGAGGAGCAGTGGGGGCAGGCAACAGACCAGGACTCGAAGCCCTAGGAACCAGCGGGCCATCAGCAGACCAGCAGCCCCTGCCCCTCGTCACCAGGGGTTCATCTACATCTCAGGCCACCCACTTCGCTGGAGACGCATCGTTTTTGTGGCCAGTGAGGAGCAGTGGGGGCAGGCAACAGACCAGGACTTGAAGCCCCAGGAACCAGCGGGGCCGTCAGTGGACCGGCGGCCCCTCCCCCTCGTCACGGGAGGATTTAACTTTCCTGTGACGCGGGACGCACTCGGGTGGCGCCGGGCTAAGCCTGGGCAAAGGGTGGGCCGTCTGTGGCCGTCAGGGGTTGGAAGAGTTTGGGCTGGGCCCCCCCTCTATGAAGTACTTCCTGAACATCGAAGGCAAATCAGGAGCTTGCTGTGGACCAGAGAAGAGGTAGCACCACTGTTTGTGTTTGACTGGACTGGCTAGGTACCCCAAGACTTTCGATTAGATTTAATTGCGGGGAGGATCCGGGTTGTTTGTTTTAGCCAGCCAGGGTGGTTCTGATTCCATTCCTGGTCGGTGTTGTCCCTTGAAGTTGAAGTTCAGTGGTGTTTGCAGTTCAGCCACTCTATTTGAAGTATTTGTTCGGAATGGCTAGTACGGTGCAAACAAGGTCATCAAAACAGAGTCTCATAACTCCACATAATCCCCGCTCTGCGAATAAATCAAAGGGTACCCTCTCCCATACATCTGCACAGCCTACCACAATTGATAGAATGTTACGAAAGGCTATTGGCACTGTAGCTAGTGAAATTGAGCGTACTGAGAGGCGCCTGTCATTAACCCCGCAAATTGACCTCACCCCCCTGTCCCCGGAGACTGAGATCGATATAGCTCTAACCCCCAAAACATCTTATTAGTGTCTCCAGCCACACATATTCCATGCGCTCAGTTGGCGAACAGCAACGACCTAGAGACACCTAGAGTGGGGAGAAAGGCACAAACTGCGAAGAAAAAGGGGACCAACACTAGGAAATCTAGGCAGAAGAGGGGCAAAACCATCTCTGTCCCGACTGAACTTACAAATGTAGCTGCAGGGAAAAATATGGGGCATGTGTTGCAAACCGCAAGTACCCCCGAGCTGGGTATCCCAAATAATCTGTGACCTGCAGAACCATTTTGAGCAGCTCATTAATACCCAGATTAAATTAATCATGAGTCGGCTAGACAAAGTGGTAACCCTGGTGAAGACAAGGGGGGTGGGCGCTGGTATCACCTTGCCTCCACCATTATTTGTTAAATCTAATGTCCCAGAGACTATTATCATAAATTCGCCCACCCTACAACCCAGTAGACCCCTGCTGGGCAAACTGTCAATACTATGTGTCCATCACTGCCCTTAATCTCCCATCAGCTACATACCAGTAGTGCTCCGAATGGAGACACCCTAAGCACAGGTGAAACAATTCTTGCCCCACCAACAAGTCTTCCACAAGTCCTTGTCCACAAGCAGCCCTCCTTAGAATTACCACTCCTGTGCAAACCGAATGAGCCACCCCCTAAGGCGACTACCAATCCACTATCCTGCATAAATTTACCCCCAGAGGCAGCCCCATACGCAATTATACTCACGGGGGTCCCAGAGCTGAAGCCAGACTGTAAAGAAGCTTATGATGAGCTTAAGAATAAGATTCCGCACTGGCTGAATATGAACAGGCCGCTATCAGGGAATGTACGGGGGGAAATTCTGTTTGTCCGGAGCGTGAGCTGGGTGGGGCACAGGCATAAGGATGTCACCGGTGACTGTGTGGTGATAAATTTTAGGGATCACAGAGCAGTCGATTATATACTAAGTCGGGGGTCGGTGAGCCGCCAATGAAGCAATATTAGACCTTTGCCCCTAGGCTATTTTTATCCAAAGGGAACATTGAGCTTGGGTCAAGGCCCTGTACACCGAAGCAGAAGTGAAAGCCCCCCTGGCGGGAAGGGTCCCTACCACCTAATGCCATATGTTTCCTTTAGAAACCAGGGAGTATTGAGCCTGAGGAACAGATTTGATCCCCTTATGCCCTTAGAGGAGTTGGATTGACTGAAATGTGTCAGAGCCCTTCCCAAGAACCGTCCCCAGGAAAAGGACTGCTCCCTCAATATCCCCCAGACTGTAATCCGACCTTACTTCCCCGCACAGAATGTGATCACTAGCCATGTCGTGGGGTCCTCGGGCAGAACCCTTGGTGATCCCTCCACAGTTTCCCCTGTTTCAGGAAATCTTTCGGGCGGTTGGCCAGGTTACCAGGGAGTGAGGATGCATTGGGGCCGGATTACACCTTTCGGTACCCAAAGCGACTAGAGAATTCATCTAATTTGCCCAGGTCCAATGAGGACCTTAATGGCGAAAGGACAAATGATAACAATCTAGTCACACCTCATCCTAAAGAGAGACAAATGCAGGAGGGGGTTAAACTGGTATCCTGGAATATAGCTGGTTTGTCAGCTAAGTTTGACAACCAGGAATGGAGGCAGTATATCACCAGGTTCCAGGTAATTTGTCTGCAAGAAACCTAGGCAGTAGACTGTAGTCCCTTTCATCTAGCGGGGTACAAGTGTTTCTCTGTGCCTGCACAGAAGTCAGCCTTTGGAAGAGCTATGGGGGGATTATGTATATTTGTGGATATGCAGTTGGAAGGAGTGTGGACCAATTTAAATTGGACCACAAATAATATGCAGGCTCTTGGGCTTCACACAAATGAGCTAAACTTGATCTTGATTAATCAGTATAATGCAGTAGCAGTTAAGGGGAAGGGATCCACTATAGGTGAATTAGATGACAGATTAGGTGCAGAAATGGCCCTGAGGAAGGAAGCGGTGTCCCCGCTTGTGGTTTTAGTGGGCGATTTTGATTGTCACTTGTGCCCTAACCTAAGACCTGTTAATGAAGATTGGTCTCGCTGCATGGTGGAGGAAGGCCCGCACTTCGAACACACGAGTGAAGGGAGGGAACTAGGTAGGGTTCTGAAAAGCCACGCACTAGAACATACTATCGATCTTGTGGTTTTAGGAAGTAGAGATGAGGTTAATCCAACATTTTTTAAATTTTTTTAAACTCTTTATTCTCGACTGCACAGTGTGAATTACATCAAATCGAACGTACATTCTGTATAGCATAGTCGTTTTCTCATTTTCTCCCAGCTAAACATAATTACCGATTACATAAGCATCATGTCATCCCAAGTAGCAGAAAAAAGGTATGATCTCTAAGACAGTACTCAAACATTCTATATCATATTCTCACCTACAGGATCGTCGTTATACAGTACAATATGTCATTTTAGAACCAATATTGATAAATAATGAACCGTGATCCCATTTCTCACCCCTCCCCACATCTCCCACCCCTACCCAACTCGTCTCCTGGTCTCAATGAAATCCAAAATGTGTCACTCCTCAACAGTGATGTTGAACAAACCCATTACATTACAGAGGTTCAAATAGCCTGCGCACAGTAGCATCCCTACCCTCCCTCGGCTGCGCCTTGGGCCACATAGTCTACATGGTTTCACTACCTATCCGCCTGTGAAGATATCAATTCCATCCCTTCCAATTCTAACATCATGACCTCCCAGTCCTGAGCTATGGGATACTTCCGCTGGCCTCTCTCCTCCTCTCGACGAAGCGCCACCCCCTCTGCCCTGCCCCACTTCACTAGGTCTGCCTGCCACAGAGATGTCCTGGGTGGTCTGGGGAACTTCCACCTCATCTTCAAAGCTCTGACTGCCAATAATAGGGCCAAATCTAGAAATTTAAGTTTAGCTTTTTGTGTTTTGGGACGTTTACGGGACGCCACTAAACAGTACAAGGTGTCTTCCGGTACCGGCAGGTTAGTAATGCTACGTAAAGTCAGACATATCTCCCCCCAGTAGTCCCGTAAGAGCGGGCATGTCCATAACATGTGGAGAAATCCAGCCTCATCCTCCTGACAACGTGGGCAACAGTGGGGGGAATCCGGAAACATTCTATGCAACCTCTGTGGGGTAAGGTATGCCCTGTGCAGTATCATCACCTGTATGAATTTAAACTTAACATTTCTCGATACCCTCTTGGGATGCTCAAGGATTATTTGCCATGTCCTATCCGATAGTTCCTCCCCTGAGTCCTGAGCCCTGGTGTCTCGTAGTGTAGTAAGTGGGATGGCCGCATGTGTCCTAATCCCGGAGTATAACCATCACACCAAATGGCCCCGCGCACATATAATAAAGCAAGTGGACTAGTTCGTGTTGCGGGGGTCAAAGTCGCTGTGGGCCCCAGGTATGTCTTATATAATGAGACACTATGGCGTGCAGCAGAAATAACCTCTGAGGGGCACCAGTGGCCTGTAAGAAGTAATCATGATCCAGCAGTGTGTCATCTCCAAAAAAGGCGCCTAACTTGTCTACTCCTGCTTCTACCCGGGGGCGTAAGCTATGCCGGATGAGTCTGCCCTGCGGTGTCGGGATTCCTAGCAGAGGAATATTTCCTGCGAAGGGTACCACCGCTGTCGTGTACGTCAATGCCTTCTTCCAGTACAACAGAGCCGTGCGCATAAGGGGGTGACAGTCCGAAGGAGTCTGCTTCTGGGAAGCAACTGGGAGTGCAGTTCTCCACGTGCCAGTCGGTCTGTAGTGTAACCAATCTCGTGGAGGTTCTTGCCCGCTACCCAGTGTGGAGTTGACTGGCATAATAATACCCACGGAAGTCAGGTGCTCCCAGGCCCCCCAATCTGGTCCCCAGTTGGAGCTTATGGAGACTGATACGGCGCTGCCCAGTGTCCCAGATTAGGGTTATCAAGATCGTGTTTAATGCAGCAAATATCTGTGGGGGGATAATGACAGGCAAATTAACAAAATAATATAACAGGCGAGGGAGCATGACCATCTTAGATATAGCAATCCTACCCATGCCAGATAGGGGCAGGGAGGTCCAAAACCCTACACTGCTGCAAAGGCTTGTGATAGCTCTTCTAATATAGCCCTCAATCTGGTCCTCAGGTGACCTATATACCTGTATGCCCAGGTATTTGAATATGGTTTGCGCCACCGGTATCAAATATTCCCCAAAGCGAATAAAAGGGGGTGAAGCGTCTCTCTGAAAGAAAAGCCAGTGGACTTTTCAGGATTTTTGGCCAGACCAGACACCCTCTCAAATCGGCAAAAAATGTCGTATATTGGCAAATGGTCTGCTGCCAGATCTCAGAAGTACAATAAGATATTGTCGGCGTAGATGGAAAGTAGGTTGTGTGTCCCCCCAATCTAGATGCCCATTTGATCTCCATGCGCCCGAAGGGCTATGGCAAGGGGTTCCAAGGCCAGTACAAACAGAAGGGGTGACAGAGGATAACCCTGTCAGGTGCCTCTGTGTACTGGGTAACTCTCCGATATATATCGGTCCGTGTGGGCCCTGGCCGTTGGGTCTGTGTACAATAGTCTAATCTATTGCAATAAAGAGTCCGGGAAGCCATACCGCTTCAGGGATTCGAAAATGAACACCCATGATAGAGAGTCAAATGCCTGCTTGAGATCGAGTGCTATACAGCCTGCCTGAGAATATTCCTGTGGTGTGGCCGTCAGTAGGGTGTGTAGTCTCTGTGTATTCTGGGAAGTACATCTACCCAGAAGGAACCCACATTGATCTGAGTGCACGAGAGTAGGAAGATGAGATTGTATCCGCAAAGCAATGGCCTTACTAAGGATCTTGTACTCCGTGGAGAGCATTGACAGGGGTCTATAATTCGTCACCATAAGTGTGTCTCTCCCTGGCTTGGGTAGGGATGTGACCAGGGCCTGCATCATTAAAGCAGGTAAATGACCTTCCTCAAATGCCGTTTTATACACTTTATCTAGGATGAGCACAAGGGTATCGGAGTATGTCGAATAAAATTCTACTGGAAGCCCATCCATACCCGGTGTCTTATTCTGGTTAAGGGGCCGGATGGCAACGCGGTTCTCCTGTTATGTGATGGGACCATCTATTCCTTTCTGTACATCATCGGGCAGGACCGGAAATGGTAGTCCATGTAAGAACTCAGCCACCCGGTCTGGGTCTTCCTGTGGGAGGGGGGCATAGAGCGATTTCAGGTGGTCATGGAACGCGTTATTAGTTTCAGCCTGTGTATGGACTATGACGCCCGACCTATCACATATTCGGGTAATCACCGGTGGGTCCGGAAGTTCCCGCACCAGTTGGGCTAGTAAAGTACCTGATCTATCTGCCTCTGCATTTTGGCGGTGTAAGTATTCCTTATGATCTATAATCCTCAGTGTTTCTAATGCTTCCGCATGGCCAATGTTCCCCGCCTGTAGTTCCCCCCTCTTCCCAGGGTCTGCGCTTGCCTCTCTCTCTAGTGCCTTCAATCGGTCCTCGACCCCACAAAGTTTCTTAAGGATTTCCTGCCGGGCCCCCACTAACTGACCAATGGCTGCGCCTCGCACTACAACCTTCATGGCGTCCCATACCACCAGATTGGATGGAGCCGAGTCCCAGTTTTCTGGGAAGTAATTATTCAAGGTGTCAGACTGGGACGTGCGAAAGGGGGCATCCTCTAAGAGGAGTGGGTTAATTCTCCAGGTGGGTACCGGAGTCGGTACCCTACCCCAGAGAAGGTCAAGTGTCAGAGGTCTATGATCAGAGAAAGTTTTAGCAAAGTACTCCGAGCTGCCAATTTTCGTCTCTAAGGACTTTGAACACAGGAATCTATCAATTCTGGTGTGTAGGTTGTGTACTGGGGAATAATAGGAGTATTCTTTATGACTCGGATTCAATTCCCGCCAGGTATCCGCCAATCCCCAGCCCGCAGTCCAAACCATAAACATCTCTGTCAATTTAGTTACCCCAGCCATCTGCAGAGGGGGATGTCAAGTCAAGTCAAGTCAGAAATTTATATAGCGCGCTACATACCCATAGGGTCTCAAGGCGCTTGAGGAAGGGGGGGAAATTACTTGTCGAATATCCAAGTTTTAAGTTGCTTTCTGAATGCTAGGTGGTTCTGAGTAAGGCGAAGGTGAGTGGGAAGAGAGTTCCAGGTTTTGGCTGCCAGGTAGGAGAAGGATCTACCTCCCATGGTGGCTTTGTTGATGCGAGGAACAGTGGCAAGGGCTTGGTTGGAGGATCGTAGCTGACGGGAGGGGGTGTAGAAGGACAGTCGTGTGTTGAGGCATTCGGGTCCAAGTTCGTAAAGTGCTTTGTGTGCGTGGGTTAAGAGGCGGAAGGTAATCCTCTTATTTACGGGGAGCCAGTGGAGGTTTTTCAGGTGACCAGAGATGTGTTCTTTACGCGGGATATCAAGTATGATCCTGGCTGAGGCGTTCTGGATGCGTTGGAGTTTTTTCTGGAGTTTTGTGGTGGTACCGGCGTATAGGGTGTTTCCGTAGTCCAGACGACTCGTGACCAGTGCGTGAGTGACTGTTTTTCTAGTTTCGGTGGGGATCCATCTAAATGTTTTTTTTAAGCATGCGAAGAATGTTGAAGCAAGATGATGAGACAGCGTTGACTTGTCTGGTCATTGAGAGTGAGGAGTCCAGGATGACGCCCAGTTTCCGTGCGTGGTCCGTCGGGATGGGTGCTTTTCCAAGGGCCTCTGGCCACCAAGAGTCGTCCCAGGCGGAGGGGGAGGTACCTAAGATTAGGACTTCTGTTTTGTCTGAATTCAGTTTCAGACGGCTGTGCTTCATCCACTCGGCTACTTCTTTCATTCCTTCGTGTAAGTTGTTTTTGGCGGTGTTGGGGTCCTTGGTGAGTGAGAGGATCAGTTGGGTGTCGTCAGCGTAGGAGATGATGTTGAGATTGTGTTGGCGAACGATGGTTGCGAGGGGGCTCGTGTACACGTTGAAGAGGGTGGGGCTGAGTGACGATCCTTGCGGCACGCCGCAGATGACTTCAGAGGCCTCTGATTTGAATGGAGGGAGCCGGACTCTCTGAGTTTTTCTGGTGAGGAACGAGGTGATCCATTCCAGTGCTTTTCCTTGGATTCCGATGTTACTGAGGCGCTGTAATAGGGTGCTATGGCAGACTGTGTCGAAGGCTGCGGAGAGGTCAAGGAGGATGAGGGCGACTGTTTCTCCGTTGTCCAGTAGGGTTCGAATGTCGTCTGTTGCTGCGATGAGTGCGGTCTCAGTGCTGTGTTTGGCTCGAAATCCGGACTGTGAGGGGTCGAGGGATTTGTTGCTTTCGAGAAAGGCGGCAAGCTGGTTGTTGACAGCTTTCTCGATGACTTTGGCCGGGAAAGGAAGGAGCGAGATGGGGCGGTAGTTTTTGAGTTCGGTGGGGTCAGCTGTGGGTTTTTTCAGAAGGGCGCTGAGTTCTGCGTGTTTCCAGCTTTCCGGGAAGGTGGCGGAGTTGAGGGAGCAGTTGATGACGTCTCGGAGGTGTGGAGCTATGATGGAGTCTGCTTTGTTGAAGATGTGGTGAGGGCATGAGTCAGTTGGGGATCCTGAGTGGATGGAGTTCATCAGGCGGATGGTGTCCTCAGTGGAGATTGGGTTCCAGTCGTTAAGGATGTTCAAGGGGGGTGAAGGTCCTGCAGAAGGTTGGGTGGGTTGGTCTTCGGGTCGGTTGTCGAAGCTGTTGTGGATGTCTGCAATTTTGTTGTGGAAGAAGGAAGCTAGGGAGTCGCAGAGGGCTTGAGAGGGGGTGATGTCGTTGGAGTTGGCTGATGGGTTGGCAAATTCTTTGACGATGTTGAATAACTCCTTGCTATTGTGGGCGTTGTTATCTAGTCGGTCTTTGAAAGCGGCTTTCTTGGCAGATCGGATTAGTTGGTGGTGTATGCGGGTGGCGTTTTTGAAGGCGTCCCTGGTGTTGGAGTTTGGGTCTTTTTTCCATGCTTTCTCGAGGGAGCGACAGAGTTTCTTGGATTTCTTAAGATCATCGTTGAACCAAGAGGCGTTTTTGCTGCCTATTTTGATTTGATGTTTTTTCAACGGTGCTAGGATGTCGGCGCTTTTGGATAGCCATTGGGTGAAGTTAATGGCTGCTTGGTCGGGGTTTGAGGAGTGGACAGGAGGGATTTGAAGGAGCGATGAGGAGATCTGGTCGATGGTGAGTTTGTTCCAATTTCTACGCAGGGTGGGTTGAGGGTGGTAGTGGATTGTGGACTTATTGTAGAAAAAGTGAACGCAGCTGTGGTCCGCCCAATGAAGAGCTGTGGTGTGGCTGAATGAGACGTGTTTGCTGGAGGTGAAGATAGGGTCGAGTGTGTGACCTGCAATGTGGGTGGGGGAAGTGACAAGTTGTTTGAGTCCGAGGTTTGCGAGGTTATCCAGAAGGGTGGTGGCGTAGATGTCATTGCTCTTTTCCAGATGAAAATTGAGGTCTCCCAATAGGATGTAGTCCTCGGAGGGGAGGGCGTGTGGGGTGATGAAGTCAGCGATGTCGTCATTGAATTGTGCACGGGGTCCCGGGGGCCGGTAGAGGAGGGTGCCTCTGAGTGTGATTTTGGGGTCGGTGTGGATCTGGAAGTGAAGGTGCTCGGCGCTGGCAAGGTTGTCATCGGAGCTGGTTGAGATGCGAATGGAATTCTTATGGACGATGGCGATGCCTCCTCCTCTATGCTTGACGCGGTCCTTACGGATGATCTTGTATCCTTCTGGGATGGCAATGGTGATGTCTGGGGCAGAGGAGGTGTTCATCCATGTTTCTGTTAGGAAGGCGACGTCCGGTGAGATGGTGTCTAGTAGATTCCAGAGGTCGATGGCGTGTTTGTGGATCGAGCGGGTGTTGAGCAGGATGCATTTCAGGTGGTTGGTGTCGGGTCTCTGTGTCGTGTTGGTGGATGAGGAGTTGGTTTTGGTGCCGTCGAACTTGCAAGAGTTGCATGAGAAGGGACCATGGGTGTGTCCAGGAGCGGCTTGGGCGCAGTTGGGGGAGCGGCCGGGGTTAAGGGCTAGGAGGGAGGTGACATCGTAAGTAATGCGGGAGGGGTGGGTGGTACGGGGGCCAGGGGGACTGGCGCTGGGCGCGGTCCAGGCGCGGACGGGCGTAGACGGGCTTACCTTTGGCGCACCTTCGGCGCGACTGGGGCGCGATCGCTGCGCGTGAACGCTGCACGCGAAAGCATCTGTCATAAGTGGTTGGGGAGGGGGGAGGGGCGAGGGAGGATCCGATGGGAGGCGGGTGCGTGGTGGAGGGGGCGGTCTCAGGGCAAAACAACAACAACACAGCAAATGGCGGCTGTAACACGAGTGCAGACCGGGTTGGAGGAAGATTGGAGCGGATTTAGCCAAAAACGATCCCAAACAGTGAACAAATGCAGCTTTTAAGTAGAAGGATTACAACACATAAATAAATGCAGGTACTGTTGAGCGCAAACAGGCAGGCACGTTCGAGCGCTTAACGAGGGCAGCAGCGCTATGCAGGCAAAAGTGAAAGTGAAGTGCAGCGTCAGGAAAGCTCAGCAGCGCAATGCACACGATACCAGGCAGCTCTGGGCAGTAGTCAGCGAGGGCAGGAGGGAGCGACCATTCTCAACGAGGTCGAGGCGGTCCAGTGCCAGGCCTAGGACCATGGTCCAGTAACCTCCCAGTATCCAAGGGATATCCACCCAGTCCAACAATGCCATACCCACTGTGCGAAGAAATTTATCTTGATCAAAGTTCGGGGCGTAGATACTGCCAATTACTATTAGTGTACCATCCAATGGGCCTTTCACTAAAACATACCTGCCCAGGTCATCCACCCTCCTCTCTATTTCTACAAATGGTGTTCCATGTCGGACCCAGATAGCCACCCCCCGGGAGAAAGCCGAGTAAGACGTGGAATAAATTGTACCCCTCCATCTCTTCCTCAGCGTCTGAGCTTCTGATGTCATGAGGTGTGACTCCTGTAGGAATGTGATCTGTGTGTGGTGTCTTAATAAAAACGTGTGTATCCGGTGTCTCTTCTGAATGGCCCGAGCCCCCGCACATTCCAGGTAGTGAACCTGTAGGATCCTGTTGCTTCAGCCATAATCCCCTATTAGTGGACCTCGGAGTGTTAGTAGGACCATCTCAGAACAGTGTATGATCATCGGCCAGGAGACATCGTACCCTAAATCCCTTTCCCAAAACTGAACTAACTTGGTGCAGCCAAATAACAGTGCTGTGCCGAACAAAAAAGTCATGAACATAGAATTCCAAATACAGGTGCATACGCCAATGGGGGGGTGGCCAAGCACCATGCCTATCATCGTTGTTGTCATGCTGGGTGCCGCCTGCTCAAAGGTGTACCAGCCCAGGGGCATGTCTATGAGGAGCATAATCTGGGAATCAACTGGAGAAATCCTTATAAGGGGGACAAATATTTCTGTGGGGCGCAACAAAGTAAATACAGTTCCCCAGCCCCCCCGGTATCCCACTGCATGCCAAAACTGCAATTTAACAACCCATTTTCACATTAAAGGATACCAATAGTTATTATGTGGTCAGTCCTTTCCGGGTAGGGCCAGCTATCTCCTTAGTTGTCCAGCATATCATCTGCCGCTCTGGGTGTCACTGTAGGGAACAGTACCACGCTGTGTTCCGAATCAGAGTGGACCGTGCTGTCCTTCGAATCCATGACAATCTTCTCCTGGTCCTCTTGAAACGTGCCCACCATTGCCAGTGCACCCATTTGGTCCTCTCTTTGCTGCTCCCGCAAAGGGCCACGTTGTCCCGATCTCCTTCCTGTGTCCAGCAGATCTCCGTCTTCTTGTCCCGATCCTGCTCTTGAGCCACTGGTGGTGGTGTCCTGGGTAGCGGCCTGGCTACCGTCGATGCCCATGACTTCCAGCCATTCTTTCACTTCTGTGCGGCTTTCAAAGAAGTGTGTTTTTTTATCATACACAATCTTCAAACGAGCAGGGAACAGAAGCGCATATTTCAGCTTGGCCTTTTGCAATTTCTTCTTTACCACCAGTTATGAGGAACGTTGCTTTTGGACCACGGTGGTGTAATCTGGGTAGAGGGACACCCGTTGGTTCTCGCATTGTATAAGGGACTTCTCTCGTGCCTTCTGTAGGAGGACATCCCTGTCCCGGTAGTTTAGTATCTGTACGATCAGGGGGTGAGGTGGACGGCCCGGTCTGGGCCTACCGGTGGGGATCCGGTGTGCTCTCTCCACACAAAAGTGTGGGGACAGGTCTTCCGCAGTGATGTGGTCCTGGAACCACTGCTCCATAAAGTTCGCTGCATGAACCCCCTCACAGTGCTCAGGAAGGCCAATGACGCAGATGTTATTGTGTCGATTGCGGCCTTCTGCATCCTCAACATGATCCATTAGGGATGTAATTTGATGTTGTAGTTGCTGGATAGAGGTATTATGGGCCGCCACCACAGGAGTGAGGTCTGTGATCGCAAGGCCTTGGTCTTTCACTCTTTTGGCCAATTTACTATGATCCGCCTTAAGCAGGGAGGGATTCGTGGTGAGGACCCCCAGCTGCAGCTCCATCGCCAACCTCGAGTCCCTGATCTCTTTCAGGATTAAGTCCAATTTATCCGCCTGCCGCTCCCCAGCAGGGCCCGCCCCAGAGGCCTCCAGCGAGGTCCGTCCCATCTCGGCGCCTGACACGTGGTGTGTGGCGACGATCCCTCTTGACTTTTCTGTGCTCTCGCCCCCTTTCGGACCATGGTGAGAAAGTACTGGGCAGCCCCATCCCCGAAGCGTAGGCGCAGCTCCAGATATGCGCAATGGGAAAGAGTGTGTCGTCGGGGTAAAGTCACCACACTGCGCCACCCCACAGACCCACCAATCCGGGCTGTGGGTCCCGTAGCACAGCGCACCAGGGTCGGGAGAGCTGCAGGCCTGGAAGACCAGGGAGGGAGGGAGGTACACACCCACCACAGCAAGTCCAAGGGGCAGGGTCCGTCAGTGATCACTCCACTACTGTGCGCCTCTCGAACCGTCCCACAGCCATTCGGGATGTGTCGAACCAATGTCCTGGGCCAGGACGGGGAGCACAGTCCACAAAGCAGGGTCACTGCGGGCCATGCAGCATGACACGGTCCACCAGGCTCTCCCCACAACCGGGCATGGGCAACAGAAATTAATCACCAGGGCAGCTCTAGCCCGTCCACAGTGTCTCATCCCCTCCCGGGCAGGGCCATCTCATACACTCTGTACAGTTGCAAGCCTGGTCCCAAGGCTCCACACTAGTAGAGGAGGAGGGAGAGAGGCCGGCAGCCCACGCACCTCTGCGGCCGGGCCCCATGTCGCCAATCCCGTGCGCAGGCCTTGGATCGAGCAACAGGGGGAAAGGAGGCCCCTGTGATGTAAATAGTTGCCCCCCCTCTCAGGACCCACGACCGCCTACCGCCGACTGCGTCCCAGGCCTACGCTGTCCTCCTGAAACCAATCGTGCGGGAGCTGCTCCTCTCAGTCAGGGCCGGCAGTATTGTAATGCTGACCCCCGGCACCACTGCAAGGCGCCCCCCCAGTAGAGGTGGGCCACAGCAGTCAGGGGTCATGTATTTACAGGTCCCCAGCGGACCCAGCACCAGCTACGGCCGCAGCGTCCAAGGGCCGCGCACTTCCGGTGTCACCCGTCTCCGCAGGCCTGGGCTCCTCCTCAACTATAGTCCCTGACATTCCCCCGGGGCAGGCCGCAACAGGTCCGGCCCACTAGGATCAACCTCCGGGGCTCTCAGCCTCCACCTGCGGCACACAGTGTCTACCGGTGGCTTCCGGTCCACCTGCACTCCCCACAGCTCCAATGTGGATCCTCCGGTTGCTGCAGAACAGGAGAAAGCCCCTAGGTGGTCCCGGAGCTCAGTCACAGCCGACCGCCATCGTTGGCTGGCTAGCCACACCCCAGGTTAATCCAACATTTAAGGGTAGAAGGTGCCGTTCCTTTATAGATTATGTAGTGGTTTCCAGTCTATTTAAGGACTGGATAAGAGGGGCGGTGTTTGAATGGAGCATATTTAGTGATCATAATCCTCTAGTTCTGGAGAAAAAAAACCTGTCCCCTAGAAATGCAAGGAGAGGTGTAGTGGTAGATAGTATTGAGAGGGTAATGGACCAGGGGAGATGATTCAGATCGTCAATAGTGGATGGGGATGCTTTCTATAAATCCCTCATGGAGAAAGGTAAAGAAGTGATTGTGGTGTGCCTTGACCTTTCCATGGAGGAACCCGCCGTGGTCAAAGCATTTGAGGCAGTGGCGCACCTGATAGATGGGCTACTAAAGACCACCACGCATGGGAGACCAAATACCTCCCCCACATGGTTCGACAAAGATTGTTCGCGGGCCCAGAAGATTTAAAAATGAGCCTGAAAACAGTTCCACAGGACAAGTTACGAATTGCAGAGTGTAGGACCGCATATTACAAGGCGATTATTAGTAGGAAATCCTCCCTCCAATCACAAGTTTGGGACGATTTAAGGGATGCAGCAGATAGAAGGGACACAAGTGCATTCTGGAAAATAATAAATAACCCATGCTTCCAGGACACCAACGCCCCAGAAATTGATACAACCATTCTGTCAGAAGAGTGGTATGAACATTTCAAAGATATTTATAACCACACGGCTGAGAACAATCAGGACGATGGGAAGGGCTGTAGGTAGGTTGCTTCGACTGAATTCACATTGGAGGAAATTGTAGAAGGCATTCAGGGCCTAACACAAAATAAAGTGCCAGGACCGGATGGCATCCCACCAGATCTTTACCTAAGTAATGTAGAGCTGTGGGCTCCCATTCTAACAAGGGTGATAAACGCGGCTGTCGCAACCAGCCTCCCACGTTCTTGGTCATCGGCAATATTAGTCGCCATTTTTAAAAGAGGGAACAGGGCCAACCCCCAGTGCTTCTGCCCCATAGCATTGATCGACGTGACGGCTAAAGTTTTGGGCCGAGTGGGCCTAACTCGCCTCATGGATTGGGCCGATGAACACCAAATCATTACTGATACCCAGTATGGGTTCAGGGCAGGGAGATGAACGACGGATCAGTGCCTGAACCTTTATATTCTGGTGGCTAAATACACTTTAGCTAGTAATGAGGCAGTATACCTAGGGTTCAAGGATGAAAGATGAATGAGGCACTGCAGCCTTTGATCATGTTAATAGACAGAAGCTGTGGGATCTGATAAGCAGATTAGGGATTGATCAGGGCCTGGTAAAAATCCTGAGAGCTTTGCACTGGAACACCTCTGCTAATGTGCGTTTTAATTTAGAAGGGGGCGCACTAGTGGGGTTAGACAGGGATGCATCCTGGCCCCGTTTTTGTTTTCTTTATACATTAATAATTTAGATCAGGCGCTAGGCAAATTAAAAGTAGACTCCCCTAGAGTAGGTTCCCGTCCTGTTTCAGTTCTGCTGTACACAGATGATGCGGTTCTTTTAGCCCACACCCCTAAGGGACTCCAGCGCCTGATAGACGGGTTTGTTCATCTTATGGACACCCTAGATCTATCGGCTACCCTGACCAAGTCCTACGTCATGGTGGCAGGAACCAAACCCTGTAAAAAGTTCATCTACAAAATAGGCACACATAAAATAGGGCAGGTACAGACCTTTTCCTACCTTGGCTTGTTCTTTGATGGGCATTTAAATTTTAAACTTTTAGTTGAAGAGCGATGTTCCAAACTAGTGGCCTCGACCGGGTCCATAATGAACTACGGATGCAGGTTGGGTCGGTGGTCTCCGGACAGGTTATGAACTTGTATAACTCAATTTGTGGCTCAAAAGTGGTATATGGGTCTGAAGTTTGGGGGTTTGTAAGCACCAACCAGTTACAAATAGAGGAGAACAAATATCTGAGGAAGGTTCTCAAAACCCCACAAAGTATGCCCGCCTACATTATTCATGAGGAATTAGATAGGGTATATATATTGAGGATCTGATAAAGGTTAGACCCCTCATGGTCTGGCCAAAGATTTGGTCTAACACTGAGGCAGACCTGAGTAGACAAATTATCAGAGACTGCATAGATAGGGACAAAGGATTGAGTATCCCTTGGCTAAAATATGTGAAGACTACACTTGAGGGAATTGGTTGTAAGGAACTTTTTATCAGCCCAACGGAAATCATCCCTCAAGACAAAGCAAGAGTTAAAAGAATTTTTATGGACATGGTAACCTCACGTAGAGCTGCTGCGGAAGGAAGTAAAACCACAGTCTGCACACATAGAATGGTGAATACAGGGGAAGGGATGGAACCTTATCTCACTCTCATGTATAATGCACCGGACGGATTTTTAATTCCCCGTTTTAGGCTCAACTTTTTACATCACCTACTGGCTGATCCACCAGGTTTTACTTTAACTGTTGAGCAGAAGGATGCCTGTGGCTGCGACAATAGGTCTCCGCAGGACACCCTTCATTTTGTATTATTATGCCCATTTCATGCTCTACCCAGGCGTAGCTTTTTAGTACGGATTTTAAAACAGGAGAAGTTTAGACATGCCAAGGTTGCCCTATAATTTTTTCAAAGGGCTAATGATCCTCGCACACTATTTTGTATTACGAATGTTATTAAGGTTGCTCCAAGGCTAAGGAACTAAGGAGGGCTGTGTTGAACGAATTCCAGATTAACTGTTTTCAATTAATTTTGTGATGATCTGTTTTTTAATGTATTTTAATTGTATAACATGCACTTTTATGGTATTTTTTAAATACCGAATAAAGGATTATTGATTGATAGTGGATCACTCTTTACCAGCCCTACGACAAGAAAATGAGGCCCACATCCAGCAGTGGATGACAGTGAACACTGGGTTATAGAAAATAGTGGTCCTGAAGAAAGCCCAATGGCCCATATGTGCAATGAGTCAGGCTGAAATATGTCGAACGATGATATTTAAGTCATAATACACCCTAACAATACCACCTTTTATACCTGTTTTTAATCTTGCCAAAGTTCTTCTAATAAGAAATAGATTAGAGGAAGCCGCAGGCAATTTTAACCTTAGATCCCTTACATTAAGTGTTCCTCTTACAAACTGCTTTGAGCCTACCCAATTTGCACTAGTTGCAGTGGGTTAGGATCTGATGATGAAGCATGCCACGAGAGGTACCTGTTGGCCAGGATCCTTAAATAAAATATATTTCTAGGTTCTCTCATACAACCACCCATCAGTGGAGGTACAAGGTAGGATAACCCCATCATTTTGATAGGAACAATATAGATTAGAAAGTCAAAGGCACTTTTTTCTCCCCTTTAGTGAAAACTAACCTACACATAGAGGCAACCCAACAGACGAGTAGCTCCACCATGACGAACAAAGTCAGGTGGTCCAGCTCACCTCCAAGTTCATGCAGTGGTTCCCAAGAGAGGGTCAGTGCTTCCCCAGAGGCAAGTGACCCACAGAGGCCACTGACAGCTGTGATATCAGTAACAAGACCCCTAGTTTTGCAGAACAGGTTGAAGTGCTAGTCTTGGCCAAGAAATAGGCCTTACTTTCATCCCAGGGGCTGGAAAGGAGTAAAATACGTGCTCCTGAGATTCCTTGTATCTCTTTGGTTATTTGTAGTGGGAGTACAGCACTTCAGATGGTAGACAGCCTACTTCCACATTCTCTTCTGTCAGCTCAAGGGTGAAGCCCTGGGGCTAACAAGGGACCTAGCAGTCCAGGACCTCTAGGAAGGACAGTAAGTCCCACTTAATAGTGATACTATCTTGGGATTCTTGGAGGAGTCTGTCTAGGTTAGTACTCCTGTATCCTGTTTCTGTGACGGGGCAGGTGATACCCCAGGGTTAGCAATGGCCTCTCAGCTCAAGTCTTGGGGCTCTCTCCTACCTGAGTAAGTAGCCCATGGATCTCTGGGCCATTTACTAAGAGTGACCTCTTTTAACCTTCCCTTTCCTATTTTCCAGGGCCTCCACCTCATGGGTTTAGGGAGAGTACACCAGAGGTTTGAGCTTGTGGTGCATCCTGGGCAACAGCCCCACCTGGATCCTTTCACCTGTGAGTGCTTGCTGCCTAGCATACAGTCTCAGGATGTCAGGATTTTATCACTGGGTCTCTCTATTTAAGGACTCCATCACATTCTACGGACACCAAGGCCACCGGAAGGGACAGTTTTCCTCCCATGGGCATAATACATCCTAACACCATATCCTAGCAGCTATTACTCTAAGGAGACCTGCCTGTCAATCACCAAGGGCTAGCTGGCACCTGTATCCTTCAGTGTAGTGGCAGGTCCCCATTTATTATGATCTGGTGTAAGAACTTTCCAGCACCCTCACTATGTGGGCCAACTTACTAATTAAGGCACTAACATTTCCGCATTTGTAAACTCCTCCTCGCAGGCTACACTTGTCACCCCAGTGCCAACCTTCATTTGTGGGCATGAAACATACCCCTTCTTGTGCTTGCAGTCAAAACACCTTCCTTTCAAAAAGAGGTTCCATCCCTGTGGGTTCCAACTTTCCAGCTTGTTAGGAATATGTTATGTTATGTTATTTTAATAACATGTGTACACCGCTCATCTACCCTGAGGTGTCTCAGCACTGATTGCACTAGAACACAAGTATAAAGCCCTTAGCTTTTAAAAACCCACGTTTTAAGCTCCTTTCTGAAGGAAAGCAGGGTGGTCATGGCCCTGATATAGGAGGAAGACTGTTCCAGAGATAAGTTGTCACGATGATGAAACTTCTTCCGCCCAATTCATTTTCTTGAATCTGAGAACCAAAAGTGTCTTGGCTCCTAAGGAGAGCAGAAGTCTTCTTGGTGTATACCATTGGAAAATGTGCCTCAAAAACTCCAGACTCATGATATGCTGTGCCTCATGGGTGGAGGGGAGGGTTTGAAACTTTATACGACTTCTCACTGGAAGCCAGTGTAACTCTTTTTTGCGGGAAACGGATTGAAATGTGGGTATGACTGATAGAAGCTGAGCGTCAGTGTTCTGTACCATCTGGAGTCTGTTATTGTGTTTTTCCTGTAAATCCATGAAGAGGCCATATCAATAGTATATTTTTTATAGAACTATGGTGGTGAGGACTTTTTTTGGTGTTAGCTGAAATGTAAGAGAATATATTTGATCATCTGAAGTGAGTAGAAGGAGGAGACAACGGCATTAAACTGGTTGCCATAATTCAGCTTGTTGTCAGTTTGAACTCCCAGAATCTTGGCTTTGCACACAGGAGGGAGAGAACCAAGTTCTTCTGGCCACCAGGATGGGGCCCAGGCTGGGGAGAGGCTTCCAAACATTACAACCTCAGTTTTCCTGAGTTGAGCTTCAGGCAGTGTCTGTTCATCCGAAAGCTGACAGCATGCATACAGTCATGGTGATGGCTGGAGACTTTGGGATCCTTATTGAGCGCTGACACAAATATCTGAGTGTCGTTAGCGTAGGAGGTAAGAGAGAAATCCAAAGTTTGGGTTAAGGTGGCAAGTTCTGCAATATATAAATGTTAAATAGTCTTGGACTCAGTGAAGATCCCGCATGGAAGGAAGAAATGGGAGAATTTATACTGGCCTAATGCAACTGTTTGTAGTCTGTTTGATAGAAGGGATGTCAGAAGGGACAAGGCCTTGTCCTTGACTCCTAGCTTGGCCAAACAATTGATCAGAATTTTATGATCAATGGTATCAAAGGCTGCATACAGATCGAGAAATATAAGAGCTGCAGAACTCTTTCCTACTTCAGGTACTTTGGGCCATGGGGAGGTCTTTCGTTGAGGCTTGTTGTTCCCCTCCTCTCACTTCTGTGGGCCTAGCCCCCTTTTATGGAATCATCCCTCTGGGAATTCTTGGACAAAGAGGTGTGTATTCTATTATCAGCTCAATATTGGCAGCGGTGCTGTTCTGCTTTGGTCCCAGTAAAATCCTCCATTTTTGGACTTCGGACCTCATCGGGAAGTCTAACTGCTTTCAGTGGGGAAAACTAGCAAATTGAACACAACCGGGGATGTTGGTGGCTGCAGTTTGGCATGTGCTGGGGATGAATATAAACCATATATGGAGGTCTGATGGTTACGGTGCCTGGTGTTAACCTTGAATTGGCCTTCTTTGTTTGTATAGGTGTCTCCATTCTTGGTCCTAGAAAGGGTAATCGGGCAAGGATGCTCAAAGCACCAATCCTATTAGTTCTTGCAATAGAGCATTTGTAAGTGGTAGAAAGTAGAAATAATTTGTGTGACTTGCTTTGTTATGTAAAGAAGGAGTATGCAACACTTTCTTTTGCCAATGGATCGATTCTCAGCCAAGCAGGGGTTGACTTTACTGATGCAGTACCAGATTTTAAGGTAAACAAGACCACAAGCTAATTATTTCACATAAGTAATCACGTAAAAGCTAATGTACGTCAAGGAGATGAGTAAATTAGACTGTTTCGGTCTGCATTAGCTAGAGAGAATGAGGTTTTAATTAAGTTGAAACTTCCTCTGCTTCTGACGTGTTCTCATCAACACTATAGGCATGGCGTTCGTATGGATGTTCAGTGATGGCAAGAGTATATATCGTGAAAAATAAAGATATATGATTTGTTAAAATATAGATTCAGGCGTATTACTTTCTACACCCGACCATATTGGTTTAAAAGATTAAGCAGCATTAAATCTCGATTTTTGGTAGTGATGGAGCAAGGATTCGCACGAGAAGCGACTTGCTTGAACTCATGAACCGCGAATAACTATGTAATCAACATGTTTGTCTTACTAATTTGTCCCTTTTTACATCAATATTGGGTTTCCGAGTGAAGCTTGCTTATGTGTTTTACTAATCCTAATACGCTTGCATATAAAATGGCTGCTGCTACTCGGGAATTTCTACTGCGCATGCGTCTGTCATACCCAAGTGACATGACGTACTCACAGCTTTGAAGGGAAACTGTTGCTTCTGCGCACTAGAGCTAATATGGCTGCTCTGTATTCTCAAATGCGAGAGGTTTGCACTGCTGCTTTTGCTAAGCTGTTCGTTCTGCCTAATCCTAATGCTATAGTTTATTATAAAGTAATGGGTATAGTGTAGAAATTCATGGTATACAGTGTATTCATTTTCTTCTGTGTTCTAAAACTGTTTCTTTTCCATTTCATGTTACACTTTGAGAACTGGCCTGGCTTGTACCGCTGTACTCCATCTTTGTTGAAACTGAGGCTGCGTGAAATTCTGAAGTCTCGAGAACAGTGACCTTTGGACTATTGCCAAGGAGCTGACTGATTAGAAGATGCTCCTGTGAACGTGCCCTATTGAACCCAAGTTTATACAATGTAAAACAATGTATTGGACAATGGAACATCCATTTTTGGGTGGAATAAAAACTTCATGAGAACCTGAAATTTGATGGGCGGGAACGAAATTTGAATGGAAGACGGTAAAAGTCTAAAATGTAGGTGGTGTGATGAGCTTTCCTCATTCTCTGTCCAATTGAAATTGGGGATCCGTACACTTGCAACATTGGGGGTGGTACACTGACCTGAAAAACAGTATAACTAGAGTAGGCTTAGCTAGTTAATTTGTCCCACTTGTCCGAATAGCTGACCTATAAGCATGGGCGAATTTTGCAAATTCGCAATTCGCGAATTTGCGAATTCGCGATCCGCAAAATCCACGAATTTGCGGATTCGCAGATTTTGCGGATTGTGTGGGTAAAGGGCAGGCCGGGTGGGAAAACGGTGCACATCGCTAGTGTGAGGGGCAGGGCCAAACGGGCGAGGCTTATATGCGAGTTCACATGCCTCTTGTGTGCATAAAAGGACAGGCACGGATCAGAGAAGCTCGTGGTCACAGGAACTGCACAGGGATTGAGCTCGTGAAAGTCAATAATGCAAAGGCCTAGATCAAGCATCATAGGTAATTTCCGACGATAGATATGGGGAGAACGCACACCTGCCCGACCTCGACAAAACTCACATTTATGGGCTGCTGTAACTATTTTAGGATGGCGCCGGCAAGCTGCCAGCGCCATCCTAAAATAGTTACTAAAATAGCTTCATCAGGAAGCACTAATAAATAAAATAAAGCAGGTGCTCGAGCACCTGCTTTATTTTATCTATTAGTGCTTCCTGTTGAAGCTAGCTTAGTAACTATTTTAGGATGGCGCTGGCAGCTTGCCGGCGCCATCCTAACATAGTTAAAAGTTCAACAGGCTTGAACTTGTGCCCCCCAAATCCGCCGCTCGCGAATTTCGCGGATTTTCAGTAAGTTCGTGGGAGTTCGCAGATTTAACGAAAATCCGCGAAATCCGCGAGCGGAACGGATTTCCCGCACATGCTTACTGACCTGTCACTGACCCAACGCACTCAATAGGTGACTAAGAGCAGAGGGCTGCGGAGCACTCTGCCGGGAGGTTCGCTGACCCAATCGGGGTTCTGGGAAGCTGAAGTGCTGGCGAAGCACTTTGCTGGTGAATGCTGTATCTCAATCGGGGTTTTGGCTGATTCCTTGCAGAGAGGGAGTAGCGCAGGCGTTGCAACTGAACTGCGGACACTGGTCTTAACCTTTGATGGTCCAGTCCTGATCCAAATCTGGGTATATCCTGCCCTGATTTCCAATCTGCACCTGCTGGCCTAATGGCACTGCAAATTTTGGGGTTCTTCTGTCCTTTTCAACTGACCCGTGGCCAGGGTTGGTCTTCACACCATTCTAGGTAATTATAAATCTGTGTGGGTAATTGTCAGTGTAATTTGCGTCCTTTTCTCTACCCTACCTAAATTGCTAAAGTTTTATTTGCATAAATGTTCCTTTTTCTTACCATCCATTAGATAAATTATAAATTCATGTCTTTGCTGGTTATAGCATGTTCCACTCTCTTATTGAGGAAAATGAATTTTTATATGGCCTATATGTCCTCTATCGTGTACCCCAACATGTAGTATATGTGCATGACATCCATGCATTTTCCCTCCATGGCCGAAATGATGACGCCTATGCATTTGCGTCCAACGTTAACATGTCAGTTACCAGGCCCTCCATGAAAGAAACGTTAATTCTGCATTGAGGCCTATGTTGCCAATGTAATTGCATTGTGCACGTTTTTAAGTCAAGATGGACCCATTCTGTGGCTCACCCCGAGCCAGGACCCGGATTAAGGTTTTCATGCTTCCAGACACTCTGAGGGCTGCAGCTCCGCATCCCTGACCTCTCGCATACTTTCAGTCAGCCGATGAGGCCCCGCACGAGGGTGCCCAGACAGTATTCTGCACACAGTTATCTGCCTGCCCTACAGAATCACATTCCTGCTTAGTGAAGAAAGGTAAACAGAGCCCGTTTGCAGAGATAGAGCCCAGTCCTTCTGTCTCCGTTTAAGTGATTTGCACAGCTCGCATCCATAGAAAGCCCATAGCCCCATGTAATGAACCAAGAAATGTATGCCCACACTGGCTCTTGCAGATGAGCAACCTTTGCTTGAGTGACCTTTTACTTCAGATAAAACATCCCCGGACCCATTGACGGGTCTTCATCAGGACGGGAAAGTGAAGAGAGGGAGCTACGTTACATTGCATTCATGTAACCCCAGCGGTATGGGCGGACACCTGTAACAACAAATGTAAGGGCTAAGTATTTCAAACCAACAACATGAAGGTCAGAACTGATTTCCAGTAATCCAAAGGCACTCAACCTTTTGTGGTGTGCCATATGCGAAAAATCAAATGGGTTTTGTGGAAAGCCGTCCAAAACGTGCTCTTGAGTACTGGAGAGAAAAGGAAAACACAATGCCATCAGTGCTGTGTTTCCTAGGGTACAAACGGATATCAAAAACATTGACTGGACTGAGACATTACTTCACACAGTGATATTACATAAAAAGCGCTTGAAAACGCTGGTTACACTCACCCTCGCTGTCAATGGCGATGGATGGGTATTGATTGGATTGTCGAACAGTATACACGCTGTGTCTGTGGGCAAGAGTGTATAATTAGCTAACTAGATTCACAGTCCAAAACAGAGGATAAGTTTGAAGTTAAAAGATGCTTGTTTCCATAACATACCTCCTATGTCGGACTGCGCGGCCTATCAGTGGGGCTCTGTCTGCTGGCGACTGCTGAGGGATGTTAAGTCGGCGCCGAATAAGTAGTGGACGTGACGGCAACGTGCACGCCTCTAAGGCTCACGCTAGAACCCGGGCTGTTGCCTAGCAACGTGTTTTGTTTGGAGTGAAGACAGACTCCAGGCGGATCAAAAGTTTTAGAAAACAGAGTAAACATAGGATAAAAAGCTGTATGCAATTAGAACAGTTTACAAGGTATATATTTATACAGTACATCAATGTAGGATGCAAAAAGAAATATATACAAGCCGGTCATATAGTTACATACAGTTTCATATGAATGTCGACTGATCACATGCCCTGCATCATAGACTAAAACAGAGAATTAGAGTCAACCATTGTACAGGGTAGCCATTTGCCTTGTTGTTTCCTCATACTCATTTAAACCCCGGTTAACTGTGTCGAATATATGCATCCATTTGCATTCTTTGATGTTTAGGGTGCTGGCAAAGTTCCCACCCCTTACATTCACTTGGACTTTCTCCAAAACCCACCATCTGATGCTCTCTGGTGGGTGATCAAAAGTCAAAAAACGTTGTGGGTCAGGGATCCCTATCTCATCTGCCACTAGATGCCAGTGATCATTTATGATTCTCTTGATGTCACTGCTCCTGGTATTAAAGGTAGTTACACAAGTTATTCTATTGTTGTCGTCCTTCTCTTTGGATTTAGGTTCGAGGAGGAACTCCCTGTGGCAGAACCATGCTTTTTTCCAGGCCACCCTTCTGGGCCTCAATGAGTTTGTTAATATATTCCTCACTATAAGTTAGAGTGTCTTTCTCTGCCATATCCTATGTAATACTTGTGGATAAATGATCATGCAAAACAAAAACACATTAGGTACATTTAACATACAAAACACCCTCGCAGGAATCCCTGCTCAAGAAATCGTTATTATATACGGGGTAACCCAAAGAAAGTCCTAGGACCTGGGTATTGAGCGTTACAGATATGGTGGTCCTAGACGTTAACTCCACACACAATTCTTGATATTATTTCAAATGAACTTTGTTCAACTCTTATTCCACATGCGAAATTAATCCTGCAATGAAGAATTTGAAAACAAAGAAGAAGAAACACAATAGCCCAAAACAAACAAATGTCCAACTCACACAAAAAAGGGTTTTTTTTCAATCGTTTTAAAAGTAGAGGAGAGAAGACTCTACTGTTTATTCTCAATAAAATTCCTCCTCATGGTACAATACACAGATATGCAATTGTTAGAAAAACAGGGGGTTACCAAAGGGTAAAGTGCATAGAGTGAGAAATTAGTGCTCGTGTAAGATAGAAAAGGACCAAGATGGTCAGGGGATGGTGAATTTCAAATGTTTTTTAGTCCAAGGTTAAATAATCCTTGGCAGGATTCAAGAGGAGCCTGCCCTCAATGGTTATTGCGCAAAAAAATGTCAATCTTTCTTGCTGTCTTACGGCGATCAGTTTATCCGTTGCTTCGTATTTTCAGAGGGGTGAGTGGGCAGGGGCACAAAAGGTGCAGGCTCCAGGGAGGGGGGGAGACTACTCAAACACTTTTTTAGAAGAGGAACAATGGGGAGGGTACCAAGGCAGAGGTCGTCCCTGGGGGAGACCCAGGGGGCGTGGACAAATGAACTGGAATCAAGGAAGTGGTGGAACAGGAAAGAAACAGGTCCACTTCAGACAGGAAGCACATGGGGAAATCAGAACCCGGCAGAAACACTACAGGTGGTAGCATTTCAACCTGAAACCAAGCAAGACAGCTCGATAATCAATTTGTCTACTTTTGTCCTAAAACCAGAGGAGTCCAAAATACTTGAAAAGGGCCTCTCATTTGTACCCACCAGCCTCCCCAACACATTCAACTTGAAAACTGAACTGCACCAGTTTTTCAGAAAGGTGAGATTGAAACAACACTTCAATAGAATCCCTTTCAAACCGATATTCAGCAATACCGGTCTGCGGCCACCCTCAACATTTACGCCACCTGCACAGATGATGTCGCATAAGATTCTGGCATTTGAGCAAGTGGTAATGAGAGATATCAACAAGGTGTTGTCAAATAAGAAATATACTGAATTTAATACCAGCAAACAAGAGAGACAGGCACTTGAATCACTAAAACAGAACTCTGACATCGTGATAAAACCAGCCGACAAGGGTGGGGCGATTGTCATCCAAAGCAGGGATGACTACAAATCCGAAATAATTTCACAGCTCGGGGTGGAAGGCAACTACAGGAAACTGCAGGCAGATCCGACTAAGGAGATACGCGCTGATATTAGATTGATTACCAGCAAGGCCCTAGAGGATGGTTTTCTGACCAAACACGAATATGAGTATCTGAACAACAGCCATCCCAGACTACCCACGATCTACGCGCTCCCCAAGGTGCACAAAAGGTTAGACAAACCCCCGGGACGACCGATCGTCTCCGGTTGTGGTTCAGTGTTAGAACCCCTCTGTAAGTACGTGGATATATTCATAAAACCGATCGCTGAGGCGACCACGGCTTATCTGAGAGATACCATGCAGGTGATACAATTGGTGGATGAGTACCCTTTTGACCGAACTAACAACCTGTTGGTCACAATGGATGTAACCTCACTCTACACCAATATCCCACAAGAGGCTGCACTTGAAGTCATCAAAGGGGTTCTGGATGAGAGGCCGAGACCTTGCCAGGTCCCGACGACCTTTATTCTGGACCTCCTCGAAATAGCTATGAAGAAAAATTTCTTCTATTTTGATGGGGACCACTATGTGCAAACAAAGGGTGTAGCCATGGGGGCAAGTTTTGCCCCGATCTGGCTATAATCTTCATGAACTCATATGAGCACAACTTTGTACTGAATGAGACCAACCCTTACCATGAAAACATTGTGCTATGGCGTCTTTACATAGACGATGTGTTGATAATATGGCAGGGTAGTGAGGAACTTCTAAAAAAATTTCACATCTGGCTCAACAGCCGGTCCAACGACATCCAATTCTCACTGGACTTTAGCGATAAGAAGATTAACTTCCTTGACATTAGCATAGTAGAGGATGAGGGACACTTAAGGACCACGCTTTACAGAAAACCTAGTGAGAGAAACACCCTGCTTCGCTACTCAAGCCATCATCCCCGCAACCTCAGGGACAACCTACCCTACGGGCAATTTCTGAGGTTGCGTAGGAATTGCAGCCGGAAGGTTGACTTTTTCAACGAATCATCGCTACTGATTGAACGCTTGGCTGACAGGGGTTATCCACGCAGATTGCTTAAAAAGGCCCGGAAAAAAGCATGGTTCTGCCACAGGGAGTTCCTCCTCGAACCTAAATCCAAAGAGAAGGACGACAACAATAGAATGACTTGTGTAACTACCTTTAATACCAGGAGCAGTGACATCAAGAGAATCATAAATGATCACTGGCATCTAGTGGCAGATGAGATAGGGATCCCTGACCCACCCATGCATGCGTTCAGGAAAGGGAGGAGCGTGAGGGACTATGTAGTCCGATCTTTGCTTCCCAGTAAATCCATCAATATACAAACGACTCTCTAGAATACGCCACCTGTGGTCGGTCACTACAAGTGTGGCACATGTAAAGCTTGCCCCATGACTTTAGAAATCAAGCAGTGTACGCATAATAACTACACCCACACCATGCGACAACAAACCAACTGCAACTCCGCTGGTGTTATCTATGCGATCATATGTCCATGTGGGTTCCTATATGTAGGTCAGACCATACAGAAAGTCAAAGCTCGTATTTTGAAGCATGTAAGCAGGATACGCTGTAGGGTACAGGGCGCCCCCCTGGTGGAACATTTTTTGACTTTTGATCACCCACCAGAGAGCATCAGATGGTGGGTTTTGGAGAAAGTCCAAGTGAATGTAAGGGGTGGGAACTTTGCCAGCACCCTAAACATCAGAGAATGCAAATGGATGCATATATTCGACACGGTTAACCGGGGTTTAAATGAGCATGAGGAAACAACAAGGCAAATGGCTACCCTGTACAATCGTTGACTCTAATTCTCTGTTTTAGTCTATGATGCGGGGCATGTGATCAGTCGACATTCAAATGAAACTTCATGTAACTATATGACCGGCTTGTATATATTTCTTTTTGCATCCTACATTGATGTACTGTATAAATATATACCTTGTAAATTGTTCTAATTGCATACAGCTTTTTATCCTATGTTTACTCTGTTTTTCTAAAACTTTTGATCCGCCTGGAGTCTGTCTTCACTCCAAACAAAACACGTTGCTAGGCAACAGCCCCGGTTCTAGTGTGAGCCTTAGAGGCATGCACGTTGCCGTCACGTCCACTACTTATTCGGCGCCGACTGAGCATCCCTCAGCAGTCGCCAGCAGACAGAGCCCCACTGATAGGCCGCGCAGTCCGACATAGGAGGTATGTTATGGAAACAAGCATCTTTTAACTTCAAACTTATCCTCTGTTTTGGACTGTAAATCTAGTTAGCTAATTATACACTCTTGCCCACAGACACAGCGTGTATACTGTTCGACAATCCAATCAATACCCATCCATCGCCATTGACAGCGAGGGTGAGTGTAACCAGCGTTTTCAAGCGCTTTTTATGTAATATCACTGTGTGAAGTAATGTCTCAGTCCAGTCAATGTTTTTGATGTCCGTTTGTACCCTAGGAAACACAGCACTGATGGCATTGTGTTTTCCTTTTCTCTCCAGTACTCAAGAGCACGTTTTGGACGGCTTTCCACAAAACCCATTTGATTTTTTGCATATGGCACACCACTAAAGGGTGAGTGCCTTTGGAGTACTGGAAATCAGTTCTGACCTTCATGTTGTTGGTTTGAAATACTTAGCCCTTACATTTGTTGTTACAGGTGTCCGCCCACACCGCTGGGGTTACATGAATGCAATGTAACTTAGCTCCCTCTCTTCACTTTCCCGTCCTGATGAAGACCCGTCCATGAGGATATCATTTGCCCTTCGTATCCTTGGGTCGAAACGTCGACAATCTCCCCCCCTCCCTGGAGCCTGCACCTTTTGTGCTCCTGCCCACTCACCCCTCTGAAAATACGAAGCAACGGATAAACTGATCGTCGTAAGACAGCAAGAAAGATTGACATTTTTTTGCGCAATAACCATTGAGGGCAGGCTCCTCTTAAATCCTGCCAAGGATTATTTAACCTTGGACTAAAAAACATTTGAAATTCACCATACCCTGACCATCTTGGTCCTTTTCTATCTTACACGAGCACTAATTTCTCACTCTATGCACTTTACCCTTTGGTAACCCCCTGTTTTTCTAACAACTGCATATCTGTGTATTGTACCATGAGGAGGAATTTTATTGAGAATAAACTTTAGAGTCTTCTCTCCTCTACTTTTAAAACGATTGAAAAAAAACCTTTTTTGTGTGAGTTGGACATTTGTTTGTTTTGGGCTATTGTGTTTCTTCTTCTTTGTTTTCAAATTCTTCATTGCAGGAATAATTTCGCATGTGGAATAAGAGTTGAACAAAGTTCATTTGAAATAATATCAAGAATTGTGTGTGGAGTTAACGTCTAGGACCACCATATCTGTAACGCAGTTCAGTAGAGAAAGCGGACGTGTAGGCTAATTTGCATTTAAAGCACACGTGCTCGTACAGTGAGAGACTTCGAAAAATCTAGTATTCAAGAGTTTCTTTACGATGTGGACTGGACATATACTATCACATTATACACAACATAATTTATCAAGAACAATAATGAAGTAAACTAAACCAACTAAAAGAATTATATACAAAGATAAGTATTCCAGAGAAAATATTATTATGCAAATTCCGAAGTAATCTATAAATAAAAATGTAACGCGCCCTTGGACTCTACAAGCCCAGAGGAATGGGGCAATTTTGGAAAGTTTTGTTTGGGACATAGATCTTTAAATGAAGAATAAAATCTCGCCAGTCCTGAATAAGGTGGTCTTAATAATAAATCTGGGACCAGAGGTTCGCACACAAAAAAACAGGGGCAAGAGGTTCCATCACACAATAGTGGTTTAGTGGAAAACCAGGTGCCCCTATTGCATCACCCAGGATTTGATACTGACTATTTTAGAGGTGTACAATAAGAATACCCGGGGTATTTGTCCATAGTTTTTGTAACTGATGGAGTTCTGCATGAAGCTCACCAAAATAGGCTTGAACTACCTATTCCTTATCATTGCTTGAATACCAAAGACAACTTGTTTGGGTGTTTAAAAGACCACTTTATTGAAAACAGGTGCACATTATAACAACCAACCTAGGCCTTTGCCAATCAAAACTATAAACCGTACTATATAAAATTACCTAAACTTAATACCCCCTTCCCTAATATTCCCTCCCCCACATATTATACTTCCTATTTTTTTTAATTTCAAATATATTTTTATTGCCATTTTATAGAAACCTACTATTAGGATACATTCAGGAGAAAAGGAAGAAACCTAAAGCAATAAAGAAAAAGGGAGACATGACATAAAATAACTACGATCTCTGTCTACAATCAAGGGTGCTAGTTCCACCCATACAAAAACTATCTCACCAAAGATATAGAGAGTCGTTCAACATCAGTCCATCTTATACACGTCTGTTCATAAGTTGAGTCGTAACTCACCATTGACAGTATATAAAGCCAAGCAAATAACAAATGAGATGAGAAAAAAGGATTACAACAAAAAAGTGAACATACAACTACTAGCTAGTGCAGAGGAGTGGAGTGAACACATTAGTATGCTAATATCTAGTGGGGTTGAGGATAGTCCTAACCCTCAAGAAAAAGAGAACTGGGCTGGTGTAGGGGATCTCCTCTCGCCGGTACTCTTCTACCTCAGTACCCTCAGTCATTCAAGGATGTGATCCAGGACCACCTATACCCTCACTAAACATCAAGCCTCAGCAGCCCCTAGTAGCCCTAACCGTAGTGCTTGGATCTTACTATCTGCTTGTGACAAACAATCTGATTCTCCCTCGTCACTGCTCGACCCCGACAGCCTCTCCCATGCAGTTACTACATCCCTCCACTGCTGGGACATCAGGAGATTCCTCATCCCTCTAGCCTCCTCCCATGACAGTGCCCTACCCTCGGCTCCTGCCCATGCAATGACATCCCTATCCCAAGCCGAAGCTTGTGGGCCACTCACAGATTTCCCCTCCATTGCGATCATGCATTGGGCTAAGTCCAGAGCAAGATCTACCAATAGATTTCTGACTTTGCGTTTAGGCTGTCTGGGGAAGAGAACCAGAAGGCACGTCTGGATTGTGAGGTCCAAATCCCTACCAAGCATGCCTTTGAGCTTAGCCAGCACCGCCTCCCAATAGGGACGTAACCTCTGGCAATCCCAAGTCATGTGGACAAAGTCAGCATCCGGATGTTTACACCCTGAGCTAAGTCGCACTTCTCCACCGTATGTCACGTTGAGCCGATGTGGCATAATATTGGTCATGTGGGTATAGTTAAATTGTATATATTTCAGTCGGTGTTCCTAGAGATTTTCCCAGGATACCGCAGAACTCTGCCACTCTAAATCAGTGAGGACCGTACCCCCCATCGTATCCCATCGCACCCATAATTTATCCAACCGGCCAGAGGAAGCCTCCACCAAAGCGGCAACTTCACGAGGTGTCTCACCATGCCAAGAGTCAGCAGCGCATGAAGGACAAGGTGCGTAGTGGGCTCCTCCCTGCCTGGGCCCCATAGTTCTCTAATGGTGTGCACCAATGCTTCATAGTGTAGGAATTGGCTTGGGGGGAGTCCACTACCCTCCATCAAGTCAGCAAAGGGGATCAGAGCGTTATTGAAATAGCAATCCCCAACAATCTCCAGCCCAGCACCCGACCAGCTGGCCAGCTGGGCATCAGTGAATACCGATTGAGGGTCTCCGTGCAGCAGATCCACCAAGGGAATCAAGGTGTTGCCTGCTGCCAATGCAACGTCTCTACGTCTGGAAGGCCGTGCGCTGCTGAAGAGGACCCGGGTGGATGAGCGTTGGCCGGCAGTAGGAGCTTCGCCATCACAAGTCCCTGGCTCGATACCGGTTCTGTTAGGCACGTTCCCTCTTCATTCACTCCCTCCACCCATTGCGCTAACCTTTGCAGTTGGGCAGCCAACAAATAAAATTCAAAGTTGGGCACCCCAAGGCCACCCTCCGACACAGGGTGCTGTAGGGTTTGCAGGGTCACTCGTGGGCGGCAATCGCCCCAAACCAAGTGCCGCAGGAGTGCATGGAAAGGTCTAAACCAACCTCTTGGCATCAGAACTAGGATGTTCGCAAAGAAGTAAAGCATCTGGGGCAACATAACCATTTTGGACAGTGTAATCGGGGCCATGAGGGGCAGCTGCAGTCTTACCCAGATTTCCGCCTTAAGATCCTCCAGGTCATGGAAGATTTGTATGCTCAGGTATTTAAATTTACATTGTGACCAGAGAGCGTCAGGCGGCAGCCTTTCTGGAGTAGGTAAAGGCCCAGCTATAGGTCTTAGTTTTATTAACTTTAAGGCCCGAGAGGACAGCAAAATTGTCTAGGATCTGCGCGACCACGGTGGCCCCCCCAACCGCTTCCGCGGGATACAGCAATAGGTCATCTGCATACAGAGAGACATGGTGACATGGTGGCAACGCCCGCCCAAGGTCAAACCTATCCCACATCCCCTAGACAAAACCGCTCCACCAGCGGCTCCACGGCCAGAGCAAATAAGAGCGGAGAGAGAAGATAGGCCTGCCAGGAGCCACAGGAGATCTTGTAAGGTCGAGATATGGTGCACCCTGTGTTGACCCTGTTGCAAAGTCATCCTGGGCACCCCCAACTTTTTGCTGACTGGAACTGGTGGTAACTGACTCTGACTGACCCTGGGCTCTGTTTAACCAGGCCTAGGGCCAAGCTAAAAGGAACACATTAGAACACAGTTAAGACACCCAACATACACGAGTGTACACTTTAGTATGGTGGGGTACCCCTGTAGTTGGCATGACCTTCCACCTAAGCCCCTTGTATGTAATAGGGCAGGGGATTGAAACTACCTAGAAGTCTCCAGTATCCTGGGTCATGGCAGTTTAGAGGCCAGCAGATTCTCTGTACCAGAATGTGAGCAGTGCTGAAGCCTGAGGTCAGTTTAAAAGCTGCACTGGTGGCCAGGACAGCTTTTTAAACCTTAAATTGTGTCCAAACTCGACTTTGGTGGTAGGGGTCCTTAAAAATTAAAAGCCTTGCATATTAGGGACCCCCAGGGTCACCCCTAGGTATCCCAGGGGTGGGGGGTCAGTTATCTATAAGGAGCGCCCTTATAAAATGAGTTTTTAGAAGCCTGGGTAAAGTGAAATTTTACATTTCACTCCCCACATTGTCTTAAAGAGGTGCTCAAATTCGACTTTGATACTGGAAGAATTGGGTAAGGGTGATCTGCAATATTTCTGCAGATTCAGAACCCCTGAAGTCTCCCCTAGTTGCACAGGGGGTGGGAGTCCGGTAGAAATTAGGGAAATACTTATAAAATATGGTTTTATAAGCCCTGTGTTACAAAAGTGGCTCAAGTCATTTTCCCAATTGCAAACCCCATGGCCCATAGGTTAACATGGTAGGAAGTGATTGATTAATAAATATTGATAGGAGAGGACAAGCCGGACCCTTCAAAGACATCCCAGAATGGTCATAGTAAATCCAATGATATTATATTGTTGAATTTCTCTTAAGTGTAAATACAATAAGTTATGAGACTTTCTTGTTTGTAAGTCCAAATTCAGCCTTTCAGTGGTCTGCCCTGATTGGTCAGAGTTAAGTGGATTAGCCAGGCTGCTGGGAGGGCAGTGATCTGTTCTATAGGAATGCCAGGCCAGGAGGTGGCGTCGTAAACTACGCTCTTCAAAGGCAAGAGGGGAGGTCTGGGATTTAGTCCACCATGACAGTCGTGACCCAGAGTCAGGACTAGGCTTAAGAAAGGTATTTGCAGATGGTACGGGGATGGTCCATGGAAATGAGATATCCCAGGGGGGGTGTTTAGCCAGCTCTTACACCCTTTCTAGAAAATCAGCCATTATGGATTTGGAAGGATGATGCACTCTGGGACAAACTAATGCCACACTCCACAGGATGTGGTCATAACTATGAGGAGTTGCCCTGCTCTCATTGGTCAGCAGTGACCTGGTGCTTGACCCAGAGAATTTTGAATAAGTATCTGAGAGGGGCAGAGCCCTCCAGATCTGCTGCTTGAAACTGAATGAAGCAAGAAGTGAGTGCCCTGCTGATGATTTTGCTGTGTGCAAGGAACTCTAAGGCCTGACCTATGAAGACTGCACCATCTGAAACTACAGCCCTGTGGATTACCTTGCTACCAAAAGACTCAAGAGTGGAAACTCCCTGCAAGCTACAGGTTAACAGAGCTCACCTGAACAGCCCCACAAAGAATTGAAAGCCTGGAGTACCAGTGGATTTGTAAGGGTTTTGTTCAAGTGGATTGCGGAATTGAAGTTTCACACTTTCAAAGACCCTCCTGGAGATTCCAGAACCTTGGATTGTGTGTTGGATACTTTGGTACCTGCAAGCAGAAAGCCAGGAAGGTGTTTTAACTGGACCCCGCTTGCTGAAGAAGGCGGCCCACTACAGTGGTGAGAATTCTTCAGAACAATTTATAAAGGTGTGTCCCTGTTGTGTTTTGACCTTTTTCTATTTCCATTGCCTGTAACTGCGCGAGCTTACCCCAGCGCGTAATTGGTTAAGCCAGCTGGAATGTTGACAGCTGAGCTCTGGTTTTGACAGTTGTGTCAGTTGGCGCCTGGCTCCGAACCTCACGCTTGCTGCGGTGTGTAGTCTTAAGGAATAAAGCATTCTTCAATTACTACCGTTCCTGGTCTCTACCTAACAATCTTGGCGACGAGGTAAAGACTACACACCAAGAACCCACTTGAAGCCAATCGGGTAAGAAAAAAAAAGGAACTAGCTTAAAGTAATCCTTTGTGAAAAAGCAAGCGTATACGTGAGGAAAGGCAGCCGGAATATAAGAATATATATATAAAGTAACAGACTTGTTAAAGAGTCGGATTAAAGAGTGAAATGAAGATTGACAAGAAACTATGAAAGGAAAATAAATGGAAAAAGCATTGTGCGCTTCAACCTTTATGAAAGGAAATGAATGCGAGGAAATAAGAAGTAAATAAAGTGGTATAAGCAGTTGAAAAGGAACAGAATAAAAGAACTGCAATGTTAGCCCAAGCTGTGTGCTCGGAGTGTGTGCTCTCGTCAGTGTGAGCGTTGAGCTAATGACTCTGTGAGAGGCACTGAAGAGGAGCGAAAGGCATAGCGTATGGAGCAGAACCTACGAGGGAAAGTACTCCGGCGTCAGCTCCGTGTGTGACAAGGAGCGAGGAAATCTGAGAGGCACAGAGAGGAGTGCAAGGCATAGTATATGAAGCGGTACGAACGTGGGAGAGGTACTGCGGCTTAAGCTCCGTGTGTGATAAGGAGCGAGGAAATCTCCTCAGTGTTGTGGCGCGAACAGCTAAGCAACGTCAATAACGTGATTGGCGCCACCTAGTGGACAAATGTAGAAGTTGCCTGGGCACAAAGAAAGTGGATGGAAAAGAACAATAACAAGTGAATCGTATATAAGCCTAAGGGAAAAACTAGAAAGGAAAGAAAATATAACATTAAGGGTGTTACCCAGCAAGTGAATTTTCGAAAAAGGAATTAAAGAGAAATAAAGGTGTACAGTGTGTTACCCCTAGTGGAATTTACAAGCAGAAACTTTGCTAAGTGGAAAAAAAAACATTAGAGCTTGGGTTGAGTTTTTAAAGGAAGAAAGATGGCTAACAGTATCAACTATAATTTACAACCACCAGAACCTTTTCTTAAAGGAACAGGCACACCACCAGTAAAATGAGAAACATGAAAGGAATATTTTTGCAATTACATTTCTACATTTGAGAAAGAAGATGAACCAATAAAACCTGAGGAAAAGAAAAAATATTGTTGCATTGTTTAGGTGCAGGGGGTTTGGATGTTTACAAAAATATTAATAAGAAAGCACGTGCTGGAGGTGACAGAAATGTGTTTGATGACGCACCTGAAGATTTAGACGGATACTACAAACCCATGATATGTGTGGCAGTTCACAGGTACAAATTCTACAGAAGGAAACAAGGAAAAGAAGAAAGTATTGATGACTATGTGGCTGCACTAAAGAACCTAGCGTTGACTTGTAAATTTGAGAACATGCATGATGATTTAATTAGAGATCAAATAGTCATGTGTGCAGTAAATTCTAATATACAGGATGCACTATGGGTTAAAGGAGAGAAACCACTACAATAAGTTATTGAGATAGTGAAAAAAGCAGAGTTGACAGGGAGATGTGCAAAGGAAGTAATAAATGAAAACAAAGGCAAGGATGATATTTCCAACGTTGTAGCGAAAGTAATAGGAACAAGGAAAAAGAAAACAGACTACAGAAGTCAAGGAAAAGAGAAACCTAAACAAAGTAATTATGGGAAAAAATATGAAGAACTAAGATGCTATCGTTGCGGTAGCAGTAAACACCTTGCAAATGATTGGAATTGTCCAGCAAGAAATAACAAGTGTGGAAAGTGTGGTCTTATAGGCCATTTCCAGAAAGCATGTATAAGGAAAGAGAGAACAAGAGTCAAGTTCGTTCACGAAGAAGAAAGTGAAGATGCAAGTGAATTATCTGAGGACTCAGAGTATAATCTATGTGTACCAAATATCACGGACACAACCGAGGAAGAGGATGATGAGGAAAACATAATTAAGAAAAAACCTACGTGCAAAATGACAATTGGTGGTGTAGAAGTGGAGATAATAGCTGATTCCGGTGCTCCATGTACTATTGTAAACAAAGAAGTGTGGAAAAACAAATTTCAAGAAGTTCTAGGTAACAAAATGGAAAAACCGGATGTAAAATTGAAAACATTCACCAACCAACCTATAGAACTAATAGGTTATAGGAAATTGAATTTTGTGTTCAAAGAAAGAACCATGGACAGTAAACTGTATGTGGCAGTGACTGGCCCTTCTGTTTTAGGGTGGAGGGACCAGGGGAAACTAGGCATTACTCTCAACCCTAACAGAGCAGAACCGGTTTTAGTCATGGAACTGTATCCCAGGACACGTGGGACACCTACACTCCAGGAAACAGACAAGAGGAAGAAGAGTATGAGTAAACAGAGAGTAGTTGTGTGTACAAAGAGGCTGGAGCATCCTTACCTAGTAAGGAGGGAACTGTTGCAGTACCTGCAGACGCACCCTTGTGTGATACAGAGGCAACTAAAGCAAGCACCAGCAGTTTTGACAGGGTTCTTAGTAAATCCAGTAGATTTGATAACTTTGTTTGTGAATAGCGTTACTTAACAAATTACTTTAAATCTGCAGCGCGTAACCAAGTGCCTTCCCAAAGGGAAGGAGATGTGTTGTGTTTTGACCTTTTCCTATTTCCATTACCTGTAACTGCGCGAGCTTACCACAGCGCGTAATCGGTTAAGCCAGCTGGAATGTTGACAGCTGAGCTCTGGTATTGACAGTTGTGTCAGTTGGCGCCTGGCTGCGAACCACACTCTTGCTGCGGTGTGTAGTCTTAAGGAATAAAGCATTCTTCAATTACTACCGTTCCTGGTCTCTACCTAACAGTCCCTGACAGAGAAAAAGAAATGACTTAAGGGGCACTGGTGGTTTCTAAGCACTAGAAAGTGACTAATCTTTAAAAATTCATATCTCTGGTTCCATACAGTGGATTATTTTCGTTTTGGTGTCATTTGAAAGATAAAAAATATTACCTATTTTATAAATTGGTGTTGGATTTTTATTTTGTGTTGTGTCTTAATTTTTTAATTAAATTGTGTTTTTTAATGCTTTACATACCTGTCTTTGAAGTTAGGCCTGTCTGCTCGCAGCCACGTTACCAAGGGTTGAGCAAAGGAATACTTTTCTAAGTCCTATGCTGAGTCCTATCATGTGTTAGTGGCCTTATTGCCAGTGGCAGACCTACATTTGCCCCTACCAATAACCCACTTTCTAACAGACCCTTGCAGTTGGAGAGGCATACAGGAGTTGCACCCACTACCCCCAGTCATCACCCAAGCCAATCTGACGCAATTCCGCAATTGGGAACTCCCAGCTCACTGTATCAAATGCTTTCTCTAAATAGACTGATAAAACCGCTGACTGCCGCATAGCCGGAGCATCTGCTTGGTAAAGCACAAAAAAGAGCCTACGGAGGTTATAAGAGGTGCTACGGGTGGGGATAAACTTGTTTTGGTCTGGGTGAATCAAAGACTTTATGTGTGGGAGCAGCCACACGCCAATACTTTACTCAGGACCTTAAAAGTTCAACATGGAAAGTGGATGGTAATCTCTCACTCCAGCATCACAATCACGTTCCTTGACCACGTCAGGCAAACCTCCCCCTCCCTCATATGCTTTCGTATACATTGAGACCAAATGCGGTGCCGAAACATCCACAAACTGCTGATAAAATGCAGCAGGTAGGCCATCAGGCCCAGGCGTCTTGCCCTGTGCCAGTGCCACTACAGTGGCTCTGACTTCTTGCACCAAGACCGGACCTCCTAGTTCATCCTGATCATCTACCTCAAGTGTGTGGAGTTGCAGCGGAGCCAGAAAGTCACGCATAGCGGGCACGGGGCCGCAGTCGAGGCCTCGTACAATTGCATGTAATATTGTAAGAAAGTGTCATTAATAACATCAGGGTCATGCACTGTCCACCCTCCATTTAGTCCAAGCCACGTGATGGGCTTGCCCCCCTTCTCGGGTTGAATTAGATGAGCTAACAGTCGGTCCACCCTCCCCACCACTCTTTGCACCCTATCAAGATATTCCGGATAGTTATAACGCTGTAATCTCCCTAACGCTTTGTGGTATCACGCCCTTACTTCACGCAGGGACAGTAAGGACGTGTCCACCACACCCTGCAAATTATCCAATCTACAGATAGTCCCCTCCAAGTCTAGCAGCTTGCGATTCCTCTCCTTGTGCGCCCGCATGCCTGAGCCCTACAATGACCTCACAGCACAACCTTAAACGCCTCCCACTCTACCTGCAGAGATGAGGCTTTGTTGGCATTACTAAGGAAATATTAGTACTCCATGAGCCCTGTATGCTGCAGTCTCCAGGTGTCTTCTAAGCCCTAATGGGACATCCAATTCTGGAAGCCAGATGCAGTACAATGAGGTTGAGTCCCCGCCATGGTAGGGTGTGATCGATCATAGTGACATCCGCTACACAATTGAAATCTCCCCCAGTATGACAGAACCCTTTAGATATTGGGCTAGAGAGGCGGAGAAGGACTCCAAAATTCCAACCTGGTCCTGGTTAGGGGCATAAACACTGCCTAGGGTCACCTTCCATACCGCCAGCCAGCCCACCAGCAGGACCTACCTCCCATCTAGATCTAGCCATATATAGTTAGGTGAGAAAAGGAACCCTGTTTTCACCAAAATCAGAACCCCTCTGGCAAAGGCCGAGAAGGTGGTAACAAAGACCTGCCCCTGCCACCGGATCTGGTTTCTGCATCCTCCCAGCTTCCTCTTTGATAAGATGAGTCTCCTGGAGAAAGGCTATGTGCACATCCCTGCGCCGAAGGTAGAAGTAAATGTTATGGCATTTGGTTATCGTTCCTGTACCACGGATGTTCCATGTGAGGAACCTCACAGTGTCATGCAGGCCCATCATTCCACAGAAACTCTCCCTGGGATGAAATAAGGGGAACTCCCCAAGTGCCCGTGTCTCAGTACATGTGCATGTGCCACCAGCCTCCACTGCAAGCAATCAAATAAGCAATAAAAACAACAACTAAGAAACCCTCATCTTGAACAACTCCCCAAGCCCAGGACAGCCAACAACGGTCGGTCATCTAAACAATATATGGAACATGACCCTTAGTGAGGCCTTACTCTAGTAAGCTACTCAGGGGGTCGGACAGTAAGAGCAGAAGACAATATAGGCTTTGCACGCAAGCCGTCCTGGTCGCGACGGCCCCACAAGTATTGACAAACCAGGACTGAGGACCACCAACAGCAGATCAGCAGGTCGGCAACTCCCCAAACGTGCAAGACGAGACAGAGCCCAGCTCGCATCAGATAACTTCATCAGCTGTGCATTGTGTCACCACTGGTATCTTCACACTGTCACTAAGGGATGAGTCAGATTCAATTTCCCCAGTATTGTTCAATGAGTGGGCTGCCGTCCAAGGGGAAGAGCTCTTGCCCTGCATCATTTCTGTTACTGCCTGTAGAGCTTCTGCCCTCTCCCGTTCAGCTTGGGAAGAGGTCAGTTTCTTAGGAGCTCCCTCGAGGAGCACTTCCGGGAGCACTTTCCAGGCTCTACCAGCTTCCTTGAGTCAGCCCCAGGGCCCACAGGCCGGGAGGCCTCTGTTTTATAAGACTCAATCCAATCCCAGGCCTCACCTGGGTTCCAACAGAAGTGAGAGGCGCTGTACAGCACAATCCTTAGCCTCCCTACGTACTCAAAACCCTGTTGCATGATATAAATGCTAACTTTAAATGTCCCCCAACTCTTAAACTAGTCTCTAATAACATCTGCCTAACTAATATCCTACAGTGTAACCATCCAAAGTCTATTCTGATCCAAGTCTCCACCCTCAACACCCTCCCCTTTAGCTACTTGCCTATAGCAGCAACAATAAAGTACATTCCAGAAAAACAATTCATTCTTCTGGTCAACCACCTTGCACCTGATTCCAGGGACAACAAACTTACAGGGCATATATCCCAAAAACCCTTGGCACCTGGCTCCACAAAGCCACCTACTGAAACGTGTAAACAACGGTCCGAAAAGAAAAAAAAACTAAACAAAGGGAGGTGGACAGAGAACCAGACTACCAGAACAAAAACACAAGCCCGGGCACAAAAAGGTTGGGGAGAAAAAGGAGGAGGAATTTACGTGACCCAAAAAAGCATCACTGAGAGATGGGAGGGAGGGATAACTAAACTCTTCTCTAATTGCTCCTCTAGACACTGGGTCATGTTTCAAATAAAACAGTGGCTGGAGGGAGAAAATGGCTGCATATATACTGAGCAGTTTTAGGCTACATAATGTAACCCAAAGGTAGCCCAGGGTCCTCCCCCAAATTTCCTGGGAGGGGACGATCCCTGGGGTCAGTCACCCCCCCACCCCGAACCATTTAGATGATGATAAATGTGGAATGAATTATGATTCAGTTGGAAAATACATGGTAATCAGAATTGTATGTGAGAATAGGGAATTTTAATAATTTGTTATGCAAATTTGACATTATTCTTTTACAGGAGACGTGGTTGCGAGAAAACCTGAATATTGATAGTTTTGTGTCTATTGATTAACCAGATAACACCTGTGAAGGTGGAAGATTATGTGGGGGCTCTCCTTATTCTAATCTCCACTAGGATGATATACAACATGAGAAAAGATTGACTGGGAATATGAGTTCGTAAGAACAACAGTAGCTGTAATACAAGCTAATGGGGAGGGGAGAGTAAAACTGATATTGGCGGACATTTATCTCCATAATATGGCAATATTAAGTCTCATAGCTTTCTTGGAAAGACTTAAGCATCATTTACTTGAGCTAAGGGCAGAGCACGTGGGTTGTATATTGATTATAAAGGATTCATTTAATGTAAAAATTGACCAAATAGGAGTTGATGAAGCACTATTTTATATCCTTGAATTGTATAATATTCTGAATGCTATATTGTCAGTGGCACGCAGAACGGAAATTAATGTTATGGGTAGCTGTCTCAGTAAAAATGGCTGAATAAGCTTAAATGAGCAATTTGAAATGAATAAGCCGACCAGAAAACCATTTTTAGCAGGTTCCTATCAAGGCCCAATTGATTATGGGCCTTATGACAAGTTCGTTGAACCCGTGGCTGCGGTCTGACCACACCACACTGCAGGACCGCAGTATTACGACAGTGGCAGTTGACTGCCACAAGATCCCCAGCACTGCCAGGATCAAGGATCCCTCTAGGCCGGCGGTTTTCCATTGGCAGGAATATGCTGGCAGTGCCCCAGCTGGCACCACCAAGCATATTCAGAGTTGCCATTTCACTGCCTTTGTTATGGTGGTGAACCCGCCATGAAAAGGGTGGCAGAATGGCAACTCTGCTGGATTTGGACCTGGCGGTGCATGCAGGGGGGGACTCATGTAGTGCCCTACCCAATCTGCACCCTGCCTTCCTGCAGAGTGTGGAATATATGTCACACTGTGCAGGAAGGTACATTCAGCGCTCTGACTGTGGCAGTCTGCATAAAAGGATGCTCTATGAGCCGAGTAACCCGCTGCCATCAGACTACCGCAGGACCGTCTGAATGACCAGGATTTAGCTCCTAATCTAGCGGGCGGTCACACCAAAGGTTTGGCGATTCACCAGCAGACAGCGCGTTGCCCTGTCTTCAATAGAACGGCCAATGTCATAAGAAGTCTTTATGTGTTTGTACTCTATGATGTTTTTTCATTTTTAATTTATTTTTTAATATAAAGCAATATGAAGCAAGAGTACAGGGTACTCTTTTATTAAAAAAAGCAGCTACTGGTTGGTACCTGCTTTGTTCAGAAGAGCCACTTTGGAGTGGTTCAATGAAGATTGTAAAGATAGATAGATAGATAGATAGATAGATAGATAGATAGATAGATAGATAGATAGATAGATAGATAGATAGATAGATAGATGGATAGATTTTTTATTGTTTCAAGGAATTTAAAACATTCACAATATTCAACGCACAATACAGTCCATAGCGTTATCATACAAAAATAAATAAACCAATATTGAAAAAATTCCCTAAAACATTTATCAAAAGTTATAAAGAAACTTTAAAAATTATCAAAGCGATGATTTAATCATCGAATCTTATAAATATCTAGTATTCCAATTTACTGCTTCTTAGTGCGATTGACAAACTCCACAGACAACCCCTGTTTCTACTTATGTCGGGTTACCATAGCGTGTCTCCTGCTAAGGTTTAAGCTAGAAAAACCAATGCATTACTTCAAGTGGCTCCTTTCAACAAACATTCACTGTACAAATTCTACTTATGAGACAGCCCATACTCCTAAACCCCTGTAACAATGTTAGAAACCTTAATATAATGAATATTTGCTACTAATGCTACATTCATTGTCGCAATTCCTTGACACCTGGTGTACAAGGATATTACTTGAAAATATTCAACTTAGTACACAGTATGGGCCCTTATACTGGCTCTATATAAATGATTTAAATAGCTAAATGACAAAAGTAATAAAACTTCGAAGATGCCCCTTAAGATATAGCCCGCAGATAAAAAAGTCCTGATGTCACTATTAATGAAGGGCTTGGTGGCACTAGTCAATGTTTTTTTTAGATGCTTTCAGGAATGCCACACCTTGAGCTGATAACTGTGGACACTCACCACTAAGGCATGCCAGGGTTTCAACCAAAGAAATCTTAAATTTTTCAAAATTGGGCAGACACATATTATGTGGGCTAAAGTTTCCTTCCTAAACTTGCATAAACAGCACTGCTGTTCTTTCAAATTTGTAGGCCTTTAGGGGAATGAAGCCGCATCTCAGTCTCATTAGCTTTTTTTTGACTGGTAGTTTTATGTGCGAGGCTTAATCCATGGCTTTTCCTTGTTCTTGATACAATGAGCCGCCTAGGCTGGCTTACACTTTGAGACAATTCTTGAATGTCCATGGCCCTTGATTGTAACCTCATAATTTTTAATAATAATTTTGTGTAAAGTTTGGGGATTAAATTCATGGATGCAATCATCATTTTTAATAATAATTTTGTGTAAAGTTTGGGCATTAATTTCATGGATGCAATGTTAAGGACCTCCGGGGCTTCCATTGCCTCCCTCAAATAAGATTCCCTTGAGAGTTCTCTGTCGAGGATACCTCACCGTATCATTTCTTTCAGTGACCCTACAGCTGCTCTACTGAGCTTCCCATATTTACCCCCAAATCATGATTTTTATATTAGTGATTGTTTGAAAAGCCCAATTTCGAGCCAAAGCTGGGAGGATGGGGAAGCATCAGGGAGATTATAAGGCCATCTATAACACCTTGCTTGATCTTTATCCTGCCAGCCCGAAATATGATCTTTAAAAATTATAGTGCCATAGATAAGTGTGGGTATACATTTTGCATCAATCACTTGGCAAATGCCTGTGAGGTCAGAGCCACTCATCTTAGAAGGGAGACATTGTTTAGTTTGCATGTGATACATCACATGCCATTACAACGCGGTTGTTACAATGACCGCGTTGTTACACCGCATGTGAATACATCGCAAGTCGTAACAACGGCTTTCTGTAGGAGGCGGAAGGTGATGGATTTACAATCCAACACCTTCCCTGCTGTTGCACAAACTGGAGTAGGAATAGTAAATTATACTATTCCTAAGTGCAGCGAGCCCCTACAGCAAGTCTTTGTAACGACTTGTGATGTAATTGTATGTGGTGTAACAACACGGTCATTATAACGAACACGCTGTAATCGCATGCGATGTATCACATGCAAACTAATGACATATATTCATCTTAGAGACCAGTTTTTTAAAACTCATTGTCAGCGAAGGAGCCAAGACCTTAACATGCTTTAAATATGTACCAGAAGTACCACGCTTGTTAAAATGAATGCCCAAATATTTGAGTCCAGTTATTTAGTCCAAGGTTAAGCTGTTCATAGAGAATATGAATTTGCCAGAGCGTTCATTAACCAGATAACTGGCCATGATTTCTGTTTTGCTGTAATTAATTTCTAGTACGTTTTCTGCACAGTAACCAGCTGGAGCCCCATCTCTGTAAGATCAAAAAATAAAGTGTCATCAGCATAATGAAGGCATTGTATATGAAGGACTGCAAATTTTGGAAGAACTGCTTGTGCGACTCCCAAAACTTTGATAATGCAGCCTCGTTTTACTCCAGTGGTGGTCTTGATTCTGTGGGTAGTAATCCTGTTTGATGCAACTTTCACTTTTACCCAAGTATCAGTGTATAACCTTCTAATTGAGTTTAAAAGACCGTCTTTGATGCACAAACTCAACAGCTTCTACCACAACCTCCATCTGTCCACTCTATCAAATGCGTTTTTTAAATCTATTGAAGCAATATATAGCGGTGAAGACCTGTTACTGTTTGCAGTTTGAATCACCAAGGTAAGTATCATCAAGTTGTCTTCAGTTCCATCCATACCCATGACTAAAACCTGATTGGGTGTTCGGAATAAGGGCTTTTGTTCTGCACCAGTCTTCTAGTTCCTTATTTAAAATGTCAGCAAAACATTTGCCTTCCACATTGTTGGCAGGGTTGTCACACACTCTCTTTTTGTGTATTGGAGTGAGTATGGCACCTCACTAACTATCCAGTACTGTGTTCTCTAATAAACAATTTTTAAAAAGTAGGCTATGGAGGACTGCCCATTCTTCAGGGGACTTTTTAATACCCTCATGGGTGGAGGTTGAAGTCCACTTGTGTCCTGAGGTCCTCAGGACACAAGATGACCTCATCGTTCCACCAGCAGTGCACCAGAAGCCGTGTTTGCAGAGTGTTATAAAAAGTGGATGGCCTCGGACCACCTATCTTCAACGCAGCTCTGTGGCACTTACTGGAGGTACCTGGTGGGCTAGTTGGCAGTCAGGGACCCTCAGGATTGAAGGCGACTTAATCCTCCAATTTACAATGCGCCAGAGGGCACATTTGCATACTTGTTTTGTTAGGCCCGTCCCTCCCTGCGCCACTGTGCAAATGCACCCCCTGGTGTGTTGTAAGTTGGGGGATTAAGTCCCCTTGAATCCTGAGGGTCCAGGGGGCCAACTAGCCCACCAGGTACCTCCAGTAAGTGCCACAGAGCTGCATTGCAGAGAGGTGCAAAAAGGGACATGGCCTTGGACCACTTTTCTGCAACGCAGCTCTGTGGCGCGGTGGGCTAGTTGGCCCTTAGGGACCCTCAGTATTCAAGGGGACTTAATCCCCCAATTTACAAAGTGCCAGGGGGTGTGTTTGCACACTCGTAATATAAAGCCCGCCCCCTCCCTGCACCACTGTGCAAATGCGGCCACCTAGCAGCGGGCTCGATCTCAGAAGGAACCTCTTTGCCCTGCTAGTGTTGAATTTGTGTTTGTTTTTGACAAGTTCCCTGGCCATCACTTTGTGAAAAGTGCCAATATAGATGTGTAAAAGAATCGGGTAGAGACCGAATGTGGTTTAAAAGCTGAACAAGCAGCTCTATCAGTTGTGATTGGCCAGTCGGAGAAAGAAGCTTCTTCACGAATGTCAATGTCGGACTGTTGTAGTTCATACATGACCTGAAGTGGGTTAGCATCTTCAATACTGAGTCCAGGTTGTGATGGAGTAGATACCTCCGGAACTGACCTACTGTTTTCCGATGGTCTATTACTTTTCAGAGTGTGCCATTTTTGTAACTTCAGTTTTCTGATAAATTTAAAAATGTCAATACGTTTTTCAGCATAGTTAAAAAATTCAGTGGAACAGAAGGTCAGTCCTAAGCATAGTGTTGTTTTCTCGACTGGGTAAGAGATCGTGATGTAAGATTAACAATAGTTTTATTTACCATTTCAATTTCCATAATTTTTGTCCCTTCTTCGAGCTGCCAAACTTGGTTCCCAAGAGCTTTTTGTTTCTTTGATCTGTGCTTTCTTTTGAGTCGGTTTTATTTGCTGCAACCCTGCCTCTTCCTCTTCCCCGTCCTCAGCCTCTCCCACATCCCCTCGTTGAAGGTGTCGGTATAGGGGTGGTTTTCCCCAGTTGTCGTCTTTTCCTAAGTATTCGGAACTCATCTAAAAAAAGTTGCCGATCTGGACAGTACTTCGAGTTCAGATGAGTAGCTTGCAGTGTGTGTTGAAAGATCAGTATCTGAGTCTCTTGCAACTGTTACTTGTTGAAGATTAATTTTGGTGATTATTAGTAAGTCTTGATCATTATCGGTTGTTCGTTGATTCTATAGATGGTCCTACTTATGACTGTAGGTTAAAATACGTCCCTCTTTATAATCGGTACAATCTCGAGGCAGCTGTTTCTGCTTTCTGATTTTCATGTTTGCTTCATGTTTATATATATTCAAGTTGTCGCAATTTGCACTCTCTATTTCCTCCCCTTCTCATTTTCGCCACCTGGTCAAATGCAAAATATGTCAATTCATTCAAGTTCCCCTTATTCTCTTCATTCATATGGCCAGCCACCGGACAGGTCTTATCATTGTTCTTCATGGCCCATAGGTGTTAGAGTATACAAACATGTACAATGTGGATGGTGCTTCCCACATATAATTTTGGGCCGGAGCACTGTAGAATGCAAACCACATATTCACTCCGACAGTTCAAAAAGCAACTAATCTTCAAAGGGGTCACCATTAGAGGAGACATGACCTGGTTTTCATTACGGGCAATTCTACAGGCCTTACACTTCAGATATTTGTAAAAGCCAGAGTTAACCTTTAACAAACCATCTGGCCTTACTAATTCTGGACAACTGTCCACCAATTCCTACCTCAATGACCTTGCTCTTTTGAATGTCACTTGTGGTCTACATCTCACTACAGTTCTGAAGCTGGGATCACTTCTCACTAGATGCCAGTAAGCATGAGCGCAAAATCCGTTCCGCTCGCGGATTTTGAAAATTTTCGGCAAATTCGCGATCCGCGAACTCCCGCGAATTTACCGAAAATTCGCAAATTCGCGAGCGGCGGATCCGGGGGGCAAAAGTTCAAGCCTTCAAGCTTGTAACTATTTTAGGATGGCGCTGGCAGCTTGCCGGCGCCATTCTGAAAGAAAACAGGAGTGGGGGCAGAGTGGGGGTAGAGTGCAGAAGGGCACAGCAACGAGTGGGGCAGAGGGCACAAAAAACGAGTGGGGCAAGGGGCACAAGGGCACAACAACGAGTGGGGCAGAGGGTAGAAGGGCACAAAAAATGAGTGGGGCAGAGGGCAGAAGGGCACAAAAAAGGAGAGGGTGGCAGTGATGAACCAGAGGGTGCATTGCGGGCTTGCACTAAAAAACCCCGCAAACAAAAAAAAGCGCCCTGCAAACACGCAAAGTGCCCCGCGAACACGCCGAGGGCCCCGCGACCTCGCAAAAACAAAGAAATCTGCAAATTGCGAATTCGCAAATTCGCGAATCGCAAATTCGCAAAATTCGCCCATGCTTAGATGCCAGTGCCTACTCACACAGTCTCTCACCCTTGTGTGGTAGGCATTGAATCCAGTGATCATCCGTATCTCTTCATTTGCTTTCCTTCTTACATCAAATTTGAGTTCTTTCAGTCTAAGTAGATCATTTCTTTTGATTCCACTGACTTTCTTTAGTGCCTGATCTAAAATCTGTTTGTTATAGCCTCTAGCAGTAAATATTTCTGTAAGGCTACTTTGAGCTTCGTCCAAAGCCTGTCCCTCACTGCAGTTTCGTTTCATCCTCAAATGTTCCGCATAAGGGATGCTCATCTTCAGTTTGGCAGGATGAAAACGTTGCGTGTGCAATATGGAATTGCCCGCCATGGACTTCCTAAATGTGCGTCTGTATAAGATATTCTCCTTAATATAGATTTCCAGATCAAGGAAGGAGACCCAGGATCTGCTGATGGTGTCTGTGAATTTTAAATTCAATGCATTGTCATTCAACTGCCTGACAAAATTCTGTGAAGATTCTTCAGATCCCTCCCAGACTACATAAGCGTCAACAATAAACATTTTCCACACGATCACATTCTCATTCCATTCCTTAGCATATTTCACCATGAGCACCTGCTCCACCCACCAGCCCATATGCAGATTCGCATAGCTGGGGCAAAGCAGGTGCCCATAGCTGTTTCTTTCACATGTTTGTAAGCATCATTTCCAAACATGAAAAAATTGTTTTCTAGGCACAATATGCCCATTTCCGCTAGCATCCCTGAATGCTGGTATACAGCTATGGGACGTGTGTTTAAGTAATGCCACATAGCTTTCAATCCAACATAGTGATCTATGCTCGTATATAAAGGGGTTACATCAAGTGTGATGAGGAGGAATGTCTCTTTGAAGGCTAGCTTTTTAATTTTGTTTAAAAAATCTATGGTATTCTGAATGTAAGCAGGAAGATTGATTACAAACTCCTGCAGGAAATGATCTACATATCTTGAAGATGGTTCAAAAAGGCTCCCAATTGCAAACATCATGGGCCTGCCAGGTGGTGTTTCTTTATTTTTATGTACTTTGGGGATGAGGTATAGAATCGGTGTGATGGGGTTTTCCACCTTTAAATACAAATATTCCCCTTGAGAAAGCATCCCTAGTCCTCTCCAGCGTGCTAAGTTTTTGTGGAATTTATTTTCACCTCTAAGAGATTACTAAGTGAAACTTTTACATAGCAACAGTTGTCTCTCATTTGGGATTTGGCTTCAGAATTATACATTTCAAGTGGCCAAAGGATCACATTGCCCCCTTTGTCCGATTTTCGGACAACTATATCCCTTTTCCACTTGAGTTTTTCTGTGACCATGTTATATCTCCTGTCACGAAAATTGCCACCTTTTACAAAACCCTGACTCAATGTAAGAGATAATTCTTAAGGTCTTTAATCACAGCTTCAGAGAAAAAATCAATCATGTCTTTTGGGACATTAGGTACAAAAGTTAATGTTGGCCTGAAATTGGTTCTCATGCCCTTGAATATATCCAGCCCTAAGGCCTCTGCTGTTTCATTCAAAGTTCCTTGTGGCTGTAGGCCCTCACATACTCTTTCAAGTTCGTTAAGTTCATGCAGAAGATTCAAATCACCCACTTCCAAGTTAGATGCTTCTTCTGGTGTGTCCTGCATCTGATCAGATTGCCACTTGAGATATAAACATTTTCTTAGTTTTCATTTTCTTACAAACTTGAAGAAGTCAATGGTCGTCTCGCTGTAGTTAAAATTAGTTCTTTTACAGTATGATAAACCTAGAGCCAATATGTTGTTTTCTTCTTCTGACAGAATTATATCAGTTACATTTATCACTGTCGCTGGAACCCGCTTATTTCTGTTTGCGTGTTTCTTTGATTTTCGTGCCTGAACTGAACTCCATTCCCTCCCCGTCGAGCTTTGCGCCTCCTGGCTGATTTTTTCTTTTTTGATATTGCGGTCTCTTCCTGTTGTTTTGAGTCTGGTCTAGCCCTGAAAAATGTAGTTCATCCACTACTGATGAAGGCTCTTGTGGATCCCTATTTTCCTGGAAGGTGGTGGCACCTCCATCCAAACCTGTCTCTGCTTCAGAGCTCACACAGAAACAACTGTCGGTCCCACAATCCCTATCAAATTGTTTCTTTTCTGTCATTCCGGATAATTTCTTCCTCCGGATTCCGTAAAATCGGCGGGCAAATGTATACAATTACCCTTTTTGGTAGTCCAGCCTATCTCCCAGGAATTTAGTGGTTTTCTTTCTTGCATGGTTTGTTCATGCTTTTTTAATTTGCATTGTAATTCCACCTCAAATTTTTCTAGATTTTCCGCTTTCATTATCTTCGCCAATTCAGATTCCACATCCTTGATCTGCTCCAATATTTTTTATGTGTCCTTTCTTGCGTATTTAATTAATATCTTCATCATATTACATGAGGATTCCGCTTTTGGCAGCCCACTCCTCCAACATCTTCAAATGTTGGAGTCACAAGTATTTTGATCCCCCGAGGCACTCTCCCAATTTCTAAATATCTTTCCAGGGACTTAACTTCCCCTCTTTTAGAGACCTCTCCTCGTTTCAGTTTTTCCAATTTACACATAAGACTTTGCGCATTGGCTTCATTAGTGGGGATCTCCGAGTTCTGTTTGCGACTTTCAGTCACCACTGCTTTTTTTTTTTTTTTTTTGAGAGAGATTTTTATTTTATTTTCACCTGGTATAAAGTTACAAAACATTCAAATATTATTTCAAATTAGGCAAGTTCATCAAGTACATACATAATCCTGTTTCATGTTATAAAATGACAATACTAAACAAACGTTAAAGAAAAATTTCAGAGAAAAAAATCAAGTATGAATGTCAATTCAATTCGATTCTAATTTCCCCCAAATTCTCTCATATTTCTGCACCGATTTGACACCCCTAAGTTCTGCTAGCGCACATTCCATGGTTTTAACTTCTTTAACCAAATACCACCATTCCAAAGCGTTGGGTGGATTAGGATTGATCCAAGCCCTAGCTAAAGTTAGTTTAGCACAGGAAAATAAAATGGATAGCAATACGGAGTGTGGTTGACTTGTGATATGTAGACCTAGTATTACCATAGGGGCTGTTATTGTTGTACTGAAAACATTTTTTATAGCTAAAATTTTTCCCACTTCTTCCCAGAACTTCCCAAGTTTTGGGCAGGTAAACAGCATATGTACAAGATCTGCCGCGTATTCATCACATTTTGGGCATTTGGTTTTCTCTCCCAAGGTGTTATTTGGAGTCCATTTAGAAATCTTTTCTGGGGTATAGTATAACATATATATAGTTCTGTATTGCTGTAATCGTAAGCTAGAATTTTAAGTTCGAGATGGTAGTTTTCATTAGTTTATTATAATTAATCTTGTTTAGTTCTTTAATATTTGAGGTGATTTGTACTCCAAGATAGGTCGCGGTCTTGCAAATTTCAGGCATTGGTTGAGGTGGAACAAAATTAGCTATTATTTGAGTTTTATGAGCGTTTAATTTGTAGCCAGATACATTGCCGAATTCGGATGCTTCCAAGTTGATTGCTCTCAATGAGTCAGTAACTTCAGTCGAATAAATAGCGATGTCGTCCGCATATGCAGTTATTGTTAAACTCTGCCTGCTGGTTTTAAAGGATATTATTTCTGGTTGATTATCCAAAGCTTTTAAGAACGGTTCTAGTGATAGGGCAAATAATAAAGGTGATAAGGGGCACCCTTGACGTGTGCCTCTCCTGATTGAAAAATAATTTGACGTAAGACCACCATAACTAGTGTATGCGGATGGATTGTCATAAAGTGCCCGAATCCCATTTAAGAAGTTTCCGCCGAACCCCATATGTCCCATTATGTGCCATAAATAGTCCCTCCCCACCCGATCAAATGCTTTTTCAGCATCAAGCATTATCATAGCTAAGGGAGTAGACTCTACCTCTGCTATGTCAAAAGCTGTTATTGCCGTGTTTACATGGGCTGATGTGTCCCTCCCCGTTACAAACCCGTGTTGTTGCGTGCTTACTATTTTAGGCATTAGTGGTGCAAGTCTTCTTGCTAAACATTTTGCGAATATCTTTGCGTCAGCATTAATTAAGGAGATAGGTCTGTATGAGCCCATCTCCTCTTTAGGTTTACCCTTTTTGTGAAAAAAAATAATTTTCACTTTGTTCCAAGAGTGTGGAGCGGACCCTGCTCTGCCTATGTGAATAACTACTTCTAGGAGAAGGGGTGTAAGCTCTTCCAGGCATGATCTATACAATTCCAAAGGAATAGTATCCTCCCCAGCGGCTTTACCTAATGGCAGTGATTTTATGGCTTCTTTTAGTTCTTCTCTAGTTATTTCTAAAGCCACATTTTCTGCTTCATAAGTTGTTATTTTATTCGTTGGATTTTCTTTTAGATAATTATCAATTGTATTGCCGTTGGGTGTATTCTCCGGTGTATACAAGATTTCATAATATTTGGCGAATTGTTGTATTATATTATCTGTCTGATTATATCTCTTATTATCGACCCCTATAATTTGTGAGATCGTAGACTCTGCTCTATCCTCTGCTACTTTAAATGCTAAAATTTTCCCAATTTTGTCACCACCCTCATATTGTGTAAATTTGTATTTGTGAATCTGTGCACTCCTTTTTTTTAGTAAAGTTTCTTTGGTCTTACATTTTAACTGACTAAGATTTGTATTAATAGCCAGAGTTGACAAATTTCCTCTTAGAGCCTCTACAAGTTTTGTCTCTTCTGCGGTAATATCAGAAATCAGGGTTAAATTGCATTTGCGTCTTTCTTGATTTTGTTTTAGGACAAAAGTCTGTGTAAACCCTCTGATACTGGCTTTACATGTATCCCATACTGTTTAGCATGAAGCAGTGTTTCTGTTAAAAATCAGGAATTCTGTAATATGTTGTTTCAGTTGTGTGATGAAAATCGTATTTGATATTAAATTCCTTGGAAAAGTAAAAGCTCTAGGAGGATTGCGTTTTTGAGAAGTAGTTAATTCAATCATAATGGGGGTTTGATCTGATGTTATACGTGGGTATATGACTATTGTTGTAAATCTCATCAACGAGTCTGATATTAAAGCCATGTCTAAATGTGAGCATAGTTTGTGAGGAGCAGAGTAGTATGTATAGCCTGGGGTGTTTGCATATAGTGAACTCCAAACATCTCTAACATTATGTAGCTTACATAAATTTAAGATAGATGTTCTGGTTTTAGGCATTCGATTATAATTACCTGGGCGTGTTGTATCAGTCTGACAGTTCATAATGCAGTTAAAATCACCCATAATTATAACTTCTCCTTCCCAGTCTAATAGGGCTATATTTAGTTGTTCAAATACTCTAGGATCTTCTTTGTTTGGTCCGTATACAACACATGCTACAAGCTTCACATTGCTATGACAAATTTGAGCGATTGCCCACCTCCCCCATTTATCAGATTGCGTCCTAGTTATTTCTACCTTGAATCTTTTGTCTTTTAATATAGCCACCCCTCTAATATGGGAGGCAGCTGCTGAGTTAATAATCATCTCGAAGCCCAGTTGATTCAGCAGCTTCTTATCTCTATCTATGATATGAGTTTCTGATAGAAATACTAAGTGAGGATTATATAAACTTAGTTCTTCCGCGACTAAATGCCTCTTACGCTTATTGTTTAACCCTGAGACATTCCATGCCAAACATCTAATGTTTTGCATCTTTAGTATAATGAGTACAATGAGTGATACCTATTATCAACATGGTTTTGTGTTCTCCCAAATATAAATAAAAATGCTTTGCAAACATTAATCTCTCCTCGCGTCTTTCTACCAGGTTGAAAATATTTTTTTTCCCTCTTTTCCCCCAACCCTTCCTCCTCCCCTCCACCCCACACAATCCCTCCCCAAACTGCGAAGACCTTCCCTCCCCTCCCCCCTTACCTACTGCTGCTGTTGATGAGGCAGCACTTGCAGCTAGAAACCTAGGGCCTCCCCCCACCACCTTTAGTGTTTTTGTATCTTTGCGTCTGCTAATAGTATTGATTCATCTTGTATTGATAGGGTAACTGATCTTTCCCATTTTTTCCTTTTTTCCCTCCCCTCCCCTCCTGATACCGTTAGCTAAATATGGCTATTTTTCCTGTATTTCCATCATACAGAGATAAGTATAAGCCCCCTCTCTTTCATTTCCACTCTTTAGTTATTTACTCTTATTGACATTGGCTAAGAATGCCTGTGCTTCCTGTACTTCACTGAAGAAGTTTGTATGCCCTTTCATAATCACTTTAAGTCGGGCAGGTTCTTGCAAATATGCCAGGCCACCCAGTTTGTTAATTGGGTCAATTAGTTTGCGCATTTCCCATCTCTTATCCATCGTAGCTTTGCTTAAATCTGAACGAGCAAAAATTGTAAAGCTATCAATAGTAATAGGAGTGTTGGGTTTAGCTTTTTGCCACACCGCTTGCCGTAGCAAAAAGTTGCCAAAATGAATCAGAAATGGACGTGGAAATTTGCTGTTCAGGCGTTTTTGACCAAGCGGGAGTCTGTGTGCTCTTTGCACTTGGGAGTCCCAATCCCAGTCGGAGAGATCCGGAAATGCACGGGGCATGAGTCTCACCAAAAAGGCCCTAGGGTCGGACCCCTCTGCCCCTTCTGGGATTCCATATAGTTTAAGATTTGATCTTCTTAAGCGATTTTCCAGGTCCTCTACTTTCCCCTGGAGTTGAGTTAGTACTATATCGTGGCGCTCCACATTGGCATCAACCCGTTGTGTTCTTTCTTCCACCAAAACTGTACGCTGCTGGAGCTCTATTATTTCCTGTGTGACCCCCTTCAATATGGAGGCTATATCGGTTATTGAGGTTTGCAGTCTTATATTATCGTTTTTTAGCTGCTGATAATGTGCCTCTGATTCTACCCTCTGGTTTACCAGGAGCTTTAAGATAGCATCTAACTGGGGGTGGACATCATTACCCAACTTGGCCATTTCTGTTGGTTTTGCCTTCCTACTATCAGCGTATGGCTTATTTAATTCAGAGTCCAAGTCCAAATCTGCTGAGGTTGGTGGATCCAATGAGGAAGCAGCTGATAGGAGATCTTTTTCCCCTGTGGTCTGTTGACTAGCCTGTTCATTAGTGATAAGATTGGGAGTTTGCGTCATCGAATAAGACCCCGTTTCCTGAAGTTGCTGTATCTCATTGTCATTGTCTGTAGGGCTGCCCCCGGAGAGCCTTAGTGTCATATTCTTGACTAATCCTTTAGCCTCCATCCACTTTCTTAGCGGACTTTTATCGATAGCAGTTTTTCTTGTAATTAAGGGTATTGCTCCTGTAGCCAGGTTAGACAGAGTTCTACCTTTCTTTTTATAAATCATCTTAGCTTTACCTCTGCGCTTCCATGGAGGTAGCTTGTTCAAAGTCTTATTCGCAGATTTATCCAGCTCTTCCTCTGTGTCGTAATCACAGTCCTCAGAAGAAGGGTGTTCCTCATTATGTTCTAGAGTTTGTTCTCTCCCGTGATTGTTCACGGGATCCACGACGTGGTTATTAATTTCTTCCAATGCATTTTTTGCCGTTGCCGTTGACTATGATCGTTTCCATCCTTAAAGAGATAGCTGCAGTTTTGGAAACACAGTCTGAAGTAGCATCTAGTAATAATGGTTTAGCGGCGTTTAATGATTGGGATCTCTCATTTGCCATCCCATTCGCCACCTCTCCTCCTATTGCTGTCTCAGGACTTTCCAGTTCTATTACCTCCTGAGTCATATTGCCTCCAGTCAGGGTAGGGGTATTAGATAGCAGAGCAGTGTCATCACCATTATTATTAACTGTGACTCCGTCTTCCCCTTCCCCTGTATTTGTCCCGACTTTAGCATTCACATTAATGTCTGCGTTTTTTAACATCGTTTTTTTAGGTACTGTTCCACAATTTAAAAAGGGAGGGCGCAGGATCGTCTTACCTACTAACTTCTTATCGCTCCCTTTTATAGTAGCAGTCTTATTGGGATTGTCTCTCCCTCCTTGGACTGAGGTGACTAGCGTTGCCGTTTCTTCTTCTGTTCCCGCGTTCATTGCTGGTTTCTCGGCTCCTCTCGGCGCCTTGATTGCTGAGATCCCTGCGACTGGTGGAGCTGTCGTTGAGGTTGTCGCCATAGGTACCGACACGGGTATAGCGGGTATAGCGGTCGCCGCCGCCGCCGCCGCAGCTGTTGTTGAGTACTTGGTGTTCCGCGTAGTTCGCGTAGGGTGTTTGGGTGACATGCCTTCCGAAGTTGCAGCTGCAGCTGCAGTCGCCAGCCTTGGTTTGGACAGACCAAACACGCCGATCCTAGAGCGAGCGATCCGCCTCTCAAGCCAGACCTTCACAGCTCGCCATATCCTCGTTGAGTGCCAAAGCATCCGTCAAAATCCAATGCTAATGCTTCACGTCAGATAGCTACCATGGGTGAGTCAATATAGAACTTTGCAGCTACAGTGCCCTGTCGAGCTGAATCCTTGTGTGTTTCACCGCTCAGTCACCACTTCGTCTCGTTGGGTACTGGGTATTTATGTTTTCCGTGTATTTTCTCCCGCTCCATCACCGCTCTGCCTCGCTGAATCAAGCTACCAGGATCACGGTCTTTCCCCCCATTCCCATGCTTCTGGGAGGTCTTAGCAGTCTATTAGCGCTGCCGACATCGCCGAGTGGAGGGAGTAAGCTCCTGGTCCGCTGCAAGCAGAGTCCTCACTCCGCCATCTTGGACTCCGCCCCCCCACCACTGCTTTTTAATCAAATACAGAGTTAGCTGCTTCATCCCGCTCTCTTAGCCACATATTCATGTTGGCTCAATATTTTAAAAAACGCGTATTTCACCCATGCAGGGATATTATTTTGGACTGTCTCGGCCTGGATAAAGAATGCACTTTAACATGGCTGGGCTATATATCTAATTCTTTGAAGGCCTTAGGGTTGTCCTCACTCTTTTCTCTACCTACAGCTATAAAGAATGAGGATAAATTAACGGTTAAATGTTTATATTTTCAGTTCTGTGAAGGAAGTAGATTTGCATTGGAGAGTACGAAAAGCATAGTGTCACTTTATTATAAGCTGCTCGCTTCCCCTGAGCCACTTTTTTATCTTGGACTTTAATTATCGAATTGGGAGAGATCAATGCTCTTTCGGTCCAGATCTAACACTGCATGGTGTCTATTGCGATTTTCTGGTGCTTATGCCAAATTGGGGAGCTCCACAACACTTTGCCCCCATGATAATCTCTCCGAACAGCCCTTGTTGCATTTTTAGACATTTTATGTAATAGTTTATAGTCACATTATACGTCGTTTATGTATGCTTTATGACTGTGCATTATTACATTGTATAAATGGATTTATATGTCACATATATATATATATATATATTTATATATATATAATTATAAAAAAAACTCTTTTATTGAAACTTAGCTATCAAATGAAGTTTTCAAACTGAGATTTATAAAAATGTATCTTAAAAATATCAATTAAAAAATAAGAATGAAAAATATCTGTGAAAAATAGAAATAATTTCTTCCTTTGTTTGTATAAATATCCTTGGTCGTGCCCTCTCATACAGATTTATGTTGTTGTATCTATTGCCTGTACTATAACACCAAGAATAAATATATAACTTATACCCAGCTTTACTTTGCCCTTTATGTATTTTCCCTACTGGTATCTAGTTCCACTGTTTTCCATAGGGGTTCCTTTTTTCTCAAACCACAGTCCTTGTTGCACTACATGTTTTTTTGCACTTACTATATTTGATATTTATTAGTTTATAAATCACCTGAATCACCCCCCAAGGGGTATCTCTGCGCTATGGATCGGCTTCAGCCGGCCACTGAAGGGGAACAGATTAAAACAGTACAGTTTTGAGAAGCCTTCTGAACTGTAAGTGATCTGGACATTGCTGCAGATGGATGGGGAGTTGGTTCCAGTAGAATAGGGCTAGGTGGAAGAAGGAGTAGTGACTTGGTCCCTGAACGCAGGGACCTAGATGGCGATATTTAGAAAATTGTTCTGCCAGGTAGCTAGGACCTTTGCCATTCAAGGATTTATGCACAATGCAGCAAATCTTGAATCGGATCTGCTTAAGCACTGGAAGCCAATGCAGTTGCTGCAAGAGAGGGAGGAAGGAAGTGCCAGGGGAGCATTAGAGACCAGGGGAGCCACAGTGTTCTGGACTACTTGCAATCTGTTCAGTGAAGCTTCGCTAGCTGAGATCAGAAGAGCATTGCAGTAGTCCAGGAAGCTTAGCACCAACGCCTGGATGAGGGTTTTCCAAATGGTCAGAGGGAGGAAGGGAAATACCCTTTGAATGAGGGTTAACAAATGAAAGCAGGCACCACAGTAGTTGCAGTGTGCTCCTTCATTATCAGTTTCTGGTCCAGGTTGATGCCCAGGTTTTTGATCACAGTCTTGGGAGCCGGAGTGTGCCCAACTCCACTGGCTACCAGCTTGGGGACCACATCACAGAGGCATCTCTGAACAACATGATCTCAGTTTTACCCTCATTGAGCTGGAGATGATTGTTCCTCATCCAGCTAGTGATAGCCGTCAGGCCCTCCGAAAAGGTAGACTGAGCGTTGGGATTGTTTTTGTCAAAGGAAAGTAGGCGTTGAGTATCATAAACATATTAGATTGGAACAAAACCTAAATTCCTGAGTAATCCCGCTAAGGGAGCAACATAAATGTTGAATAAGTTGGGACTGAGACAGGATCACTGAGGTACTCCCCTAGTCAGTCCCATAGTCTTTGAGCGGAATGGGCCTAGATTGACAGTCTGAGTTCTATGAGAGAGAAACCTCCACATTCATTGTAAGGCTGTCCCTTGAATTCCAGTTTCCCTGAGTTTCCTGAGGGTAAACAACCGTTACAACGCAACTATTACAACTGACTACTTTTACAACGCAACTACTACAACGCAGGATCCTTTTCAACTAATGCCTTTACAACACATGACATTACATCGCAGATGCTATTACAACGCATGCCATTACAACGTAAGTATAGGTAAGTATATCATTTTATTAAAACATTTATGTAATTAAAACAATTGTTTAAATTAATTAAATATTAATAATTTAATAAATATTAAAAATAAAAATAATTATTAATAAAAAAAGTACTTTAAATAAATTAAATAAATTAATTTAAGTAATTTTAATATTAATTAAAAAAGTTCTAAAAATAAAAAATATAAGTAAGTTTTACCCCTACACTATCCAGCACTTACCCTACTATTACACCCCCCTGGAGTTAGAATAGTAATTTTTACCCCTACACTATCCAGCACTTACCCTACTATTACACCCCCCTGAAGTTAGAATAGTAATTTTTACCCCTACATTATCCAGCACTTACCCTACTATTACAACCCCTGGAGTTAGAATAGTAATTTTTACCCCTACACTATCCAGCAATTACCCTACTAGTACACCCCCCTGAAGTTAGAATAGTAAATTTTACCCCTACACTATCCAGCTTTTACCCTACTATTACACCCCCCTGGAGTTAGAATAGTAATTTTTACCACTACACTATCCAGCACTTACCCTACTATTACACCCCCCTGGAGTTAGAAAAGTAATTTTTACCCCTACATTATCCAGCACTTACGCTACTATTACACCCCCCTGGAGTTAGAATAGTAATTTTTACCCCTACACTATCCAGCACTTACCCTACTATTACTCCCCCCTGGAGTTAGAATATTATTTTTAAACACCTACACTATTTTTAATATATATATATATTTTTTTCAAATACATTAATACATTTTTTTAATTATATAAATTAAATTAATTAATTTGAGCCGCCTTCCATTCAAAGGGGAGTTGACCCTCTCTCCTCGAGAGATTGAGGATTAAGCAAATTGGGGTGGCTAGCTGTTTGGAGAGCAGTGAAGTGCTCTTAGCCAGAATAATATCCAAAGGGGAGCCTGATTTTACTGTGTTCAGTAAAGACTCTACATCACCAGGCGTGAGCTTGGGGACATTTTCTAGCGTCTGCGCATAAGGCGGGGCAGGGAAGCGGTCTGCTGTAGGATCCTGCTAAGAGCTCCAAACTGAGGTGATTATGTCATATATCAGCTCAATTTTCTGAGCAAAGTGAGTTGCTATTTTATCACATGAAGATTGAGAGGGAGCTTCTTCATTGTTGCTTGCCTTAGGATTAGGGAAGGATTTCTGGATTTGGTAGAGTTTTGGAGGCATTCCCTGCCTGATCAAGTTGCATTGGAATATGGGCTCTGCTAGCAGTTTTTATATTTTTATGATATTGGGCTAGAGTGGTCTTATATTTTTCTTTATCCTGTGAATCATCGAAACGGTGCCAGCACCGTTCCAGTTTTTTACAGAGACTCTATTCTATCTGAAGGTTGGAGGAGAACCACACTGTCTGAGGGCACATAGCCAAACTAGGGCATTGTTTTAGAGGAGCCAGGTGATGAATGACAGTTTTAACTATAGAATTATAGTGGGCCAGGCATTCCTCCACATTATCTGAATCAAGTTTCCATAGTGTTGGAATTATATCCTGAAAGTGAACAGGAGTGATTTCATGCCACTGTCTGTGAAAGCTAGGGGGGGTTATGGGGGAAACATTGTGTACCCTGGGACCACTGATTTAAAAATGTATTAGTGAATAGTCAGTCCGTGTAAGTGGACAGAGCGCTCCACAGAAAATGTAAGGTAGAGTTAGAAAAAATACGATCTTACGTGAATGCCGCTTATGCAAGTATAAACAAGAGAGCTTCACTCACATCCTGTTTTGCTGCCCGGGGCTGTCTGTCTGTCTGTCATTTATTCATTCATAACGTGTGTCCAGCTGAGTGGGTGGGGCCGGCGTTGATCTTACTTAGTTCTAGTGTGGCTAAGTCTGCTAGGTGCGTCAAGGCATCCTGATTTGCGGTCTTTTTATTTGTGAATGTTATAGTCTCCTAGGAGCGAGAATGTTTTTGTTGAAATTACATGAGAGGAAAAGGAAATGAATTCCATTAGTTGAAGCTAGAAGTCTAAGAAGGGAGCTGGGGGCTGGTATACAAGGGAGCCTTTTCAGCTGTGTTGAGGAAGGAAGTCAATTCTGAAGACTAGGATTTCAAGTTTATCATTGCTTTTTTGCTCGAGTAAGGAGACTTGATGGATTCCTTATGAATTATGGCTATACCATCCCTCCCACCTTGTATTGTCCATCCAGCTTTTGGATGCGGTCGCCCTCCAGGCGTGCCTCTGCGATGCCGGGGGTGGAGCTGGGTTTAATCCAGGTTTCGGTCAGGAAAGCAATGTCAGGGAGCTTGGAAGAAATTAAGTCCCTGATTTCAACCTCATGTTTAGGCAGAGATCTAACATTGCTTAATAAGCAATTTTAACCTTGGTTTCCAGAAGGGGTCTGGGGAGGGATATCTACCTCTACACAGGGGCTGTGCTGACTTTTGCCTAGGTCAGATGTCCTATTATCAGTGAAGGGCTTTTCCAACTCCAGGCTCCGGAATTGGCAGGACCTGCACATGAAGGGTCCCTCCATAACCGGGTAAGCTCTAAGCGTAGCATTTGCATGATGGGTACGTTTGTCTGAACTACCTCGGCTAATCTTGAGGAGCTACTGGTTGATGTATGTGCCCCTTAGTCTGGTTCCTGATTTGGCATAAAACATGCAGGAGTCCTGGCTCCTGGTGACGGCCAGACGCGGAGGGGCGCAGACGGGCTTGCCTTTGGCAGTAGGTATGTGTCTGACAGTTAAAATAATATGCATAAGAGCAAAGCGTAGCGGCTTGAGATTCCCTTTTAAAAACAGTCAACCCTGTGACCTGACTCGAGCGCGCATGCACTTTCTCTAGGCTTTGTTAAAAACCCTCAGTTGTCAAGGAAACAATGAAGCACTACATCATCTGCAATTGTTTTAGAATATGCTGTTTTTTAAAAGCTTCTATCCGAGCCTGGAGAAGGATGGAGGGTTAACATATTGCTTAAGGTTGTAATGGACTTCCTTTCATGCAATGTTCTTTCATAGTTTCAATCGTGTTTTTAGCGGTTTCATTATTGACAATTTGTATATTCATTTATTTGGATGTACAACTTATGTATTTATTTTTGGTTGCTGATATTCATTGATTGATGTTTCAATTATGGAACCTTCTTTTGACATTGTTGTATTATTATGCAGTGCAATGTTGTCTTTTATGCCTTTCGTGGCCGGTCTGACCAAAATAAAGAACTATTGATTAATTGATATATTAATAGAGAAAATAAAAACAACAGTAAATTAAATCAGTAAGGCTACTCCTTTGGCAACTTGAGAAAGGTCAACCATACTGTTTAATTTGATGTGGTGCATGACTTACTGCAAATACATCAGCATTCACACCACATCTAACTTCTATGGGGGAGCAGTTAAGAAAGGCTGTCTGTGGGAGTATCTGTGGGGGTATCTTTCTTTCAGAAAATATTGCACCAGGTGACCTAAATATATCAAATTCTTCAGCTGACATTAAGTACAGGCCTTAGTCAAGTTCCAATAAACATACTCTGACAAAGAATGAAGTCGAAGTTCTGACAGATGTAATTGAGCTGAGGATGCACCCCGCTGAATTCTCTGTTGTGCTGTCAATTTGCCACCTTGTCAGCACGAACTTCAATTGAAAAAAAACATCAATATAAGCAGCCGATCCACTAGTGCCTGGCAGAAAATTGAAATGGAATACATTTCAATTGATGGCGGCATATGTACTGTACGAGGCTTCCAGGCAGTGAGTCTGTTATTAAGACATGGTTTCGTGAATTATTTTCTGAGTTACTCTTTCTATTTTCTTTTCTTCTAACTCTTGATGTATGCATAGAACTTTATTGATTGTGTGCGCTCCACCGCAAAGTGAATAATTAGAGGAGACAGTTCAGACATTGCTTTCTAGTTTACAAGTTTTGTCATTCCGATAAGAATAACAAGCTTTTCATGTTATAAAACAACTAAATAAAATGACTAGACCTGATGTTTTGCCGACGCTCTGTATCCAGGAAAAGAGAGAAAGCGTAGAACCTATGTCCTGAACTGTAGTTAATTAATAAAAACCAGCAATCCGCCTGTGATATCAATATGGGGTGGCCAAAGAGCCTAGAGAAAGCGTGACTGTCTCCCCCGCACCCATGTACCCAACAGGCTGTACCTGCCCCTGGAGTTCTATGAGAGACCACTTGTCTCTCCCTTTGGGCGACCCCATTCGACCCCATTCGAGAATGGCGCCGCCCCCCTAAGGACCTTAAATTAACTGCTCACCAATCATGACCTTACCGCCACAGGCCAGCGTAGTTGACTGACTATCTGGTCCCCCTACCCTCCTACACTGAAAGGTCATGCCCTAACCTTAAATCCTCACACCTAGCCCTCATATGTCTAGTCCAACTATCAGGCCCTACTAACTTGTTGCAATATCATATCTTCTACCTATACTCCCTTTCGTAGGCAAGACATTTTCTGCAATAGTTTCAACCCCAGACGTGTACCACAGACGCCGTCTTTCAAGCAGCACAACTCCCCCTAGATGCACCCCTGGGCTACGGTCTACCATTAGCAAGCCTCACTACTCTTGTTACTAGGTATTTGCTTCCATGGGCACAATATGGCCTCACAGACTCGCTTCCCCACTTCGGGAGATCTGAGATGTTCGCGCCAGGGTGTACCCCGGGTATGGTCATGTCAACCCCCCTTCTACCCAGGCGTCCTGGTGTACCTGTTCATTCAGGCCCCCCCCCCCGAAATGCGTGCTAATTATGCTACGGCTGACTGATCCAGGGAAAGTTATTTGAATGGCATTAAGCTGTGGCTGCTAAGACACAATGCTCATGACGCTGACACCCACTGTCAGTACGACTGAGAAGGCTACCCGGAGAACCATAGGCCCCCAAAAGCTCCGACTGGCGTATCGTGAGGTCCGTGAACCACCCACACCTGACCACTACGCTCTGTGAAATGTTCAGTGTCTGTCCACCTCCTTACTATGGAAGTCCCCCAAACGCGCTGTCTACTAAAATGGTAACAGGGAGCTCGGGCCCCTGTAAAGGCAGAGTCTAGCTTCCTGACAAGGGGTGCTGAGGTGTTGCATAGGCCTATTACTCCTGGGTCTGACCAAGCTGGCCAGGAACACCCTTGTGCACTGCCACGTCACTATTGTTGGCCCCACCAATTGGTAACCTACGAATATACCATGATGACCACAGTGGCCCTGCGAGCACAGGTGCCGATACTGTAGAAATACGGTTTCCCGATGAGGAACATACTGCCATCATATGTGAAGCAACATCCTGCTAGATTACTGCGGCCAGCCCAATCTAGGGTTAACACACCAATAAACAATCAACCCAGTGTTGGCACCTCTTGAGTCCTTGATCGACCGCCCATCACACTTGATGTCGTTGCTTGCCATCCCCGTACCTGACATACGCGTCCCTTTGGCTGTCCACCTGTTGCAGTTGTTTCAGTGTGGAGCACTTCCCAGATCTCCGCCAAGGACCCAGCCTTATATAAATGGAAAAGACAAACACAAACGATTAGTGTTTCTTACTTCCTGCCGATAACTACAGTACACATGCCTGTATTACATTGCCCTCACATGCTAAGTCTTAGCTAAGACTAGCGCCAGATGCATTCCCATTAACACTTCCAACTGCAAGCGTTTAGCCTAGCATCAGTCTGTGTCCCATGTGTACTGTTTGAATTAGTGGTAACGAGAGGGTGCCCAGTAGTATGACCTTCATTAAAGAATAGTATACAGTGTGAAGTGCAGTGACACAGCGCATTCATGGTTATCAAACAATTATGCCGCAGCCAAGTACATTCCTAGCCAGGCCGATACTAACGGTACTCCCGAAGTCCGACAACACACATGTGGTAGTGTACCAGCACATGGTGCCTATGGCTATAGCCACAGGCCCCCAAATTAATATTTAGCTTACTGGCCATGACGTGTGCAGTTTAGTTCAGTAAGAACATTGTTGTGACGTCTTATCCAGTAAGAACATTGTTCGGTGACTGCATGGTGCTGTCAATTAAATAGCAATCTACTGGTGAATCGATCTCCCTATTTCTCTTCCCAACATCGTCCCTGAGATTGTAAATCCAAGCATCCCAGTGAGGGAACCAATCCAATCATTGCACCTGCAATTGCATGGGATACAGATAAGGGTTTCTGAATGGCATAGCCCCACTTGCCTACCCCTGACCTCACTTACAATGTCTGTTTTACTATCAAAGTCTTTAGGCGTAGGATATCAAATCGAAAGGGGCACCGCCTTTGCCAGTTCAGCAGCAAAGTCATTCAGGATGGGATTAGCACTTTGCTATCTGTGACGAGTTGTAAAATGGCCCAAAAGCCCTTTACCAGTCCAGGCACAACATTACAGCGTCTGCTTTTGGTAAATTACCATACAAACCAATGTGACATGATCAAAAACAACCCCTGACATGTGTGTCACTCTCATTAGAGCCCTCAGAGAGGTATAGCTCTGTCCATACCCAAGCGGGTGGCACCCAATTTACTTCCGAACTAAACGCCTTCAGAAAGACAGTACTGCATAATTATCAATAAAAAAGCAGGGAACCCTGGGTAGTTCTCAAATTTAGGTGAAAAGCAGCTCCCGTATAGAGCACTCAACATCAGCGGCAACATTTACAGCTCTGGCTTTTGGTAAACATACCATCCAAGCCAACCCGACATGATTGACAGTAACTCCTGACATGTGTTCCACACTAATTAGAGCCCTCAAAGATGTATATCTCGGTCCCTACCCAAAGGAGCACCGAGTTTAAGTCTAACAAAACCATTCAGAATTAAAGCTTTTCATAAATTATGCAATAAAGAAGCAGAAAACTCTGGGTAGTCCCAAAATTTAGGTGGAGACAGCCCCCTTATAGAGCACCCACAACATCAGTGGCACACTAAATCCGCTCTTCCCAATAGAGCCCACAGAGAGGTATAGTTCCACCCCTCCCCAAGGGATCTTTAACACGCTACTGGTTTTCCAAGCCCATAATAAAACTAACTAACCTTTCCTGTTATGTGTGTTATTCCCATCGGTTGAATACCCAGGTGAAGACAATTTTGGTACAGGGAAACTGGCTGGAACTGCAAATTCCACTTCAGACCATCGCTCCACCCTAGACTTAGGTACATGTTACTTGCATGGAGGAGCCCCAGAGAGTATTAACAGAGAGAATTTCAGAGATTGTTTTAACCATAAAATGAATGGCTATACTTAAACTTATAATTGTGCAATAACGGATATATGACGTTACAACGCGTACTATTACAACGCATACCATTACAACGCATTTTTTACAATGCAAAAACTATTACAACGCACGTTTTTACAACGAGTACTATAACAACGCAAAATAATAAATGTAATGTAAAAATACCATTACAACGTAAACAAATAAAAACGCATACCATTACAACGCAAAAAATCTAATTATATATTTTTTTTTTGTACAATAAAAACTGGCACGGGATGCAGGGAAAATAGGGGTTTTGGGTGGGGAAGTGTATTAAATAATGAAGAGAGAAACTACCATATTATTACCAAACCTGTGTTAAAAAAAAAATTAATACGCGAGTATGAAAATTAATACTCTGGTACTTAAATTAATACTCTTTCTTTTAAAAGTTATCTACTTTTACCAGACAACTTTTCGAAATCGAAAAAAATATACTTAAAAACATTTATTTACACGATATTAAACACAAAACAAATTCGATCATATATGACATAAAAAGTAGACGCCATTTTGAGACAGTATTTCATAGATTAGTCCTACTATTATTTTTATGAATTAATACCACAACACATTAACCAAAATGGATGCCAAAACGGCACAATAAACGCAAAGCAAATATCTTTTAAGTAATTTTTAAAATAGACTTTTACAGAGAAATAAAACAAAGAAAAAGAAACAGATCTAACGCATATTTTATAAATAAAAATAGAAACAGTTACCCAAACTTATAAATACGAGCCAGACACCATTTTAGAACCAGTTGATCCTCAACTACCCGAGTGACCAGACGTGAAATCTGAACCTCTGACCTATTCACCTTTAGATATCCGTTTTCCAAACTGAGCAAAATAATTAATCGATTATCAAGTAAGTAACGTTATTAGTAAACGATATAACAAACTAAGTAGATAATTTAAAAAGAATTTAGAAAAATGTTAACAATTATTATTAATAATATTTAAAAATGTAATTAGCATTCAAAATATATTTCTGAATAATATTAAACAGAAAAACGTGATAAAAACCCATATTTTATTAATGCACGAAATATACATTTCTAAATGCAAGTATTTTTCTAAACAAGAAATTATTAACGCAATAGTATTTTTGGGAATAACATTTGATTATAATGTGTTTACATTAATAGTCGACTAAATCACGACTTGACCGAAAAAAAAACGTGTGACCACAGAAAATATTCTTGTCAAGACTACCAACAATACTTGGCGATAATAAATAAAAGGTACATAATCACAATTATTTCGAGTACTTTAAAATAAAGTAGCCGAAATAAATCGCTTAATAAATACCTGTTTTTTATTATTTTCACAGAAAACCTCACTTCATAAATAAATACAATTTGATAACTGACTGAATAAAGTGACCCGACATCTTAAGAAAAAGGTAACTAATTTTATTTTCAGTAACAAGAAATACAGAAATTAGATGAAACAATCCTAGTGTAATTACTAACCCATAATATAAAAAGTAGAAACCATATCCTATATTTTTAAATGTTTTAGATACGTAAACCGAGCTTTGGACACAGTAAAGAAAAATTCATCCATTTAAACGAAAATCAAACAGCGAAGCTTCGTTTCAAAAGGTAAATTGAAAAAAATATATATTAATGAAAATAATTAGAAATGTATATCACTTTATTTTTTTTAAAAAAATGTGGAGTGTTTTTTAAGGATTTAATAAAAATGTATTAATGTCTATGAGAAAGTACTGAATAGTTTAGAGGTAAAAAACACCATTCCAACTACAAGTAAGTGCTGCAGTAGAGAAAAAGATAGATAGTATAGAGGTAAAAATTACTATCCCAACTCCTAGTAAGTGCTGTAGTAGGAAAAGTGCTGAATAGTATTAAGGTATAAATTACTATTCCAACTCCGGGTAAGTGCTGTAGAATTAAAAATGCAGGATAGTATAGAGGTATAAATTATTATTTCAACTCCGGGTAAGTGCTGTAGTAGGGAAAGTGCTGGATAGTATAGAGGTGTAAATGACTATTCCAACTCAAGATAAGTGCTGCAGTAGGGAAAGTGCTGGATAGTATAGAGGTTTAAATTACTATTCCAACTCCGATAAGTGCTGCAGTAGGGAAAGTGCTGGATAGTATAGAGGTATAAATTACTATTCCAACTCCGGGTAAGTGGTGCAGTAGGGAAAGTGCTGGATAGTATAGAGGTTTAAATTACTATTCCAACTCCAAGTAAGTACTGCAGTAGAGACACTGCTGGATAGTATAGAGGTATAAATTACAATTCCAACATCATTGAGCTGCAACAAAACAGAACGTTCAGGTTAATTTTAAAAATGTCAACTATATTATCTAACTCTATCACTACACATCAATGAAATGAATAATACATAGAAATACATGCAAACATTGTGCTTTTAAATCGTCTCTCATTGTTCAAAAAGCATAAATAACATATTTTGTCCATATAATATTTCCAGAGTACTACCCACAAAAATCAATATCCAGAAAAACAACAACCAAAGGAAACATCCACATCAATTACACCTTTCCAGTGATAAAAGCTCCAATCTCATAAGTAAGTAAAAGTCATATCAATTGATACACATAACAATAGTCAATGAAATGCAAATTTTTATTTTTTAAAAGTAACTAAAAATAAGTGTAGCTATACAGAAAATGCACAATTAAGTGCTACAGTAGAGAAAATGCTGGAGAATCTATACGTATAAATTACTATTCAAAGTCCAGATAAGTGCTGCAGTAGGGAAAGTCCTAGATAGTATAGAGGTATAAATTACTATTCCAACTCCAAGTAAGTGCTGCAGTAGGGAAAGTGCTGGATAGTATAGAGGTTTAAATTACTATTCCAACTCCGGGTAAGTGCTGCAGTAGGGAAAGTGCTGGATAGTATAGAGGTATAAATTACTATTCCAACTCCGGGTAAGTGGTGCAGTAGGGAAAATGCTGGATAGTATAGAGGTTTAAATTACTATTCCAACTCCGGGTAAGTGCTGCAGTAGGGAAACTGTTGGATAGTATAGAGGTATAAATTACAATTCCAACATCATTGAAGTGCAACAAAACAGAACGTTCAGGTTAATTATAAAAATGTCAACTATATTATCTAACTCTATCAGTGCACATCAATGAAATGAATATTAAATAGAAATACATGTAAACATTGTTCTTTTAAATAGTCTCTCATTCTTCAAAAAGCATAAATAACATATTTTTTTCCATATATTATTTCCAGAGTACTACCCACAAAAATAAATATCCAAAAAAACAACAACCAAAGGAAACATCCACATCAATTACACCTTTCCAGTGATAAAAGCTCCAATCTCATAAGTAAGTAAAAGTCATAACAATTGATACACATAACAATAGTCCATGAAATGCAAATTTTTAATTTTTAAAAGTAACTAAAAATAAGTGTAGCTATACAGAAAATGCACAATTAAGTGCTACAGTAGGAAAAATGCTGGAGAATCTATACGTATAAATTACTATTCAAATTCCGGGTAAGTGCTGCAGTAGGTAAAGTGCTGGATAGTATAGAGGTATAAATTACTATTCCAACTCCGGGTAAGTGCTGCAGTAGGGAAAGTGCTGGATAGTATAAAGGTTTAAATTACTATTCCAACTCCGGATAAGTGCTGCAGTAGGGAAAGTGCTGGATAGTATAGAGGTATACATTACTATTCCAACTCCGGGTAAGTACTGCAATAGGGAAAGTGCTGGATAGTATAGAGGTATAAATTACTATTCCAACTCCGGGTAAGTGCTGCAGTAGGGAAAGTGCTGGATAGTATAAAGGTATAAATTACTATTCCAACTCCAGGTAAGTGCTGCAGTAGAGAAAGTGCTGGATAGTATAGAGGTTTAAATTAGTATTCCAACTCCGGGTAAGTGCTGCAGTAGGGAAAGTGCTGGATAGTATTGAGGTATAAATTACTATTCCAACTCCGGGTAAGTGGTGCAGTAGGGAAAGTGCTGGATAGTATAGAGGTTTAAATTACTATTCCAACTCCGAGTAAGTGCTGCAGTAGGGTAACTGTTGGATAGTATAGAGGTATAAATTACAATTCCAACATCATTGAAGTGCAACAAAACAGAACGTTCAGGTTAATTATAAAAATGTCATCTATATTATCTAACTCTATCAGTGCACATCAATGAAATGAATATTAAATAGAAATACATGTAAACATTGTGCTTTTAAATAGTCTCTCATTCTTCAAAAAGCATAAATAACATTTTTTTCCATATATTATTTCCAGAGTACTACCCACAAAAATCAATATCCAGAAAAACAACAACTAAAGGAAACATCCACATCAATTACACCTTTCCAGTAATAAAAGCTCCAATCTCATAAGTAAGTAAAAGTCATAACAATTAATACACATAACAATAGTCCATGAAATGCAATTTTTTAATTTTTAAAAGTAACTAAAAATAAGTGTAGCTATACAGAAAATGCAAAATTAAGTGCTACAGTAAGGAAAAATGCTGGAGAATCTGTACGTATAAATTACTATTCAAATTCCGGATAAGTGCTGCAGTAGGGAAAGTGCTGGATAGTATAGAGGTATAAATTACTATTCCAACTCCATGTAAGTGCTGCAGTAGAGAAAATGCTGGATAGTATAAAGGTTTAAATTACTATTCCAACTCCGGGTAAGTGCTGCAGTAGGGAAAGTGCTGGATAGTATAGAGGTATAAATTACTATTCCAACTCCAGGTAAGTGCTGCAGTAGGGAAAGTGCTGGATAGTATAGAGGTTTAATTTACTATTCCAACTCCGGATAAGTGCTGCAGTAGGGAAAGTGCTGGATAGTATAGAGGTATAAATTACTATTCCAATTCCAGGTAAGTGCTGCAGTAGGGAAAGTGCTGGATAGTATAGAGGTTTAATTTACTATTCCAACTCCGGGTAAGTGCTGCAGTAGGGAAAGTGCTGGATAGTATAGAGGGAAAAATTACTATTCCAACTCCGGGTAAGTGCTGCAGTAGGGAAAGTGCTGGATAGTATAGAGGTATAAATTACTATTCCAACTCCGGGTAAGTGCTGCAGTAGGGAAAATGCTGGATAGTATAGAGGTATAAATTAATATTCCAACTCCGGGTAAGTGCTGCAGTAGGGAAAGTGATGGATAGTATAGAGGTATAAATTACTATTCCAACTCCGGGTAAGTGCTGCAGAAGGGAAAATGCTGGATAGTATAGAGGTTTAAAATACTATTCCAACTCCAGATAAGTGCTGCAGTAGGGAAAGTGCTGGATAGTGTAGAGAAATAAATTACTATTTTAACTCAGGCTATCTGCTACAGTTTGCAAAATGCTGGATAGTCTAGAGAATTAAAATAATATACCAAGTAAGTGCTCCAGTAGAAAAAGTACTAATACAGTAGGGAAAAACCTGAAAATGTAAACGTATAAATCACAATTTTTAATCCTTGATAATGGTTCAGTACTAAAAATACCAGAAATTGTAGGAGTATATTGTGCAGTAATCCAACACAAATATGATATACTAAACACAAAATATTTGTTATTTATGCAGAAAATAAAATTATGAAATGTTGCCAAAAATGTTAATATCAATTATTTATCTTTTCAGGAAATGTCTACACATCCTACCGCTAAATACATCAACTCCAGGAAAGGAAACCGACTCCTTAATCATGCCGATTACATTTATTGTAAGGAAAGGATACGTTTTCCAAGGAATCATTGGAGATGCGTGCAATACTTTACAACCCGTTGCCTTGGCAGAGCGGTTACGGTCGATGATATTAATGTAAGAACAACCGACCATAACCACTCTGCCTCTGCAATGGAAGTTGATGTAAGAGAAACAGTCAATGAGATGAAAGTATTTGCAAGCACCTCCAATGATTCCACAGGATCCATTTTGAGAGAGGTTGCTCAGCATGTCCCTACCCATGTAGCTAGTAATATGCCCACCATTCATAATTTGCGTAGAATTATACAACGACAAAAGCAGGCAAGTAATACTCAAAGTAATACACCACATACCTTTTCTGATATAATTATACCACATGAACTTACTATTTCTTTTGCTAATGAACCTTTCCTTCTGCATGATAATGAAAACCCTCAAAAGCGTATCTTAATTTTTAGTACTCCCCGCAACCTTTTAAAGCTAGAAAGCAGTGAAATTTGGATGATGGATGGGACGTTTAAAAGCACGCCCCATCCATTCAGCCGAATTTATACTATACACGCAAAAATTAACAATAGTGTAATTCCCCTAGTGTATAGTTTGCTGCCTGTTAAGACTTCTGCAACTTACACAGAATTTTTAACTGTGATTAAATCTAAAACTAACCAAAGCCCTAGGAAAATAATAATGGATTTTGAATTGAGCATGATCAATGTGATCAACAAAATGTACACGGATACCCAAATTCAGGAGTGTTTTTTCCATTTTTCCCAGGCATTCTGGCGTAAGTTACAAAAAACACCCTTGGTTACAGAATACTCAACAGACAGCAAACTTCAAGTCGAATTAAAAAAACTAACAGCTCTTTGTTTTGTCCCTCCCAAAAGTGTAGACGAGTATTACACTGCCATTACAGAATCTGAATATTATTTAACAAATGAGGATAAATTGGCACCAATTCTAAATTATATGGAAGACACATGGATTGGACACCTAGGCAGATCGGGTCGCAGGAGGAAGCCACGTTTCCATGTGGAGTGGTGGAACTGTTATTCGAGTTGCCTACAGGGAGAGGCTAAAACAAATAATGCCATTGAGGGATGGCATAACTCCTTCAATCATGTAATTGGAAAACCCCACCCGAATTTCTACTCATTTCTGGAAACTTTGAAGAAGGAGGAAAGTTTCTAAGAAATGAGAATATCTCAAACTCTCACAGGTAGTCTAAACTCACGGATTACTCAAAGAGCTAAAGAAATGTCTGAACGACTATTGGGACTTATACAACAGTTTTCGTTGTGTGTGGCTCTAGATTACCTTGAAAATCTAGCTAACATCCTGTCTTTTTAAATACATATACTCATTACTTTCCTGCTTTGCTCTAAATTTACTCCCTCTCTAATTTAAATTGGCAAAATTAGCATTTTTTTCTCCAAAAATTTACTAAATTATATGTTGGGTCACCTATCTTATTTTTTAATAATTTTTTTAATAACTAATTTTTTAAATTTTTTTAAAATCATCTCCTTACATTGAAATGATTTTTGTAAAAACAAAATAATAATCGTTTTTTTATTCAAATGATTATTATCCAATATTTTTTTTATATTAAACAATACATTTCCTCAAAATCTTTCAAAAAATTATAATGCATTTTTGAAAATAAAAACTCTTCTTCTTTTCACTGTACCCCTTACAATTGTTGATAAAAGTATTTTTCAAATAAGTACGCTGATATTTTAATAATGTAACCTATATTGGCATATTTTGTCAAAATTTTCTCGAAATATAGTTACCAAAATTCTTCTATCTGCTTCAACAAATACTCTATATTTTTGATCAAAAACTAAATTTACAAAACTTGAAAATACAGAAAATTATTTTACCAAAAATATATATATTTTTTTAAAACAAGTGAACATCTTTTTCTAATTTGGTAAAACAACACATCCAATATATTTTTTTGTCAAAAGGCAAATCACATTTCTTTTTCAAAGGAAATGAACGTATTGGTTATCCTTTAAAATCAATTACAATTGCAGAAGATCAATTCAAATGTCTAAATTAATATCATCTTGATATATTTAGAAAAAAATATATCAAGTAAAATGTTTTTTCCTAATAATTCACTACTCTAGGTATTCATCCAAACCAGAAAGTAGAACAATTTGTATATTTTTTTCTTAATGTAATAACCAAAAAATAAACCATAAATGCAAGCTTCACCGTATTTTAAAAAAAACGAATTAAAACAATTCAACCTTCATAATCTTTTTTAACCGTATTATACAATACTTCCAAACTGAAAATCAGAAACCTTTTACTCCAACAAACAAAACAACATTTGAAATATCAAAGTTTACTATCGATTAATCTTTTATCAACAATTATGTAAAATTAATTTTCACAATCTTTCTTTCTCTATATTTTCGATACTATCAAAAATGCATTATAATACATTGCTTACAAAACGATTTCAGATTTATATGACATTTATAGAAAAACACTTCTTCTCCTTTAAAAACAACTATTTCAACAAACATTTCAGTTTCCGATCTTCCCCCACTCACAGACCCAACATAGGCATATTCTAGATATACGGTTAGCGACATGTCTTCATATTTTACATTATTTTCTTTTTGAGCAACCTCAACTTATCCTTTCCTTACAATAAATGTTAATCTTTTTAACAATATTTAGAAAAAAGAAGGTTTAAAGTGTTTCCTACCTGGACGTAGATCAGCTTCCAGCTGCTTCCTGCTCCGATGCTCCACAAAATGGCCGCTTATGCTTACGTAAACGTCATGACGTCAAAATGTGCTGCAACGATAAAGGAAGGACTACTGTATATTTATATATATTTCTATTATTGTAATAAAATTATTTTTTTAAATATTATTTCGTTATGTTATAAAATGTGAAAAAATATACATTAATACAATAAAAAATCGTACATATTTTCTATATATTTATGTGAAATAAAACTTCAACTAAACTTATTTCATCATATGTTTATTGTTTTTATTTTCAAAAGCATTATATCTTTAAAAATATATTACTCTTCTAAATTATCTACTTTCATAACTTACCTGTTTTCTTCTTTCTACTCCCTTATTTTACCCTTCATTCTTTTTCTTTACTTTAATGTAATTCCGTACCGCTATACACATAACCAGAAACCCGGAAATAAAAGAAGGACAAATTCACCCATAGCAAACAATGGTAAACCGTGGGAACCTAAAAAGTAATGATAAATGTATGTTTATTTTTAAGTATATTTTTATTAAAATTTATTTCAATCTTACATTTTTTTACATTAAACTGAATATTAAGTTCAATCATTTTATTAAATGTTTAATTTATTTTAATAAATAATTTTTTAAATTATTTTAAACAAACTATAAAAACAAATCATAAAAAATAATGTACTAAATATTAATAATAAAATACATAATTTTATAATTTTTATTAATTTCAATTAAAGTAAAATAAAATTCCATTCATTAATACTATAGTATAATTTTATTTTTTCTAACTTATTAGATTTATTAAATACTCAATAATTTAAAAAAAGTTTAATTTAAATTCATTACATTTTCACTCTATTAGTCTAATATGAAATTATTTTAAATGTTAAATAATATTACATTTTTTTTATCTAATACTCAAGTATTAAATACATTTTATTAAAAAAATGTATTAATTAAAATAATATAAATTATTATAATAAACAAAATAATACTATTTATAATAAATTAATAAAAAATAATAAAGTAATATTTATAAATTATAAATTAATACTATAGTACCCTTTTATTAAAATAAATAAATACTCTATTAATCTTTTAAGATTTTGTAAAATGTAAAAAAAAATAGTATAAAGTAATAATTTTAATAAATAAAAAATAAATATTAATTTGAATAAAAATAATTAAAATAATTAGTAATAATTAAATAATTATAATTTATCAAATTATAAATTTAAATATAAAATAAATAATAAAATAAATTATTTCTCTTTATAATAAATTAATTCAAAAAAATGAAATAAAAAAATTAAAAATTATATTTATTAAATATAAATTAATACTATAGTACCAAAATTAATACTCTATTTAATAAACTTTAAAAAAAGAATAAAGTAATAATTATTAATTTTAAATTAATACTAAAGTACCCTTTTTTTAAAATAAATAAATACTCTTAAATTCTAATAAAAACATTACTATGAAATAATAATTAGATTAAATATTAAAATAATTTAAATAAACACATATTATTAAGAAATGCGTTGTAAAAGTACCTGCGTTGTAAAAGTACTGGCGTTGTAACAGTATAAGTTATAAAAGTATGCGTGGTAAAAGTATTTGCGTTGTAAAAGATGCGTTGTAATGGTATTGCGTTGTAAAAAATGCGTTGTAACAGTTGTATACCTGCAATAACACATTTCACCCAGTGACAAATCGATTAGAGATTCTTGGGACCAAATACGATACTCAGATTTCAGAGGCAATAAAGAAGGATGCCCAATGTTTGTGAAACCATGACTGGTGGTTGAAATGAAGCATCCAGAAACCCAAGCCACCCCAGACAATGCCTTTTCAATAATATTGATGCCGGCATTAATTACCATACACATACACTTATTTTTCTTTGTTACCAAACGTTGATGCGTGCGTGACCGTCATTGTAAGCCACACCACCCCCTGTTGTTTAATTACACGACCCATGCGCGGCACTCCAGTCAATACCCCCAGATATATTTTACCAATATCATACCTAGAAGCCAGGACTATTGGCTTTGTCTGTATCTGTCCGCTGCCTAAAATAAATAAGCAGCAGCCATGGCTTGTATATAACGTTGAAAACGTTTACACTTGACGCCCTCGGACACTACGACAATATGGCTGGTACAAGTATCATACCTATAATTCAGGACTATTGGCTTTGTCAGTGGCTGTTCGCTGCCTTAAGACAAATAAGCAGCAACCATAGTTTGGATATATTATTGAAAAAGCTTACATTAGAAACCCTGGGGACACCACAACAATATTGCTGCTCCTCAGTTTCACAAAGAACGTGGAAATCCGGAGAGAAAATTACTCTTCAATGGCTTTCCCTCCCCCTACAATGCTCACTTGGCATGCCTTCATGCCATAACTATTCCACTACTGAAGTGAGAGGTGTGTGATCCCACATGATGTGCCTGCAGTCTGGGGGCCCAACAGAGAGCCGTTTCGAGGCCCCCCTTTAACAACTGCCAGTGCCTGAATTGTTGCACCTTTTAATTGACTCTGCTAGTGCAATCAAGGGCCGGGAAAGAGCCAAGAGAAGCATCTACACCACTGCCAAGATCCACGGCGTTCATTGGCTGCGTGCAGATGGGCGACTGTTTTACAGACTGTGAAAAACTTCTTTGTCATGAAAACACAGGCTGTGCAAGTTAAAACTCTTCATTAAATTTTAAAAAGATGTCGACTAAACTGGCAAAATGTAGGAGATGTGAAACATACTTGTCAAAAATCTAATGTAATTAACAGCTGCACACAATTAACAGTGGCATTGAATACAAATAGACATTTTTGGTTTGACGCATTGCTTGCATTTTTCTCACATTGCTTTGTTCTTACGCGACCTCATGCATTGGTCTAACTGGAGATTGCCTATGTCCAAACACAGGCGCTTGCCTCAGTGCAAGGTAATTCACATTCCAACATGGCGGATGCACGTGGGTGCAGTATAAATTATGCATTACCTCCCCCAACATAATCCCTGTGCTTATCATCTGCGAAAAGAAGGAATGCTCCTATATAACACGCAACCTGAATACTTCCTCAGCATCTGCGAACTTCGTTATATAATGATAAACATGCAGGGAAATGCTGAGAGTCCAGAGAATTGGGCTGGGAAAGATACTGAAACCGCGCTTCATAACGGAATGAAAATGCACGGTTAAGCAAAAGCCTGAAGACGTAAGGGTCATGTATCACTTTTAGCTGACCTCTGCAACCGAGTCTGGGCCTAGCATTATTAAGAAGCATATTGTAAAAGCTAATTGTAGCTGCCGAAAGTCAGCGCCATCGTACTTTCCTTTCTTCTTTCAAGAATATGCCAACCAACTGTAACGAAGAAAAGCAACCAGCAAGCAACAGGTCCCTGCCAACGCTCATTCATTTGCACTACCAAAGCATCACACGGCTTACTCTGAAACAGTGCTGGCAGGCTCTCCTTATATCATGTCCAAATGGTGCGCCTGTTCCCATCCTCAATGAGGCAGCCCCGTGAATAAATTAAGAGAAGGAAAAAGATCCTCCACAAACTCGGAATGTAACCACCAAGAAAGACAAGAAAAATAATCGCTAGATAACTTGGTGATCAATATCTCAGATGTCAACCTAACTAAAATGCAAATTAAAACTCTCCAAAAAGGGACATCGTTTGTGGCAACCGCACATACCAACCATTTAGAAGTCAACATCAGCCTGTTTAAACTTATGAGAAAGTTAAGACTTCGGCACTTTTTTACCAACATCATAAGAGAACACCAAGAGACTAAGGAAGACTCCCTCAAAGGTCTTACCACTGCAAGTACATATATGGCCCCTATCAGCCATAAGACACTAGATTTGTTTGAACAACTAGTCAAACAGGACCTAAACAAAATCAACTATCGAAAACAAACTAAGACTAAAAATCTTACACAAAAGAACATGCCATTCTCAAAACTATAGCAAATAACCCCACGATTATTTGCCAAAGAGCAGACAAGGGTGGAGCTCTTGTTATCATGAACAAGGATTACTACAACTCACAAGCTTTATTACATCTACAGGATGAAAACACATATATGGAACTCAACTCCAATCCAACAAAAGAAATACAAGCAGTACTCCAGACCATCATCACAGAGGCCATGACAAGAGGATGTGTAGATGACAAAATGAAGAAATATCTTACAACTGATCACCCCAAAATACCAAAATTTTATCTCACACCAAAAATCCACAAAGATCCCATTAAACCTCTTGCCGTCCCATAGTTTCGACATGTGGGAGCATACAGGAACCTGTGGGCAAACTGATTGACAAGTACCTACAACCCTATGTCATCACAATGAACTCCTACATTAAAGACACCACTGACTTTTTGATCAAACTAGATAACCTGAATCTTGAACCTGACGAAGAGATCATCATGTGTACCATTGATGTTCAAGCTCTATACACCTCTATACTCCACATGATGGGGTTAGAGGCAGTAGAAGAAGCTGTGCTTCACATGGAATATGAAGAAACTATGAAAGTATTCCTATTGGAATTACTTAATTTCACTCTGATGCATAGCTATTTCAGATGGGAAGATAAGTGGTATCTGCAGAAATCTGGTACCGTTATGGGAAATCCGGCAGCTCCTTCTTATGCTAATATCTTCATGCATCAATACGAGAGTGCCTACATTCTTCAAAAAGACCAGTGGAAACAAGGGCTACGCCTATATCTCAGATATATCGATGACATTTTCATTTTGTGGAAAGACACGAGAGAAAGCTTGATCCTCAACATTCAACAACTCAATCTAATAGATCAAAGAATTCAGTTTACCTATGAAATCCATGACAGTCAAATCAACTACTTGGATGTAACTATCAAAAAAACAGGCAACAAAATTGAAACTACACTTTACACCAAAACCACAGACCGCAATAACCTACTAACATATCAGAACTTCCACCCTACTCCTCTCAAACAACATTTACCGTATTCACAACTCCTCCGAGTAAAAAGAATCGTCTCAGACCCCGAAGAATCAATGACGCAATCTCAAATCATGTTAAATAAATTCAAAAAAAGAGGATATCCAGACGAGGTGTTAAACTCAGCTCTAGAAAGAGCCCAATTAAAAGACAGAAAAACATTACTTTCAACACCCAAAACCAAAAAGGAAACCAAAATAACATGCGTAAGTAAATTTTCCACAGTGAGTCCGCAATTCAAAAAAATCATCAAAAAACCTTGGCGAATGTTACAGACTGAACCAGATTTCAACAACATTTTCGCGGATGAACCGTTATTTGCGTTCACCAGAGCAAGAAATGTGGGAGAAATTATCAAGAAAGCTACTGTAATCAAACCCAACACAAAATTCAAAGGTACAATCCCATGTAAATTATTGCAGTAATTGTAACAATATAATGGAAGGTAATAATATTACCCACCCAATGAAAGGGAATAAAATCAAACTAAAAGTCAACGGTACTTGTGACACTAAAAACATTGTTTACATGATGAAGTGCCCGTGTGGAAAAGCCTATGTTGGACAAACGGAATGTAAATTCAAAACAAGGTTAACCGAACATAAAAGTAATATAAGAACCAAAGTTCTAAAATCAGCAGTAGCTACCCACTTTGTTGAACATAACCACCAAATAAATCAATTTAAAGCTTGAATATTGGAAATTGTGGAAAAAAATGAGGAAATCGACAACAGAAAAGCTCTTTTAAAACGTGAAAACCACTGGATATACCATTTACAGACTTTAAGCCCCCATGGGATTAATGAACGGACAGAATTCAGTTGCTATTTATTAACTCCTCGGTTATTTTGTATTAATCTATGCCTGGTGCTGTGCTACTTACCGATATTTCACATATGTCAACAATCTTTAGTGTAAATGTGTATGATTTACGGACACCATAATATTATGTTTTCATTAAGTTGCACTTAGAACGTGTCGCCTTCTGTTGCGTTTTTACACATTTCATTGTAAAGCCCCTTTAAATGTTATAGCCTGGCTCCTTTAAATTAAGACCCGCGTAACCTTTCGTGTAATCACACCCCTAACGCATCACACGCCAACATCCCTGCAGCGAAGGCAGTAATTCAGGTAGCGCAATAGGACAGCATGAGTAATCTGATTCCGGTAAGCATCCCACGTTGAGAAATACAGTTTAAATCTCTATTCGGTATACGGACTAATCCATGATTAGCATTTTATGATTGAGCACAACTATTATGCGCCAAGGCGGTTTTTGTATAAACGCACGAAATGTTAACCTTTCCATAGTGAAGTAAGCAATCCAGGCAGCGCGATAACATGTCATGTCATGAGTAGGTTGATTTTAGTAAACAGCCCGCGTGGAAAGTTATACCTAAGATTACAGCGCGTAACGTGGATGTGCCACAATTAGCTTTAGGATACGGTTTCAAACAGTCCAAGTATAACAAAAATGTGTCTAGATAAAAGACAGGGGGTGTTATCAAACACAGCTAATTAAGTAACGATTTGCTTGTTTAGTTTAGTCAAATGGACAGCATTTGTTAACATTATTTTATACATCGTTTACTGATATATATTTGTGATAATGCAAATAGGTGATGGATACATACTTTTGTTTCATAGATTTCCCTGATGAAGGCCCCTAGGCCGAAATGCATTGGAATGTTATTTGAAATATAAGTCGGATGAAAAGAATGTGTTTTGAAAAACAAGTTGGATATACATGATACATTTTGAACAACCTTCATGCATCTATATCGAATAAATCTCTATGAGTATGAATAAAATACTGATGAAGAGTCAAAAAGAAAAACTTAGTTGAAAAACTTTATTGACTATAGTTTTGCTGGACAATCCAGCACCCACCCATCAGTGCCCTAGGAGACACTTGCACATGTAGTGCTAGCGCAGTCCTCATAAATTAAGACTATACCAGGTCCGCTTATGTGCGTGAGCGCTGTGCAATTTGTTAAATGCCTTAAGCGCCTAGTCTTTCCAGGTGGTCTCCCATCCAAGCACTAACCAGGCACGACCCAACTTCGCTTCAGACATTGAGCATTCCCCAACCGTAGGCTGTTTTTCCCTTTACGTTCATTTTGGAAGTTTTACTGGCCTGTTGCCTTTCCTTTTAACGCAGTGCTATGAACCTTATAGGTCCCCTCGAGCACACACGTAGCACTGCGATTATTACTCATGTATTGGCACCCATTTGACCGACCTCGGAAGGATTACTAAACAGGCGCTTTAAACACCAAGCCCCTGCGCCTACATTCTGCAATAAATTGCCCTGAATGCCCCTGCTTGGCCCGTGTCCATGCGAATGGCTGCCTCACCATGTAAAGACATCCCCTGTGCGCGTTGAACGTCCTGGTGGCCTCAACACCGTTCTCGCCTCTGTGACATGGCCCACTAACAACTGGCTGGGAACTCGGGCCGCGATGATGACTGCGGAGCTGCCCGTCCGGTCCCGTTCCCGCGCCACACTCCTCACAGAGACCTCACTCCGATGGTTAACCAACACTTTTGCATCTCTCTGACTCTTCCCGCACCGCACGTCCCGATCCAGCTGCGCCACCCCTTCCATCGATGAAGCTTTCCACTGCTGAAGACCTGCAAGGGAGAAACAAGAGAAAATTGATTCCAGCCTCCTAGAGGCTGGAAGGGGCAGGCCGTGGCGCGCAGAAGTCAAAGAGGCCGACTCCCGCGCTGCACTGCCTTTTGAACCCCTTGCAGGCCAAGCCGGATCTAACCGGCCTGGCCTTTGTTCCTTTTGGTGCCCGGAAGTGACTCAATCACTTCCGGGTCACCAGGGAACCCGGGGGCGAGTGGGGGCTGGTGCACCCTGCCATACGTGCATCGGGCCGATGCGTCCCGCCTTTCCATTCTTCTACCATCCTACACTTTCTTTTTATTTCTGTCACTCTTGTAGGTTCTTTATCATCTCCACTTTCTCCCTTCATAATTGTTCTCTTAGCTGTCTTCCTTGTCATCTCTTGTCTGTCTTTCTCTGCTTTGTTCTATGTCAAAGTATGATGCTTTGTTCCAAGATGCATGTCATGGTTCATAGCGAATGACTATACTTAGTTCCTCTAACTTTTCAAATATGCTGACTCTGCTGTCCTTCATAATTACTGCCCGATTTCATTATCACCAGTCACAGATAAGATCTCGAGAAAGCATGTCAGCAACATTTTGACATCCTATCCTTCTACCCACACAGTGCTGAATTCAATTATTTTGAATTTTATACCTTCATACAGCCCTGAGCCAGCACTTGTGGCGGTGAACGATCTGTGCAGGGTATCCGATCAAAGGGATAGCGCAGCGCTGATTCTCTGAAGTCTCTCGGCTACTTTCAAAATCCCATCCCAGTTGTGAAGTAGCACGAACTTGGCTCACTTTATCCTTCACGGACTCTCTCAGGTGGTTAAGATTCAATTAATGTCTAAATTCTGTCCTGTCCCATATGGGTTGGCTCAGTGCTCCTCAATGAGGCCCACTCTATTTAATATCTATGTTGGACATTATGGATAACTCATTCGCGCCTTTGATAATCTTTTCCTGATGTATGTCTTTGACACCCAGCAGGGTACCTGACTCGACAAGACTCAAGACCAAAAGACTTCTTCACTATTTAATAGCATTTCAGCAGTTCCTTAAAACTACACTGCAGCTTACACGCATACACTTGCAGTGAAATAGTGGATCCAGTAAAAGGGCTTGATTACAACTGCAAAGGTCCTTTGGACTGCCTTAGCCATGTTGGCAGTCCGTGGGCCGCCAGACTTGAAGTCCACCACTGTATTATAACTTTAGGGGTTTGACTGCCACTGGATTGCTGCTACCACCAGGGATCGGCAATCTCACGGCTGTGGCACAGAGGTACAAGGAAGTAATATGCTGGTGGTGCCCCTGCAGCACAGCAGAGCATATTACAAGTTTCCATACCAACCTACTTTTCTTGGTGGTGAGCCCTCCATGAAAAGGGTGGCAGTGATGATACTAAGGAGGCCCTTGCAGGGCCTTCTGTTGCCTCTCTACATGGGGTGCATGAAGGGGGCACATGTTGTGGCCCCCTTAATCTTGCACTCCCTGTTCCTGCATGGAATGAAATGGACAACATTGTGCATTTCTTTCCATGCTGGAACAGGCTGCAGCGGTCTCACGGCGGTTCATGTCTAAGGCACACCTATGTGCCTTAGATTCGTACCACCGTGGTACCACCACAGCAGGATTGCTTGCACAGGATTAAATTGTAATCTGGCAGGTGGTCTGACTATGAATCAAGCCCTAAGTTACTTCATCTAGCTCATTGTGCCATAAGTGACTTGAACTAAGGTGCCCCCAGTTCAAATTTTTACTCTTCTTCCCAAGTTCTCTGCTCAAAAACACAGAGTATTATGGTACAGCCCATTTTAAAGTAAAAACGGTGCGGTGGCTGAGCTCTCAGTTGGCTCTCCACCAAGCTTTGGGGATCACTGACATAATATCGATCCATACGATATCTATAGTGATAGAGGCACTCTTGTGGTCTGACACCCTGGGATGACCTTTGACAACCATTATTTTAATTGTCTAGGTTGTGTTATTTTATCCTAGCCTGAATGTACGACGTCCTGCATATGTCTTGCTTCTTTTAAAGGTTTATGTCTTGTAATCTTGCAATCTTTCAGAGGGAGCTTTCACGGAGTAGAACAGCCTTGTCAAGAACAGAACCTGTGGGATGTGTATTTGAAAGCCTGAGAGAGAGAGTGAGGTGTGAAATGCACTTTTTGGTCTCGAAGTGCAGTGTTGTGAACAGTGGTGCACAGGTGTGCACTGTGTTGCACATTGAGAGATGAAGTATGTGATGCTATAAGCAGTGGTGCACAAATGTGCATTGTGTTGTTCATTGATAAGTATTATGAAGTTCTTACTATTGGCTTTGACATGGCCTCATGTTATTCTGAATTCTGACTCTGCCTGGATTGAGCTTGATCTGCGTGCACAGCCACGCTTGCAAGTTGTTTGGGTTAATCACGTTAAAGGATTATTTTTGTGAGAGATTGTTTAATGTACCCTGGAAGGCTTTTGTGAGCTTCGACAAGATCAAGGCTGGAACATGCAAGATTGTAGAGGGAATGTGGGAATTCCTTCCTGCCATGGAATGCTTGCTTGGGAGCTGGCCTGTCCTGGTAAGATTCCTTTGGCTCCAGGGTAAGGTTTCTCGAATCTTCTAGTGTGTTTTGAGATTATAAAGCTGAGGGTTGATGACTTAGAAACTGGTATTTTGGAATCAAAATGGGGATGGACGCATCTACTTTAGTACAGCGGAACCCTGGTTGCTGAGGCTCTTATCCACGGCTGTTAAACCCCCTGGTCAGGAGTGGGCTAAGATACAGTGTTTGCAGCAGGTGAAGTGTTGAGTTTTGATTATTGCAATTGTGATGTTTGGCCAGTGGCTTTGATCATTTGAGTTGTTTGAGTTTCGATTATTGCCATTGTGATGTTTGGTCAGTGGCTTTGATTGTTTCAGGTGTTTTCTTTGTGATGTGTGACTGAGTGAGGTGCACATCCAAAGTAATATTTTAATGTATCTAGTGTATGTATATCTCTCTGATCTCCTGCAGGACGTCCAGCATATTATATTTTCTTGAGTGTTATCTCATATTAATTGCTGCTTGTTTATTCACGGTATTATTCATGCATTTAACTGTTGCATTTACCAAGTGTATTATTATTGCATGCATATAAACATATATATCTCTAAATATATTTGACTGTATTGTATTTGGCATCAGGGAAAGCCTTTCTGTCTGAGAGCCTTGTTTAAAATAAAACTCCAAGCCTTATTCTGAAAGAGAGAGTCTTTGCATTTTGTAAAATAAAAACCTTTGCTAAAGGTGTTAGTTGTGTTTCATGTCTCCTGCTTCCTCGAGTGTTAAACCACCAAGTGGGAGATTCTGTATTATCCTGAAGCCGAAGCACGACAATATCAAAACACAAAAACATTGGAAGTTCAATATCAATCACAAAAATTTCGACTTCCTATATTTCACTAGTAAAACCACAGATATTGAGACAAAAAATATTGAGGTTAAAGATATTGATTTTTAACAATACTAAAAACAAAAATATCAAACACAAAATTGTTATCTTTAAATATAAATATACTATGTCAAAAATATCAATAAACACAATATCAGTAACATTATGTGTCATCAAAATAATTCAATGATCCCTTCGAACGATTTTTAAAAACACTTGTAACATAAGACGGTTACTTAAAATACAAATAAAATGTTTTCTACTTATACTTAAGTTAAACAAAAATATATTACATTTACTTTTCACCCCAGATCTCAGGACTACATTGATTGCACATTCCAAATGTAATCTTTACTCATAATGCTTTTGAAAATTTAACAGTGTCATCTGTGCAACCGCAGAGCAAACCTTCCTGTACTATCAGAGGAAGGCGGAACCTGAAATGTTTTAGTGGAAATATATTTTTGATCTTTGGTGAGTCCATCTGTTTGAGTCACTTCCTCCTTGGATATTTTATTTCTTTCTGACTCATTGTGTATATATATATTACCTACTGGCGGTCGCCAGTAGGTAGTTATAGTTAGGAACTAGTTTCCATAGGAAATCCACAACATTCTATTTGGAATAACTTTGGCGTCGGTGGACGAATCTTCGTGAATTTCTCCAAGAAAATGGCCTGTTCGGTTCCGCTCCTTTCCGAAAGTTCGGGGGTGATTCATCAAGGTGGGGGGGGTGAGAAAAAAGGGATCCCAAAACGTGTTTTCCCCATGCAATTTTCCATAGGGACCTTTAGCCAGGGCTACAGCCTGAATGGCTGAATGGAATAACACGAAATTTGGCAGAGAGGTAGAGTTCTGTTCGCAGACTGTGCTTTTTGTTAAATGGTGTAAATCTGTTCAGTAGTTTCTGAGAAAATTGCAAGTAAAATCATAGCGATATCTAGAGTCGGAGTTCAGCACGCGTACTGAAATCTGTTCAATTACGAGGGTGAGCTGCATGCTGATTGGCTGTGAACTGTCTGTCAACACTCGAAACCAGGAAGTGTTGGTGGCCATCTTGTGCCTCGCTAGAACCGAGTCACAAGAAAACAGTAAAACAAAGTTGAGAAATAAGGGAAGGGTGTAGGTTAGAGATATTCTGACCCTGTAGGCTTGCTTAGCGGGTCGTATATGGATGTTTAGGCTCTATATTTTATTTTAATTTTTTTAAAGAAAAATAGCGGCATACGCGTATGCAAATACCTACAATAACGAGCAGGTGCATGCTGATTGACTCTCTTTGTCAGCTGTTGTGCAGCGAGTGCAGAACCCTCATCTCCTTTCCTCTGTTGCGGAGACCTACGCCTCGCGGCCCCCGCTTCGCGGGTGCCGCTCGCAGGCCAGGTCAACTTGCAGTCTAGTGCAGCGGGACCATCAACCTTGTGCTTGGAAGCACCAACGCGGCTTTGTTGAGCCAGCAGGACGTGAGGCGGGACTGCGAGGACCAGCAGGCAGCGCGGCGCTGATCGGCCGCAGCTGGTCCTCTTCCCGCCCCTCCACCGGTCAAATACATCGTGCCGAGTGAGCTGCCTGGGACTCTCTTTGTCAGCTGTTGTGCAGCGAGTGCAGAACCCTCATCTCCTTTCCTCTGTTGCGGAGACCTACGCCTCGCGGCCCCCGCTTCGCGGGTGCCGCTCGCAGGCCAGGTCAACTTGCAGTCTAGTGCAGCGGGACCATCAACCTTGTGCTTGGAAGCACCAACGCGGCTTTGTTGAGCCAGCAGGACGTGAGGCGGGACTGCGAGGACCAGCAGGCAGCGCGGCGCTGATCGGCCGCAGCTGGTCCTCTTCCCGCCCCTTCACCTGTCTCTCCCATATATTCTGCTGTAACAACGCGCACGCGGGACGCGCGCGGGGCGACTACCGGGGCGAAGACCGGGCTAAGAGCGGGCCGTTTAAGGCCGTTCAAGGACGGCAGAGGACGGCCCTGGCCCAGAACTCTTGTGTCTTCACCCTTGAAAACCACGATACCCAACATGTCGACCATACGCAACAGAACTCGAAGTTGCGTAAAAAAAGGAACGGCGGTAGCCCAGGTGACTGGCCCTATTGATCTCTTTATTTCACGCGTACATGAGACTATTGACCAAAGTATTGTTTTATTGGAAAAAAGAGTCTCTATGGATCTCGCAAACGCCAGGCGCTCTTCTCTGGGCCCTTTGGCAAAGGCCAAATCTCCTGCTTTACAGAATGTGAATAATTGTTCTTTGCCTATAACCATGCCCACCAGTAATGTTCCGACTGTACCGAATACTGTAGATCTATCGGTCGCCCCATCAGACTCGGACCCGTCTTTGGAAGACCTGGAGGTTACACCAGATCTTGAAATCTATCAGTCACCTGACAAAGAGGAACCGAGTCTGAGTGGGAATAAGGATGCGGAAACAGTTTCTGTACCCATTGCTCCCCGGGGAAGGGCTCATAACCCTCATAAGACCATATTGAAGGGTAAAAGTAAAGCAAAAGCCCCGGTTAGGAATCATAATTTGATTTCCCCTACCCCACAATTGTCATCAGGTATCCCGTGCTGGGTGCAAAATATGGTAACAGACTTAAAATTAGACCTCGAAACCACTTTAGCAGCTCAAATCAAGCCTTTAATTTCTAAAGTGGATAGGCTTACCTCGCTAATACATTCCAAATGGCCACAAAAAAAGCAGGGACAAGGGTCTGCCCAGTTACAAGGGATTATAGAATCAACCCCTGAATGTTCAATGAGCACTCAGCCCCCTAAAGGTGTACCAAACAAGGTTCAAGATACTGTAGTCCCGGGGAACTCAGTGATACCCCCTACGTCGCAAATTGGGCAACCAATAACTGTTCAGATTTCAAAGGGGAATACACCTGTCCAGGCGAACCAATATCCTGATGGTGTTAATACTGCCTCCTCCATTATCCAACCTAAAGAAGTAGCAGGGAAATCCAATTCAACTTCTGCACCTCCAATTAAAAATAAAACAGAAGGGCCCAAACCAAAGCAGACACGTTTTAGGTCTATAAACCTACCACCAGAGGTTTCCCCTTTTGTAGTTGTGTTGACGGCGGTTCCCCCATTGAAGGAGGGAGTAAAAGAATCGTTTACCGAGCTCAGGAATAAATGTGCTCAATGGCTCCACCTACATAAACCCCTACCTAACAATATGAACGGTGAAATTCTTACCGTGCGTAGAGGGGACTGGGTGGGCAGAAGTAAGAAATCAATAGTAGGGGATGTAATAACTGTCAATTTTAGGGATGTAGGGGCAGCAAGCTACGTGTGTAATGCACCTAATAGTGGTCCTACGACTCAAATCAACCCACTTCCTCTGTCTTATTTTCTATCAAAGCCCGCACGGCCTAATCCCCCCTGTTCCACTTTTCAGAGTAATAGTGGTCCTGGGTACTTTCCACAGCAACCTGTTAAACCTTGGTTGCAACCACCTTATCCGCCCCCTTTTTTCCCACATCTTGTTAACCCACAGCAGCAGCTCCCAAATGTTCCACAGTTTCCCATGCATCAATCCAAAACCCACTGGCAACACCCTCTTCATTTTCCGCCACCTTTACCCCAGTCTGCTTACCAATGGCCACAATCCTTTCAGCCACCTCAATTAGACAAATACCCTTGGCAACAAACGTGGCAGGATCCACCCTACTCTCAAGACCCCATGTCCTCACAATTTGCCCACCCAAATAGATATGCCGTGCTAGATGAGTTAGACTGACTCAGCTTACCAGAAGCATTGGGCCTAAACAACTCTAACTTTGAGATGGAGTGTTCTTCTTTTTCCTCTGTCAACCCCCCAGTTGTGCTCCAGGAATCTACCGAATCATCATCATTAAGTTCCCCACAGTACATAGGCAATCGGGGTAGCCTGGATATATGTACAACTACTGCTAGCCCCAGCCTAACTCCGGTTACAATCCTTCGGGAAGAGGGTCCTGCTCAATTACCAATAGTAAATCAGCAGGAGTTACCTGTTACTGGTAATACTGGGAAACCAGCGGGAATCTCTCTTATTTCCTGGAATATTGCTGGTCTTTCTAGTAAATTGGGTACACCCTTTTGGACCAGCTTTTTGGGTGAGGGTTTTGATCTAATCTTATTACAGGAAACCTGGTGCCTAGACCCTATTAATATTGAAGGGTATGCATCTTTTTGTCTCAGAGCAACCAAATCCAGCTCGGGTAGGGCTAAGGGAGGCCTTTTATTGTTAGTGTCAACCAAGCTGTGTGACTGTACGGTTAAATATAGTTCAGCTGTGGGGACGCACAGTCAAGTTATAAGGGTGGAATGCAGAAAGCACATTGATTTGGTGATTGTTAATTTCTATAACAACATTTTTGACGCCACCAGGGGGGATATTTTACTTCCTTTAGAAAAGGAAATCATAAAAGCGCTAGATATCTCGAAAAGAAAGGCTGAGGTGGTATGGGCTGGGGATTTTAATTTGCAGCCATGTCATCTATCCAACGGGAATATCTGTGGCTTTGATGTAGCATTAAATGGCCAGTGGAGAGACCTGGGGGGGAAGGAGGATTTTCCCCATTTCCAACACTGCAGTTATGGTTCCACCCTAAACAACATGCTAGCCATGCTAGATATGGCCCTGTTAAACTGCAATGTTAACAATCAGGCAATAACATGCCCTACATTTACGGGCAGAGATGCAGGTTCATTCATTGATCATATTTTATTGTCTTACAGTGGAGACTATACTGATTTATATGTGAACGAAGAAAGTCTCAGTGACCATAATAGCCTACGTATTACCCTCTTGGGGCATGGTACCTCATCAGTTCCAGGTGGTAAATGCACAACTGATATAGTGCCTACCAGACCAAATGGCCTTAGGGTTAAATGGACTGGTTTAAATTCTAAAGTCAAGCAGAAGGAGGTTGTCACCCAATGTAAGAATCAAATTAGGTATTGTTTGGATGTTGACAGCGACCCTGGCTGTTTAATAGAATGTTTTGTATCTTTAAACAGTAGAATTGAGGGTATCTTTACCAAGACACCGTCGGCCAAATATGGTCAAAAGCAGGGGTGGTTTGATAAGACATGTATTGTAGCCCTTCGCAACTTAAAGAATGCGTTGGGTACCAAACCACGTGTTAAGACTGAGATACAACACCTCAGGGTTATTTATAAATCAGCTATTAATAAAAGGAAAAGGGTATTACAGTCTGAGGCGTGGGATAAGCTGAGGGAGGCCGCCGAGACTAAAAACAGTAAACTCTACTGGGAAACGATTAACAGTCCGTTTCTCAGTAGAGATAACGTTCCTGAACTGACCTCATATGTGGCATGTAGCGACTGGGTTAATCATTTTTCCAAAATTTTTAACCCCGAAGGGCTAACTTCTGAATCAACATCACCAGATATAAATCTATGGTTGCCTCTTTCGTTGGCTATATCACTGGAAGAATGTCAGGAAGCAATTTCCTTAAGTAAAGGAGGCAAGGCACCTGGCCCCGATGGGGTCCCGCTGGATTTATATAAAGATGAAACAGCGTTATGGGCTCCCATTCTGACGAGGGTTTTTAATTGTGCGGCTGAAAATGATTTTCCTTTTACCTGGGGTCAATCGATCATTATCCCTTTACATAAGAAGGGCGATAAGTCAGAGGCCTCTAATTATCGCCCAATCTCATTACTGGATGCCTCTGTAAAGGTGATGAGTAGGATTTTGCTAAAAAGGCTAGAAGACTGGGCAATTGATTTTAACATCATAACTAGAGTCCAATACGGTTTCCGCAAAGGTCTGGGTACTCTGGACCAATGCGTTAATCTGGACCTTTTAATTAGTAAATATACTGTGGCCAAAAGTGGCAACCTCTTTTTATGTTTTGCTGACCTGAGCAGCGCTTTTGATTTGGTTAATCATGGTATTCTTTGGGAGGTTCTGCTAGATGCTGGGGCACCAAGGGAAATAGTGCATTTTTTAGCCAGACTTTACGAGAAACTTTCATGTAAAGTCCGTTATGGCACCCTTGGTGAATGTACCCCGTTCTTTAGAGTGTCTCGAGGCATACGTCAGGGTTGTGTTTTAGCCCCACTTTTATTTTCCCTTTTTATTAATGGCGTAGATCGATCACTGACCGGTATTTTGGCAGATGCCCCCCTGATTGGTGGTAAACCCGTTCCACTATTACTCTATGCGGATGACGCTGTTCTTTTATCTCGAACACAGATGGGCCTACAGCGCCTAATTGATAATTTTACGCAGTTTATACAGGCTAGGCAGCTTCGTGTGAATAAAACTAAGACATATGTAATGTCATGTGGTCAGGCAGCTAAGAAGGTAAAGCATACCTTTTTCCTAGATAAGGAAAAGCTGACCTCTGTTAACTCTTTTTGTTATTTGGGAATAACATATAGTAACAGTGGGTCCTGGAATGCGGAATTTGATGCCATAAAAACAAAAATGATACGGTCTTATAGTAGCATCTTTCGTTTTGCCTCCAAACTTGGCTCTCGAAGTATCTATGATATGTTGAACCTATACAATGTATGTTGTGCTTCCGCTGCCCTGTATGGGGCAGGGGTGTGGGGTCACTGTGAGGGTATTCTCTTGCAGAAGGAGGAAAACAAGTTCCTAAGGAGGCTATTATGTGTTCCCCCTTCCGCCTCCATACAGTTGATCCATGAAGAAGTCGGGATCGAGTATATCTCTGACTTAGCAGCAGTTCGTCCACTCTTATTGTGGCGTTCTATTTGGGCTAAGCCAGAGACTCGATTTACTCAGGATATTATTCTTGATTGTATAGGTTTGGATCATTCCTCACGGGTATCATGGTTAAGATACATCCATCATTGGTATCTACTTCTGTTTAACATTAATGTGTTCCATGAGCCCGAAAAGGTTGTCTCCATTTCAAAAAAAGAAATTAAGATAACGTTTTTTAATTTTCGTAAGGCTGTGCGTGACAAAGTTGTTGGAAATTTTGCTACTATGAAATTTTATAAAGATCTAAATTTAGCTTCTGGACTACAATCTTATCTTGTATTCGTGACCCGCCCTTCCCATCAGTATGTTTTAACACGGGTCAGACTGGGTATTGCACACCACTTGGTTGCTTTTCCAATCACAAAAACCAGTTCAAACACACTATGTCCGTGTGACGGTTCCTCTCGTCAGAGTAGTTGCCATTTTTTACTTTTTTGCAAATATTATCAGTATTTCAGGCAAAAATATCTTAAACCAATTTTTATTAAATACAATATCTGTACGACCCAAACAGCATTGATATTTTTATCTTCACTAGTGAATGAGGAGATTTGCTTCTTTTTGGCTACTTTTATTTTAAAATGTACAGCTGCCAGGAAAAGTATTGTACCATAATGTTATCTACTGACCTGTCTGTACTTGCGTTATACAGTTGCCAGGGTTTATTCATGATGAAATTAATGTTAATACTCCTGTCTGTATTCATATGTTTTTTCTATGAATTTTATATCAATTTCTGTAATTAAGATATTCATGTAGTGATTCACAGTATTGAATGATTATTTAACAGTTTTAATATACAGTTCCCAGGAAAGGCCTAGTAAGTAATTCTTACCGATTCCCAATTAGTCCTTGCAAGAACGTTAGAGGCAAGTTTACTTTCACTTGCTGCACTTTACCTCTTTCCCTTTTAGGAAAGCTTATATGGTGATTTTAATATTTCAATTATGTATTTTGCTTGTATGATTTGTATGTACAAATCGAATAAAAGCTTTTGAACTGAACTGAACTGACTGTCAATACTCCAACCCAGGAAGTATTGGCATCCATGTTGTTTGTCGGAAGAGCAGAGTCACAAGAAAACAGTAAAACAAAGTTGAGAAATAAGGAAATGGGGCAGGGTAGAAACATTCTGAGCCTAGAGTCTTGGTCAGGGGGTGGTACATGGATCTTTAGGGTCAATTTTTATTTATAAACAAATTAAAAGTGGCGGGGTAATCGTGCAGTACTTGTACGCGGTGGAAAAGGTGAAAACAAAAGTAGAAGTCCGCTTTATTAATTAGGTCGCGGGGGTAAATTACGGGGGCAATTTTCTGCATAATGGGGGCTTGTAAGGTGCCCCGAGCACTGGGGAATGGCACTCCTCTGGTTTTATTTTGAAATATGCGGGGGGGTTACGGTCCTACTCCCCGTAGTCTCGGGGAGCGGCACCCCTCGGGTCTTTTTAAAAAAAATATATGTTTTGAGTTCTCTCTCTCTGTCCCCGTACACGTCGCGGGGAACGCCACATTTCTGGGGCAGTGATATGTAAAATGACCTTCCAGCTCCGGGTATCTGCATTGTCTGGAGTTTTTTATTAATGTTGGGAGGGTGGACTTGATAATACATCTTTGTTAAGTCCCATAGAAGCCTATGTTCTGGTGCTATCATGGGGTTCTTTGGGAAATAACAAGGCCATATTATGAAGCTCATTATCGCCATTTTATCAGCAGTTTCTTGCCAATAAAACAGCGATAATTTTATTACCGGTCCTTGATAATATGCACATAAGTTTACTGGTCAAAAAAAAGAGCAATGGTCCATATTAACAACAAAAGGCAATACATTATCGTTGCATTTATTGGCAGGAAACCGCAGATAAAGCGGAGATAATGGGCTTGATAATATGTACTTGCGAATAACCATAGCAGACTAGGTTAGGATCAGAACCTGGGCTTGTATGGGAAGTTACAAGGGCCTATTATCAAGCATATTATTGCTGCTTTATCAGCAGTTTCCTGTCAATAAAAGCGGCGATAATGTATCGCCTTTTGTATGTAAAGTTTCCTTTTTTTTGGTGTAGCAGTTGTACTCTCTTCGCATGCTCAGCGTTGTTTCTAAGTTCACGTTTTTTTCTTCAAGTTCAACAAGCAAACCTTTCTTTATATCAGTTAGTAAATCTGTCGCTTTCTGTTCCCAGTTTGTGTGATTCATCCGGTGCTGACTTTTAACACCGGTCCTTGATAATATGCACCTAAGTTTACTGGTCAAAAAAAAGAGCAATGGTCCATATTATCAACAAAAGTCGATACATTATCGTTGCATTTATTGGCAATAAACTGCCGATAAAGCAGAGATAATGGGGTTGATAATATGTACTTGTGAATAACCATAGCAGCCTAGGTTAGGATCAGAACCTGGGCTGCTATGGGAAGTTACAAGGACCTATCATCAAGCACGTTATCGCCGCTTTATCGGCAGTTTCCTGTCGATAAAAGCGGCGATAATGTATTGCCTTTTGTATGTAAAGCTTTTCTTCTTTTGGTGTAGCAGTTGTACTCTCTTCGCAAGCTCCTCGTCGTTTTGAAGTTCATGTTTTTTTCTTCAAGTTCAACAAGCAAACCTTTCTTTATATCAGTTAGTAAACCTGTCGCTTTCTTTTCCCGGTTCGTGTGATTCATCCAGTGCTGTACTTTTGTACAGTATTAATAGTCATATATTTTATATATTTATTTGAAAGGCAGTGCAGAGGCCCCAAACATTGATTACGTACTCCGTCCACCTCCATTTTAGTAGTTTCTCACTGTTGTATTTATTATATCAGTTAGTTAGAACTCAGTAGTTTTCAATTCTAGTCTTGAATATCTTACTATAGTATTTCAACATTATTTTTACTGTGGATCCTCATACCCCTCCCCCACAAAATAAAAGAAGTATGTTGGTTTTTTTAAATTAACTTTTATTAAACAATAAATATAAACGAAACTCAATTATAACTATATCAGAACTGGCAAAATAAGTTAAACAATGTTATAAAGAAATTTTGAAATGGATTCCAAAAAGGTGTCCGATTGGTAATCTGCAAAAGAAAAAAGAAAATTAGAGTTTAGAATTATGTAGATGTGAGTAAATGAGCTGAAGCATTACAAGTTGTGGTAACTCTACAGTTTTACATGTGCAGTGTGACTCATATATTCCTGTTCTGTTAAAGTGCCGCGTTCAAGTGGTGTCTATATGGAAGTGCCAATTGCGTTACTGACGCCCGTTATGGTGACTTATTTCTAATGCATTCCTATGAAGGATTTGTAGATCTAGGCCTCTGTGCTTACCGTTGTATAAAGCTTGCAGCCAAACACTGCAGCCACTGGGATGGACAACTTCAGGTGGGCTGATCTTCTACACGTCCAAGTAGACAACAGTGTCTAATTTTAAGAGAGAAAGAGAAATTATGTCACAGAGAGTGAGAGAGAGAGAAAACAACATTAAAACTGTGTCGCAGAGTCTGGAGTTGAGATTTTTTGTTGAACCAGACGTAGATTTACTAGCTCTTTGCATCACTTTACCAATGTTAAAAGTGACTCAAAAGTGGCGTAATAAGGTTGATGATCTGTTTGTCAGACTGTTGTAACCTATCTGTTGTCACTGCTCAGAGGTAATTATACATTTTACAAATAAGCTGCTGTACACTACACACTCTGGGCCATAATATCAAGCCTGGGCGACAAAAATGATTGCCACTTTATCGGCAGGAAAGTGCTGTTAAAGTGGCGATGATGGGTCTGATAATATGCTCTATGGAATTCCAATCCAAGCTCATGTCAGATGTACTTCATATCTAACATGAGCTTCGATTGGAATTCCATAGAGTATAATATCAAACCCATTATCGCCACTTTCTTGACGATAAAGTGGTTATAATTCTGTTGCCAAGGTTTGATAATATGGCCCTCTCTCCTTTCCTAAATAAAAGTTATACTTCAGTTTTACGAGTGCAGTGTACCTGGTACATTTTACTTGTTATAGTGCCGCATTCAAGTGGTGTCTATATGGAAGTGCCTTCTGCGTTACTGACGCCTGTTATGCCGACTTATTTCTAATGCACTCCTATGAAGGCTTCGTAGATCTAGGCTGCTGTGCTTACCTTGTATAAAGAGTGCGGCCACCGGAGTTCACCACTCGACTTGAACTCTGTTTCTATACGTCAAAGTATATTCAATAGGTTGCAGAGAATTCCATTGCTGTTGCTCGATAGGCCGTGGTTGCTTCTGAACGATGTTTGCTGAAGGAAACAAAAGAACATTTTGATTAGTCATTGAAACTGAGTTGCGTAACTACTATCAAAAGTGAATTTTATTGTGGGTTCTTAATATTCCGTAGTTAAGACTGTTGCAGCTCCAGCAAACAAAGGAAGATCAATAAGGTAATAAAGGCCTGGGCCGGCATCGTGACGCAGAAAAAACAATTAATAATAATAGAGGCCTAAGCACGTGGCGCAGAACAGAAATGGGACACAGAAATGTATGCTCGGCCAATTTTTAAGATTAGAGGTGTAAAGGACCTTGTGACTTATAAAGAAATATTTCAATTATGTAAATACAAATTAAAACCATTGAGGGGTATGAAAGCCATATGAAGGATAAAAAACTAGTACCATGCATGTACAATTTACAGTGGGGGCTGATGTTGTGAGGTCTTCTCTTACCTTTGTTTCTGTCGTCTTTTGTCGTGTCTTAAAAAGCTGTGCCTTCACTGAGTCTGGGGTGTTTTCAACAGTCTGTCTGTCATCGCAGCAGTGGCAGGCAAAAGAGAGCATGCTCACGTCAGTGCCCGCATCATATGAGAACTGCGGGAGCTGACCAAATCAAGCCCAGGGCCGTCATTGGTAGCGTTTTAGCGGTCCATAAGAATGATGGCCCTGGGGGACATCACATTGGCTAATGTATTGGTTTCCAGGCTAAATGATAGCAAGCATGCTAGGTGGTGGCATGTGGGTAGTGTGTGTGTGGGGGGGGGGTGCACCGCGCATGTGCAAGTATGAGTGCGTGCACCAACAATTAACAACATTGAGAGATGGGGGCGGTGTTATAATGTACGCAGAGGCAGGCCCAGAATCGGGTCTGCAATGAGTCAGCACTTCAATTTATTGTCCTTAGCGCACCCTGAGCTCTGATTTGTCACTAAGAGGGTGATCGCACCATAGTTTGTACTGCTTATCATACTGAGCGTGTACCCGCGCATACGGTACGAATATGCTTTGACGTTATGTGTCGCATTAAAGCTTCGGTGTGACGTTATGTACGGCATTCTGTATGCGAAAGGGGTAATGTTTCTACTTGATTTAAAACATGTATGTATTTAATGTACATACTAAGGACAGACATTTGGGATAACTATGATTTTTTTTAAATAGTTGTAATAATCATATATTACTTTTAAAAAGAATTACACAAATCGCGGTAGAACATCATGCGTACTCGTATTGAAAGAGCTGCGCAAGCGCATCATAAGCATACGCAAAGCCATGAGACTTTAAAAGTAGAGATTTGATTAGTAAATTTTCCTATTGCGAGTGTTAAAAGTTCCATCCCATTATAATTATTCGACTTTGACATTCTAAGAAGAAGCATTGGTTGTGAGAATCTACTCAAATAAAAGGAAGATCACCATAATAAGAGCAATGGAGTCATATTCCAGCAGTTCTTCAGAGGGTGATTTCATTCCTGAAGAAGCTCCAAAGAAGAGGAAAGAAGCTCTAATTTGGAAGTTTTTCACTTTTCCAGACGGTCAAAAAAGGTTAACGCTGCAAAAGTAACCTGTAAAATTTGCCAAACAACTCTTTCAAGGGGTGATCCATGTAAAAAATACTCTTTTGGCACAGCAAATATGGTGCGACACGTGAAAAACTTGCACTCCAAGAGCTTTGCTCGAGCTGAAAGACGGAGGTTGCACGAGAACCCACCTGCTGCTACACCAAGCACATCAACTGCGGCAGCATTTTCAGCAAGCAGTCCACACCCACATATTGATTCTGACTTTGCTAAAGTTAAATTTCTTTGCATTTATTGCGATAAACTTTTGTGTTATGGGCAACAGTATATCGACCTGATAAAACGCAGAATACAGGATCATTGCTGTCCTCGACATTAGTTGTTTTTTTTTCATTCTTTTGTTCCGCTTGGAATTTGTTGAGAAAACGCAAAAAACAAAATACAAAACAAAAAAAACAGTTCTTTTTAGAACTACCTTCACTGGTCAAAGAAAGAACTATGTTTCTATGTTAGTGTGTAAAAGTTTGTCAGAATGAATGTGTAGTTCATAAATGAATAAATGAATATATTACTAGTGTATGGAGAATGTGAAAGTGCAGAACTATAAGGAAGTGCTACAGCATAAATCTATCAGGTGTTTACCGATAGTATACTGTAGTATATGCGAAGCACTTGAATGTAACATATGTACATAAATATGTTAGAAGTCTATGCTTCAATTTGCGCTTCTGGTGAAACTGCCTGGGTGAATTTGTATGTGTTAGGGGCGGATTTACAATCCCCTTATGCTTCTTTTACACAGCTGTTGCGTCACTTTTGTGACACAGCAGTGGTGCAAAAGATGTGCCATGGTGTGTGCTATTAACAATGTGACGCATCTGGAGGGTGTATTACATTGTAAAACCCTGCGCCAGAAGAGGCTTTCCTGTGCAGAAGGGGGTGCAGCAACCCCCCTTAAAAGTGACTGAGTGAAATGTATAATATTTCATTCAGTCACTTTTGAGCTTAAGCTGTTTCAAAACCTTGCACTTGCTTGAAGCAGGTGTAAGGATTGATACAGCTTTGTGAGCATAGGGCCCCAGAGCATTGCTGAAGTTGTATTATACTTGCAACCGAAATCAAGAAATAATTAATCCAAAAATTACTTTGCAATTTAGTTTTGTTATTATTTTATAATGAGAATATGAAATATAATCTAAAAAAATAAATACATATAAATATTTATATTGAAAATATAAGACATTAGTGTAAAAAGAAAGACATAATAATTAATACATTTATAACTTATCATTTACAAAACCTTTAAAATTCACTGAAAAAAAACATAGGTTTCACATACGTTATAGTTAGGAATGACCATTTAAAAAACCATGCAAATTCATTGAAAAAACCATAGGTTTCACACGTTATAGTTAGCTGAACATTTCTCTCATACAAAACCTTTGAAATTCCTCCGTTATAGTTAGCTCAGCTAACTATAACTTGCGCGCCCGCAATGCACTGCTGATGACGTCACATATAACATCACTCATTACATGGTCAGTGACATCACTCATGACCTCACTGATGACATCTCAAATGACATCACTGATGATATCATACTCGTTAAAGAATGGCAGAACTCTTTTTGGCGTAATATAACATTTGATACACACCTTCAGAAATAGAAAGTACAAATTTAAAAAAATGGAGATATCAATACCACTTACCAACAACCTATTCAGTAATTCCACCATCTACATACCCATGCACTCATTCACCAACAGTTCTATATAGTCACTTATACATGTACTCACTCATCATATGTACTCATATACTTATAAATACTGTTACACACTGACACTCATCCATACAGTTACTCACACACATACTCACACATGCAAATAAACTATCAAACATCCATTTGTTTGCATATACAGCTATACACACACCACTACACTTACTTTTACAGAAACGTACACATACATACTCTCTTAAACAATCAGTGATAGAAACACATACTTATTTATACAGAACTTTTTGAATCTGTCACTGTCATATATTCTTACTTATATACATCGATACTCACACATGTTTAAAACATATGTACTTACTCATAAAGACACTATTGAGGCAGTCATTCACTCACTAGCACACCCATACACACATTCGTCCACCCGTGCAGTCCTGCACACATGCTGTCTTCAAAACAGATACAAACAGTGAGTCAGTCATTCATGCATCTGTGCCCTAAGTAATACCCGCCACCAAACCATATAGACACTCATTCTGATACTCAAAAAACCAACTAATAACCCATAGAGACACTCGTGTAGCTACTCACCAACCCATGCAGCCACTTATACACAAAGTGAGACACTGATACAGATATTTACATATTTGAACATTACTCGCTAATACATGTATTCATTAAGATACACTTAATAAGCAAGTTATACAATGAAATTTACAAAGAAAACATCCATTTAGACACTTATTTACCCATTTATTCTTCCATCGACCTTTAGATATACATATATAAAAATATTTATTTTCCAGAAAGACACACATTCAGTGGATGATGTCATCAGTGATGTCATGAGTGATGTCATTTGAGATGTCATCAGTGATGTCATCAGTGATGTCACTGACCATGTATTAAGTGATGTTATATTTGATGTCATCAGCAGTGCATTGCGGGCGTGCAAGCTATAGTTAGCTGTGCTAACTAAAACAGAGGAATTTCTAAGGTTTTGTATGAGAGAAATGTTCAGCTAACTATAACGTGTGAAACCTATGGTTTTTTCAATGAATTTGCATGTTTTTTTAACTGCTAATTCCTAACTATAACGTGTTGTGAAACCTATGGTTTTTTCAATTAATATATATATATATATGTACATATATTACCTACTGGAGTTCACCAGTAGGTAGTAGGTAGTTATAGTTAGAAACCTGATTTGTGTAAAAAAATATGTTTTTCAGTTGCCTATAACTTTGACGTCATATGACGAATCTTCATGACATTTTCAAACGTTCACTTCAGCTGCTCTCTTGAAACTTTTGGGTTGATCCATCAAGCGGGGCAGAGAAAAAAGGGGGAAAAATGTTTTCCTCATGGTAATTTCCATAGGAAACTTTAGGCATGGATACAGCTCAAACTGCTTAATGGAAATACACCAAATGTGGCAGAAAGGTAGCTCTTGGACCAGAAAGTGTGCTTTTTGTTAAATGGCGTTAATCCATTCAGTAGTTGCTGAGAAATGTAAATATTTCTAAGATATGCAAGTGAGGCCACAGTGGATCTCAATACTTCAAACCAAAGTGTTGGCATCCATCTTGTGACTTGATTGAACTGTGTCACAAGTAAAAATATTTTTAAAAGATAAGGGGCAGATAATGGGGCAGGGTAGAAACACCCTGACCCCTAGGCCTCTTGGGGGGGGGGCACAGGGACCCCCAGGCCACTGAAAATGGAAAATTAATAAAGGACGGGCTCCAGCACTTCATATAATTAGGCCCCCAGATCCCGGGGGCATTATTAAAACAATGAGAGGGTTCCACATAGGCCCCAACAGTGCTGGGGACCGTCACCTCCCTGGGTCTATAATAAATAATAATGAGTAGGGGGCTCCAGCAGCCCCATGCAGCCCACGGGACCGCCACCTCCCCCGGGCTTATTTACTCAAATGTATAAGGCTATGCAGCTCCCTCAGCCCCAGGGACTGCCACCTTCCTGTAGCTATATTAAAAAATAATTCATGGGGGCTCTGACCCCCTACTCAGCCCCAGGGGCCACCTCCCTGGGGCAACTCTATATTGAATTACATACAAGTTGCGCGGCCCCTGCAACCCTGGGGACCACTAGCCATGGGGCTTAATTAATGTTGGAGGGGGCACATGCCCTCCTTCATGCAGCCATAGATTACTCTGGGGACCGCCATCCACCAGGACCAGCTCCAGCAATGTCCCAGTGACCAACCCCTGGGACATTGCAGTTTGCTATGGCTTGGTGGAAGCACCAGTTAAGCCATAGCAAACAGTGTGCTCCACTTTGAGCAAGCAAGAGCATTTTGTTCTCACTTACTCAAAGCGGAGCACAGTTTGCTTTTACACACAGAGAGCTCAATGTCAGCAGCTCCCTCTGTGTAAAAGCAATGCCAGCTCCTGGAGGAGGCAGGAACTAACAGGGTACTGCAGAGGAGTTTAGCCCCCACTGTGCCAATGAGGTGGCCATGCACCAGGGGATAGGGCTCCTGGTGTCAAAAATGACCCAGGAGGAGGGTCACGCATGCCCAGGGCATGTTTAAAAAAAAATATTAAGCCTTTGTACATGGGGATGGTGTCTCCGGGGACGAAATCTGCTTGGGGAGGGGGCCATGCACCCCCCCTCGCTTTTTTTTAAAGAAAATAACATTAAAACGGGCAGCGATTGTCATGAATAATGTTAAATGAATCATTTAAAATTATTAACGTATGTAACTTACTATTAAAACTGTTCTTTCTTTATTAGATATTTACTTTACTTAACGCAAAACACTTACAGATGGCAAGAAAACATGAAGAGGAAAGAGCACAAAAAAACAGTACTACTTAAAGAATAAACGAAGTAATTGGATGATGCACACAATTCTATAGAGGAAAAAAATCTTCTGGTAAGAGAGCTAAACCATTACTTAAAACAGTATTAAAGAGATTGAAAACTGTGGAAAATTTTAAAAAGAAAAAGAAAACTTTAACAACAAGTCGGAAACAAAAAAGGATTGGTCATGTTGCAAGAACTTCAAGTTGTAAGAAAACTCATCTGACAAGAATGCAAAATAAGTATAAAGATGTAAGGAAAATAATGTTTAGAAGTAGAGTAATTCAAAAGATATTAAAGAATTTAAAACATTATAAGAGAAGATCAGCAGCTTATAAGCAAAAACACCAAGATTAAAAGTGTAGTAAATCAAGATTTTGAGGTGAAATGAAAAGTATTTATCTTAACATTGAACAGATTGAGAACACTGAATAAACCAGTGGTGTTCCTGAAGGGAAAAAGTATGGAAAAAAGACTGATTAATAGAAGTAACTTTTGTAAAACATTTACTGGTGAATGGAAACACACTTCCAGTACTGAGCCTTTCTTTAATGAAGAAAACTATTTTCAAGAGAACACATTAGCACATGCAGTTGATACTAGTGGCTGAAGTTATGAAGTGAAAGAGGGTTATCTCCTTCCAAAAGAGAAAATGGTTTCTAGGAATGTAGAAGAAGTTATAGCTGAAGAAGTTCAAGGAAGGCGTACGAAGGCTCCTGCATTTAAATTGAATTGTAGTTGCATTTGCAGCTATAGAATAAATCAATAGGACTCTATTGATTTATTAAGATTTTTTGCAGCAATATCCAAATGGAAGTCTTAAACAAAAGATTAACATATTGCAAGGATTAGATCTTTGTAAAATAAAAAAATATACAAAGTTACAGGGACATTCTCTGGCTAGTTTATCCAGGAAATTGTGCCGAGCAGGTTTTAATATTTAAAAATGTTAGCTGTCCACCATTCTGAAATACAGATGGTTAGTTAGGAGAATTTACGATGTCAAAACTCCTGCACTATGTTTAAGTGAAATGAATAAAGATCTTTTGCATGGAGCAGTAGCAGATGTACAGAGAGTTTGTGATGATATGGTTAAATTTTTTTGGTTCTGAAGATGAGTGTAGACAAAATGAGGACTTAATATCTGTATCTGTAGTAGAAGAAACAAGACAAATTAGTACTGATAATTTCCCAGAAGAGATTGCAAAGTTAAACACTGGTTCGTCTGAGAAAGCAAACTATATTTGTGTTTTGTGGAGACACACAAACACATGCTTCAATGTTGACTTTTGCAATTCAATAATTGCGATTTTTAATGAATCGCAATTAAGGAATCGCAAAAGCCTATGCACGTAGAAATCGCATAAAAAATATTGATTTCTAAACATTCCTTAATTGCGACTCACAAATTGCGCAATATGAAACTAAAAAATGCACAAAAGTGCATTTTTCTAAGTTTTTTAAAGCAATTTACTACCCTTATTAGTGAAATCGCTGATTTTTTTACTTCTATGCATTGCATTTAAGGAATCGCAAAATTCGATTCCTTGAATGCAATCACAATTTGAGAACTCGCAATTAATTGAGAATTCTCAAAATGCAAGGGCCTTGGCCCTTGATGCATCGCAAAAGCTAATTTTGTGTTGGCAAATGGACGATTTTTGCAAATCACACCGTTGGCGATCGCAAAAGGCTTCGATGCATGTGCCGGACAGTCACTAAAAAAGTTAAACTAGGAATGTTGATTCATGTATTAAAAGCGAAAAAGAAAACAATAATAAATAGCAACAGTTTGCTGATTATTTATTTGTAGAAGAACCAGCAGTGGCCCATGCAGGTAAGAGCGGTGATAGGGGGGATTTCAATAAACGACAATGATGGAAAATTAATTATTTATTTAATTTTCCCTTGTTGCATTTCACTGAAATCCTCCCCACACAGCTGAGGAAATAGAAATTTTTCGTGGCCAATGTGTCCCCTGTGTGTACCCCACGTTTAGTGTATGTGCATGTCACCCATGCATTTTCCCTCTCATGCCTGTAAAAATAATGCCTCTGTATTTCCGTCCCACATTAGAATGTCAGTTACCAAGTCCTCCATGAAAGAAATGTTAATTCTGCACTGAGGCCTATGTTGCCAATGTATTTGCATTGTGCACGTTTAAAAGTCGAGATGAACCCGTTTTGTGGCTCAGCCTGGGCCAGTCTCCGAATTCAGGTTTCTTGCCTCCAGACACCCTGAGGGCTGCAGCTACGTATCCCTGACCTCTCGCATACTTCTGGCTCAGCCGAAAAGGGGCCCAGCCCGGCCTGCCAAGACAGTATTTTGCACACAGTTATCTACTTGCTCCACAGAATCACATTCCTGCTTAGTGAAGAAGATAAACAGAACCCGACTGCAGAGATAGGGCCTAGCCTTTCTGTCTCCGTTTAAATGATTTGCAGGGCTCGCATACATAGAAAGCCCATGGCCCCCACGCAATGCACGAAGAAATATATGCACACACTGCCTCTTGGTGATGGGCAACCTTTGCTCGAGCGACCTTTACTTCAGATAATACATCCTCCAAACCTAAGATATCAGTTAATACCAGACGTGCAGGTCGTCCTAACACTGAAGGCCTCTCTACTAGATCGAAAGTCAGCTCCCCCCAGTTTCCCCCAGTTACACGTTAATTGCACGTCATGACCAAGTTACGCACACAAGTAGGGGTCCAGCTGACCATGTAGACCCCCTCCATGTATCCACCCACCTATGACTCACCTATGACTCCTCAAGTGAACGCCCACATGTACGCCTTCTTACACGCCTCTTGCACGCCCATATGCTCTTATCTCTCTCTTTCTCTTGCTCTGCCTGGAGCGCTCCTCCTTCTCTATGCAATGCAATGTATATTTCATGTATAAATATTGTACTCTGTGAATAAAGTTCAGAAGACCCTTCCTGAACCTGAGTGGTGATGGAACCCGATTCTCCCTTAACTCGAGTTACTGAAATAAAGCCCTTTTGAATCGGACACCACGGACTCTGCCTCTCATTATATGCATGACCCATTGTTTAAGTATAGAAATTCCGACAGGGTAATATTTTATTTACCACACAGCCCCACCAGCCCACCGCTCTTACCTGCATGGGCCATGGATGAGAAGAATGTTTTGTCTTGTCCATTATTCAAGTAATATGCAACTGCTGTTACAACAAATTAGAACAAAACAAAATGCCAGCTACAGCTGTATATAACAACTTAGTGTTGTTACCCATTCCTAAAGAACTAGAATGTTTAAATGTTTATGAATCTTGTTCTTATTCGATCTGTACATCCATTCCAGGCAATAGTTTGTATGGCACCTAAGACAGCCAACAACAGATTTACAAAAAGGTCTCAAAGAAAGAGTTGTGTACTTACCTTTTGATTTTAAGACAAATAAACCTATTGATGTAGACAGAGAGGAAAAGGAGCCAGTAGTTATTTTTGTAAATGGGGTTCTAACAGAGAGTAAAAAAATCTGCCAAGAGTTAGTAGTTATTATTAAAGAACAAAATGCAACATTATACATGGTATAGAATAATATTTATTATAAGAATGTTGTTGTTGATGAAGATACAAGATACATTCAAGATGAAACAGTAGGTTCACCTGCCAAATTGAAAAAGTGGATCAATGCAGAAGTGAAGAGATTTGTGAAACTTATACCATACATCCTCTCCATTCAAAAGAAATCATTGGTAACACTATTGAATTATTTCAAATGAAAGAAGCAAAATGAGCTTCCATTAGTATATTGGAAGAAAGTTAAGAAGCCCACTGTTTTTCAACGCTGCTCCCTATCGGAGTTGGTGGATTATTTAATGACCTGCCTGTACAGGTTCCAGCATCAGAATATCTGTCATTAAGATTATACTGCAAAGATTCAAGACTTCAACAGTGCATTCCCTAACTATTTCATCTTCTCTTTGAGAGTGGTTTTTCTGGACTTTCATATGCAATGAACCATATATTACACATAGGAATTAATCTACAAAATTGTTCTTCAAGACAATGGATGGAGAAACTTGAACAAAGGGATGGAAACTTGGAATGTCATATAGTAAATTTAATGGAATGCCAGCGTGGTACCAATGAATATTGATATAGTTGTCAAGGTGTACTAAAATGCATGTTGAGAAACCTAGGTACACCTACTTGGTTTCTAACACATAGGGGCCAATTACAATGTTGGGTGGAAAGCTTCTTCCTGACATTCAGAATTTACACCCAACATCGTAATCAGCCCCTTAGTTGTGTTGAATATGCATCAGATAATTTACTTGAATTCTTATGAGAAGCACATTCAATTATAATGAAGATTGATGTGAAGGCACATGGAGATTTATGCTTCTTGGATCTCCCAAATGTCTGCAGATATTTTAACCATAGTTTTCAACCTATGAATCATGATGTTATTTGACGGCAACAAAAGCTTTCCACCACTTGGCGAGGTAACTGATTTCTTTTGGCAAAAAGAGTATAAAGCCAGAGGTTCTCCTCATATGCACATGCTATTATGGAGAAAGGGTGCACTCAAATTTTTTTAAAAAAAGTGATGAGGCTGTTTTGTCTTTTATCAAACAATGTTACTGTGGGAAAGTGGGATCTGCTTCTTATGGTTAGCCCTACTTTTTACTTGATGTTACACTGTTTTTGACTAGTCTGACTGGGATCCTGCTAATGAGGACCCCAGTCTATCTGCTTTCTCTCTAAAATGTATTGACATGTACTTAGGTCAATTCCAGATTGGATACTGGGGTACCCTTATAGGTCCCTAGTATATGGTACACATGTACCCAGGGCATAGGTACCCCCGAGGCCTCCCAAGGCCATGGTGGAGTGGTGTGGCTAACTGGTTAGAGGCGGCAGACCCGGGAGCAGAGGACGGCCCGGGACCAGGGTTCAATTCCCGACGCGGCAGGGTCGTGGACCAGGGTCAGTGGACTTGATAATTCTCATCTTGGTGCCTACTCTAACCAGGGATCACACTCGGCAACTCTGGGCATTAGCTTGCCTCATCTCCACAACGGCCCCCCACATACGCTGGGGATGCCTGGTTTCACCTTGGAGATATTCAGTAGGGACCATCTCACAGGGAAAGCCAGGACGGGTTCCCCAGCGGTCTACTGCGCAGAGATACTCCTTCGGGAGTCGATTCTAGCGCATTACAAACCCACAATTAATTAATTAATTAATTATTTAATTAATATGGGCTGGAGCATGCATTATGCCACCCATGAGAGGCCATGCAAAATGGAACTAAAGGTCTGCCACTGCAGCATGGGTAAGATGGTGCATGCACCACATACTTTTAGTTTTACTATATCTATAGGTCACTACACTTAAAACCTATAAGTCACCCCTATAGCAGGCCTTAACAATCCTGAAGGCAAGGTCCTGGGTTTTACGTGAAAGGGTGGCCCTGCATGAGCAGGGCACCCCTGCAGCCTTCGGAGACCATTCTCCGGGGTTGTCGGTGACGCAGCAAGACATATAGGTAGAGGTGCATTATATGCTCATGTAAAATGCTGCAACAAACCATGTCATGTTTAGTATTAAACATCTTGGAATCATACCTCCACACCGGTAACCAGTGTGGGAGGTATGATTCCCCCCTACAGACGCAAGATTTGTGAGGTCCCTGGTCTTCCCGGTACCTGCCTTCTCGACCCGGACAGCACAAAATGGTTGCTGCTGACCAGAGACACATTTCTGCACCCAATGTCGAGCAGGGGAAGGCAGCACAATAGGCATCCTGTCACATGGAGGTGTGACCATATCTCAGACTGGATTTAGTCTATTGGAGCTTGGTGGGTGAACTTCCAAAGTGCCTGAAAATCTGCACGAGGGGCACATTCGGTGTCCCTGTGCATGGTCCAGCTCAAACCAGTTCTGGGAGACGTTGGCTCATGCTCTGGTATGAAACTGGACAAAGGACAGGGGAGTAACCTCCCCACTGTCCTGACCCTCCCCTGAGAGGGGTTCCCCGAATCTGTCCAACCCTCTCCCATGGGTACAAAAGGGTGTACCTGGCTGTAGGACACTAGATTCGAAGTGGGCAGGATTCTAAACAAGAAACCACGGATCTTTGACCGTCTGGACACTCTGAACTTTGCTGGACTTCAACTGGGCCCGACTTCGTATCCCTCTCTGTCCAAATCATTGTCTGTGCCTGTGCACCATACAGGATCCATGCAGGACCTAGCATAAAGGACAACCAAAGTATCTCCCTAGGGGTGAAGGATTCACTCCCCACATTTGTAGGCACAATACCACCACTGACTGGTCTGCTGATCCTGAGCTTCTGCAGACTCCAAAGGCTCCTGCAACACAAGAGGTGGGTTCCTGAGTTACTTGAGGTTGAGCTGCCCTCTTATCAAGTTTGAGGCCGGTATCCCTTGTAGGGACCACATAACCTGAACCCTTGTGCACCGTGTACATTTGCAAGTGCATATATTTGCTGGTGTTCCCCAACTTTGTGCACTAGGCTGCCAATAGCCCCAACCTCTGCACACATGTCGTACAAAGGACATTGGCCTCCTTGCACTCTGTGCGCCTCAGTGCACCTCAAGCTGTTGTTTTGTGAAACTGCTAGAGGTCTCCTCATGAGACCTGTGCCTTTGGCCTGTGGGTCCATTTGAGGGACAATCCTGATTTTCTTGGGCTCCCTTTGTTGTTCCACGACTGATCTGACCCCCCTTGCCATGCTAAGTGCTCCTTTCCTTGCTGGGCCATACTGTAACCTTCTTTGACCATCTTCATGTTTTGCTGTTGCCAAGTGCTCCCACCGGACTCCGACCCCTCTGCACTTGACATCCTTCATGGCACAGCTCATATCCTGCTCCTGGTCATCCTCAACGTCTTGTGGTCAAGGTCTCCTTCTTCATACCTGAAGCACCCAACATCTGTCGGCATTCGTTTACCGAGTCCCTGGTCACTCCTGAGTGACCCAGACTTTGTCCCCTCCCTTTCAGGTTCCTTCCATCAATAATCCACCTGCAAATTCCACCGGACACTTTTCTTCTTTCCAGCAGTGGCATTTCTTTGAAGACTCCCATTGAGAACAACAGCAGTTTGCAACTTCACTTCAGCCCTATGCACCCGGCTTCCCTGGGATAGATGACTCTGGTACTGCCATATCCATAGTGGGGTGGCCCTCCAACCTTCTATGTTCCAAAGGGTTTCCTCGTAATCCACTGAGACTGGTCCTTAAACTTTAAAATTGCAACCACAACTCTCCCATTGAATTGTACGTAGCACATGTTTGTGTTCTCACACTGTACCCGTCCTCCATGGGGTCCCTACTTACTCACCGTGGGTGGTTCCTTGGGGTCCCAGCGATTCTCTACTCTCTAGACACTGTCTTGACTCGAGTTGTCGTTCTTATACCACTATTTAAGTATGTGGTTTGGTCTCCCCCGTTAGCCCACTGTGTATTAGTGCTACTTACGATTGTTTCGGTGCTACAGTGTTGTGTGCTTTGTGTTTATCTGCGTGTTGCAGATACTGTGCGGTATTTAAGGTGTTATAATAATAAATATATGTACCCTTATAACTACTGTGTGGTTCTCAATTCATTTAACCAATACAATGGGGTTTCAGTCTGGTAAAACAAGCTGCTTAACATTCCTTCGTGACTAAGCCTGAACTCTGCTCTCCACAGCTACCACTTGGATAGCTTTCTAGGGTTTTCTTTGACCTCCTAAATTACCATAAGGGTAGTTTGGACTAGTGCAACCTTCCCACTGTAATTATTGGCCATTATATACAGGCCAGCTTCTCACAGTCACCATGCCAAGAGAAGGAGCAGGAAATTAGTTGAGACAGCAAGTTTTACGGTTTCAAAGTCATAGATGTTGAAAATACTTCAGACGGAAATACAAATGTAAAGAAAACATGTATACAAAATGTCGTTTTGGATTCCCTCGACCTATAATTTCTACAGAAAGAGTAAACAGCTTTTTGTCAGCATTAAGACATATAATAACTCAGAATCTCACAAGAATACATATCAATTCAAATCTTTATTTCGGTTAAACAAACCATAAAAGAGTAATTGACATATAAAACAATACAATCTCTAAAAACAAGTGGTACCAATAGTATCAGTTTCAGTTTCCAGTTAATAGCAGGCCATAGAAAGGAAAGAGGGGTCATAAAGAGAAGTGTGACATTTTTCAACTAACCAGACCAGGCAATTTTAAAAATCTTAGTCCACAATTACAATCAGTCGGTCCCAAGTTTACTAGATGCATGAGAAATAGTGTGTTTAAAATTTTACGACAAATATAAAAAAAAAATATTTATAAAAGTCAGGTATTTATATTAGTTGATAGTATTAACAATAATAAAAACATGTTAAAAAGAGATAAACAATTTTTTAAAAGGTATTTCATCCATTACATATGACAAGATTTAGATGTAGAAATGATTCTGTGACATATCCACCACTAAGTCAAAACCGTATCAGCATCAATAATCTTTTTCTTTTTGTCTGATGCCTTACCCAGTCCTCTATACTATTACAATTACAATTTCAGACCTTGTTTTCTTCATACTATTGCTACAGCAAAAAGATATTGGCTTAAACTAAATACAATAGTCTGTGTGGTATCAGATTTAAACACTCATTCTGCCTGCTTGATGAGTCTGAATCCTAGGAGATGGCAGATAGGTTTTAGCCACTTCTTCCTGCTATGTTGATATGCTGGGCAAACAAATATCACATGGGCCTCATCCTCCTTTGTGCCCATGTTGCATATCTCGCAATTTTTAAGCGAAACATCTCCTGTGCGACCCTTGTTACATTGCCATTTCACTGTATTAGCTTTAATATGGAGAATGCCATAGCGAAACTTTAAATACAGGGTTTTTTGCGCATTAACTGGCAGTATATCATCCATAAGACTTTCAACTACTACTTTCACTTTTAACTTCAAGGAGTTTGAGTGTCAGAACTCCATTTTTTGAATTATGTGTTGTGGAGTTTAGGACAGAATCCCAGAACCTTTCTCGCAGTAACTTTTTGCAAGTCAGGGTCAGGGATCCTGGGTCTGTCCAAAAATGGTATAACCCCAGTTTGAGGAACCAATTCTCAATATGGGCCAACCACAGCAAAATTTATTTTAAGGCTTCTCTATAATCAATTAGTTTGTCCGTTGCCCACAGACGGATCCAGTATAATAATGAGCGTAAAATGGCATGATCTTCAGAACGATGTATATTTAGGTCAAGGAAGAATGGGATAAGAGGTGTAGGGCATGGTACTGCTAGCAATTGCCTGAAGAAAGTATTTTCATGCACTGAAAAGGCTTTTTTTGCAGCATGGCCCCATAATTCCGCACTGTAAAGTGTGGCAGATTGAGCCTTATACTTAAACAGCTCAATTGCGGGGGATACGGCTCTGGAATACCTAATCCTGTGCCTTTTTGTTTTGCGTGCTAAATTTTGTATCAAAATTGTTTGGGATTTATCAATTTGTGGAATACATACAACTTAAGAAGAATGGAAGCTTTAAAGTATATTAATGACTATAATCAGGTTATTTTGAAAATGCGGAATGCAAACATAGATATTCAGGGGGGGCATGGCCAAGCAGTCCAACATGACGGACGCGCTTTAGACGAGCTCCAAAGGCCCGCTTTTAAATCCTTTAATTATCCATTGCCATCAGCTAATTTTCTTCCCCCAAGTTGCTCTATACCGTGCCTGCATATGCCCGTCTTACCGAAGTGGCGTTTCATAGCTGATTCGGTGATGTTGTGAATACCTGGTGAACTCGCCTGCCAGGCCGGAGCCTGTCGCCCGGGCACCTGCTGCACTGCATTCCGGCTCCTCTGCTATATTGGGACCTGAGTTGGCCTGCGACCTGCCGACGACCGTGTGAGGGATCCCCAGGGACGTCTTGGTTTTGTGCCCTTGAGATCTCTGCCCAGACGAACGTGGGGTACATACACCGGAGTTGCGGTGTCATGCTATCGGTCCTGTGGGGAGTGGTAACCTAGGCCGGAACATTGCACTTCGGATTCCATGCTGCTGGCCTACGTGTCGTCCGCCGGCTGGGGAACTCCGGTGGCGGCAGGGCCCGTTGTCTGCCTCTCTCCTAGCTGTGAAGACGCGCTGATTTGAGCTGGGCCATGCTGGGGCAGGGCCTCTGCTTGGAGATGCCCCTGCAAGTGGGCCTGGTGTCCGATGTTACCATCCCGGGCTGCCTGGACATGAGGTGCCCTTCGTTGTGCTACGCAGCTCCTCGTGGCAGTCAGAGGACCCACCTGAGGTTAGTTTGTGGCCCCCTTGTACTGGACTTGTCCCAGGATCCCCTGGATGCTTCCCTGCTGCACCATCCTTCCGCGTGGGCCTTCAGACTGCCTCTACGGCCGACATCACTGGGGTCCTTGGGAGGCCTTTTCCCCTCCTCCTCCTCCTTTTTAATTTCGGACTTCTGGTTATTGACTCGGTGAGTTTTCTGCCTACTCTGGTCGCGCTGGGCCAGGAGCGGTGCAGCTCACACGACCTGCCCCCCCCCCCTTGGAGCCCCCTTTTTGTGTGCCATATAAAACCTTGGCCCTGTGAAGGGGAGGTGGCGGCGAGGTAGACCTTGGCCAGTACCGTGCTCGCTGTGCAGCCGTCTTTAATGAAGTTCTTGTGAGGGAACCTACCCCCCATCCACCAGATGGCACGGAGGAGAGTACGCTGCTGGAGTAGACTGTGGCCCATTGTGACCCTACCATAATCCTTGCAGAGTGCCCCTCCATCTAAACTACAAAGTGCAGCAGTGGTATGCCTTGGTAGTAGCACCCATTAGGGGGGCTTGGAGTCGCCTACGTACAGAGGTGGCCTGGCTAGGCCGGTGTGGCCTGTGTGTGCGTTGGTTCTGCGCCTGCTTTCCTACCTACAGTATAGAGGAACATTGCTTGGATCTATTGCTCATGTGGAGAGTCCTTCCTTCTTCCACCCTTCTGGTCCGACTGCCATCACAGCTGCTGCTTTAGGTATGGCGTACTGCTTGCCAGCCTCTACAGGACTCTGCTGGTGCTGTGGCTACCTCCCTACCGGATTATGAGCTGGATCCCCCAGATGTCTCTATCTAACTGTTTCATCATTGAACACGGTCACCACGCTCTGCTGCAAAAGGCTCAACCCATCATAGCCAGGTTCCTCAATTTTCACAACCGAGATGTGATCCTCACACAGGTCAAGTTAGATGGCAAACTCCAACATAACTCCCATCACATCCTCATCTTTCCTGACTACATGAGACTGGTGCAGCAACGCCGGCAATCGTTTGCAGCTGCTAAAGCCCGACTGCGAGATCTCAAGCTCCAATATGCACTGCTCTTTCCAGCCCAACTGCGAGTCATTTACGAATCGCATACACTTTTCTCTGACACTCCTGAAGAGGTTTTCGTCTGGACGGATGAAAGGCAGAAACTCAAACCACACACCCTGCCGCACTTCGACTCAGAGTCGTCCTCTGGGGAGGCGACATGGTGGCCTGTTCAGCCTACAGGGAAGGTGAACCGAAGATCACGTTAACGGCATTGCTCATACTCTTAGGGTGCTTCCAACTCCCGGATTGGTGGAGGTCCACGAGATTCATTGCCGTCACATTCTGGAGACTGAGGGTCCTGCTCATCGTATTTATGCAGATCAGACTGGCTGGTGAACTCTTACTCAATTTACATATGCTATATTTCATTTTAGACTGTATTATATTTGCATTGGGGCCTGGGAACTGGGACTTATTTGATGTTTTTCTGGTTTCACTATGCATGGGCCTACGTGAGGCCATCCCCCCATCCATTTTTCTCAGTATCTAAGGGTATATTGTTTGTTTGTGGACAGTTCTATGGGGAACCGTTGGTGTGGGGCTGTGCATTGCCCCCATTGGGGCAGTGGTGCAACGCCCGCCGCGACAGATACTTCTGAGGTTCTGCGGTTTTGAAGTATTAGGTGTGGTGGGTGGGGGAGGATTTTGGGTTGGGTTTTTTGAATTATTTAATGTTATTTGTCACTGCCACTAGGTCTTAAGCCATGTTTACTCCTGAGATTGCCAATTTCACTCACTTTGTTAGTTTCCTATATCTGTGCCATTACCATCTATGTCACAGGAACTAGCTGGAGGTGGGAGTAGAGAGCTCTGAGTCCTTAGTTGGAATGTTAATGGTCTACTCAACAAGATTAAACGTGGAGTTGTGCTGCGCCAAGCAAAGCGACACAGGACGGGTGTCCTCCTCCTCCAGGAGACCCCCTTAGCGGGTACTAAGACACCCTGTTTGGGACGATATGGCTATGCTCATGCATACCATACTGGCTTCACTAGAGGCTCCCGGGCGTTGCAATCCACATACATTGTAGTGTCCCCTCTGCCCATAGCCAAACATGGTCAGAACCACAGGGCAGGTTCCTCGTGATATACGGGTCACCCAATGGGGAAACCATTTTTCTAGGTAGTATATACGCCCCCCCCCCCTCTCGTGGTCCCAAATTGAAAAATTGACGACGCTCTGGACTGACCTTCTATCAGTATTTGCTCTAGTTGGGGGGGATTGAAATGATGTTATGTCGCCGTTACTAGATAAGTGGCGCGCTATGGTTCCAGTCACTGAGACTTCTGACTCCAAGTTATTGCCCCTAGTTCAGGGCATGGGGTAGGTTGACTCGTGGAGGACTGTACACCCTAACACATGTGCATACACCTATCATTTTGGAGCGCATTCATCTTTCTCTTGTTTAGATTACAGCTTCCTCTCCGGTACACACTCACATAGGTCGACCGAGGCTAGGATCCTCCCCAGAGGGTTGTCTGACCATTCCCAGGTGTCCATTCTCCTGTCCTTGAACCCTAGGCGTTCTCACTTCCGATGGCGTTTGTCGCCGTGCCTACTGTGGGATACTAACTATAGGGGGCATATCCATCAATCTTTAGCAGACTATTGATTGTTTAACACAGACTCAGTGGAATCTCCAGTCACATTGTGGGAGGCGATGAAGCCCACTCTCAGAGGGGTGGCTATTGCCTTCTGTGCTGTACAATGCAGACAGGGATGAGATAAGCTACTAAAAATCGAGGCCCAGCTGCTCGACTTAGAGCATGCTGGTAGGGACACAGCAGACAGGCTGCACACAGGCAACTACTAAACATACAACAGACAGGCACCAGTGAACTTCTAAACAAAGTCTGACTCTATTGGCTTGCCACCCGTAGCCGGATATACCAATGGGGAGATAAATCGAGTGTACTGTTGCATCGCCTGTGTCAGCAGACACTGCGCCCTCAGATGCTCCCAAGTATACTGGGTCCTGATGGGACAGCTCCTACAGACCCGCCCGCGATTGCAGACAGCTTTGCTTTATACTTTGCGGATCTGTATGCCCAGGTGAAGTAATACCTGCTGACCTCGTACAGAAATTTATTGATGACTTTCCTCCCCAGGCGCTGTCCAATACAGCACGGGATGCGCTGGATGCCCCCCCTGTCAGTGGATAAACTGCTTCTTGCATTACTAGATATCCGAAATGGCAAAGCACCTGGCCCGAACAGCTACCCTTGTGAGTTCTACCAGAAATATCACCCACAGCACTAAAAGCCCTACCTGGAGGCACTGGAGGCTTCCTGGGAGAGTGGTGGTCTTCCACCAGATTGGCGGCATGCAGAGGTTGTCATGTTCTTGAAGCCGGGCCATCACCGGAACACTATTTGTCATATTGCCCGATTTCTTTACTCAATGTGGAAGCTAAGCTTCTGGCCAAGGTGATTGCAAACCGCCTAGTCCAATATATTACAGAGCTGATCTACCCAGGTGAGGCAGGATTTATGCCAAACCGTGCCACACGCCACAATGTCAGACGTGCCCATAATGCTATTGCCACGGTTAGTAAACTTGATACCCCTGCTGCGCTCCTGTTGGCGGACATGAATAAGGCCTTTGATTCTCTCAGCTGGACGTATCTATTTGCCTTGCTCAATCGTCTGAATATTGGTCCCCGATTGCTGAGCCTTATCCGTCTGCTCTACACTGACATAACTGCCTCAGTCCGAGCTCCAGGGGTTTTCACCATCGGGCGGGGGACGCACCACGGCTGCCCGCTCTCCCCTTATCTTTTTGCTTTTGCTATGGAGCAGCTCACGGCTTGGATATGTATTGGCGCGCAGCTGCTCGATTTCGAACGGGCGCCGGGCATATCCGACTGTACAATGCTCTACACGGATGATGGCTTGTTTTTCCTCACGGACCTTGACTGGTCTGGTCCACGCCTTCTCCGCCGCATTATGCAGATCTTTGGCGAAACATCTGGCCTTTGTATGAACAGCGGGAAAACCTTTTTGTGTCCGCTGCAAGGTGGAGATCGGCTGGGTGACTGATCACGGAAGTGATGGTGGTCCCAGACGGCTTCAAGTATTTGGGAGTATATCTCTCATCGTCTCAGGCATTACCGTGGAACAAACACCTAACCCCCCTATGGACACAAGTGGGTGACCAGACTCAAGTCTGGTCTCATCTACCCTTATTTCTCTCTGGTAGGTCCGCTATTTTTAAAATGATCTCGCTGCCTCATCTCCTCTACCAATTACATAACCATTCCTATCCGATAAAACCAACATGGTTTCTCCAATCGAATACTATTCTGCCCCATTTTCTGTGGGGGGTGGTGCATCGCGAGTGGCCCTTAGGACCTTTTTCAAATCTACATACTCCAGCGGCGTAGCCACTCCAGTCGTTCAGGCGTACTACATTGCCTCTCACCTACTTGTTCTCAATGATTGGTGGTACGGCAGCCGCGAGGACCCAGCCTATGCTGTGGAATGTTGACTACTTGAAGATAATGCTCTCCACATGGTTCTTTATTTGGTGGCGCTGCTTCGAGAGTTACCACCCACAGCACGGTCTTCAGGATTTGGAAGTCGGTGCTCCGTCAGATGGGTTGTTGAGGGAGACTCCCTAGGGAAACTCCACTAGGGAGCAATGGACAACTACCACAGCTGACGCAATTGTCTGACTTTCGGGGCTGGGAGGCCATTGGGATAGATTACGCATGGGCGAATTTTGCGAATCTGGTGTTCGCGAATTTTGCGAATTTGCGAACTCGCAATCCGCAAAATCCGCGAATTCTCACGGATTTGCAGATTTTTTTTGTGTGTTCGCAAGGATTTCTGCCAGTTCGCAAGGATTTCTGCCAGTTCGCGAGAGTTTTGTACCAGTTCGCAATTGCGAACTTACATGTCGGCTCGCAACGGTCACGATTATGTTGTTTCTACGTCTGGTTCATCATCACAGGTTCCCAGCACCCTCTGTTTCACCCCTGCCACCCTCTGTTTCACCCATGCCACCCTCTGGTACATCAATGCCACCCTCTGGTTCATCATCACTGTAGATTATGGGGGGGAAAAAGCAAGCACACCTGCCTGCTTCAACTGACATGAATTAATTTGGGGTTGATTTATTAATGTGTCACTGTTTTAAAATTCCAGTTTGGCACCTGCTTCCTTATCTGTAATTTGCTTTCTGTTGCAGTGCAATTTTTTTTCCAAGACCTTTGTGGCCTACTTGTAGCTATTCTATGAGCCTGCTGTAAGGGTCAGAGCAGGGTCATACAATTGTTGCAACTAGCAACTGAACTCTGGAGGGGCCCTTGTCAGGAAGCACTACAGGGAATGGTTACTAATGATGAGTTTGAACTTTTGAACCTGCTGAATGCTTTTTTTGTGTTCAATGGAATTCTGCCAGTTCGCAAGGATTTCTGCCAGTTCGCGAGGGTTTTGTACTAGTTCGCAATTGCGAACTTACATGTCGGCTCGCAACGGTCACGATTATGTTGTTTCTACGTCTGGTTCATCATCACAGGTTCCCAGCACCCTCTGTTTCACCCCTGCCACCCTCTGTTTCACCCATGTCACCCTCTGGTACATCAATGCCACCCTCTGGTTCATCATCACTGTAGATTATGGGGGGAAAAAGCAAGCACACCTGCCTGCTTCAACTGACATGAATTAATTTGGGGTTGATTTATTAATGTGTCACTGTTTTAAAATTCCAGTCTGGCACCTGCTTCCTTATCTGTAATTTGCTTTCTGTTGCAGTGCAATTTTTTTTTCCAGGACCTTTGTGGCCTACTTGTAGCTATTCTATGAGCCTGCTGTGAGGGTCAGAGCAGGGTCATACAATTGTTGCAACTAGCAATTGAACTCTGGAGGGGCCCTTGTCAGGAAGCACTACAGGGAATGGTTACTAATGATGAGTTTGAACTTTTTAACCTGCTGAATGCTTTCTTTGTGTTCGCAAGGATTTCTGCCAGTTCGCAAGGATTTCTGCCAGTTTGCGAGGGTTTTGTACCAGTTCGCAATTGCGAACTTACACCGCACGCCGCAAAATTGTATCACCAAGAAAAAAAAATCCGCTGCGTGCGAATTTGCGGATTTTCGGTAAATTCGCGAGCGTTCGCGGATTGCGAATTTACCGAAAACCCGCAAAATCCGCGAGCGTAACGGATTTTCCGCCCATGCTTAGGATAGATACAGTGGGGGCAGTTATTTGTGGCTGCACTCTCAATTCCTTTCTTGATCTGCAAACAGAAGACAATATGCCTTGCACAAAATGTTACCGCTATTTCCAGTTCCGGCATGCTTTTACCCCATGCATATCTCATCTGACAGAGATTCCTGAATTCAACCCCATTGAGGCTAAGGTGTTTATGGGAAACTTGGCGTACCATAAAATAACTAAAATATACTGCACACTTATCAACAATACCCCTACTACCCTAAACAAATCTAGGGAAACATGGCAACAGGACCTCGGCCCATTTGAGGAAGATGACTGGGTTGAGGCTCTAGAATCCCTGAGCAGCAATTGTGGCCCGTCTACATCTTATTCAGTTTAAATATTCACACATAGCTTATTTTACGAGACACAGGCTGTGGCGTGCTGGGCTCATCGCGTCCCCGCACTGCTTACGCTGTAAATCCATGGAAGGTACCTTCCTGCATACTGTCTGGTCCTTTCCAACACTATCGAGATTCTGGAAGGGGGTGTTCACCTGCGTGTTGGAGGTTCTGGGGTGGGACGTTGCATCCTCACCGCGGTTAGCTATGTTGCATATTAAGAGGACATCGGGGAGAATAGATACAAGCGCCACCTTCTATTTATGGGTCTCAAACTGGCAAAGTGAGATATCGCCCGGGTCTGGAAAAACGGGTCTCCACCGTCGCTTGAGGTGAGGAGAAAGGGTCTGGACTTCTGTTTGGGCCTGTAACTTCCGGTCTTTGAACCAAGGGGAGGGCCCCATAAGCACTGCCAGATTTGGAAAAGGTTGGCTGACTACAGGGGATTGTATCTGGAACCTCCTCCCTGTCTCATACTGACGAACAGTTGTTATGACACTAATCATTTGGCATTTGTGCAGTGCTCTTAATAAATGTGACTGTGAGTGGCGAAAACTCTCTATATGCAGGATTGTTATATTTGTTAACAAAGGCAATGTGACACAGTTGTTTTTCATTTCCTTTTCTTTTTCTTTGTTTACAATTTGTTTGCATCTTATTCTCTGTGCTATGAAGCCTGTATTTTACTGACAATGTTGGCTCTCATATGTGTCGCCCAATTTACATACCTTAGGTGCTTTGTATGATCCTTGTATTGTGATGGCTGTCAACAATAAAAATATGTTGTGAAAATAAAACTCATAGATAGTCAGTTTGTTGCAGACAACTCAATTGATTTTACTCATTATGCCACAGTGTATATTAACAAAATCTGAGAAGTCAGAGATGAAAGAAATGTGTGAAGAAATCCCAGTAAAAAATTTCCACAGAATAGAGTCTTAGCACAAAATTGTACAGCTTTTTGGTGTGTGTGTAATGTCTAAACGAGTTCCTTATAAAATGAAGTAGGACTATGTACTTTTGATAGGGTAATTTGTTGTTCCCTTTAATCAAATAATTTGACATATTGGTTCCTCCTGGCCATTTTTTTCTTGCATAACATCAAATTCTCCATTAGACATGGCTTCGGGCTCTCCAGCACTCCATCCAAGGTCACGTGCTTTGGCACATATTGCAGAGTAACATC